>NC_140586.1:722185087-723385087 GCF_964204655.1 Triturus cristatus
GGAGGGAGCCGCCTGTCTTGTGAAGGCACCGGAATCGGCTCTTCAGGAGGCCAAACGTCCTCTCAATCACTCGCCTGGTCTGCCCATGGGTGTTGTTGTAACAGTGATCTGCAGCTGTTCTGGGGTTGCGGAGAGGCGTCATCAGCCATGGCATGTTGGGATAGCCAGAGTCCCCTACATGGAAACATCATGTAAAGAAGTGGGTCAGGAGATGCAGTAAGATACAAAGATACCGCTAAATACAGGACAAACAGAGTATACCCACCAACAAGACATGCTTGTTCGTTGTGCAGCCGCAGCATCATTTGTGGCACCCTGCTACGCCTCATGATGTAGGCATCATGTGCTGACCCTGGAAAACGTGCACAGACATGGGAAATCAGCATGTTAGGTAGACACACCACAAGGGCATTAATGGAGTGATAATGGTTTCGATAGGCTACCTCCTGTGCCTGTGGTGGTACCAAAGCCACATGTGTCCCATCAATGGACCCAATTACATGGGGGATCCCTCCCAGGGCATAGAACTCACCCTTGACACCTTTCAACTGCTCACGAGTCGGAAAATGGATGAATTCATCCAGGTGCTCCAACATGGCTTCTAAAACATCATGCAGGACACGGCTGAACATGGTCTGGGACATGCCACCAACATCAGCTATGGTGAATTGAAACATACCGGTGGCAAAAAAATGTAGGGCTGCCATCACCTTCATCTTGGGGTCAGCGCAGTAGGATACCTGTGTAGCGGTTGGAGGTGTGGTTCCAGCCGGGCGGTCAAGTGCTCAATCAACTATTGCGAGAAGCGGTAGTGTCTTATACAGTCACGTTCCCTCATGGCACCCAAGTCTGGCATTGGTCGGGGGAGAGGCGGTGCCCTGCAGAAATTTGGAAGGAATAACGAAGAGTGAGTACATTACAACACCAATGTCAATAAACTGAGCACATGTTCAACTGCTAATACACATCTGCCAAATACAGAGTCTGGTCTGTGCAATACATCCAGGACACGTATGCCAGCCAGATGAGACTCCTACGAAGAGCCAGCTACAACCGTTGATTGTCAAGTTCTACATTACATGCCCTGAAACAAGCTGTGGGCCAGTGTAAGTGAACAGTCAGAGACATCACAGGAGTGACATACATCCACATATCTGCATTTGAAGGATGTCATCTCATACAGACAGCTGGCGGCAAGCTAGACGCACAGGGCACATGTCATTAAAAATTAGCAGCTCACACACATTGCGATGAAGGGGTACACGTGAAAAAGGAAAACACAGACATAGAGACGACGCAGATATGTCCTCATGTCAAAAGAACATGTTCGAAGCATCCAGACACACGTAACGTGTGAATCCACATGTGGCATGGTGTGCGTATATGTGTGCCATGGCCATCTACGCACAGACACATGTTTGATGCAGCAACAGCAGATGCAGTTGACGGAACACCAACAGCAAGCTCATGGGAACACATTACACACACGACATAGTCACATCGGGCCACGCTGGTAGTGAGATGTCAGGTGTTAGTGTCCCTGTCCCTGGCATCAGGGGACAGTTGCGGGTGTTGGTGACTGTGCCATACCAGTGATGCAGTGCTTGACACGTTTGTACTACATGCACACATGTGCAAAATGTGAAGGGGAAGTGTGCCACATAGTGCCCCATCACACATGGCATGTGTACACAGGTCATCACACATCTATTGTGCAAAAACATGAGGAGACATGTGCCATATCACTGCCTGACACACATAGGCCCTGCACAAGAAGGACTGCACTGACAATGACTTGATGTACAGCCTTGTGCGAGTCTGAGACCTCCATTCCTTTCCTGTGCACCTCCTATCACCAGTGGAAGATGTGAAACGCACTGTACACATGCTCTGAGGGCGTGTGTATGGTCCGTATCACTATATTGGTGTTGGCGTAGGAGGACTCGTGTGTGCACGGACCGTACACACGTATGTGTGCAAACAGTGTGTACACGTACGTGTACTACCGTAGTACACGTACGTGTACACATTGGTCGTACACGTACGTGTACACACTGGTGGTACACGTACGTGTACGACCAGTGTGTACACATACGTGGACTACGGTAGTACACGTACGTGTACACACTGGTCATACACGTACGTGTAAAATTACATAGGGGACACATGAGGGACAAGTATTATGACCTAAATGCATGCTGGTTGTCATGGAGACCGAGTTTCCAGTTCAAATTTTTCCATCAGGTGGCCAGAAAAAGTCGGTTGGAGACAATATACAATGTTGCAAAGTGGTTGTTGACTTGACATGATGCTCACATTTTGAACCATGCAAAGGCACTCACTGGTGTATGTTTAAAGGGATTGGAGGAAACGTAGGATGCAAATGAGTCTGACCAATCACTCTGTACTCCTGTAAATGAAACAGCCCAGCAAGGCAGATATAAGGCAGCCAGAACCCATGAGAGGGCACTTGCCTGCACAACACGTCATTGGACACCACTGCTGCTGTCATTGCTTCCTCTGTCACCATGTCCAGGTCTGTGGAGAGGGCCCAGCCATTCACCCAGGAGGAGAATGAGGCATTGCTGGATGTCATCCTCCCACAGTACCCCAGCCTGTATGGGAGACCAGGGGAGCAGGTGAGTGCTGACTCCACTAGCTTTGACTGTGCACCTTTTTTGTGACTGTCACTTCTGGCATTGTGTCCAGGTGTGACAGACATGCAATGTTGTTTAGAGTGGGTCCCAGGGGGGCGGAATGCCTTATGTCTCTCATGCAGAGCATGATGTAGTTCATGTCTGCACTCCTCACTTGCATTGTGCTTACTGTGACAATCCCTGCATGGTGCATGGCACATTCAGCCTGGCTAATCCTCTTGGGCATTTTTGTTCTATAGTCCTGATGTGATTCAGTGGTCCCCCCGGTGTGACAGGTGACTGTACCCACCGCAACACCCATTGGACTCAAAGGGCTTCAGCCCCCCCCCGTCGTGTGTGGCAGCCCGGGATGAAACACCTTCCCGGGCAAAAAAGCAGCCGCATCTGAGCACTTCACAGGTCTTTACAAGACCATTTGCATGTTAATGAGGCCTCGCTGTTGTTTCACCCCTTGTAAGAGCCCCTGCAGCTCCACTCTGCCTATTGCTTAAAGTTCAGCCCCCCCGAAATTTTTGCTCAGCCCCCCCCGAAATTTGGCTCTAGTTGCGCCTCTGGTACCCACAGATGTGTGTGAGTTGAGTGGAGCTGTGGTGAGAGTGTCCAAATGATGTGTACGCCCCCTGGACATTGATGTGTGTGAATGTTCCTTTTCATGTGGGTGAGTGTCTATGTGGAGTGTTGCACCACAGCTGCATGGAGGAGGCAAGTGCTCTACCCATCTGATGTGAGAAGGAAGCCGTGCTGTGTGTCTGACATGCTGAGCTAGCCCCACACCTATGACACCCCCCAGGCAAGTGGCACATGTGCAGAGTGAGGTTTGTATCCGCTGTTGCCAATGGCAGGTGATTGAACTGTGCCTGTGTGTGTCTGTGTACTCTGCTGAGGTTGCGTCAGTGGCCTGGGGCATGTGACTGCTTTGAGGTGCTGTCCATCAGCCTTGTGTTGCTTGTGATGCACAGTGTGAGCCATGATCAGGGAGTGTGTTGCACCCCTCATGCCACCTGTGTACTTTCAATGCCATGTAGTGCATTGGGGCTTCCCCAGAGGCTAATGTCCCTATGACAAAGGTGCTATTAGTTGGCAGCATACTATGCCCTGTTAAAAAAATCAAAGATGTTCAAATGTGTGTCTCTGTGACATGGAGCAGGTGTAGAGATGTTGTCTCACTTTGTCATCCTCACAGGTAACCGCCTACGAGAAGGGGAGAATTTGGAAGCGGGCCATCAGGGCCGTGATGTCGGTGGAGGGTCACAGTCGGTGCCTACCCCAAGTGAGGAAACGCTGGCAGGACATCCGGTGCTGGACCAGGAGGATCGCCCGGGTCCTGCTGGGGGTCTCACCTCCACGCCCCCACGGCGGGCGTCGACGACTGACCCACCAGATGAAGCGTGTCCTGGCGGTGGTCTTCCCTGACATGGATAGGCGGTTACAGGAGGGACAGCAGCAAGGAGGGGGTAGGTACATGTGTGTTTGTTGTGTGTCACCAGCTTTGGGAAGTGCTCAGTCGCATGGATACACTGCTAGGGTTTATATGTGCAGTGCATATCCAATTGCCCCAAGTCAACCGGGGCTGTTCTTCCTCGCTTCCCCTCCTTGACATGTGTTCCCTGGTCTGTGTGTAATCACTCTTGCACATGGTCATCTAGACTGCCAGTTAATCCAAGTGCACAATGCTTGCTGCATCATATGTGGGGGTGGTCTATGACATGTGTTGGTACCTTGCCTGTGCCCTGTCCTGTTCAGTAATTTGGGGGTCCATAATTGTTGGCACTGATGCTGAGTCTCAACATAGGAGTGTGAGGTTTAAAATGAACAGACTTGCAGCATGCATGACCGATGTTGTGGCCTCAGACATGATGTGCATGAGTGGGAGATATGCATAGTGCCGGGACCGTTGCTCCTGTTACAGTCAGATCATTCCAGGACCATGGAGCAGTGTGCCTACTACAGTCCCCTGAGACACCTTTTCCTAGGAATCATGTGTGTCATCCAACACTGTTCCCATTCTCGGTGTGTTCAGCATAGGTTGGCCTCTGTGGCATTGTTCCCTGGCCTCATTTGTATTTACGTAAAGTGTGCTACATGTGTCCACTGTACAAGGTGACCCCATTTGGCTTGTGCATACTCACAATGGCCAGTGCCTGTGTGTCTATGTACAACTATCTGATGATGGTTGTTTGTCACTAATATGTGTGGTCAGCCTCACGAGGTGATGTTGAGTACATTTAGGAGTTCTTGATGCACATTTTAGTAAACCCAGATTAAGCGGTGTAAGTACTTGCTCTGTCTCAATCACATTGTCTCAGGTAGGGGGGGTTTGTGCGGGCAAGGCCTACATGTCCCAAACTTATGTCTCCTTGCCAGGTCTGACCTGTGTGTGATCATTGTCTGGACAGACACTCAACATGCAGTGACCCAGTCATGTTGTGCAGGGTTTAATGTTTGTGCTTTGCAGCATGTGTCAAAAGTTAAAAGACATGGTTCCTGCTCATCTATTTTTGGCACCGGTGTGTGGTCCAGATGCTACGTAGTTTGGTCTGTGTGTGCTGACATCTGTGTGGACAATCTTGGATCCCATGAGGGTGTCTCCTCAGTGCAGGTGCTCCTTATTCCCACACAATTGCAGGGCCATTAGCTAATGCATTGTCCTGTGTTTGGACATGTGTGCCACTTCACATGACAGGTAGTGGGTCAGATGTGTTGCCAAATGTGTCATCATGGTACGGATGGCCATGTGACAGGTGGCATGATTCAAGTTGTTAGTCAAGAAGTCTTGTACGTTGGCACTCACTACACTTGTAACCATGTCTCAATAGTTGAAATGCATGACTTTGATGTTTTGTGGTGAATGACAATAATGTGCCTGCATGACAGATGTCTCCCAAGGAAGTGCACAAGACACCACCTTTACACTTTTCTGGGACACGCTGGCACATTTAAAACAAAGGCACAGTTAGGAAAATAATTGTTTAGAGATTATACATATACATGTTCCCACAGTGTGGTTGCATTTGGGTAAGTCCTTGGTTGTTGCTGATACCAACTTACGAGTGTCAAGTCATCCAGACCACCGTGGTGCCATGTATATGTACTTACTGATACCCCATTTCTTCTTTACAGTGGCTTATTTGATTTAGGCTGCCAGCTCATACAATGACTGTGTAAATGTAGTTTTGTGTGCACCTCCTTGTGTGACTTCTGTTATACAGGCACATGTGTGTTCTGATCAAAAAGTGGCACATTCACAAATTCCAAACACGTCGATTGTGTAAAGGGTTCACAATGTATTTCTTTTGGCTTTCCAAATTACTCACAGGTCTCTGAGTGTGGGGACACCTTCAGCATTGGTGTCTGTTATTTGCCCTTGGGTGCACCAATACTGTTTCTTTCACAGTGAACAAGAGGTGGCAAGCCTTCATAGTCTGGCTGTGCTCAACAATTCCCAGACACCATATCCTCGGTATAATTGGATATCGAGTTATTTGCTGTTTTGTCCTAATTTTCATTGTTCCCAAGTGGCATGATGGGTCAACCAACTGGGGAGTGCAGGGCTTACATATGTGCGGAGTACTCATGATGCATTTCCTGATATGCACTGTGACCTATTTTGTTTGGACTCATGTGCCATATGTATACAGGTGTCTGATTATTTTCTGTCTCCTCATCTTGCCCACAGCATCATCGGGGGACACCGAGGGAGACACCTGCACGGACGTGGAGGAGGGATCCAGCACCGGTGCCACCAGTGCTGGCGAGTCTGGCACAGCAAGTGGCATGGCCACAGCATAACATCTGTCACCGCGCCCTCCATTCCCCTCACCGCCCTCCCAGTTGCTCCGGTCCCTTCTGTCCGTGTAGGGCAACAACATGTCTCCTTCGTGCCAGGCACCGCACCCCCTGCCCCTGTCTCCCCTGCTGCCCTCACTGCCGAGTCTGTGGACATTCAGCGGCAGTTGCAGGTTGGCCAGAAATCGCTGCTGAGTGTCCTCCATGGCCACACCAGACTGCTGACACAGATGGTGTCGTACATGGAGGGCATGTCATCAGCGATGTCTGACCAACGGATGTTGCTGAGGTCCATGGACTCGTCACTCACGGCAGCAGTGAGTCTCCTGCAGCGCTTCGTCCCCCCCCTACCCCTGCACCATCCACACTTCCCACTCCCATGCCTGTCCCAAGCACACCCATACATTCCCAGGCACGCACCCCACCAGACACAGGCAGCACTCCAACACGGAAGGGCAAGCGCACACCTCCTGTCACGCACACTCAGGGGGAAGAAGGCACACCCACTGGGTCTGGGGCACACAGGCAGACACGCAGCCACAGTCAGAGTCCGCATTCCTCACTCCCCAGTCCCTCAAATGTCACTCCCCTCGGCTCCCCTGCCCCACAATCTGAGAAGGAGACCTACTTGGCTGTGCTGGGCCTCAGCCCCACTGGTTCACCAGCCCGCAAACGGGCAAGGCACTCCACGGGTAGGGGAGTTGAGTCCCCCCCTGTCCACCACCTCCCCCAGTAGCGCTGCAACCCATCCCTCCGACCCCCTGTGGTTTCTTCGGGTGCAGGGGAAACGCTGGACGAGCTTGCGGAAGTGTGCAGCGCCCTGCTAACCACCACCTTTGGAGCTGCCCCACCCCCTGTGGTGGAGTCGTCCGTCCCGTCACCCACAACACCTACCCTTCCCCCTCCTGTCCCTGCGGTGCCTGGTCCTTCCCCACATGATGCCCCCCCCCAGTCAATGAACATGAAGTGTCTAATGTGCAGGCAAGCTAGGGGAGACGCGTGGCCATGTGTCCCCCCCCCAGGACTTTGCATCTGGACTGGCCTATGGCCTTTGTAAATAGTGTCCTTTTCTACGTTTTAATTTAATGCTGAATAAAGCATTTTATTTTTCCTTTGAACACTATTGCTTTTCTGGTATTGATGTTGGTGCTGATGCTCCATGAGTTGGGGTGGTGATAATGTGTTAGGTGGACCCTGGTATCTGCGTGCCATCACAAGGTCTCTGCAAAGATTCTTTGGTCGTGTATGCTCTTTGTGTTTGGAGACATTGTCCCAAGGAGTGTTCCTTCCTCTGTGGCACCTGACATCTTCCCTGCAGGGAGTTGCACAATTGTTGTGCTGACCTGTGTCTACATTTCCTTGGTGGATGACGGATCCCTTCAACTATGGCCATGCCTGCTGAGCAATGTCTCCACCTGCATCGTCTGTGCCATCCTTGGTAGTCACTGTACTTGTGTATAGAGTATGTTGCCATGCCGTCATGTAGAAATTGTCCCTTTTACGCACTATACATGTGTGTACTCCCAGCCTAGCACACATATGTTAATTGTTCTGCAGGGTATTTGGGCACCTGACTCACAATTGTGGCCATTGTATCTGTGGGAACTCCACCCTATTCCTTCCATGGGAGACAACAACTTGGTGGCTGTCCCAGCACCTGTACATTCCTATCAGTCCTGGAATGTGCGTGACAGTGTGTGTTCCCTTTGGCTCTCTTAGTTTAGTAGGCTTTAACATGACTATACAGTCTTGTGGAAACATCAATCTCGGGTCTTGGCTTAATGGCAGCAAGGCCTAGCCTAGTAACATCAAATACCAAAAATATGCCAATGCTGCACTTTTGTTGAACATTGCCTTTCACGAAGTGTATTGACTCAAACAATATCACTGGTGACTACTTTTTCAGTCAGATTTAATCAAAACGTTTACTCAAATTACATTAAATTTTTTCTTACAAAATACATTCCACAAACCTAAAAGCACATCTCATAGTAATGTACACATTGTCTTTTGAACATATATTTTCTTTTATACATTTGAGACACCTCCTAACGTGTTGAATCAATATTGACATACAAATCCCTTACTCACTATTCACTCATACCCATTCAATCCCATTCATGTCAATTTGACACATTGAACAAACCAAAATAATATTAAATACACCCACCCCCATGTCTCTGTCCACTTCTGGGAGTCCTCTGCACCCACCCCCATGTCTCTGTCCACTGCTGGGAGTCCTCTGCACCCACCCCCATGTCTCTGTCCACTGCTGGGAGTGATAGGCACCCACCCCTCACATGTCTCTGTCCACTGTTGGGAGTCCTCTGCACCCACCCCCATGTCTCTGTCCACTGATGGGAGTGATAGGCACCCACCCCTCACATGTCTGTCCACTGCTGGGAGTGATAGGCACCCACCCCAATGTCTCTGTCCACTGCTGGGAGTCCTCTGCACCCACCCCCATGTCTCTGTCCACTGCTGGGAGTGATAGGCACCCACCCCTCACATGTTTATGTCCACTGCTGGGAGTGATAGGAACCCACCCCTCACATGTCTCTGTCCACTGCTGGGAGTGATGGGCACCCACCCCCATGTCTCTGTCCACTGCTGGGAGTCCTCTGCACCCACCCCCATGTCTCTGTCCACTGCTGGGAGTCCACTGCACCCACCCCCATGTCTCTGTCCACTGCTGGGAGTGATGGGCACCCACCCCCATGTCTCTGTCCACTGCTGGGAGTCCTCTGCACCCACCCCCAAGTCTCTGTCCACTGCTGGGAGTGATAGGCATCCACCCCTCACATGTCTCTGTCCACTGCTGGGAGTGATAGGCACCCACCCCTTACATGTTTATGTCCACTGCTGGGAGTGATAGGCACCCACCCCTCACATGTCTCTGTCCACTGCTGGGAGTCCTCTGCACCCACCCCCATGTCTCTGTCCACTGCTGGGAGTGATAGGCACCCACCCCTCACATGTCTCTGTCCACTGCTGGGAGTGATAGGCACCCACCCCTCACATGTTTATGTCCACTGCTGGGAGTGATAGGCACCCACCCATCACATGTCTCTGCCCACTGCTGGGAGTCCTCTGCACCCACCCCCATGTCTCTGTCCACTGCTGGGAGTCCTCTGCAGCCACCCCCATGTCTCTGTCCACTGCTGGGAGTGATGGGCACCCACACCCATGTCTCTGTCCACTGCTGGGAGTCCTCTGCACCCACCCCCATGTCTCTGTCCACTGCTGGGAGTGATAGGCACCCACCCCTCACATGTCTCTGTCCACTGCTGGGAGTGATAGGCACCCACCCCTCACATGTCTCTGTCCACTGCTGGGAGTGATGGGCACCCACCCCTCACATGTCTCTGTCCACTGATGTGAATCCTAGGCAGACAAAGCACCCTTGGTGCAGTACACTGCTCTCCTGGGCATACACCCCCCCCAATATACTGGTTAGATGCTGCACCAGGCCCTATGACAACTTTTGTGGCGTGTGTACGCCTTGTATCACTAATGTACTGGTGCCCTAGGGGTACGCGTGATGCGGTCCGTACCCACGCTCTCAGAGCGTGGGTACGGTCCGTACCCCTACATCACCACAACTATGGTGGTAAGGACCGTACACACGCTCTGAGGGCGTGGGTACGGGCCGTACCCCTACGTCACCACAACAATGGTGGTACGGCCCGTACCCACGCCCTCAGAGCGTGGGTACGGGCCGTACCCCTACATCACCACAACAATGGTGGTACGGCCCGTACCCACGTCCTCAGAGCGTGGGTACGGGTCGTACCACGCGTACCCCTACGTCACCCCAACAATGGTGGTACGGCCCGTACCAACGCTCTGGGGGCGTGGGTACGGGCCGTACCACCATTGTTGTGGTGACGTAGGGGTACGGCCCGTACCCACACTCTGAGGGCGTGGGTATGGGCCGTACCACCATTGTTGTGGTGACGTAGGGGTACGTCCCGTACCCACGCCCTCAGAGCATGTGTACAGTTCGTACCACCATTGTTGTGGTGACGTAGGGGTACGGCCCGTACCCACGCCCTCAGAGCGTGTGTACGGTCCGTACCACCATTGTTGTGGTGACGTAGGGGTACGTCCCGTACCCACGCCCTCAGAGCGTGTGTATGGTCTGTACCACCATTGTTGTGGTGACGTAGGGGTACGGCCGTACCCACGGTCTGAGGGCGTGGGTACGGGCCGTACCACCATTGTTGTGGTGACGTAGGGGTACGGCTCGTACCCATGCTCTGAGGGCGTGGGTACGGGCCGTTCCACCATTGTTGGGGTGACGTAGGGGTACGCGTGGTACGACCCGTACCCACGCCCTCAGAGCGTGGGTACGGGCCGTACCCCTACATCACCACAACAATGGTGGTACGCCACGCGTACCCCTACATCACCCCAACAATGGTGGTACGGCCCGTACCCACGCCCTCAGAGCGTGGGTACGGGACGTACCACCATTTTTGTGGTGATATAGGGGTACGCGTGGTACGGCCCGTACCCATGCTCTGAGGGCGTGGGTACGGGCCGTACCACCATTGTTGTGGTGACGGGATGCGTCACGTCCACTTCCGTTGTGGCGGGACGCAGGGATTGGTGGACACGCCCCCCCAAAGTGACCAGACCCTGGAGGTACTGTATGTACATGTTATATGTGGTATAATTTGGGTAGGGGTTAAGTTTCATGCCCCTCGCCCCCCCCCTTTGACCATGGGTGTTGTTCTGACCTTCTGCGGCGTCTGCGTTGGTTTCTGTGCACCAGGTCGTAGGCTAGGAGGGCCGGGATTACACGTAGGATGGGGTCCATGGCTTTCCGTCGCGTACAGGTGCTCCTTCTTCGTGTCGTTCTCAATTTCCTAGGAGTTTTTGGCTGTCGTAAAAAATGAGCTGTGCGGAGTGACGTAGGCACGAATCGTACTTGCTGGTCCGTAAAACGCTGCCCGACTCTGTCCGGATGTCACGTACGCGATGTCCCGGATCGGAATTGTGGGTATTTTTTGCTGCACGTAGTTTTGTACGAATCGTACGGAAATGGTATTTCTGTACGAATCGTACTTGCTGGTTTGTAAGGAGGATTTCCCGGGTACGAGTCGTACGGAGAATACGCTCCGTACGACCATTCGTACCCGGGTTTTACAGGATCGGAATCGGCACCTAGGTGTTTGTTATTTAATGCTGTCTTACACTTTGCAAATAAAGGCAGAAGGAAGATCAGACAGACTTTTGGCAGATTGTTGGGTTGGAGAGTAGTGTTTTCAGTAGTCTGTGATTATGGCACTGATCCAGCGCGAAACTAGGGAGGGCGAAATTCACAAATCCTCCCTAAGTCGCAAACCCGTCATCACACTAACTCATTCACACACGCATTCATTGGTGGGGCCCATAACACCAACACTCATACGTTCTCTCACGAGTCTGCACACAGGAGGAACGATACGCTGGACATGTGGGGGGTACCTTATTACCTATAGGGAAGAAAAGTTATAATGCAGAATATACATTTGCATCACCACCTATAGGATCCTAACCTTAACATCAAGGCACTCCACCACTTGGTTGACGGACCAGTTAGTTGGACTGGTTGATGGTGATTTAGAACCAGCTAAAACACATTTAAGCTAAAGAATCCTCTAATCCCCTATTAGGAAAAATCACAAACTCATAATTTCTTGTTAATCACATTTTTTGTTTATCTAAATCTTGTTTGCAATTATATAATTAGCATTTTAGTCAATCAAAGTTGAAATTTAGTCAAATAACACAAATCGCATGACATTTTATATTTACCTATTCTTGCTTTCGGGGTCTTTTCTAATGCAATTGGCTCTGCATAAACCACATTTTCTGCTCAATTGTCCCAAAAAGCAGGCCAAGACTCAAAGTCCGGAAACGTTCTTTGCTTAGCATGCCACAGGCCCCAAAGATCTCCAAAGGACCAGGAATCGTGCAAGCATCTAGCTCGTCTGTCATCGCCTGTGGGGTCGGTAGGGGTGTGCGGGTGTCGATCTAACTCCTCCCTATTCTACTACCCTTTTTATAATAAAATTCTGGATAACATGAAACATTCTTTTAACAATCCTATAATCCGATTGGTCCGTTTGAAGGAAATTTTAACATCATCCTACTTTCCCATACTTTTGGTTCTCACAGAAGTGTTAAGTCACTTCCTCGGTCCGGGTCATGTCCATAAAACATTGTATTTCTCCTGGTTGTGAATATTCATTGTTCTTGTATTGGTTTTTACTAACTGAAGTTTGGCAGTCCTCCATGTTCCTATCCTTGACCAGGAACACTGTGCTCTGACTTGAGGATGCCTGGAGATCTACGGAGCCATCCGAGTCTGCGCAGTAGACATCGCGCTCACGAGACGGTGGCCACTTCTGAACTCCATTTTGGATGTCATGGTTTGGTAGGCCCAAATGCCAACTTAAGCAAAACAAACACAAAAGAGTAATTAATACACAGAAATGAAGATTCTAATGTTAAACCCTCACTAATCCCTTTATGTATTAGTATTCTCCTAGCTTTTAGCGACATTTAAAGCAATAAAACTCACCATTCGGTCCAAACGGGAACGCAAACATCACCAAAGCAACATAAATCATGCAATATCCTATCACCACACGCACTACTATTAATAGGCATACCATAGTTAGTCATTGGGGTTATTTTGCCATGCAAATAGCAATAAGACCTGCGTGTAATTTGTGTTACCTAAATTTGGAAAAGGTTGGTTAGTATAACACAGCAAACAGTTCATTCAAATTATAATATAAGTCGATTAAGTGATTAGTATTTTCATGCAAAATAGAGGAGGTATACAAAATTTTGTTTTACCTGCTCCATCAGCACATCAGCACCTTTCCACTTTTTTTAGTTTATGTTGGCTTTTAAAATTCTCCGGGATTGGTCACATGAGCATTGCAGAGTGGGTGTTATTTGTCTGTTCAGTCTGTCTAGCAGGGAAACGTAGATATTATTGTGTCATTCGTGGGCATGGATGGAAATTACATGTGCTTTGGCAAATGTGTGTGAATGTCGGAAGCATCTGAGAGTGCCTGGGTTGATTGAATGTGCTATTGGTGAGAATTCATGTCAGAACCCTGTTTGACTATTTGTGTGTATTGTGTGGGAAAGAAAGGGATTTTGTGGTCGCCTTTTTGGTGCCATTGACACTGTTTTGGATATTCAGGTCACTTTCCCAAGTTTGCCGTTCATTCCTGAAAGCGTTCCGGTGCTACCTTTGTTTACTTTCATTTTTTGCCGTTCTTCCAGAGTACCCCAGTCCTTGCACTGGATCTCTTGCACAAGAGATGTAAATGACGCATGTGTAACCAGGTGTGAGACACTTCTAGTTGGGATAGACTGGAGACCTGTATATTCTTTTTGGGTTCTAAGGGTTATCAAGTTCTCTGAGGAGTATGGTATGTCATTTTTCAGGGTATTGTAGCCATTTGCAGACAGACACGTTCCCTAGGCAAGCAGTTTATGTTTTTAACTTTCCACAGGTGCTAGGCAGGACCATTTACCCTTTTATCCCCTTTCCCCGGTAGGCAAAGCCATTGGAGGCCAATTTTGGAAGACCCAGCGCCCCATCTCTCCTAAATTATTTACAGCAGGCAGAGAATGGGCTCCAGTAGAGAGAGAGAGATAGAGACAAGAGCGACAAGAGAGGGTGTGGAGAGGGATAAAAGGGAGAGAGGGGAGAAGGAGAGAGACAAAATTAATGTAAAGAAAGGGAGATAGAAGGGAGTGGGCCTGCTTCATACATTTCTGTCAGGGAAGCTTTTTGGGGCATAATAACAAGGCGGCGATATGAAATTATCGCCGCTTTTGCGTCCGTTTTCGGGCGAAAAGCGGCAATAATTTCATCGCCTTATCAGCAAAGACACGCTATCGCGTGTCTTGCTGACTTAGCGCCCGATTGCAGCATGCCTCCGATTGCATCGCTAATGAGATGCAAAGGAGGCGTGCCTGACAAGACTCCCTTGGAAAAATATCACGATATTAACAAGGGAGGGTAACGATTTTTAAAATTGCGTTAAGTATGCCTTAACGCAGGAATTTAACGTATGTTAAATTCCTGACTAAGGCATACTTAACATGGGGGGTGGATTTTGTGGCTAAGACCACAGGCCCTATCATCTAGGATATCGCCGTTTTCCACCATGGAAAACGGCGCTATCCCAACTACCTCTGGAATTTGTATCGCCTCGGTGATGCGCGTTGTTGATAACGCGCAAACCGGGCGATAAATTCCAGAGATAGCCGGCGATAAATATGCAAGCGCTAAGCACGCTTTGCGATATTTATCGCTGGCCCTTGTTAATATGCCCCTTGGTTCCTTCCTCACCTTGATGGTATGTAACATAAAGGTCTCCACACTATTAAGGTAAATCCTCACTATTTACCCTTACCCGTGGGGTTTTTAATTTATTAAATAGTGGTATTCGGTCTCTAGGGTTCCTCTTTCTGTTCAGTATTTACCTCAAGGTGAGTATGATTTTTAGCTATCTCACACAAAAATGGTAATTCTTTATTATTATTGCTGATAGCTAATACAGTTACCCATTGTGAAGGAGCTCCCCCAACCCACCCAAAGGAGCCCACCATATCATATAGTCCATTCAGTCCTTAATTTGTGCCTGTGGTTGCAGGCAGTGGGTACCGGCACTTGTTTTTGTGGACCTGGACTTGCATCTTCATTATTAGACTTTGACCATGTGCAATTGAGCGAAAGACCGAACAAGGAGAAAGAAGTGAGAAAGCAGGGATGAAAAAGGAACACCAAGAATGAGATGAAGATAAGTGTAGAGTGGTGTAAGAAAGAGGTATGAATGCACCACTGCTAAGTAGTCTTGCGTTTTGGCAACCCTGGCAGTATGGAATGCTGGTTCTTTTTTTTTACGAATGAAGCACTGCATTCCTCTTTGGACTGTGGTGGTCCTTCAAGAAAGATTGCCCTCTTCCCTTCTGATAGCAGCTATCACCTTCATACCGTTAGGTTATAGGGAAAAGATGATTAGCCTGTGCAACTGACAGATCTGTAGCAGCGGACATCACTCACTGATGGCACTAAAATGATCTTAGTGGTAACTAAGATGATATCACCATTCCACATCTTCTCAAGCCTGGAAACATGAGACAGATTAGGTAGGCCCTGACTCCATTTAAAGACATCGCGAACACCTTAGAGAAATGACACCGAAGACAGACTTTCCTCAGCATGAGTTTCCTTTCTCTGCGTGACGAATATGGTCAGAGAAAAAGTATACTGAGAGCGACAGGAACAAGTAGAGGACCTATGCAATTATCTGTGTAGCCACACTATGCATTTGCAATGCAAAGCCATAGATGTAACTCTGGATTGTGATGGACAGGACATTGACAAAGAAAGGGACCAATAGAGGAAAGACTCATTGGACATGATTTACAAAGGGCTTATGTTGCCGTTGCATCATACAAAGTGATGCAAGGCAACGCAACGCAAGCGCTTTTAGTGGGATTCACGGAGCCATGCAAAGCCTCTCACTATGCATTAAGAAGGCGTTCCATGGGTGGAGCATGGACGTTCCCATGAATTTTGATATAATCCCAGAATTACTAATGTTAATAGACCTGGGATTGCATCAAAATGGTACGCCTTCCAAACAGAGAAACAATGAGGAGAAATCTCTTTATTTCTCCTCGTTTCCTCTTTTTGCGTGTGCTGCATTTCGCAGCACAGAGAAATAGTAAAAACGCCTCAAAGGATTGCTTTTGTGCAAGAAGATATTTCTTCCTGCAGAAAGACAATCCTGCCTGTAATGTAGGCACCCTTGCGGAATGATGCCTGCTCTCTCCCTGCAATGCAGCACAACATAACACATGTATTTGTAAAGCGCACATATCACCGAAGGGTATCAATTCACTGATTAACAGATGTTTATTGTTATCCAACTCAATGGTCCTCATTTTATTCAAAGATGAAAGGGTGAGTGGACTCGCCAGGATTTGAACCTGTGACCATGAGGTCAAACTCAGGCGCCTCCAGTGGACGCATTAATCCAGTAAGCTACCTTGCGTGACTTCTATGTAAATCTAGCCCATTGTGCGGAGCACATAAAGAAACTGGAGCAGAACTGACATCTCTCTTCTGTTCAGTTTTACAGAATCCTCAGCCTTGCACTTGGAGTAAGGCCACAGAACGGTAGTGGGTCTCTCAGAATCTCAGCTATTTTACAACGAAGACAGGGCTAACATTATTCACTCAAACCCCTTCGGTAATTCCCCTTCTCCCTAGTCTGATGATTGAAGCTTTTTTTTTTATATATATAATATCTTCCTTAAGTATGAACCGAATGTGCGAAACGCACAGGGACTATTCCTTAGCTGTATATTTTTAAACCATAGCCTAGCAAGATGCAAATCAGAAATCAGGCTCGCGGGGAATAGGGGAAAGGCGATAATTAAAATAGTCTCAAAACATTTACCAGCTTTAATCAAAACACTGCTCGGAACGAGGGCAGAATTCACCAAGAGACCGTGAGGCGGAAGCAGTAGCTGTAACAATTTCATCTGGATGCTTTCCTTCAGTGGCAAAGCTCAGTAAATGGTTGCTGAATGCAGTCTCGTAGCACAAACCGCCCACCATCCTCTGGGCTGCACAGGCCACTAACACATTGTCAGTTGTCTCGAAAGTAGAACTCATAGTCCTGGCCAGTGGAAGATTCAAGAACTCGAAGGATTACCACATCTGTCCGAGCATTCAGGGCCAGGTTATACACTCTCTCTCCGCGGTGCTCCTTGTAAAAAGACGATGTATTAATTTCTCTTAGCTATATTTAAAACAATGCTACTCGTTCGTTCAATGATATTTCGCACTGTCATAATTAAAAGCGACGCCCAATTGAAACCATGAGAAGAAGCCCTTAAACAAACGCTGGCATTTTAATTATTGCACGTTCTCAGATCCCGTTTTATTCCCATGAATTGTGATGTCCTTTCTTTTTTAATGTTCTATTGTAATGCAATGGTTTTAATTAACTTATGCAATTAAATAAATAAATAAATACCAAATACTTGTTTGTTGCTGCCCAGTACTCGGTTGGTTTGGATTTAGTTTAGAGTATCAATGGAGGATAAGGTAACAGTAAGGGAGGTGCTACATTTTCTTAGAGCTGCAGATAGGGAAGGTTTATATAAACCTGAGGTGCGGGACCTAGGATAGAAGCAGCATTTGGCCTGATTGGGCTTGCTTACCACCATGTTGGAAAGCTAAGGGTAAGCTGGTGAGGGAGGAATGATAAGGGTTGTCCGCAGCACCTTTCTGAACATGAGAAGCAGCAACAGGACTCACCTGAAGCCCTGCAGGTTGCATGAGTTGTAGCACGAGGGTCAGACAGCGATGCCAGGCTGAGGGCGGAGGTTGAGCTAAAGCGAACGAGGTGACTGTTTTAGAAGGGTCCGTCACCAGAAGAGAAGATAGTAAGCCGCTTTGGAAGTGAAGGAGCAGGGTTAGGAGGCGGTGGAGAGTGGGTGAGCCACCTCAGTCCAGAGAGAGGGACGCTCTGCAGGCCAGCCAGCAGATGACACCAGAGAGTGCACTGGCTGACAAAGTTAAAAGCACAGGTGAACACTGGAGGAAAGCGATTAGGGATGGCAATTTCTCTCCTACTATTTGGAAAAAATATAAAATGACTCCAGAAGCCAACCAGCAAATGATTTTGGAGGCCTTGAGCAGCCATTCTGACATCGGGGGAGTCTAACATGAAAGGCTTGAAAATATGCATTAGAAAGCATTGATTGGGAAGTTTATGATGGTGGTGTGGCTAATGACGATTGTAAGAAAATGGCTCTTTTTGTAGAGTCACCCCCAAGTTTTTCGACTGATGCTGCTGGTTTGCTAGACTCTGATAGTGCACTGAGGCCTGCTACCCAGATGCCAATGTCTTGACCCTACAGTGTAAGTCAAATTGGCTGTTCCCAATCGGATATGATTAACTTACATGTAAGTCCCTCGTAAATGATACTCTGGTACCCTTGGCATGTATGTTAGAGAGGTACCTCGGAGCTTGCAGCACTGGTTGTGCCACATTAAAGGTCACCCAAGTGAAACAAGTCCCCCAGTCTACCACTGCAGGCTGAGACAGCAGCCTTGCACTGTTAGCCCTGTTAGCTAATGACTCTCAGGAAGGAGAACAATGAGTAATTGCAGGCCAGGAAGGTGTCACCTTTCTCCTGCAGGGAGCCACTTAGGTGTTAGACCTAAAATGCAGGCAACAAATTTGAAGCCGCCTTTGAAGGGCAGATGTGTAATACTAGGATGGAGGGCTGTTCTATTGTTGAGGTAGACAGGCTGGCACCGAAAGCAGAGGGGAGAAACCTGTTGCGAAACCGGTTTCTCCAGGGGCGTGTATCCCTGACATAGCCACACCCCAGTGGTGGGCTAGGGAGGTTTGAACAACAAGAGAGGGCTCTCACCATCTTGAGAATGGACGGAATGGTGTTTTCTGGGAAAGCCAGATGCCACACTCCATAGAAAGTGGTCAGAAGGTGGGACGGAACCTGGTGGCCTTCTGGCTACCAACTGCATTCTACCCTGAGGTCCCTTACCGAGCTTGAAGAGGTCAGATCTCGACTCGCTTGAAAGAAGGATCAAAAAGGACTGCCCTGCTGCACCGAGGGACAAGCAACGGGAGACTGCTCCAATGAGGACTGTACCTGGTGGCTAGGGAAAAAAAGGGACTGTCCTGCCGTGCCCTGCTGAAGGAAAAGCTGTGTCCAGAGCCCAGTCAAGCCAAGAGACTCCAAGGGCCAGCTGATTGGCCTCTTGGGCGCAGCACAGGAGACAACAACTGAAGAACCCTGCTAGGGCAAGTTGGCAGCCCAAAGTCTTCAGCTTGCTCCCACTGCAGTCATGCAGCATAAAGGAACAAGGAGGCCCGATGCACAGAGTTGCACTTGCACTTGCGTTCACTGAACCTGGGAGTGCTGTCAGAAAGCAGATTCTTAATCAAACAGCTCATTAAATTAAGCCCGACTTGCATCTCAAGTCGAAGTTAATGTGACTTGTTGCAGTGTGCAACTTTATCAAAGCTGACACTTTCTTGCCTTAAAGCCCCTGTGCCTTCCTGGTTACACAGGGAGCCTGCTCCATGAGACAGCCTTCTACCCTCCTGAAGAGATGTGCTGACAACTCTCAGGAAGGAGATCAATGAGGGATTGCAGGCCAGGAGGTGTCACCTCCCTCCTGCAGGAAGCCACTGAGGTGTTAGCCCTAAAATGCAGTCTTCAAATGAAAACATTTGCTCTGACACACAAGGAGCTGGCTTTCATCAGCCGCCGGTCTGTCAGAGCAATGCTGACTCTGCAGGAGGCAGGTGGCTGGCTGGGACCAGGGAGGCCTTGAGGCTTCCCCCATAGTCCCATTGCACACTTGGTGCCCTAGGGGCACCCATGTGACATAGCTTGGCCCTGAGGGATGGGGTCCCTGGGGCTGAAAACAGCCCAGGGAGGGGGGCTGCGTGGCCCCCCTCTCCATAGTAAAACAAACAAGCACTTACTTTTGTAAAGTACAAATCATCCAAATGTGTTTTCTCTGCATTTCCACCGTGAAAAGTTGACTGTAATCCGTGATGGAGGTGTTTGCATCCTTGCTTTTTTCGAGCACAATATCAGATAGTGTCTGTGATGAGGCCATCTTCTGCAGAGACAAGAGATCGTGTTCTAAACTTTAAAAAAACTAGAAGTATGTAAACTTGCCTAGAAACCCTGCCCTTTCGGCCCTGCCTCAAATGCATTAGCGGCATGCAGCGTCTTCCCGCCCTTTTCTCAGAATGATGGACAGATTACTGTTGCAGCATTAATGTGTTCAGCCTCGAAATTTTTATTTATTTTCTCTTGTTCTCAAATAAATTCTGCTACCATTTCAAATCTACCAGGTCCTCCAATGGATCTTGTTCTGTGATAAAAGGGACTGGAATATCTTAAGGGATGAGCAATTATCATATGAGGACCTGGAATAGATAATCGCTAACATTCAATAACAGGGATCATTTTGATATAAAACCCACTCTCAATTAGTTAATCATCAAATCAAATTTGAAATTTGCCACAACCAAATAAATGAAGTAGAAACAGCAGAAAATGTATCATAATATCTTTTGATTGAGTATAGAAAGATGAGCATACAGCCTTGCTTTCAAATTAGACAAGGTTTAATAAGCATTTGCAAAATCTGTTTGATTCAGTATCAAGAGAACTATTTTCCTCAGTCGTGGGAGGTTCTCCTCAGGGAAATCAATTAGTAGGAAATCAATCGACTGTCATACCAACCCTCTAGGAAAGTTCAGCAATTATCAAATGTTCAGTTCCAGTTCATAGACAGTATTGTCTGCCTCTGTCTGCACTGCAGCATCCATGCCACAGATGCTCTGTTATGAACCCTTTCAGCCGAAAAGGTTCCACTATGATAGCATACCAGCCGGCAGCAAACGCAGTATTTCATCACAGTTTGCACTGTTCGGCAAGTCCCAAATCATCAGTCTTTGTACCACAAGATGGGTAAAGGGGAGATGAACCTTATTTCAAAATGTAGGCAATCATACTCCATTGATTTGAGGTTTACACTCCTTGACATCACCAAATTTGTCGGACCACTCTGTCCCATTGGTCACTCTCGATAGGTTGAGATGAAGTAGTAAGTAAAAGTATACATTTCTTTTCAGTCCATTCTCAAGCATTGCTCTGAAAAGTAACAATTTTGTTGTGGGTCTAGTCAAGTAAGCTACAAATGTGAAAGGAGATGATTGAGTGTTAGAACACAAGTGGAAACTTCACGTAAACTTCCCATAAGCTTCACGCTATTCAGTTCATAAGTTCATACTAGGAAAGGAAGTAAAGTTTGAGGCCTTCATAAAATACAGCTTGTGCACGAGGAATTTAAGCTAAAATATGAATCTCACATTTCTTAGAACAGTGCATTAATTCCTCAATTAAGCAAATTAATATCACTTCAATATATTTTGAAAATAATGCATGTAAGTATGGGGTACTCATAAAAACTTTAATATCCACTATCATCTCACAATTAATTTTGTAAATCTCTTTTGCCCGTTATACGTTAAAACATCATAACCACATCAGAAACTAACTTTTACAAAGTGCAAATCATAACATAACCTTGTGTAACATGCATTTTTTTGTCAATGTCAATGTTATAGGTTTTTGTAAAGCGTGACAGCTGCCCCAGAAAAGAGGCATCCTGGCGCTGAACAGCAGAGAAATGGCCACACACGGAAGGGCACAGGGAGGCCTACAGAGAGGGGAAAAGAAAAGTTTTAATGGCTTTCCTGAATTGGAGGTAATTAGTGAGCCCCCGAATGTGGGCCAGCAAAGAATTCCAAAGGATGGCAGCTCTCTTCCGAAAGGAACGACCTCCGGCGCGAACCCTTCTCACGCGGGGGATCACTACCAGGCATTGTCCCATAGAATGGAGCAAACGCGTGGGCGTGTATGGTAAAAGTAGGTCGGTCAAGATTTGTGGAGATGGCAATTTCAGGATTTTGAAGGCTATACACAGTACCTTAAACTCGATTCGCCTAGCCATAGGCAACCAGTGGAGATGGCGAATGGTGCTTGTCACTGAGCAGACTCTGCGCAGACCGAGGAGAGTTCTTGCGGCTGCATGCTGGACTCTCTGTAGCCTTTGCATTTCAGACGTGTCAAGTCCTAGATACAATGAACTGGCGTATTCGAGTCTTGACATGATCAAAGCCTGGATGATGATCTGCCTCATCGGGGCAAGAAAGAAGCCCAGGATGGGTTTGAGTCCGCGAATCAGACCAAAGCAGGTTCCCGCCACCTTTTTGGTTTGAGTGAAGCGTCCATCCAAACCCGAGGTTCTTCACTGCAGGCTTAGGGACAGGGGCAGTGCCTAGACTCTTTGGCCACCAGAGCTCGTTCCAACGGTCATGGTTCCCTCCCACCAACAACACCTCCGACTTGTTGGCATTCAGTTGGAGACAGTGCTCACAATATACATTTTAATGTTATTATTTGTTTTCTAACACATGAAGCAACTTTATTTTTACATAGAAATTCCCTGTCTTATCATTTATTTGTCACGTTCTTTTAAGCATAAGAACACTTATCGTTAAAATGTCAAATTTTACATCTGCTCATTGACTGCTAGTTGCTATCTGAAATCTAATTCTAACATTCTGCATACTTTTACAATGCAGTATCTAAATCAGAAGTTAATTTGTGTGTTTTCTTGAAATGTGGAACCTAACACACATTTTGTCATTATCAGGTAAAATAGAGTCACAATGCATTTCTTATCCAAAATTTGTTGTAAATAGGTGGATGATAACATCTGTACTCCATCAATTCCCCCTTTGATGGCGAATTGAGCAATCACATTCTTTTTTTTATCTTTATCTGATGTCACAATTATAAGGCGGATGTCCACATTAGTTTTAGCCTAGTCTGTTCTAATGTTTTTAATTTATCGTAATATCCACATTGTCTATTTTCTAATTTGATTTTTTCTTTCTTTCTCTTTATTCGCTTAGTCTTTTTCTCAATTTTAGTATGTTTATAATATTTGATAACCATTGTTATAAGTAGTGCCAAAATAGCAATAGTTAGTATGGGTGGTAATATTTTCCCCACTAAACTACCTCCCAAAGTTGCAAACCGTTTTCCCACGAAGGTAAATCCTTTACCAATAAATTCCCAAGCTCTATTAGCTTTCAATTCAGTCAAATATTTTCCCAAATCTGTAATACTGCTGATATAGCCCTGCAAATCTTTGCTTTTGTCAGGGATGTAAGTACAGCACTGTTGGGCTTTCAGCATGCAACAGACTCCACCCTCTTTTTAAGTAGGACGCCTATGCAATTCTATTTTGTAGCACCATAGATCTAATAACCATTTCAGTATCTATGACAATGAGCCCTCCTGCTGTATCGGTTGATCACCCCAACTGATGGTATTATTGCACCATAAATATCCCCAATTATTTCAAAAGCACTTATTCCCCTTCTTAAACGAGTGTGTTTAAATTCATTGGTCCTACTAGCTTGTCCCAGATGATACATTTTCTGAAGTACTATTCCCATGTATCAGCATTCATGCCAGTGTATTGGTAACCTACAATAGGCATTTTTCCCACAAATATAGTACATCCTTGGAAAGACTGGATCAGATCCTCAAAGATATAAACCCCATCCTCCCACAATTTGGAAGGCGTGCTCACATTCACTGGAACCAACAAACGTATTATTAAATTCAGTTCTACGTCTCAATGTGCATAGCTTCTGTTTGTGTTGCCAATCCAAAGCTGTAGCAGAGTGTGCATCACCCTTTTTTATTTCATCCTCCCGGTGTGCCCAAGTGGAATCTTCGATTGGGTTTCCGCCTTTTTCTTTATTTCCCCCACGTCTATCTTCAACTGAATTAATGAAGTCCTTCTCAACATTATGCAAAAAACAAGTTAAACTATGTCTTAGCGCATTTACTGTATCTATACTTTGTGTTGGTTGAAAGAATTCTCCCATTATTTCAGTAGTTCCAATATCGGTACAATGTTTATATTTTTCTTAATCGGAATCAAATCATAATTTGAATAATAATATTGAAATTGCCCTTTGCAATAGAATAAACTGGTTAGTACACCACAAGAAATACCATAAGTAAGAGGCAGGTGATGATTTGTTACCCCCTCTGATACTGAGATAGGCAGATGCTCACATAACAATCTCTAGCATCCATAGTATTGACATATTCAT
The DNA here is from genome assembly GCF_964204655.1 of Triturus cristatus. Classification (NCBI taxonomy): domain Eukaryota; kingdom Metazoa; phylum Chordata; class Amphibia; order Caudata; family Salamandridae; genus Triturus; species Triturus cristatus. Next base: position 722,209,320 of record NC_140586.1, read on the forward strand.
ACAGAAGTTCAGTAAAAAATCGTTAGTAGATTGATCATGATGTAAAGTCTTAGCGGTTAGGTCATTAGTTAAAATTCCATCATTCTTTTATTCTAACGGCTTAGTAACTGGAGTAGGGTTAACGGCATGCTTCACATAGACATGATGAGGAAGATTTAAAACAATAAGAAACAATACCAAGATTATAGAAAAAACAGCTCAAAAGCAAGCACATATGCTTTTACATTTTAACAATACCAGTTTTGGATCTCTCATCTCCCTAAAAGGGAACTCATTGCTTCTCTGTTTAATTTTGAGAATGCTTTACAGCATAGGATTTGCAGCAGATATTTCTTTGAGCTCTTGGAACAAGTTTTTCTTTGTTACTCCTGCTGTTACAGTTCACAAATTTTAAGTTTTGACATAATCCGATGTATATTTGTCTCTTCATTTTATTCATAGGCCATTTCCTTTTGTTTTTCTGCCTTGCAAAATATCCCTTATCCTAACAGTCTCGCAGGGTGGTTTTCGTGAGTTTAAATCCTTGAATTAAAAAGCTTGATATGCTTTCTCCCAGTCATTTGCTGCTGCTAGATAAGCCCATTCAGGTGCAGCATATCTTTGATTTGATACTTTAGCTCTTTTCGATTTTCTCTGTTGGTTCGTCATCTTCTCTATCACTCTGTTCAGATTGACTTGAGACTTCGATTGCAGTTGGGGGTACTTTGCCTTCTGCCAAAATTTGCCTCAATTTATTTGTTCTTCTGGGCCAATGGTCTCCACTTATCACTCGCTTTTCACTTGTACTTTTCCCAACAGCTGGATCAACACTTTGCCTAGTCAGGTCCATTTCCATATGACCCTGGTTACCTACAGGGACTGACTCTCATTCAAGCCAATGCTTCAAGACCCCTCTACTCAGTGACTGACCTGAGTTGGACGTCTCACTGTAACCACCGGCACTTCCACTACAGGTACCACATTTTCAAGGGAACATGGGACTCGGCGAATATGGGCAGCATGAACCCAGTTAGGCAGACCACCACTTTTGACAGCAGTGGTGGTAACAAGGATCACTAGATACGGGCCAAACCAACGAGGCTCCAAACACAATTTGCGCACATGTTTCTTCACTAGAACCCAGTCACCGGGACATAGGTCATGGCACTGCTCCTGTTGTGGTCAAATGACAGCTTCCCCAACCTGCTGAGACACAGAATGGACTACATCAGTCAATCCTTTACAGTAATTGAGTACAAAATCATCAGTTATATTCAGTAGCTGATTGGCTTGGACTTAAAGGAGGACTTCAGGAAGATGCTGCTGCTGGAGAAGGCGAAAGTGTCTGGTGGAACCCAAAGGTGGATTCAAGATGAGAAGTACCTGCAAGCAGGAAGGACAGAGTCTATGCCACTCAGGAGTGACCAGGAGACACGGAAGACAAATGCCCACAGATGTCAGGTGTTGCAGGAAAACTGACGGTGACCTTGGAGCTGCAGCTGTGTGGACCAGGTGATGCTGTGGAAGACAAGTAGCCATTCACACGCTGTTCCACGTCAGATGTTGAGAGTTGAGGGGTCGGTGTCTGTCGGGAACACCAACAAGCCTTGGCACTGCAACCAACGTGGAAAGCGAAAGAGGTGCAGTGTTGGGACCAGCAAGGTCCCGGTGACTCACCACAAGCAGGGGAGTCAGAGTAGGCACCGAGAAATCATGGGAGCCCACTGAAAACAAATAAGACCCTCAAGAGGACTCACGAGCTGGAGGCACTGGAGTCGTAAGACCTCGAGCAGCTCACCAAAGATGCAGGCCCACCGTGCAAGTGATGCGGTGAGGACAAAGATCTTGGTCACAGGAGATGCTTGAGGTTTGGGTTACTTGGAGCTCAAAGATCTTGGGGGAAGGAAGCCAACAAGTCTTTGCAATGGCAAGTGGACGTGATACTGACCTCAAACTTGGTGAGAGAACAGGGCAGGCCTCAGGGGATGTTAAGAACCACCACCTGTGTTGCTGAGCCTTTCGGAGTCTGTGGAAGTCCCGGATCAGCACACCAGTCAGCTTCATTACGGGGCCTGCAGATGCAGGGAAGTGACTCCTTCTCTTCAAGGAATATTCCTTTAGGTGTCTTGGATGTCCAAAGGCCTTGGAAGGTTCCTGTATGGAGCACAGACACAGATGTTGCAGCAGACTTCCAGGACAACGAGACCAGGAGCAGCAGGAGTCTTCCCAGTTGTAGTCTTGGAGCCCAGAGCGAAGTCCAGCGAAGTCAAGAGTGCCCAGACAGTCAAAGAAAAAGTGGCATCTTGATATGATTCTTGTAACATGATGAATCTAGGAACCCACCTACAGATAAGCCCTTTAGTACCCTAAGGAAAGGGTTGGGACGATTCAGGGTTTGCTCCCAGGGGAGGGGTCGGACAGTGGGAGGATACTCCCAAGTCCTTTGTCCAGTTTTGCGCCAGAGCAGGGTCCAACGGCTCCCTGAGCTGGACTATGCTAGGAGGGCACCAAATATGTCCCTCAAGCAGACTGAGTGGTGCTGGCAAGCACCCGCACCCGGCCCCAAGAAAACTAAACCATATTTGGGAGGTGGTCACACCTCCCTGTGACAGGATAACTATTGTTCTGCCTTCCCCTGCTCGAGCTTGGCTCAGCAGCAGGAGGACCAAGTTGTGTCCCCGGTTGGAAATCTAAACCATGATATAAGCTCCTTAAGGAGTCGTTTAGATGCAGTTACACTGTCATTACGACTGGTTGAATAGGCTTCCACCCAATGAGAGAACACACAAGCACTAGAACCTTTTTTAGTCCATTGCAAGGGGGAATCTCGATAAAGGTGAGCTGCATCTAATTAAAGGGTCATCCAGATCTCCCTACATGACTCATTGTGACTAGTGTCTTCTTTCCCACATATCACACACCCCTGGCACAAAACGGGGGTTAAACCATGTCTGTTGAAAAAGACACATCAAAGCATCTCTCCCAATGTGTGCAGGACCGTGGTATTTTCTTGCCATTTGTGGCAAGAAACTATAGGGTAAGACTGGTCTTCTATCTTTGTACACCCACACCTCATTTTCTTGCCTTTGTGTGCAACCCGCTTTGATCCATCCCTGTCTTTCCATTTCTAACCCATCATCCTGTAATGCTTTTATTTCCTCCCATGTTTCCACAACTGAAAACATCAGCCAGCATTCTGTGACATCAAGTTGTTCTTTTATTGGGTCCCCTTTAAAGATGTAAGAATTTGGGGTGCAATAACACACGGTCTCATCCACATAGCAGTTGCCGACCATCACATAATCATGTCACTGTCAATGGGCTGGGCATTTTACCACCGCAACATGGACGGGCAATTGTAATGGCAACTGTAGGTTTTTCACTTCTCTTGGTTTTGGATGGGTGAACCCGAACAGGTGATGAACCGACGCTGAGACCACAATTGCCCAAAATCATGGACAACCCCAAATCCATACTGGCTAGCCATGAAAATGGTGACTCTCAATTGTTCAGTAATGCTGCAAACCCTGGTCAGCGTAATCAGTTCAGCCACCTGGGCGGAATACACTCCTTGCAACCATGAACCTTCCAGCATTCCCAACACTATACATATAGCATATGCAGCTCTTAAGCATCTCTCAAACATGATCCATCCACAAACAATACATGATCCGACTCAGGCAATGAAACATCCAGAATATCCAGAAGGGGAATTGTACATAACTCAATCATATCCAAAACAATCAAGATCTGCTTCATCAATCACTACTTCATTTCCTGGCAAGGGCATTAATGTACCCGGATTCAGACTCGTACATCTCATCAATGACACATTCCCAGCACAACAAATCACCTGTTCATACTTAGTTAACTGGCTACATGTGAGATGTTGTGTTCGGGTACGAGGAAGCAAAATCTCTACAGAGTGAAGTACGTGCACTTCCAGTGGGTGACCCATCACGATGCTCTCACACTGTTCCAAACTCACACATGTGGCCGCAACTGCCTTTAGACATCCAGGCAATTGGGACTTGGCCCCAATCATGCTGTGCCTACACAGTGACAACAACAGAATGAATGCGTCTTTAGCACACTCTCGTTTTTGCATGCAAGTCATTACAACAACTTTCTTTAGGGGAGTGCATTGGTGAAACGGTGTTGGAATTAAAGCCCAGCACCTTCCCTGCTGTTGCACAGACTGGAGTTGGAATAGTAAATTTAACAATTCCAAAATCCAGCGCCGCCCTAAGTCACGTTGTTATAATGACTGGCGTGCAGAACAAATACGTGCTAAAGATGCGTTCGTTCTAATGATGGCATTTTCAAGGCATGCATGATAAACACATGCGGAATACCGTCATACATTTGCTGAAAAGTAGGCAACAGATCTGCGTCAAAACTGACAATGGCAGCCTTCGTGCTCACTGCAGAACAGAGTAAAGCTTTTGTTAAAGTCAGGGATACCCAATGCTGGAGCTCAACACAAACTCTCTCGCAGTTCATTAGAAGAGCGCATTCATACCATGAATCTGGGTCTGACACATCCTTGTGCGTAAGCCTCTGAAATGGGTTAGCTGCCAATGAGAAATTTGGAATCCACTGGCGGCAATTGCCAACCATTCCCTGAAACATGCGAACTTCCTTTTGTGTGCTTGGTGGATTCATCTGCAGATTGGCAGCAATCCAATCCTGTGACACCTTTCTGGCTCCTTTCTCAATGTGATGCCCTAAATAAAGGACTTCCCTTCTGCAAAACTGTAACATGGCTGGTGTCACCTTATGTCCACTCACTACCAGATGATTCAGTAAAGCAATAGTTTCACATATACAAGACTCCTGAGTACCTAACGCTACCAACAGGTCATCAATGTACTGTACCAGAACAGAATGATTTGGCATTACCAATGACTCCAAGTTCTTTTTCAATATCTGATTGAAAATGGAAGGACTCTCTGTATACCCATGTGGAACTCGGCAGCATACCAACACATGGTTTCGGAACTGGAAAGCAAATACAAATTGGCTATCCAGGTACAAAGGGATGGAGAAGAAAGCTTGACACAGATCAATGACTGAAAACCATTCAGCTTCACATGGGATCTGATATAGTATCACGGCTGGATTTGACACAATTGGACAATATGGTATCACAATCTGATTAACCTTGCGCAAACCCTGCACGATCCTATACTCTCTATTCGGTTACTGAATTCCAATACTAGGTGAATGAATGACTCAAACAAAACAGGAGTGTAATACTAGCAATGATCTCGGACTCAGATTATATGGTGGAATTTGAGGAAATTCTGCATTTGGTTTCAGAGTGATTCGTATTGGAGCCACTCCTTTGGTCAACCCAATATCCTTTCCTGTGAAATCCCAAACTTCAGGTAACACAGTGTCTCTCAATTCTAGGGGTAAATCCTCACTCGTTAATAAGGGAAAAAACCCTTCGACTTCAGTCTTTTGTTTTGTCATCTTAAACTGTCATACCCCGCCCCCGGTATCCAGCTGGTGCATTGGATATAGCCTACAGGAGTGGTGCTTTTGCCTGGGCTTTATATGGACACCCTTGAGTCTGGAACCTTGTGCATTGGTTATGGTGTCTGCTATGTGATACTGACAACAAATAGGTTGTTTGGTGAACTCTTCTAGATGTTGCCCTTTTTGTATATATTTATTGAATATTTTCCTTTGAGAAGTTTTCTTATTTTCACAGCTGGAGTCCTCCAATTAAGAAACCAATTGCATAAACTCTAATTATGTTCCTCGGCAGCCACCGTAACTGTTCTGGGGGTATTTAAAGGAACCACGCCCTTCTGCTCCTTGTAGATTATTCCAGCAGCTTCCAGGACGCGTTCTCTGCTTGCGCCTTCACCGGTAATGTTTTTTCCTGTCTGGTAAGGTTTCCAGTTCCGATTCACAGAGTTCATTTCAGGTTTTCTTGTTCAAAAGCGCTTTTATTTTACAAAAGACTTTGAGATTGTCACAGAGTGCTTGCATCTGGTTAAAATCATCCAATGAATCTCTTGACAGGTTTTCTTTTCTAAAAGCACGTTTATTTTACAAAAGACTTTGGGGCATATTAACAAGCCAGGCGATAAAATTATAGCCGCTTTAGCGGCAGAAAACTGCCGCTAAAACGGTGATAATGGGCTTGATAATATGCTCTGTGGAATTCCAATTGAAGCCCATGTTAAATGTGAAGGACGTCTAACATGGGCTTCAATTGGAATTCCATAGAGCATATTATCAAGCCCATTATCGCCTTTTTAGCGGCAGTTTTCTGCCGCTAAAGCAGCGAAAAGTTTATCGCCTGGCTTGTTAATATGCCCCTTAGAGAGCTCTTCGTTTTAGACATTTTGGCATATAAATAGTTCATTTGAATTTGACTTCAGTGGGAAATGCGTAAAGGGTAATTTGAGCCCAAGTATTATATAAAAGGACAAAATGATCTTCTGCAAGCAAAACTTATTAGAGGCAATAAATAACAGTATGATGTATAAAGATTAGTGAAAAAACATGCTTCTAACCATGAACAGTAAGCTTCAAACCAGGAACAGTTATGCATATGTTATGCATGTTTTGATTGCCCATTTGAACTTAGGTGTTGCAAACTCTTATATGAACAGTACCATTTTGCGCACAGTTATTTTATCAGTGTTTTTCAATGATATTAAGTGCTTAACCTAAAGGTTACAACTAATCCTTGGCAGTGGATATTCCGTACTTCTTATCAGAGAAAGAGATAATTTGGGACTTTTCAACCAAGTTGAGACTGCTAATCACTATTACAGAACATATGGTATTTTCCTTTACAGGTAATTATGATAACTGTGTTTATTGAACATATTATGCATGTATAGCTTATATTTTTGGAGACAAGTGAAAGATTACCAACCCAACTAGACATTACGTCTGTACCAGATCTCCCTCCCCACAGTACACACCCTAATTCCCTTCCCCCATCTGGCCATCTTGAAACTCTGGTGTTATTAAGCGCAGAGTCAAGCCTGCCTGAAGGTGGGCTTCTTGAGGGTACTGCTCCTGAGGAACCGGGTCTGACATAAACACAATATTTTCGTCATTGGAATGAAACTCTATCCTTTCAGAGTACAATAAATAGAACAATTCACTTTGCACAATAGGTCTCGACCCAAAAGATTTACTGGGCTGGAATCACATATCACAAATTTGTGGAAATCCTCAAAGGATCCAATTTGTACCTTAGCAGGTTCAGTCACAGTGGTTGACATTAATTGGTTAGAAACTCCTACAACTTGGATTCTTTCTCCAGAGAGGTGTAGGTTGGGAACTTCCACTGTTCTTGCAGTGAAATGGGTAGCACTAGTGTCGGCAAGAAAGGAAATAGGTTTTTCCATTTTCCTTGCCTTCCATATAAGGACCACTCCGGCCTACCTTTAAGGATGCGCCAAACACGCATTCCTCCTTCCCTCTCAGGCACCGTCATTGGGATAAATTAGAATCACTGTCGTCAATCTGTATCAGGTATTGTGGAGTAACCTTCGGGTTTGGGTTAATTTGATCATTTGTATGAAATTCCGTGTTCACATGATATTTCTACACCTGACCATTCATGTGAGGCATAGGAACATGTGGCATATGGAAATTTAAAATGTTCTGTCTTTGTGTCTGCTGATTCTGCATCATATCACCTGATTGGGCCCGTGCAGTTTTACCCTGTGTCACTTGCCCATTCATCTGATTCAGTGGATTAAACCTACACTCGTGCTTCCAATGCCTGAACTTGCCAAAAACATGACTTGGGTGAGTCTTTTACAACATCTCTATTTAGACCCCTTTCCTCTGCCTTGAGTTGTCACGTTTTGTTGCAGTCCCCCTACTACCTCTCGCATACCAGTATTCGTTCAACCATTTCCCTGTACTACGACAGGACAATCAGTACCAACTCTCACATACTCTTTCTTTGCTGCCTTCATTAGAGACAACATCGATTTGTCCTTCAATCTCTCATGCTTGGAATCCACTTCATCTCCACAATACTTTGCATATCAAATAATATCATCTGTGGGATTGCTTTGCCAACAAGTCAAATGTTGCTGTATCATTGCATTTATTTCGGGTCTTAATCCATACACAAATCAATATATAAAATTTCCCATGTCTATCCCTGCCACAGTTTCCATTCCACTATATTGGTTAAATGTCTGCAGAAGTCTCTCATAGTATGCATGCACTGCCTCTTTCAATTCTTGTGTGGTTCTGTCAATCTTTACCCAATCAGTTTCCTTTGGAGACATTTTTCCCTTTAAGTAAGTAATGACCTGATTTTATTTTTTCATTACTTCAGGTGATGGTGTACCAGTTTTCGAATCTCTCAAAGGTTTAGTTTCTGGCCAATCTATTGCAATCTTACACTCAGTACACAGTTCATTTGGGACCACAATATCAAACAAGCTATCCAAATCCTTTAACACATTCTTCAAAAAGTACACAAATCTCTCAACTTGCCTATACCATTCAACTGTTTTTCTGTTAATTTTGGGAAATCATTTGTAAAGGTCAATATATCTGAACTAGTCCATGGAACACAACAAACCCTGCTCCTGGAAATATTTTTGTTTCTGTATTTTTGGTTTTGTCCCTCTAACATTGGAAACATTGGTGTAGCTGTCTTCTTTGTTTCCTTCTTTTTAGCCCATCTGCCTTCCCATCTCTCTAACTCTCCTCATCTCCTAAGTGTTGACAGTAAATCTTTAATCTGTGATCTTTCTTCTGATGCTTTTAGACGTTCCAAGTCTTTGTCACTGAAATCTAATTGATACGTTTACTGGTAATGTTTTTGATTTCTGTATATTGAGCCCATATTTCTGTGCATCCTCAACTAATTTCTCATGGGTATTTCTAGCACTCCTGGTGATATCTTTACATACAAACAATAATTCATCATCCCGATAATTGGCAATTCTTCCAGAACTTATAGTTCCTAAAACCATTTCTTACAATTCCACCTCAAGTTTAGCTACATCAAGTGAATCCTTACTTGAATTCCTCACCTCTGGAGTTTTTCACCCTTCTCAAAGGTAGAAGACACAATTTCCTTAATCCAATTCCTGTGAAGTAGGCCCCGTTGTCTCATTTGATACATCCTTATGTGATCATCCACTAGCTCCCTCAATCTGTGGTGTAACACAAAGTTCAGAAGCTCAAGTTCCCATTTGTAAGGTTTTTCCTGCCATAGCCTGTGAACCTCCAGTAAGAGTTTCTGTGATCCCTACTAAAGTATTAGATAATCAAATTGGTGTCTCCTTATTATGTGACATAATAGTTCGAATGATCATTGCACTGATTCCTGATTCATTTCTTTGTTGAAAGGTATTTATACTCGGAAATGTCAGGTTGGAATGTATTGGATCTCTTCTCAATTCCTGTGAAACACTATTCGCTACCCCTAATCAAGTGGGAACAGTTAATGTATGTATTTGCTGGATTCCGATACCTGATTGATACAAAGAAACCACAGGTCCTATGGTTACTGGAATTGAAAAAGCATCTGGAGCATTCAGTATTATGGGATTATTAACCCCTACTCCTCTAGGCGGTTGCTCTTCAGTCAGAAAATATTTTACTGAATTTAAACTATTTGGCACTGCATGTGCATCTGGTTGAATTCCCACAAATGGATTTGATCCTGTCTGTGGCTGTTCTTCATTATATGGTGGAGGTTGATTCATTAATAATTCACTCAGAAACTCATCATCTATCTCATTACCACTCTCATCAGTAAACGTGAGAGCTTGAGGGTTTTCTAGATGTTTTTTCTTTTCTTTGCATTGTTCTCCCTCACTTTTTTCTGCAACTAATACAGGATACATTTGTGCTCCTTCTGCAATATCCCTTCTTCATATACTTATTTAAAGTATTCTTATATTGGGTCTGATATTTCTCCTTTTTTTCTGGTGGGCCACATGTTCCCATACTTCAAGAGCTTCAAATTGCATAGTTCTTGGTGATGGCTTAATATCATTCATCTGTCTCCTTAATTTTTTAAGAATTTGTACATTAAAGGTACCATATTGTGGTAAAGCTAAAGTTCCATCTTTCTCAGTATATTTCATCCAATTTTCTAATCAGGCATCAATCAATCAATCAGGGGTTTCTAAAGCATGCTACTCACCCGTGAGGGTCTCAAGGTGCTAGGGGAGGGGGGTGCAGCTCCGGATCAGTTGAAGAGCCAGGTCGTGAGGCATTTCCTGAAGGTGTGCAGACTGAAGGAGCATCTGATGTTGACTGGGAGCTCATTATAGGTCTTTGCTGCAATGTAGGAGAAGGCTCTTCCACCTGCTCTGGTTCAGCGGATGCATGGGGTCTCTGCCAGGGCGAGGTCGGCGGAGCGGAGGTTCCTTTTGGGTATGTTGAAGGAGACTCTTTCGTTGAGGTATTTGGGTCTGATGTTGTGGAGGGATTTGTAGGCGTGGGTGAGTAGCTTGAAGGTCACTCTCTTCTGGATGGGGAGCCAGTGGAGGTCTCATAGTTGCTGTGTCATATGCTTGTGTCATGGAGTTCCAAGGACAAGTCTGGCAACGGTGTTCTGTATGGTTTGTAGCTTGTGTAGCAGGGTTTTGTTGATTCCGGCATAGAGGGCGTTGCTGTAGTCCAATCTTCTGGTAAAGAGTGTGTGGGTGACGATCTTTCTGCATTCGGGGGGATCCACTTGAAAGTCTTGTGGAGGATGCGGAGGGAGTTTAAACAGGAGGAGGCGACAGTGTTGATCAGGCGGGTCAGGGTGAGGCTGGAATCTAGGATGATGCCGAGGTTCCGGGCGTGGTCCATTGGGATGGGTGGGTGTCTGAGGGTGGGGGGCCACCAGGAGCTGTCCCACACTGTGGGGGAGGGTCCAAGGACAAAGACCTCTGTCTTCTCTGAGTTCAGTTTTAGGCAGCTGTTGCTCATTCAGGCTGCGACATCTTTCATTCCTTCTTGGAATCTGCGTCTGGTGTCTTCGGGGTGCTTCGTTAGAGAGAGGATGATCTGTGTGTGGTCGGCATAGGATACTATGCTGAGCCCATGCTGTCTGATGACGGCGGAATTATATGTATGATATCCTTTCTCTAGAGACATGTAAAAAGTAGGCATGCCTTCAGGGGCTACTGGTACTCCTTCTTTAGTAGGTAGAGGCACATCTCCATGTATCACTCTTTAAAATTTTCATGAATCTGAAAAAAAATATTTCATTATCCTTTACAATTATTTCACTTGTATTTCTGAAAAATATACTTCCTCATTGTCGTCATAGCTCCCAATCACTGCGCGGCTCTACACCAACCATCCTATCACTGCACGACACTTTATGACGTTAAAGCAACCCCTAGTAGCAACTGACCCCTCCTTTACCATCTAACTTTTTCCAATTCCGATCTTAAGCAATCCATTAAATACAACTAAATTCTTGTATGCTCCACTAAAAGAAATTACAGATCTCCATACAGCCAGAATTTCTTCATCCAACCTAAGCAAAATCTCGACCAGCGTGACTTCACCTGAAAAATCCTTGCGATTAATCTCTGTGCACTGGAGGAAAATTCACTGATTTTAACTTCCACACTCTCACAAACTTCCCTTCTCTGGTGGTGCCGATGACATCTCATGCACAGCACCTTTGAAACAGCAGGCAAACTTACTCAGCGTATGTCACACTGAGACTACCCTTAGGTGTATATCCCGGGATATTAGGCCACTTCGGTCCTGATAACAACTCCAATACAAAAACTCTATTTAACACGAAAAACTAAAACATTTCTCTTCCAATGATCATTAGTAACCCATTTATAAAGCAATATTTCACAACCACTTGTCTCGTCATTCATCTTCAGAACTGAAATTCATTTGAAGGATCACTGAACTTAGGGTTTGAGCAGATATGTAATGACCCTATTACACATCCCCCTTATATCTCAATTTTGTCAGACAGTAAATCCTCCAACACGCTGCCAGGAAAACTGCTGTAGCGTTAACGTGTTAGGACTTGAAAATGTACTTTATTTATTTTCTCTTGTCCACAATTAAATTCTGCTACCATTTCAAATCTACTAGGTCCTCTGATAAATCTTAGTCTGTGCTGAAAGCAACTGCAATATCTAAGTGGATGAGCAATTATCATATGAGGACCTGGAATAGATCATTGCTGACATTCAATAACAGGGATAATTTTCTTGTAAGACCCACTCTAAAAAATTAGTTAATCATCAAATTTGAAATTTGCCACAACCAAATAAATGAAGCCAAATTAGCAGAAAATGCATCACAAAATCTTTTGATTAAGTATAGAAAGTTACCATACAGCCTTACTTTCAAATTAGACAAGGTTTAGTAAGCATTTGAAAAATCTGTGAAATTCAATATCAAGAGAACTATTTTCCTCAATCGAGGAAGATTATATTCAGGGAAATCAATTAATAGGAATTGAATCTCATACAAACCCTCTAGGAAAGTTCAGCAATTATAGAATGACCAGTTCCAGTTCATAGACAGAATCGTATGCCTCTGTCTGCACTGCTGCACCAATGCCACAGATGCTCTGCTATGAACCCTTTCAGCCGAAAAGGCTCCACTACAATAGCATACCAGCTGGAGCAAATGCAGCATTTCGTCACAGTTTCCATTGTTCTGGAAGTCCCAAATCATCAGCCTCCATTAATTCAAAGTTTACACCCCTTGATATCACCAAATTTATCGGACCACTCTGTTTCACTGATCGCTCCTGATCGAATGAGATGACGTAGTCAATAAAAGTATTCAAATCCAGACAAATTAGGTAATCCATTACTCGCAACTTCCTTAGGTCCACTGTAGTATTCTCATATGATCATATGGTGCATTTAGAAAGTAGGCAAGTTCATGCTCTCATCTCATGTCAGTCCATTCTAAAGCATTGCTCTGGGAAGTAACAATTTTGTTGCAACTCTAGTCAAGTAAGCTACCAACGTGAAAGGAGATGATTGAGTGAAACTTCCCAGAAAGTTCCCTTAGGCTTCAGACTATTCAGTTCATAAGTTCATAGTAGGAAAGGAAGCAAAGATTGAGGCCTTCATAAAATGCAGCTTGTGCACAATGAATTTGGGCTAAAATATGATTCTCACATTACTTAGAACAGTTCATTAATTCCTCAATTAAGCATATTAATATCACTTCCAATTTTTTGCAATTAATTCATGCAAGTATAGGGTACTTATAAAAAATTTAATATCCAGTATCATCTCACAAATATTTTGTAAATCTCTTTTGCACATTATACATTAAAACATCAGAAGCACATCCGAAGCAAATCATAACAACCTCATGTAACACCTACTTTCTTGTCATTGTCAGTGCTCACTTTATACATTCTAGTGTTTTCATCTGTTTTCTAACACATAAAGCAATTTTATTTTTAGACAGAAATTCCCTGTGTTTTCATTTATTTGTCATGTTCATTTAAGCATAAGAACACTTATTATTAAAAGTTCACATTTCACATTTGCTCATTGACTGTTATCAGAAATCTACTTCTAACATTCTGCATGATTTTACAATGCAGTATCTAAATCAGAAATTCATTTGTGTGTTTTCTTGAGATCTGGAGCCTAACACACATTTTGTCATCATCAGGTAAAATAGTGTCACAATCCATTTGTCATAAATAGGTAAATGATAACATCTCTGGTCAATCTATACTAAAAAGGCTCCTAGCTCAATTCCCAATGATTTTGGAGACGGGTTCTTGATGCCTAGGAATACAATTGCATCTCCACTAAAGAAGCACTTACTTCTGTAAAGTACAAATCATCCAAGTGTGTTTTCTCTGCAGTTCCAGCTTATAAAGTTATCTGGTGAAGAACCTCAAGGGACAATCACACTGGCAAAGTTACAGACACACAGTGTCACTGTAGACATTTCCTCGGCATCCTTTACACAGGAGATGCACTATACATTTACTCAACGAGTTAGCATTTACTAATTAGCCAGTAGAAAGTACTCCAGTTGGGTAAAGGTGATGCACAAAACGGTGGTATCTTCTTGAATAAATACACAGGGCAGGATTAATTCTGGCAAAATGATCATTTCACAGAAATGAAAACTCAATGGGATGCTCAGTCATATTTTGAAGGTTTAATACCATCTGTACAAGAAGTCGAGTTAATCATCAATAGCTTAAGAAGTTCACAGGCCCAAGGCCCAAATGGGTTATGTGCTGTTACATGCTGACATATTGAAGTCTGCATCCAGAGAATGGGTCATAATACTAAACCCAATCTTTGCAATCATAATCAAGGGTCACGATATCGCAGAGTCTTGGAAGGACAGCATAAGGGTTCCTGTATATGAAAAAGGTGTACGATCATCACCAAAAAATGATTGCATGATCACATTATTGGATGTAGCCAACAAAATATATGCTAAGCATCTGCTGCAATTCTTAGATAAATGGTTTTACCGATGACTCAGCTGGGTTTCAGGAAAGGCTATTCAACGGGGTATGGGTATTTCACAATAAAATTGATTGACAAGGACTATGATGTTAAGAGGAGGGTACATTGATTTATCTACAGCATTAAACACCATAAATTGTGACTGTTTACGGGTCAAAATGCTAACCCAGAACATCTAACTAGCGTTATTGAAACTAATACTGACTTTTTTTACGATGGTGCCTGTATGAGAGTAGAAGTTGGAAATAATGGTCTGCTTACTCAAAAAATCTACACTCCCAAGGTTGTATGTTGGCATCTTTACTCTTTTCATTATATATTGAAGATGCCCTTGAAGCATTAAGTCAAACTCGTTCCTCCCCTTCACAATAGGGGGGGGGGGGCGAATCCATCTCGTCAATTTCTTTTGCTAATGACACTGTTCTATTGGACCTCACCCCAGCTGGCATACAACAGCAATTAAATGCTTTCGCAGAATGCTGTGAAAGGAACAATTTACTTACTAATGTCTCAAAAACTAGAATAATGTTATTCTCAAATCATAACATTTGGAAATCTAAAGTGCGCTGGTGGCTTAGGGGTGAACAATTGGAAATTGTGCCTGAGTATGACTAGGCCTGGTTTTTAAGTATAATTTAAACTTCTACTCCCACATCTATCAACAAGAATAGAGAGAAAAAGCAGTAGCAGGAACGTTAAAGAAAATGGACTCAGTACTAGTCATAGGACAATTGAAGTTCTCAGGGAGGCCTGTAATGCAAAAATAACTAGTTGATTGTTGTACGGATGTGAAATTTTCACTGAACAATACATAAAACGGATCAAAAGAATAGACACTAATATTTGGAAAAAATAGCTTGGCTTACCAAGAGGTTTTGTGAACAGAACACTAAGACTAGAAATTGGCCTAATGAATATCAGTTTCAGTAGCAGCAGTTGAACTATTGGAATGGAATCTCGGAACTGGTCAAGGGCTTGCTACGACAATTGATTAAACAGCATCTACAACTCAAAAGCCAAGCCTTATGTATGAATCACAAAAAATATATTGGGAGAACCTGGATACTGATACAGTAGCAAACGTGGGTGAGGGATCGGCCTAACAAAGGAAGCACATAAAATAAAAATGGTGCAGATCAGAATCCAAGCTAAAGGATTTAGAAGGTTGTAGCGAGAGACCTCAACTTTCCCACCTTTTGGCCACAGACTATACTTTTGCTTTACCAGTTCCGGCTTTTATAAAGTGGAAACTATTGGTTGAAAATCATATGATTATGAATGGAACACTAACTATATGTTGCTTCTGCCAACTGAAGCCACTGTCATGTTCACCTTGCTTATGTTTTGTACTACGTTTGGTGAAGAAAGTAAAAAATATCGCTCACTGTTTATAGAGAACTGCAGATTTGCAGAGTTAAGGAACTGATGATCTTAGTGCAGAGATGCAACAACATAAGGCTCTGTTATCGAGTCACTTTTTTGATATTGTGAAGGATATCTTGGGTTTGCAAAATGTGCAGATTACTGGGTTTGACCAAAGAGGGTTAAGGTTTAATCAGTTGCTGGCTTCGGTTAAATCCATTGTGGATTCCCATGCTCCTCCCCTCATGATTGTGCACTGTGGTGGCAACGACCTAGGCACATAGACTCGGGTAGGTCTGGAAATCCTAATGAAAGAAACCTTTACGGAACTGATGTCACTTTTCCCTAATGCTGTCTTGGTGTACTCTAATATATGCCAAAGACAGAAATGGAAGTGGTCAAATCAATTCTATCCACAGATTGACAAAGCCAAGAATCATGTTAATAAAACTGTTTCAGCATTGCGCAGAGACCATTGCATGGGCTGTATCTGTAACAACAATCTGCTTTTTGACATGCATGGAATTTATAGAAATGATGAAGTGCACTTTACAGGTTAGGGCAACAGGGTGTTTCTAAGTAACCTGAAACTTTGCATCCGGTCTTATGTATAGTAGCCATATACACACAACCAACACAATGGCTCTTGTCAGAGCCACCCTAGTACCCGAAATATTGTGCAGTTCTTTTCTAAAGGGTTTTATTTCTTTAGTTTTTGGGGATCTTCGCAACGACGTCACAAGCCCACGTACGCGTCGTGAAAACAGAAAAAATGCAGATATTCAATGATCACCAAAACATCCAAAAATAATATGTAAAAAAATCCATTCCGAACATTGCCCTACACATATTACTATATTCATACTTCTTTCAAAGCATGTTTAAACTCATATTTTTGTACTATGTTTATTTGAAAACCATCTTTAATACTAACTTCCCATTTTCACGGTTATTCAGGATGTCGCAATGATGTCATTAACTGCGACAATCACGCCTTTTCCATGAAGTCTAAAACACATATACAAACGTACTACAGTATTTTACACTCTAGGGGATTCTTACAGTATTCTCTAAAGTCATGCTTTTCTAAAGAATTTATACAAAAACCATCTCTAAAACCTATTTTCTGTTTTCTCGATGACTCCAGAGATCGCGATGATATCAGTACCCACAATCATCATGGAAAAGTCACCAAAACAGAAAACAAAAGCAGACCTCAACACATCCAAAAATAATATGTAAAAACATCCATTCTGAGCATTGCCTTACTCATATTACTATATACACACTTCTTTTAAATCATGTTTAGACTCATATGTTTGTATGTTTGTAATACGTTTTTTTATAAACCATCTTTCAGACCTATTTTCCGTTTTCATGGTTATTCAGTACGTTGCGATGACATCAAAGTAAAAACACATATACGCACACACACTACAGTATTTTACACAATAGGGGTTTATTACTGTACACATCAAACTCATATTTTCAAGTGTATTTCTAGAACAAGCGTCTCCTAAACCTATTTTCTGTTTTTGTAGTTAATCCGGAGATCGCAATGACATCAGTAATCATGATCCCCGCGGTTAGTTGTGAAAGCAGAAAGCAAAAGCAGGAATTCATTAGCCACCACCACATAAAAAGATTATAACTATATAATGAATTCTAACCATCGCAGTAGATAACTCACTATATAAATTCCTCTATAAAAACATTTATCAATATCTCAATATCTCTATAACAATGTATTCATGATTCATTGATATTTTTTTTATGTTTCCACCAATATTCGCGTCAACATTGATAGTCCCGATGTCCCCGCATGCGATTAAGAAATCAATTTTGGACACAGAGCTTGTGTCACTAACCCCTCCATTCCTCAAACATGAGGTCAGAGTACCTCCACCTTGACCCCTTATGTGGGCTTTCACATAGATTTTCAGCCTTGGGAACCATTCCCGATAGATAAAATGGTGGTTGCAACTTTCTATTCAGATTGCATCCAGCCTATCAGAGCATTTCCGTTGGCTAGTGCATTCGCGATTCATCGCAAAACCTCCATGAAAAATCCGCGGGCGGAGATATCACTATAATTTTAAACTTACATTTCTCAACAAGTACTCAATAGATTTACAACAAATAAGCAAAGGCACTTCCTTGTACCGACATCTACTGACATCTACCTCCCTGCCAAATTTGGTGTAAATCCATTCAGCGGTTCGGGCTATATGTATGGCTAAAAGTTCCAATGGGAATTAACATTACAAACGCAACCTTATTTTGTACCCCAAAATCTCGGTGCCAAATGCACGGATCACCCCCAAACTCTCTATAACAATAGTACCCATACAACACTTTTGTGGGAAAATGTTGTGCAGATTGGTCAATCCAAAAATGCTTTTCCAATGGAAACTAAGTTCTAACTATAAGGACCTAATGGTGACTGCCAGCAGGTAATATATATATTACCTACTGGCGGTCGCCAGTAGGTAGTTATAGTTAGGACCCCTTTTCCATAGGAAATCCGCAACATTCTATTTTGAATAACTTTGGCGCCGGTTGACGAATCCTCGCGAATTTCTCAAAATAGGTGGGGCGCTATGCTCCGCTCCTACCCTGAAAGTCTCGGGGGGATTCGTCAAGCAGGGGCTGAGATAAAAGGGGGGTCCCAAAACGCGTTTTTCCCATGCATTTTTCCATAGGACCTTTAGACAGGGCTACAGCCCGAACGGCTGAACAGAATTACTAGAAATTTGGCAGAGAGGTAGTCCTTAGGTCAAGGAAGTGCCTTTTGTAGGTTTGGTGTAAATCTGTTCAGTAGATTCTGAGAAAATAGCCTTTAAATCAATATATATATCTGAGCCAGCTTACGGTACGCTTATGGTACGCTTACCGTACGCGTACGGTGGCGTGCGCGAGCGCGATTCTGATTGGCACATAGATCTTAGTAAACATTCTAATCGGCCGAAACCAGGAAGCGGCGGCCGCCATTTTGTGAGTTTCACTCAGAAAAAAAAGAGTGATAACAAGAAAAGGGGGCAAGGAGGAGAGTTACAGACCCCCTTACATTTGTGAGGGGGTCAAAGAAGGACAGAAAAGTACAAAGAAAACATTTATTGATTTTTTAAAAAAATCGCGGGGTACGCGTACGGTAAGCTCACCGTAAGCGTACGGTAAAAAAAATAAAAAAAGAAATACAATTCAGATTTAAGTGTTTAGATATTAGGGGGCTCTAACGTGCGCGTGTAGCGTACACGCGTACGCGTCCCACGCGGAGTACGCGCGGATACGCAAATTGCGTAACTATACGCAAACAGCGTAGATAAATTACGGGCATTGCGTAAACCGTACGCTTACCGTAAGCTTACGGTACGCGTACTAAAAAAAAAAAAAAAAAAGGAAAAAATGTATTGCTAATAAATTTTACCTGTTTATTTTATAAAATATTTTAAAAAAAACATATTATAGAATTTTAAAAATGTAACCATAGTCTTAAAAAAAGGATAGAAAATGTAAAAAAAATTATGTTTAAAAAATAGAAGAAAATAAAAAAATTAGCATTTAAAAAACCTTGCAAATTCACTGAAAAAACCATGGGTTTCACACACGTTATAGTTAGGAATTAGCATTTAAAAAACCTTGCAAATTCACTGAAAAAACCATGGGTTTCACACCCGTTATAGTTAGGAATTAGCATTTAAAAAACCTTAGAAATTCAATGAAAAAACCAAAGGTTTCACACATGTTATAGTTAGCTGGACATTTCACTCGTAAAAAACCGATGAAATTCCCCCGTTATAGTTAGTTCAGCTAACTATAACTCGCGCGCCCGCAATGCACTGCTGATGACGTCACATATTACATCACTCATGACATGGTCAGTGACATCACTCATGACATCACTGATGACATCTCAAATGACATCACTGATGACATCACTGATGACATCATCCAGTGAATGGCTGTTTTTCTGAAAATTAAATATGTTTTATATATGTATATCTCAAGGACGATGGAAGAATAAATGGGTATATAAGTGTCTAAATGGATGATTTGTTTTTGAAAAATTGATTGTGTAACTCACTGATTAAGTGTATCATAGTGAATACATGGCTTAGTGAGTAATGTTTAAATATGAAAATATCTGTATCAGTCTCTCACTTTGTGTATCGGAGAGAACTTCTATGCAATATATGTATGTATATATATATATATTCACTGAAAAAACCATAGGTTTCACACACGATATAGTTAGGAATTAGCATTTAAAAAACCTTGCAAATTCACTTAAAAAACCATAGGTTTCACACATATTATAGTTAGGTGGATATTTCACTCGTAAAAAACCAATGAAATTCCCCCGTTATAGTTAGTTCAAATAACTATAACTCGCGCGGCCGCCACTCTATCACAAGGATGATGTCATCAGTGATGTCATGAGTGATGCCACTGACCATGTCATGAGTGATGTAATATGTGACGTCATCAGCAGTGGATTGCGGGCGCGCGAGTTATAGTTATCTGAACTAACTATAACGGGGGAATTTCATTGTTTTTTTACGAGTGAAATATCCACCTAACTATAACATGTGTGAAACCTATGGTTTTTTAAGTGAATATATATATATATATATATCGGAGAGAACTTCTATGCAATATATGTATGTATATATATATATATATATATATATATATATTCAATGAAAAAACCAAAGGTTTCACACATGTTATAGTTAGCTGGACATTTCACTCGTAAAAAACCGGTGAAATTCCCCCGTTATAGTTAGTTCAGCTAACTATAACTCGCGCGCCCGCAATGCCCTGCTGATGACGTCACATATTACATCACTCATGACATGGTCAGTGACATCACTCATGACATCACTGATGACATCTCAAATGACATCACTGATGACATCACTGATGACATCATCCTAGTGATAGAGTGGCAGACCACCTCTGCCCCTAATATAACCTTTGATACACACATTCAAAAATAGAAATTAAAATTTTAAAAACAATGGACATACCAATACCAGTTACAACAACCTATTCAGTAATTCTAAGAACCACATACACATCCACTCATTCACCAACAGTCCTATACAGTCACTCATACATGTACTCACTCATCATATGTACTCATACACCTATACATCCTGTTACACAATGCCACTCATCCATAGAGTTACTCACCCACATAGTCACTCATGCTAATAAAGAATCAAACATACATTTACTTGCATATACAGTTATACACACACCACCACACTTACTTCTACGGAAACTTACACATACTTAGTCTTTTAAACAATCACTTATAGAAACACATACTTATTCGTACAGGAACTCTTTCAATATCTCACTCTCACATATACTCACTTATATACACCAATAGTCACATATACTAGTTTAAAACATATGTAGTTACTCAAAAACACACTATTGAGACAGTCATTCACTCACTAACACACCCATACACACACTCATCCACCCATACAGTCCTGCACACATGCTGTGTTCAACACATACAAACAGTGAGTCACTCATTCATGCACCTATGCACTACGTAATACCCCCCACCGAACCATGCAGACACTCAGACTGATACTCAAAAAACCAACTAATAACCTATGTATACACCCATGTAGCTACTCACCAACCCATGCAGCCACTTATACACAAAGTGAGAGACTGATACAGATATTTACATATTTAAACATTACTCACTAAGCCATGTATTCACTATGATACACTTAATCAGTGAGTTACACAATCAATTTTTCAAAAACAAATCATCCATTTAGACACTTATATACCCATTTATTCTTCCATCGTCCTTGAGATATACATATATAAAACATATTTAATTTTCAGAAAAACAGCCATTCACTGGATGATGTTATCAGTGATGTCATCAGTGATGTCATTTGAGATGTCATCAGTGATGTCATGAGTGATGTCACTGACCATGTCATGAGTGATGTAATATGTGACGTCATCAGCAGTGCATTGCGGGCGCGCGAGTTATAGTTAGCTGAACTAACTATAACGGGGGAATTTCATCGGTTTTTTACGAGTGAAATGTCCAGCTAACTATAACATGTGTGATGGCACACAGATCCTAGGGTCCCCCCTATGAGCAGCACACAACTACATTTCACACACACCCAACACATGAACACCACCCACAACCATGTAGCAGCCCCACCAACAGCAATATCAGCAAAGCAGTAGTGTTCCAAGGGCAAAAAATAAATAGCTTTATTCAGCATGATCCAAAAACTGGTATGTAGTAAGTTCAATATTTACAAAGCCCATAGGGCAGTCCAGGAGTCACAGCTGGATGGGGGACACAGTGGGATGCGTGTCCCCTAGCTTGCCTGCACAGTTACAAGCTGTCATCTTCCACAGGGGTGAGGGCATCATGTGGGGGGAAGGAACAGGCACCGCAGGGACAGGAGGGCGAAGGGTAGGCGACGTGGGCGCAGGGATGGAGGACTCCACCACAGAGGGTGGGGCAGGGCCAAAGGTGGATTCTAGGAGCACGCTGCACACCTCGGCAAGGTCCTCCAGGGACTCCCCTGCACCCGAAGGAACCACAGGCCCCAAGGAGGGGGGGGGTCAGAGGGATGGGTCGCAGCGCCACTGGGGGAGGGTGTGGACAGGGGGGGACTCAAGCACCATGACCGTGGACTTCCTTGACCGCTTGAGGGGTGGTGTCACTGTGGGGCTCAGGGACAGAGCGGCCATGAAGGAGTCTTTGGGGGAGATGTGGCCAGGAGAGATGAGGGGAGGGGATTTGGAGGGAGTGGATTGGGTGGAATGCGGACTCCCACTCTGGCTGCGTGTCACACGTTTGCCCCCCGACCCAGTGGGTGTGCCTACCTCACCCTGTGTGTGCGTGTCAGGAGGTGTGCAGCGGACCTTCCCTGCTGGTGTGGTGCCTGTGTCTGTTGTGGTGGGTGCATGCTGACGTCTGGGTGTACGTGGGACAGGCATGGGAGTGGGAAGTGTGGAAGGGGCAGGGGTAGGGGGTGGGACGTAGTGCTGCAGGAGACCCACTGCTGCAGTCAGTGTGGAGTCGCGCCTGTACGCTCCCTATCACTATGGGTGTCCTCGCGTATGCGTACACGTAGTGATAGTGAGCGTACAGGCGTGTGTACGGCCCGTACCACTATGTGTACGCATACGCGAGGACACCCATAGTGATAGGGAGCGTACAGGCGCGTGTACGGCCCGTACCACTACGTGTACGCATACGCGAGGACACCCATAGTGATAGGGAGCGTACAGGCGCGTGTACGGCCCGTACCACTACGTGTACGCATACGCGAGGACACCCATAGTGATAGGGAGCGTACAGGCGCGTGTACGGCCCTACCACTATGGGTGTTCTTGCGTATGCGTACTCGTAGTGGTACGGACCGTACACATGCCTGTACGCTCACCATCACGATGGGTACACATACGGCAGCTCTCCCATAGTGATATGGGAACGTACACAGGCTCTCTTAGCAGCAGTACGGCGGTTTTCACACATCACAGTGGTTACAGGCAGCACACAGGAAGGAATAGGGCGGACATACTTGTCCATGGATGGACATCAAGGCATTGTCTGTGCATTACTACATGTGTGGGGCACAGGTGTGACAGGCTGTGATGTGGAACATTACTCCTGAGTCGAGAAGGCACCAGATGTATGATGAGATGTGTACAGATGTAATGTGTGACGGTGCAATGTGTGCCAGGCATGCCCTTGACTCCTTGGACATGTGTGCATGTCGTACTGCACACTTGGGATGACCGACACTGGCATGGCACGGACACCAACACACGGAAGTGTCCCCTGATGCCCGGTACAGGGGTTACCACACCTGACTTGTCACTACCCACGGTGCACGATGTGACTATGTCATGTATGTGTGGGGGGTTCCCATTAGGTTGATGTTGGAGCACCCTCAAAAGCTGCAGCTGTTGCAGCAACCAACATGTGTCTGTGTGTAGATTGACATTGCACACTGTTCCGCACACCATGCCACATGTGGTATCGGATGTGAGGTGCGTATGTATGCATGTGACACGGAGTAGCGTAACAAGGACATGTCTGCATCCTCTCAATGAATGTGTGGTGAGTCATGATATGTGCACCTTCATGGCAAGGTGTGTGGGCTGTCCTAGTGTAATGTCATGTGACCTGTGGCTCTAGTGTTCCGCTACCAGTCTCTGCAATCGGCATCCTACTTCTGCTGATGTGTGGGTGTATGTCACTCCTGTCTTGCGTCTGGCTGTTCACTTGCACTGGGACACAGCTAATCCCATGGCATGGCATGTGGAGGTTCTCAATCTCCGTGTGTAGCTGGCTCTTGGTAGGAGTGTCACCTGGCAGCCATACGTGTCCAGGGTATGTGGCACATACCTGACTCCGTATGTAGCATATGTGTATAGATAGATTAACATGTGCTCAGTACAAATTATTTGTTGTTTTGGTGCACTCACTCCTCCTTGTCAGTTCCAAATTACTGCAGAGCGCCGCCTCTTCCCCGAGCAATTCCGGACTTGGCTGCCATGCGGGAGAATGATCGTATCCGGTGCTACCGCTTCCCCCAACGGTTGATTCTGGAGTTGACGACGAGACTGGCACCACACCTGCAACCGCTGCACAGGTATCCTACGGCACTGACACCCAAGCTGAAGGTAATGGCAGCCCTACATTTTCTAGCCACGGGTACCTTTCAAAATACCATAGCTCATGTTGGTGGCATGTCCCAGAGCATGTTCTGCCGTGTGCTGCATGATTTCTTAGAGGCCATGTTGATTCACCTGGATGACTTCATCAAGTTCCCAACCCCTGAAATGTTGACTGGGGTCAAGCGTGGATTCTATGCCCTTGGAGGGATGCCCCATGTCATTGGGTCCATAGATGGGACACATGTTGCTTTGGTACCACCACACGCACAGAAGGTAGCGTACCGCAATCGGAAGCACTACCACTCCATCAATGCCCTTGTGGTGTGTCTGTCCAACATGGTGATTTCACATGTCTGTGCTCGTTTTCCAGGATCAGCACACGATGCCTACATCATGAGGCGTAGCAGGGTGCCTGAAATGATGACGCAGCTGCGCAACGAACGAGCATGTGTTGGTGGGTACAGTCTGTCTGTCCTGTATTTTGCGTTGCCTACTGGCACGACCGCTTCTCCAGTTCTAACGATGTCCATGTGCTTCCCATGTAGGGGATGCTGGCTATCCCAACATGCCATGGCTGATCACACCTCTCCGCAACCCCATCACGCCGGCCCAGCTCCGCTACAACACCGCCCATGGCCGGACAAGGCGAGTGATAGAGAGGACGTTTGGCCTGCTGAAGAGCCGATTCAGGTGCCTACACAAGACCGGCGGCGCACTCCCATATGCCCCTGCGAAGGTCCGCAAAATCTTCATGGTCTGCTGCATGCTGCACAACATGGCAGTTGAGAAAGCTGTGCCACTCATCCTGGATCAAGATGACCAGGACCATCCACCCGTGGAGGACGAAGGGCTTGGCAATGGGGCTAGTGATGTGGAGGATGTGGAGCCGCAAGAGGACATCCGGATTCGGCTCATACGCGACTTCTTTGCTTAGTGGTGAGTACCAGTGTCTGAGTGTGCACACATTGCTCCACGTGTGGCATGTGTTGTGATGTGTGTCTCCACCTGCATGTATGGCACGTGAGTCAGAGGTGTGTGTGGGTGTGTCACTGGAGTGATGGTGGCAGTGATGGTTGTATTTCCCCAGTCATAATTGTGACCTAGCATGTTGTCATCCATACATGTGTCGAGTACATGCACATGCAAGTGGCTGTGCTTTTTGTGGCTGACTTCTTGTGTGTCTCTCTTCCCCAGGTACTTGTGAATGCCGTCTGCTGCTTGCATTGTTGTGACACTGCTATTCCTCATGGACACGTCATCGTGTGCTGACTCAGCGTTACACGCACGGACAAGTTTGGAAGTCTCCTTAGGGTAAGGGATGCATCAGGGGTTTATTGGGTGTGGCAGTTGTTCACGATGTATGCACACTGCCCCTGTCGATGTTTGGTTCCTCTGCAGCCATGTAGCATCACCATGGAACATGACATGCAGCTGTGTACACCTGAATAGATGGTCTGACTTGTTGACAGTCATCAGTGATGGGATAGTGGATTGTGATGATGGCATCAATGTGTGTAACACTGCCCTCGGACACATACGGTTTGCATTGGCTTGACATGGTGTGGGACTTCTACATCAGCGGATCAATGGTGTATGGCAGTCTCTCCGTGAGCAGCTGTGGGTGTTTAGCTGTTAGCCGACAATTGTGTGCCAGTTCCATGGCTATCACGCATTTGTGCTGCAGAAGGGGGGTGCCAGTGTTGGACCCACATGTTACTCCACATGAAGTGTTCATGTGTACTTCAAGTTGCCTCTGCAATCCCGAAAACATGACTAATAAAGGTGTCCCTATGCCTCCAAGGTGCCTCTTCTCAGTCAATGCTGGTGTGTTGCCACGGTGCATCCAGCATGTCTGGCATGGTTTTCCCTGATAGTGGCTATGTGTCTATGTGTCGAGTAGCAAGATGAAAGCTGTGTGTGTGGGATGAGACTGTGTATTGTGCATGATGTCCATGACTGTGTGGGTATTGTGACATGTGCCATCCCCATGCATCCAACGTTGGCCAGGCCCCCATTCTCTGCATCCACCGGACTCAAGCTTGCAGGACATGGTTCTGCCACCTGTCTACACATACCTGGGTGCCCCCCAGGACACTGGACTGGATCCCTGACCTCTGCGCATGACTGTTGCTGTACTCAATGTGTCTGTCAGCACGGTTGTGCGGCCACCCCTCAGCTGTTTGGGCCCATCACGGGTGTGTATGGTGCTCCATGTCTGTCTTGCCTAATACACTGTGACCCGTGTGTCCTGTGCCAGACTCAGGCCCCAGGGTGTGGATGGTTGAAGTCAAAAGAGAAGTCAGGCATGTTTAGACTTTACAAGACACATGTAAGGTAATAATGCAACCAGCAGGCATCTTCTCTTCATGGTGTGAATTTTTATTTTTGTGGGGGGGTGGGGGGGGGTATGATGTGAGGGGCTTTCCGGGAGTTTGGAATCCAAAGTTCAGTAGGGGAGTTGGTGTCCTTGCCATTGGAAATCCTCAGAGTCCATGCCACAGTCTTTGTCAACATTGGTCAGACAGTGACCAGCAAGGCCATGTGGCAGAGAATGTCTCTTGATGCTGTGATGCTGTTGCTCCAGTGGGCCAGGTGCCAGGCCAGGTGTCCTGGGAGATGGTGATGTAGCGCCGACCCTCACGGTCCTTTCCGTGGACGACCCGGCCTCCTGCGGGGACCCTCAGAAGCAGGCCGTGACGATGTTTGGGATGCTCCATCGGATGTTTCCTCCTCCTCCTGATCCCTCCCTGTGGGTGGTGATGTTCTACGCCTTCTGGCACAGGGAGGGTTGCCCATGTTGTCGGCCATCCGACGGAGTGTATTGTGAATCCCCTGGAACACCGTCACAAGCTCAGCCTGTCAGTCCTCCATCCTCCGTTGGTGTTGCAGTAGACAGGCATGTTGCTGGGCCTGCTGGGTCTTTATCTCATCGAGGGTCCCCTTCATCTCATTGAGGGTGGACACAACCTGGGCCATGCCCGTGGTGTCCTGCCGGTATGTGTCCAGGATGTTACGGACATGGGAATATACCGGTTCCCCAGCCAACTGGTCAGACTGGCGCCTCCGCCGTCCTCCACTCCCACCACCCCTGCCCACTTGCACCTGGCCTGCCCTTGTGGGCACATCGGGTCTCCGGGACCCCTGAGGGGTGGCATTGGCATTGTCGCCTGCCTCCTCCTGGGTGCCCGGGACACCGTGTCCCTCCTGGCCAGCCTGGCTGCTTTGTGGTGGTGGGGCTGGGATCCTGGGTGTCTCCTGGGATGTGGCAGGAGTGGGGGTGGTGGTTGGCCCCGTTGTACCTGACACAGGTGCTGCAGGTCGTTGGACACCAGAGGGGCCAGGTTGGTCGGGGTCGTCCACAGAGTGGTGAGAGTCGTCGCTGCCGGTGGGATCGGCCTCCCGCAGAGCCGGGTCCTGTGAGTCTTCCCCCCCAGTGTTGGGGGGTGAACCACGAGGTTGACCTGTGTGTGAGAGAGATAATGTTAATTTTGGTCCATGCAACATCCATGTTTCATCAGTTTCAAAGTTGGCACATTTCCTCTTGGAATTAGGATCAGTCTTGCATTCCACTCACAGTGCACTTGTGCATGGGTGTGTCCCTTGGGCACCACTTTGGCGCCTTTAACTATGTGTGGCACAGTCTTACTTGCTGCGTCAAGTGTGACTGCAGTCAGCAGTGGAGTGGGCAGGTGTGGCGAGCCATGCATTGGCACCTTCCGTGTAGCACTGTACATGTGCACATGGAGTGGATCCACACACTTATATAATGCAGGTAGCTGTCGTTGTGCTCATGCACAGGTTGTGACATGGCCCTGTGTTTTGCCATGGAGAAGAGGGGGGGTTCTGGCACTGGCCACCCTTGTCTACATGCACGCAGTCCACCTGCTGACGAGCAGACATTCCCACACACCACAAGGCTGATTTGCTCTCCCTGTGTCTCCCTCCCTCTCTGTCCCCCTCTCCCTCCCTCTCTGTCCCCCTTTCCCTCCCTCTGTGTGTCAGCCTCCTCCCTCTGTCCGTCTTCCTGTGTCTCCCTCCCTCTCTGTCTCCCTCTCCCTCCCTCTCTGTCCCCCTTTCCCTCCCTCTGTGTGTCAGCCTCCTCCCTCTGTCCGTCTTCCTGTGTCTCCCTCCCTCTCTGTCCCCTTCTCCCTCCCTCTCTGTCCCCCTTTCCCTCCCTCTGTGTGTCAGCCTCCTCCCTCTGTCCGTCTTCCCGTGTCTCCCTCCCTCTGTGTCCCCCTGTGCCTCCCTCTGTGTGTCAGCCTCCTCCCTCTGTCCATCTCCCTGTGTCTCCCTCCCTCTGTGTCCCCCTGTCCCTCCCTCTGTGTGTCAGCCTCCTCCCTCTGTCCGTCTCCCCGTGTCTCCCTCCCTCTCTGTCCCCCTCTCCCTCCCTCTGTGTGTCAGCCTCCTCCCTCTGTCCGTCCCCCTGTGTCTCCCTCCCTCTGTGTCCCCCTGTCCCTCCCTCTGTGTGTCACCCTCTGTCACCTAAGGCCAGCTTCCTGGGCACACACTGTTAGCAGATCTTTGAATGGCCCATGGCTTGTTGCTGTGAGTTTGTTTCTGATCTCCAGGCACCCATTGGGTGTAGTGTGTGTGTCTGCGCTGCTGCTGTGGTGGTGTGTACTGCCACTCTTTCACAGTGTTGGCTGTTCATTAGCTGCTGTCATGTGCAAAAACGTGCCTTCACCCCCATGTGTTAATGCAAGGCGTCCGCCATTTGCTGGCGAGTCTTTCCTGTGTGGGGACACAGTGTTAGTCTGGCTGTAACCTAGGCCATATGGGCAGAGGGCATTGTTGTCTGCTTCTGAGTTGCACTATGTGATTTTTGGGGCCCACCCTCCCGCCATCCGGCTTATCGTGTCATGTGTTGGTGTCTTCTGTGGCCTGTGACTTGACATTGTCCAGCTGGGTGCATGGGGCATGGTGGCGCCAGTGGCATGTGCGTGTTCATGGAGTGTGGTTGAGTCATGCGATAGCTTGGGGTGGTTGCGTGCCTGTTTGTGGGTTTGGTTGTGGATGACGTTCCCCCCATGTGAGGTACGTTGTTTGTGTACTCACCTGGGTCTCGGAGTCCTCCTAATCCTTCGACTGCCTCCACCGGCAGTATGGCCATCACCCTCTCCTCCCAGGGATGGTAGTGTACGGGTCTGCGGGACGGCCCTCCTCCAGTGACGTTGGCCTGGTTGTGTTCGTCCGTCATCTTGGCTCGGACCCTCCTCCGCAGATCGTACCACCTGGCTTGGCATTCCTGCTTGTTCCTTCTGGTGTCCGCAACAGCATTCACAGCATCGACGATCGTCTGCCACATGGCTGTTTTTTCTGAAATGCTGGTCCGTCTGACCAATGTCCCAAAGAGGTGTGGCTCGACTCTGAGGATTTCATCGACAAGGACCTCCAACTCTCGGTTACTGAACTTTGGTTCTTGTTAGTGGGCATGGTGAGGGGTGTGGGTGTGGATGGTGGGGGGTGTGTGTGGATGGTTGTGGGTGTGTGGGTGTGGTTGTGCAGGTGTGTGTGTGTGTGAATGTGATGAGGGGGTGTTTGTGAAGGTGGTTGTGTGAAGGTGTGCAAGTGTAAGGTGTGGTGAAGCTTGTAGTATGGTGCTGTAGGTTGTCTGTGGGGTCTGGCAGCAGTGAGTCTGTTGCAAAGGCTCATAGTTTGTGTGTGTGGGCCCTTTTTATTGGTCCATTGGTGGGTGTGGCTGTGTTTGAAGTTTAGGTGGGTGTGTTATAAGGAGTGGTGGTGTTTTGGGCCTCTGTTTGTTTTTGGCAGTTGCAGGTCAGTGAATGTGTTGTTTTAGTGGTTGTTGGACATGTTTAGTGGCTTTGTGCCATTCGAATGGTGTATTCTTGTGTTGTTTTGTTTTGTCCTGGTTGTGTACGTGTGTTTTTAGCGTGTGTACGGTGTGTACATGGGCCATTTGGTTGTACAGTGCTGTCCTTGTGTGTGGCTTGGTACGACTCGTACATGCGGTTGTGATGTTGGGGCCTGGGGTGCGCTCCGTACTTAGGAGGTTGTGGTGGGGGTGCGACTCTGACGTACACGGGTGTACATACACGGGGGGTACGACACGTACACGGGTGTACATACACGGGGGGTACGACACGTACAGGGGTGTACATACACGGGGGTAGGACACGTACACAGGTGGGGGTACGACTCGAACGTACAGGGGTGTACATACACGGGGGTACGACACGTACAGGGGTGTACATACACGGGGGTAGGACACGTACAGGGGTGGGGGTACGACTTGAACGTACAGGGGTGTACATACACGGGGGTACGACACGTACAGGGGTGTACATACATGGGGGTAGGACACGTACACGGGTGGGGGTAGGACTCGAACGTACAGGGGTGTACATACACGGTGGTACGACACGTACACAGGTGGGGGTACGACTCGAACGTACAGGGGTGTACATACACGGCGGTACGACACGTACAGGGGTGTACATACACGGGGGTAGGACACGTACACGGGTGGGGGTACGACTCGAACGTACAGGGGTGTACATACACGGTGGTACGACACGTACACGGGGGTAGGACTCGAACGTACAGGGGTGTACATACACGGTGGTACGACACGTACACAGGTGGGGGTACGACACGAACGTACAGGGGTGTACATACACGGGGGTACGACACGTACAGGGGTGTACATACACGGGGGTAGGACACGTACACGGGTGGGGGTATGACTCGAACGTACAGGGGTGTACATACATGGTGGTACGACACGTACACGGGTGGGGGTATGACTCGAACGTACAGGGGTGTACATACACGGTGGTACGACACGTACAGGGGTGGGGGTACGACTCGAACGTACAGGGGTGTACATACACAGGGGTACGACACGTACAGGGGTGTACATACACGGGGGTAGGACACGTACACGGGTGGGGGTAGGACTCGAATGTACAGGGGTGTACATACACGGTGGTACGACACGTACACGGGTGGGGGTAGGACTCGAACGTACAGGGGTGTACATACACGGTTGTACGACACGTACACGGGTGGGGGTACGACTCGAACGTACAGGGGTGTACATACACGGGGGTATGACACTTACAGGGGTGTACATACATGGGGGTAGGACACGTACACGGGTGGGGGTAGGACTCGAACGTACAGGGGTGTACATACACAGTGGTACGACACGTACACGGGTGGGGATAAGACTCGAACGTACAGGGGTGTACATACACGGTGGCACGACACTTACACGGGTGGGGGTATGACTCGAACGTACAGGGGTGTACATACAGGGGGGTACGACACGTACAGGGGTGTACATACATGGCGGTAGGACACGTACACGGGTGGGGGTACGACTCGAACGTACAGGGGTGTACATACACGTTGGTACGACACGTACACGGGTGGGGGTAGGACTCGAACATACAGGGGTGTACATACACGGTGGTACGACACGTACACGGGTGGGGGTACGACTCGAACGTACAGGGGTGTACATACACGGGGGTATGACACGTACAGGGGTGTACATACACGGGGGTAGGACACGTACAGGGGTGGGGGTACGACTCGAATGTACAGGGGTGTACATACATGGTGGTACGACACGTACACGGGTGGGGGTACGACTCGAACGTACAGGGGTGTACATACACGGTGGTACGACACGTACACGGGTGGGGGTACGACTCGAACATACAGGGGTGTACATACACGGGGGTACGACACGTACAGGGGTGTACATACACGGGGGTAGGACACGTACAGGGGTGGGGGTACGACTCGAACATACAGGGGTGTACATACACGGTGGTACGACACGTACATGGGTGGGGGTACGACTCGAACGTACAGGGGTGTACATACACGGTGGTACGACACGTACACGGGTGGGGGTACGACTCGAACGTACAGGGGTGTCCATACACGGGTGGGGGTGTACATACACGGGGGTACGTCTCGGACGTACAGGGGCTGGGGGGAGTGTTGGGTGCGTATGCGGGCACATGTCTCCATGGTTGCTATGGGAGTTCGGTGCGGACGATGTTTTTTCCATACGGTTGTAACATCGGACGCACGGGATGGATCGTGATTCCTCGGCCGGACTTCACTTTTCACATTTGGACGGTAAATCGTCCGAGGACGTGTCGGACACATTTTCCGACCCGAGGACATGTGGGGAATCATTCCCAATGCGGTTCGTATGGACTTTTTAAAATGCGAATCGTGATTGGCAGTTTGTACGGCACTTGTACGATTCGTACGGTAAAAAGGCCTGATACGAGTCGTACGGGGAAAAGTTTTACCGGATCGTGATCGGCACCTCTATATTTTATTTTCGATATTTTTGTACTTACCATGTTGTAGATAGGATCTCGATATTCTTGTCATCGATATTTTTGTGTCGATATTTTTGTAGGTCGATTTTCTGTCCGTCGATATTCTGTCAGACATTCGTATATTCTTATGTGTGTGACCCATAATTACCACAGGCTATAGAGCTTTACATCTTGGGTTTGTTTTCGTCTTTTCCCTCAATAGAATCGTGGATAAGAAAAAAATGTTTTTATATAAAACGTACCTGATCTATGTGGAAGGGATAGCCGAACAATTTGGTATCACTCTGCTTAGTGTGAGTAATGTAGAAGTAGACTACTCAATCGTAGTGAGTGTAGTCTTTTCCGATATTTTTACATGACATTGAATTAAAAGTAGTTGTATGGTATGATTTGAGGTATAAGAAGATTGTTTGGGTATGAATGAAGGCTTCATTGTAAACCACCTACTTCCACTGATGAACTGCCCAAAAAAATACGGGTGATGTGGTATTTTATGTAGGGTTTTTCTTTCTAAATGTGCTATGAACTTATTGTTTAGCAAAAGGATGGCTTATATTATGGGGTAATGTAACTAAGAATGTAACTAGGAATGTTTCTTAAACCTTTTCTATATCTCTCTCTTCCTAGATTTATTATTACTGTTATCGACTTTTATTGTGTTTCAAAGGGAGGAGTGTAACGCTTTAAATTCTTTGTTCCTGAGGAAGGTGGGGCCCATAGTGCCAAGACCACTGAAACGTGTTGACGCTGTGTTTTTACCTCTGAATCCACTTACAAGAAAGAAAACTGTAAAAATGATGATGGACAGCAAACAAACTATGATTTCTACGTAATTGGTTGGATCAGACACTGTAACAGTATTTTTTACTACTGTACAATAGGGCCTCCCTACTAGATACTTTTCCTTTTAGGCAATGTTTTATTTCTGTTGAATTACTTGGTAAATGTTTTCAGTGATTTTTCTCATCATTAAATGTATATGGAATATAATGTAATGTTTTTTAAAATGTATTAAAAATTAGTGTGTCGAGAAATTTGTCAAACTAGGGCAAACTTTTATAATAACTAAGCGGTACCTTGACCAGGCACTGTGTTTTTATCTGTACTAGATCTTTTTAAATTAAAGAATTATGGCCCAAACTCATGGAGCATCATGTATCCTAAAAATTTCTCAGAGAATACAAAAAAGACTCTCAAACACAAACTACTGAAACAACACCCGGAAATACTAATAGCTGATACCTACCATAACGTGACCAATTGCACCAAAAAAACTGACCTTATCATCTATTCCAAACGCATGGCAAAATGTAACAAAAAAAAATTCCTTCTCCACCCAGAAGTCACTAAAATTATCAAATTACCCTATGGAACTAGACCGATGATTTCCCCCTCCCCTTCCTTTAGAGGGGAAAAAGATATATATCCATTTTCAGGACAGGGAACATACTCATACAAGCCACTGACCTTTACCTTACCATTTTTGACCAACACCTCCGTTCATTTTTCACCTCACTCACACAACAGGTCTATTTGCCCCAAATGCATGTCTCCGACTTACAACATCCCATCAACCCAGAACCGCCCATTTTTTAATTAGTGTTATGCATTTTAGTTTATATTTTAAATGTATGCGATGTATGTTTTTTGTATAGTTATTGTTTATGTTTTTAAGATATGTGTTCCATTTTTTGTAGTTATCAATTTTATTTTAATTACATTTTGCATTTTTTAGTTCCGTAGCAGGTTGTGGGTTTATAGGGAAATAGGGTGGGAAGTAATGCAATTATAGTGAATTTATTATTAATTGGTTGTTAATTAATATTAATTTTAAGTTTTACTCCTCCGATATCCAACACTTTCCCTACTGTTGCACTCACTGGAGTGGGAATAGTAAGTCTTCCCCCTCTGCTATCCAACACTTTTGCTATTGTTACACTCATTGTAGTGGGAATAGTAATTTTTAACCCTACGCAATCCAACACTTTCCCTACTGTTGCACTGACTGGAGTGCGAATAGTACATTTTATACTGCCACTATCCAATACTTCCCCTGCTGTTGCACTCACTGGAGTAGGAATTGTAAGTGTTACCCCTCAGTATCCCATACTTTCCTTACTGTTGCAATCACTGGAGTGGGAATAGTGAGTTTTACCCCTCCACTATCCAACACTTTCCCTACTGTTGCACTCATTTTAGTGGTAATAGTAATTTTTACTCCTAAGCAATCCAACACTTTCCCTATTGTCGCACTGACTGAAGTGGGAATAGTAAGTTTCACTTCTCCGCTATTCAACATTTTCCCTACTGTTGCACTAATTGGAGTGGGAATAGTCATTTTTACCCCTCTGTTATCCAACACTTTCCCTACTGTTACACTCACTGGAGTGGGAATAGTAAGTTTTACCCCTCTGCTGTCGAAGACTTTCCCTACTGCTGTACTCACTGGAGTGGGAGTAGTAAGTTGTACCCCTCCCCTATCCAACACTTTCCCTACTGTTGCACTCATTGGAGTGGGAATAGTAATTTTTACCCCTATGCAGTCCAACACTTTCCCTACTGTTGCAATCACTGGAGTGGGAATATTAAGTTTTACCTCTCCGCTATCCAACACTTTCCCTACTGCTGCACTCATTACTGTGGGAATAGTCATTTTTACAACTACGCAATCCAACACTTTCCTTACTGTTGCACTGACTGGAGTGGGAATAGTAATTTGCACCTCGCCACTATACAACACTTTCCCTACTGTTGCACTAATTGGTGTGGAAATATTAATTTTCACCCCTCTGCTATCCAACACTTTCCCTACTGTTGCACTCATTGGAGTGGGAATATTAAGTTCTGCCCATCCGTTGTCGAAGACTTTCCCTACTGTTGTACTCACTGGAGTGGGAATAGTAAGTTTTACCCCTCCGCTATCCAACACTATCCCTACTGTTGCATTAATTGGAGTGGGAATAGTAATTTCTACCCCTACTAGGTCCAACACTTTCCCTACTGTTACACTCATTGGAGTGGAAATAGTAAGTTTTACCTCTCTGCTGCTGAAGACTTTCCCTACTGTTGTACTCACTGGAGTGGGAATAGTAATTTTCACCCCTCTGCTATCCAACACTTTCCCTACTGTTACACTCATTGGAGTGGGGACAGTAAGTTTTACCCCTCCGTTGTCGAAGACTTTCCCTACTGTTGTACTCACTGGAGTGGGAATAGTAAGTTTTACCCCTCCGCTATCCAACACTTTCCCTACTGTTGCATTAATTGGAGTGGGAATAACAATTTTTACCCCTTTGCTGTCCAACACTTTCCCTACTGTTACACTCACTAGAGTGGGAATAGTAAGTTTTAGCCCCCTGGTATCCAATACTTTACCTACTGTGGCACTCATTGGCGTGGGAATAGTAATTTTTACCTCTCCGCTATCCAACACTTTCCCTACTGTTACACTCATTGGAGTGGGAATAGTAAGTTTTACCCCTCCGTTGTCGAAGACTTTCCCTACTGTTGCACTCATTGGAGTGGGAATGGTAATTTTTACCCCTATGCAGTCCAACACTTTCCATACTGTTGCACTCACTGGGGTGGGAATAGTAAGTTGTACCTCTCCGCTATCCAACACTTTCCCTACTGCTGCACTCATTAGAGTGGGAATAGTCATTTTTACAACTACGCAATCCAACTCTTTCCTTACTGTTGCACTGACTGGAGTGGGTATAGTAATTTGTACCTCTCCGCTATACAACACTTTCCCTACTGTTGCACTAATTGGTGTGGGAATAGTAATTTTCACCCCTCTGCTATCCAACACTTTCCCTACTGTTACACTCATTGGAGTGGGAATAGTAAGTTTTACCCCTCCGTTGTCGAAGACTTTCCCTACTGTTGTACTCACAAGAGTGGGAATAGTAAGTTTTACCCCTCCGTTATCCAACACTTTCCCTACTGTTGCATTCATTGGAGTGGGAATAGTAATTTTTACCCCTACGCAGCCCAACACTTTCCCTACTGTTACACTCATTGGAGTGGAAAAAGTACGTTTTACCCCTCCGCTGTCGAAGACTTTCCCTGCTGTTGTACTCACTGGAGTGGGAATAGTAAGTTTTACCCCTCCGCTATCCAACACTTTCCCTACTGTTGCATTCATTGGAGTGGGAATAACAATTTTTACCCCTTTGCTGTCCAACACTTTCCCTACTGTTACACTCACTAGAGTGGGAATAGTAAGTTTTAGCCCCCTGGTATCCAATACTTTACCTACTGTGGCACTCATTGGCGTGGGAATAGTAATTTTTACCTCTCCGCTATCCAACACTTTCCCTACTGTTACACTCATTGGAGTGGGAATAGTAAGTTTTACCCCTCCGTTGTCGAAGACTTTCCCTACTGTTGCACTCATTGGAGTGGGAATGGTAATTTTTACCCCTATGCAGTCCAACACTTTCCATACTGTTGCACTCACTGGGGTGGGAATAGTAAGTTGTACCTCTCCGCTATCCAACACTTTCCCTACTGCTGCACTCATTAGAGTGGGAATAGTCATTTTTACAACTACGCAATCCAACTCTTTCCTTACTGTTGCACTGACTGGAGTGGGTATAGTAATTTGTACCTCTCCGCTATACAACACTTTCCCTACTGTTGCACTAATTGGTGTGGGAATAGTAATTTTCACCCCTCTGCTATCCAACACTTTCCCTACTGTTACACTCATTGGAGTGGGAATAGTAAGTTTTACCCCTCCGTTGTCGAAGACTTTCCCTACTGTTGTACTCACTAGAGTGGGAATAGTAAGTTTTACCCCTCCGTTATCCAACACTTTCCCTACTGTTGCATTCATTGGAGTGGGAATAGTAATTTTTACCCCTACGCAGCCCAACACTTTCCCTACTGTTACACTCATTGGAGTGGAAATAGTACGTTTTACCCCTCCGCTGTCGAAGACTTTCCCTGCTGTTGTACTCACTGGAGTGGGAATAGTAAGTTTTACCCCTCCGCTATCCAACACTTTCCCTACTGTTGCATTCATTGGAGTGGGAATAACAATTTTTACCCCTTTGCAGTCCAACACTTTCCCTACTGTTACACTCACTAGAGTGGGAATAGTAAGTTTTAGCCCCCCGCTATCCAACACTTTACCTACTGTAGCACTCATTGGAGTGGGAATAGTAATTTTTACCTCTCCGCTATCCAATACTTTCCCTACTGTTGCACTGACTGGAGTGGTATATATATATATATATATTCATATATAAATATATGAGAAATCCTCGCCTTCAGCAATTCCTTCAACAGGAACATACGAGAGTGGACCCAGGTTCAGTGCTTATTTTTAAGGTTATTCATGCCAAACAGCTCCGCCATGACGCGTTTCGGCAGTTGCCTGCCTTGATCACATGACCCCTAAATATATATATAGATATGTGTATATTTTTATATAATTTTAAAATTATGAAATATAAATTAAAGGAATAGTTTATTAATTGTTTTAAAGTAAATATGTGTATATACATATATGTATGTATAGATCGTGTTGTATGTGTGTTTAATTTTTTTAAATGAAGTTTATTTGTTATATTTGTTAAAATGTATATTAAATCCAAAGACTCGCTCTTTTTCTGGAAATACACCCAACATATGGAACTCTCTCCCTAGAGTTCTTCGATGCAACCCCTCCTTCCCCTGCTTCCAAAGAGACCTGAAACTCCATCTCCTCCACAAATACTTTAACACAGAAGCAAACTGAACCCTGTTTAAATATTTTCTCTTTCTAAGACTATTGTATATTTCTTTACTGTCTATTATGTCTTTCTCCCCCTTAACGCATACTGTGCTAATTGACCACCCTCATTGCCTAACTATTTTTCTTGTAGATATTTGGTGTGGATTTGATTCTAATATGTTCTCACATCATATGCTCAGCGACTTGATTATTGTCTTGTTCACAATTATGTAAAGTACTCTGATACCTTTGGGTCTAGCTAGCAATATATAAAACCTATAAATAAGTAAATAAATAAACAGAAGACCTCAGGGAATTCTGATTTTACATCATTCACACAAATAATATATCTATCACCTCAGAAACAGGTGGAACCGCATTAGGGTCTAATTTCATATTCAACTCTTGCTGATCAGGCCATCCAAAAATGGGGATACTTTTGGCAGCCACATAGACTTTCCCTTAAGTCT
The DNA here is from genome assembly GCF_964204655.1 of Triturus cristatus. Taxonomy (NCBI): domain Eukaryota; kingdom Metazoa; phylum Chordata; class Amphibia; order Caudata; family Salamandridae; genus Triturus; species Triturus cristatus. The sequence goes on from NC_140586.1 coordinate 722,248,321, forward strand.
TCCTTTCCTTGTAAAAATTAGCCCAGAAATAAACAAAAAGATCAACCCTGTGACAGGTATAGCCACCAGGAGCACATCCGGTTTTAAACATTTCTCACTTTGCCAATTTGATTCCCATAGAGCTTTACTAATGAAGCCATACCACGTACAAGATTCCACCATGGCTTCTACAATTTTCCCATTAATGTAAACTGCGCACTTGGGAAAGCTATTTACCCCACCACCTGGAACACACAATATGACGTTGAGATTTAGCTCATCTTCATCATCCTCAATTGTCACACAATTGACACTTGTTCCAGAATTACTCTTACACACTTTTCCAAAATTCCCCTTTTCCTACAACAGCTATAAGATTTTTTCACTGCAGGGAAAACTCAGAAAATGTCCAAGATGAAAACTACTGCCCTATCTGTAACAACTTATAGACAACTTTTTATGGCAACATTTGTTTTCCTTGTCACCTTTATTGGCATCGATATTTGTACTGGACTCTGGTTTCTTCCCATCCCCACCACCATTAGGATTAAGGGGCATATGTATGAAAGGAAAAAATAGTCGCAAACGCTGCGAATCGCAAAAAACAGCGTTTGCGACTGATTTTTCGCAATTTCATATGTATGACACACTTCCAAACAGAAAAATAAGAAATCGCTAAATTAGCGATTTCTTAGGCTGCGAAACAAGAAAACAGCGAATTTCCTAGCGAATACCTAATTTGCGATTCCTTAGCGTTGCGAAAATCGCTAGCTAAGAAATCGCAAACACATGTATGAAAAAATCGCAAATTGCGATTTAACGAAATTCGCTAATTAAGAAATCGCCATTAACACCAATTGCTTGCAGGTGGTAAACTGGTGCAAGGTACAAAAACCAGCCCACAATGCAACAAACACACCCACAATGGCTGCAATGTACGTGATAGCCAGGAGGCTGCGTATTCGGGCCCTTGCACACAGGAGAATGAGACAGGAACGTATCTTCAGGCTGCGCATCACCCTGTTCCAGAACACTGAAGAGGAGATCTATGACAAGTACAGACTGCACCCACAGACCATAATGGACCTGATTGAGGAGCTGAAACCCCACTTGGAGCACCCTACTCGCAGGACACAAACAATTCCCACACATGTGCAGGTCCTGTGCTCCCTGCACCTCCTGGCGTCAGGGAGTTTTCAACGGGTCATAGCGGAGGTTGGTGGGGTGTCACAGAGTGCACTTTCGCGCTTCTTCCATGCCTTCCTAGATGCAATGCTACTGAGGCTCTCACATCACATTTACTTCCCCACCACCCAACAGGCATTACAGCAAACGATACTGGACTTCTACCAGATTGCACGTTTCCCCCACGTCATTGGCTGCATTGACGGGACCCATGTGGCCATCACACCCCCAGCAGAAACAGAATATGTCTACAGGAATCGGAAATGCTACCATTCCCTCAACATACAGATTGTGTGCAACGCTAAGTATCACATCACAGACATCGTAGCCAAATACCCCGGCAGTACACATGACTCCTTCATCTTCCGACACAGTGGAATACACAGACGTCTGAGTGCTGGAGAGTTTGGGGAGGGGTACCTGCTCGGTAAATACATTGCACACATCAATACATCCACTACATCAGTTGAGGGGGGGGGACATTGACTCACCTATTGTGTTTTTTTCCATGCAGGTGACAGTGCCTATGCAGTGCGCGACTTCATCCTGACCCCATACCTGGATCCTGCAAATGCAAGTGAGAGGAGCTACAACAGGGCACACAGATCTACACGCTGTGTCATTGAGCGAACCTTCCGAATCCTGAAGAGCCGCTTCAGGTGCCTATATAAAAGTGGAGGCGCACTGCAATACAGCCCTGAGACCTGCTGTAAAATCGTGGCAAGCTGTGCAATGCTACATAACATGGCAATGAGGAAAGGCACCACAATTGATGTGACCGATACAGACACATCGGATGACGAGCGCCCTGCTCCCCCTGCCAGACCAGCACCAGGAGTTGGGGCAGCTGCTGGACGCCAGAGACGGACTGAGATCACACGAAACTACTTTTAGGTGAGTATTGAGGAAATGAGACTACAAAGCCTGATGATGTGTCAAGTGTTTAATCACACTTCCCATGAAAGAAATTGTAATTGTCCCCAGCACATGTTGTACACACAGTGCAGAGAAGGCACAAGAAATAGGGCAAACAGCCTTTTGCGGGTTAATGCACCCGTGTTGCAGTCAGTGTCCCCGCAGATGTTCACCTCCGTCGGTGCCGTCCAGGGTGAGTGCCCCCCATGGTGCGCCTTTGGCCTGCTACCTGTCTGCCACTGCGGCGTCTTTCACCTGGCAAGGTTGGAGTGATGCTGCTGCGACTCGATGTGTCCTCACTCTCAGCAGAGGCCATTAGTGCGCTGCCACCTGCATTGGCTGTCTGCAGCTGTTCCACAGCAGTGGTCACCTGCGCCAGCCCTCGTGCTATGTCCTGGCAGCAATGTGCCATGTCCACCTGCATGGTTACGCTTCTGCGTGTGAGTGCGCTGGTGGTGGTGCAGAGGCGGTTGACTGCCTTTGTATAATTGTGTAGCCGTGCATTGGCACGTCGTCCAGCCCTGTCATTGGCAGCTTGGGTGTCCCTCAAAGTGGCACAGAGCTCTTGTATTGCCGCTACCATGTTGCGATTGTCCTGATGTAGGCGGCCTAGCTGGCGATTCATTGACCGCATTGCCTTGCTTTGCAGGCGCTGTTCCTGCAACATGCACTGTTCCAAGCCGGAGAACACGGTGCCTTCTCCTTCTGTTGCGGTGCTGCTCCTGGGCCTTGACCTGGAAATGGCCTGTTCCCTTTGCCTTGGTGTTGGTGCGTCATGACGGGGCATGTCTGTCACACCCTGACTCCCCTCTCTCCTGTCGGTGTCATCGCCTGTTGCTGGGACTTCGTCCTCAAATGGAGGCAGTGGGGGCACATGTGCGCACTTCCTGCGCTGAATTGGCTGCTGCTCTGTCTCATCGCTGGAGTCCGCAGGGTCTGCAGGCTCCTCTCCCTCTGCGCTGTCTTCTTGTGGCATGCCGTGTGCTGTGGATGTAAAGGGGACTATATGAGTTTGTGTTACTGTCTGCATGTGGCACTCAATAAAGTTACAAATCTTTGACGGCTAACCTCTGACACATTTCTATTCAATGATCCCCAAAACACATATGTTGCATTTAATTGTGATGGTGTCATGGACACACAGTCAGACACAGTACTACGAGTCCCATGATGCATTGCTGGGTGTGCTGTAAGACCTGGGCTGGATTGGCATGTTGGGAGTTTACTATGCGCATTTGGGGGAGTGTGCAAGGGATGGGGAGGAGTGCAGGGTGATTTGGCATGCATCTTACCTTGTCTGCTGGATGAGGGGTCGGAGCTGTCTATTGCCGCCAAACCACCAACGCTCTCAGGCAGGAGGGTAGACTCCACGAGCTCCTCATGGGGGGTTGGCTGCTCTGCAGTGGATGGTCCTCCTCCAGTCTGATTGGCATCCTTGAGTCTGGCTGCCACCCTCTCCTTGGACCTCTGGCGCATATCATACCACCGCTTGCGCAGCTCCTCGATGGTGCGTGTGGTGACTCCAACAGCATTCACCTTGCTCTGTATTTCCAGCCAGATTTTCCTCTTCCTGGCCTCTGGGACTTTGAGTGCCTTCTTCCCAAACAGGAGCTCATGGCTGCAGACCATCTCCTCAATGAGGACCTCCTGCTCCTTTTCTGAAAACTTGTGTTTTCTCTTTCTTTTTTCTGCATCTTTGCCCTGCTGGTTTTGTTTGGGATCCATTGCTGGTTGCTGTCTCCAGGAAAGCCTCCTCACACTCCACAAGCAGCCTCTGGGTGTGGCTCAGGTGAGCAGGTGCAGGCAATCACTACAGTTTCCTGTTTGTGATGTCATCAGCCTGCACCAGGCTTGCAGATTCCCGTTTTTGCGATTTCTTATTTATCGAATTTCGCTATTAAGAAATCGCAATACGGGATTCTGCGAATTATTTGCGATTTATAAGGAATCGCAAATGATTAGCGATTTATTTTATACATCCCGTTTAGCGAATCTGATTTTGCGAATCGCAAAATCTCGCAAATTAGGATTCGCTAAAGGGGAGTTTGATACATATGCCCCTAAATTCTCTAATTTCTTTCACAAATTTCTCAGATTGCTCAATGCTCTTAGCAATACTAATAGTGCCAGACATCATCATGTCAGTGCCCACCCAGAGTCTTTCTAGTGCTTTTTTACTCTTATTTTTCATCATGACCTGATCCCTTAAAACCTGGTCATACGTTATGGTCTCAGATGCACATGATGCTGCTAAAGCTCCAAGGACTGGTATATATTCCTCAATACTCCTTTTTGCGCTCTTGAATAAAACCTAAACCTTTTCACTCCAGTTTTTATTTTTTTCCATATCCACTAGACAACTGTTTCACCTCATAGTCAAACACATCCAAATCACCTGGAGTTTCTACAGGAGATGAAATTGTAAATTCTTTGAGACCCACTCCCCCTAAAGTATGCTTTAATAAAGCCAATTTCCCTTGAGCAATACATTCCTCCCCCTCCAAAACATCATCATAAGCCACATAACCATAGTTCCCTCTCTATCAGAGGATCCCCCTTACTTTGTAAAAACGAAGGTGGCAAAGCAATACTGGATACCATTTAGCTAAGTGAAAGGCACTTTTAGTAGACATCTAGTACTCTATGAGTGTTTTATAATGGAATGACCATGGGGTTGCTCACAAAATGTACACTGCTTTGTTTTAGAAATTAGTTACTGGTGAGCGTATCACTGTAGATATTCTCTAAAGTGGTGAGCATATCACAGTGGAGTTGCTCAGACGCTCTCAAAGTGTATGCTGTTTTTTTAATGGTGAGCATATCACAGTGCACTCAGATCCATATGAGCCCAATAAAGGATCATCACTGCAAGTCTTATGCTGCAGCATCCCTGATGCAGCACGTGATAGGATGGTTGAAGCGGAAGGCTATTACGCTTAGGGCTGCACATCACAGACACAAGTCACAGCAGACCACCACAGCCCGCTCTGACGCTCAAGCTAGTCCCGCCATAAATATTCACTTGGCTCTTGTGTATAAATCACACACCCACAGACCATTTGCCTAGTAGGCTGTCAGTCTGAATAAACAAATAGTAAAGGGTGCTGCTTCCCGAAACCTGGTGATGTCTTGTTCCACTGATCTAGCGATCCCATGAACTGCTGGAAACCAAGGACCTCATGACCGATTCTATTCCCCAGTCATTGCCAACATGTAAAGGTGGAGTCACTCCATTGTGGTTTGAAAGGAAGTTTATTTTCTCTACACAGGAGCAGCTACAACATGAACAACAACAGCAACCATCCTCACCTCATTACTGTATTTTCCAAGAACCCCTCGACCTTCTAGCACCAACATTCCACCCACAGCATTCCATCCCCATACTGGCCCTCCCAGATCCCTAGCCACAGCATAGAAAACAACAACCTGCACACCATTTGGGTTGCCATTTACCTTCTGATGCCATGTTGGCACTGCTGACCTGTACACATTTATCTTCCTGTAAGATTTCTGTCTCGCCAATCTTGATACTAAAAACCTCAGCACCCCTGCACCATCAGATGAAGCAGGATCCATACCCCATTCCATATACCAGCCTTGCAATACTTCCCAGACTGACTTCTAAGCTTAACTGTGCCACTGACCCATAAAGCTCTGTTGTAGCCTGACATCGCATCTGTTAGACGGACCGGGAGGGTCGGCCGAGGACAAGGGGAGAGGTCTCCGGGGAGAGCCGTCTCCAGCGATCGTACAGACAAATAACTTCCCCCCCACAGACAGACACCACACAAGGAGATAAGTTAGCGTTCTTTATAAGCACTTCTTAAGGTACGATGAAAAGGTGCAAGGAGGTCTGGACTCAGGGGTCCCCTCGATTCAAGTCTCTCAAGATGGGAAAGGGGGTAGCGGGACAGTCTGGTTACCAGTCTGGTAGTTGAGGTGGTATGGTGGGTAGCTCACAATCCTCGAGCTTAGGTGGTCTAGCTGGTACGGGCCGCGGCAGCGCCAGCAGGTCCCAGTGAAGATGGTCGATACACGGGCCGCGGCAGCGCCAGCAGGTCCCAGAGAAGATGGTCGATGTACGGTCCGCGGCAGCGCCAGCAGGTCCCGGTGAAGATGGTCGTTACAACGGGCCGCGGCAGCGCCAGCAGGTCCCGACGAGGATGGATGTTGCAGAAGGCCGCGGCAGCGCCAGCAGGCAGGACGATAGATCACAAGATAGGGCTACGGCAGCGCCAGTAGTCCGTCAAGGCTGAGTTCTCTCGGTGTCTCTCGACTCCAGGATACAACTGCCTTCCTGCTCCGCAGCTGCTCCAGTTATAGGGCAGGTGCCCTTTGATGTCCGGACCCTCGCACTTGGGGGGTCGGAGGGTCCGGGATGAAGGTGTCCAGACACCCAGCGGGGGGGTGGAGCCGGTGCCTGGGGGAGCTGGAGGCGATCGTCACCTGGCGGGGGAGAGTCCTTGGCACTTTGTCCTCCCATTGACCTGCCAAGTGATCCGCTCACCTCCTGGGTGGATGGTGGTGCCGGGATGTCGGGGCCGGCCAGGCCCAGGGTTAGGGTCGGGGGGAGGCCACGCGGCCTCGTGGCGCAGGGCCCAAGATGGCGGCTTGACCCGGCCGAGGGAGCCGGTGGTGGCTTGGGCCCGTGCTACAGGGAGGTCCGGGGGCAGGAGTTCCGTCGGGAGACGGGGTGCAGGTGATTCTCGTGGGCCGCGCCTGGGGGGCCGGGGCTTGAGCCCCGTCATGCGGGGAGGGCGCAAGCCCTTCGTGTGGCCTGTCCAACATGCGTCCCCCCCAGCTGAAGGCGGGGAGAGTCACCCATCTCCTTGGGGACTCTCTTCGTCGAGGCGGAAGAAGCGGGACAGGCCATCTGCGTTGGCGTGGTCTTGGCCTGGTCGGTGCTCCACGGTGAAGTCCATTCCCTGCAGGGAGATGGACCAGCGCAATAGTTTTGGGTTTTCCCCCCGCATCTGCATCAGCCACTGCAGGGGTCTATGGTCGGTTTGTACCCGGAAGTGGGTACCGAAGAGATAGGGCCGGAGCTTTTTGAGGGCCCACACCACTGCGAAGGCCTCCCTCTCGATGGTGCTCCAGCGCTGTTCTCGGCCCAGGAGACGTCGGCTGATGAAGGCCACCGGCTGGTCATGACCCTCGGGGTTCACTTGGGAAAGAACCGCTCCGATGCCGTGGTCGGAGGCGTCTGTCTGTACTATGAATTCCCGACTGTAATCGGGGGCCTGGAGCACAGGGGCGGTGCACAGGGCGGCCTTCAGCTTTTCGAAGGCCGCTTGACAATCGGGGGTCCAGTTAATCCGCTTTGGTTGGTTCTTGGACGTGAGACCCGTGAGGGGCCCCACAATGCTGCCGTAGTCCCTCACGAACCGCCGGTAGTAGCCGGTGAGCCCCAAGAAGGCTCGGACTTCGGTCTGAGTGACGGGGGGCTGCCAGGACTGGATGGCAGCAATCTTAAGTTGCAGTGGGGCCACCAGCCCGCTCCCCACCTGGTGCCCCAGGTAGGTCACGGACCCTTGACCAATTTGGCATTTGCCGGCCTTAATCGTGAGGCCGGCCCGCTGGAGGGCCTGTAGGACCTCCTGGAGGTGGAGGAGGTGGTCGGACCAGTGGCGGCTGTATACAGCGATATCGTCCAGGTAGGCAGCGCTGAACTCTTCGAGCCCCGCCAAGACCTGGTTCACAAGACGTTGAAATGTAGCGGGGGCGTTCTTCATGCCAAAGGGCATGACCTTGAAGTGGTAGTGGCCATCGGGGGTAGAGAAGGCTGATCGTTCTTGAGCTCGGGGTGTGAGACCGATCTGCCAGTAGCCCGCTGTTAGGTCGAAGATACTGAGGTAGCGGGCGGCCCCCAGGCGGTCGATCAATTCATCCGCTCTGGGGATAGGATGAGCGTCGGTTCGGGTGACAGCGTTCAAGCCCCGGTAGTCGACGCAGAATCTCAGTTCAGGTGTGGTGCCGGGGGCAGCGGCTTTGGGGACCAATACAACTGGACTGGCCCAGGGACTGTCCGAGGGCTCGATGACCCCGATCGTGAGCATTTTGGCCACTTCCTCTTGTATGCAGGCCCGTACCCGATCTGGTACGCGGTAGGCCCGGTGCCGGACAGGGGGACTGTCCCCGGTGTCTACGTCGTGCAAGCACCAAGGGGTGACCCCGGGAGTGAGGGAGAACAGTGAAGCGAACCGCAGCAGGAGGTCCCGGCAGCCCTGGCGTTGCTCTGGGGTGAGGGCATCGGAGAGCCGGACCCCGTCCACGGAACCGTCTTTCTCCTGAGTCTTCAGGAGATCAGGGAGAGGCTCGGAGTCTTCTTCCGCCCCACTGTCTGTAGCCATCAGGAGGCTGAGTTCTGAGCGCACAAAGTGCGGTTTGAGTCTGTTGGTGTGGAGGACCCGAAGGGGGTTCCGGGTGGTCCCCATGTCGATGAGGTAAGTGACGGGGCTTTTGCGCTCGACCACCTTGAAGGGCCCCGTCCACTTATCTTGCAAGGCACATGGTTCGGTGGGGGACATCACCCACACTTGTTGTCCAGGTTCGAACTCGACGGAGGAGGCATTGTGATCATACCATCTCTTCATGTCTTCCTGGCTGGCCTCGAGGTTCGCCTTGGCCATCTCTCTGAAGCGCCAGGTCTGATTACGTAGGGCCAGGAGGTACTTGAAGACGTCTGGAGGGGTCTTTAGGGGGGCCATCTCCCAACCTTCTTTGACGAGGCTGAGGGGCCCTCGCACAGGGTGCCCGTACAGGAGTTCGAAGGGGCTAAAACCGAGGGACTTCTGGGGAACTTCCCGGTAGGCGAAGAGGAGGCACGGGAGTAGTACATCCCACTGGCGACGGAGGGGCTCTTCCAATCCCCCAATCATCCCCTTGAGAGTGCGGTTGAAGCGCTCCACTAGTCCGTTCCCTTGGGGGTGATAGGGGGTCGTGAATCGGTAGGTGACCCCGCACTGTTGCCAGAGGGACTTCATGTATTTGGAGATGAAGTTCGTGCCTCGGTCGCTGACGACTTCTCGGGGGAAGCCCACCCGGGAGAAGATCCCCATTAGGGCCCGGCCAACCACCGGAGCTGTTACTGTTCGTAGAGGCACCGCCTCGGGGTAGCGGGTGGCGTGATCCACCAGTACTAGGATGAACCTATGTCCTTGTGCCGTGCGGGGGTCCAGGGGCCCCACAATGTCTATTCCTACCCTCTCGAACGGGGTGGTGACCACCGGGAAGGGTTGTAGAGGGGCCTTCAGCTTACGGCCAGTCTTCCCGCTGGCCTGGCACGTGGGGCAGGACCGGCAGTGGTTCAGGACGTCGTTCCGCATCTTCGGCCAGAAAAAGTGGGTCACTAGGCGAGGGGTGTCCAGCCAGGGGGACATCGTGGGCCAGATTGAGCAGGAAGTTTCTGAAGCGGAGAGGCACCACCAGTACTCGACCGGCCCCTAGCTCTGCGATCCTCTGTTCGCTGTATAGCAGGTCGTTCTCCCAGTAGACCCAGTGAGGTCCGGTGGAGTCCCCTGCGCTCTGGGCGCTGGCTTGTTGGCGGAGTCCCTCGAGGGAGGGGCAAGTCTTTTGCTCCTGGCGGAACTGTTCTTGGGTGGGCCCCCCTTCTTGACGCCACTGAGCCAGGCCGGGGACGTCCTGGAGGTGCGCGTCCCCTTCGGTCGTTGGCTCCGGGGGGTTGGCCTCATCGTTGTCTTCTACTGGGGCGACCGGGGGCGGAGGTGCTGGCCATTCCGGTTCTTCTGGTCGGGGAACGGCACGGGCTGCCCTGGACCGGGTGGTTACGCAGGCCCAGTCCGGGAGGCCCAGCATCCCCAGGTGCTCTCTTCTCTCGACGGTGGCCCATTGGGAACTCTCAAGGTCATTCCCCAGGAGGCAGTCCACGGGGGCATCATCCCGGACCGTCACTTTCAACAGGCCGGAAACCCCTCCCCATTCGAAGGGGACGCAGGCCATTTGACACAGACTTTCGGAATTGTCAGCTGAGCGGACGGGGCAGAGAATGTTCGGCAGGATCTGCTCGGGTTTCACCAGGTGACAGCGGACGGCCGTCACACTGGCGCCTGTGTCACGTAAGGCCTCGGCCCGACGTCCATTAATGGTCACCCACTGACCGTATTTCCTGGTGTTGGCGGGTAGGGGAGCCCGCGGGACTATGTCTTTTCCCCCTAGGCACGCTAGAACCATGGCGGCCGGTTCCCACTCTTGCTGGGCCGGCTCATACTCTTCCTGTTCCTCTGACAGTCGTTCTTCCCCCAGGGCGGCGGCAGCTACCTGGCGGGGCTTGGGTGTTTGGTTCTGCGGGCAGCTCGGGTTATTGGCGTAATGGCCGACTCGCTGGCATCGGTGGCACGTGACATTGGCTCGGAACCCTGGACGCATCGGGGGGTTTCCCCGGCCGGCCGGGGGCGGGGTGCTGGCCACGGGTGTTGCCGGGTGGGTGTCTCTCCCTCGCCCCTGGCCTCCTCCTCCTCCCCGAGGACGGTGCTGGCCTTGGTTGCTTCGGTTCTGCTCGTGCGGTCCTCTCCGGCCCACTCGGGTGCTCTCCCATCGGTCAGCTTCAGCGGCGAGCTGCCGGGGGTCGGTCAATTTACTGTCGAGGAGGTGCTGCCTGAGCTCGACGAAGCAGTTGTTCGACAGGTGTTCCCATACCATGAGGTTAAAGAGTTGTTCGTAGGTCGTTACATGGCTCCCCTTGATCCACCCCTCGAAGGCTCTGCTGAAATAGTTTACGTACTCCACCCAAGTTGTACCCGGGATCCGGGTGCAATCTCTGAACCTCTGGCGGTACATCTCTGGTGTGAGGCCGTAGCGGGTGAGGAGGGCAGCCTTCATGTGGTCGTAGGACGACATTTGGTGATCTGGGAGCTGCAACAGGGCATCGCGACCTTCGTTGACGAACCTCCCCCATAGTCCAGCTCCCCAATCACTCCGGTCGATCCGGTGGGAGGTCATGGCGATCTCGTAGGCTTTGAACCACTGTTGTATGTCGTCTTCTCGGACATACTCTCGGACAACATCCTTGGGGATGTGGACTTTTTTCTCGGTTGCCCCTGGGGTGTGCGGTCGCTCAGGCACCCCCGTCTCTTTATTCTGTTTCCGAAGTTCTATTTCCGCCAGTTTGCGTTCGTGTTCGAGTGTTATTCTTTTTTCCTCAAGCTCTCTCTGTCTCTGTTTTTCTTCTCGCTCCTCTCGGAGCCGCAGATGCTCTAGATTTAGTTTCTGCTCGGCTAACTTTAGTTCACCGTCCATCTTGAGTCGTGCCATTTCCAACTCGTGTAATCTGGTCCTTTCTCTTTCCTGGATCTCCTCCTGCGAGAGGCCCGTTCCCCTCTCCTCGGGAGCCGTGGCGTTCCCCTGTGGTGCGACACTGTTTTGGTCGGAGGGTCCGGTGATCCCAGTTTCTGCCCACGACTCAAGGGCGCGCTTCAAATCCTCTTTGGTACTCAGGCCGGTGGTAGCAATGCCTAGTTCCATGCAGAATTGTTTAAGTTCGCGGTGGTTATACTCTTCCAACTTATCCATTTGGAACTTTTCAGTGGAACCGCTATCTTTAGCTGACATCGTGGTTTTGTCGTGGGGTGAGCTACTCTCTGTACGATTACGCGTTGATTCGGATCGCGCCGCTGGCCACCAATGTTAGACGGACCGGGAGGGTCGGCCGAGGACAAGGGGAGAGGTCTCCGGGGAGAGCCGTCTCCAGCGATCGTACAGACAAATAACTTCCCCCCCACAGACAGACACCACACAAGGAGATAAGTTAGCGTTCTTTATAAGCACTTCTTAAGGTACGATGAAAAGGTACAAGGAGGTCTGGACTCAGGGGTCCCCTCGATTCAAGTCTCTCAAGATGGGAAAGGGGGTAGCGGGACAGTCTGGTTACCAGTCTGGTAGTTGAGGTGGTATGGTGGGTAGCTCACAATCCTCGAGCTTAGGTGGTCTAGCTGGTACGGGCCGCGGCAGCGCCAGCAGGTCCCAGTGAAGATGGTCGATACACGGGCCGCGGCAGCGCCAGCAGGTCCCAGAGAAGATGGTCGATGTACGGTCCGCGGCAGCGCCAGCAGGTCCCGGTGAAGATGGTCGTTACAACGGGCCGCGGCAGCGCCAGCAGGTCCCGACGAGGATGGATGTTGCAGAAGGCCGCGGCAGCGCCAGCAGGCAGGACGATAGATCACAAGATAGGGCTACGGCAGCGCCAGTAGTCCGTCAAGGCTGAGTTCTCTCGGTGTCTCTCGACTCCAGGATACAACTGCCTTCCTGCTCCGCAGCTGCTCCAGTTATAGGGCAGGTGCCCTTTGATGTCCGGACCCTCGCACTTGGGGGGTCGGAGGGTCCGGGATGAAGGTGTCCAGACACCCAGCGGGGGGGTGGAGCCGGTGCCTGGGGGAGCTGGAGGCGATCGTCACCTGGCGGGGGAGAGTCCTTGGCACTTTGTCCTCCCATTGACCTGCCAAGTGATCCGCTCACCTCCTGGGTGGATGGTGGTGCCGGGATGTCGGGGCCGGCCAGGCCCAGGGTTAGGGTCGGGGGGAGGCCACGCGGCCTCGTGGCGCAGGGCCCAAGATGGCGGCTTGACCCGGCCGAGGGAGCCGGTGGTGGCTTGGGCCCGTGCTACAGGGAGGTCCGGGGGCAGGAGTTCCGTCGGGAGACGGGGTGCGGGTGATTCTCGTGGGCCGCGCCTGGGGGGCCGGGGCTTGGGCCCCGTCATGCGGGGAGGGCGCAAGCCCTTCGTGTGGCCTGTCCAACAGCATCCAACAATCCTGGCACATCTGTGAACATCCTGAAAGGTTCCATGCCACTAAACTCAATTTGCCCTGAAGCACATTGCTGTGATTCTGAGGCTGGATCCCCATCCGTTGTATGATAGAAACACACATGGCTGAACCACAATTGCCTCTTCAACGAAGTTCCAACAAGGAACGTGTCTTAACCATGCATTCCTTTACCACGCATGCCTTTACAAAACTTTTTGTTGTAAAGGCATGTTTGCCAAAGGGATAGGCATAGTGAATTACCACTAGCTAACCCTCCTCCCCACCATAAGCCCTAGAATCATATCCCCCACCCTAAGCTCTAAAACTACCACCACCCTGCCATTAAAACTACACCTTCCCCTCCCCCCACCCTGTTGCCTATAACCCTGACCCTTCCAAAAACATCTGAATGAGCCCTAAAACTTACGCCAGCCCTGCCCTTAAAATTACCCCTCACCCTTCCCCTGAGGCCGCAAACCCTGCCAACCTTAAAAAATACCAGAACCTCCTGCCCTGATCCCTAAAACCAACCCCCACCCCTAAATACTATCCCAATCCCAGCCCTTAAAATGACCCTAACCACTCCACCTGCCCTAAGTCCTAAAACCCTGCCTCCCTTTAAAAATACTACCCCGAACCACGCACTCCATGGCCCTAAAGCCAACACCAACACCTAAAAACTACCCTTCAAACTTGGCCCCAGCCTGACTTACCTGTCCACATTTGGAGCTTTCTGCACCGATGCTTCCTGTTCCTCTCCCCGCCCATACAGACACTAGACCGATATATGCCTTAACCATGCATATGCGCTGTTAATGCCGACCAGGCAAGCATTGTTACTCTTGTGGGGAAACAGCATGTGTGGCTCAGCCCGTGTTGCAAAGACTGTTTCCCTCCTCATCATCCTCTGTAGGAAGACTGGCAGTTGGACTGGGCAATCTACGATAATAACTCTAATAGAGCAGGGTACCAAGGTTGTCACCATCACCACCTTCACTGATTGCCTGCGTATCTGAGATTACCACCTTGAGCCTGATTTACGAAGGTAAATTTACACTTTTTTGTAGGTTTACAATTGTTTTCTATTCACAAACCAATTTTTTCTAGTAGTAATTTTAGGACTACAGAGTCTCCACACATAAAAAAATAGGACTGTCCTAACTCTGTATGTGCATAGACTACTCAGTCGTAAAGATACTACTAGTGAAATGCCTTGATGAATTGCAAACAATCATAAACTTAGACAATGGTGTAAGTTTACCTTTGTGAAACAAGCCCCAATAGATTATGGTAAATGGCATAAAAGCATAGTGCCTTCTCCCAGATCCTGGAGAAAAGAATCCACTGACAGGGCCTTTGGATCCTGCAACCAGATGATTTTTTTACCAGTTCAGTTAAATTATCACTCTATAAGTAAATAGATCTATACCGAAGGGACGTAATACTTTCTCTAAAGTTTAAAACATTTGCCAATCTACACTCAATTAGTTTCTGTCACAAAGATTGCTTGACTACCAGTCCGCACCGTGTTGGATGATCCTGAAAGATTCTTTAATACCAGAGGGACTGCCTGCTAAAGACAAAAGTCCCACATACCCTTCCCCAGTTCAACAGTGGTTTTAACCTCATCCTCCCTAAATTGTTGAGCTATGTGACTGCAGTCTGATTGTCCATATGAATAAAGACTCCAACCTTTACCTTGCCCTTTTTTAGTCTCTGAGTTGCAAAGGGGCCTGCAAAAATGTAAATATTTAAGTGCATTAAGAACTTCCCCTTGTACCATCTTCCTCCACTCAAGCAGATGCCACACCTGACCCTCCATCCCCAGAGACTTGCATCTGATTCTTAGACTAGATCTGGGTATGTTGGAAAGATAACTTAGCCGTTCCAGGCCTCCAAATTGGTTAGCCACTGTATCTAATGGGACCATTTGTGAACAACCCAAACCTCTTTGTAGATGTCTTATTTTTAATCTCTTGAGTGCCCTGTAATAAAGGGGTCACAGAAACATTGCCTGAATAGCAGCAGCGGTCCGTGGAGGGAGTTCCGTGGGGCGGAAAGGCGGGGTGGGGGAGGGCAGGGTGGGGGGTACTAAAAACCGGAACATGGATAATTGGAGGTAAGTAAACAATTAAATAAATAAAACAAATTTCATAGCGCGCCCTTCATCCCAAAATGCGGTGCAGCGCGCCTTTCCGCCCCACGGAACTCCCTCAACGGACTGCTGCTGCTGAATAGTCAAGGGTAGTAGGCCTAGTAACATTGCTGAATGTTTGAGGGAAAATGGAGTTTGCACTAAGCTCTCCCTCAACACCCTTGTGATCATGTTTGACTATGGATGTGGAAGCATCAATACTCCTTTTTCTGAATATACAAGGAACCCTAAATTATTCTTGATGGGATGAAATCAGATTTTTTTATGTTTATTATAAACCCCAATCCCCCGCCCGCTCCACCTGGGCCGCTCTCCCTCATCGCCCCGCCCCCAACAGATCTGAGCACGGATTTAAGCGAGGAGTGCTTATTGCTACGTGGGACCTTATTGCTGTTTGTTTCTGCTGACCCTGCATTTCAGAGGACATTTGCCGGTTTTCCATTCCACGCCTCGCGGTACCCGCTGCGCGGGTCCCGCTTCGCTGCGAGGCACTTTCCAACACCTGGGAGCAGCTGACTGGGGTGTACCTGGGGCTGAGGGCTGCGAGCACAAGGGATAGGACTCCATCTCCCAGGAGTCTCTGGTCATCCCCCGCCCGCTCCACCTGGGCCACTCTCCCTCATCGCCCCGCCCCCAACAATCCTCCCACCTCTGCAACATCCACAAAGGAGTCTGCATCTGCCGCTGCGCGGGAGCACGCGGGAGCGCGCGGGAGCACGCCGGGAGAAGCCCGGGACAAGGGCGGGACTGTCTGTGGCCGTCCGGGGCCGGAGGAGGCCGGGCTGGGCCCTATTATTAACATATTCTTCCTAATTACGTATTTTTGAACCTTATTAACTGGTATAATTATTATTGTTACTGTTTGTGTCTAAAGTGACGTTAAAGTCCCCATATTTGGAAGGATAAATACTGTGGCCTGAGTGGCATCGCTGATTGAGTATTGAGGTTGGTTATATCCCCGCCCGCTGTATCTTAATAAGAATAACAAAAATGCCCTTAAGGTCTGGTAAGGAGAGGCAAGTTCAGGTCTCAACCTCTAATGGTACTTTCACTGGTACAATTGATCAGTTTTTTAAACGTTCTACTGCTATATTAGAGAAGGAGATCGCCCTGGTTGAAAAACGCCTTTCGCTTGATATTATTACTGGCAAGCGGTCTTCACTAGGTAAAATCAATGAGGCTGTCTCCCCTGTCCCACTTTCCACGTTGAACTCGGACAGTAATGTAGAAGTAATGTTGGTAACTGCTCCTGAGATTCATACTGTGGAGATAGTGGATTCTAACCAGGAAAATGCTTTTAATACTGCGCACGTCAACTTACCAAATAGCGGGACCACTTGCCTAGATCAGTCCAGGGATAATTCTGGTCTTTCAGACTCACCAAATCTCAATATTAGTACTGAACTAATGGATTCCCTTTCCCATCCACAACAAACACCCACTCATAACCCTGGGAAACGCAAGAGGGTAGACTCACCGGACATGGAGGAACAAGCTGAGGGGTTGGGAAATGCCTCACCATCCCCCCCACAGCTACCCAATACTAACGCTACTGCCCAGCAAGGGGGAGGTGAGACTATGATTAGCATTACAGAAGAGATATTTTTGGCTAAAATTGAGCTGCTATTCAAATCTCTACTTTTACCTCTTTTTGAAAGGACAAGGTTACTAAATACAAAAATGGATTCCTTAGATCTGCTAGTGAAGGATAATATAGCGACCTCTGACAGAATCCTCGCCAGCTTAGCAATTGCTGGTCTGACCCCTCCTGTCCCGACCATTCCGAAGCCCACCATTATGATGAACAATAAAGCGGGGGGTAATAGTTCACAAGTGGGACCCTCTATACCCAAGGCCCCGCAAAAAACTGTACCCGCTCCTAAGAAAGCAGTTTCTACAGAGAACCCTGCAAGGCCAAAGCCTGTAAAAAACCAGCAGGTTCAGAAAAACTCAACTTCCGTTAGGGGCAAAAATATTAGTCATCAGCCCATCGCCAAACGCATCCCAAAGAAACAGTGTGTGAACCTCCCACCGGAGTCAGTGCCTTATACAATTGTTTTAACTGGCGTGGCTCCGCTTGTAGATGGCAAGAGGGAAACACACAAGGATCTTTACAATAAGGTTACATTCTGGCTTAATAAAAACCGGCCACTCCCTCCTAACCTAAATCCTGAAATACTTAATGTAAGGAGGGTGGATTGGATAGGTTTTGGTAAGAAAGATCTTGAGGGGGATTGTGTGGTGGTTAGCTTTAGAGAGCCTTGGGTTGCCGAATACATTTGCAGGGAACCAAGATTCGGTAGAGTTGGGGATGTACAAACTTTACTATTGCATTATTTTTATCCAGCTTTATATGCAAATAGATCCCACACCCCGTTTCTTCACTCAAGAAGGGACAGGTCTAGAGGGAGATTCCATTTTGACACTCCGCTCTATCCAATGTTCTATCCCCACCTTGCGAACCGGTTTGCTCCCCTTTCCGGCCTGGAAGGTGTGGATTGACATGATGTAGAACAATCGATTACTGGGCGTTCTAGTGCTGTAGTAACTTGCTCTTTAAATAATGTGAGTGTCCCTGGGGTAGAGACTGTCCCTGTGTCTAGCGCAAATTCACAGAGGGTGGAAATAAGGGAAACATTCTTGTCAGGTACCCCTAGACAGACGATCACTAAGGCTGTCGCCAACCCAACCGCCAAGATGGCAGAGAAAACAACTTACACCCTCGCAGTCTTGTCTTGGAATATAGCGGGCTTAAGGGGGAAAGCGTCAGAGGCTGATTGGGGCTCCTTTGTGGATTTACATGATGTTATTATCCTGCAGGAAAGTTGGTCAACCGACGCTATTTATCGGGTTGGCTACCTTAATTACTACAAACCAGCTAGTAAAGGACCGAAGGGTCGCCCTTCAGGAGGTCTAGTTATTTGGATTAGACAATCCTTAGCCATTACTATCACGGAACTCCCTACTCTGAGTAATGACATCCTAGCGTTGAAATTAACTGGTAAAAATAACCAGGACCTTTGTTTGTTCAACATATATGCTAGAGGGTTACCAGGTGGGAAGCCTGCGGGAGTGGTAGCTGAACTTGACTCCCTACTGAATAACATTAGTAGTGACAAATGTGTCATGGTGGCAGGTGATTTCAACTGTTGTTTCGAAACGTTTCCTGATCTTGATAGCGGGGGATATGGGCAAATTGATCAGATTTGGAATATTCCCCCTTTGTCTATTCCTCCAATTAAAAAAGTCACGGAGGCAGTTATGCAGTGGTTGGGTCTTTGCCTTGAATGGGATTTGCGTGCAGCGAATGGAAGGACCAAATCAGACCAGATGGGAAAAGTTACATTTGATAACTCCCTAAACTCGAGCCGCATTGATTATTTTTTGTTAAAGATAGAGTTTTGGAAAATATTGATGGACATGGAAATAGTCACTAGATCCAAGAGTGATCATAACCCCCTGGTAATAAAATTATCAGTGGATGAGGGTCTCCGCATGAACCCTGCAACAAATATTGATACAGCAGACGCTGGTCTCACAAATGATTGCAGAAGGGTAAGATGGGCTGGGCTCCAAGACAATACTGCTACTATTAGCAGGATTGCCATGGAGGTCCTAGCGGCTACAAAACAGATGGTACCCATACTTGAGGCTGGAACCCCACTTGACCAAATCGGGACAATTCATGAGTCTCTTTTTAGTAAAATTAAGTCTTTTTTTATCAAACCCGTAAAAGGAGGAATTAATGTCCCAGTACAATCTAGGTTGAAATGGTATGATAAGACCTGTAGTATTGCCCACAGCTCTCTGTTAAGGGCTATTAAATCCAAATCATGTCCGTATATAAGGATAGCCAGGGTGAATTATAAGAAAGCATTAAAAGAGGCAAAAATCAAATGGGATGATCAGCGTTGGTTAGATTTATACCAGGCAAGTACCTCATCTAACCAACAAAAATTTTGGGAGGTTGTGAAATGGGGAGGGGCGGGGGAATTACATACTCCAGTAAACCACGTCCCTGCAGAGCAATGGGTCAAGCATTACGAGGCACAGTTCAGCCACACGGAACGGATCTCCCTTACTACTATTAGGGAAGATGCCAGTGTGCAGTCTGAGGTGTCCTCACTTGATCACATTGTTTTCACTGAAACTGAAGCTATTTCTGCTCTTAAACAAGTGCAGAATGGCTAAGCCCCCGGCATGGACTGCATCCCTGCGGACCTCTTCAAATACGATCAAACACACTGGGTCCCGTACATATTAATCTTAGCAAATGCTATAGCTAGAGGGACTAGGATCCCAAACTCCTGGAAAGGGGCTGAGATTTTGCCAGTGCACAAAAAAGGGGATAGATCTGATGCGGGAAATTATCGCCCCATCAGCCTTATCGATGCCCTACAAAAAGTAATAGCCAGAATGCTGTTAGGGAAAATCCATTCGTGGATGTCAGAAGTAGATATTCTGTCTCCAATGCAGGCGGGTTTTAGAGCACACATTAGCACAGTTGATCAGATATTAAGATTTGTCATGATCTATTGGAAAACTGTGTTATTGAGAGACGGGAAGATCTTCGCTGCATTTGTGGACCTCAAATCAGCGTTTGATCTGGTCCCCAGAGGGAAGATGTGGGCAGCATTGAGAAGGATGGGGGTCCCTAGTGCACTATTAGAACTTACCATCAGGATGCATGAGGGTAACTTTGCAAGAGTCAGATGGGGTCGCCAGGGCCAGGTTACAGATTCCTTCCCCGTAACTCGCGGTGTGAGGCAGGGTTGTGTCCTGGCCCCCACCCTATTTGTACTCTTCATTAATCAGGTGGTTAAGTTCCTCTCAGATACCCCCACTGATGCTCCTTCACTGGGTGGGACCAAATTCCCTCTTTTAATTTTTGCAGATGATACTCTCATATTGGCCAAAACACAGAAGGGTTTACAGGCAGCAATAAATAAATTCATGGACTTTTGCAATATGAATGATCTTGAGATCAATATTAATAAAACCAAGTTCATGGTCCTGACTAAGAAAAAGCCACTGAGGGGCCATGTTTTAATGAATGGGTCTAGACTGGAGCAGGTTGATGTAATGACTTATCTTGGTGTTACATTGGATTATAGGCTACAATGGAAAGATCAAGTAGCGGCACTCTGTTTGAAATTTGCCCGCCTGACTGGTTGTCTAGTAAAAGTACAGCGGTGTTCCCTGACTAAAAGAGTACTGCCCGCACTTAAAATTTATAGTGCTAAAATCAGCTCAGCCATATTATATGGGGCCGATATTTGGGGATGTGTGGACCTGGCTGTCCTGGATAGGATACAGAATAAATTCCTTCGAAACTTAGTTAGTCTCCCCCCCTCAACACCAGTCCTTCCACTTTTGATGGACATGGGCATGCATACCATTAAACACCAGGCCCTCTATAGGATGGTGGCGTTATGGAGACGCATATGGTCCACCCCGGAGCTGGCCATGTTTGCCCGTGAATTACAGGATGTGAGAATGCAACAAGGGGCAGGTGACGTACCGTGGCTAAAGCTAATTAAGAACACTCTTACCGAAATGGGTCTTCCCTTGCTTTGGTCGGAGCCGGGTTCTCAAACCTTCCCTACCAAGAATGAATTTAAACTTCTCTTTTGGTCTATGGTAAAAACGGAACATGTGGCACTTTCTGAGAAAATGAATTTGACAGGCCAGTTTTTGCTCCACAAAACAGTACCTAACAAAGAAGTATACTGGGATGTTATCCTTAAAACATTAGATAGGAAACTATACCATCAGTTCCGTGTAGGTACACTGCCTCTGAGGGCTTTTACTAGTGGCTGGCAGAGGTTGGAGTCAAGTTTCTGTCCCTGTTGTACCGTTTGCAAAGAAACACTAGGTCATTTTTTATTTGTCTGTACTGCTTATTGTGAACCACGTAATAAGTGGCTGAAACCTATATGTACTAGACTAAACACCCGAGTGAGTAGTGAAGCATTGTACATCTTGAGAACCAACACTTCTGAATGGCTAACCATAGGATTGGCCAAATTCCTTGGGTGGGCTTGGCTGATAAGGATTAAGTCAGTCAGCTCATAGTATCATGACCCAAATAACTTGTATACTGTGTTATCCCACTGATTTTTTGGCCTATGATTTTATTAGTATTGACGATCTGCTATTTTTTATATATGCTCAAATGTTTTTACAATTCCCTTTGACGTCTTTACAAGCATGTTTAATTGAGATTTTTAACTAGATTTGCCTTGCCTTAACTTTTCTTGTCTTGTTTCTTTTTGATTTGTTTAGTATGTGTATTTAAATATTTATGATTTTATGACTTCGGCGCACTAATTGTATTTAATGTAATTTTGTGTATATGTGTGTCTTTTATGATGAAAAATCGAAATAAAGACGTTAAAAACTGAAACTGAATAAACCCCAACATTTGAATCAGATCTATCCCCTCTTAACCTAGACTTAACAGGAGATCTGGTCCTGATCCAGGAAAATCATGGCATCCAAATAGACCATCATCCTCAGCCCCTGGGATATGAGGGTGACTGACAATGATTTCAGTAGATTCTTGAAGCACCAATGAGCTGAGGAGAAGCAGAAGGGTAGAGATTTGAATATGTACATCTGTCCCTGACAAAGAAACTGAAGGTATGTTATGTGCTTGTGAAATATGGGCACTGTCAAATATGCATCTTTTGAGTCCAAGTGCACCATCCAATCCCCTGGAAGAAGACTATCCCTTAAACACATTACTGTTTCTATTTTGAAATTGAGGTAAGCTTAAACTGACTAAGGTGTCTCAAGTTTATCACTTGGTGGAACCTGTTCTTATTTCTTTGGACCAGAAAAATATTGCTGATAAGACCTCTGGGATGTTAATAACAGCACTCTGCTACACCTTTCAACAGGAGTTTCTTGTCTTCTGCAGATACCAAACCACACCCTCCTGGGAGAATCCTTTTGCTGCCAGAAGACTGTTTTAAAAAGAAGAAGTATAGAAGTCTGTCTCTCATTCCTTATCTGTCTGAAGAACGCAAGAAGTTCTGGAAATAATTTTCCACCCCTGTACATAGAGAACTGCCCCTAACGCTTGCTTGCTTGTCTATCATAAAAGCCATAAATATCCACCGCTTCTCCTTTGCAGGAAGGACACCGGCCTGGAATATTTGAGCTGGTTGTTGTAATAGGGCATAAAGAAGGATAATCAGGTGGTGAAGTGACCCATGCTTCTGCTGGCCCTGGGGAAAACCTGTCCAAAAACTCTTGTTAAAGAGGAGTTGACTTTATCTAAAGAAGAGAAAGCTTACACTTACCAACCAATTTATTTTGTTAACTTATCTGCGAAGAGGTAGCCCTGCACATTCAGAGTAACCTCATATCCAGATAACTCTCTTAGTTTCGAATCAATTTTTAATAGGAGACCCTTCTTTCTGTAATAGGATAGACCAGCGTTAGCATTACCCAAGAAACAAATAGCTCTCTAGGCCCACCTGGATATATTTGTGGGGTCTAAAGACTACCTGTGATTTTTACATGCTCTGCAGTACATAGAATTGGCCCCAAAGTGTCCGGCAATGTGTCTTGGCTCGAAGCTCAAGCCCTGTCTCCCTTGTTTCTGGGATCCTTACCCCTCTACTGAGGAAAGTTACAATCTTTGCATCAAGCATTGGTGTAAACAGCTTTTTATCTGATATTGTGGGTATGGGACATTCCACCCTCATCTTAACTCTAGTAGCCCAATCTATAGCGTTTTTCATTCTGACTGTTACCTAGCCAGCCACAAATGATGGAGGGAACTCTACTCAGGGTTTGGGGGTTGCAATAAATCAGGGTCAAACATCAAACATAGGATTCCACCACTGTATCTAGTATAACTGCTTGTGATTTATCCATTTTAACCTTCTTTTTACATTCAACATATCATCATCATAATATATAAAAAAAAATAATCAATACAAATCAATACATAATTCATTCACATCTTCAAAGTGTCTCTAATCTTGGTCACCACTTGTACTCAGGTGAGAGTCCTAGCAACTGGACCTTTGGTTCATTTCCCCTTGTGGAATAGAACTGCCATCAAATATGCCATGTTCATGACTATCGAGTACTACCAAGTGCTTGCTTTTTGTCAGTCCCCCCCTTGCTGGCACAGTCTGCAATTATAACAGTTGCCACATTATTGCCTATGTCAGAGGTAACATACTTGAACGAAGAAGACATTGCTTTTCAAATAGAATTTGACACTAAATTGCCCAAAACTGGCAGAGGTTTCTTGTAAATATTCACCCTTTGTTTCTCTATTATTCTCTCCATATCTGGGCATATCGCTGGAACCAAACTATTTCCAGCCGATGAGCCCATAACAAGGGTGAAAGCTGTCCTGGGTTGCTTGTGTTCTGGTTCAGGGAGGACCTGGCTTGAAAGTTCAGGCTGGACTGTTCCCATTGGAGCAGGGTCAAAACTGCTTTGCTTATAGCTGGGTCCAGACTGAGGTGGCATGTTGGGGAAAATAACGATGAACTGCGATGCATCCCAGAGTAATCACCAGTGGCTGAGATTAATTCAAGCATTCCAATTATCAGTTTTTGAATACTTTTGTGTAGTGGAAAATAGTGGTAATCCAATTTTCAAATCTAGAAATGAAAAAACAGCACCATGTCAGATATTGCCTCTGTGAAAATTTGCCATGCAAAGGTTGGTGGACTTTCACTGAATCTTTGGTATAGTGTGTCACCACAACATGTTATGAAGTGTAGGTATATGGGCACTGATATTATAAATCAACATTGAGAGACCATTTGCTCATATTTTCTTGCAGAGTTTATGCCGGAGGTGATGGTCATTTGGGGATTTTCCACAGTAAACTAAAATTTATTTTTAAAAAAAGCAAAGAAGGAATTTTACTATTTGTTAACGCATAATAAATGTTTTGGACTAAGGCCATAGTAGCAAAGGCAAAATGTGCAAACACTGCCGGTTGGCAAAGGTCTGTATCATTTAGTGCTACCAATGACTGACTGGTAATGGTGGGTGAAGTGTCCATGCCATGGTGACTTCATGTGCTACTACAAAGCAGTCTGCTGCCTTGAAATGTAGGACACCTTTTGCAGCTGTTTTTGGACATTAGTCATCACTCTTTATCATATATTAGTACCTTAAGTTACACAAGAATCTGAAATATTAGTTCTCCAAGAACCTACAAGACTTTTTTGTTGTTTGTGTTTCCATCAAGAATCATTGATATAGTGAGTTTTACCTTCTGGCTCTCTTTCTAGTTATTTTAACTCTACTTGTCCTGATGACCACTTTTATAGTCTTGATGAGGATGAAAGGTAATTGAAATACATTCAGTTAGACACCAGACTAGACTATTTCAAATACTGCTATTGGGTCTTGAGGTAGCTCAATCAATCAATCAATCAATCAATCAATCAGGGAATTGTAAGCGCACTACTCACCCATGGGGGTCTCAAGGCACTGGGGTGGGTGAGCAGCTCTGTTCAGTCGAAGAGCCAGGTCTTGAGTGTCTTCCTAAAGATGTTCAGAGAGGGGGCGCGTCTGATGTAGATCGGGAGCTCGTTGTAGGAGAAGGCCCTTCTGCCCGTTCAGGCTCTGCAGATGCGCCGTGTTTCGGCGAGGGCTAGGTCGGCTGATCGGAGTTTTCTCTTGGGTGCGTGGAAGGAAATTCTCTTGTTGAGGTATTGTGGTCTGGTGATGTGGAGGCATTTGTAGGTGTGGGTGAATAGCTTAAAGGTAACTCTCTTCTCGATGGGGAGCCAGTGGAGGTCTCGCAGGTGTTGCATGATGTGTTCCTGTCTAGGAATGCTGAGGACGAGTCTGGCTGTGGTGTTCTGTAGGGTCTGGAGTTTGCATAGCAGAGACTTGTTGATTCCGGTGTAGAGGGAGTTTCCGTAGTCTAGTCTGCTGGTTAGCAGTGCGTGGGTGGCGGCTTTTCTTGATTCGGGGAGATCCATTTGAAGGTCTTGCGTAGAAGGCGGAGGTTGATGAACCAGATGGAGGCGACGGCGTTGACTTGTCGAGTCATGGAAAGGGAGGAGTCGAGTATGATGCTGAGGTTCCGGGCATGGCCAGTGGGGCAGGGTGGGCTGCCGAGGGCGGTGAGCCACCAGGTTGCGTCCCAAGTGGTGGGGGAGGGTCCGAGGAGGAGGACCTCCGTCTTCTCCGAGTTGAGCCTCAGGCATCTGCTTCTCATCCAGGTTTTGATGCCCTTCATTCCTTCCTAAAAGCTGAGCCTGGTGGTGACAGGGTTCTTGGTGAGAGAGAGGATGAGTTGGGTGTCGTCCGCGTAGACTATGCTGAGTCCGTGCTGTCTGACGATGGTGGCGAGGAAGGCCATGTAGATGTTGAAGAGCGTAGGGCTGAGTGACAATCCCTGATGCACTTCGCAGTTGATCTCAGTGGTTTCGGAGAGGAAGGGTGGCAGTCTGATTCTTTGGGTCATGCCGGTGAGGAAGGAGCAGAGCCATTCGAGGGCGGTTCCCCGTATGCCAGCGTTGAAAAGTCTGATGGCCAGTGTGCGGCAGGAGACAGTGTTGAAGGCTCCGGAGAGGTCAAGCAGGATCAAGGCTGCGGTGTGGCCTTGGTCGAGGAGGGTGCGGATGTCATCTGTAGCGCCGAGTAGGGCTGTCTCGGTGCTGTGGTTGCTTCAGAATCAGGACTGGGATGGGTCGAGGATGGAGTTCTCCTCAATGAATGTCATTAGTTGGGTGTTGGGGGTCTTCTCAGTGACTTTGGTTGCGAAGGGAAGGAGGGAGATGGGTCGGTAGTTCTTGAGGTCTAAAGGGTCTGCCGAGGGTTTCTTGAGTAGGGGCTTGACTTCTGCGTGTTTCCAGTCATTGGGAAGGTGCCAGATTTGAAGGTGGTGCTGATGGTGTGTCGTAATTTTGGTGCGATGGCAGCAGCAGCCTTGTGGATGATATGCGGCGGGCAGGGGTCCGTGGGTGCTCCTGAGTGGATGCCTTTCATGGTTGATTTGGGGTCTTCGGTGGTGGCTGGGGTCCAGGCGGAGATGGTGGGTTGGCTGGTGATGTTGGAGGGGGGAGTAGTTTTGGAGTTCGGAGTTGGCTGTTTGAAGTTGTCGTAAAGGGCCTTGATTTTCAGATGGAAATAGGAGCTGAGCTTGTTGCAGAGTTCTTGGGAAGTGGTGATGTCTGAGGCCTCGCTGGGGGTTTGGTGAATTCTTGGATGATGCTGAAGAGTTCCTTCACGTTGCCGGCGTTGGTGAAGATCTTTTTCTGGATGAAGGTTTGTTTGGTTGAACCGATGAGATGGTTGTATTCTGTCATGGCGTTCATGTATGAGGTCCTGTTTTCCAGTGTTTTGCTGTTTTGCCAATTTTTTTTCGAGATGTCTGCAAGTGCGCCTGAATTCTTGGAGATCGACGGTGAACCAGGTGGCCTTCTTGCAGATTTTATGCCAGTAGTGATGGTCATTTGGGGATTTTCCACTGTAAACTAAAAATACTTTTTAAAAAAAGCAAAGAATAAATGTTATTATTTGTTAACAATTAATAAAGGTTTTAAACTAAGGCCATAGTAGCAAAGGCAAAAGTTATCATATGTACACTAGCCTGAAACGTTCAAACACTGCTGGTAGGTAAAGGTCTGTAGCATTTAGTGCTACCAATGACTGACTGGTAATGGTGGGTGAAGTGTCCATGCCATGGTGACTTCATGTGCTACTACCAAGCAGTCTGCTACCTTGAAATGTAGGATGTCTTTTGCGGCTGTTTTTGGACATTAGTCATCACTCTTTATCATATATTAGTACCTTGGTCACCGCCTCCTGGTAACACTATCCTTGTATGTTTTGTGTGCAGCCTTGCTCTACCACCCTGGTCACCGCCTCCTGGCAGCGATCCTTGTATGTTTTGTGTGCAGCCTTGCTCTACCACCTTGGTCACCACCTCCTGGTAACACTATCCTTGTATATTTTGTGTGTAGCCTTGCTCTACCACCCTGGTCACTGCCTCCTGACAGGTATCCTTGTATGTTTTGTGTGTAGCCTTGCTCTACCACCCTGGTCACCGCCTCCTGGCAGCGCTCCTTGTATGTTTTGTGTGCAGCCTTACTCTACCACCTTGGTCACCACCTCCTGGCAGCGATCCTTGTATGTTTTGTCAGGGTTGCGGAGGGGTGCGAGTTTGTCTGCGCAGATGGAGATCCATCTGTGTAGTTCTTTGGCTGCGAGGTTGGCGTTGTTCGGAGAGGCGGGGGCATCGCGGTTGAGGGTGAAGTTGAGGTGCTCCTCAGTGACCTTGCTACAGTTCCTTTGCGGTGGGCAGGGTCCAGGTTTGGGGGCGGTGGGTTTGTTGATGTGGAAGTGTACGCAGTGGTAGTCTGTCCAGGGGGGTTGCGCAGTATTACTGAAGTGAATGTTGTTACCTCCTGCAAAGATGGAGTCAAGGGTGTGTCCTGCCTTGTGGGTGAGGTGGTGATGAGCTGTTTCAGTCCAAGGTTAGCAAGGTTGTCTAGGAGGGTGGAGGAGTTGGGGTCATTGAGGTTGTCAAGGTGGAAGTTGAGGTCTCCGATGACTATGTAGTCCATGGAGGCGATGGCGTGGGGTGTGACGAGGTCAGTGGTGGTGGTGGTGAACGCGTTTCGTGGTCCAGGGGCCCTGTAGGTTAGCATGCCGCGTAGTGTGGATCTGGGGCTGGTCTGTATCTGGAAATAGAGGTGCTCGATGGAGGACGGGGGGGTCGCTCATAGAGGAGGTGGTGAGTCGGAGGGAGCTTTAGTGTGTGCAATGGCGAATCCTCCTGCTGGACGGTTGCGGCCGTCCTCCCTTTGGATCTTGTAACCGTCAGGGATGGCGGTGGCGATGTCGGGGGCGGAGGAGGCATTAGTCCAGGTTTCCGTGAAGAAGGCGACATCTGATGAGCGTGTTGAGGAGGTCCCAGATCTCTACGGCATGTCTGTGCAGAGAGTGCACGTTGAGGAGGATGCACTGCAGGGCTTCGGTGGTGTTGGTGCCTGGCGAGGGCCTGGTGCCCGTGGGGTGTGGTGAGTGGTGAAGGTCTTGCAGCAGAGACGGCAGGAGAACTGGCCATGGGTGATGTTTGGCATGAGCAGCTCGCAGTTGTTGCTCTTCCGGGGTTGAGTGGAAGGAGGGTGGCAGAGCCGTAGTGGTGGATGCTCGGAGATCCAGGGTCCCTGGTGCTGGTCGCGGTCGGGTCTCTGACATATGAATGAATAAAAGTTCTTATTTACTGATTTTGTAAGCATTGCAGCAATTATACTGGTACTACTTATGAATTGTAAAGACTACAAATGGAATAATTATTAAGAGGTGCACTTACAATGTCACTATTGAAAATCAGGATATTAACTGTAGACATTCTTAAAGTAATTGTTAAGTACATAAGTACATAAGCCACCAGTATAAATATAAACAGATTCTAAATCTCCTCTTTTAATCCTTTAACAATCTGCAATTCCATTCCATTATTTAAATTTAAGAAATATGTGTTGCTTGTGGTGAATGAAACCCACAGCCCTCTCAGCTTTACCATGGTGTGGAGTATTGACGGCATGCTTGAATAGAATTGCCTGCCTGTCTAGACAGAAAACCATAAAGTGTTGCCGCTTATCCAGAATGGTCTCTTCCCCTATCCTAATCTGTCCTTAAGATAAATAAATTTAGGCCCATAGTTACTAATCCTTTGCATTGTCCTTGTGTCAAGCCAGGCGGTGCAAGGACATTGCAAAGGCTTTAGTAACATTTACAATGCCCCGCAAGGGGCTATTAGTGCCGCGTTGCAGACTTTGTAAAGAAATGTAGTACAATGCAGCAGCTTGCACTGAGTTAAGTTACATTTTGAGCTGGTAGGTATTCCATGGGTGGAGACGGCGTCCCTGTGCATCCACCCATTGATTTGATGCAATTCCAGATTTATAAAGGGTCAAAAAACTGGGATTGGGTCAAATCGGTATGCCAATCAGAGGATTCTTTTTTCTCCATGTTATTTCCTCTTTCTATGAATGATGCTTTCTGCATCACCCATAGAAAGAGGAAAATTCCTCTTTTGATTCTTTCTAAGCAGTAAGGTGTTCCTTTCTGCACAAGACCGATCCTGCCCATAATGCAGCATGGCACATAAATGCCTGCGTTGGCACTAGGCAGCACACAGTGTATCCAGAACTAGGAGGAAGCAAAAGTGCGCAATATCTCAGATGAAATGGCACATCTCTGCTCTCTCTGTTTCACACAACACAGCAACGTTGCTTGCTGCCCGGCATTACGTGAAACATTAGTAAATATTCCCCTTAGAGACTATCTTCAGCTGTGCATGGGCCACTACCAACTTTATAGAAGTGCTTGGACTTACCTATGGACATGCCAATATTCTTTATTTCCTCCATGACCAAGATAACTTTTAGACTAATGATCAGATTAAAGTAACCAATCAGGAGCGTGCATACAATGTTAAGAAAGCTGTTATATGGTGCACTCAGATGTGATTACTTCTCTCGAAAATCTTGAGCCCTTTCCGTACCATAGGAACCCTTTCAAATTTTTAAAAATGAAAATATGGCAGAAAAATTTGTAAATAATCATTTACGACTCGTTCTTTTGTAATTGATTGTCTTTACCTATGCCTAATGTGCTTAAGGAATTTGAGACAGATGATAAGAGAATGTTGCACAACCCAGGATTCATTTAAAAACATAAGGATTTGTTTAGTTTGCTATTTGGGGAAATTCCTCAGACAGTTTTGTTAATGTCAGATGTCTTGTGGCTAACAAACGTTCATATAATTAAATCCCTGTATTTCTGTAATCTGTTTAGCATCTATATCAATTCACCAAAATAAAACGGGTAGGGGAAGTGACGTTGCATACCCTTTCACCTTGTGTGAATTCACATGACCTTTAGACCTGATAACATCATGTGCAGTGACGTGTGATGTTGTGCCGTGAAGGAGCCACAAAAATTTACTTTAAGTGGATGTAGCATTATTCATACCATTTTAAAATATAATGCTAGCTTTGAATGACCTATTAGCTGCAAAGCTGGAGGATGCACAGTGCCTCTGACTAGCAAAAGGGGGAAAGATCAGTCATCCATCACACGCCCGAGGTCATCAATGCCTAGAAAAGAAACCAAGATAATTTATTTAGATGATTTCTCTTATTGGCCATCGACAGGCTAGGGTATCCTTGTTTAAATCCAGAATGAAAGAGAAAAACACTCAATCCTATTAGCAGTAATCACTCTTGGGACATGGTAGTTTAGAAAAGACCTACCAGTGGTTAAGATGACCTTCATCAAGTTGAAGATTGAATAACAGTGCTTATAAGTTGCACACTTCCGGCAGTAAATGCTATGTAAATGCTCTATAATCCGTGGTCATTGTTTATATTACTTAATTAAAGAGGACAATGATGTTACGAAAATCCCACTAAAACATGTTCCAGAGGGAGGGTCTGGATGAGGGTCCCTGGGACCTTCCTGAGCTTCATGAAATCAAGGAGCAGCGGAATGGCAGAGAAGAGGGTTAACAGAGAAGGGGTGGTTCCAGTAGGAGGTCAGCAGTGCTTACAGGGCAGGGAGCAACTTCTCTAGCTATGCCAAATGTCTTTCTTCCCCATCTGTCTCCTGTTTTACAGTTGTGCTTTGTCTATCTCTCCAACTTTGTTACCATTTCATCTCCATCTCACCCTCCTACGCTCTCCCATCTCTCTATATCTGTATTTCTAGCTTATTTTCTCTCTAGCTCTCTGGCTCTCTGTTTAGCTGTTACCCTTCTTATTTCTGTCTCTCTCACATGCACTCAACCACTTTACTGCTTTCTCTGTGTCTCAATACTATGTGCCTCACTCTGTGCTCTTAACATTTTACCCTCGCCTTTTCTTTCTCTTTTCATCGCTATCTTTCCATCACTTTCTAATTCGATCTTTCAAACACTTCTCTTATTTTCTTTTTACTTCCTCACTCAGTTCCTACCTTGTACTCTCTTAGCTTCAACATTCGTATTTGTACTCTTCCCTTGCTGACCCCTAAATGACATCCATGTGGTTCAGTGATGGTGATTATTGTTAGGTGATCCTTTTTTTTGTTTAAGTTTTTTTATTAGGGTTTTGCGTACAAATTAACACAAAGCATGTCAACCATATTACATATGAATCAGTTTTGTGCATCAGTGTGACTTAACATTGCTTTTTGCAAGGGTGGTTACATTGGTTGCTTTGTCCCTGGGACTTTCTGTTATTACTAAATCCACATGTCTCCTACCAGTACGTTCCAGTAGATCGTCACTTATATCATCCCGGTGGTGCTAATGTGTCACGTGATCTCTACCGTCAACTCGGTTTCCCTCTTACTGTCTGTGTAGCTCTTCCCTGGTGACGAATGTATTCAACTGTTTCGGCAACTAGTGCATCGGTGTTTGAACTGCCGATGGGTACAACTGCTAACTGTGGGGAGGAGGGGAAAAGACCGTGAGAAAGGAAGAGGGAACGTATAAGGGGGGTAGAGGGGAAACTAATGAAAGGATCTTAAGGGGGGAAGGTGTAGGGCGAGCTGGGAAGGTCTGCCGCGGTGGTCTGTGCGCTGATTAAGAGTAGGTGTGTCGGACTCGTTCTAGGGTAAGCCAGGGGAGAAAACGGGTCGGTGCGCAGGTGCGCAAGAGGGGACGGGGCCTCCGCTCGCCTCTCCCAACGAAGCTCTCTCCTTGTCTATTGTGCCACCGCTATTATCCCTGGGTCTCGAGTGGTAGGGGGAGCGGGAGGAGTGCAGGGATTAGGCTGTGTCGTGTTCTGTGCTTCTCCTTCTGTACATTGTTGTTTGAAGTGTATGAGTTGTGCCCACTCCATGGATATTGGGTGTTTGCGGATGCCCCTCGCCTCTTCCTCTCTGAGTGTCTGCTCCTCCGCCGCACCCCATTTAAGTAACGCTCCCGTCCAGGCTGCTTCCGAGGGTCCCGCTGGGGCCCTCCAGTGCATAGCTATGTTCCTTTTCGCTAAGAGGAGACCCAGAGAAGCAAATCTCCATTGCACTTTTGCGGTTTTCTTTTTCGGGGATATCCCCAGAGCACATGCCTCCCACGTAGAGGCGACCGGGAGATCAGTCGTCACTTGGAGCGTGTGGTGCACCGTGCCCCAGTATCGTTGTATAGATGGGCAGGCCCAAAATATGTGTTTGAAGTCTGCGTCTAACAATTGGCAGCGGGGACAGCGAAATTGCGTATCGGGGGTAGAACCGGTGGAGCTTGTCCGGTGTCAGGTACGCATGGTGTAGGATGTTGAACTGTATATTTTTGAACCGAGCGTTTCTGGACACCTTTTTTGGGAATTCCAATGCTTTGCGCCACTTTGTGTCGTGAAACGCTCAGCCCGCATCCTCCTCCCATGCGCCTCGGAGCCCGTCCAAGGAGACATCCATCAATTCCCGGATCGCTTTGTAGTGCCACGTGATTAGTTGGCTGCCGGACCCCATGCGCAACAGTGTGTGCAACACCGGATGGGTCGGGGGCTCCCCCTCCCGCAGGTTCCAGAGTTGACCACCACTTTCTAACACTTGTCTGTGACGTAGGAATTGTCCATGAGGGAGATCATACCATTCGATCAATTGAGCAAATGTCTTCAGTTGTCCCTCATGGAACAACGCCCCCATCTCCGTGATGTCGTGGTCGGCCCACACTCAAAGGGCTCCCGCGCTGTAGTATCCGCCGTTCCGGGGGAGTCCCACCAGGGGAAGCAAGGGGGAGTATAGTGCTTGGCCCTTGGACATGCGGTGTATTCGCATCATGTATCTGCGAGCTATGGCCACCTGTAGCGGGTGCGTGCGCACTGGTGTAGTACCTGGTAGTAGCAGTCGCCTTATCGCCGGGAGGGGTATTCTGCCTCTCTCCGTGATTGTCTGTCCTGTATGCCTCTCCGCCGTCCAGTGGGAAAGCCATTGGAGCTGCGCCGCGAGGAAATACGATTCGAAGGACGGAGCTCCCAGGCCTCCACCCGTCGTGGGTAGGTATAGTGTGCACAACGCCACTCTATGACGGCCCCCTCCCCAGATCAGGGTTGTTAATAACGTATCTAACTCCCGGAAGAAGGAGTGCAGCGGGACTATATGAAGGTTCGCAAAGTAATAGAGCATCCTCGGTACCATGATCATTTAAAACTACCCTAACCCCTCCACCTGCCCTAAGTCCTAAAACCCTGTCTCCCTTTAAAAATACTACCCCGAACCACGCACTCCTGGGCCCTAAAGCCAACACCAACACCTAAAATCTACCCTCCAAACTTGGCCCCAGCCCGACTTACCTGTCCACATCTGGAGCTTTCTGCACCGATGCTTCCTGTTCCTCTCCCCGCCCATCCAGACACTAGACCGATATATGCCTTAACCATGCATATGCGCCGTAAATGCCGATCAGGCAAGCATTGTTACTCTTGTGGGGAAACAGCATGTGTGGCTCAGCCTGCGTTGTAAAGACTGTTTCCCTCCTCATCATCCTCTGTAGGAAGACTGGCAGTTGGACTGGGCAATCTACGATAATAACTCTAATAGAGCAGGGAAACATGGTTGTCACCATCACCACCTTCACTGATTGCCTGCATATCTGAGATTACCACCTTGAGCCTGATTTACGAAGGTAAATTTACACTTTTTTGTAGGTTTACAATTGTTTTCTATTCACAAAGGATTTTTTTCTAGTAGTATTTTTAGAACTACAGAGTCTCCACACATAAAAAAATAGGACTGTCCAAACTCTGTATGTGTGTAGACTACTCAGTCGTAAAGATACTACTAGTGAAATGCCTTGATGAATTGCAAACAATCGTAAACTTAGACAATGGTGTAAAGCGAAGAGTCGAGTATGATGCTGAGGTTCCGGGCCTGGTCAGTGGGGCAGGGTGGGCTGCTGAGGGTGGTGGGCCACCAGGTTGCATCTCAAGTGTTGGGGGAGGGTCTGAGGAGGAGGACCTCCGTCTTCTCAGAGTTGAGCCTCAGGCATCTGCTTCTCATCCAGGTTTTGATGCCCTTCATTCCTTCCTGAAAGCTGAGCCTGGTGGTGACAGGGTCCTTGGTGAGAGAGAGGATAAGTTGGGTGTCGTCCGCGTAGACTATGTTGAGTCCGTGCTGTCTGACGATAGTGGCGAGGGGGGCCATGTAGATGTTGAAGAGTGTAGGGCTGAGTGACAATCCCTGAGGCACTTCGCAGTTGATCTCAGTGGTTTCGGAGGTTAAGGGTGCAGCCTGATTCTTTGGGTCCTGCCGGTGAGGAAGGAGCAGAGCCGTTCGAGGGCGGTTTCCCGTATGCCAGCGTAGAAAAGTCTGATGGCCAGTGTGCGGTAGGAGACGGTGTCGAACGCTGCGGAGAGGTCAAGCAGGATCACGGCTGCGGTGTGGCCTTGGTCGAGGAGGGTGCGGATGTCATCTGTGGCGGCGAGTAGGGCTGTCTCGGTGCTGTGGTTGGGTCGGAATCAGGACTGGGATGGGTCGAGGATGGAGTTCTCCTCAATGAATTTCATTAATTGGGTGTTGGGGGTCTTCTCAGTGACTTTGGTTTCGAAGGGAAGGAGGGAGATGGGTCGGTAGTTCTTGAGGTCCAAAGGGTCTGCCGAGGGTTTGACTTCTGCGTGTTCCCAGTCATTGGGGAAGGTGCCGGATTTGAAGGTGGTGCTGCTGGTGTGTCGTAATTCTGGTGCGATGGCAGCAGCAGCCTTGTGGAAGATATGCGGCGGGCATGCCTTTCATGGTTGATTTGGTGTCTTCGGTGGTGGCTGGGGTCCAGGCGGAGATGGTGGGTTGGCTGGTGATGTTGGAGGGGGGAGTAGTTTCGGAGTTCGGAGTTGGCTGTTTGAAGTTGTCATAAAGGGCCTTGATTTTCAGATGGAAATAGGAGCTTGTTGCAGAGTTCTTGGGAAGTGGTGATGTCTGAGGCCTCGCTGGGGGTTTGGTGAATTCTTGGATGATGCTGAAGAGTTCTTTCAAGTTGCCGACATTGGTGAACATCTTTTTCTGGATGAAGGTTTGTTTGGTTGAACCGATGAGATGGTGGTATTCTGTCATGGCGTTCATGTATGAGGTCCGGTTTTCCAGCGTTTTGCTGTTTCGCCAATTTTTTTCAAGATGTCTGCAAGTGAACCTGAATTCTTGGAGATCGGCGGTGTACCAGGTGGCCTTCTTGCAGAGTTTATGCCAGTACTGATGGTCATTTGGGGATTTTCCACTGTAAATTAAAAATACTTTTAAAAAAAAGCAAAGAATAAATGTTATTATTTGTTAACATTTAATAAAGGTTTTGGACTAAGGCCATAGTAGCAAAGGCAAAAGTTATCATATGTCCACTAGCCTGAAACGTGCAAACACTACTAGGCAAAGGTCTGTAGCATTTAGTGCTACCAATGACTGACTGGTAATGGTGGGTGAAGTGTCCATGACATTGTGACTTCATGTGCTACTAACAAGCAGTCTGCTACCTTGAAATGTAGGATGCCTTTTGTGGCTGTTTTTGGACATTAGTCATCACTCTTTATCATATATTAGTACCTTGGTCACTGCCTCCTGGTAACACTATCCTTGTATGTTTTATGTGCAGCCTTGCTCTACCACCCTGGTCACTGCCTCCTGGCAGCGATCCTTGTATGTTTTGTGTGTAGCCTTGCTCTGCCACCCTGGTCTCCGCCTCCTGGCAGCGATCCTTGTATGTTTTGTGTGCAGCCTTGCTCTACCACCTTGGTCACCGCCTCCTGGTAGCGATCCTTGTATGTTTTGTCGGGATTGCGGAGGGGTGCGAGTTTGTCTGCGCAGATGGAGATCCATCTGTGTAGTTCTTTGGCTGCGAGGTTGGCATTGTTCGGAGAGGCGGGTGCATCGCGGTTGAGGGTGAAGTTGAGGTGCTCCTCAGTGACTTTGCTCCAGTTCCTTCGCGGTGGGCAGGGTCCAGGTTTGGGGGCGTGTGGGTTTGTTGATGTGGAAGTGTACGCATTGGTGGTCTGTCCAGGGGGGTTGATTAGTATTACTGAAGTGAATGTTGTTACCTCCTGCAAAGATGGGGTCAAGGGTGTGTCCTGCCTTGTGGGTGGGGTGGTGATGAGCTGTTTCAGTCCGAGGTTAGCAAGGTTGTCTAGGAGGGTGGAGGAGTTGGAGTCGTTGAGGTTGTCGAGGTGGAAGTTGAGGTCTCCGATGACTATGTAGTCCATGGAGGCGATGGCGTGGGGTGTGAAGAGGTCAGTGATGGTGGTGGTGAACGCGTTTCGTGGTCCAGGTGGCCTGTAGGTTAGCATGCCGCGTAGTGTGGATCTGGGGCTGGTCTGTATCTGGAAATGGAGGTGCTCGGTGGAGGACAGGGGGTCGCTCGTAGAGGAGGTGGTGAGTCGGAGGGTGCTCTAGTGTGAGCAATGGCGAGTCCTCCTCCTGGAGGGTTGGGGCAGTCCTTCCTTTGGAATGGATGGATGGCAGTGGCGATGTCGGGGGCGGTGGAGGCATTAGTCCAGGTTTCCGTGAAGAAGGCAACATCTAGCGAGAGTGTTGAGGAGGTCCCAGATCTCTACGGCATGTCTGTGCAGGGAGCACTCGTTGAGGAGGATGCACTTCAGGGCTTCGGTGGTGTTGGTGCCTGGCGAGGGGCTGGTGCCCGTGGGGTGTGGTGAGTGGTGAAGGTCTTGTGGCAGTGACGGCAGGAGAACTGGCCGTGGGTGATGTTTGGCATGAGCAGCTCGCAGTTGTTGTTTCTTCCGGGGTTGAGTGGGAAGAGGGTGGCAGAGCCGTAGTGGTAGATGCTCAGAGATCCAGGGTCCCTGGTGCTGGTCGCGGTCGGGTCTCTGACATATGAATGAATAAAAGTTCTTATTTACTGATTTTGTAAGCATTACAAATTTTGCAATTATACTGGTACTACTTATGAATTGTAAAGACTACAAATCTAATAATTATTGAGAGGTGCACTTACAATGCCACTATTGAAAATCAGGATAATAACTATAGACATTCTTAAAGTAATTGTTAAGTACATAAGTACATAAGCCACCAGTATAAATATAAAAAGATTCTAAATCTCCTCTTTTAATCCTTTAACAATCTGCAATTCCATTCCATTATTTACATTTAAAAAATATGTGTTGCTTGTGGCGAAAACCACAGCCCTCTCAGCTTTACCGTGGTGTGGAGAATTGACTGCATGCTTGAATAGAATTGCCTGCCTGTCTAGACAGAAAACCATAAAGTGTTGTCGCTTATCCAGAATGGTCTCTTCCCCTATCCTAATCTGTCCTTAAGATAAATAAATTTAGGCCCATAGTTACTAATCCTTTGCATTGTCCTTGTGTCAAGCCAGGCGGTGCAAGGACATTGCAAAGGCTTTAGTAACATTTACAATGCCCCGCAAGGGGCTATTAGTGCCGCGTTGCAGACTTTGTAAAGAAATGTAGTACAATGCAGCAGCTTGCACTGAATAAAGTTACATTTTTAGCTGGTAGGTATTCCATGGGTGGAGGCGGCGTCCCTGTGCATCCACCCATTGATTGATGCAATTCCAGATTTATAAAGGGTCAAAAAACTGGGATTGCGTCAAATCGGTATCAGAGGATTCTTTTTTCTCCATGTTATTTCCTCTTTCTATGAATGATGCTTTCTGCATCACCCATAGAAAGAGGAAAATTCCTCTTTTGATTCTTTCTAAGCAGTAAGGTGTTCCTTTCTGCACAAGAACGATCCTGCCCATAATGCAGCATGGCACATAAATGCCTGCGTTGGCACTAGGCAGCACACAGTGTGTCCACAACTAGGAGGAAGCAAAAGTGCGCAATATCTCAGATGAAATGGCACATCTCTGCTCTCTCTGTTTCACACAACTCAGCAACTTTGCTTGCTGCCCGGCATTACGTGAAACATTAGTAAATATTCCCCTTAGAGACTATCTTCAGCTGTGCATGGGCCACTACCAACTTTATAGAAGTGCTTGGACTTACCTATGGACATGCCAATATTCTTTATTTCCTCCATGACCAAGATAACTTTTAGACTAATGATCAGATTAAAGTAACCAATCAGGAGCGTGCATACAATGTTAAGAAAGCTGTTATATGGTGCACTCAGATGTGATTACTTCTCTCGAAAATCTTGAGCCCTTTGCGTACCATAGGAACCCTTTCAAATTTTTAAAAATGAAAATATGGCAGAAAAATGTGTAAATAATCATTTACGACTCGTTCTTTTGTAATTGATTGTCTTTACCTATGCCTAATGTGCTTAAGGAATTTGAGACAGATGATAAGAGAATGTTGCACAACCCAGGATTCATTTAAAAACATAAGGACGCATGGTGTAGGATGTTGAACTGTATATTTTTGAACCGAGCGTTTCTGGACACCTTTTTTGGGAATTCCAATGCTTTGCGCCACTCTGTGTCGTGAAACGCTCAGCCCGCATCCTCCTCCCATGCGCCTCGGAGCCTGTCCAAGGAGACATCCATCAATTCCCGGATCGCTTTGTAGTGCCACGTGATTAGTTGGCTGCCGGACCCCATGCGCAACAGTGTGTGCAACACCGGATGGGTCGGGGGCTCCCCCTCCCACAGGTTCCAGAGTTGACCACCACTTTCTAACACTTGTCTGTGACGTAGGAATTGTCCATGAGGGAGATCATACCATTCGATCAATTGAGCAAATGTCTTCAGTTGTCCCTCATGGAACAACGCCCCCATCTCCGTGATGTCGTGGTCGGCCCACACTCGAAGGGCTCCCACGGTGTAGTATCCGCTGTTCCGGGGGAGTCCCACCAGGGGAAGCAAGGGGGAGTATAGTGGTTGGCCCTTGGACATGTGGTGTATTCGCATCATGTATCTGCGAGCTATGGCCACCTGTAGCGGGTGCGTGCGCACTGGTGTAGTACCTGGTAGTAGCAGTCGCCTTATCGCCGGGAGGGGTAATCTGCCTCTCTCCGTGATTGTCTGTCCTGTATGCCTCTCCGCCGTCCAGTGGGAAAGCCATTGGAGCTGCGCTGCGAGGAAATACGACTCGAAGGACGGAGCTCCCAGGCCTCCACCCGTCGTGGGTAGGTATAGTGTGCGCAACGCCACTCTATGACGGCCCCCTCCCCAGATCAGGGTTTGATAATAACGTATCTAACTCCCGGAAGAAGGAGTGCGGCGGGACTATAGGAAGGTTCGCAAAGTAATAGAGCATCCTCGGTACCATGATCATTTTTGCTATGGAGACACGACCAATGGGTGCCAATGGTAGCGTCTTCCAGAATCCCACCGCCGATCTCAAGCTTGCCAGCGCCCTCCGGTGGTTACCCTCAAAGAGATCTTTGGGGGAGTGGTATAGTCGCACTCCCAAGTATCTGGGGGCCGATTCGTCCCACGACAGCCTATGCGGACCCAGCGTTATCTCCACACGCTCCGTTTGAGCACCCAGAGGGAAGATCGACGATCGACAGGTCAAGAGGTACTTGACCTGTTTTTAATTACATTTTGGCAGTCCACACGGCACCCCTTTACACTGTCCTGCTCCCTGCTGACGAGAGGCAACTACCTCGAAACACGTGTCCAGGGATGGCTAAATGCAACACATACTGTTCTCCTTACACATCGTGGCATAGGCGTACCCGCCGTCGCCACTACATTTACCACAGTCCTTTGGGGCAACTTGCTGGTGTGACGAGCAGTGTGCGACCAACTTGTGTACAAATTATTACGGCTCCCTTGAGCTAACGGGCTGATGAGCCTTGGATCTGCACCTGCGCGCCATGAGAGGTACTTGACCTGTTTTTAATTACATTTTGGCAGTCCACACGGCACCCCTTTACACTGTCCTGCTCCCTGCTGACGAGAGGCAACTACCTCGAAACACGTGTCCAGGGATGGCTAAATGCAACACATACTGTTCTCCTTACACATCGTGGCATAGGCGTACCCGCCGTCGCCACTACATTTACCACAGTCCTTTGGGGCAACTTGCTGGTGTCACGAGCAGTGTGCGACCAACTTGTGTACAAATTATTACGGCTCCCTTGAGCTAACGGGCTGACGAGCCTTGGATCTGCACCTGCGCGCCATGAGAGGTACTTGACCTGTTTTTAATTACATTTTGGCAGTCCACACGGCACCCCTTTACACTGTCCTGCTCCCTGCTGACGAGAGGCAACTACCTCGAAACACGTGTCCAGGGATGGCTAAATGCAACACATACTGTTCTCCTTACACATCGTGGCATAGGCGTACCCGCCGTCGCCACTACATTTACCACAGTCCTTTGGGGCAACTTGCTGGTGTGACGAGCAGTGTGCGACCAACTTGTGTACAAATTGTTACGGCTCCCTTGAGCTAACGGGCTGACGAGCCTTGGATCTGCACCTGCGCGCCATGAGAGGTACTTGACCTGTTTTTAATTACATTTTGGCAGTCCACACGGCATCCCTTTACACTGTCCTGCTCCCTGCTGACGAGAGGCAACTACCTCGAAACACGTGTCCAGGGATGGCTAAATGCAACACATACTGTTCTCCTTACACATCGTGGCATAGGCGTACCCGCCGTCGCCACTACATTTACCACAGTCCTTTGGGGCAACTTGCTGGTGTCACGAGCAGTGTGCGACCAACTTGTGTACAAATTATTAAGGCTCCCTTGAGCTAACGGGCTGACGAGCCTTGGATCTGCACCTGCGTGCCATGAGAGGTACTTGACCTGTTTTTAATTACATTTTGGCAGTCCACACGGCACCCCTTTACACTGTCCTGCTCCCTGCTGACGAGAGGCAACTACCTCGAAACACGTGTCCAGGGATGGCTAAATGCAACACATACTGTTCTCCTTACACATCGTGGCATAGGCGTACCCGCCGTCGCCACTACATTTACCACAGTCCTTTGGGGCAACTTGCTGGTGTGACGAGCAGTGTGCGACCAACTTGTGTACAAATTATTACGGCTCCCTTGAGCTAACGGGCTGACGAGCCTTGGATCTGCACCTGCGCGCCATGAGAGGTACTTGACCTGTTTTTAATTACATTTTGGCAGTCCACACGGCACCCCTTTACACTGTCCTGCTCCCTGCTGACGAGAGGCAACTACCTCGAAACACGTGTCCAGGGATGGCTAAATGCAACACATACTGTTCTCCTTACACATCGTGGCATAGGCGTACCCGCCGTCGCCACTACATTTACCACAGTCCTTTGGGGCAACTTGCTGGTGTCACGAGCAGTGTGCGACCAACTTGTGTACAAATGATTACGGCTCCCTTGAGCTAACGGGCTGACGAGCCTTGGATCTGCACCTGCGCGCCATGA
The DNA here is from genome assembly GCF_964204655.1 of Triturus cristatus. Classification (NCBI taxonomy): domain Eukaryota; kingdom Metazoa; phylum Chordata; class Amphibia; order Caudata; family Salamandridae; genus Triturus; species Triturus cristatus. The sequence goes on from NC_140586.1 coordinate 722,289,567, forward strand.
GAGGTACTTGACCTGTTTTTAATTACATTTTGGCAGTCCACACGGCACCCCTTTACACTGTCCTGCTCCCTGCTGACGAGAGGCAACTACCTCGAAACACGTGTCCAGGGATGGCTAAATGCAACACATACTGTTCTCCTTACACATCGTGGCATAGGCGTACCCGCCGTCGCCACTACATTTACCACAGTCCTTTGGGGCAACTTGCTGGTGTCACGAGCAGTGTGCGACCAACTTGTGTACAAATGATTACGGCTCCCTTGAGCTAACGGGCTGACGAGCCTTGGATCTGCACCTGCGCGCCATGAGAGGTACTTGACCTGTTTTTAATTACATTTTGGCAGTCCACACGGCACCCCTTTACACTGTCCTGCTCCCTGCTGACGAGAGGCAACTACCTCGAAACACGTGTCCAGGGATGGCTAAATGCAACACATACTGTTCTCCTTACACATCGTGGCATAGGCGTACCCGCCGTCGCCACTACATTTACCACAGTCCTTTGGGGCAACTTGCTGGTGTGACGAGCAGTGTGCGACCAACTTGTGTACAAATGATTACGGCTCCCTTGAGCTAACGGGCTGACGAGCCTTGGATCTGCACCTGCGCGCCATGAGAGGTACTTGACCTGTTTTTAATTACATTTTGGCAGTCCACACGGCACCCCTTTACACTGTCCTGCTCCCTGCTGACGAGAGGCAACTACCTCGAAACACGTGTCCAGGGATGGCTAAATGCAACACATACTGTTCTCCTTACACATCGTGGCATAGGCGTACCCGCCGTCGCCACTACATTTACCACAGTCCTTTGGGGCAACTTGCTGGTGTGACGAGCAGTGTGCGACCAACTTGTGTACAAATTATTACGGCTCCCTTGAGCTAACGGGCTGACGAGCCTTGGATCTGCACCTGCGCGCCATGAGAGGTACTTGACCTGTTTTTAATTACATTTTAGCAGTCCACACGGCACCCCTTTACACTGTCCTGCTCCCTGCTGACGAGAGGCAACTACCTCGAAACACGTGTCCAGGGATGGCTAAATGCAACACATACTGTTCTCCTTACACATCGTGGCATAGGCGTACCCGCCGTCGCCACTACATTTACCACAGTCCTTTGGGGCAACTTGCTGGTGTGACGAGCAGTGTGCGACCAACTTGTGTACAAATTATTACGGCTCCCTTGAGCAAACGGGCTGACGAGCCTTGGATCTGCACCTGCGCGCCATGAGAGGTACTTGACCTGTTTTTAATTACATTTTGGCAGTCCACACGGCACCCCTTTACACTGTCCTGCTCCCTGCTGACGAGAGGCAACTACCTCGAAACACGTGTCCAGGGATGGCTAAATGCAACACATACTGTTCTCCTTACACATCGTGGCATAGGCGTACCCGCCGTCGCCACTACATTTACCACAGTCCTTTGGGGCAACTTGCTGGTGTGACGAGCAGTGTGCGACCAACTTGTGTACAAATCTGTTTCTCTATTCTCTTCTTCTGTCTCTAACTCAAATGTGTCTCCTTCCTCTCTTCTTTCCTAGCATCCTTCTTTCTGGTCCCTTTTTTTCCCTCTCTCTTTTGCCCGTTTGCTCCTTATCTCTTTTATCCGTAACTCCTTCCTTTCTGTCAACTTTTCCTCATCTTCTCTCCTTCCTTTCATCCTTTTCTTTACTCTCTTTCCACTTATCATCTATCCTCTCGTTCCCATGTGCCACAGGCTCTGTTTAAAAAACGTCTGATCTGCCAGACTTTAAAATAACTACAGCTTCTTCAGAGCATGTTGGGTCCTCTCCCACATCTGGGTCTTGGTGTCACTGCTCCTGCAGCACCACTGGCAGCTACGGCCCTGGCCAGGGCTGTAAATGCAATGCTTGCCCATAAACACCGGCGGTTCATTTTTTTTTTTAAACAACATTTCAGTGTAGTTTTTGAGAGTAAACAGGAGTTTTTCTTTTTGATTTATATTCGATCTTGGGAAAAGTGTGTGAGTATTATACATATTTTCTACTACGTTGAGTATCTTATTTGGACGTTAAAGGGTGTAAAAAAGAGGTGACAAAAACTACAAGGACTTGGAAGTCTGGGAACTCAACAGCTGAGTAACATCCTATATGCAGACAATCTACTGCTGTTAAGCAACACCCGAGTAGGCCTGCAAAGGATGATCACTAGACTCGCCAAGTACTCAGCTTCCAATTAGTTGGAAATCAACCTTAAAAAGACCAAAGTTATACCCCTAAAATGACGAGCAGCAAAAGAAGGAGAAATGGCACCAAAGTGGGTCCAACATTGATGAAGTTACAACGTACAGCTGCCTAGGGGTCAAACTGGACTCTAGGAGTTTATTTGATGCATACAAAAATTAATATTTCAAAATCTGAAGTGTTATATTTTTCCATTTCTAACCTGAGGACAAGTTTCTGGGGTCACAATTTAAAGGCAGTGACAACAGTGATTAAATATACATTGATTCTGAGTATATCATACAGAGGTGAGAAAATGCTGGGTGAAGATGTAGATCTGCTGAAGAAGCATCGATAATAGCCACCTTTGAATGCATTTGCAAGGTTTTTGCTCACACATCCATGTGGTCCAACTGCTTTTAATTAGGATTGTATGAAACAAAGCCATGCCCATAGCTGCCAAGGTTTCAGATTGCGATGTGTGAAATTTTTAGAATTTCAGTGTAATTATGAGTGACATTTCAACAACTATGAGTGACACGTTCTCGCAAGCAAATTCAAGCAATGAAGATGAGGGAAACATATGAATATTATAAATTACACCCATTAGAGCAACAAAAAACTATAAGAAGATCTTAATACGGCTGGAAAGCACCAGAAATGGACGAGCACACACATAGATAGGGGTCATAACCCAGCAGCAGTCTGTTATTTATTTCAAAAAGACATATTGAGCAGTTTAATAAAAATGATTTCGTTGATTACAGCACTGCGTGCAGCACCACCAGCTAATATTAACCCGAAGCTGAAAGTAAGTTGCATGGCTAGTCTAAGCAATTAACATTACAATACAATGAGGCATGATTGGGGGGGGTAGGGCAAGCCTCAGGAGAAGAGGCTGACTGAGGTACACATAGCCTAGATATTTATGCTGTATTATTTCAAAAAGACACTTCGAGACACTGAGCAGTAATAATCCTAAAGCTGAACGTAGGGCCGCCTTGGCCGGGGTCTGGTGTGTCGCCTGCGCTATTGCCTAAGAGTATTTGTACCAGTGTGTGTCATGCAGCAGGCTGTGTGAGTAGTCATAAATAACGCATGGCACAGAATTGTTTACTTTAAGACATACCAACTATTTAGCAGAAACATGCCCAACCGCCACTAGCCCAGGCCAGTAGCCCACGCTATCGGCCGTAATGGCATCGTGGCATTGTCGTAGTACCGTTAGAGCACTCCCAGGGAGCTCCTATGCCTGACCTGCTGGGGTATCTGTTGCTTTGCTCGAGAGTATGCTCCGTGTCCCCAAACAGCTTGCTTCTGCCCACTGGATACCACGCCCTCCTAGCTGTCCTGGCTGCAGCTGCCTAGGACCCACGAGGATTGCGGGGCTCTTTGGGAACTTGTCTTGCCCCCTGAGCCCCTGGCTAGACTCAGACTTGCTCTGGGTGCTCTTTAGTGCTGCTCTTCAGATCTCTCCCACTTGTGTATGTACCAAAATTAAACATACCTGCTATGATCCATCCCCAGCCAGACTCCCTCTTTGCATCTGGCTGTTTCACTGGCTGGGAATAACCCCCACAATCATGCTGTAAGCTGCCCCCAATTCCTGACTGCACCAGTGAATGCAGCCGGTGCCTGTGCGGGGGAGCCCAGCTGCTGTCCTCAATGTACAGCCTCATGGGAGCCATATTGAATGCACAGCTTGCTGCAGCAGTACAAGAATAGAAACGTTGTGCGCGCTCCGAAAATTAAATTAATTTGATTGTGAGAATGTGACTGACACTAGTGGCACTGGCTGGTTAACTTACAGTGTTCGTTCTTCTTCCCCCAGGCTGAGGCAGCGTGACTTCAGGGGCATAACACAGGCCCCCGCAGCCCCGGCGGAGCGGGGGGGCCCCAGCTGCAGGGGACCCAGCACAATACTCTGGCCCAAGAGCTCAGATTAGATCCGGAGTGGGGGCCCCTCCGTGTACGTGACAGGGGTGCCCCTCAACTTTCGTTACGTCACTGCATGACTTTACCGGTGACGATCGGCCCTCAGCCTCTCACCACGGTCTCTTGAGTGCATGATGCAGCACTCTCCTTCCCCCAGTCAGCCGGGCCGGCCTGGGCTCTGTTGATGTTTGGAAATAATTCTGCCGGCATAACAATTTAAATCCTGGGCCGGCCCCAAAGCGTGGGTGGCCCTGCTGGTCAGGACAGGTCTGAGTGAGGTCCGAGGCCGAGTACCATGATTCCCCGGCTGCCGGCAAACCAGATAGTGAGATTGAGCCGCCAGGCCAGTGAGCATCAGAGTCCTCCCGAAATTTAATAACTCCTTCCGCTCTCTGGAAGCAGGACGTAATGTCACATCCTCCTGCGGCGCTACGGCCAGTCTGAGACTGTGTCTCTCACTGAACCTGGGCCGGGCTATAACATCATCACTCAGGCTCTATGCGTGCCCTGTGGGAATCAAAAAAGATAGATACATTGTATCTGTGAGCAGGGCTTTAAGTGGGCCGGGTCTCACCGGGTCGGAGCACCGGCAGTTTTTTTTAAGTGGGCCTCGAAACGGGTCTCTATCGGGCTCTGTTTTGTGCGCTGACACAGACGGTCCGGTTTTTTTTCCAGACTGTAGTGACAGTCCGGAAAAAGTGCCAGGGCGCAAAACAGAGCCCTTTAGAGACCCGTTTCAAGACAGGAGGCACATCGATGTATCCTGCTCACACTCTCACAAGTGGAAAGTTACGCCATGACATCATATCAGGTGAGCGTTGTAGAGTGAAGGGAAATCCTTTAAAGAGTCATTTTCTCTCTGGATTTCCCTTCTCTTTTTGAAACTCAGGAGCAGCAACATTGTCGTGGTGTCACCAGTGCTTTAAGTGTAAGCTTTTTGAATATTCTATACAAGCCATAGTTGCTGCTTATTTATCTTATGCAACTAACAACCATTGACAAAGCCAATAGTCCTGACTTGTAGGTATGATGTTACTTGTTGTATCATATACCTAGATACAATGACAGAAACAGCAAAATACAAGTCGGGCGGCACACTATGCTAACCACAGATTTTTAACGTACTGTTTTTAAGCCACGCCCTCAATTACATTGGCCACGCCCCTTTGAGAGACCCCCCAGTTTTTTCATTCCACTTAAAGCCCTGTCTGTGAGGCTGCCCTGAACAGCTAGGAGGGCATCCAAGCCTACGGGAACAGCCTACGCAGACACTGGTGCACACTTCTAGCTGCCACACACTCTTTGCAGTGCACTTTATGTGACAGCTCTGATGCTATGCTTATGCATGACAGTGCATTTCAGTGCGGTGATTGCTGTTGCTGCTTGATTGTTCGCCTGCCCGCTCACCCCCCCCCCCTCCACTCGTTGTATTTGTCTCCCACAGGTGGCGTCGATTGTTGGAGTTTAGAGTTTGGAGTATGACCCGGCGGGGGACTTTTTCACAGGACGTAAGGGTCATCGGCCTGGAAGAGTTGCCGATACCGGCCTGGTGGGCAGGACCCCCGCGGCTGGGAGATCTCAGCGGGAGGCAAGGAGTGGAGTGGAGTGAGTAGAGTGAGTAAGTGAGCAGCCTACCACTGCCCGTCGCTGCCCACGGGTCCCACAGCTGAGCGGAGTCTAACATCCCGCATCTAACCTTCTGACCTCAGGGGGGAGGGTGTCACAGGGAGCCTCAACAGGATAAACAGGGGAGACTCACACAGAAAAGAAGACAGGATCCGGGAGTCGCGGTCTCACCCGATTTTGAGGAAGCCCTCCGCCTAGTCATAGCAGCCATCCCAGCCCAGGAGAGCCCTGGACAGTCCTGCACAGAGGTCAAGAAGAAAGCACGAAGCAGGACCAAGTCCCTGCCTAGCAAGTTGCCAGGTAATAAAGCAGTGTGGCAATCTTCTTTGTGGCGTGTAGCCAGCCTGGCTCCCTTTGCTCTAGTTTCGGCCTCAGCCTTGGTGCAAAGCCAGCCCCACCCAGTGGGAGAGACGCCTAAGGAGAGGAGTTTGCAGACTTCACTAACAGCCCAAAGAACAGGAGGAGAATGCAGTAGAGGGTACAGTCGGCAATTGGCTCCGAAGACAGGGAGGCAGAAGGAAGCTTGACTGCAGGGGTCCCTGGAGCACCGTATCGTAAACCCCTGGAAACTCTGGAGCATACACACAGGAGGACTACACCTGAAATATACCTAAGGACAATATAGGTCGATAGCCTGAGACGGTGAGCGGAGAATAAAAAAGTACAACAATACAAAAAATAAAAAATAAACAAAAGGGTGTGGTGAATGGCACAGATGAGCGCTAAGAGACATAGAGTAACAGAGAGTGAGCCAGCTAGGTCTGGAGCAGCAGCGGAGGGCGCTGGGACACCTGCACAAGATCACAAAGACCCCACAAACTCCTCTAACTCTGGGGGCAAGATCACATAATCCTAACGGACTCTCCCAACATCCAAAAAAACATTCAAAGCCCAAGAAAACCTTTGTAGCATCCATTGCTCCCATTATCAAAAAAGGATAACTTAACCCAAACGGAGGCTACTCACAACAAACTCACAGACATCAGTCAGCTGCAAACATGTCAGCGGTGAAGTTAAATCACAGGACTTAAACCACCTTCCGCAGTCAGCCAATGACTATTTCTAAAAATGAGATCGGGGAAAGTTTGTCAGGCAATCACAAGAAAACCAAGGAAAAGTGCCCTTCCAAAAGATTTTTCCCCAAGTAATAACAATAAAAAAAGACCAGCCAAAAAGAGAGGCTGGTCACAGAACCAACACCAGAACCAGCATTCTTCAAAATTGGGTGAAAAAACTAAAAGCTGGAATTTTTCACCCTATGGCCTCTCTATATGCTTCATTGGAAAAAGCTCTATACTTCTGAATAAATCTGGCAAGGATAGCCCTCAGACACCAGGACCAGCAAAAGTACAGGCTCAACTCGCTAAGCCCACTGAAAATACCATACACCCCCAAAACACAATATAGAGGCAAGTGCAGCAAATTCTGACCAAAAGGAGATAATCATTTCAAGTAGATCGATACCAACCACTGCTCAGGTACACATAAGTTGAACTCCGCCGAATAAGATCATGGAGGCAACTAGTGGAACAAGTGGAATACACCTGGGTCTGAGAAGAGTCCCAGAAAAAGCAACTCAAGTCAAAAATGGCACTCCAGCTGAGCAGACTGAGCACTACTTCGCCAAAAATTTGACTCTGCACAGACTATCTGGGGGGCTAAAAAGCGGTCCTGAAGGGCCATACCCTGGCGCTAAAACTGAGCTATCTTCATCATCATACTGAACATATATATACGAGTGGCGGGAACTGATCTCCAGTAGCTAGAGACACAGCATAACACCTCGCCCACCGAGGCCACGGCACACCTGCTACCGGCCAAAAGCCTTGAGTATGAGGCCCTCGTATGGGAAAAGGCAAGGGCGCGGCTGCTCTCCACGCGACATAGAGTGTTTGAGATGGGGGAGAGAGCGGTCAAAATGTTGGCTTGACTAGAGCGTAGAGAGCAAGGGCAGAGATGGGTGCTGGAGCTATCCACTGGCTCGGGAGCACGCGTCACTGATCCCCAAGACATTGCAGAGATGTTCGCGACCTACCTGGAGGGGGTGTACATGCCCGCCGCTACTTATCCGGCGGAGTACTCCTGACAACTTTTGGTAGACATTACTTTGCCCACACTGTCTAAAACAGAGAGAGACGATCTAGATGCCGACATCACCGATGATGAAATCTGCAAAGCCATTTTTAGCGTCCAATCGGGGAAATCAATGAGGCCCAATGGGATCCCGATAGAATTCCTCAAATCAGTGGCATTGAAGATAGCACCCCACCTACGCCACATGTATATGGAAAGCTTTAGCAAGGGCATTCTGACCGTAGATCAAAGGTTGGCATCTATAGTGGTGATCCACAAGCCTGGGAAACCGGCGGATTGCTGTGGATCGTATAGGCCGGTCTCCTTAATAAACGAGGAGGCCAAGGTTTTGGCGAAGTTGTTAGCGACGCATTTAAATGCGGTCCTACCCTCCCTTGTCCATGCAGACCAATCCGACTTTGTGCCCGGGCAGAATACCGCGCTCAACATTCGTCGAGTACATAATGTTTTAGCACAACAGCAATATGTAGAGGAGGACGCTGTGATATTGTCATTGGATGCCTCAATGGCATTCGATTCGGTAGAATGGCCCTATCTTTTTGAAGTACTCACCCGCTTTGGTCTTGGCCCCAGGTTTGTAGCCTGGGTTCGGCTGCTGCTCACCGAGCTCCGTGGCCAGTTGCAGGTAAACAATCGGACGTCGAGGGTATTTGTGTTACGCAGGGGGACTAGACAGGGTTGCCCCTTGTCCCCCCTGCTCTTCGCCCTTGTTTTAGAACCCCTGGCGTCATGGGTGAGACGGGATGTGACTCTCAGGGGCCTTAAATGGGAGGCAGATATTGAGGAGAGAATATCATTATACGCTGATGATATCCTTATTACCTTGCCTCGATTCACAGCCTATTAAACATCTTTACAAAATTCGGCATGTACTCCGGCTACGCCATTAATTGGGCGAAATCGGTGCTTTTCGTTCTCCATGGCCCTATCCCTCGGCTACCTAGAGGGTGCAATATCGAAGTGACAAGGGAGGGTTTTCGCTATCTGGAGATATTCATTACTCCGGACCCCAAAAGTTTTTATGACAAAACCCTTGTAGCCCCCCTACATAGATTCAAAGAGGACGTCAAACACTGGAGGTCACTGCCACTATCATTACTAGGTCGGGCGGCCCTGTTTAAAATGTTAGCATAACCACGGTTGCTCTACCTACTCCAAAACTGCCCTTATCTGATCCCTGACTCATACTTCAAAAGCGTGGAGGCAGAGGTACGAACGCTGCTGTGGGACAGTTGGTCACCGAAAATTGCCTTAGCCAAATTAACAATGGGGTTGTATGATGGGGGTATTGCACTTCCCGACCTACGCCTCTATTATTGGGCTTCTCAGTTGGTGGCGATTAATCACTGGCTGTACAGTCCCCCAACAAACCCGGCATATCACCTAGAACGGTATCAGACTGGACGGGAGGGATATCTCGAAGCCCTATACACTAGACCCCGCAAGGGGATATACCTAGGTCCAATGGCCCACATGACCTCCATTTGGCATTCAGCTACCAAACGCTTGGGCTGGAAGGGAAAATTAACAAAAGCAACGCCCCTATGGTCCTCTCAACAGCTCGGCTTACTATGCTACCAAGCAGAGTTTGACAGGTGGGACACAATAGGAATCTTCACTATTGGCGATCTCATACAAAAAGGGAAGATACTTACCTTTAAAGAGTTACAGGTAAATATGAGTTGGCGCCTAAGGAGGTTTACTTACAAATATGCCACGCGCTAACCACAGCCCCCATAGATTTAACAACCATACCGGACACATCCCCCCTGGAGGACCGACTTCTTTCAGAACCCCTCCTGACCAAGGCCATTTCCCTTACATACAGTAAGCTATGCAATAATTTGCTAGACCCCCTCCTCGGTCTCCGGGATAAATGGCAGCTATAAACCACCGCTTTCGCCTCATCCAACTAAAAGTTCTACATCGGACATACCTCACATGGGTAACCGTGGCTAAGATAGGGACGGAACAGGATGCACTTTGCCGACGTGGCTGTAACCAGATAGCCACATTTTACCATATACTGTGGGACTGACCCTTTATTCGTCACTTAGGGGACAGGGCTACAGCCAAACTGCAAGACGCGCTGGGGAAACAACTCACTTTGAAACCCTTATTGGGGATTCTGAATATCTGGGAGGCCACTGATCTCACGGACTGGGAACAACAATTTACTACCCTGGGGTACACGTTGGTTAAAAGAGCCATCGCCATTAAATGGGGGCCTGAAGACCGGCCTTTACTCATAAGATGGGTGGCGGAAATGGACGGATGCATGGTCGCCGAAAAGGAGGTCTACAAATCTAGAGGCTGCCCCAAAAAATTGGACAAAAAATGGGGTGCCTGGAATGCTTATCGGGGGGAACTGTGCATCTCGCCGACAGTGGAACTTGAAATGTCTAGGGGATGCGCCAATACAATGTAAATGTCACACTGTAATATTGTATGTCAGACCGCTAACCTCCAATTATGTGATAGAAGGTATATTGCTGTGAATGTACAAGTGACAACTGTTCTATTAATAAAATTATTCATTCAAAAAAAAGAAGCACAACAGGAAGGAGCTTGGTCTCGCACCTTCTCATTATCAAATTACATGGACCTCCTCCAACACTTTCGGATGTGGCAAAATGATAGACAAATTGGCTTGCCTCCCTGAAATCCTAATGGGAATATTGCACGCGGTCCAAGCCACAGAATAAATGTCGCCAACAACCACAACACAACAGAGTAAAGAAATTCAAGACTCAGAGGGGTCCACCAAGACAACAAACACTATGGAAGGTGGAAGCAAAACAAAATAAGAGGTAACAGAGGTAGCGAGATGCACAAGTTAAAACCCAGGATTTTGTGGCAGCAACGCCCCCCACCAGCCCACCAAGTATGGATTGACCACAAAAAGGCAACAAAAATGAGCCAGGAAGTCCAAGCTTAAGTTTAGTAAACAAACAGCCCAGGGAACGAGACAAAGCTACTCAATCTTTATGCAACAGGTAACTGTAAGAGCAAATAACAAAAGCAAAATAGAATCAATAGAGGACATGTCTAGTCCAGACAACAGTGGTCCCTAGGTTAGAGAATGAAGAAGCTACGAATAAATATAGACTCAGTCGGTACTATATTGATTGGACTTGTCCAGCCGGACAGAGGTCTAATATTTACTTTCTATACAATTTCAAAAAAATGTTTGCACACAAAAATACATGAAGTGGGACACAAGCCCGTATCCTACTAAACCAACAAAATACAAAACACAAAACACAAAAAGGGCTCAGGCAAAGGTCATAGTTTGTTGCAGAAGTATCACAATTTGTGTAACAAATCAAAGCGTACACTTTAAAATTTTTCAAATAAAGAATTTTCACTTTGAAACACCTTATACGTGAAAATTCTTTATTTTAAAAATGTAAGGGTGTACGCTTTGATTTGTTACAAAAATTGTGATACTTCTGCAACAAACTATGACCTTTGCCTGAGCCCTTTTTGTGTTTTGTATTTTTTTGGTTTAGTAGGATACAGGCTTGTGTCCCACTTCATGTATTTTTGCGTGCAAACATTATTTTGAAATTATTTAGAAAGTAAATATTAGACCTCTGTCCGGCTGGACAAGTCCAATCAATATAGCACAGACTGAGTCTATATTTATTCGTTGCTTCTTCATTCTCTAACCTAGGGACCACTATTGTCTAAAATAAAACGATTCCCAAGGTCCCTGGCTGACTTATTTGGGTTCCCTTGTTGCTTTAATATATGTCTAGTCCAGAGTCAAAACAGTCTGATCTTTCAGTAATATTAAAAGAATCAATACAAAAATGTTATGCCCCAATCAAATAAACAGTAACACAACATCAAAAAAAGAAGAAGCGGTTGAACAACAAGGGGACCCAAAAACAGACTTCTCTCTTTCTAGGACAGAACTCAAACCCACAAATACAAATCACCAGGGTGAGTCAAGAAACCAAACCAAGTCCAACACCAAGTTGTAGCTCAAACAGTACCTTGTGAAACAAAATAAGAGAATGTGGCAGTAAGACCAACTACAAAAAAGTCAGTAAACTGTATAAAATAGGGAGATAAAGAGGCAGAAATATTAACAGAAAAAATGCCAGGCAACCAATCAACAAAAGAATCAGGAAAACAATATTCAATTCTAGTTTCAACTAACAGTAAGGGCCAGGTCTGTAAATTAAACACTGAAGCCACTCAAAGGGCAGATCAACCAAGGTCACGAACCAGTCACAACAAGGGGAGCAAGGCTCTGGAAGTAACACATGAAAAGTTTAACACCCCAGTTCATGATCAGGCTTGGCAAGAAAACAGAGGACAAATAAGACAAGACAATACTACAACCCTTGATAATTCTAAGAGTAATAACCAGGGGAAATCCACATGAACAACAAAGCAGAGAGTAGAACAAAACTCGCCTAAAAATTAAACGAAAGGGAGACAGGACATATTAGATAGCTGCAACCTGCTAAGACTGTTTAAAGAAATCACTGAACTTAGGAAAATAGCATCAGCAGATCTCCTAGCAGTTCAATTCCAGCAAATAGAAAACAGGGCTAAATCAGAAGTAACATTAACTACCTGGTTCTCCATGAAATAGTCGACTTGATCTATGCAAGCAGAACTGCCTTCGAAACCTGGGGAATGACTCTAAAGCATCGTAAGTCTCCAAAATACCCGTATCCACTACTACAAAAAGTAGAGTCGCTAAAAACACCACAGGACAAAGAAAAGGGCCCAAAGTCTCTCTTGAGGGGAGCAAGAAATGGCTCACCAAAGGAACGAAAACACAGAAAGAATACAAGCTAGGCCATCAACACTCATATCAGCAGATAGTCCACAACCAGGATAGGACATGGGTGCGGAAAGCCCTAAGTCAACAGTGGCACTGACGAAAATATGGGGCATAAAACAGGTGAACCACTTGAGGCCAAACACATCCCACACACAGAGGGTGTCATAAAGATCTGTTCATGGAATGTTGATGGATTTGGAGAAACGTGCCAAGAAAATGAGACACTGACCATCCTACAAGGTTTTGACTTAATTTTACTTCAAGAAACATAGAATCAAACTTCAAGACCCATTGCAGGTTTCGAAGAACACCACGTACTAGCAGTAATGGACACAAATCTTCATTTGTCTTCTCTTCCAATACACAATGAGGAGCATGATCATTCATCAGAGGAAGATGTAAGAATCACTATTGTGCATCACAAGGTAGCAAAGTAACCATCTGTGAGAAGTTCTTGACCAGTTGTTTCCTTAGCTCTATTCTTTTCCTCATGCCTTTTGACATTCCGTCTACAGTCCTGTTTTGGTTTTATTGTGTTTATTTTGCTAATATATTTCTTACATAAAGCTTCCTTTTGAGGTATGATAATTTGTAAATCTATGTCTGAGAAATTAGGCATGTATTGTTTTACACGTCGTTGATTTGTTATTATTAAATTTTTTCTCTTATTTAAATAATATTTCCATTTACCATTTTACAATCAGAGTGAAAATCAAATTGAACAACTAAAAAATATATAGTAATTGTACACATTTTTTTTTCTCTGATATTATTTGTTTTTTAAATTTCTTTGTGTTTTTTATATAAGTTTAAAAATATTATTGTTTGCAATTAATTCATTTATTTATGGCCACCAAGATAAATGTAGCGATATGTGGGAGGTAGCTTACAATGTATTTGTTCCGCGATGCAGATTTGTTGAGTGCACTATCACCCGATAGAGTATCCTGGCACTGAGCAATTGGGAATTTAGACACACCAAGGACCTTCTGGAACTCCTCAAAAAGCCAGATCTTCAGTTTCTTGTAGAAATTAAGAAGTGAGGGGGAGGCTCATATGTGTAGTGGCAGGTCATTCCAAGCTATAGGAGTGACGTGAGAAAAGGCTCAACCATCTAATCTGGTTTTCTGTATACTTGGGTTTGTGAAAGTTGGAGTCCGGCCAAGCAAAGCTGTCTGTAAGGTCTGTAAAAGTAGATACAAGTATTGAGGTTTGCTGGACCAGTGCTATGTAGTGCTTTGATAGAGTGTGAGAGGAGTTTGAATTGTGCTTGTTTGTGAATGGTGAGCCAGAGGAGGTGATGTAAGCGCAGCATGGGAGGTTGAGAGTGATTCTGGCCACTGAGTTCTGAATGGTCTGCAGCCGTCTGGTGAGTAATTCATTCATCCCGGCATAAATGGTCTTCCTGCAGTCCAACTTGCTTGTCATTAGGGCGTGCATGTCAACTTTCTGGGTTTTGATTAGGAGCCATTTGAAACTTTTCCTTAGCATCTCCAGGATATGGAAGCATGAAGTGGTGATGGCATTGACTTGGACATTCATGTTGAGTTTACTGTTGTACCGGCGGTTCTTAGCATGGGTGGTGGGAATGCTCCTCCTGAAGATCTAAATTTTGGAATTATTGGTGTTCAGCTTTAGACAGTTGGCCTTCATCTAGTGGGCATTTTCGGTCAGGCAGGGTGATTTAAGACATATTTCGGCTCATTTTAACCTTGAACTGCTACTTACATTATTCTTCAGAAACATCAACACTGAGAAGATAAGTCCAAAACATTATAATCTTTAACATTATGCAGTGGTTTAAACAAAAATCTAAATATCCACCTATTTATCATTTAATAATTTAAAAGATTTAGGGCCATATGTAGGTAAATTACATTTACCGATTCTTAAATACCGAATTTTACCGATTCGGTATTTATGAATCGGTAAATGTAATGTAGGTAAAAAAATACCGATTCGGTAAGTGTCGGTATTTTAGAATCGGTATTTACCGATTCGGTAATGGTAACCTGTATCTCATTGATTCCTATGGGCCAGGAGGCCCATAGGAATCAATGGGAAGCCAGTTACCATTACCGAATCGGTAAATACCGATTCGGTAATGGGGGGAGCTCAATCAAGGGTGGCAGGGTGTCACATTGACACCCTGTTGCACTCCTGATTACTGCATGTGTGCACATGTGGCACACATACATGCCCTGAGGGCATGTGTGTCTGCCACATTGCACACATCTAAGGGCCAGATAATGCCTTAACTGAGACATTCGTCATTTACCACCAACTTTCAGTTGATGGTAAATAACGAATCCCCACAACCACCACACACTCCCCCTACATCTCATTTCTGTATTTGGTATTTACCGAATCGGTAAAATTAGCGATTCGGTAATTTTACCGATTCGGTAAATTACCGAATACAGAAATGATCCCCCTACATATCAAAAGCCTAAACCGACCGGTATTGGGCTACCTACATGAGGCCCTAAATAATCAAACCTAATCGGTTTTTCATATAATATTCAATAGAAGAAAGACTGAATGGTTATTCTTTTATTTTATCGTGGCATAGCTGGCAAAGTAAAGAATATTAATGCAATGTTATCATGGCAACATATAATTAAAACCCTATGGGGCATATTTATTATTCTTTCACATAGCGCAACACAGCAAGCCACCTTGCTGTGCTGCATGAGAGGGAAAGGGAAAGGGCAAAAATGCACTGTATTTAACTTTATACAGCTCGTTCCTGTCCTTTCAAAGCGCTGGTGCACTTTTAGCTGCCTATCGCCAACACAGGCACCTTTGCGTCATCATGCAATGGTGCCTGCGTTGCAGGCAGGATTGTTTTTGAGTAGGAAAGGACACCATCCTGCACAAAAACAATCCTGAGAGGTGTTTTCCTCTTTGTATGTGTGCTGCTGAATGCAGTATACGTACAAAGAGGAACAAATGAGGAAAAATAAAGATATTTCTCCTTGTTACGCCTCACCTGGGGAGGCATAGGTTTTTGACACATTCTCAGGTCTACCACTAATGGTTATTATGGGAATGCATTAAAATCCATGGGTGCATGTGTGGAAACACCCATGCTACTCCCATGGAATGCCTCCCTGGGTCAGAGTAACGCAAGGCAGTGACTTGTGCTGCCTTGCATTACTCCAGATTTATCAAGCCACGCAAGGCCATGCTAGGTGGACTTCCATGACTTCATAAATCTAACTTGGGTTAGTGTCGCCGTTGCGCCCCCCTGAGTGGCGCAAGGGCAACATAAAACCTTGATAAATCTGGCCCTCAATCTTTACATTAAAACGTTAAGATGTTACATACACATCAGGTAATCATTATGGTCTGATATTTATTTATATTTACAATTATTTTGAATGTTTATTAGAATTTGTCGTTATTTTCAAAGTACATTTTTATGTGTAACACAAAGACATAAACAATAGAGAATTCAAATGTTGATTATTATAATTGATGAATGAAATCAAGTTTCTATGTACATTGTACTGCTATCTACCTACACAAAATTGCAGTTTTAAAGTTGTCTAAAGAATGCATTTAAATGTGTAAACGCTAATTACTGATGATATATGGGCATATACTATGCTCTTAAGAATAAGCACTGAGTTATTTCATTATTCAAAACACATATAGGTGTAAAGTATATTTGCCATTACACCACTCTGAGTACCCTAACCTTACTCCATGTGTATCTCATGCTATCCATTCATCCAGTTACGTTTGGCTACAGAGCCCCAACAAATTCCCCCAAAAATTCAAACTATTTATTATTTAAATTGTATTATTTAATATTGGGCTACTCTGATTTTACTCTTATTATGCTACATAACTTGACATTACAGTGTGTAGCATTTTCATTTTTCATAAATATATAACCTATATGAACATGTCAGTAGTCAAGTTACGTTTGGCTACAGAGCCCCAAAAAATTAAAACTATGTATTATTTAAATTTTAATGAGTCTTATTGGGCCACTGTGATTTTACTCGTATTATGCTACATAACTTGACATTACAGTGTGTAGCATTTGCATTGTTTCATAAATATATAACCTATAAGAAAATGTCAGTAGTCAAACACTCACAAGTCACAGTGTAGCTTAAAATTGCCACAATAGAATACATTATACATGGAATAAAATGACTACTACTTATATTATTTAGGTTCCTATATCAGCAGGGATAACCAAGCAATTAAAAAAAAAACCTGCACCTCTTTTTGCCTTTACCCGTGACGGAGTACTGCAAAATAAGGGATGTGCTTGTAGGTGATATAACATATTTATGTATACTTTTTCATATCACATTTTTTTAACTTTACACATAATTTTCTTGTTACAGACATCAGATCATGAAGATTTATGATCTAAAGTATTTAACAAATGCGACTTTCACTATGGCATTATTAGTCTGCACCTGTGTGTTTAAATGTAATATAATTTTATTTTGTGCTACGCATACATATAGATGAATTTAAGTATAAATCAGGCATATTTTTTTTTATAGTTTATGTAATGGTATTACACTTGTGTTTAGTGAGTTTGCTACTCATTTGCATGATGATGAGTCAATTTTTCATATGTATTATAAAGCATCTACCTACTGTGCAGGTTTGCTTTTGAAAACTTGTGAAATAACTTGCAAAACGTCCTAACTCTATACGTAAATGATGTAAAGTGCGTGAGCATGTTTTTTTAGATGTTTCAGTTTAAGGCTTATGTGCAGGCATTTTTGTGTGCTGGCTTCGAGTTTTGAGGTTTGTGTAGTTTGGAAAGGTTGTGTAGTATGGTTGTGTTGTGATTGTCTTAGTTCTGTCAAGCATTGCTAGTTTTTACCTACTTGTGTGCTTCATCTTTCACTGTGTGTTTTTGTAAGGTATTAGCTAGGCTTTGTTTATCTATTAAGTGTATATTTCATTTTAAGAATTGGTGTATATAGTTGGGGATTGTTTAGGTTACGTTTATTTGGGGTTGGTTTGACTAGTTTATTAGTTGTAGCTATGTCTGGAAGAGGGATATTAGTTTATTTTACGAAGAGGGAGTAAGGAGCATTAGTGAAGCTATTTATGCACTATGTCCCTCAAATGTGAGCTGAAGGTGAGCGACTGGGGCAGTGATATCCCCTACAAGGAAGGAAAAACCACTGGGAGAGGGTCTGATTACAATTTATTTATATGGCAAAGATTGAGCGCAGTGTGCAGCATGTTCATCGTTAAGCAGATGTGGTGTCCAGAGAGGAAGACCTGCTGCCCCACATTGGCCTATAGGTTTTCAGTTCAGTTGGTAAGTAAATAATATTATAATGTCTACATTAATAATGCTGTTTATATACTTTCTTTTTCTTCTCATAACTAGTTTTAGGAACACTGTTTTAATTTGTTAAAAATGTGAATTTATTATATAAAACAATATATTATCTATATATTGGACTTTGAAAGCAAAACAAATAGCAATGTACTGCCCACATGTAACAGGGCATTCCTCTAGGGAGAGCAGCAAATAACGTTGCTATGCAGCATTGTTTGAATGCAACAGAGAAGAGCAACACCAAATAATTATTTTGTTTGATCACTTATGCTTTCTCCCTGCGCTAGTGCCTTTACATCAGCCATGCATCAACATGAGCACCTATAACATAGTACTAGGGAATCTGCATTGTGGCGAGCATAGTTTTTGTGAATGGAATGGATTTGTCTCTTCGTATTTGAGCTGCAGAATGCATCATACATGCAAATTAAATTAAGGAATGAAAAATTAAATAAAAGTTTTAAGTTATCCCTACCTCCTTGAGCCTGTGGATGTTAGGCCAAACCCATGTCAACAACCATTTGCAGATATGGATTTGCATCACAATTCATAGTTGGATACATGGGAATGCACATGTACCACCCGTAACATGCACCCTTGCTGCAAAGTGACGCAAGGCAGAGCATTGTGTTTTGCTGCATTCGTTTTGGTGACAAACCAATGCAAATTGGCATTTGAATTGGTATAAAAGTACAAATCTAGATGCTGTGTTGGTACAGCATTATTAAAGTAGGAAACACCTGATGCTAAAGCAAGGAAATCTGTCCCTGTTTTGGCAGGGATAGCCAAGTGAGTTAAACGTGGAATCATGCTTGCAGCTTTTGAAGTCAGTCCTTCCAGTAATAAAAGTATGCTTTCCATACTGCAGATACCCACGACTATGGCCCTATAGTGTTTGCATAGCAACATAGCTGACGTCAGTGGCAAAGCTTATTGAAATTTTAAAAAGTAAAATGTTATTTCTTATTTTTGGATTGATAGTATGCTGCAATTTCTGTTAATGTTAATGTTAATGTTAGTGGGAATTTGTAGAGCGCACGTACGCCGATTGGCTTCATGGCGCTAGGGCTCAAGTTGACAAAGAGGCAGAGGCAAACCCTGTGTAAACAGCCAAGTTTTCAGGAGTTTCCTGAATTGGAGGAGGTTAGTGCAGGATCGGATTTCCACAGTTTAGGGGCAAGAATGGCAAATCTGCGACCTCCTAGACGTACCTTTTTAAAGTTCGGGATGATGAGAAGAGATAAATGGGCCGATCTTAGGTCGCATGAAGGAGAATACCTGAGTATCAGATTATTGATGAACTTAGGGCTGGTGCCGTGCAAGGATTTAAAAATAAGGCAGCCAGTCTTAAAGACACAGCGCTGTGATATTGGAAGCCAGTGGAGTTTCCTCAGCAGTGGGGAGGCAGAATCCCATTTAGGTTGATGAAAAATCAACCGCGCTGCCTGGTTCTGAACCAACTGAAGACGCTTGAACAGGTAGAGAGGCATTCCCAAATAGACAGAGTTGGAATAGTCTAGATGAGATAAAACCGTACAGATCATGGCTTGAATCAAAGCGTCGTGGGTGAGGAAACAATGGATTTTCCTAATTTTGCGCATTTGGAAAAAGCATTTAGACACCACAGCTCCGATCTGGGTTTTCAATGACAAATCACTATCCAGAAATACTCCTAGCGTTTTAGCTGAGATGGAAGGGGTGGGTGGAGGGCCATGTTCTAGGGGCCAATAGTGAGGGCCCCAGTGCTTATGGCTATCACCAGTGAGGACTATTCTGTTTTTCCAGGATTCAGTTTGAGATGGTTGTGGTCCATTCACGTTTTTAAATAAATAACATAGTATCCTGGAATCCTGTAATAGAGTTGTTAGAACTATCGACCCTAAGAAGGAGCTGAAGGTCATCAGCATAGTTGAGGACCAGCACGTTTCTGTCTTTGAGTGACTTGATCAGGGGGGCCATATAGATATTAAATAGATAAGGAGAAAGAGCAGAGCCCTGGGGTACCCCACAGGTGGTAATATGAGGATGTGAAGAAAATTGACCCAGGGGAACAGCTTGTGAACGGCCCTCGAGAAAAGAGGTGAACCAACGGGCCGCAGTCCCCCGAACTCCCGCCCTCCTCACACGGTCCACCAAAATACTATGGTCGACCGTGTCAAAGGCCGCAGACAGATCCAACAAGACCAAGGCTCGGGGCCTGCCTTTATCAGCATAATCCCGTAGGCTATCTACAGCCGACAGAATCACTGCTTCGGTGGAATGGGTGGGACGGGTTCCAGGTATTTGGACAGCTCTAAAAAATTAGAGAGACATTTTGCTATATAGCCCTCCAGGATTTTAGACAAGAAGGGTAGCAAGGAAATTGGGCGGTAGTTGGAAAGAAGCGCAGGGTCAGCTCCCAGTTTCTTCAGAAGAGGGACCACTATAGCTCTTTTAAAGGCCGAGGGGACTGTGCCCGATATAATAGATTCATTCAGTAATGCGAGAGCAGGACCAGGATGAATTGCAAGGCATTCTTTCAGAATGCGAATGGGGCAACAGTCAGAAGGAGCACCAGATTTAGTATCTACCAATAGCTCTTGAAAGGCCATATCACTAATGATAGAGAAGGAGCTTAAGGTTCTGTCATTACTATGTGAACTAGGGGAGCCCAAAGGAGAAAGATGAATAGGAATACTAGCTTTTATTAAAGAGATTTTGTCAATAAAATAGTCATTCAATGAATCACATAGGCCCTGGGAGGGGGCAGCCTTCAAAAGGGTACGCTCAGGGTTGGAGAGTTCATCTATTATAGAGAAAATTACATTAGAATTTTTGGTGGATTTCAGGATGCGATCAGAGAAGAAGGCTGCTTTGGCAGTCAGAATACTTTTCTTGTACTCTTTCTGAGCAGCGATGTACTGTAATCTTTTTTCTGGAGAGTATTGCAGACGCCATTGTCTCTCCAATTGACGCCAGGCCAATTTCTGGGTCTTGAGATCATCCGAGAACCATCTATTTGCCTCCGCCCGGCGTACTAGTTTGACTTTTTTAAATGGGGCGTGTTTATTACTGGCATCGAGAAGCCATTTGGATACTTTATTTTCCAAAGTATTAACATCGTGGACAGGGAGTGGAGCAGTATCAGCTAGAGTATTGAGAAAATCTTCTTTATTAATAAGATTCCATCTTCTAGCAAAGCCTCCTTCCGTCGCACTGATTTTCTGAAGCAGTGGTCGTGTAAGTGAGAATTTTCATAAATAGTGGTCGGACCAAATACAAGGCAAGGCAATAGGGATAGAAGTAGTCACGCTATTGCCCATATTTTCTGCAAAAGCAGAACTCGCCAAAATCTGGTAGCTGTGTGTACTCTTTATTTAGTCTTTGGGATTTTCTTTAAGGTGGAAATAAATCCTCCTTTTGATGCAGCTGAAATTTCACCTTTCAACAATCCTGCTACTGCTGGTGAGTAGGTTAGGCAAATTCTAATTTAATTTTAATTACTAAAAATAATTTAATTTACTATTAACACAACAAATATTGTGGTGGTATCATTGTGAGAATCTATTGCACTGGTTTTCAATATGTATTTTTGGTTTAGATTTATTGTTATTTTTAATTATTACCTTCCAGTAACTTACAAAAAATATCACATAAAATGTAAGATTTGATTTTGAAAAAAACAATTAAACATACATAAAAGTTTTGTTAAGTATAACTGGAAGTGTCTTACTTGTTTTCCTTTTGCACTGGTAGAGTCACCTATTTGGACATCACAATATTGCTACACATCACAATTGGACCATAGTGAGATTATGGAGAATTCTACAGTAACACTAGCATGTGTAGAACATGAACTTAATCAAAATTTTTTGCTTCCCTAAAGCCAAAAACATGTGATGGTGACGTTAAGTGCATGAAAGTGTAAAGCTAAGTATGGGAAACAATATTGGAATTTTGCTAACATCAAACTAGCAAATAAAATATATGCTTTGTACATAACTTGTGATAGTTTTGCAATAAATGCACACTGCATTATCTTACCTTAAAACTCTTTTGTTAATGGTTTGGATCTGAATTGTACTTATGCTTTCTGCAGACTCAAATGGTAGGATTTCAACAGATAAGGTGACATAAGGAATACATTTTATGCAAGGATACAATGTTTATAGTGTGATAAGGTTATCTTTCATAGTCACCTTGATGACACAATATGTATTACAAAGCAGTATTCCCATCATAAGTTAATACAGTGTATCCATGGTATGATATATGCTTGTAGCTGACATACGTTTTCAAACATGGTATACAGATTTATAAATTACAAACCAGATGAGCACTGATCCTCAAGACCAATTGCAAAATATACTCTTACATGAAGTGCAATGACTTATATGTAAGTAAATATGAAAACTATTTTGGTGTCACATTAGGAAATCTGGAATATAATTATTGAACGGTACAAAGATGTGCTTTAATTACAATAGGTATGTATCAACTAATGTGTGATAATTTTAAATTAACACAACATAGTAAATCTGAATAGGAATCTGTTGGAAAGTATCATTATATTTTCAAATGAAGTTCTTGTGAGTGACAGTATAAAAATCTTGTATACATTACTGAATGTGTAGCTTCCTTTAAATGCACATATTTTGCTTTATAATTGCCAGACCTGAACTTTAGCAAGAAACTTATAGGTAAGTAAATTGTCAAAACATGTTTTTTGAAAAATGATTTGCTTTTTTCTTTCTATAGATAACTTGAACCGCCAGCAGAAAAAAAGCTAGATTTTGTAGGCTGGAGGCTATTGAAAGCAGATTTTTCAAAATGTGATGCATATAGGAGGTAGGGAAGAAAGATTAAAGGACTACCTAATCTGCAGCAAAGCATAGCATGGAAAAGCATCATCTTTCACACATGGGCTAGGACAATCCTGCGCCTCAATCCAGGGCACAACATTAGCACCTCGGCAACCTTTGACAACATGACTGTCTACCATCACACATACGTGGAGTGGCAAAATCTAAAGACATTTTTCTGATGGATACATCTGCCTGTGGATTCCTCACCTTATGAATATCCCCTGCGCCAGCATTCCACGGTAATTTTTTCCTAGCTCTCCGCGCCGACGAGGTCGTCACAATACCATGGCTCCGCACGACGTCACTGGGGCCATAAGAGGACCACGTTGGCGTGATGACGTCAGTTCTCTTTTTTCCACGCTGACGACACTAACGTTTTTTTTGGGACTCTCTATACTTTCGACTGGATACTTTGTTATTTGGATTGTATCTTTCTCTCTTTTGGCATGTCTGCTCCAAAGAAGTCTGGCTTTAAGCCCTGCAAGGAATGAGGAGGTCCCATGTCTATTACTGACCCGCATGAAGACTGCCTTTGGTGTTTGTCGTCTGACCACGACTTTGAGGGCTGTTCGTCCTGCAGGAAGATGAACCCGAAGGCCCTGAAGAAGCGGGAGGCCAAGCTGTATATGGCCAAGGCAAGGAAAGAAAAAAGGGGTCGAAAAAGGTCGAAATCCAGGTCATCGACTTTGCATGACTCCAAGAGGAAGCATAAGAAGAAGAAGAGACATGCTTCTCGGCGCCGGTCGTCAAAGGCTGTGGCTTCGAGGTCACCTTCTCCAACTCCTCGATGTCGAGTAAAGGACTTTGTATCTCCTTCTCCTTCAGTATCTCCTCAGGCAACTCCAGTCCATTCTCCATCATACAAGGGCGCCGGAGCAGTCTTCGGCGCCGAGTTTCTCACCAACTCCAGAGGGTGTGTCGAATCCGGCTGATGCTGAGGTTCCTTCGGCTCCTGTGGCTTCGCCTGTGGCTCCAGCGGCTAAGACTCCAGAGGTGCCTCGTTTGGATCGCGAACTGGCTCAATATCCACAATTTCCAGCGCCGGGTTCGGATCCATCGCATTTCTTAAATGCAATGTATGGCATGTTCGCCAGGGCCTCATACCCCTCTGGTGCAACTTCGGGTCCCATGGGTCCTTTGGCATTTAATTTGGGTGTGCCTCACCAGTATCCACAGGCCCCCTTTGTGCATTTCATGCTGGCGATGCCGTCCTGGCATTTTCCGGCTCCGAGGATATTGACGGCGTATGTGCAGTCCCGGGCTCCATCCCATGAAGCTTCTTGGATTCGATCGGCGCCGGTTGCTACAGCGGATCCTCCTTCGATACCGCTTCTGGAGCCATCGACGCCGCGTGTGGCGTCGCCGACGCCGCAACCGAAGATGCGCTCGAGGAGAGAGGCGCAGAGGTTGTTGGAGGAGGAGCAGTACCAGGCTGATGAGAGGGAGGAAGGGGAAGTGTATGACACAGAAGATGTGTTTGAGGACTTGTGTGAGGCAAGTGGACTTGACACTTCTCCAGAGTGGGACTCTGTTTTTCAGAAGGCTTCTCCCTCGAAGGAGGTTGCTCCGTACCATTCTGTGATTAGGAAGGCTGCGGAACTTTTGGATTTGCAGCACCCTATGGCTGAGTATAAGCCTAATCTTCTTACGGAGGTCCTTTATTCTCCGTCCTCGTTGTTGAACCACTCTTGCCCTTTAATGATGCACTGACTGAGCCAATCCTCGATATGTGGCGCAACCCTCTTTCTGCTCCTGCGGTTTCAAGGTCAGTGTCCAAAAGATATAGACCTGCTCCTGGGGATCCAGTGTTCCTTTTATCTCACACCTCTCCTGAGAGCTTGGTGGTGCAGGATTCTTGTTCGAAGCACTCTATGGGGGCTTTTCCACAGGCTCTGGCTGACAGGCATTCCAAGAAGCTGGAACAGTCTGCGAAAAAAGGTATTTTCTTCTGCTAGCATGGCACTGAAATCTACCAACGCCACTTGTCTCTTGGGTAGATACATTCATGCCCTAATGGACTCTGCCAAACAGCTTCTTCCTAAGTTGTCTAAGGAAGACAGGGGAAATCTGAATGAGGTGTTGGCGGACTCTCAGGCTGCAGCTTGCCAAGTCATCCAGTCTGGCCTGGACACGGTAGATTCTGTTGCCAGGGTGATGGGTTCATCCATTGCAACAAGACGACATGCGTGGTTCAGGTCTTCGGGGTTCTCTCCTGATGTGCAGGCTGCTCTTCTTGATCTGCCTTTTGATGGATCCAGGCTCTTTGGGGACAAGGCGGATTCTGCTTTGCAAAGATTTAAGGATAGTAATGCCACAGCAACGTCTTTGGGTCTGCAATCACAGGTAAGAGGTTATGGTTATAAAAGATACAGGGGCTTCGGGAAGTCTTCCTTTCGAAGTTTCAGACAGCCTCAGGAGCAGCAGCAACAAAACCCCTTGCATAAGTCCTTTAGGGGTAAGGGCAGAGGTCTCCTTCATGGTGCCGGACGTCAACCTTCCTCCTCCTCCTCCTCTACCTCCCCAGCCCCTCCTGGTAATGCGGGAAAGCAGCCCTAGATCCGCCATTCTGGATCATGTAGGTCCCATGGAAGGTCGGCTTACCCATATTCTACTAGATTGGAAATCGATCACTTCGGACCTTTGGGTTTTAGATCTGGTAGAAAATGAGTACGCCCATCCCTTCAGGGAATTCCCTCCACCTTACCCTCCTTGCCAAGGGTTTTGCACGGAGGATCATTTACTTCTCCTTCAAAAGGAGGTTCTTGCCCTAATACAAAAAGGTGCAATAGAGGGGGTTCCGGAGCAGGAAAGGGGTCAGGGATGCTACTCCCAGTATTTTCTAATTCCCAAAAAAGGATGGCAGGTTACATCCAATCCTGGATCTCAGAATTTTGAATCTATATCTCAAGCAGGAGAGATTCAAGATGCTCACCCTAGCGCAGGTTCTTCAGGCATTGCAGCAAGACGACTGGATGGTGTCCATCGACTTACAGGATGCGTATTTTCACATCCCAATCCTGAAGTCGCACAGAAAGTATCCCCAATTTACGGTTGGGTCGCAACATTTCCAGTTTGCAGTTCTTCCGTTTGGTCTTACTACTGCACTTTGAGTCTTCACCAAGGTGATGGCAGTGGTGGCTGCCCATTTCAGGAGGTCGGGGATTACGGTTTTCCCCTACCTTGACGACTGGCTTCTGAAGGCAGAGTTGCCAGAGATGGTGCTTCATCATCTACAGGTAACAGCTCAGTTGTTGTACAAATTAGGTTTTTCGATAAATGCACCCAAGTCCCGCCTAATACCCTCTCAGCACAACCTGTTCATAGGGGCAGTACTGGATACCACTGTGTGTTGAGCTTTTCCTCCTCCGCAAAGGATTCTCGACATTCAGGAAATGATTCCCTTGTTTTACAATGGAGCGGTTGTTCTGGTTCTGAAGGTCCTTCGCCTGCTCGGTCTCTTCGCTTCCTGCATTCTGTTGGTCAACCATGCACACTGGCACATGAGGGCGCTTCAGTGGTGCCTCCGCAGGCAGTGGTATCAGCACTATGGAGATCTCAGGGAGTCAGTCAGGATCTCCAGAGAAGCTGCAGCGGATCTGTCTTGATGGAGCGTGGGGGGCAATCTGTCTCAAGGAAAGCCTTTCCACCTTCCTCCATCGGTGGCCACAGTGATAACGGATGCCTCTACCCTAGGGTGGGGTGCTCATCTGGGGGATCTGGAGATCAAGGGTCTTTGGTCTCCAGAGGAAAGATTGTCTCATAACAATCTTCTGGAATTGTGGCCGATACGTTTGACTCTTAAGGCTTTTCTCCCTTCCTTTCGCGATCAGTCACTTCAAGTCCTGACGGACAACACTGCCACGATGTGGTACGTCAACAAGCAGGGAGGAGTAGGGTCGTACCGTCTCTGCAGAGAGGTGTTGCGGCTCTGGTCCTGGGCTCAGGACCATCGGATTTGTTTGATGGCAAATCATCTGGCCGGAGTGCTGAACGTACGTGCGGACAGTCTCAGTCGGCAGTTCTCTGCCGACCACGAGTGGAGGCTTCATCCGGAGGTTGTTCAATACGTCTTCCGGATGTGGGAACTCCTCGGTTGGACCTGTTTGCCACTCTCAAGAACGCTCACTGCCCATCATTCTGCAGTCCCCAGTTTCCGAGGCAGGGAGTGTTGGGGGACGTGTTTCAGTTAGGTTGGAGCTCGCAACGCCTTTACGCATTTCCTCCCATACCCTTGATTCCTTGGGTTCTGAGGAAGATTCGCCAAGACCGGGCCCAAGTTATATTGATCGCCCCGGATTGGCCCAGAAGGGTGTGGTATACAGAGCTTCTACACCTCTCATCGCACCCTCTGCTCCATCTCCCTCTCAGGGTAGACTTCCACTCGGAGTAGGAGGGGCAGGTTCTGCACCCCCACCTCTAGAGCCTGCACCTTCATGCCTGGAGATTGAACGGGGCAACCTTGGAAGTTTGTTTGGCAATAGTCACTTTCGGCCGGGCTTTGCTCCGCCGCTCCTCCTCGTTTGACTCTCCCCTTGGCTGGGCTTTGCTCCGCTGCCCCCCCCCTCCACAATGTGACCAGGACTCCATCCCCGAGCAGCCCTGCTACCAGCGAGGTCGCCGCAGATGCTGCTACCGGGCGCCAGGAGGCGCATAAAGGTCAGGGCGGGCCGAGATTTCTGTGGAACTTTGTTTGGCAATAGTTACTTTCGGCCGGGCTTTGCTCCGCCGCTCCTCCTCGTTTGACTCTCCCCTTGGCTGGGCTTTGCTCCGCTGCCCCCCCCCTCCACAACGTGACCAGGACTCCATCCCCCAGCAGCCCTGCTACCAGCGAGGTCGCCGCAGACGCTGCTACCGGGCGCCAGGAGCCGCATAAAGGTCAGGGCAGGGCCGAGATTTCTGTGGAACTTTGTTTGGCAATAGTTACTTTCGGCCGGGCTTTGTTCCGCCGCTCCTCCTCGTTTGACTCTCCCCGTGGCTGGGCTTTGCTCGCTGCCCCCCCCCCTCCACAACGTGACCAGGACTCCATCCCCCAGCAGCCCTGCTACCAGCGAGGTCACCGCAGACGCTGCTACCGGGCGCCAGGAGGCGCATAAAGGTCATGGAGGGGCCGAGATTTCTGTGGAACTTTGTTTGGCAATAGTTACTTTCGGCCGGGCTTTGCTCCGCCGCTCCTCCTCGTTTGACTCTCCCCTTGGCT
This sequence comes from Triturus cristatus, assembly GCF_964204655.1. Lineage (NCBI taxonomy): Eukaryota > Metazoa > Chordata > Amphibia > Caudata > Salamandridae > Triturus > Triturus cristatus. Next base: position 722,317,585 of record NC_140586.1, read on the forward strand.
GGGCTTTGCTCCGCTGCCCCCCCCTCCACAACGTGACCAGGACTCCAGCCCCCAGCAGCCCTGCTACCAGCGAGGTCGCCGCAGACGCTGCTACCGGGCGCCAGGAGGCGCATAAAGGTCAGGGCGGGCCGAGATTTCTGTGGAACTTTGTTTGGCAATAGTTACTTTCGGCCGGGCTTTGCTCCGCCGCTCCTCCTTGTTTGACTCTCCCCTTGGCTGGACTTTGCTCCGCTGCCGCCCCCCTCCACAACGTGACCAGGACTCCATCCTCCAGCAGCCCTGCTACCAGCGAGGTCGCCGCAGACGCTGCTACCGGGAGCCAGGAGGCGCATAAAGGTCAAGGCGAATCCTCGTCCCGTGGGACGCGCACGGGCCGCGCCGGGAGAAGCCCGAGACAAGGGCGGGACCGACTGTGACCATCAGGGGCCGAGGGAGGCCGGGCTGGGCCACCTTATTGACACTATTCGATTCGAGTAAGAGTGTGACATTGTATGTATATTAGGCAAATTGCTCTCCACGTTTCGTGCTTGTATATAGGTGTAGTTTAAACGTGTGGGTTGAGAACACTGCTATTCAATATATACTGAGAAATTATGTCGAGACGCGGAGTAAAACCTGCAACAGACAACAAACCTAATACTATAGACACATATTTAACTAGAGCACTCAGTGCCCTGGCTGAGGAAATAGATCGAACTGAGAGACGGATTTCAATGGGAACAGGCATAAGGGGCGGGGATCAAGTTAATGTGACTGTAGAGGTACATACACCCAGGGAGGATGGATTGAGTATAGCAGATGGAACACCGGGTATAATCCCTGTTATAGCTTCGGCTGATGCAGAGAATGTACATAGCTCCCGGACCCCTAATACACCAGACTCACCCAATCCACCCTCTTCGCCACAGCCTTGGAATTTAGATAAAGGGGGCAAAAGGAGAAATATAGGCCAGGGAATTATTAAGACAGCCAAAGGAAAGCATATAGCAACAAGAGGGACGTTGACTAAACAGAAAGTAGCATTGAATAATGGGGAACCTATGTGTTCCATTAGTTTGGAGGTCCTTACTGAGAAAATTACTGAGATAATTCGACCATTGCACGAGAAAATAGATATCCTGACTAGAGAGGTCCATAGACTTGGTAGATATTTGGATAGCCATAGACCGCAAGCCCAATTAATTAATCCATGTGATCAGATTAACACGACGACAAATAATGTCCCCAGGAGTTTAGTAACTAGTAATTCATTAAATTCAGTACCTGTTGATTCTATTATAGGCCCAACTACCGATAGTAACCCACATAATAGGAAAAATCTACAGGAGTCAAATAATCCAACTCCAGTTAAAAGTATTATGCCACCAAATGGTAAAGAAACCCTCAGGAATGAAACCCTAGAGCAGGCAAGAAAGCCACGTGATACTGAAAATTGTAATAACACTCATATACCAGCGGTCATTAACTTACCACCACAATGTGAGGCATACGTGGCTGTTCTTTCCAATATACCCAAATTACGGGAAGGGCAAATAGAAAACAACGAAACTCTAAAAAATAAAAACCTGCATTGGTTTACCAACTACTGCGGTTTCCCCACAATGAGGGCCGACCAGATAATACTCACCCAAAGGGTTGGGTGGATAGGCCCATTATCGAAAAACTTAGATGGGGACTGTATAATAATCAATTTTAGGTCACCAGGATGGGCTTACAAAGCCATAACCAATGCCCCTCCACCATCTTGTTGGGATTTTAACACAACATTATTGCCGCTGGGTTACTTTTATAGATCCTTGGCTGCAAGTTATTGCGTTGCATACCAAAAAATGTATTATCCAACTACTAAGTCAATGCCTTCATTAGCGCCCCGTGCTACATGTTTTAATATCCCGTTGTATAACAGATTTCAACGTTTGGGCACACTGGAGGATAATGATTGACAAGAGAGACCCGAGACTGTAACATCAATTGACGGGAAAGACAGTGGGGTAGATTATGGGCTAGTTGTCAGTAGAAATGGAATTAATAAAGATACAAAACTTAAGCAGGTGGCCTTAAATAACGACAACATTGTGTATACTGCCTCTGTTATAAATGATATTAATGAGCAAGAAGTTGGGTCACGGAATGTTGAAATCGTAGCAGGCACTACCACAACTATGATTTCCTCTACAAGTCAGAGAATGCAAACAATAACACACGGGGGCTATACATTCATAACCTGGAATATTGCAGGCCTTGGTAAAAAATTAGATACCCCTTTCTGGCAGGACTTTATTTCCTGCAGCAATGATTTTATTTGTGTACAGGAAACTTGGTGTATTAATCCTGTTGTGGTCGAAGGATATTCCTCATATTGTTTAAGTGCTCTACCGTCCACAACAGGAAGAGCGAAGGGAGGATTGCTGATGCTTATATCCAACAAAATACTTGGGTGTAAAATTGTAAGTTATTCATTTGTATGTAATCACAGCCAAGTATTGAGATTTGAGTTTCCAAAGGGTAAGGATTTAGTATTAATTAATTATTATAATTCCATCTTTTCCAACGACAGAGGAGACTTGCTGGATGCATTGGAAAAGGAAATAGATAGGGTACTGGCACTTTCTGGTAAACTCGCCATTATCCTTTGGGTTGGAGACTTTAATATACGAACATGTCCCTCAACTCAAATTAATTCTTGTGGCTTTATGAAAGTTAACAGCAATAATAACAAGAATGATGATGATATGTTACACTTTCCCCATTGCAGATATGGTACAACTTTAAACATGCTCATGGCAAAATTTGATCTTGATTCATTAGACTGCACATTTAGCAAGGGTCATATATTAAATTTCCAACCTTTACGGGGCGAAATGCTTTTAGTAATATAGACCACATTTTAATCTCAAAGAATAGTTTTTATACTGATTTATGGATATCTGAACAGGTAGTGAGTGATCATAATAGCATTTCCATTGTAATTTTAGATTGCGGTAATAAATTGGTGAATACCGAGGATTGTATTTTAAATATCCTCCCTGTTAGATCTAATGAATTAAATGGACTGGAGTAGACCCACCAAAAGTCCAACTAGAGGTGGTTACAAATTGCAGGAAAGAAATTGATTATTGTCTTAGTGAAGAGTTTCTACATGATACCCTGATAGAGGCCTTTTCGGACATTAACAAATCAATAAAGATTCTACTAACTAAAAGTGTTAAAAATTCGAAAAAAATAGGACCAAGGTGGTTTGATTCAAAATGTACACTCGTACTACAAAAATTAAAACTGGCATTGAGGACAATTCCCCGAAACCAATTGTATATACATGAGCTGCGAGTTGCATACAAGCAAGCTATATTGACACATAAAAAAGATCTACAAGCGGAGGCATGGGATAAATTAAATATGGCAGCAGACACCAATAATAGTAAACTCTTCTGAGAAACTATAAATTGTCCTTTTTTGAGAGATAAATGTACACCGGATCTGACGTCCCAAGTAAATTGTACTGAATGGATCAACCACTTTACTAACATCTTTAACCCAGATAAGGTCCTTTTAACTATAACATCAAATAATGACCCTATTTGGCCTTTTTTGCCTATGCTAATTGAAGTGGATGAAGTACAGGAAGGGCTAATCAACAGTAAAGGGGGAAAAACTCCAGGTCCGGACGATGTTCCGATTGATTTATACAAGAGTGAAATGGATCTATGGGCCCCGATTCTTACAAGAGTTTTTAACATTGCGGCTGTAGGGAATTTCCCCAAATCTTGGGGACAATCTTTAATTATTCCAATATATAAAAAGGGTTCCCGTTCTGAAGCCTGTAATTATCGCCCAATATCTTTACTGGACTCTTCAATAAAGGTTATGAGCAGGGTCCTTCTAAAAAGATTGGAAACCTGGGCAACGGACCACAAGATTTTAACCTCAGTCCAATATGGATTCAGGAAAGGACTAGGTACCCTCGAACAATGAGTGAACCTGGATCTGTTGATCAATAAATATACATTAGTGAAGGGTGATAATTTGTTTTTATGTTTTGCTGATTTAAGCAGTGCCTTTGACTTGGTGGACCACTCTCTTTTGTGGTCTGTACTGCTTGAATCTGGGGCCCCGAAAGAAATAGTATTCTTTTTGGCACGAGTATGTGAGAAGCTATCCTGCAGTGTACGATATGGGCCAACTGGCGAACAAACTCCCTTTTTTGATGTAAGAAGAGGCATTAGGCAGGGGTGTGTTTTGGCCCCACTTTTATTCTCCTTATTCATCAATCAAATAGCTATGGTTTTAAGTCAAATCCCAGCAGACGCACCGATAATAGATAAAAAGGTGGTACCAATATTATTATATGCTGATGACGCCGTTTTACTATCCCGTACCCCATTAGGCCTTCAGTGACTCATCAAGAATTTTATAGATTTTATTAAAGGCAGGAAACTCGTAATTAATAAAACCAAAACTTATACTATGACATGTGGCAAAAAGCCAAACTCATCGAGGACTTTCTTTTTAGATGGTTTTAAAATTCAAGCTGCTACCTCCTTTTGTGATTTAAGTATTACCTTTACTGGAAGTGGTAGTTGGAATAAGGAGCATGAAAACATCAGATATCACATGACTAGGAACACAAATGGAATATTTAGGTTTGCGGCCAAACTAGGGGACCGGAGGGTAAAGGACATGGTGAACATATATATTGCAAGATGTGTCTCCTCAGCCCTTTATGGGGCTGGAATATGGGGCCATTACCCTGCTGACCGACTTCAATTAGATGAAAACAGTTTTTTAAAACGACTGTTGAGCGCACCTGTCTCAGCCTCTAATGAATTAATTCATATGGAAACCGGTCTTGATTATATTTCTGATTTGGCTGCTTTGTGACCCTTGCTTTTATGGCGTTCTATTTGGTCCAAGAGCGAAACTGAGTTTACACAATCCATAATTAGGGACTGCTTAAAGTTGGACTTTAGTACTCGTATACCGTGGATAAGTTACATTAACCACTGGTATAAATTTGTATTTGATTTTAATATCCTTGATGAGTCCGAACATGTTAGAACACTATCCAAAAAAGAGATAAAAGACTGCTTTTTGTCCTTTAAGAGGGGGGAACGAGATAATAAATTAATCAAGACCCAAAAAACACTCGTGCTTTACAAGCAACTTGACCTTAAAAGTGGATTCCAACAGTACTTGGAAGATGTGACAAGATCTTCGCATCGATTTGTATTATCCCGTCTCAGGTTGGGTATTGTCCACCATCTCGTAGCCTTCCCAGATATGGGTAAACGCTCCAAAGTCAAATGCCCATGTGACAATATTTCTAGTCAGAGTTGCTGGCATTTTTTACTTTTTTGCAAATTTTATGTATCTCTTAGGAAATACTATTTAAAACCGATCTTTCTAAAATATAATATTCGTTTAACTACAAATGCCATGAGACTACTATGCAAATTGGAGAGTTCAGATATCTGTTTTTATGTAACTAGTTTTATTTTGAAATGTAGAGCTGCTAGAAAGTCGATAATATTTTAAAATGTGTTACTATTGCAATTTGCACATAAACATATGGCACTTTAAAGCGGATGTGCACAGTTTCATGTACTGTATTAGATGGTGAGAAAATGTAAATTTGCACTTTATAAATTATTAACAGATGTCCTTTTATTGCGAATCTGCACAGCTTCATGTGCTGTAAAAATGAGTTGATATTGCAATTTTGCACATTTAGCATAGGTCACTTTACAGCGATTTTGCACAGTTTTACATTTGGTATTTCTTTTTTTTAATATAGTGTATTTTTATGTTTTATTGAGAACATGTATTATAGTAATCATCCAGAAGGAGGAGTACTGACTACACTGTGTTTGTAATAATTATATATGAGGGTGATTTGATAAATGTAGAACAAATTGTATAGCTTACATGGTTGTGTTCTGCAAACCGAATAAAAGCTTATTGAACTGAACTGAACTGAAGTGAACGGGGCAACCTGAATTCTTTCTCTCTCCCACCTGATGTGGTAGATGTTATATTATCGGCCAGGCGACACTCCACCAAGTCTATCTACTCCTACAGGTGGTCAAAATTTGTTAGATGGTGTGGAGAGAAGTCTATTGATCCCTTAAAAGCTCATCTTTCTGATGTTCTTTGTTTTTCGTTTCATTTGGCCCAGCAGAGTTGTGCTGTGGCCACTGTTAAAGGATATTTGTCGGCTTTATCTGCATTTCTCTGTTTGCCTGAACAGCCATCTCTTTTTAAGTCTCCAATAGTTTTAAGGTTCATTAAGGAGCTTACTAACATGTTCCCGCCTACTCCTTTTATTATGCCCCAGTGGGATTTGAATTTAGTATTAACCTTTTTAATGGGTTCCACGTTTGAACCTATGCATAGTTGTCCTTTTGAGACATTTAAAACGGTCTTTCTTGTGACTATCACTTCGGCTAGGAGGGTGAGTGAGCTTCAGGCTTTGAGTTAAAAGCCTCAGTTTTTGACCATACATGCTGAAAGGATGGTACTCAGGACCAGGGCTGCATTTCTGCCTAAGGTTGTAACTCCCTTCCATCTAGGGCAGTCCATTACCCTTCCTACTTTCTATCCTTTCCCTCACCCTTCCAAGGAGGAGGCGAGACTGCACCGTTTGGACCCTAAGAGGGCGATTAGTTTCTATCTTGATAGAACAAAGGACTTTCGTCAGGAGGATCAGCTCTTTGTGGGCTATGTTGGTCGTATGAAGGGCAAGGCGGTGCACAAGCGCACTTTATCCAGGTGGATCTGCTTCACTCTGGCTGGTAAGGAGCCTCCTAAAGGCATTAGAGTTCACTCTACCAGGGCTAAATCGTCTACTTCTGCCTTGTCCAGAGGTGTTCCTGTGTTGGACATCTGTAAGGCCGCAACTTGGGCCTCCCTTCACACTTTCGCGAAGCATTACTGCTTGGATTCCGAAGTGAGGAGGGATGATCATTTTGCGCGCTCTGTTTTGCAAGACTTTTTGGTATAGAAGGGTGGACACCCTCCTCCGGGAGTGGGACTGCTGTGGGATTCTATTCGTAAGGTGAGGAATCCACAGGCAGATGTATCCATCGGTAACGCTTTTTCTGGTGGATACAGTATCTGCCTGTGGATTCCTCACTGACCCACCCGCCTCCCCATTGTCCACCCTTTTATACCTTAAAAGATGTATTGGTTAATATGGTTATTTCATATTGTTATTTTGTGTTGCCTATATTTGCCTTTGAGTAGGTTTATAGGAAATGTTTGTTTTCCTTTTTCACTTTACACTGTGTGTATTTGTGTGAATACTGCGTACTATGAATGCATTGTCTCTATGGTCGGTCTGCCCGTTTGCCTCGGTGGCATGGAAAAAATGGGTGGAACTGACGTCATCACGCCGACGTGGTCTTCTTATGGCTCCAGTGACGTCATGCGGAGCCACGTGCGGAGCCATGGTATTGTGACGAGCTCGTCGGCGTGGAGAGCTAGGAAAATATTTCCGCAGAATGCTGGCGTAGGGGATATTCAGGGGATATTCATTAGGTGAGGAATCCACAGGCAGATAGTGTATCCACCAGAAAAAGCGTTCTTCACTCTACGAATTCAAGATGGATTCAATTAAGTTTTGTATAACACTGCATAACATTGCAAAAATTACAAAAGCCTCAATAGGCAAATTAGTCAAATCACCATAATATTGATGGGGTTTCAGGAGGCTTTACTCAAATTGGCATCACATTTCTTTACTATTTGTTTTCAGTGTTTTTCATTGTTGAATTACATTTATTGTGACATTTGTTACTTTCTTATACATTGTTATACATAGATGAGAATAGTTTTATACTAGTGTCATTTAGAACAGGATATACATTTATTGTGACATTTGTTACTTTCTTATACATTGTTATAAATAGATGAGAATAGGTTTATACGTAGGGTAGTTTAGCACAGGATAGGACAGGATATACAGTTAATTTGATGGGATATATTTTCACATTTTAGATGTGTGTTTTAGAGGGAGTGTTTAAATGTTTTAGTGAGTGTTTAGTACAATATGTATTTTTAAAGCTCATATGAGTATTTTGATTTCAGTGCGTATTTGGTTTTATATGTTATTTTAGAAACAAGTGTTTTTGTTTTTATAGTATATGTAGTTTTACTAATAGTTTTAGATTTTAGACTGTGGTTTAAATCCTTAGGATTTTGTTATAGTTAATTGTTTTTATAGTAAGATGTAGATTGCTTTAGTGTGTTTTGCTTCTTTACATTTTTTTTTACTTTTGGAGATTTATCTTGGAACCTGAAAATATTGACAATGTGATGCCAACCATTTTTATTTGCCTGAAAAAATACCTATAATGTTATTTGATTTAAATAATGTACATTATATTGGAGATACACTTATATATTGGTCATAACCAAAAAAGGTTGACTAGATGTGTGCAATATATTTGATTTTTACTTGAGGAGGGGAAGAAGACACTTCAAGAAATAATCAAGATCGTTGTAAGTATTACTTAATAAGCTTCAGAAGTACACCTGACCAACACCCTCCTGCTAACTATGGGACAGAGCAGACAGCCTTAAATTGCATCTTCAATAGAAGCTGTAATGGAGTCAAAGATTCTGAATCTAAGATATCAACAGTATTGATGTGATTTTAAATGCGAATTTACAATCAGGGACATTTTAAACAAACTAAATACATTTAAATTAAAGTCCAGTAAGCAATACATAGTGTTCATTCAAAATGTTAGTCACGCATACAAATAAGAAGAGAAATTGAAGGTAAAGGTGTTGTGGGACACCAGGAGTCAGTTACAAGCAATAAATGACAGAAATGTATTTCAAGTCTAAAACATTGTCAGTCTTGAAATAGGTCAGAAGGTGAACATTGTGACTGCATTTTACACTCCAATCAGCTGTGTATTAGGACTGCAGGCTGTGGTGAGTATGGCTGTATGATGTCAGATAGATGCAAATTAAATGGATGCACCAAATTTAAATTAGAATTGTGCACACTTGTATGATTTCTAACTTTTCATATTGGTGTCACACACAACACACGTGTGATTTCACTTAAAATTATTTCAACAGGTCATATTAAGTTGTAATGAAACAAACATGATAACATTTCATAGCTTTTAAGGGATGTTAGAAGAATTGGACTTTTCACAAGAAAGCAACACAGGACATTGTTGATAATATTTTCAGGTTAAGAAATTATGGAGGTCAATGGCTGATGTAGTTAGCATAACCCTTATAGTTTTTTGAGTCTCTTATTATCAATTAATCAAAATCTTTTATTCGAGCTTACGTAGAGATCATAAAAGAACACAGTACAACAACATATCATAAAAAGAATATAAAATTGACATTTATACATAAGTCAGATACAATCATTATACAATTGGGCATCTTTATCCTTGTGCAACCTTCTAAAAAAAAATAAAGTGCAATATACAAATCATCAATTATACACAGGACAGATCATAGTTAAAAAGTTCAGTTGAACACAAGTATAAAAACAGTGATGAAACATGACACATAAGATGGTAGGTAGTAAAACTGCTGATGGACGAATTTAGCAGAATGCACTGCTATCTCTAAGCTTGTCACCCCTCCATGGTTTTCTATTTCGTATAGACATTTTAAGAAAACAAAAGATTCTAAAACAGGTGTGATGAACCGGAAAACAGCAGGAGGTAAATGGGAGCATCAAAGAATTTTTTAAAAGTCAGAAATTTCACATAATGTTTTAAATAAAGTTGGAAAAGTTTACCATATCATTCACAAAAAACATAAAGTGCAGCAGACATTGTTCCGCAGTCCCATCACAGGGACAAAGGGGCAAAATACTATTCCAAACTGCTCCACCCTCTGAAAAGGACCTTAAACTCCAAACAATACCAGACCTAAATCTAAAGAGAAGTGATCTCTACGAATGAGTAAGCTCCAGGTCAGAAAGAAAGGTACAGCCCCTACTGATAATGTAGTATAATAAATACGAGTGGAGAATTTACTAAGAGCTGCCTCAGTTCTTTGGGAGAGAATGAACTCAGCATTTTGGCAATTTTTTTCTCAAGCTTACAAACGGACTTAGTTGACGTTAACTTTTCAAGAAGACCAATTTCAGCAAAAAACGTGGAGCTGATTATGAGTCTGACGGTTTGGGGACTGCCATGGCATCGGCCGTAGGGACACCACCACCGAGTAGGCGGTATGTCCACCTAATTACGAACACGGCGGTCAGATTTCCACAAGACCGCTGCCACAACCAGGTTCGTGGACCCTACGGCACTTTGAAAGGTGGGAGGATTAAAAAGCAGTGCCGATGCTGACATAGCCACGCCAATTGCGAGTTGGATTTCCACCAACCTTTTAATGGTGGGGACCCCGCCATGAAAAGGTCAGCAGAAAGGCAGGCAAGGGTCCCCAAACAAGGCCCTCTGGTGCTTTTGTCCATTGAGCTTTGTGGCTGGAGGCACATGTTGTTCCACCCTATGCCTGCTCTGTCGTGCACATGGTGCCTGGCAACAGTGCATGCACAACAATGCAGGTGATGCAATGCGGCGACAAAGTCTTCAGGCTCACTCTGTGAGCCGAAGTATTCTGCCACCTCAAGACCACCACTGGCACACCGTCAACCCGGTGGTTAACTCACAATGCAGTGGTTGGGAAGCTGCTGGTTTGGCAGCATTCTCCCGACTAGCACAAGGGCTGTCCGGCAATCAGACCGTCAGACTCATAATCAGCCCCTAACTGACGTAATTTAGCCAGGGAATAGATAAGCCCTTATCCTGTCTAAGGCAGTCAGCGATAACTTCTCTATCGAAGCTTTCTTTGTTGCTGGTCCAGTCTCTCACCCAGAGCAGGAGAGGGGCCAGTTTAATAGAGTCTGTGATCTATTCTAAATTAAGTTTGAATGCATAATATAGGTAGTGCTGGAGGATGGGAAATTCACAACCGCCTGCCAATTCTGTTTTCCTCTACCTGTATTAGAGAGGCACTATGTTACCCCTACCCCTGTGCCATGTATAGATGTAAGGATACAACACAGCCTATAAATCTTAAGAAATGAAAATATAGTTCCTCTTATGTCCCGGATAAGGCTGAACAACGAGCCAGACACCCTTCCCAGCTTCAAGTGTGCTATGTTCACTTGTGGTTGCCATGAATTGCCTTCACTCAACGTGACTCCCAGGTAGCAGAAATTCTAAACGAAGCATAGATGCTGACCCTGAAGCTTTAGGGATGTCAAACATTTCCTACCAGGCCCACAAGTCAATTTTATGGGATTTCCCAAAATTAGTCTTCATGTCAAGGTTGCTCATAAATGCCACAAAGGAATCTATCGATATACGCAGAGCAGGGGCTGTCTTGGCCATTAGCATGGCATCATCAGCAGGTAATAATGCGGGACAGGGGAATTTTCAATATTTGGCACATCTCTGTCAGCGGTGGACAATTGAGTGTTAAGATCATTGATAAAAATAGAAAGAAGCAGGGATGCCAGAATGCACCCCTGCCGCACACAGCTGGCTAAAGGGGAGGCATCAGATAAAACACCTGCCTATCCATACGTCACCCTAACCCCCCAGATTCTCATGCAAAGAGTATAAAACGTTGACTAGGGAGACATACAACCCAAGGTGTAATTAACCTCATCCACAGTCTCTTATTAGTTCTGGATATAACAGAAAGCAGGTACATTTATTCTATCCTGTTCGCATATCACAGGCAGTAGGTCTTACCTTCTGATGTTCTTCTTATGGTAACACAAGTCAAAAGCATATGGTAGTGTGGATGGCACTTTTTTACATGTCTGTAACCTGTGTCTGGAGGTAAAATAAGATAACTACTTTCATTTCAGCAGCATAGCCATGAGACCTATTGAAAAAAAATAGCATACCTGCCCTTGTAGCAAGCCTTTGTGGCTGTTACAACTGTCAGCCTAAGGGTGGACTTCTCTAAACTTTTTGCCTACTTACCTTCAAGTTTTGCTGAGATTATTTTTTGTTGGCCTTTGGACTCTGTGCACTTTAACACTTTTAACCCTTGCAAAACCTGTGCTCACTCCCATAATCATGTTTTTTTTGGTATATAGCTAATTGGCATATTTAACTTGCTGATAAGTCCCTTGTAGAGGAGTATGCCATAGACCCAGGACCTGTTAACTAAATGCTACCAGTGGGCTTGCAAGCACTTATTGTACCACCCACTTTAGTAGCATTTAAACGCATGTCCCAGGGCTACAGTTCGCAACTTAATGCAGTTTTAAACTGCCATATTAACTTGGCATTCAACCCCATTGCCAAGCCTTAAACTCCCCTTTTATTGCATATAAGTCACCCCCAGGGTAGGTAGCCCAAAGAGCAGGGTGTTGTGTGTAATTAAAAGTTTAGGCATGTACTTTTAGGTTTTACATGTCCTGGTAGCAGAAAAATCCCAAATTCATTTTTCACGAATGTGAGGCCTACCCTCCCATAAGATAACATTGGGGATTCCATCTTACATTTAAGCCATAGTTCCTAATTGGGAGCAGGTGGATGTCATGCTTGGTACCTAAGAAATTGTAATTATAAACCCTCTTAAATGGTAAAGTCAGATTTTTTATTCCAATTTTGAAACATTTAGAAAGTTGCAAAAAGAACAATTGATGGATGGAAAGCTGAACAATGTCAAACACTCACCCCTTTTCAGAGACCTGGACCTAAATCCATTTTTATCTTACTCGCCACACCATTCCAGTTTATTTTCAAATTTGTTTTTATTGTTGCTTTGCAAAGGTAGTGCAAATCAATGACATAATTCGAAACAGCACCAGGGTGCACTCCTAAAATAACAACGGCAACTTTTAACTGGACCACAACTCCAACCCCACTACCCATGCTCCCTCCTCCCCCCACGGGCACTGAACATTTAATCAAGATTGTAAATCATGACAGCATGTGCAGAACAGCTTACGAAGAAGGGCCCACTCCTGATGGTGTAGCCATTGGGTCAGTCAGGTGGAGTAATCTAAGGTACCTAGGACAGGTCAGTTCCATAAACTCCTGAGAAAGGAGTGAAATGAAAGGCTTTCAGATTTCTCGATAAGAATCCCCTGGTGCCGATAGTGCCAAGGTAAGCTTCTTCATCCCAAGCAAATGCCACAGGTATTGAAGCGAACCCTGGTGAGTTGGTAGCCTATCAGTTCCCCAATTAGCCAAGATCGCCTGATGTGCTGTCCCCAATGCCCAACCTATTTGTCTGCCCCTGCCGGATTAGAAATGTTAGTGTATTGGGGAGCCCAGAATAGTGTATCATGGGAATTTAGGTAATTGGGTCTGTAAAAATGGATCCATGTCATTTAAAATTTCATCCCAAAATTGGGCTAGCCGGGCACAGTCCAAAGAATATGCAAAAGAATTCCAATTGCACCACAACCCTCCAACATTCTTGCTCCAGGTTACTTCTATGCAGGTGGACAGAGGTCAAATGCCAATAGGTGGCAATCCTAATACAAGCTTCCCTACTGGCAGTGCTGCTAGCCATATGCCCTGCTCTGTAGTATATATCCTGCCATTCCCCGGGGGACAGCTGTCTACCTAGTTCCGATTCCGATCCAACCTGCCCTGCCGTAGAGATCTGTAATTAGGTGTTTATCTTTGGTAAAGAGCCACTTTTCCTACCTCGTTAGGTGCCTCTGCACAGCGTCTCTGACCAAAGGATGCACAAGCCAATGTCTTATCTGGAGATAGTGAAATCTCTCATTCCCAAGAATGGCATAATCATGGGGTAGCTTGTTGACAGGCATTGGACCCTCGACATCAAAGAAATGTCCAATTGAACGACAACCCACTTCCTCCCATACCCTGAATGCCACCCCTTTGAGACCCGGAGAAAAAATACATCTGGGTTGCCTACTACTGGGGTGAGGGGAAATGGAAATGACAAGAGGCCCTTTTGTTCTGCCTGGTTATCCCACACTTTCAAGCTCCGATCTAGGTATGGCCCAGTAGTGAAAGAGGAGACAGCTGAATCCTCCGGATAACCAGGGCCCGATTCACAGAACTAACTTAAGACAAAATCCTAAACTTACTAACATTTTGGTATTCATAGAAGGCACTTACTCATTTCGGTATTCACAGAAGTTAGGAGTCCTAACTTTAGGACTCCAAAATGCCTTCTGTGAACAACGAAAGTCTTAAAGTTAGGATTTTTCTCAGTTTAGGAGTAGTAAAGTTAGAACTCCTAGCTTTAGGACTCCTAAATGCCTTCTGTGAATACCGAAAGTCTTAAAGTTTGGAGTTTTTTCAGTTTAGGAGTAGTAAAGTTAGGATTCCTAACTAGGACTCCTAAACTGAGAAAAATCCTAACTTCGGGCCCCATGTCTCCAGCTCCACAGCATCTACAGAGGGGATACATTCTTTCAATAAACTAATGATGAAGCCTTTAATGTTGGCATTGTTTTCCATTGATTCTATTTTGTCTAGTACGCCCTTCTCCCATTTTTTAGAGCTTGGATTTCACCTTAATTAAGTTCTACCTCCATATAAAGGGTCTTTAAAGAGGCTTCCATTGAGCAAATTCTCTCTGTAATAGCAGATAGTCTTGCCTTCAAGGACTTGCAGGCCTCATGGATTAAAATTTGATTTCTCTCCGATATGGCAAACTTTTTTCTAATTTCAGAAGATAAAGCATCTAGCCTTCCTGTCAAACCCAGCTGCTTCTGGCTACTTCAGCTTTTCTAGGGATGTCTGTTGTGACTAAAGAGTTGGAACCCTGGCACCCCTCGCTGTAGAGTTAGTTTCGCTATCACCCAGTACTTAAAAACGATTAGTAATGTCAATGCCCAGACATAGTCCTTATGCTCCTTGTTTATTAAACTCTATACTGGTTATACTCTTCCTTTTGTCTTCGATAAGTCCAATCAAGTCAACCATGGCAGGGAGAAAGATTTTGTCAGGCCCTTTGGTCTGTGACTTAGCATACACCTAAAAGAACGATCTTAGAGAAGGGGTTATCCTAACTCGCTCCACTTTTCTTTTCTGCAGGGCCGGAATCAGAGGGTTTTTAACTGTATATGAAGCTTGTGTGGAGTCAGAACTGGTGTTTGCTGTATTTAGGTCCCTCACTTTCCTACCTCTCTGTTTACGCTCAATTTTCTCATGGATAGGATCGTGGATGAGTAGGGAAGCCTCCACTGTGCAGATATTTTTATTTCTTAAGGCGTACCGATTTGGCTTTCTCGCACTACTCCCACCAGACTGCCTGCCAGATAGTGCAGCTGAACAACCTCTCTTACTTGAAATTTCTGCTTGGGCCCTTCCTTGGAAATGTTCTCCTTCTCGCTGGCCGCTGTAGATTTGAAGGAAAGGAGAAAAGTGATTACCCGAGCCTTCAAATTGCTTTCAGCATATTTTTTAAAAGCTGAAATGATCAACAAACTTAACTTTTGTTAAATCAGGTTTTTTATTAACCCGTATTATTTTCTGAATATTTCATTTGATTTCTGAAAATTCATAGAGAAAGACGTGTCGTCATATCAAAAAGAATTACATACAATATTAAAAAGGACAGTCAACAACTTAATTCACATAGTAAATAATACACATTGAACATTACACAGAATGAAACCGATAACAAACTCGTAACAACAAACAACACATTAAACAGCTAATTTTTCTTTTGCCCGATTTCACAATTAATATTCACAGTGTGTAAATCATCAGAACTTCTAAATCCTATTTTACAATCAAAGGGAACAAGATTTAACAGATAGGAGAAACAGTTCAACTCACTCAAGATTTGCGGATATTTGATTTGAGTTCCCCTGTGAAAAGATTGCCAACGCGTTTCGAATCCTAGTCCTCACGGTACTAGGACTCTCATCAGGGCTTCTGAATATTTAGATTCGCACTGGAATTAATTCCTGCGTGCAATGGTGATTTATCTGGCGTGGAGTTGTCTTATCATCTCCTGATTCTAGATCTTTAGTAGGAGACCTGCAACTATGCTATGTGTCCCCTGCCTGGATACGACACAGCTTGTGATCAGTGCCATGTGGGGTTTCTGCAAGACCAGCCGCTGCTCTAACCCCTTTCCGTGCCTCTCCTGTTCCTTCTTATCGCTCGTTACACTGGAGAAGCCTCCCGCAGATGTAGCCCGCGAGTTCACTGCAACTGGCCGCTCACATCAAGTAGCGTGTTGCTACAGTTAGAAATTTGCTTGAATGGTACGTGTTCCAACGGTGCACCCTAATCTTGATAAATCTATCAAAGGGAAAGTATTGGTTCTCTAAAAATGAGATGGTTCATCAAAATAATGATGGAATATCTAGGACTAATTGATATATTTTGAGTCAAAACCAAGGGGCTCAGTTGCAGTCAAAATTTTACCTTTCATAACAAAAGGCACCGGCTTCCTCCAAAATCGATTTCTTCTTGCCGGATACCAGGCTGGTTAATAGAGTCAAAAATGTGGAACATATCCCTGATTATTTAGAAAGAGGGTCCGCCAATAGTAGGTAGACTTTTGATAGATCCTTAATATTAGTTTCAATAACAATAGCTCAGCTGAAAAGAGATACACTGGTTTTCTTTGAAGTTAACAACTCCTCTGCACCAATTTATGTGATATGGGATGCCTATAAGGTTTTTATCAAGGGCAGAGTAATTATTCTTGCAGTAAAAAAACACATAAGGAGACTAGATGTAGGCTAAAAGTTCTGGATACAACATTTCAAGGGCTATGAGCGAGGGAAGCTTGCAACAAGAAGAACTGGGTCAGGTTAAGAAAGACAATGGAATTAGAATATCAAAACAAGCCTTAGCACATCACTTAGATGGTATTCTAAGGACAAAATGGTAGGCAAGTAAATTAGAAAATCCAATTGGAATGTGGATCCTTGCACTCCTTGTAAGTGAGTAATCTCGATTGAGTTCGTTTGGGGTGCCTGGTAAGTAACACCCTCCTGGGCAAAAGGGCGAAACGAAAGTAAAAAATTGATAGCGTTATCTCCCGCGGGAGTAACGTCTCTTACTCAGCACTCCTTTGTTTATATACTTTCAAAAGAGAGGCGCCCTTGTCATCATGGACACTGAATTTTACCTCAAAAACGTTAATGAACATGTTAACGACACCAATATTTACCTGAAATTGGATACGGATCCAACTAATGAATTCAAGCACATCCTTAGTCGGATAGTTGACACAGCTGTAGATCAAGAAATCATTGGTACTAAAGAAAGAGATTATTTGATTAAAGTCAACCCCGCAATTCCATACATTTACATGATCCCAAAGATCCATAAAAATGTCAATACACCACAGTTTCGCCCTATCGTTTCCACTATCAATTCCATTCATGAACCAGTAGGAAAGTTCCTAGATAGACATCTTCAACCCATTGTTCAACGGATGAGTACTTACATCAAAGACACTACTCAATTTCTCAATATCTTGGAAACACACAAATCATTATTTACCAAAGATATGACACTGTGTACAATCAATGTAAAATCTCTTTACACATCTATACCCCATGACATGGGTCTAACAGCAGTGGAATCTTTTTTAATATCAAGTGACCAAGGAGAAATGTTTAAAGTGTTTTTGATGGAATTATTACATTTTACCTTGTACCACAGTTACTTCAAATGGGGTGAACATTTCTTTGTCCAATCATCAGGAACTTCAATGGGCAATTGTGCCGCACCGGCATATGCGAACCTCTTCATGTACAAATTTGAACAGGATCACATTTTGTGCAACTCAGATTGGAACCATAATCTCATCCTGTATAAACGGCACATAGATGACATTTTTGTACTATGGAAAGGCACGGAACTTGCATTAATGACAGCTATTGAAGAACTTAACCGAGTTGATGATAGAATTAGTTTCACATTCAACATCAACAAACAGGAAATATCTTTTCTGGATGTACTTGTTATCAACAACGATGGACAATTGGATACCAGAGTATTCACTAAACCCACTGATAGAAACAATTTCCTTCATTTCACCAGTTTTCACCAACCATCACTGAAACAACATTTACCCTTTTCACAATTGCTCCGTATCAAAAGAATTTCGTCTACAACGAATCTCAAACCATTACTATTAACAAATTCAAACAGAGAGGATATCCCGAAGCCACCCTCAATGAAGCCATGGAAAGGGTCCGGAAACTCGAAAGAAAACAACTATTAATTTCACAAAACAAAGACGAAGAACAAAGATCAGTTTTCATTTCCAAATTTTCTACAAGAAGTTACAATGTCAAGAGAATCATTCTCAAACACTGGCCACTACTTGCGCTTGAAGAAGATTTCAAAGGAATCTTTTCTAATACTCCTAGATTTGCATATCAACGCACCCGCAACTTTAAGGAACTATTACAACCTAAGGAAGACGTTTCCAGAGTAAAACACCGTGGTACGTTACCATGTTATAACTGCAGTAACAGCAACGCTATAATCAAGGAAAATCAAATTTTACACCTAACCAAAGGATCTGTTATAAAACTACGAGTCACAGGTACATGTGACAGCAGCAATGTCATATATATGCTTAAATGCCCATGTGGTCAAGCTTATGTTGGAAAAACTCAGAGAAAAATAAAGACTCGGATTATCGAACACAAGAGCAACATCAGATTAAAAAATACGAAATCCACAGTAGCTACGCATTTCAACCAACAGCATCACAACCCCAGTCAACTGCGTTTCTGTATACTTGAGAATGTACCTATCCTCCCAGGAAGAGCCAACTCCCAACATCTTTTAAGAAGAGAGATATTCTGGATTACCCATCTCAACACCCGTCAGCCAAAAGGACTTAATGAACGGCTTGACTTTTTGTAAACATTCAGCTACTAGCCAATATTGTACTGATTGATGCATTGATGAATCTTTTGTTACCTTTGCATTCAAGAGATTATCATTTTTATTTTTTATTTTTTCCTCCTGAATCGTTTCTACAAATCATATAAATTACCTCGTGCATTTAGTTCTTCTCACATCATAATGTTTCATTTACCATCACTATTATACATTTTTTCACATATCGTCATATTCACCTTCATTAACAGTGCCATTTTCAATTCTGATTCACTTCGACACATTTCTGAATTTACTTTGTTGTTGATTTAATTTATTAGCACACTATTTGCTGATAAACTTAGATATCAACAATCACTGACATTGTTATTTTAGAACATAGCTTGTTCACATTTAACTTTATTTACACCGGGACTACATTATAGTCTTTTTTCGAATTTTATGATCACGTGACCAAACTTTCGCGGTATTTCTTTGCACTCAGGAAGTAAGCGTCTTTGAATGAACGGGAATTCTTTCAGCGGAACACAGTCGAATTTATATACCGCGGTAAGCTTTCACGATATAATGACCGATGCTGTCATAGTCACTGACGTTGTAAATCACTGCGATTAATCTTCACGCGCTTGCACGCTCGCAATACTCATTACTATATATGTGACTTTCTTTCCAACAGAAAGTATACTTTCAACGTTCCGCAATTATTTTGAATTCAAAGCCATGCACCATGGCAGTTACTTTGGACCTTGATGAAACGAACTAGAAAGGTTAGAAGTTACAATTCTTTTCGAAGTGGTTTTTAAAAAACTGAGTCGTACTGCTAAATTCACTTTTTGTCACAGAGACTTCACATGAATTTTTAAATCGCCACGATCTTACATGATCTTAAGGTCACTTTGAAATTTCGGTTCTAGACCATTTTTGATGCCGTGCACTCAACCACTCACTTTGGGACACAAACACTTGATTGTTGTTTTCGTTTAATCTCAGAACACCCGTGTTTAATGTATCGTAACAGAGGCGCAGTCTATTTCGCCGCCCGGCGTCCTTTCCTTTAATCTGTCTTCATCTATGATAACCCAGCTACTACTTCTTTCGCTAACATAATGAAATAAATATTGAAAATGTTTGTTGGATACTGCATATGCATTTATTTCACTGTTTTATTGGAAATTTGTTTAATGCTTTCAGAACTTAAGGCCCCTGATGAAGGGCCCGCCCGAAATGCATTGGGCAGAAATATGATGATTGGCAAAAAATAGTCCTTGAATACTATGAGTGAAATAGTATGAACACTATATGAAAATATTCAAAAACAACGAATTAAAGAAAGTGTTTAAAACATACAACGTACGGTTGTCGCACAATTATTTGAAAGTATATAAACAAAGGAGTGCTGAGTAAGAGACGTTACTCCCGCGGGAGATAACGCTATCAATGTTTTAGGCAAGTAAAGTAGCCCACTATAAATATGGGGAAGAGTGTGAGAAGCTTCTCACCTGGAAATCTCAAACTGACTTTATGAGGAATATAATTTTTAACCCCTTCGATGCTCATGACGGAGCGGTTCCGTCATGAGCATCGGTTGGGCTGTGCTTATGACGGAACTGCTCCGTCATGAGCACAGCCCCTGGGGGAAGCGATGGCGCTCCCCCCCTGGGGCATCGATCTTGCCCCCACAGAGGGGGATGGCAGCGGAAGAGTTTCCTCTGCCACCCCCGAGCCCCCCCACGCCTCCCCATGATGTCAGCACGCACAGCGCGCGCCGACGTAATCAGGAAGCGCTGGACGCGCTGGAATTCATTTCTTCCAGCGCGTCCAGCGAAGTAGGTATGTGGGGGGCAATTTAGGATGCCTTGAGGCATCGGGGGAGAGGAAAGAGTATTTCCTCTCCCCTGATGTCTCAATGCTGGGCATTCCTGCTTCACGATCGCGCACAGCATCTCGATCGTGGAGCAGGGATGCCCCACTAGACACCAGGGATGGTTTTTTTGCGTAAAGGAAGCGACCCCTTGGGCAAGGGTTGCTTCCTGGGGGCCAAATTTAAATTAAGACTTTTCTGCCCCCCATGGGGGCAGATCGGGCTTATGTTTAGCCGTTTCTGGTCCTAGGGGGGGCAGAAAAGCCCACTAGACCCAGGGATGTATTTGTGCTTCGAATGGGAAGTGACCCCTTGAGCAAGGGTCGCTTCCCGGGGAACAGTATTATTTTTCTGATACTCTGCCTTCCCTGGGGGCAGATTGCCTCATTTTTTTGGCTTTCCTGCACCCAGGGGGGGGGGGGGCAGAAACCCCCACTAGTCTCCAGGGAACATTTAAAAAATATGATGTACGTGACCCCTTGGGCAAGGGTCACTTCCGGGGGCCATCTTTTTTTGTATTGGGAACTCTGTCCCCCCCCCCCCCCCCCGGGGCAGATCGGCCCCTTTTTTGCCCTTTCTGCCCCCAGGGGAGGCAGAAACCCCCACTAGACACCAGGGAATTAGATTAAATAAAAATGGAAGTGACCCCTTGGGCAAGGGTCGCTTCCAGGGGGCAATTTTTTTAATAATATGTATTCGCCCCCCCCCCCCCCTCCCCCGGGACAGTTAGCCTGATTTGGGTAGTAACATAGCATGTTATAATGTTTATTGTTATATTTTTTGTGAAGTGCAATTGTAATGCTTTTTTTTTTTACTTTTTTGTTCTAGGTGAAGGCTTTTGCTCTTTCCAGTTTGCGGTTTCGTTACTGGTGGTTCTGCTGTTTGTGTAGTTTGGTAAGAGACTTTTTTTTGTACAATGTAAATGAGTTTGATTTCTCTGCATGACTTGTTTTTTGCAAATGGTGTAGTAATAGCAGTAGGTTTGGTTTTTGAGTGTCAAAAACTGTTTGCATTTGTGCTCGATGTGTATTTTGTTGTCTTCTGAGTAATTTTTTTTCTTTTTTTCTTCTTTCTAGTGGGATATCGTTGGTTTTTGCTGTGTCACTGCAGAGTAGGTTCTGGTGAGTGTAGCTGTCTCTTGTAAGTTAATTCTATAGTTTTTGAGTATATAGATCTTTGTGATAAAGGTACACATTTCTTTACTTGTTTTGCACATTGTTGGTTGTTGTTGACTTGTTTGTTCAGTCTTCTTTCTTAGTAAGTATAATGGCTAGCCGCAGGATTACTGCTCAGCAGGTTGTTGGTTTGCTTTTTGAGTCTTCCTCTGACCATGGTTCAGAGACTGACTCTGCATCTGAGGCAGAGGAGGCACGGGACGATTCTGGCAGTGAGTTTTCTCTCCATATGGAGTCATCGGATGATGAAGATACTCTTAGTGCGGATGAAGTGCCTGTGTTAGAGGAGGAGACTGATGTGCCGATAGTGCGGCAAGAGGCATCTGGGCTGCAGCCTGGGGCTGCAAGGCTTCCCGTTGGTGTAGTGCGGCAAGAGGCATCTGGGCTGCAGCCTGCGGCTGCAAGGCTTCCCGTTGGTGTAGTGCGGCAAGAGGCACCATTTTTACCGGGAGACCTGGGGGAACACTTGGTGGTGGTAAATTTGTGTGAGCCCGGTGATGCCACAACTTTCCCACACCAAAATGTGTGAAAAAGTGACTTTTTCAGCTAAAATTGAGGTTTGCAGGGGATTCTGGGTAAGGAAACGTTGGGGGATCCACGCAAGCCATACCTCCCTGGAAGCCCCCTGATGTGTAGTTTTCAGAAACGTGTGGGTTTGGTAGGTTTCCTTACGTGCCGGCAGAACTAGGGTTCAACAACTACAGCTAGGCACTTTGCAAAAAAAAGGTCATTTTTCACTGCAAAATTGAGGTGTGACCACGTTGCGTTTTGCGCCGTTTCCTGTCGCGGGCACTAGGCCGACCCGCACAAGTGAGGTACCATTTCTCTCGTAGGACTTTGGGGAACGCGGGGTGGGTGGAAATTTGTGGATCCACGCAGCTTCCAGAACTTTCCATCACAGAAATGTGGGGGAAATGTTTTTTTTTGTCAATTTTTAGGTTTGCAAGGGATTCTGGGTAACAGACCCTGGTGGGAGGCACTCAAGTCACCCCATCCTGGATTCCCCTGGGTGTCTAGTTTTAAAAAATGTATAGGTTTGCTAGGTTTCCTTAGGTGCCGGCAGAGCTATGGTTCAAAAACTACAGCTAGGCACTTTGCAAAAAAAAAGGTAATTTTTCACTGCAAAATTGAGGTGTGACCACGTTGCATTTTGCGCCGTTTCCTGTTGCGGGCACTAGGCCGACCCGCACAAATGAGGTACTATTTTTCTCGTAGGACTTTGGGGAACGCGGGGTGGGTGGAATTTTGTGGATATACGCAGATTCCAGACTTTCCATCACAGAAATGTGGGGAAAATGTGGTTTTCTTGACAATTTTTTAGGTTTGCAAGGGATTCTGGGTAACAGACCCTGGTGGGAGGCACTCAAGTCACCCCATCCTGGATTCCCCTGGGTGTCTAGTTTTCAAAAATGTATAGGTTTGCTAGGTTTCCCTAGGTGCCTGCAGAGCTAGGGTTCAAAAACTACAGCTAGTCACTTTGCCAAAAAAGGGTCATTTTTCACTGCAAAATTGAGGCGTGACCGCGTTGCGTTTTGCGCCGTTTCCCGTTGCGGGCACTAGGCCGACCCGCACAAGTGAGGTACCATTTTTCTCGTAAGACTTTGGGGAACGCGGGGTGGGTGGAAATTTATGGATCCACGCAGATTCCAGAACTTTCCACCACAGAAACGTGGGGAAAATTTGTTTTTTTTGACAATTTTTTAGGTTTGCAAGGGATTCTGTGGTAACAGACCCTGGTGGGAGGCACTCAAGTCACCCCATCCTGGATTCCCCTGAGTGTCTAGTTTTCAAAAATGTATAGGTTTGCTAGGTTTTACAAGGTGCCGGCAGAGCTAGGGTTCAAAAACTAGAGCTAGGCACTTTGCCAAAAAATGGTCATTTTTCACTGCGAAATTGAGGTGTGACCACGTTGCATTTTGTGCCATTTCCTGTCGTGGGCAGTAGGCCAACCTGCACAATTGAGGTACCATTTTTCTCGTAAGACTTTGGGGAACGCGGGGTGGGTGGAAATGTATGGATCCACGCAGATTCCAGAACTTTCCACCACAGAAATGTGGGGAAAATTTGTTTTTTTGGTCAATTTTATAGGTTTACAAGGGATTCTGGGTTACAGATCATGCTGGGAGGCAGTCAAGTCACCCCATCCTGGATTCCCCTGGGTGTCTAGTTTTAAAAAATGTATAGGTTTGCTAGGTTTCCCTATGTGCCGGCAGAGCTAGGGTTCAACAACTACAGCTAGACTCTTCGCAAAAAATGCCTAAAATTTCATTGTGAAAATGTGGTGTGTTCACATTAGGTTTTGAGCCATTTCCTGTCGTGGGCACTATGCCTACCCACACAAGTGAGGTACCATTTTTATCAGGAGACTTGGGGTAGTTCAGATTTGTAAAGCAACTGTTATTACCTATTGATTTTTGATGCATTTCTCCCTTCCAAATGAAAGACATTGTGTAAAAAAAAAGTCATTTTGAAAAATGACCAATAATTCTCACGCTATTATGAGTATTCCCAATTTCGAAAATGTGCAAATAGGCACTGTTTCTAAACTCTGGAATTTGTTCCCATTTCAGAAATACATAGGTGTCTTTCATACCGATTTTTCCATGTATACATTTTCCCACAATAATTGCTATATACCCGGAACATAAAAAAAAAACATTACAAAATGCTGCTCAGTTTTTTACTCTGGGTTCGTTGGGCTCTTGGTGAACCTACAAGTCCTATATATCCCCACAACCAGAAAGGTCAAGCGGATGTAACGGTACATTGCTTTTAAAGAGATGTCATAATTAGAAGAAGTTACAGGTGAAAACGTTGACACAAAAGGCTGCTTTTTTCAACTAATTTTTAATTTTTCCTATATTTAACTGGTAGTTTCTATAAAGAAACCTTAATGGATCTACACAAATGACCCCTTGCTGAATTCAGAATTTTGTCTACTTTTCCAAAATGTATAGCTTTCTAGGATCCATTATTGCCTTTGTACCCATTTCTACCATTAACTGGAAAGAGGTTGAAAGCACAAAAAATAGCAAAAATAGGGTATGTCCCAGAAAAAGGCCAAAACTGTGTAAACAATGTTGGTTTTCTGACAAAATTCTGTCATTCCCTAAAAGCTGGAGAAATGGTGATTTCAGCCCCACAAACCCTTTTTTGATACCATTTGCAGAAAAAAACCCAGATGCTTTCATTTGCAGCTCGTTTTTCCAATTTTTCACAAAAAAAACAAAATTTTGCTGTATTTTGACTAATTTCTGGGAACCCTCTAGGAGAATCCACAATCCCTGGGTACCTTTAAAATCCCCATGATGTTGGAAGAAAAGGACGCAAATTTAGCGTGGATACCTAATGTGGTCAAAAAGTTACAGGGGCCTAAGCACGCACTACCCCAAATAGCCCAAAAAAGTCTTAGCGCAGGAGGGGAAAAGGCCTAGCAGCGAAGGGGTTAAAAAAGTATCCAAAGATTTGGGGCGGGGATGCACTGAGAACGCAGAGATAGAACAAGCATTCAGGTTTTTTTTCCAAGAGTTATATACTGATTTAACTTTCAGCCCCCGAGAGTCAGGTAAAAGGTTATTTTATATTAACAGTATAGCGCTGCCAGCTGTTAAAAAAATGAATGAGAGGGTGCGCCGCCGGGCTGAATGGTATTCCCAATCGGTTTTATATATCCCTCTCTGAGGTAATTGTGCCTGTTTTGGCTAGGCTGATTGATGATATATTTTCTGAGGAGCTGTTGAGTCCGAAGTCCTGGGATGAAGCGGCCATTAGTTTGATTCTGAAACTAAATAAGGTCCCTAAAATGTAAAGTCCTATAGAGCGATCACATTGCTGAATTTTGATAATAAAATCTATGCGCGCATTTCAGCAAAGAGGTTGGAATCAGTGATAGGTTCCCTGGTTCAGGCTGATCAGAAGGGTTTTATTAAGGGCCATCAACTTCATGATCTAACACACGAGCTGATAGGTGCAATTGATATAGCTTAAATAAATAACATAGCCCTATCATTTTTCACATTTGAAGCTGCAAAAGCCTTTGATAGAGTGAGTTGACTTTTTTCACGCTATAGGTTGCATCAATTCGGCCTAGGTGAGAGGTTTGTAAAAGCTATTAGCGCCATATATAAGAAACCTTTTGCTAGGATCATGGTTAATGGGACCCTCGCCAAATTAATTAGTATAGAGTGAGGGACAAGACAGGGGTGCCCCCTATCCCCCTTGCTCTTTGATTTATACATCGCACCCCAAGCATGTAAAATTGGGGCAAATCTAAATATCATACCTTTTGAATGGAATGGGTGGGTGATAAAAACGGCACTCTATGCTGATAATCTGATGGTCTTTACAAAGAATTTTACTCATTCTTCTTCTGTGCTAGAACAACATTTGAGTGATTTTAGGAAGGTTTCTGGCACACAAGTAACTCAGGACCTTACCAAGCTGGCCCAGGTAAACCTTGACTAGAAAATGAAAGAGACTAGTGCTCAGTTAAGGTTTTGGGGTTCTACCACTTTCAATCATAGGTCGCTCTTACTTGGTGAAAATGTCTATTCTACCGGGAAACATCGTTTACAATGCGGGGATTACATCGCGATGCCATTACATCGCGGTTTTTACAACGCAAGTCGTTACAACGACTTGCACTAGATGGTGCTCTAGGACAAGGAATAGTATAATTTACTATCCAACACCTTCCCTACTGTACGTAGACTGGAGTTGGAATAGTAAATTATACTACTCCTAAGTCCAGCGTCCTCCAACGCAAGTCGTTGTAACGACTTGCGTTGTAAAAACCGCGATGTAATGTACCGCGATGTAAATGTATGCGTTGTAACGTCATACATCCATTCTACCAAAATTCACATTTATTTTTTATGCGATCCCACTGTCGTTCAACCTAAAGCTTTAAAAACTTTGCAAGGAGAAAAAACAAGATTTATTTGGTCCTACAAGGGAGTGAGGATCGCCTGGAACAAACTTTGAAGACTGAAATTAGAAGGTGGCATTGCAGGAACTGATTTCCGCTTCTACTGTTGGGCCTTCCAGTTAAAAGATATAGGACCTCCCTTATGCATTTCAGCTTGTTTTCCCCCTGTTTTCTATCTATGACAAAAAAATCCAACTTGTGGCAGTGATGGTTTTCTTTTTAAATGCGATCACCCAAAATAATGTAAGAAAGTTAAATTACAGACTTTGAAATCTACTGGGTGAGCTTTGGTACCAGATTAGAAGAATTCTGAAGATACCGTATTACAGTACAGTTGCACTGATTTGGAACTCCCCAGGGACTTCTATTTGCCTGCAGGATAAACTGACTGTCTAACTGCTGGAACTGGAAATAAATAAATGGGGCGATTATTGCGGGATAATGAATTAGTTTCGTGGGAGCTTTTAAACACTACCACAAACCAAATATTATCTATGTTTAAGTTTTACCAATAGTCGAGCGGGGCACATGGCTTAGGTAAAGATGGGGAAGAAAACGAAGAATGCGAAAATAAACTGCTGCAGCACTTTTACCAGAACAAAGAGGTCTCCAAGTGGTACTGGGTGCTGGTAAAGGGGGATTCGACGCCAGTGCCTCTGGAAGAGTCCTGGAAGAGAGACCTGCAGTATCGCTGCTCTCTTTATGGCCGGTCGTTAAAGCTGCACCACTCAGAAGGAATCACTTGTTTACAGTCCACAGAGCATACTGGACCCCTAAAAGGTTATCAACATTCAGAGGTGAAGGGCACCAAAGCTTGCCTAAAGTGTGCCACAGTGAACGCAGATGATACATATATGTTCCGGCAGTGTCCTCAGATCCAGGTCTTCTTGCAAGATGTTGATAAGACCATCTCAGAAATTTTGGGAAAATAGATCGAGGTACACCTTGCCGTAGTCATTTTTGGGGGCCTGCCAGGAGTGGGGGCCCAATTTAAACATTTTAATGGCGAGAAGAGAAATCTGTCTGAAATGCATTTCTCTCTCACCTCCAGTATTTCTTAAGTGGGTCAATTCTGTAAAAAGAGTTAATAGGTTTGATGGTAGCTGTCTTTTAAAAAAAAAGAGCAAGATTTTGGATGGCATGGGTAGAATGGGCTAATGCAATTTTTTAAACAATGACAATTTAAGGTCCTATGATTATGTAATAAGTAATACCATGACAGGGAGGTGGAGGTATTCTCAGGCTGTTATTCATCCTTCCACTCGCCCAGTTCTCTTGAGGCTTGCGCCAGGGTAACCTCGGAGATGGCTGAAAAACCTCAAATTATGAGCCCTTCTGTTGGGACAGCTTCCGAGCCCACACCTCTAGTATAGGCGCCAGCTGTACACCGAGATAAGGAAGGGGACCAGGCGTCCGCGGAATAGAATGGTTCCAGATGTTAGAGGCCATAGAGTCAGGCAACACAGCGATGCTCTTGGCCTGTGATTTGTTCAGATTAATTTGAAAACCCAAAACGTCCCTAGATTGCAGCAGTTCTTCTAGAAAGGGTGGAAGGGCCTCGCTGGGATTATCAATGGCCACAAAGACATCATCCGCATATAGCGTAATGATGTGTTAATCCCCCCCAAAATGCATCCCAGTGATGCCAGGGTAGTCTCTAACCCTCTGAGCAAAAGGCTCCATGCAAAGCACAAACAACAGGGGCAACAAAGGGCACCCCCTTTTCAAATGGGAAAGGGGGCTGAGCTTCTCCCATTGACTCCCCAAAGTTGCTCCCCACCCATGTCCTAAACCTGTCTCTGAAGCCAAAGTGTGTTAACACCTCTGTCAGATACAGACAGTGAACATGGTTGTATGCTTTCTTGCCTTAAACAGAGAAGAGCATAATCTCCTGGTGGGATCGATGGGCCTTTTCTATGAGATGGAAGATTCTTTTCGTGTTGTCTGCATATTCTCGGCAGGAAATACACCCAGCCAGGATAGCTGGATTCCAGTGGCATGTTTTTGCATTTGTCACCCCGAGTGGGATGGGTATGCTCAGACGTGAGTCCCGTGCTCTCCATGCCACTGGAAGCAAGCTATCCTGGCTGAAGCGGGGTGAAACCCCGAAACCGGTCCTAGGATGCTTGGTTCCAGTCCAGGGAGGACCTGGTTTGGCAGTTCGGGCTGGACTGTTCCCATGAGGCACAGGGTCAAGACTGATTTGCATATGGCTGGGTTCAAACTGGAATGGCATGGTGAGCAAAAAAACGATAGATTTAGGCCCAGATCTCTGTACTGGGGTGAATGTATGACATTGTTCTGCATTCTGTCCATCAACTGTTGTTTTTGCATTTGTCCCCCCGAGTGGGACGGGTATGCTCAGACGTGAGTCTCGTGCTCTCCATGCCACTGGAATCAAGCTATTCTGGCTGAAGAGGGGTGAAACACTGAAACCGGTCCTAGGATGCTTGGTTCCAGTCCAGGGAGGACCTGGCTTGGCAGTTCGGGCTGGATTGTTCCCATGAAGCACAGGGTCAAGACTGATTTGCATATGGCTGGGTTCAAACTGGAATGGCATGGTGAGCAAAAAAACGATGGATTTAGGCCCATATCTCTGTACTGCGGTGAATGTATGACATTGTTCTGCATTCTGTCCATCAACTGTTGTTTTTGCATTTGTCACCCCGAGTGAACCAAAGAGTCCCATCCAATGAGGCTGCTCCCGCCCCTTGCTCTCTGCAGGCAGACCAGTCCTTGTTGTTATCAAAGACCAAGTTAAATTCACCACCAACCAAAATCCAACGATCGTGGGCCATCATTGTATCTGCCACTGCTCTGCGAACAAACTGTTCCTACCTCTTGTTGGGGGCTTACAGAGAGCCTAAGACAAGTGTGTATGACCCCATATGTCTTCGGTAGACAAGAAGACAGCCCCTGATTTCTGCAACCTTGGAGCCTATCCTACCTCTAAAGGAGTGTGAAACAAATACTGCAACCACAGCTGACTTGTTTTAAGCCGGTGACAATTCCTTGCTAGTAAATGCGTCTCTTGAAACAGGCAGATATCAGCCTTCGCTTGTTCTAGATAGGTGAGAATGGCCTGCCTTTTAACAGGGTTGTTAAGCCCCTTAACATTGAGGGTTACTACTCTTAGAGTACCCTGAGTCATAGTGACGGTATATACTTGTCACACACAATTCCACCAATAACCCCTACCCTCGCCTTTCAAGATGCCCCGTAGATTGACCCACTCAGCTAAAAACATCAATGCAGCTTAGCAGTGTTACCTTCTTGAGTGCCCTTACAACAAACAACCCCACCCCCAAAAAACATTGTTAGGAGAAAAAAAAGTCACACAACCCCCCCCCCCCACTGAACATCATCAGTGACTTTTCAGTGGAGAATTGGTGTAGAGGGTCAATTGTAGCCACTGATCCAAATAGCAACCTCTCCTGCCCTCACAGCCCCGGGACCCGGCTCACCCCCCGGAATGCAAAGAGAGTACATTACTAATATTCAGCCCTGGCAGCATCACAAGGAATCCTGAGTCGACTGCTCCTCTACTAGCCTCTCCATTACTGCCCGTCTCTCTCATGCAATTGTGGCAGAATCAAGACCTGAGACGCCAGGGTGAGATGCAGTCCTCCACCACCACTTGCGTTTGTTGGGTCTTCTCCCAGCAGCAGTCCCCTCTGCTGAGGTGGATCCATCACCCTCAATCTTTAGCAATTCACAAGCTTCCCTGAGGGAGTGAATCTGATATAGCTATCCCTCCCACCGAAAAATAATCAGGGGTTGGGCGGGGTTCACAGAGTTCTGCTACGCGGAATTCAAACTCTGCTGCGGTATGCGGAGTTCTGCTTGTGGGCAGAGTTTGCTGGCGCACCTGTTTGCATTGCATTGGGAACACAGAGTGCGTCCTCAGGCACCAAACCCCGAAAACTAGACAACCTACCCTATGGGGATTACTACCAATAACGGCCCAATACCCATGTGGAAGGTGCACAGTATGAAGTTTCACAAAAGCATGTGAATAAATTAATCTAGGAGAAAACTGACCGTGGATGCAAAATGGACATATCTACTTCAACACGAAAAACTGCATATACCTGATTACTTGCCCATACAATGTATTGTACTTCAAGATGACCACGAGACCCATATAAACCAGGATTACGGAACACCGCAGCAATGTCCGCTGAAAGCGCATTACCACCAAAATGTCAACATACTTTGCAAATAGTAATCATAAGCGGGAAGATATAAAAAGGTCTATTTTGGAAGCCAATGACCGCTGGGACCAGCGGTCACTTTTTACAAGAGAACAGCGCTAGGTTTTCTCCCTGAAAAGACATACATGGACTGAATGATTAAATTCCTTGTCATGAGTGTAACAGGTTATCATAGATCAACACCCTGAACCCACACTCTGGTAAAGTTCAGCACCATGAAATATAGATTATGCATGGGAACAAACTAGTATACAGACATAATCTATCATCCCCCTCAAAAGACAGTAACTATGTGGGGTGGCTGCATGTGAAGGAAACACCAAGAAATGACCATACTGAACAGACCTGGCAGGTGTCCTAATAAAATAATTCCCATAGGTAACATCCAGTAATGAGAGATGATAATCCAGTATATCATACAGGTGTCTTGGGGAGGGAAATATAATAATTAATAATAATAAATTCCATTGCAGCAATCATCAGTCGGGAAAAAAATATGGTAGGGCGCATACTCATGATACCAACCCATCAAGCACTGCTATAATAACAATACCCATATGAGATATAGCCCCTAGGTGGTTTAATAAAATGTATAAAAAAACAAAATTAAGATTGTTACTTTATTCTGGGTTGTGTTGAGACCATCTCTGTATCTCATATTAATTGGTATCATAACTAAAGAAGTCACAATAATGGTTATTTGTCTGCTCCAATATGCACCCATACCTGAGGAAGTCAGGGAGAGGGGTAGGTCCAGCGCGACATTCTGCGTGCAAAGCTGTGAGTATGACACAAACACAGAGGACCCGGGGAGTACATCACTCAATCAATCAGGGGGTTTGTAGAGCATGCTACTCACCCGTGAGGGTCTCAAGGTGCTGGGGGGGCAGGGGTGCAGTTCCAGATCAATCAAAGAGCCGGGTCTTGAGGCTCTTCCTGAAGGTGTGCAGCATGGGGGAGCCTCTAATGTTGACTGGGAGCTCGTTCCAGGTCTTTGCTGCTAGGTAGGAGGAAGCTCTTCTGCCTGCTCTGGTTCTGCTGATGCGTGCGGTCTCTGCCAGGGCGAGGTCGGCGGAGCAGAAGTTCCTTTTGGGTACGTGGAAGGAGACTCTTTTGTTGAGGTATTTTGGTCCGATGTTGTGGAGGGATATGTAGGCGTGGGTGAGTAGCTTGAAGGTTACTCTCTTCTCGATGGGGAGACAGCGGAGGTCTTGCAGGTGCTGGGTCATGTGCTTATGTCGAAGGGTTCCAAGGACGAGTCTGGCTGTGGTGTTCTGGATGGTTTGGAGCTTGTGTAGCAGGGATTTGTTGATTCTGGCGTAGAGGGCATTACCCTAGTCCAGTCTGCTGGTTATGAGTGTGCGGGTGACGGTCTTTCTGTGTTCGGTAGGGATCCACTTGAAGGTCTTGCGGTGGATGCGGAGGGAGTTGAAACAGGTGGAGGCGAAGACGTTGATCTGGCAGGTCCAGTTGAGGAAGGAGTCTAGAATGATGCCGATGTTTTGGCCGTGGTCCGTCGTGGTGGGTGGGCTTCCGAGGTTAGGGGTCCACCAGGAGCTGTCCCAAGCTGTAGGGGGGGTCCGAGAACAAGGACCTCCGTCTTCTCTGAGTTCAGTTTTAGGCAGCTGTCACTCATCCAAGCTGCGACGTCTTTCATTCCTTCTTGGAAATTGAGTCTGAGTACTCCAACAGCACCACTACAAGCTCAGCTCCTTTGTTTTGCATTCTCTCTTCCAGACAGAAACCACAGTCTCCAAGCGGTCCTCTGCCTTGACCTAAGGCATGTTGGCCTGTTGTTAGGGGTAAGAGATACCACTACCCTTATCTAGGTTATACCGATGTGAGCACTAATGACGGAAATTGAGAGAAAAATCAACATATGTGTCTTGTCTTTTTTATATGTTCTACAACGTTTCTCTTTTATGTAAACACAATGATGTCACAAAGATACATTGGTACAGGTGGCGCTTGCCGATAGTAGAGCAGTACATGATTATCCAAGAGCACACCATGACACTGCTCGATGTAATAACATGTTGCAACCAGGTTCTCCTGGCCTAGCCTACCGCATTAATCTGCTTTGACAGAATAAATTGTTCTGTGTTTCTTTTTCCTTTCTTCTTTTTTATCTATCTTCTCTCCCCTCACCCTTCAGGTTGGATTTTGGAAACATGAAAGGGTGAGCAAAATCCAAGTACTTTTTTGACCTCATGCTTCACCACTGCGGAATGTTACAAAGAACTGTACTCTGACACCTGCCCTGAATAAGGGTAGGGTATTTATTTAAAACTGGTCCTGAACAAATGCTGTGGATCCCTCATGGACGAGCAGGGTCTGAACCATGTCGACCAGACCTATAAAACCTAAACAGTTTTTGCACAACACAGACCAGATAGTCGCGCTCCAAAACTTTGTGCTGACTTTTCATATTTTTATTGTTTTTAACCCTACCAAGGGGGCCCCTGAATATATTGTTCATTAGATAAGCTTTAGTTAGATTTAGACCATTGAACAACCACTCATTAGCTCCACACACCTGCACACATCATCCTGGCTGATATATATATATCTATATCAAAAGATCTCCACTAAAGAGCCCTCTTGTGGGGCCCATGGGGCATTGTAGCGCCAGCCTCACAAGGATCAAAAAGCCCAATGATGAAGCATGACGCCTGCATGGGTGTGTGTGGGTATCACTTCCAAATAAAGACGATCCCCCTTAGAGCTATCTATTCCAACCTTTCTTTATCCCTTTATCACATAGGAACAAGTGCCCTACTCTGGTTACATAAAAACATATTACAAACATTTATCTATCTCAACTAACAATGACACATGATGTACTGTCTATTGCCACTTTAAAATGTGTAAGCAAGTTTCCATAATTTAAAAATACAATTGCCATGTAACCTTGCTCATCAGATCTGCTCCTGAAGGGATGGCATATTACTCACTGGAAAAACATGACTTCTAGGTAGCGAGAAACATATTCAAGATCACATGGCAGACCCAGAAGAAAGGGGAATGCGTTTTGAAACAGAACTATTAGTTCCTGTTTTAAAAATCTATAAATATTTATGATGCATTGCACGTAATTGAATTTATTTAGTGCTTACTACCCCTGACGAGGCATCAAAGTGCTTTTCGGTGAGTAGAACTCTGCTATGGAACACAAAAGGATTAGTGGTGGATTAGTACAGGGATATATGAGCTAATGTGATTGGTGGACCTGTGAGCCTGTTAGTTGGATTTAATAGGATAATGGAGGGATAGAGAGGGAAGAGTCTAGAAAGGATTATTTGGGAGTTCATTCATAGTAGTAAGGTGAGGTTTGGGATGAGTAAAAAGGAGATGATGAAGGAGGGAACAGTCTCTAGATCATAGCAGTAAAAGATGTTTGGTATGAGTCAAAGGAGGGGAACATGAGGGAAGAATGTAAAAAGCGTTTTAGAATGAGGTTTGGGGGAGCCTGGAGGGATAGAGGGGGAAAGAGTCTAGAAAGGGTTATTTTAGGAAATGATAGTAGTTTCGGGATGAGTCAGAGTGAAGGTAGAGGATATATGGAGAGAGGTAGACGGTAAGACGGAGTAGTGCATTGGAGAGAGTGAAAGTTTTTCTTTTCTTTGAATACGGGCACGCCTCGTGTATAAGCAAAAGGGTAGCAGGGGAAAAATAGCTGGTAACACCAGCATCAAATATAGATGGGCATAGATCAGACACAAACACATAACCATGCTGCAGGACTGCAACATGCAGAAAAATAAAAACACAACTGCAGCGCCAGCGCGACACACACCCATTAGCACAGACTGTAAGGGAGATGCTGTAGGCTGCAACAACTGCACCACAGTCACAGACAAAAAGCACAACATACAATGACTAGCAAACATAACAACATGGAGTAAGAGACACCCAACAAAATTATACAGCAGCAGATGTCATTTTATGCCTCCTTAGATTAACACAACAATATGCTATATTTATAAGTACATTAAAGCTCGAACTCTGTGCATAATTTGTGCTAATCCAAGTTATGTTGAAGAAAAGCTGTTGTAAATGATTCACATGTACACTACGTTAATATTGGCCGAATAATTGACATATTTTAAAATTAATTGCTCCTCAACTCGATTTTTTATTTTTTTATTTACTCACAAAGTGGACCTTTCAAAGCATATTTAATCGAAGACACATTTTAAACAGCATTAGTTTCTAATGAAAAGTGGGGGTTCAGGCCTGATATTCAAATCAGATTTAAACTTTACACACACACCCACCTGGTCCAGACTTGCCCACTGGCAGCAATGCACATTGTTCTCCATGTAGTCCTCAAATTCTGACCTGTTATAGTCCTGCAAATTTGCCCATATACTGGCATGCAGCAATTAACGGATTTGTCCAACACACAATGATGAAATCATGTACACTGCTAGTTAGTTTTCATGGTGCACCATAAGCCCCAAATGTTCTCAGTTCCTGCAGCATTGCAATTATGCACATTTCCTTTCTTTTTTTACCCACTTCTTTTTAACCCTAGGAATCTTCTAATACATAACTCACACGGCAAGTGCCCGACCCAGGAAGGAGGTCTGTCACTAGGACCGAAACCTGCAACATACACATTTCTGGAGCAGGGGCATGATGATCGCAGCCTGTGATGGAGGTGTGAAACATACAGCTAAACAGCATGTGCATTAACCCATCGGGTACATGGTTTTAGGACCGGTGAACTGCTGCCTACACATTTATGGATGCAGTCAGTATATTAACCACTGAACTATTTCACTAGGTTTATAGTCTGGGGGTGGTAGATTACTCAAGCTACTCTGCATTAGGGCATCGTCACCTGCTTGTATCTCACTCATATTTTACCTGTAGGACACAAAGCCTCTGTGTTTTCCCTATGCTTTTTTTTATTTTCATTACTTTCACTTTTCTCTCCTTTTCTGCCTTTGTTTCAAACTGCCTCTTTTTGTCAGCAGCCTTTCCTCTCACCTTTCCCCTTTGTTGATATTGTGTGCTGATTTCTCTCATTACTTCCCTGTGATGTATTCTTTTCCACCCATTTAACTTTGTTTAAATTAATTCTTTATCACATCCCACTCTGTATGTTTTTTGCTCTGTTATGGATCTTCATTCTTCTCTCCTTTTCTTCCCCTCCTTTTTACTTAGTTTTTTTCCTTGGTTTTTTTTTGTTTGCCCTTCCATTCTCTCTCTTTTTAACTGCTTGCTCTTTCACTTTTTTCCTCCATCCTTGTTCGTGTTTCAGCCCCCCTTACATTTTTATTCCTTATCTCCCCACCTTACTTTCTGCCATCGGTGCATTGGGCACAGGTTATAGTAAAGTGACAAGAACAGCTAAATGATCTTCACGAATGGAGCAGCTGATTGGGAGCTTGTGGGAAAGGGCTCCCTTTACAAATTCACTAAACGCTTTTGTTAGCAAATGGCTTCTGATTCGACTTCCCTAAAGTCTGTCCTTTCTGTAGATGCTAAGGGAGAGTAGGGGTGGAGCTGCAGGTTGAAGGGCACCTTTTAGGTAAGGCCAAGCATTTGTCTACCTTAATCACACTTTAGTGAAGAGCACTCATACCTCTTTGTGCCTCTGCTGCGGGCATTCCAGGCCAGAGACATCCCTGCTGTGATGGGCATCAAGGCCATGTTTGGGGTGCAGTCTGGAAGACATTCAACATGCAAATGTATTCAAATTTACCATTCCTTATCAGGAAAGGTGACTGCTGAGGTCCTCCTGTTTTTGCAGATATGGGCACTTTTAAAGGCAGGATAACAGTGTAAAAAACACTCACCTCACAAAGATAAACGGTTTCAAAGTAAGCCAACCAAAGGAGACCAAAATAAATCTGAAGAAAAAAATGCCAGTAATTGGAAATTGCAGTCAGGGGGAGGTGCAGTCTGGTGGCAATACCAGCCAGCCTGTAACGTTCTTAAATCGAAATATCAAGAATAACTGGATTTCTAGAAACTAAACCTCTAGTACTGGGATGAACCCAAAAGATCGGAAATAAAACTGTATTTTTCCAGAATTGGAAATATGTTTATATTCCAGTTCAGCCTGATAAAGCAGATAAGCTGCTGAATTTTTAACTCACACATAAAACCGGTTATGACACATTTGAGAGAGAATGTATGAAATGTGCACCAATTGTGCTAACTGTACCTTGAAGAAACATGAGAAAAATCCTGGGCAGGCTTAGTTACTGCATCGTAAAAGCATGCAGACAAGAGTTAATTAGATGAAAAATAGTCAGTTGAATAACATAGACTGTACTCTATATACTAGTATTGGTGTATCCTTTCACAACATAATAGAAAATGTTCAGTGATGAATTCACATAGTGTAAGATTTTTCTAATTACACTTTCGTAATAATAATGTGTGTGAAGTATTTATGAAAAATAATGTAAGCTAGATGAAATTATCTGTATTTTGGGAGTCACATATTAAACTCCATGTTTTGCACTTGTGAAATTGTGCACCAAATTATAAAATAGAAAAGGGTGCTGCAAGTTTCTACTTAAACCAAATGCTCTGAAACGTTTAGGGAATAATTGTCATATGTGTACTAATATGAATCTCTAGAAACAATATGAATAATTTATGTTTTGAAATAATTTTATAAGTTGGAACTTTGAAAATGCAGCAATATGTCATAGTTACATGTGCCATTTACAATGAAAGTAAAATGCTTTATGAGTGCAAATGAGTTAGAGGATGTATTCATTCTTTTTAATAATTATGATAAAATCTAAGTTTAACTAAATTCTGTTTCCATCTCTCCATGATTTATCTCCAATTATTGACTGTGAAATTCCAATTGGGTTATTAATGTTTAAAGGGAATTCTAATAGAGAGATCTCTGGACAGCAGCATAGCTCTAACTGAATTATTGGTTTGTATTATCTTAGTTCGACTGAATTTCTTCAGGGGATTTGGTCTAGCAGTGATAATAAAAAAAAATATTTTGAAGGTTATATACATGAACCTATTTATAAGTTTGAAGGTTAGTTACTCAATTCCTAAGTCCTCATTGGATAACTGGAGATTGATCCCCTATGTCTGACCCGTCTTGGCACAAAGCAAGATCTATCGGAGGACCAAATGTATGAGAGCCAATGCAAGTGACAGGAGATAAAGGGTTAGTGATAAGAAAGGGCCCGGTGATGCTACATAGTAATTCCGGTAGTGTGTCAGATGGTTTATCTTTAATTTATTTTAAAAAAATTTATTTTACGAAGTTTTATATAGCGCGAACTTGACCCGAAGGTATCGGGTATCAGAGCGCTTCACATAGCAGTTGCGTTACATGAGGACACACATTCATTTTTTGTCAGGCACGGGGAGATTAAGTGATTTTCCCAGAATCACAGGATCATTGCTGAGACTCGAACCCAGTTCCCAAAATTCGAGGTCGACCGCCCTAGCCGTCTGGCGATGATGTTAGGATATAGGGGGTCCCTACTGGGATCACTATTGAAATTCTCTGACCAAAGATTGCCCACCCCAGCTCAAGCTCATGTTTGGTTGAAGGAGACCAAGTGCTGGTATCCACAGAGGAGTACAAGGAAGACGATTTAGTGCAGTGGTTTGAGTATTAATAGGGTTGCACTTTGCAAGTGCTTAAGCTTAGATTGCAGTTAAATGAAATGGCCGTATGAGATTAAGAGAAGTGGTCCACGTCTGGGTAATGCGTTTTATGCAGAAAAGTTGAAGTTGTTATTGTGTCCGTCATGACCAAAGATCCCGGGATATACACCAGTAGTGGTCTCAGTGTAGAATATGCTGAGTAAGTTGTCTGCTGTGATTTGAAGGTGCTGTTCGTGAGATACCGTCACTAGTACCACTGAGTGAAGGGAACTTCCTTTGTGTAAGTGAGGGATAAAGTTGTTACAGTTGCTCTCAGAGCACGTGGAGAAATTACGACAACCTGAGTGAGTTCTCACTGGTCGAGATTTCACTTGAAGTGTATATAATAATAGATTAGATCATTGTATTTAGTTAGACTTCTTGTATGAAAGGACCTATCATTTCTTTAGTGGAGCAGACAGAGTTCTTGAAATACATTGCATTGTGTGAATATTTTTGCCTAGAGAAAATACGCATGAAGGATTGCAATGGAGGGGTAGCCACTGTGAGGAGTGAGATTGATGTCACAGTGTGCCGTGCTGGTTTGGTTAATTGGTGTAATGCTGCGCTGTGATAGGGTGACGACGTCACTATAAGCTTTACTGGTATTGGATGTGAAGGAGCAAAACAAGGAAGTATAGGAGAAATGGATTGAGGAGAGTTATTTGTGAAGCACAAAATGTATAATTAGTAAAAAGATGAAAATCTTGAACAATTTGAAGAGCTTGATGCATACAGATGTACCCATACCCACTCGATGAAGGGTACCAATACCATCTCAGGGTACACCAACAATTATATCTGTCCCAAGGAAAAGGATATCACATGTGTACATGGCTTGAAAATTATATGAAATGCAATGGAAATGATGGACCATTAGGTTTCCCACAATATGGAACATTGAATGTCAGAATTCTAGGCATTGTCAAGAGACAACTATATGAGACTTAACCGCCTCCTAGGCATTTTCAATTCAAGGCGCTTATTGAATGGGAGCATGTAGCACATCAGAAAGAGAAGCAGAAACGACAGGGAAGGTACAAGATTACTTTAAACCGATATGTTGAAGCTAGATGGGATGCTCAACAGAAGGCTTGGAGAACAAATGTAGCAGAGGAAACAAGAATGTATCCCTTAATAGTTGCAGAGAAAGTAGATGGAAAGAAGCGTAAGGAAAAAAAAATGCATCTTGAAGAGCCCAAAACTCTATCTCCAGCTGGAGATACTGATCATGAATTTGATGATGAATTCTTAAATGAATTATTGCTGAACCGTTCACCATCTTATAATGAAGATCATTTCCAGAGTTTAACCAATTCTTATTTGGGCAAAATTCCTGATGCGCCTGCCTTGCCCATATAGCCAGTTCCACACACACTTTTACACAAGTGGGTGGTAACATACGGATGTGTGATGTAAATAATCAGACTGTTTTGAAGGCGCCAGATGCCTTGACTGCCCCAGTGACTGTAGGTCCTGTAGTTCCTTTATATCAACCTAGGAATAGAGGGAAACGTACATGCATTGTCCTTTCCTACTGGGATAAATTGTTCAACTTCTACTCCTGCACATTTGCGATTCGGACAGCCTACCCAGATGCCTTTAGTTCCTTCTCCAGCTTAAATTCCCTGCAGAACTAGAGCTGGTCCAAATGTACATTCCACTCGAATAAATTCTTTCAGAGGAATGAAACTCCACCACAGGGAACATTCTTATGATGGGAACGCCAGACTCTGACGAGTCCCTTTTACACACCTATTGCAAGAATGGAAGGTCAGCATGAGGATTTATTAGAAATACAATAGAAGGGCAAACAGTTCCTACCTCACAAGAATTTGATGATTGGCCTAAAGATATAGTTACCCCTGTGAATGATAAAGGTGTTGGGATTAATGTAACAAATGCTGTGGTAATGAAAAAATATAGGTCCTTTGATGACGCAAGACTCAAGGTGGAATAGGTAGAAATTATTATAGTAACCTTAAGCCCTGCTTGGATAGTTGACGATCAGGGTGATTAATTATTGTTTGTCTGCAAAGACATTACCAAACATGCTCGAAACACACATAAAAAGTTGAATTCGCCCAGAAATATAGAGTGGATGTACAAAAGTTTAAAACATTGCAGAAACCCAATCAAAAAGATTTCAGGTATATTGAAAACATGAGACCTTCAGGAATGAGATACAGATGAAAGAATTGCTAGTTGCCCTTAAGAAATGGGTAGAGTTGGAAAAAAGGGAAGGCCGATGGGCCAAAAATAAGGAAATGAAAAAGGGTACCATGCAAATGTTCCTGGTCTTCGAAGATGATGGGAAAGAAGGAGTGAGGAATCTCCCTATGAGAGAGGTACCTGGAGTAGGATACATAGATGTTCCTTGGACCAGACCAAACATATTGTCCATTACAAACGATTTTTCAAAATTGAAAGAAAATCCTGTTGAATGGTGCAAACAAGTTCAACAGTTTGTGAAGGATTCAAAGGTTTTGTTGAAAGATTTAGATGCCTTATTTGATATTGTAGTGCCAAGTAAAATGTGGGTGGAATGTAAAATCGCTGTAGATTGGCCTGAAACAGAACCAGCTAGGAATGCTCGCACAGGTGCACCATCTCCTGAGGTGATGAAGAAATATAACCAAGCCATTACTTATTTGAAAGGGAAAATTTCCCCTAAAGAGATTGATTGGTTATAAAATTGAAAGGACAACCCAAGAATTGAAGGAAGCAGTTCATGCTTACTATGAGAGTTTATTGAAAGCCTTTAAGCAGTACAGTGGAATGGAGAATGTGTCTATAAAAAATATGGCAAATTTTGTTTATCGGTTTGTGTATGGATTGAGACCTGAAATTAGCAACATGATCCAGCAGCATTTAGTTTGTTGGCAGAATAAACCGGTAGATGAAATCATCTGTTATGCAAAATATTGTGGAGATGAAATTGAATCAAAACACAAGAAACTCAAGGAAAAACAAATGATTGGCGGAATGAAAGCAGGGCCAAGGTGGACAGATGTTGATCCCATGTTTGTTGAGCAGGTTGGTTATCAACAGACCCCAACGATGTGAGGGGCAATTGGAGGACAACAGCAGAAGATGCCGTCCCAAGGTAGAGGTCAAAGTGTTTCAATTGATGTGTTAAAAAGGACAAACCCTTGGCACGTTTGCAGCAAGTTAGGGCATTGGAAGCACGAATATCGATTTAATCCAATGAATCAAGGAAATGGGTGGACAGATACAGAATACTGGAAATGCACAGTGACACGGAAATGGC
The DNA here is from genome assembly GCF_964204655.1 of Triturus cristatus. Classification (NCBI taxonomy): domain Eukaryota; kingdom Metazoa; phylum Chordata; class Amphibia; order Caudata; family Salamandridae; genus Triturus; species Triturus cristatus. The sequence goes on from NC_140586.1 coordinate 722,359,495, forward strand.
ATGGTACAGACTCAACAGGTTCACAGACAGAGAATTCAAACTCAAAATGTGCTCCTAGCCCCAAAGCCCCAAATGAATGATGAGGTCCAGAAATACAATTTGAATAAAGGATTTTAAACAGATGCAGAATCCTATGCAAATCAGAATGTGACTCAACAGTACTCTTTGATACAGCTACATGATGCAGACTCAGACCTGCCACAATGATGGTACCTGGGAGGGATGAAGGAATGTGTGCTTGGCACATCCTTAGAGGTAGCAACAAACACATCAAGAAAGAGGACCCCTGAGTAATGCATGCACAGGCAGACAAATAAGGGAAACAATAATGTATACCTAAAAAACAAAACAGACTGCCTGTAAAGTATTAATTAATGGTATATCTCGCCATGCTAAAGGATGCTTACCACGTCATTTATGGAGTCTTTATGTGTAAGTATATCACACAGCGGATGCTTTTTTAAAGAAGCATAAAAGAGAACATTAGTGCTATAATCAAGAAAAAAAGATTTTTTGTGTTATTTATTGTAAATAACATCATACAAAAATACATATGCCTGTACATCTAAAGGTGTAAGACATGACAATAAGAATATAACAAAGAGGATGATATCCCCAACGCTGGAGTACCAGGCCCCGATTCAAGGCCCATATACCTCTCAACACATTCATACAAAAAATGCTCTCATTCATACCAATAGCCCGAGAGGCAGGCAGAACCATAAATACCAAAAATGGGGACAAACATACTAGTAAATAAACAAATAAAAACAAACATTCATACAAAAAATCAGTTGCTCTTCGTACATATAGTTAGCAAATAATTTCTTCAAAACATGTAATTGTTAAACATGTTAAATATTTTGATGGTCGAGTCTTGTTAACTGGAAATGTGCTGACGCTCATTTTGGTGAACACCTACAAATATGGTTACACCTTCTTCAGGGCACTAAGCTGATCAAGCATAGGGCAAAGCAGGAGGGGGGAAAAGGGGGTGTTGCCTCCAATGCAGAATCTGAAATTATAGAGTACATACATAAATCTATGTATTTAATTATATGTATATATACACACTTTGACTCCAACCAATGTGAAGACTCAATCCACAAAATAATGGATATGGGTGACATGTACAGAGAGGGTATAAAGTTTTGACCTTATATCCCCATCTTTGGGTATTGCAAGAGTCCAAGAAGAGAGGAAATAAAAAGCCAAGTAAGAAAAAAATTAAATAAAACTGTCATGCAATGCCGCAAGGTGTCTCCACATGCATACCGATAATTGGCTTTAAATTCCATCCGAGCTGGTGTCCTCTAGGTGTAATAGAACCCACTTAAAGCCTTATATCCCATAGTAGGCATAGTTTAATTAAACAAATGCACAGAAATGAGCATGTTCATTTAATACCAACTGGAGAATGTATAGCAATCTAGAAACTGAATATTCCTGTAGTTCAGCAGAGGCCCAAACATAAGGATCAACTTCGAAGTAAAAATCTCTACCGGAGAATGGACTAAAAGAGGACTCAGTCATGAACCGAATATAAACAGAACATCCGGGTTGTAGTCTAAAAGCCACACGCCAGGGCCAGTCAGAGAGTATGGTTGCCCACCAATAGTGGGATAACCCACACGTGTGAGGTCAAAGAAAATAGCTGCATCATGACCAGTGGCCAATTCCTTACCTTATATTAAAAAAACGGAGCAAAGATGTGCGCCTGCGGCATTGGATTGTGCACACGCCTGCAATCAGGTAGAGACTTCTGATCATCATCAGCAGAGGAAATTGGAGGTACAGCTATCCCAGCATTCCAGTGGGGGGGTAACAGGCTACGCCCTCTAACACTCTCCTATGTGCGATTGAACGATAATACAGAGGCCATATTGAAAGGAGAAAACAGTCATATTGCATGGACTGACAAACCAAAAACAGATGAAAATTAAAACAAAACCAAATAGGGCTGAAAGAATAAAAAGGAATTATATAATAGGAAGAATTATATGAAGATCCAAATAACAGAAATAAGAGAATGGAAAATATATAGGATATCAGCTAAGATGAAAACTGTAAACTCCAAAGGCGGCAAGATGTTTCGCCTATATGGCCCCCACAGATTTTGGGACATAAAAATATAACAAGAAAAGAAACCATGTTTAAAAAAAGGTCAAGTTGTGAGTGCTGGGGGGACGGGTAAACAGAACCTCTACCCTCAACAACCAGGGGGCAGCCAAATGAATTGAAGGAAACCCAACCGGAGACCCACATGGAAAGCAAATAAAAACACAGTGGACCAGAATGGGCAAGGCTGGTCCACGTTCTCAGTCTGGATTACATAGATAATCAGACACATAAGGAACCCAAGAAGAGGTTGTGAAGTTAAACGAAAGATATGTAAAAATGGAGAATACAGATTTCATGTAGCAATAGAAAAAAGTAACTCACCAAGAGGGGTACTCCTCAGAAAGAGGAGTATAGCTCAGAAATATGCCAAATGGATCCAGAATGGAAATCTCACCAGAACCAGAAATTTGACAGAAACAAAAATATGGGGAAAGAACAATGTTCCTGGGAAAAACGCCCAGGCAACCGAGTCTCAGATGAAATTTTCGCATGGGGTATATTCATTAAGGCCCTTTTTGTGGGTGTTAAGCAAAAATATCCAAAAAAACATGCGTTTTTTCCAAACAGAACATTGTCTTTGCCTTTCTGGGGAACAATGTTCTCAATGATCGTCCAATGGAGATAATTTTCCGAGTGTTTCATTTCCATCCAATATTTAACCAATGGGGCAGCAGATCTACCAATGTGGATGTCGGATTTGTGATCTCCTATTCCTATTCTCCATTCACGTCCGGTTTCCCCTATGTATCCCAGCTCACACGGGCACAGGATAAGATAAATAATATTCGATGAACTGCAGTTTGTCATATCTTTAAGATAGATAGTTCTTTCACCCACCTGATAGAATCAGCCACTATAGCGTAGCACAAGCTTGACAAGTACCATATTTGTGGTTGCCCTTGATAGTGTCATTACCTGTGATGGACTTTTGACAAAAACCTTTGTGTTCGCGCAGTTTCGCTCTGACCAACAAATTGCGAAGATTGTAATTTCTTTTGGTCATGCAAGTCGAGTCTTGTCATTGTTAATATTCAGCAAATGCCATTGAGCATTAACAATTTGTCTGATCACTCCATCCGTATAATAATGTCTGGTGACACAAACCAATTTTTCCTCCTATTGTTTGTTCTTAGATACAAACATGCTGTCTCTATTAAAATATCATGATCTTTTAAGGGAGTTTTTTATTTGTTTTTTAGGGTAACCTCTAGCTGCCAGTTTGAGTTTAAGTAGCTCTGCATGTTTCAGGAAATCCTCTAGTGTGGTACAATTCCTACGCAAGCGCAGGAATTGACTGAACGGTATGTTGCTTTTGACAGTGTTGATGGAAGCTGCTGAAGTGTAGGAGGGTATTCCTGGCCGTGGATTTGGTATATAATGATACCAAACATTGTTGATCATGGTGTTCAACCCATACGTCCAGGAATTCATCCCTAGCCTTGCTAATGCTTACCTTAAATTTGAGGTTAGCGTCACAGGCATGAATCCATTTCACAAATCCCTTCAGGTCTTCCTCATTACTTCTCCAAAAGAAGAAGATGTCATCGATAAAGCGTGACCAATTGAAGATATTCTCAGCAAAAGGGGAAACCTCATTATAGATATATTTGGTCTCGAAATTCTCGATATATAGGCATGCTATGCTGGGAGTACATGCCGCCCCCATGCTCACTCCCTCAATCTGTTGATAAAGTTCACCATCAAATTCCAACAGGTTTTCATTGAGCACAATATCAAGGCATTCCAGAATAAACTTTTGATAGTGGCTGCTGTCCTCAGTCTGAAAAACGTCTTGAATAACCTTAAGGGCCTCACCTTGTGGGATATTCGTATAGAGTCTTCCAGATCCATAGTTACTAACAACTCATTAAATGGAAGACCTTCTATTTTAGAGATTAAATGACCAGTGTGCTTTACATATGACTGAAGATTGTGGACAATTGTTTTTAGGAAGACATCAATGTATTTCGATAAGGGTTCAGTGGCTGCCCCATTAGTGAATACTTTTGGTCGTAGAGGTGGATCAAGTGTGTCTTTGTGGGTTTTAGGAACTCCATATAAGAAAGATATGCAAGTATGTGTAGGACCTCCTTGTTGCTACTGCAAGTGGATGTAATGACTTGCGTAGTAATGGCTTTGCGTGGTAACAACGTGGTTGTTATAACGACTGCGTTGTAATGGCATCACGGTGTAATGACCGCGATGTAAAGGTCGTCTCCCTCAGGTAAGTGTGGCATTAAGTGTTTCCCTATCATAGATTCAAAAACCCTGACAAAGATCCAAATTCCCTTCTGCATAGAATCTGCAGTCGGTGTTTACAAAGTTACATACATACCATTTCGTTTTCATAAGTGTCACATGGGCCTGTTTGTAAATTAGTAATGCAGATCATTGAGTATGGTGTCACTTCCCTCTCCAGCTGCTGGATCGGGACCACTTCATCAACTACACCAATGAGGAGCCAGGTTCAGCAGTTCACATCAGGGGGATCGCAAAGGGCCACAAAGCTCCGGCTGGAGCTGGTGAGTTTGCTTGTGCATTGTACATCTCCATTCAACACCTCAGTGCTATGGTGTGAGCTGTCACGTGTGGGGGAATCCAAAACATGTCACATGTGCTTCATCTGTTGATGCAAAGTACAGTAGAACGAACCCTTGTGTTGCACCACATCTTACACCAGGTCAATTACTTATCCTGTTGCAACTCTGTGTTCTAGGTGATGATGACGATGACGAGGATGGACCTTCCTCCAGTGTTGGGCGACGGGCAATCACTCGGCAAAATCCACTGCTCCTGCAGGCAGTAATGTCGGCTGCAAGTACTGTGCAAGAGGAGGAGGATGACATAACTGAGGAGGCTGAAGAAATTGACCATGATGAAGGCTATCTGTCCATCCTCGCAGAGGATGATGAATCAGATGCCATGGCCTGAAAAATTCTCCGATCGAATAAAGTTGACATGGCCTCTGACCCTCCTCACAGCAAAGTGTCCTCAGCATAGAGCTAACCAGCCACAGTTCACACACATCCCAAAACATACATCACTCCCTCACAGCCCTCACATCCAGTACAGATTTCCCTACAAACTCCTCCCTATACAGTGTATCCCAGGCATTCTCTCCACCATCTGAGGGAAATTACAACCCTGTTGTGGTGCAGGTATCCCCTGGGCACCATTCTCCTGTCCACAGGCTTCTAGTTGCCCCCCCTCCACTGTTGGACCTGGCGGTCTTATCCATGGCCGACCCCAGCAGAGAGGGCCTGCACCCGGCCATGGTGCCCAGTGGAAACAGGACTTCTTCCAACAGCAGGCAGATGTGAGGCAGGACATTTGTGCCATAGTGGCTACACTGTCGGACATATTTGAGGCCCTGCAGGACATGCACCAATACCCTCAGGTGGTGGATAGACTGACCCATGTTTTGGACAGGTTGGATAGATCTTGGCAAGACATGTCCAAGAATATCAGATACATGATATCCATCCAAAGGGAAGAGAGTGCACGACACCATGCCTTGGCCATGAAGATGATGGAGGGCATGCTGAACGTGATCAAAAGTCTCCCATCATGGTCAACGCAGGGAGGGGAGCCATCACATCTGCCTGCAGCACATCACACCCACACACCTGTACCACAAACTGCACAGGACCACAGCAAGGGTACACACCCACCACCACCCCCTATCCAGGCGCTCCCCCCACCTGCACATCCACCACCACCCCCTGAACAGGCACTACCACCACCTGCACAATAACCCCCTGTCCACGCACAAACACCAACTGTACAGACACCATCCACCCCTGCACATGAACTTCACCCTGTACAGGGACATGCACCACACCAACCTGCACTTCAGCACAACCCAGACATGATCCCTCACAGCGATCCTCACCTCTGAAATTGCAAAGTCGCAAGCACGATCCCCATTGATCTCATCCTAAAACCTTTTGGCCAGTGTGAATATGTGTTAATAAAAATAAATTCTCTTCACAAGTCAAGAATATGTTGCGTATAATGTCCAGGTAGGCAAATGTTTACCAATTTTGGTGGCCTAGAGATGTGAGGATCTATGTGTGTGTGTGACACATGTACAAGTGTAACCCCATCATTGCAACAAGCCCTCATGTCCAGAACAGATGACTCGCAAAATATATGTCCATATTTTGTACAAGACATTCACAATGAAGTTAAACAAGATAGAGAAATTATGCTTTAAAATGAGATTTTATGTAAAAAAAAGTGTGGGATTAGAAAAACAACAACAGTTGGTTTGGAAGGGAGAAAGGAAAACAAATGATGTTCTTACTACAGAAGGAGAAGGGAACTTGGATTGGGGTGGGGGAACATAAATAAAACACGGCAGGGAGCGTTAGGGGAAGCAGTCTATTTACAAGGGGCAAAGTAAATAATTGTCCACGAAGAAAATTCTGTCCAACAGGTGAAGTTTCCTTTTGGTCATCATCTATTAGCACAATGTCCAGATACTCTGAGCATGATGCAGGCTCCTGGCTGGCCGGTGCAGGCATCACACAGGGTTGGGACACATGAGGAGTACAGGGGTAAACAATGTGGCACAATGGACAGGGGGAGACATTGACGCTGGTGTGGGAGGGATGTTGAGATACGACAGACAACATGGCTGCAGTCAGGAAATTGACACTGGCAGTGAGGGTGGCCAGAGCTCGGGCAGCGTCCTCTTGCATCATGCGCAGCTCTGTACACATCTGCAGCATGATGCAAGAGGCCATGTCTGGCTGACCCACACATGCCCACATTAAGCCCTCTGGTACAGCCACAGGAGGACCAACACAGGGAGGGTTTTGGGTTGAACATGAGGGTTGTGGTTCCTCAGGTTTGGAGCCAATTTTCGTGTTGACCTGGCAGCTACGATGAGGGGGACTTGTTGCAGGGGATGCAGCTAGAGGCCCCAATGAAATGGGCCCTCTAGAGTTGGGGATGGGCTGATGGCAGGCCTAGGTTGTGTAGTGACCTGTCCCGGGCACACTTCGCCAAAAGTAAGTGGTGAATGGTGCGGGGGAGAGTAGATCTCCCCCCTGGCCAGAGGTGTCCAGTTGCCCCCCCCACTTCAATGTCCTCAGCCTCCACCAGGTCCGTAGCACCAGAGGTGTCTTCCTGCTCAGTCTGGGTGGGCGCAATCCCCCTGTCTCCTGATGTCGAAGGTGCCGCCTCATCCTCTTCTTCCTTACTAGTGGAAAGAGGTCATATCTGCCGGCGCACCAAAGATGTCCTGCTCCGAACCAGCTGTTGGTTCTTTTGGCCAGCTGAGCCCACTGAAATGTAAGACAAACCATGATGTAGTGGTTGTACACGTCAGGACAAGACAAATACCTAGATGAGCCAAGGGTAGACTTTGTTCTACTCTGATCACACTGTAGAGTTGTCAGTGTTTATGAGCCTAAATTACGTGTATGTTCACTGTCATCTCCTGATTTGAGTCTGACATGGACATCTCACAAGATGTTTGGTGGCCTACACATCTGTACTGGCCAGACCTCAACTTTGGCATTCTTGTGATCTGTGTGTCCTGTCACTGCTACATGGGCGGGGTCCAAACCCAGTCTACAAAAGAATATCAGAGAGAGTCCAGATGGTATTGAAATGGGCCTGTGATATGGAGTCTCTGTACTTTTCCGTCTGGACAAATGTTATCTGCCGTATAGCATTGTATGAGACAACACAAATTGGGGGTCACACATCCATAAAGGGTCTGGACTATTAGGTTTGCTAAGTTATAAGTCTAACCTTTTGATATTCCCTCACAAATGCTGACAATCTAGTGCCACATATTGGCTTCGGAGACTGATCAGGTAGTGCTGTGTACTGGTGCTCAGTAGTGGCTCGTTGTTACAGTTGCCTGTACCTGAAAAATGGCATACAAGCCACTAAGGGTAAGACGTGTGTTTGTGGACACACTTGGCAAAATTGGAAACAATTAAGAATGAGGCAAGGATTTCAAAGTCTGTCTTGACTCCATGGCACATGATGATCTGTCTCAATCAGAACCCAAACTCACTAAAGGCAATGCAAGTCACAACATCCAACACCCATTGGCCTCTCATACACACACTGGACAGTGTGTGTATCCATTCCCCATCCAATACATACACCAGTTATGATGCCCTTGGATCACTGTTAGTGGTGCTGGCAGTGCAAATGTCTGTACAAATTCACATGTGGCTCAATTCCCCAGTTGTCATAATACAACTACAACTCCCAGAATGCACTCTGCCCTGTACAGTCAATGAACTACAGTGAGCCATTTGCTTCATGATGACTGCTGCATAGACACAGAATAGGAGAATGGAAGCGTGGGACACATGATGGTACAGCTCTGTCTTCACTCACATCAGACCTCCAGACACATATTGCATATAATGCACTTACCAGGTCTCTGCTGCTCATGCTCCTCCAGCTGAGCATGGAAGGTTGGCCAAGATGCACGTAGGACCCTCCTGTACAGTGGCGAGAGGCGGGGATGATGCACATGGTGCTGGGAAGACTGGTCCAGTAGCTCCTCGGCCTTGTGCCGGGTGCAGCGTTTTAGGTCCTCCCAGCGCTTGGGGCAAGCCCTCGTCTTCCTGGTGTAAACGCCCACTGCAATGCAGCGCTCACCAATGTTGGGATTATAGTGTGGCCAGTGCTGCATTACTCAGCTGGTCCTCTCCATATATCTGAGGATATTTGAGTAGCACCCCCTCCGATAAAATGTCTACTTCCCTTTCAGTGAATGGGGGTGTTTTCTCCGCATAGCCCTAACCATTTTGGGGGAAATAAGGTTGAAAAGAGCAGCAGGATCTGATCTGTGAGAGATGATGACCAGAATTAACACAAAATGGCTGTCAATAACTTCCTGTGATGTATTTTCTGTCTCCCACTTCCTGTATGTCATTTCCTGTAAGAAATGATGGGTTCCGGTTTGATTTCGGACGTTACGGCCCAAAAACGTAATTTCCGCATATGGAGAGTGCACAGTTGTGCCTGAAGTTGTGAAAACGGACAAGAACACATACCTTCAGAAAGCAGGAGGGAAAACATGGCGGCCGGCGAGTAGCGGGTCGCGGGAGAGCCCCTAGAACGTTCGTGGATTTGACCATGGAAATCGAGTGAAAGAGCTATATTTTGCTTTTGAATCAACACATTCTAAAATCTTACCGTACCTGCATTTGGCTATTTCTCCCATCTATTGCGTGGTGAGAGGTGGCTTGGTGTGAGCTGAAACGGTCATCCGGCAGTACGGCAACGGCACGGGTGTGGGGGAGAGCGGCCCTGGAGCTCGACAGGGGAAGAGGCGCGGCGGCAAGGATTCCCTTTTGGGGGATAGGAGGACGAGGAGGCTTCAGCAGCAAGACGGCCACTGGGAACTTTTTCCAAAGGGAGGAGCATTAAGTCGAGAGCGGCTTTTCATTAGATAGCAGGCAGAGACGTGTCTTCTGTGTAAGGGGTGAGAAAGGAGCGCATTTTCAGGCGGATTACACCGGCACTGCTTCTAATAAAGGTAGGAGGAAGGTGGCGTGTGGGAGTGCACCTGTGGAGGGGGCTTCTAGGTATGCCCTCCGGAGCCTGGATAAGAGCCTGGAAAAGAGGGATAACCGACTAGTGCATAAAGAATTAAATCCCAGGGAGATTTTTGAGAAAGAAGAGAAGGGAGAGAAGGGGAAGGAGGGGGAGAAGGTAGAGAAAGACGGGGAGAGGGGTGTAAGGGTCCTGAAACCTTATACGTTACAGTCAAGAAACTGATACCCTCCGAACCCAAGACAAAGTATAAAAAGACTTCATTAAAGAAACGGACACCGAAGCTTAAAGTAAAAATTACCCCATCTCTTATAACTTATTTCAAAGTCCTACCTAAAACATTAATTTGGTGGGAGCACGATGGCAGGTATAAATAGTTGCCAGGAGAGAGACACTGTGAGACAGTCAACAACCTCAGAAACCCACCCAGATGGACTAGGTGAGATGGACTGGGGGGGAGAGATGCCTCTGAATAAATATCAAATTTTAAATACAACAACACCCGATCCTGACCCTGACACAGGAAAATAGCAAACTTTAAAAAATTGAAAAAAGCCTAGGTCCCAATTCCAAAGACTCGGAACGGAGTTTTAAACATCCAGAGAAGGAAGACTCATCTGTCGGAACACTCTTAGCAGCGTTATTGGCTGAAATTAAAAATAGATTTGAAATATCAGAGTCAAATCAGTTGGAGATAAAAAAGGCCTGTGATGTGATGGAGAGGAAGATAGAGGACCTCAGCAGTAGAACAACAACACTAGAGGGGGAGGTTAAAGAGCTCCAGGAAACGATACGGGCAAACTGCGCTGAAATAGACCAACTAAAAACCACAGAAAGAGAGAACCTAGATAGAGTTGAAAGATTAGAGAATTTCCAAAGACGAAATAATTTGAAAATCCTGAAAGTGCCGGAAGGTAGAGAAGGTGATAATATTGAAGCATATGTAGTTAAACTGATTAAGAACAAGCTACAGAGGGAGGAGTCAGAAGAGGAGATGGAAAAAGGTATACAGCGTGTCCATAGAGACCCTTTCAGACTTAACACCAATAGGTCCAAGCCTAGAAAAAGTTTATTAAATTTTTTTACATACTCACTGAAAGAGAAAATACTGTCAAAAGCCCTGGGGATGAAATCAATTGAGGTGGGTGGTGTCAGATATGAGATTAGATCAGATGTTTCAATTACCACCTCTAACAGGCAATGGGAGATGGGGCAAAGGATCGACTCACTGAAGAGCTTGGGTGCCTCAGTACAGTTGAGATTTCCAGCATTTTTTAAGGTAATGTTAAATAACAAGATGCACATCTTCCACTCTGTGGACAAGCTGGATGACTTTATCAAAAGCCTAGGGCTAGGTCTTTCTTTACGGGGAGCACGACGGCCACTGAAAGGAGTGCTGAATATTACCACACTATCAATGACTGGGTAGAAAAAATCATTCCAAACCTAAGGAATTAAATCCAATAAATTCAATAAAATACGAACGGCAAACTCACTCATGTACAACTTTACATTTATTTTTACACGTTCGTTCTGGGGGGGACACCCAGATGGCTCTGGGCCGTGAAGAGTTAGTGGAGGGTTTTCCATGGGAGGGGGGAATCGGGGGAGGACAGGCTGGGGAGCAGTGGGAGAAAAGACAAACAGAAAGATCCTCTATAGCCGCTAAAGTTTTCTCAATGCTGATTTGGTGCTTGTTTTTAGCCTTCAGGAGAGATGGGTGAGAAGAGAGAGAATATAATAAAAATCCTCTTGTGGAATGTTAATGGCCTTAGGGTTAGACTGTCCAGCCCAGATTATTATTGTGCAGAAGACTCACTTGTCAGAAAAGGAGAGTCTGGAACTCTTTAAGGCCCAAAAATGGATCTCCCAAGTAGTCTGCACATCTCAATTGTTACAAAAGGGGTGGCGATGTTAGTGAAGAGAGGGGCACAAATCAGTTTGGGGGCCCAGGTCTCTGACAAAGCTGGAAGGTGGCTAGTTGTTAATGTGAAGATTTTGGGTCATGGTTTTACTCTAGTGGGATATTATGGCCCAAATCAAGATGATGTCTCTCCTTTAGGTGATCTGCTGGCGGAAATAGTAAGTTTATTCGATCTGATTATCATGGCTGGAGATTTCAACGCTGTCCTAGACCATACCTTAGACAGAACCTCACATAGCAGAGCACGTGTAAATCCAAAAATGTCAATGCTTATTAAGCAAATAATGGCCCAGCTGGGGCTCTGTGATATATGGAGACAGAAAGCAGGGCCAAGAAAAGGCTTTACATTCTACAATCAAAAATATAGACATCAGTCGAGGATAGATTACTTCCTTATTGACAGTAATTTGGCAGATTGGGTTCAGAAGGTTGAGCATGTGGGATTTCATCTGTCGGATCACTCGACAGTGATTTTGCACATGAAGATACATGAAGGAGCCACTCAATCTAGATAGACCCTATATCGCACAATTCTGTAGGAAGAAGGAGTTATAGAAGCACTGAGTAGAGAGACAGAAGAGTTTTTTCATTTTAATTTTAATTTTAATTGGCAGTATCTGGAATAATTTGGGATGCTTATAAAGCCTTTCTAAGGGGAAGATTAGGGGCACTGGCTGCAGGAAAAAGAGGAAGTTACTATAAAGAGGTGTCAGCAGTCGAGGAGCAGGTTCATTAGAAAAAGATCTGACTGACCATAGGATAGACGACGAAGCCCGAGCAAGACTGCTACAGGAAGTGCTGGAAGCAAAATCTAACTTGGCAGTAATCCTACATGAAAGGGTTAGAAAAAAATGGGAGGTTAGTCGATTGGCCCATTTTGAATACAGTGAGGGTAGTAGCAAGCTGTTGGCCTGGAAGGCGAAAAGAGAGCAGGTAAGGAACAGGATAGACCAGGTCAAATGCAAACACATAGAAGCCCTAATCAGTGATAAGGATATTGAGCATGCTTTTCACAGCTATTATAGTAGAGTATACCAAGAAGATCTAAAACCTACCCAAGATGAGGTGGATGCATGGCTGGGGCAGGGCTCTAACAACCCCCTTACAACAGATAGGAGCAGACTGCTGAATGGGGAGATTAGGGAGAAGGAAGTAGATCTCGCATTGACAAGGTAAGCGGGGTAAGGCTCCCGGTCCCGATGGCCTGCCCCATGAGGTCTACAAAGCATTGGCAAGTGTACTAAATCCTATTATTGTGATTTTTTTTATGATCTCTATATAGATGGGGCCGAAATGCCAGCCTCATGGAACGATGCCAGCATCTCCCTAATTTTAAAGCCAGGCAAGTGCCCCAAAAATTGTGACTCATATTGGCCAATATCATTGCTAAATTGCTATTATAAGATCTTTGCAAAGATATTGGCCGATAGGCTAAATGGGCCTATGGTGCAGTTGGTTCATATGGATCAAAAAGGGTTCATACGCGATAGGTCTCTGAAAGAGTTGACTTATTCACTGATAGGCTCGATAGACCTGGTGTCCGCTTATGAGCTCCCACTTGCGGTAATAGCTTTAGATGCCACTAAAGCTTTTGACCGGGTTAATTGGGTCTGCTTACAGGTAGTGGCAAAGTCTTTAAACCTGGGCCAAAATTTCTGCAGAGCACTAGCGGGCATCTATAAGGCACCCAAAGCTAGAGTCCTGATTAATGGCTCTTTGACAGATCCTGTCTCTATCAGTAGGGGAACAAGACAGGGATGTCCCCTATCGCCGCTCCTATTCAATTTATATATAGAGCCCCTAGCCAGGAAAATTAGGGAAGTTCCAGGGATTACACCTTTCCAATATGATGGCTGGAGTAAGAAATTGAGTATTTACGCAGATGACATCCTCATTTACACAACCAACCTACAAAATACATTGAGTCTTATCACAACATTGACAGCAGATTTTGGAAAAATCTTGGGTTATGAAATAAATAGGAGCATGCTATAGGCGCATATAGAAATCTACAAACAGTGGATAGCCGTGTCCTCTCCCAGGTTCGATGATTGGTTACACTCTGTTAAATATGTTGCTAGTTTGGATGTGAAGGTTTTTAAAAAGCATGATTTTTGGCACCCCTTTTTGGATTGGTGTGAGCAACATAATAATGAAGTCTAATGATTATGCCTTCTCTGCCTCATCTGGCTATCTGGTCTCCTTTTTATCCCCACCTTTTGTTTGTTCAAGGAGGTGGGGAGTGGAGTGATAGCAAGGGATTTTTGGAAAGAAGACTGAGCTTCAAATAAATGAGGGCGGTAAAGGTCGAAGCTTTTTGTCTCTCTTTCTTCTCTTTCCCTGCTTCCAGCACAAAAGGGCATGATACTCCATTCACAGGTGCAAATGGAATGGTGTTTTTAGAGGCAAATGAGGATTATAAAAATAAAAAATAAAGAAAAATAACCCATACCTTCATACAGGAAATGACATTCAGGAAGTGGTACACAGGAAATAAATCACAGGAAGTAGTTGACGGCCATTTTGTGTTCATTTTGATTCATCCACCATCACAGATCAAATCCACTGCCTTCCTGTTGTTCTGTAGTGGAGAAACCTGAAATTACAGTGTAAGAGAAAATCATAGGCATGAAACAAAAGGGAGAAAAGACCATTTAATGAGATTTGGGCTGGGACAAGGGGGGATTGGCAAAACATCACACCCCAGTTTAGTTTTCTCCTCCTTTGCATTATGGTACATGTTGTCCATATTTAGTGATGAACACAAGAGTTGTCTGGTGTGTTGTGGTAAATTTGGAGGAAGCAGTGCTGTGTATCCCTGACACAGTGCCAGATTTAGCCAGAACATCATCACTCACATTGTGGGCCCATCATTTGTGGGGGAGTCAAATCAGTTGGGGCAAAAACTCCACAATGCAATAATTATGACCTTTTTTGATTCAGACACCCATACTCAAAAGGTACGGGAGGGTCTCTCAGAACATATACATCTTATCCTCTGAGTCAATAGATTCCTTAGGGACATCCACTACACTGATTGCTGACATCGACACATGACCTGATGCACGGTAAATCTTTTGACTCCTGCCAACAGCTGTGGTTTACGTACAGTTAGTGTGGCTTGCAAAGTAGTCTCAGGATGAAATTTTTGAACAGAGTCCTACTTATCCAACTTTCATAATTGACAACAGACTGCAAACCACATTTTGTCCATGATACAACAGGTTGCTCATGTGAAAAACGTGGCAACCAGCTGATCACTGACTTGCATACCCTGACCTCGGTTATGTCCAATGGCCCGGTTGCCAGGATTTAGAGCTAGCCGAGGTACAAGAGGTATGTGTAAGCCATGCGTTAAAGCTATATTGTGAAAAACACAACAGGCTAATATGATCTTGCACACGACTTCAGGGGAGCACATCAGCACACCCTGTGTACAGTCAAGACATCTGAATCACGACTTCAACAGCCCAAAAGTGCGCTCTATGATGGCTCGAGTTCGTATGTGTGCCCGATTCTACCTACACTGAGGTAAAGTGGTTGGATGTCTGTAAGGTGTGAGGAGTTGAGGCATCGCCTGAGGAGAGAAGATAGGGCAATAGGTTACATGTCTATCTTAAATTTAAACAGAACATGATCTATACTTTGGTACTTGCAGTGTATGTGGCTTGGTGATTCTTACCGTACAATCGTTGTTAATGTAAGGTGGTAATTATACATTTCTGGCCTTATTTACAAGCCCCTTGCGCCACCGGTGCATCACTTTTAATATGGGAAAAAGTGATGTACCGGCAGCCCAAGGGGCTTGTAAATAAGCCCCTTCATTTGCACATATCCCTCATTTTTAGAGCTTGGTACTTACCCAGTAGCCACATGTTGCCAAATTCTCCCGCAGTCATCCCCCAGGCAAGAGGTGACATGCGGAATACAAAGCTGTCATGGGTACTGCCTGGAAACACTGCATGCACATCTATGAATCTCCCACTGGCATCACAGACAGCCTGCACATTGATGGAATGCCATCAGTGTCTGTTGCAGAATGCGTGTGCAATGTGGCGGGGTGGCTGAAAGCCCACATGGGTACAATCAATTGCACCCAGCACACATGGAAATCGCAAGATTAGATAGAAATCCCTAGCTTCCCTTTTTTTCTGCTGGCCGGTGTATGGGACATGCGTATGTGAAGGTGGGCCCTAGAATTGATGCAGCTCAGTACCTGATGCAAGCACCGTGACTGGCTTGCCTGAGAGATGTCCACAAGGTCACTAGAGACCCTTTGAAACTACCCCATCGCAAAGAAATGGAGAGCAGAAAGGATCTTTAGATAGCCTAGAATGGCATGGGAGCAGCAGGTCACAGAGTCAAGTTCCTGCTCCCACTCACATACCATCTCCAAGATGACTTCTGGAGGGAAACGGTATCTGGCCCTAACATCTGGGCTGGACATCCCAAATAGTTTGATCCTTTGTCTGAAGATCCTCTCTACTCTCCTCCTCCTCCCCCCCCCAAGGATTGTTGCCACATGGCAAGGGGCAGAGCAACAAACACATTCAGCAACATGTTGAAAGAGTTTGTGTGTGTCTGCTCTGCTTTTATATGTGCTGCAGGACTCAGATTGGCTGTTGGGCTGCAGTTTGTCAGCTAATGCATAGTGGGGATGGTAAGCACTTGGTCAGGTGTTTAGTATTGAGGAAAATGATCAACCGGCCAGAAAGCGGAGACTCTGGCCCGGGTGCGGAAATTCCGGCACAGGTCTGGGATTTCCGCTCTGGGTGTGGAAATTCCTCTCTGGGTGCGGAAATTCTGGACCGAGTGATGACATAAAGTTAAGAGTCGTAATTGATTTCTGTGTTTACCAAAAATCGTATATGCCTTCTGTGAATACCAGAAGTACTAAATTTAGGATTTTGTCTCAGATTAGTTCTGTGAATGGGCCCCTTAAATCCCAAATGCCTGAGATTTTTTTCTTCATTCTTTTTTTTAATTATGCTGAAATCTAATCCTAATCTAAATCCTGTTTCCGTCTCTTCATGATTTATTTCCAATTATTCACTGTGAAATTCCAATTGGGTTATTAATGATTAGAGGGAATTTGAATAGAGAGATCTCTGAACAGCAGATACTAATGTTATTATTCTGCATAGTTCTAGCTGAATTATTGGGTTGTATGATCTTAGTTTGAATGAATTTCTTTGAGGAGATTTGGCCTAGCAGCGATAATATTTTATTTGTATAGCTTAGTTCTGGGAGTTATATACATGAACCTAATTATGAGTTTGTAGGTCAATTCCCAATTCCTGATCCTCATTGGATAACTGGAGTTGGATCCCTTATGTCCGACCCCTCTCAGCAAGAAGCAAGATCCATCGGAGGACCAAATAAATGGGAGCCAGGGCAACTGATAAGAGATAAAGGGTTAGTGATCGAAAGGGCCCAGTGATGCTACAACAAGCGTAAATACATTTGCAGCCACCAACAATGTCAGGCCAAAAATACAAAGGTTTAAATCAGCTGCGTGCGAGACAAAAACAATAATTTCATACAAAGAAAAGCAGCTGTAGCCACTGGACTAAATACATTTATTTTGGATACAAAAGGCTTTCGAGAAGGCCTATCACACAGGGAATTTTCCCAAGGACTGCTTGCAAAGGCTAACTCTAAAAGGCTGCAGAAAAAAACATAAGGTCAGTTACATGTAGACTCTTTGCTAAGTGTCAAGCAAGGTATCAGAACTAAATTTTATTAGTTTTTACTAAAAGCTTACTCGTAAGCAGTCACAACATATTCACAATATGCAAATGTGGCCTTTGAGATAAAAACACGCTATTCTCTGTCTATTAATAGGAAATGGTTTTAAAACTATTTTTTCCACATTGCTTTAACCTTAGTTGGCACATTGTTTGATAAAACATTGGAAATCTGACAGCCTCCGCCTTACATGCTTTAAACAATGTAAGATATCTTAAATGGTCCTATAGCAGTTCTAAGATGTTCATTCAGCCCTAATTCACATCATTCCCTCTGTGCGGTGAGTGATGAATTGACCAGAAAAAAGACTAGTTCTGAAGGTGGTTGTAACTGTGATTCTGCCCAAACAACTGAAGGATCTCATGTGACTGAACATCCTAATTTGAGTTGCCTCCATGACAGCCATTCCACCGGTGGAAATCCACCTGCCCTCACAATTTGGTCAGCCAAGGTAAGAAGAGACCTCAGAGACCTCTGCTTTAAGTTGTGACAGAGAAGCCTTCCAGTCCAGGCTTTCACCACAAGGTAAGTATAGTTTCACCAACATTTTGTAAACATTCCCAGGATGACAGGGAGGCCAGAAATGTGAGTATTAACACTTTACAATCCTTCCCATTCCCTAGATGTCTTGCAGTGACAGGCATTTCACTGTTGCAGCGAGTAAAAGACACATCTGGCAACATGCAGTGGGATTTCCAGCACCCAAGTGATGAAATAAGTATATAGAACTCCTGCTAGCAAACGTTTTGATCAGACTCAGGATATTGCACTAAAACGCAAGAAACAAAGGGTCTGAATTAGAGTTTGGCAGGTGGGTTACTCTGTCACAAACAAGACGGGCATCCTGTACAACACATTACAAGTGCCACGGGATATAAGGCACTTGTAATAAGTGGACGAGATATGTGTCGCATTTCTGAAAAGATAGCCAGTCTGCCAAACTCTAAATCAGGCCCCCAAGTCTTTGCAAAGCCTGTTTTTCTGGTTTGTTGAGAACATATATTATTCGTGTTCATTTTGATTCTCTGAGTCCCTGGTATTCAACTAGCTTCTTACTATAATTGTTAGGTTCTACTGAAGAAAGGGTGAAATAGAGGAGGCAATCATTCAATATCTAGGCCTGTGGTACCCCCAGTTTGTTTGAATCTCCCACCAGCTTCTGCTTCTGAGTGCTGCTTGGTGATGCAGAGTCCCACTTTCAACAAGGGCACCCACACACTGACTCCCTCACTTTCACAATGCGGCTGTGCAAGCAATCACTGTCAGCAGATGTCCACCTCTTGTGTGTTCACTTTCAGTATTATTAGCCTAGAGGCAAGAGGGCATGCACTAAACAGATAGAGAGCAGCTAGTAAGTGTGCAGCTTTCTCGTGTGCATATCCTAACAGAGCCTTCGCTACACAAACGTGATTTATGTGCAACCCCCTGTGTCCATCTGCCAAGTCCATACAATTGAATGCACCAATCAAGGCTCACATTGGGTCTCTATGATCTTCCATGCTCGGTACGAAAGGTCAACTGTGGGATGAGAGGGTCCCAAATGCATTCCTGCCTGTAAGTAGTGTGGCCATTCAGGGCATTTTTTGACCAGAGACATGCATCAGAGTTAGAACCAAAAACACCACCATTTTAACATATACGTGAGGTAATACCCACTTTGAGTGCACAGCCATTGTAGAAACGAACTGCGTTTGTGATTATAGCAGGGTCCATGTGGCTCATTTGAACTAAGGAAGTGTGAAGCAACCCTTATCCCCTATGCGCAACAGCTTAAGTGTATGGCTGTACTTTCTGTTATGCTGCCTTAAATTGTTAATAAAACACTTGCAGGTTATTGAAGCTTCATAACAATCAAGAATGCAGTTATCATTTGGAATAATAATGAACCCATAACGTACCCAACATATCCACTTTGGGGGACATTTATTTGATATAGTTTATGATGTCATCTTAAAAATGTTAAGATAGTAGCTTTCAAGTTAGTAAATGAGTAACTTGTGGAAAAACTGTTTTTTGGGAGACATGAAAGACATAGACCTAGATTTACTATGCTTCTGTGTCATTCTTGCGCCATGCAAGGCAATGCAAGGGCAATGTAAAGGCTTCAGTAAGAGCTACAAAGCTACCCAAGGGGAGATTTCATTGCGTCATGTGAGAAATGTAATGGCACGGAGTGGCTTGCACTGTGTTGCATTACAGTTCATGGTTGTAGACGTTCCATGGGGGGAGTATGGGCACTCCCATGCATCCACACATAGAATATTATGCAATCCCAAATGTACTAAAGGGATTGCACCAAAACAGTGTGCCAACTACAGAGATGCATACCAAGGATAAATATCTTTATTTTTCCTTACTAATTCCTCTTTCCACGTGTTCTGCATTCATGAGCCATGTTAAAAATGATGGAAAAGTGGCGCAAGGGGCTTGTAAATCTGCCCCATGGTGTTTCTGCTCTCTGCATTTCATGCAACACAGCACAGTTACTTTGCTGGCGCCCCTGCCCTGCATTGAACATTAGTAACTATGCCCCATATTTGTTCTCATTAAAATGTAATTGGATCAAAGTTAACGCCTTATGGAGATTGTGTGATAAGTCCCACTTTCCAGATCTCCGACATTGTCAGATGACTTTAATTCAAAGCCCCCACCTCTTTGAATCACATCTCAAATAGCTCTGAGCAAAGGGGTGATGCAAGCAAACCCAGCGGTTGTCCAGGAGCTTGCTCCCCCTTACAGGATTTCTAACATTCAAAAAATGTTCTTTATTCTTTCTTTACATTTTTCTGTCAGTCTATTGTCCTTCCTTCTCTCATCCTGCTTTATGGTTTTGGCATCTTGTTTTCCTTTTTCTTCTTAGCCTTTTACCACTTTGATCCATCCATCCATCCATCATCCACCTATCCATTCATCCAGCCAACTAGCCAGGCATGCGCTGTTTAAGTGGAGGGTTATTTATGTCCCTGTCTTTAACGGTAGCATAGGGGGCACAATGCAACTATAAAAACATATTTTATATCACAGCACGAATTGTTTTGAAATGTCTCATTCAATCACTGATAAACTTGCATGGGTTGCCAGTAAAATGACTTAAATTAAGCATATTGGTCATTCCACTAGTCTGAGCCTATCCTCAAATGAGGTCAATTCAGCAAAATCTATTCATGAAAATGCACAGGATTCTGAAAAAATGTGGGGGCATATTATCAAGCACGGCGTTAAAATTATCGCCGCTTTAGCGGCAGAAAAGTGCAGCTAAAGCGGCGATAATGGGCTTGATAATATGCCGCAGAGAATTCCCATAGAAGCCCATGTTGACACCAGAACATGGGCTTCTATGGGAATTCTCAATGGCATATTATCAAGCCCATTATCGGCGCTTTAGCGGCAGTTCTCTGCGATAATTTTAACGCTATGTCTTGATAATATGCCCCGTGGCAACTTAGGTTGATCAGTTCTGGATGTTGCTCTTCTAATGCAGCGTTTCATGATCTCTTTTTATTTGTTAGAAGTATGTTTTGCTTTATTTATTGTGACAATTGAAGATGCATTTAAAACTATAAATTAATAAATACTAAAGGAATAGACACATGACAAAGAATCAGCAATAGGGGAATAGACAAGAAATTCATCAAATTGTGGCTGATTCGAGTTGGCTGCACTGACATTCAGGTTGCCTGCACGCTACCATGTGCTCCTGAGCCTGTATAAGGCACATTATCGCTGCTTGCCCTACTTGAGTGCCTGGCGTGGACCTAATCCTGGCGATCTATTGCATAAAATGTGCAACACCCAG
Organism: Triturus cristatus; assembly: GCF_964204655.1. NCBI lineage: Eukaryota > Metazoa > Chordata > Amphibia > Caudata > Salamandridae > Triturus > Triturus cristatus. The sequence goes on from NC_140586.1 coordinate 722,380,617, forward strand.
GGAAGCCACAAACTCATGCCTGCTCTGGGGAGAGCGCATTCGTGAAATGTGGATTGGCTGTTTGAAGCAGTTGCTCCTCCTCTCACTGGGCCAGATTCCCAAAGGTAAATTTAGACGTCTGGTCTAAGCTTAAACCAAACGTCTAAGTTTACCTTTGTGACTCAGGCCCACTGTGTGTAACCTTCCTCTTGGGGTGTGTGTTTGGACAGGTGGGCATACTACCCACTAGAAGAGCATGGCTTGTAAGACTCCAGGCACATGTTTAGGTTTACATGACGGAGAGATAAGAAAAAGGGAATATGTTTATAAATAACTAAATTAAAAAAACAACCTATTTATTCCTGTTTCAACAAGATATATTTATTTATGATTCATTGTATGTCGTCTCTACTCTGAATTCCTCTTTATTGGATACAAAAGACTTTTGTGAAAGCTTATTGCTGCAGGAAATTTCCCAAGGCCTCTGACCAAGGATAACTAAAATGTTCCAGAAGAGAAACATAAGGTTGGATAAAAAATGGATTTAGAGTATTCTAGTCCTTCTCATATTGTAAGTATGCAGAGGCCTTAACAAGTGTCAAGGATGGGGTCAGACATATACTTATTGTTGGTGGTCACTAATAGCGTACTCTTATTCAGTCACACATACTCATCTTAGGAAAATGTGACCTTTGAGATGAAAACACACTATTCTTATTTTCTTAACAACCAGCGGCATATTTACAAGCCCGGGGCTTATTTACAAGCCCAGTTCGTCATTGGAACGATACTTTTAATGAAGTTCCAGCAGCGCAATGGGCTTACCCATTTCTATGACGCTACGTAAAGGCACCATGCATGGCTTTTTATGTCCTTGTAGATATGGTGTGAGCCAACACAGAGCAAGTTGCGGCATTGCCTCACACTGCAATGGGGAGGCATGCCATGGGCATTACATTGGGTGTTCCTTGTAACACACAGGGCACTTTAAATATTCCCAGATTTACAACAAGCTGTAAACCTGGGAATGCAGCAAAAAAGCCTGCACCTCCCCAGGGGTGGCAGAAGAGTTGTATTGGTGAGGAAAGTTGCCCCTTTCCCCACAAAAAAAACCTAATTTCTATGCAGACACCATTGCACTATGGTGCATGGGCACCTACATTGGCGTATGGCAGCCATTTTGTGTGCCAGTGTTGTGGAAGACGACAGAAATCACTGTATCTCCTAGATATGGTGCATTCCTACCCTTTTCTTTTAATATAGGGCAGCACAGCAGGTAGGCCTGCGGCGCTTCCCTACACCAATATATAGTAAATGAAGCCCCCAGTGTGCTGCCAGAATGCCACTTTTAATGACGGTCCATCGGCGCACTAGGCTTACCCATTTCTACAAAGCCATGTAAAGCCACCCTGCGTGACTTTTCTTGGACTCATAGTTAGAGTGTGGGGCAACGCAGCCAAGTCGCTGCGTTGCCTCACACTACGATGGGGAAGCATGCCATAAGCATTATGCTGGGTGATCCCACGTAACACCCATGGCATTTGACATATTCCAAGCTTTACAGCAAGGTGTAATCCTGGGAATGCGTCAAAAGCCTACACCTCCCCAGGGGTGGCGTCAGGGTTGCTTTTGTGAGGGAAGGTGTCACTTCCCCCACAAAAGCAACCTGATTTCAATGCAGAAACCCTTGCAACGCGGTGCAAGGGTGCATGCGTTAGCGCATTGCAGCCATTTGTGCAGCAGTGCTGTGGAAGAGGACAGGTATGCACTGTATCGCATAGATTCGCGCATTCCTGCCATTTCCTTTTACATTGGGCAGCACAGCAGGAAGGCTTGTGGCGTTGCCCTACACCAAAATATAGTAAGTGAGGCCTACAATGTTTTTAAAAATTAATCTTCCCATATTGCTGTAATCCTTGCTGAAATATGACAAATTATTTTAAAAAACATGAGAAATCTCAATTTGTGTATTAGATTTTTTAAGCCATTGGAAGAAGTCTTGTGTAAGGTCTGTGGTGTTCATTGAAAGATCAGTTCACATCATTCCACTCTTGGATAGGAATAGCGGTGAGTGGTTGAATACCAGGAAGCTGGTTAGTTTAGGGTAGTGGTTGCAACCGTGATTCTGGGAAAAAGGTACTGGATTTCTGATTTAACTCAAAAACTACCAGAATGTTTGTGATATAGTTTTACCGCACTCTGTTTTGTTCCCACAAACAATAGGTGTTCAGTGTTAGAGCCCATTGTCCAAAATACCCCAAAATTAAAAAAACGTTTCACAAAAACGAGAAGCACACACATATATATGAGTCCAAGATAAAGAATTTTCATACAGGAAAATATCCATTCAAAATCGAAACCAACAGAGTTTCAAAAATATGGCAGCACAGGAACTAAACATCACACAACATTAGAATTTTTCTCTAAATTCACCCTTTATTTTCTTTTCTTGCAATTTAAAAGCAGGGACAAGGACAAAGCCAAAGTGTTTCACCCCTAAGCATAGGGACTTATTCAGGGCTGTTAGTAAAACATATAAAACAATCACTTTAGACAAAGCAAACAGAAATAAGCACCAGTTTCAACAAATAAAACAATACATTCAGATAGAAACAAGCAACATTTACTATGAAACATTAAAACAAGTATTTAAACATACAAATAATCTTATAATATCTCATTCGGTAATGACACCTGGTGAATCCTGGGTAAAGAATTCCGCTTTGGCTGGCAGAGTTTGCGGAGTCTTGCCCACTTCGCGCTCCATGTGGAGTTCTGCAAAACTCCATGAAGCTACACAGAGCTGAGTTTTTTCACTCGCGCGGCTCGCCAGCAGTAGGTTGGTGCATGCTCTTCAGACAAAAATTGCACTGGACCTCCTCTCGGTGATATTTCTCAATGCTACCATTGGGATGCTGGGTCTCTACGTGGGCTTTAGAGGCTAAGGAGCTTACTCTCCCCCGTAATCATTCCAGCGCTTACTAATTTCCTCTTGTGAGCACCAGTTGTTAGATACACCATTCACTCTTGTCACCATTCTCTCCCACACTAGCTTTTTCTGGGTTATAGTGGCACTTGGAACACAGGTTCCAAAATAAGTATGGTTCTAACCCAAATCGTTAGGTCCTCCACTCACGTCAAAGGCCATTTGCTGGACCCTGTGTTCAGCAATTGCGCAGATCTTACATCTAGCCTACCAATCCCCCTTCCATGGACTGACCATTTACTAGTCCCCTTCACCTGGACCACACTCAAACCCCCAACCATTAAACCCACAGTACGAATAGCCAGAGCCTGGTCCCGCCTTCCAGTCGACAAATGGATGAGCAAACTCGCTAGCAACCCTCCTCTCCATAATAAGGATCCACGCCTAGCTGACCAGACCTATGAATACTGGATCACCCAATCCCTTGACAACATTCTCCCCAAAAGAAAAACCACTCTAAAACGTTCCCAAAAATCGGCACCATGGTATTCAGAGGCCCTTAGGGCAAAGAAACGCCTATGCAGGAAAGCTGAAAGGAAATGGCGTCTGGACTTCTCTCCAATAGGAAAAACCCAATACCGAACGCTACTTAAAGTGTACAGAGAAGAAATCAAAGCCACTCAAGCGGCATATTTTTCTAACAAAATCATGTCAGCCAAATCAAAACCTAGGGAGATTTTCCTAATAGTAAAAAATCTCTCCAAGCTACCACCCAGCCTACCTGTAACCACATCCACAGAGCATTGCAACAATGTGGCAGCCTTTTTCCACCAAAAAATTGACAAAATCTACGCCTCCCTCCCCCCCCTGGCCACCTCCGTTCCAGCCTCGACTAACACAGTCTTGGCACACCCTACCTTACAGACTCCCACTACACTAGCTCACTTCCCCCCCCTAGATCTGGCATCTCTGGAAACTGTAGCCCGGAAAGTCAAATCTGGCTCCCCCAACGACCCAGCCCCACCAGACATTATAATGTCGGCATCTCAGGTCACCCTACCCATCATAATGGACCTCCTGAATGCCTCTATCTCCTCCGGCACGGTCCCTCCTGGATGGAAACGGGCCATGGTTAAAGCACTGCTGAAGAAACCCAGTTTGGACCCATTAGACTTCAGCAACTATCGGCTAATCTCCCTGCCAAGCACGGAACCGAGACCGCCCTCCTCAAGGTCACCGAGGAATCCAGAAAAATCTTGGACCAAGGAGGATCAGTGGCAGTGATCCTCCTTGACCTCAGCACGGCCTTTGACACGGTCAGCCATGACATCCTGCTGAACCGTCTGTCTAATGTTGGCATCAAGCACCAGGCTTGGCTATGGTTCGAGTCCTTCCTGAAAGACAGATCCTTTCAGGTATTCGACGGTGAATCAGTATCTACCAGCAGACCTTTAAGGTGCGGGGTCCCACAAGGCTCCTCTTTAAGCCCGGGGCTATTTAACATTTATATAAGGCCACTGGCTGAGGTTGTTCGTCCGTATGGAGTTAAGATCATCTCCTATGCAGACGACACCCAGCTGGTGGTCTCACTGGCACATGAGGCCAACAGTCCCATGAGCGGGGGACTCTGTAAATGCCTTGAGGAAGTAAAGAGCTGGATGTCTTCCTCATCACTCAAGCTAAACGGGGACAAGACGGAGCTGATGCTTCTAGGTCCCGCGAATCCTAGCTCCTTCAATTCCCTGTGGCCACCCTGTCTGGGCACCCCCCCAACACCCAAGGACAACATCAGGAGTCTTGGGGTGTGGCTCGATAAATCCCTGTCATTCGACACACAAGCTACCAAACTTTCTGCCACCTGTTTTGGCCTTCTTAAAATGCTCAAAAAAATTCTTCATCTTTTACCCATGGAGGCAAAGCAAGTGGCCATCCAGGTTCTGATCCAGTCCCGCCTGGACTTTAATAACGTCCTATACCTCGCTGCACCAGACTACACACTGCGGAGACTTCAAACAGTACAGAACTGTGCAGCTCGGACACTGCTCCAGCTCCCACGCCGACAATCCGTCAGAGCTAGTCTGACCAGTCTACACTGGCTGCCAGTCCGCCAAAGAATCCACTTCAAAGCCTTGTGTATTGCCCACCTGGCTTTCTGGGACAAAGGCCCAATCATCACCCGCGACCTAATTTCTCACTACCATCCAAGCAGAAACCTACGGTCAAACCAGACTTTTCTGGCCACCGCACCCAGAATAAAAAGAGCCAGAGCAGGCGGTAGGACCTTCACCCATAACGCTTCCAAGCTATGGAACGTCCTTCCTCTTCATCTGAGAGCCAATTCTAATCTTACCTCATTCCGGAAACAGCTCAAGACTCTCCTTTTCAACTCCCCACAATAATTCTGGTAACTATCCCCGCCTCTGCCTATACATCTGTTGGTCCCTCAGCGCTTGGACGCCCCCGGACATCAATCGCGCTTAATAAATCCACATACAAATACAAATACAAATACAATTAATTATCTCAACCACCAAGATTGTTAATTATGTATCTGTAAATCTTGGGTTCCTTCATCCAGACATGGTGCAGATAACCAAGTTAAATTATAAAATAACAAGAAGAAAGGGTGCTAATATAACTAAAAACAGAGATGTGGTACAAGGCAACAAAACAACACATGATATTTGCAGCTTCAAAAGGGTAAAGACAAAAGATCATGGTGTATTCACAGTATGTGCTTTACATTGTGCTGTGCAGGTGTGATTACTTTGTTCATTCATCTCAAGTGTGTGAGGTACATGTCCATCATCAAGACAGATAGATGCCGCAAGCCAAAACAGGTTAGCAACATTATTACTTTGAGGGTGCACTGCTGTGAACCAGTCAATAAGATAGACATTCATACCACCACTCCAACGCTGATGGAGTGTTTTCTGAGGGCAGCCAATTGTGCGCTATCGACAGAGGATAACTGATGGCCGGCTGGTAATACCTCCTTCAAGGCTGATGGCGGTTTTCCCATCCAACACATACATCAGGCAGGAGAAGCCACACCAACTCAGCGGATGGATTAAAACTTCCTTTGCATAGTACAGATGACCCAAACAGCCTGATATCAATCAGGCACAAAGGGCCTTATTACGACTTTGGTGGTCATGCATGCCACACCGTGTAGGAACAAGGGTGCAATACCAGGGTGCACAACATGTGCCTCCTGCATGCATACCCAGGCCCAGGAGCAGCATGGGGACCATGTTAGGGCTCTCCTTGTTTCCTCTCAGCCATTCTTTGCATGGCAGACTCACTGCCATGAAAGGGGCAGCTAACAGGTAACTCATATTATGCTTGGGGGTGCCTCAGCAGTACCACCAGCATATTGGAGCTCCCTGACACCTGCATGACCACCCAACTCGTAATACTCGGGCGTGCCCGTAGTGTGGTGGTCAGACTGCCACCGCAAGTGCGGCCATTCTATGGACCACCCTACTGATAATAAGGCTCTAAGCCTTTCTCTTCATACATCATTACATCATCTTCAAAGACATGTATTCTAATAAGCTCAACCTTTTGGACTATAAGCCTGCACCTCTCGGAGCTACCACTACTGGTAATCAACAAGGCACAAAAGAGGGAATCAAGCATTAAGCCTTTTCATCTTTTGCCCCTACACCCTGGAATTATCTCCCTCTTCACTCTTCCTGATGTTCAAGAAAAAGCTACTTCTGCTCCAGCTACCTCCTGGTATCTCCTTTTTCGGACTTTATGCTACTCGCAAAACACAGGTTTACAGGTGATAGTGTGGGAATGTCATGTAACTACCATGTAAGGTCCTATTCTACCGGCATGGAATTTTCCATAGCAAAGAACTCTGCACGGGGTGAATTGGATCCTCTATACAAACATGCACTTTTTTATCTCTGCAGGGAAAATATTTTTCCCCATAGAAAAAGACCTTCCCCTGTAAGGGCAACAAATCTGGGGGTGATCCAATCAGGTAAGAAATTTATGCTAGCACTGTGCTGGAGTAAAAATTGACTCATTGAGTCCTCCCACACAACTCGGAATACTAAGTTTTCTCCACTCTGGACCCACCATTGCTGTCCAGATTATTTTCCCATTGTCTGTATGCCATTACGTAGATGGTAATTTTACCACCACCAAGCGGTCTTGCTTTAATTATTAATCCCCGTATGTAATACAATGTCCTGATGGTGATCCCAGTATTGTCATTACTGGATCGAAACGTCGTCGACTGATAGTACACCGTAAACACGATCCAATTTTTTATTTAAGTGTAACGGTGTCATTGTTCATTTTGGCTTGTTGTATCTTCTGTAAAGTTTACAAGCTTTTCTTCCTGCCTGAGACTTTGTTTTGGTTCTTGTTTTATGTTATATGTATTGCTTTGGATGCAGGACTGTGTCCTACTCTATTTGTGTTTCGAATTGAAGCATTATTAAAATAACCCTGTCTGGCTGGAGAGCCTTAATATAGTACTGATTCCGAGTCTATATTCATTCCTTTCCTATGTGTTCTCCCTGTCAGGGACAACTGTGTTTGAAACGTACCAATACCCAAGGTCCCTGACCATTACAATTGGGTGCCCTTGTCCTTATTAATACTGGAGTAAAAATGTTGGCATGTGCAGGATGGAAAGGATAACATGAACTAATTTGTGAATCCCACAACTGTACTTGGTTGTGGGCACCCACAAACTTCAAAGGCTATTTATGCCTTGGAGCGTCTTGAAACACCCACATTTGTACCCCTTGACTGGGAGCTAAAGGTACAGAGCTCTCCCCACGTATAAATGTCTGCAAGGTATCAACTTGTGAATTCATATCAGTTGTAAAAGAAAATTACATCCAGTCATAAACACGTTTATGACTGAATTTACCTTTGTAAATTGGGACTATGGGCTGGGCTGCTAAATCTTAGACCACCTGACTGAGCTCAAATTGCATATTTTTGTTGCATTTTATAAGCCCATTTTTGTAAACGTCTACTTGCCAACAGTAACCAGCAGCCTGCTATATAAATACAATTCTCTGTATTGTATGAATTTACCATTTTGAAGAAACGCACAGACAACATACTCCGTGCAGATGAGAAACCAATAGCATTGAAATAGAAATCATTTGTTTTTTTCTGCATGACATCGCTTTCCTTGTAAAGACCTTTTTCACAACATTAAGCAGACTTTCTTGAATAGGGAAAGATAATCAAGAAGAAAGATGCCAAGGCTTATTCCAATCCATCTGAAAACCTACAACGAGAACCCTCTGAATGTAGTGGTGCACTTTTTTCCCAATTAAACGAAAATGTTTTATTTCAAGAGCAGCATTGGAAACCAGTAAACACTAGAAAGAAGCGCCAACATGCAATGTACATTCATTAATATTTTAAGTACCTTGGATAAAAAAAGACGTGTGTTTGTAAGGGGACCCAGAGTGTGGAGTTCATGTGAAATAAAACACTCTTTGGGCCTGAATATGAGTTGCTTGTTATATTCCGACCTGTGCATAAAGCCCTGTTTAGACAGGTCAGAATTATGAGTTTAAAGGTATTTAACACATCCAATAATTATCTGATGCCTAAGCTTCCCTAAATTTCAGAATTTAAAAGGGGAAATTTATAAAGTATTAACTGTACCACTCGGATTTTGGTGTGTTAAATCCCCAAATCAGCATAGTATTCCCCAGTAACTCATAATAGGTGCTATTTGTCGCATCTGATAAGTAACCAACCCCAAGGTATCATTCTTTGCCAGGTGCGATATTTAGCACCTTTACTTGTTAACAGGCCCTTGGAATAAATGTAATCATGATTTATTTAGACTCCGCCCCTTTATTTTAAGAAAATTCAGATATGCAACCATTTGACTGAAGATGTAGTCCATATGTTAAATACATGTAAAACTATTTGCATTGCTTTCGCATAGGTCCTACTTAATACCAATACCACTGGCTAGTGCTCAGCTAATGACAGTGGCTTCAAACAAGTGTGAAGGGCAGTTATTTATCATTCAAATACAGCAGTCGTGTTGGTAAGGGTGAATCTAGCTCACGGAATACAGGGCCTTCACTCTCTACAGTGAATTTCTATCCCACCATCCACAGCTGATTCCACTTAATGATTGTAGGAGCAAGACCCATATACGTAAGGTGCTGTTGCCTCCTGGGGTGCATGCAGGGGGGCACATGTTGTGCCCTCCTGTGTGCAGTCACCCCGTTTTCTGCACAGCATGGACTTTACAGTCTATGCTGTGCAGGAATGGGCTTTGGTTTCACTGCTGTGGAAATACCAAAGGATAGCCTGCCAGACCACCAGATAACTAGCAATCTGGCAGGCGGCCAGTGGTCGAGTTTGGAGGTCTTGGAGCAGGCGCTGGCATGGCAGCCTGCTCCAAGACCACCAAACTTGGTGCAGGGATGCCTGAGCTGGCTCATGGCAGCAGTTTGTGTGCCAGTGCAGGGCAAGACACAGAGATGCGACATATTGTTGTAAATATGTTGCATCCCTGTGATTCGAAACAAATGCAGTGCAGCACATTTCTTTATTCGGGGGGGCGCACGGCCCGTCTTGCCTAGGCCAATGTTTGCCCCAGCGACCCCCTCCTCCAGGGCCAGGCCTATTTAGAATGTGAGAGAGGGATCATCAAGCCCCCTCCCCAGTATGATCTTAGCCCCGGGAGCCCCAACCCCCAGGGCCCAGCCTCCTTTTAAAAAATAAACAAAATGGGAGGAGGCAGTGTGGCCCTCCTCCCTGACTGATTTCAGCTCGTGGGGCCCCATCCCCACGGGCCTCGCCTCTAATGTAGGTGCCTTGTCAGGGCACCCAGTCACAAAAAATAGGTGCTGCTGGGGGAGCCAAAAGGCCCCTGCAGTCCCTGCCAGGCCCCGCCTCCTCCGGGAGCCAGTATTGCTTTTACACATAGGGAGCTGCTAGCTTGCAACTCCCTGTGTGTAAAAGCAATTGTGCTCCTCATTAATCAAGTGAGAGCAAAATGCTCTTGCTTGCTCAAAGCTTGGCTTGGCAGGAGTGGTAAAACACCTGCCTAGCCATAGCAAACTGCTATGTCTCAAGATTGGGCACCCTGGGGCACAGCAGGAGCTGGCCCTGGGTGGTGTCGGTCCCCAGGGCCAAGTTGGCTCAGGGCCGGCGCCACACAGCCCACCTCTTTTCTTTCTATTTGCCCCAGGGAGGTGACAGCCCCTGGGGCTGCAGGGGTCTGAACCCTCCCCCACATTCCTTCCAAGTAAAGCCCCGGGGAGGTGGCAGTCCTCGCCACTAGGGGGTCTAAATGGGTCACCGTATTTATAAAATTATAAGCCCTAAGGAGGTAGTGGTCCCCAGGGCAGCAGGGGAGACTGTAGGGGCCTCTCCCAAATTTTTTAGAAAGAAGCCCTGGGGAGAGGGTGGTTCATTTTTGTTCACATTTTCACCCGAATCTGCAGATCCCGACAAAATTGTTATTTAAATAAAAGCTTTTTGGGGCCCTACGAGGTCCCAGTGGAACTCCCACGAGGCCTAGGGGATTAGGGAGTTTCTACCATGCCCCCTTTTCTTTTTTTTAAGCTTTTTTTCAGTGACTCGGTTCAACTTAGTCCCAAGAGGGCTGCCGACACTTCATGGTTGAAGTGTTGGCAGCCAATTCAATTTCAGTAGGATGTTGGGCTCAGAGATATCTACATTTTTTCAACTTAAATATCACTGAAACTACTGAAGGGATTAACACAAAATCACAAAAAAAACACTTTCCGGACCAACATCTAGCTTCTCCCAAATTTGGTGTAATTCTCTTAAGCAGTTCGGGCTGTAGTCGTGTTCAAAAAATGAAAAATCCCCATAGACGTAACATGTGGAAACATGTTTTGCAAAACCCCTTTTTTCTTGGCCCCTGTTTGATGGCTCACCCCAAAACTTTCAACACAGCAGCTGAACCAAACAAGAGGATTCATTTCAAAGTTTTGTGGAGATTCGTCAAGCGGCGCCAAAGTTATTGGCAAAACAATAAACTATTTTCCAATGGAAACTTTGATCCCAACTATACCTACTTTGAACTTTAGTCCTAACTATAACCACCTTGATCTTTAGAAAAATGTTCATTTTATTTTATTTGATGGATGTTGGGATGTATTTTGGAGTTAGGGATGTAGGGTTATATTGTACATTTATTTTGATATGTTAACCATGATGAACTGCATTAAAATAGATCTATAATTTACATTAAAATAATTATAATACTTTATTAATTTAAGCAATTTTAAAAGTAAAGTAATAAGGTTTATTAATGTCTCTATTCTCTAAATTGTTTACCATTTTTGACAAATAATTGTCGGTTGTATTGGTGAACTGAGTGGGTAGTGTTTTATGTTCAGAATGATTAATTCACATATGAATTTGGGGTTTGAAATGACGTAAGTAAGTTTATCAAATAGTTTATGCAAGATTTTAAATTATACACATTTTATATTCAGAAATTAATTAGAAATAATATTGGTGTTCAGCATTTTCCGTATATTTGTGCGTATGCTTTTAATTTGTTGCTTATTTCATTTGTTAGAAATGTATACAAACACCCTAATAATGGAGCAAAATGATATGCATTAACATATTATCATTACTTGTTAATATTACAAATATTCTTTTAAATATTTTAATAGCATATTTTTTTTAAACTTATTTTAGATTTATTTTATGACATTTAGGTGCCGATTCCGATCCGTTAAAAAAAATTACCGTACGACTCGTATCCGTATTTTTTTACGTACGAATCGTACAAGTCCCGTACAAACGGTGAAGTACGATTCGTACGTGAAAAATACATCCAAATCGCCTCGGGAAAAGTCTACGAGACGTCCCCGGACAGTTTTACATACAAATGGTAAAATTGAAGTTCGAGCGTGCAAGTGCGAACCGTACCGCCCGTCCGAAAACACAAGCGCATGGAAAAGGCCCCGTACGAAGCGAACTTTGTACGACCCCTACCCCGAGTACACTTGTGCCCGGGGTACGGGTCGTCCTGAAGAACAATTATTTCCTTCTCAGGGGTCTCACTGATACTTAGTCCATTCAAACCAATAATAAAGAATTTGGCACAGAAGCTGCAATATAAAAGAACATTTTTATTAAACTCAAATGAGTGTGACTACGTCACACAGAAGCCGTAGCAACTGAATTAGGTAGCCCATAGAATGGTCTTACTTCACATCTTATATACTCTTTATCCTGCCCCAGGCATGTAAGGGAGTTGTACCAATTACATTCCTAAACAAATGGAAAATCTGGAGGGTCAGCAGCTGAGTAGCCTTTGGGGTTTTAGCAGGATATGGGCAAAACATTATAATTACATAGTTCACAAAGGTTAATCTGATTTAGATGGCACTGCAGGGCATGGCATGATTACATGTACAGTATCCCAACCCAAAAGTTAATCATTAGGAATGTCCCAAATTCAATCTCCAAAAGCCGGACAAACCTATAATTGAAAGCATAACCCATGTAATGAAGAAACATAAAAAAAGAAACAGTAACAGATGATGAACAAGATAAGGCATGTGCAGGGAAACTAAAAGTTAACAATGTCCTGAACATTGATTGGCAATCTCAGACAAAGATCGATCAGGGAAATTGGCTTTGCGAGGTCAGTTTCAGGTGAAGAGGTCAGTTTCTTACAGTTCATTCCAGAGTCAGAAAGAAACCTAGTTGATGTATACACAGACTAAGAAGGCCAGGCCACTTTGTTCGCCAGGCTACCTTCACAGGCCTACGTGAGGGCAACACAAAATGGTGGCACAATATAAAATGGAGTCAGTCTCGAGAATTACAGAACCTCAGATCCTCCTTTTGCCATTACGTAGGCAATAACCTAAGACTCATGTTATTCTGAATCTAGGTCTATATCGATATCCATTAGGTCGTCAAGGTGTTGCTGTAACATCATCTTATTATTCTCTACTTCTCTCAGGACAGGTCTCCGAACACACATAGTAGCACAAAGACTCACTTCTGGTGGACCATTTTTGGATGCTAGAGGCGGAGCCACTTCCTCTTCCATGGCAATTCAGTCAAATGAGAACTTAATTAACATTTACTTTATACAATTGCACTGGAATCGCTTGTGCCCAAAGTCCGTTCCAAGCCTCTCTGGCAGGCTTCTATCGTCCATCAAATCTGTTTCCATTGTCTTCTTCCGCATTGGGCCTCTCGATTCAGGCCTCTTCATGAAAATAGTACTGCTTAGTTGGAGTGCCCTCCTGGCAAACACTCACAGCTCCCTCAAAAGTCTCAATGTCTCAAGGCAGTGTACCAGTGTCTCTCCTCTGCGGCAGACACTACAAATAATGTGCTCTTCATTGGTTATGGGCACAGATCATCTTGTGCAGACCCGGGTCTACATTCTCAGGCTCCAACACTCATTATTCAGTGTCAAAGGACGCTCAGGCTGCTCTTTCATGGGCACCATCATGTAGTGTCTTTTGTCAATATTAGATCCTCCGGTGCACTGCCCTTCCATTGGAGCAAAGAAAAAGGGGGGGGGGGTGGCCAAAACTCAGGCTAAGGGGTTCAAGGGACTGCACACTGTCAGAGGTTACCAGCACATGACAGGTAGAAAACTGAAGCCTCAAACCAGCCCTTCTATCAACAACAGGGATCCTTCTCTTTCGCTCTTTTACACTGAAACTCTGGTTTTGTGATGTCCAATGCCGTCTGATGGAGCAAGTACGATACCATTGATGGCGCGCTGGCGATCGCTGTCCAGCCTTGCTACTTTCTAGGTGCTGGGACTGTAGGGCCAAGACGTCCGCCTTTCATCTGTAGCTGTCACTGATGGGAATTAGGAATAAATCAATGTTCTGCAGGTTATTATGACTTAATTCCCGCAGAATCTAGTGATGTAGGAAATGTGACACAGTTGTTAGTTTCCTTCAGTTTAGTATAAAAACAGTTCATTGTATTTAACAATAGGACTGCAGGCATGTGGCCTGCAATCTTCAAGGGAGTGGCCAGAAGCCATGGGACAACTCTGGTTTAGAATGCACTGTCACTCTCATAAGATGCGAAGGCAAAGGCAGTACTTCTAGTCCAGGGGTCTCCAACGAGTAGCTCGGGAGCCACTGGTAGCTCGCCAGTACCTTCAAAGTAGCTCTCTGAGGTGAAGTTAAGCCCAGAATCAATTTCAGAGTAGGTGCCTATTAAAGAAGGCAGCACTGATCATCTCAAGACCCTAAGAGTGACAGCCAGCCAAACATATCACAGTAACTCATACCAACACTCAAACACACAGTGTGCCAGCCTATAGGATCTGCTAGATGACAGTCTGTATCCAATCTCAATATAATTAAGCCACAAGGAGATTGACCATGTTGCAGTCTCTCCTTTATCAGTCACAACATGTGTGTGAACAGTGCACCATCAAAAAGGTATGGCAGCAGTAGCCTGAGCTGTAATCAGTGCTGACCCACCAAAATGCGGGACTGCAGGAGTCAGAGTGAAAATGTGTCAGTTTAGATGCATGATCAGCTCAAAACCTGAGGAGAACAGGGTATGATACAGACCAGAGAAAACTAAGAGACTTTTAGAACAGATCACCATATTAAACGTTCCTAATAGAGAAAGAGGTTGCTCCAAGGGGAGTGTGAAAAAAAGAAAGTGCTCATGAGGTAGGACAGATATAAAGGAGGGGAATACAAAAGGCAAATTCAATAACCAATCAATTAAACATTCTGGTATCATTAGTAAAACTGGACGTGGTTCATAGTGGCACCAGTTTTACAGATAGGCCAGTCCCTTATGGATTTACAAATATTCATTTCATGATTTTCTAATGGAATAAACACCTCTTAAATTACTACATCTGTGTGTTCCTACATTCCTTATCTAGAACACCTCAAAAGGGGAAACGCATGATACAAATTATCAGGGGCATGAAGATACCTCCCTTTAATAATTGTGCAGCAAGTGCACCATGCAATACACAGGCTAAACAATATCTCGTCAATACCTGTCACCCTAGTCTAATAATTCTCAGGTCTCTGGTGTCTGATGTACAATTTTTCCTTTCCCTAGTCACCTGTCCGGAGGGGGCACCATACCCACTTAAAATCACAATCCTGCTACTCAGGACAGCAAATAAGAAACTCTTGGTGTCTCTTATGACTACATGTAGAAGTGCAATATGATAAGGAAAGTTAGGTCACCTTTAGCAAGAGCCACAGATTTATAGTTCATCCTTAGGGTCCTATCAGGGAACATCAATCTAGGCTGCTCGTCCCTTAAAGGAAGGAGCAGTAACATGACTAACTGCAGGTGACACACTTTTGATCCTGTATATCTCTTTTGTTTATTTATTTTTTTTTCAATACCATTATAGCCAAATATACATGCACTGGTGAAGTGTTGTCTGTCATATTCACAGCATGAAATATCATATCTGTGAAATTTAGTAACCAGAACAAGTCCAACCAACTGTTGCGTAGCGATGGGCATCGTCATGACCATCCCCTCACAACACAGGGGAGCTTGTAACAGTATTAAAAGCAAAAGCGTAAACACAACGCAAAAACAAAAAAACGTGCATAAAATAAAAACACACATGCCAAGCCATCAGGTATACTTGCTGTATACCAAGCACAGAAAGCATAGACAAATTACAATAGCACATATAAATGAGCGGTGGCGCACGCACTTCATAGACAAATTACAATAGCACATGTAAATGAGCGGTGACGCACGCACTTCATGCAGCCCAAAACCCAATATTCGGGCCTGCTTAATTTGTCAGGCTTAAAATTAAAAGTACACTTTCTTTTACTTTCCTCACCCTCCTTTTGACAACTGGTCACCAGTTAGTGGTGATCAGCTGTCAAATACAACTTACTGTGTCGCTTCTGACACACAGGACCAGCAGGAACAATTCATAGAAGGACAAAATGCATAAACGTGAAAAACACATGAACATTTTTTCTTCAAAGGAGTCATACAAAAACTCCTCTTGTTTCAACATACTGCTAACCCCCACCTTACTGACCTCAAGGTCAAAATCTGCCTCTCCTCAGCCCTCTCTCTCTCCACCCTGAAGCTGTCAAAGACAAAATGCCTACCTAACTCTTTCTAACTTGCAATAACCAACCCTATCCAAAACCACATACCATATATATTACTCCCTTTAGGGGCCACAATCCACTCCTATTCCCAGACTCAAAAACATCTACTTGTGAATAATTCACAGAACGCAAAGACACAACATACCAGCTTTAGAACAAATGCTTGTTACCACCCTATGCAATGGTACTCATTTCATCAACCTTAAATGGATGAACGTCTCAGTAGGTCCAGCTAGAGTCAAAACATTCAACCCTGATATTAAACTCAAACCTCTGCACCGGGCACATTGGCTCACTGAGCCATTAAAAGCAATCCCAAATGAGAACAACCTGCACATTTGTATTATACCTAAATGTATGCATTTACTGAAGCCTAAGGCACTTTAAAAGCTACTCTAAATGAAAAAAATGGTGCCTAAATAGTGCCCTCATCCAATTTCGACTTTGACACCTGGGGCACTTAAAAATAAATATCCTATAATTGTGCTACATATCAATCATCCTCAGAATGTTCTTTACAAATTGCAGAGATTGGACATTAGACATATCTCATGTAAATCCTTAGAAAAATGAGTTTTTTACGCCTGCGCCAAGTGAAATTCCATATGCAAATGTTCTCATTTCTGCGGTTCAACACAACTTAAGTTAAATTTTAATGCTAGGAGCAAACACTCAGGACATACAATACAGCACGCTTTAGTCATTTATTTCATAAATAGCGCCATCGCTATTTACTTACAGATGTTGCACTAATGGGAAAACCACATAGACATTTAAACACACATTTAACCCACAGATCAATACTCAAGACGGAAACAAAGGACAGCCCACAGACTGTACTTAAACCAAACCATTTGTAAATACTAGTTGTAAGTCATATTTCCAAGAAGCGCTTCTCAATGGTGTTCCAAAAGACTGCAAAAACAGCCCCACAGACCTTTATTTCCAAGAAGCCAAGATACACTCAATTCACTAGCTTTGGCTGGCAGAACACCAAAAATCGCTCTGCATATCTCCATTCATAAGATTGCGCAGAACAAAGGATCCTTGTATGTATTATGTCCATATTTTAATTCCCTGGGGATACAGAATCACCAAGGAAGAAATATGTTTTTATACCTAAACCTATTTAGGTATTCCCTCTAGGGGAGTTGGCTAATTAACTTCACATCACACTATGGTACCTCCAAGAAAAAGGAACACATTCTTCAATGTGAGCTTTGAAAACAGGCATGCCAAAAATACTGCAGAATATGCAATATTACAATCAAAGTAGTGCTTAAGGTACTCTTCGTACGTTGCACCGTTCAACAAAACCAGATAGAGAAAAATCTCCTCATTACCTGCCTACACAAATTGCAATTCGCATATACAAACCTATACAAATCCAAAGTTGGCCTACACAAATTCCAAAATTCCAAAGCTATAGTAAGTGTTACTAAACTACCTTATCAATCCAAGGCAAAAACCAACAGTAAGTGCCGCATAACGACTTTTACCAAACAAATGGTTGTCCAAATTCTAACTGCCAAGTTCTAAATGACCTAACGGTCTTTTTTTAAAATACTCATGCCAAAAATGTTCTCAGTCAGAGGTGACATCATGTGGAGGATCAAAATCAGCAAGATCAGAAATATACTGGGCTGCAGAGACAAGGAATCCCCAGAATCTCCGTGCACAGAGTACCTCCTTAGTAGAGTCCTGTCCTGTCCTCCTCAGTAGATTCCTGTCTTCTGACAAGATCACTCCCACAGATGGCCACTTCTCTGATGAGGCCCACGTTGGCCGCGCCATTTGAAGAAATATAAACTCCTTCTCAAGGGTCTCACTGATACTTAGTCCATTCAAACCAATAATAAAGAATTTGGCACAGAAGCTGAAATATAAAAGAACATTTTTATTAAACTCAAATGAGTGTGACTACGTCACACAGAAGCCGTAGCAACTGAATTAGGTAGCCCATAGAATGGTCTTGCTTCACGTCTTATATACTCTTTATCCTGCCCCAGGCATGTAAGGGAGTTGTACCAATTACATTCCTAAACAAATGGAAAATCTGGAGGGTCAGCAGGTGAGTAGCCTTTGGGGTTTTAGCAGGATATGGGCAAAACATTATAATTACATAGTTCACAAAGGTTAATCTGATTTAGATGGCACTTCAGGGCATGGCATGATTACATGTACAGTATCCCAACCCAAAAGTTAATCATTAGGAATGTCCCAAATTCAATCTCCAAAAGCCGGACAAACCTATAATTGAAAGCATAACCCATGTAATGAAGAAACATAAAAAAAGAAACAGTAACAGATGATGAACAAGATAAGTCATGTGCAAGGAAACTAAAAGTTAACGATGTCCTGAACATTGATTGGCAATCTCAAACAAAGATCGATCAGGGAAATTGGCTTTGCGAGGTCAGTTTCAGGTGAAGAGGTCAGTTTCTTACAGTTCATTCCAGAGCCAGAAAGAAACCTAGTTAATGTATACATAGCCTAAGAAGGCCAGGCCACTTTGTTCGCCAGGCTACCTTCACAGGCCTATGTGAGGGCAACACAAAATGGTGGCACAATATAAAATGGAGTCAGTCTCGAGAATTACAGAACCTCAGTACAGCCCCCCAGCATCCCACCCCCCACGTACGTCTGCACCGTACCCCCCACCCCCCTGTTTGTACGGACCGTACCCCCCACCCCCGTACGTCCGCACTGTACCCCCTACCCCCCCGTTTGTACGGACCATGCCCCCCCACCCACGTATGTCTGCACCGTACCCCAGGCGTACCACCCTCCCGCGTATGTACAGACCGTACCCCAGGCATACCCCTCACCCGCATGTGTCCGCACCGTACCCCAGGCGTACCCCCCACCCGCGTATGTCCGCACCATACCCCAGGCGTACCCCCTCCCGCGTATGTACAGACCGTACCCCAGGCGTACCCCCCACCCGCATATGTCCGCACCGTACCCCAGGCATACCCCAATCCTCGCGTATGTATGGACCATACATACGCGAGGATTGGGGTAGGCCTGGGGTACGGTGCAGACATACACGGGTGGGGGGTACGCCTGGGGTACGGTCCGTACATACGCGGGTGGGGGTACGGTCCGTACAAACGGGGGGTGGGGGGTAAGGTGCGGACGTACAGGGGGTGGGGGGTAAGGTGCGGACTTACGGGTGGTGGAGGTACGGTGCGGACTACCGGGGGGTGGGGGGTACGGTGCGGACGTACGAGGGGGGTGGGGGTACGGTCCATACATATGCAATGTTGGGGTTCACACCGTACATGATGACACGTACGATGTGGGTGATGGCGTGTACGTCGCGTAGCGGGCTCCCTTTTTCTCGTGCATCGCAGCGTACTTAGCTTTTCTGGCACTTTTTGGCTCCCGTAAAAATATAGCCGTGACGAGTGCTGTAGGTACGAATCGTACTTGCTGGTCCGTAAAACGCTGCCCGACTCCATGCGGACGTCACGTACGCGCTGTCCAGGATCAGAATTGTATGTATTTTTTAGCTGTACGGTGTTTGGTACGAATCGTACTTGCTGGTTTGTAAGGTGGAATTCCCGGGTACGAGTCGTACGGAGAAAACGCTCTGTACGACCATTCATACCCGGGTTTTACAGGATCGGAATCGCCACCTTAATGTGAAATCCACACTATGTAATTCTTCTACAATGTTTGTGGGTTTGGGTTTTGGATCAGGAATAAAAAAATTGAAATCCCACAATATAAACATACGCCATTGTTTGTGTAACTGGACTTAGAATCATAAATCTGACATCCCTACCAATAGATACACTTTTTGCATTATTTGCAGGGTTCATGTTAGAATAGTGAATCTTACTACTCTCAATATATGCCCATTTCCCAAAATGTGTGGGAATGGAGTCAGAAGTTAGAATCATAAATGTGCCCCCTTACAATATATGTATTTTTCCCAATGTTTGTGAAATTGGAGCTAGAACAATACATTTGATTTACCCCTAAATATATGCACTTTTTCCAGTTTTTGTGTCATTTGAGTTAATGTATCTCACCTGCCCCTTTCAATAAGTGTACTTTTCCTAATATTTTTAGGATTAGAGTTATACTAATATATAAGACATCTTCTAATATTTGCATGTTTCCGACTGTTTATCAGACTGCCGTTAAAATTATACATTTTACCTCCTTATTTATGTGGTTTACTCAATTTTTGGGATGTGATCTGAGAATGATATAATTGGCAGTTATGTATTTTAGATTATTTAATCTATAACTTGAAGAATGGTTTACTTTTTTTTAAATGCTTCTAGAACTGGAACTAATACATTAAATTGACACACCATCATTTTAGAATGTGTTTAAGATTTGTTTAATTTAAGTTTTTAAAGCAATTTTATAAATATTTATTAGATTTATCAAATATTTTAGAATATGTTTTTAAAAAAAATATTATAAAATAGTGACTTTAGATAAGACTGTTGATTTTATTCTGAACACAGTTATGTGAAAATGTAATACATTTTCATTATTTACTAAACTTTAAAAAAACTTTAAATATTGTAATATTAATTATGGATTTTGCATTCTGAAAATTAATTCATTTTCTTGCATGAAAATAACTTAAGAATCGTTAAATATTTGTATTAATAAATCATATATTTTAATTGATATTTTATTCAATTTAATTCATTTTATATGTATTGTTTGTTGTCTATTTATAGAGACTACACTTTTGATATCAATAATATGGTTAAATCTATTTTAAAAAATAATACATTTTTGTAGTTTATATTACTAAGATAAATATTTTTTATGTTACAATTTTATGATGGTATTTTGGCTGTTGATATTCTTAGGCTTTACCTTTTCAGTATAGAATCTCAAAAGGTGTGTTATCAATATTTTTACACGATATTTTTGTGTCATGATATTTCCATAGTCAATATTTCAACTTACAGGAAGTAAAAGACTGTGACGCATGCATTGTGATTTGTAGCGGCCGTGAAGCTGCCTTCCAGTACTGGCTGCTCACTTTCTTGGTTTGCTGAGAGTGAAAGACATCTATACTGTCTTTTTCTTGTTTCCAATCAATTGCAGCATTAGGCATAAGTGTGAAGGAAGCGCTGGAGAAGAACTGGAATTTCCTCAGCTAAAGTTAGAGTGCTTGGACTGGAGGTATACACTAACCTGTAGCTAACCTGTATGGTCAGCACTAATGTTCTCCAGAATGTTGGATTAATGTTGTATGAATGACTTTGACATGCCAACAAGGAGAATTGCATCCAAATGATACTTCTCAGATTTACAAAACATGTGACATCTTGAAATGGTTACCATCTCCGAATATGCCCATCACCTCTGCTGTTGGAAAAGCTTAAAGGTAAGCTAATACTGGTCTACCTCTACAGAAAACTCCACACCCAGCCCACATATTAAATACAATAAAAATGCATACCAGTTAATACAAATTGCACTGGAAAGCAGACAAAAAAGTTTCGACTCATCATCAAAATATACTCACCTAAAGCAGGTATGAATAAAAACCAGTTCACTTTCGTTCATCTAAAAAATCCATTAAAATCCATGTGATAGGATGCATTTATTTATTCAAATGTTTTTGTTACTTAATACACTACATGTCGCTACAAGCCACAAGACGGGCATGTAAAGTCACAGTTGATCTCGGTCCTGTGCTGCCATTCAAATGAGAGATGACCTGTGGTGCGCTGGTTCACCGGTCCTGGGAATATCAATTGGTGGGTTTCAGAGTAGAGAAGTGTAATAATGGGAGAAAATTGATGGAAATCTCATATGTGAAAACTGATCCCAAACTGAGGTGAGTCAATGGTAAGACACTGATTGTAGGTTGTGAGATGCCCGACTAACTAGGATCGAATTTAGGCTGGTTTAGGGCTGTGTGAGAATCAGTGAACAAGGGACCAGAAGGAATGGGACAAAGGAGAAATAATAGTACATAGATTTAAGTTAGTAAAGCAATGAGTGTAGGAAAGAAAGAAACACTCGTCATCCAGTGCTCTGTGTGGGTCCAGGATTTATTGTCCTTGTTGTGCGTTCCTTGTTACAGAGTCTTAGCCTATCCAACAAATGTTTTGTTGCTACCGTGAAGTACACAGCGACGACCATTTCACATGTGGGAGACTTCACCAGCTGCTTCACCGGATCGGGTGACCAGCGGCAACACAATCAAAGCTGGCTGACAGCCATAACCCTACAAATAGGGTTTCACAATAGTTAGTAGCTGCATAATCTGAAAACTCGTCGGTATCACAGAATAGAGAATGTGATTCATGAGGAAACTTTAGTTAAATGGAATTCTGGTCTCTGTTAACCTTGAGACCATCTACTACTATTTACCTTCGGGACGGAAGTACAACCATATTAACTTAAATCTATGTACCACTAGCGTGTGCAGGGGACCTTGGAGTTCTTTTTCTGTGGTTTACCACAATCAAGGGAGAGGGTGGTTCTCCCTACCCTTTTGCACTGCACTTATGCCTAAGTTCACCCTATAATATTTGCGTACTGCCTTAGAGCGCCATCACCCCACCAGAACAACCACCGGGCATGCAGTGTCTGAAAGGAGAAAAAGTGGGCTATGGTTTGAGCGCTGGTGTCTGGCAGTTGACAACGTGCATGTTGAGGACTGTAATGTAGAATGACTGGATGAGGAAAAGGTTTCAAATCGGAACTCAGCAATATATAGTTTCTCGCTGGCCGTAGGAACCTACCGACCGGGAGAGTGTTGGGGAGCATAGAAAGATGTGAATTAGTCAGAACACCGCGGCTTCAGCTAATGCGTGCTCTGATATTGCAGTGGAAGGGGTTGGTGTAGTTTTAGGGACAGCCTGGGGGATAGGGGGTCGGGTAGTGTATGTTAAGGCACTCGGTTCTAGGAATGAGGGCATGGGGGAATGGATAGGTGGGGACATTTTTAAGGCTGGGGGTCTGGGTACTTTTAAGGGCAGTGGAAGGGGTTGGGGTAGTTTTAGTGACAGGACGGGGTGTGGGGTCGTGGTAGTGTATATTAAGAGGCTGGGTTGTAGGCCGCAGGGCAGGGGAAGGGAATGGTTAGTCAATGTAGTTTTTGGGCTTAGGGGAGGGCAGGGTCGTTTTTAGGGCTGTGGGGGTCAGGTTAGCTTTTTAGATTAGGGGTTTGGGTTTTAAGGCTCAAGGGACAGTGTGGGGGTGGAGTGGGTATGTAGAGGGTTTGTAATTTAGGGCCTAGGGCAGGGAGGGGGCTTGGAGTAGTGGCGACCTTAGCCACACATACCCTCTTACCATTCATGCCTTTACCACAAAATTGGAAGTGACCAATGGATACTCACTTGTGGTATTAGGCATCTGATTAGACAAGGGAGGGACATTGGAAAGGAGTAGGAATGACTGTGAGGAGGACAAGCCTTTGGAGGGGAATCCAACAATCATGATCTGCACAAGAGCACATCTGGAAAAGAGGGTGCAATAGGTGGTTTGTCGGTGACTAATGTTAAAGGAACAGGAGATGGGGTGAGCAGTGAGGCACCTTGATTTGAGGGTTGACGTGCAGCCCAGGGGTAATAACTAGAATTAAAAATAGCAGTAGAATAGAGCATCCAAAACGAGAATATTTGTTCTTCGAGAACAGAGGGAATGGGTGACCAGCAGACTGTGTAATTTTTGTTTTCATTATTGATTGCACCTCTTACTGCTCATACAATGCCATGGCCGCCTACTCAAACTCACGGAATAAGAATATGCATGTTTGTGGCATGGTAAACAAGGTCTATATGGTTGGGAAAATATGCCTAGTGTTATTCCCGTAATACATGTGACCTCTAAGCCCTGACTCCTGAGGAGATGCAAAACAAATTGTGAGAGCACAAACAGAACCACATGTGCGAGTTGGAAACTGAACTGTTGTGTGAAACTTAGAGGAGGGCTCAGATTTTCCTGCTGAACTGTGAGGTCCTTGGAATGACATTGTAGACCTATGTGGTTGTAGTGTGCACACCAAACACTTTTCTAAGAGGGCTCTTTGCTGTGGAACTCATCCTGAAGTGTTTGATGATTGCTACATATCTGTAAATTCTGTGAATCTTTTCTGTAACCTCCCTATCATAGAAACACGGACTGGTAGATTCTCATCGCGAACGGTCGCGAGCATACGCGACCATTCGCAGTGAGAAACTTGACCTCCCCGCATTGAGAATCTCGCCGGGAGGTTTATTTTCCACACTCGCGATCGGCAACTTGATGTTGTGATCGCAAACGAGGAAAAAGTCTCGCCGGGATGTCATTTTGCTTGCTCGCGGTCGCCAACTTGACGTTGAGGACAGCGAGCGAGCAAAAAATTACAACTACGCTACGCACGCGATTTTGCACTGTGCTATGTGCAATTCGCGTAACGCGAAGTAGCACAAACTACGCAAACTTCGCAAGTGTAGCGTAGTTGTCCGCCCAGGTTAGTGCTATTACAAAGTTATCCGGAGGATGTTTGGGACAAATGAATTGTTTTCTGGCTAAGATATTCTTCAAGTTTGAGCAAATTTGTTATTATTTCAATTTTGCTGTACATTCTACTTGATCTTTTTCTTGCCATATTGAAGTATTTGCTTATTTAATTCTTGTATTTTATAGCTGCACTTGATTTGAAGCTTTAACGTCTTCATTTCTAAACTATATTTTTGTCTTCTGAGGATTGCCTTGTTCCTCTGACCTGGCTATCAAAGTGAGTAATGAAACGCCAAGGGAAGCCTGTTGAGGCTGACATATTTGTTGTATATTTCTCAGGTTTGTTTTTTATTTGCAGCTTGGTCTGTTCTTCCTAAAAGCACGGGGAAGTTTCTAGCTTTTGGTTCGTTAACATTTGGTGTATCCAAATGTGCTCATATTTTTGCCAGTTTTTACATGGATTTTAATGTTTTAAATCAACTGTAGCCACTGCGCTGCCACTGATGCATTAGGACCTTGCTGTGTGCTCTTTCTGGGGCACAGTGACACATTTGGGCCCTTCATCATTACATATAGCCTGTCAGATTCACCCTATGAACAGTAATGTGATTTTTAAGCTCACACATACCCAACAAACGCATGTTAAGAGGGCAGAATGAGCAAACCGAAATAAATGTGTATGTTCTGACATAAAGCACTATACATAACATTTTAGAATTCTTGTGTATTATTCATGAATGTACTTTAGAGTAATATGCATCTCTTACTGCAGAAACTTTACTGTTCGATTAATTAAAATCTTTACAATAAAAATAACTCTCAGAACTTTATAAAAGGAGAGTCGGTAATGCAAAAGTTAAAATATTTGACGGTGCAAATTTATAAAAAGCCAGAGGTCCCAGAGTTGAGTTTTCATAATTTCCCTAATGGCATGCATTTTCTATAAAAAGTATGCCAAGAGGCGCAGAATACCTTTGTTACTAAAAATACTATACTATGTATCCTGTTCTTAGACAAATTGAGGCAGAGGAAAAGATTGATGTAGCTCTTTCATTGCCACTAACCTACCTTTTGTGAGGCACAAACTTTGTGACGAACAGCAAGCCCCATGAGTAATCTTTTTTATTGTTCCTTGTTTTTGATGCTCAGCAGGAAACAAGCTCCATTAAAATGTTTGCCAATCCAGTTTTATACAGAAAGAGAGCACTTGAACACTCTGTGTAGGTGAACTAAACAACACAATCTTTGCTTGGTTAGGTCATGTACTAAATGTACTCCAGAGATATTTGTAGCTGATGTTTTGATGTTTTGATCTTAGTAGTGCACTGTGTTTTCAGATCACAAATAATTCTGCCTAGTGAGTCAAATCCCAGAATGTTCTACATGAATTAAGAATTAAAGAACTTGGTTGAAAGAACAGATCACATCAAAATATTTCTAAGCATATCACGTATATTTAATTAATGAACTATTACAGAATGACGTGTACTTCTAGCACTGCAGTGAATGAAGACATAAGGTCCCAAAACAATTTAAATTGTATAAAGAGGAGGCTGTGGTGGGAAGAAGCTCCCTCAAGTGTGCTCTGAGGTTTTCTTTGTTCAGGTATATTAAAGCCACTTCATGCAGTGTCCACAACCATTACTTCACTTTTGTGTCTCAGCACACATCCGGTGGCTTCTGGTCTCTTCAGGTCAGCCTACCTCAGCAAACATAATCAACCCCTTGCCACTGACAAATTACTAACTCCATCTCCCTTCTTTATGAGTCTCTCCATGACTTGCTCCCACGGTCTTGCTCCTCCTTTGGAAACTCCCCTTTCAGCTGACAAGAGACACAATTAAATCTTCTGAGTCAAATAAGGGTTAACATTGGTATCAGGAAACTAGAGTAAATTGCATTCAACATGTTTGGGAGTGTATGCAGTTATCTGCTTTCAGTTTCAGAAGCTGAAAGACTTTTTCTCTCAAGATTAACTCTTTCTGAGACAAACTGTCTTTACCAAGATGCTCATAGAAGGTGGATTTGTCATGTTAATCAGTGAATCCTGTTAATTAGGAAAAATTAACTCTTTTGCGAAAATTAAGAATTGGCTGTTCTAAAGCTCCAGGAATTTGCAGGAATTTATTATTTTACTAAAGCAATCTTTTTGAGTCAATTCATTGGTATATATGAACTCAGATCAAAGTATCACTGACATCACTCAACAAGCACTGAGGAAAGAGCTATCCAGGTGAAATATATCATTATTAATGAAGCATCATGTGTTGAGGAAAAGCGCAGTTGTTTGGAGTTTCAAAGACACAATGAATTTACGCTCTAATGTAAGAACATTTGTGAGAAGAATTTGAGGCATAACTATTTATACCCTGAAGAAAGCTTACTCAATTGAGAGAAGATATCACAAGACACATTCATAGCAAGGAGGTTCATGCTATGTGTATTTTTTTAGAGTCAAGAATAAATATGATTTAGTCTTTAAGCAGAGGGGAAAGGCTAACTTCGATGGGGTGGGCAAATAATATAAATATGTAAAAAAACAGTAAGGTAATCGTTCTTTGCACAAAAGAGAATAATAAAAGTTCAGAAATTGGCCAAAAAATGAGTCTACTGTTTAAAATTAAAATAAAGTTATCTCTCCAACCAAAAGGGGTGCCTGAATCATGTCTGTGGCCTGGGGGCAAAATTCTCAGAAAGAGACTGCAGACGGCAACTGGAAGTCCAGTCTGGGGAAACCCAAGCATGTGCGTCTTTGGACCCCGTTGCCATCGTCACCTCCCTTGGACTTGGGCTCTGGAGCGTGGGTGCATAGGTACTTTGAGGCGTCTGGTGGCAGCGGTCACTGTCTCACGTCTTGGTCTTTGTTTTGTAGAAAAGGGTGAAATAGGACAGCTGGGCCACTCACAAAGTGGGTCTCACTGTTCCTGAAGTTCCTCAACATGCAGGTCAGTCTTTCTCAGCATTGGTGTATTGACTGGACTCAACAAGCCTTGTCTGCTGCAAGGGGTCTGGTACTCAGGTATTGGTCCTGTGCGGCTCTGGTTGGTCCTGATGCCCTCCTATTCAGTGAAGAGACAAATATGACAATCAGGAACACAGGGTCCTCTTCCTGGGGAGCTGCCGCATCAGGCTGGCCGGGGAGCGGCAATTCGGTGGACCTCACCTTGCGTCTGTGGTACCTGTTGCTGCAGGGGGATAGTTCCTTTACTTCAAGGGAGTTTCTTCATGTAATTGGTGAAGCACTGGCAGCCCGCCAGGTCTTGGAGATTGCACAGTGGCAGGACTAGTCTGCTTCTTCCATGATTGTTGAGGGCAGCAGTCAGGCTGGCAGATATGGTGCTAAGTCAGCTGTTGCTCCTCAGTTCTCATGACAGGACTCATCTTTGTCCACTCTGTCTCAAGATCTGGTATTGGGAGTCCCTAAAAACTCAATTTAGTGGTATTAAGGGGAGTGAGGGGTAGTACCCAATGGGCTACTTTCCCCTGGGATCACTACACCCCCTGGATTACCGCTTTTTGTGGGGAGTGGGCATCAACCTGTCCCAGATTTCCTATCTTGCCATCATTAAGATGGTCAACTCTGAAGAGTAGTCCACTTCAGGTATCCCACCTTAGGGGTGGTACTAGCCTGGGAGTAGGCACACCTCCCTGACTAGCTAATATTCGTGCCTGTCCAGGTGCAAA
Organism: Triturus cristatus; assembly: GCF_964204655.1. Classification (NCBI taxonomy): domain Eukaryota; kingdom Metazoa; phylum Chordata; class Amphibia; order Caudata; family Salamandridae; genus Triturus; species Triturus cristatus. The sequence goes on from NC_140586.1 coordinate 722,408,754, forward strand.
AGGGCACTGGGAAAAGGGGATTGGATTCCTCTTCGGTGAGAGAAGCCAGACTCGTATATCAAATGCTGTGGCTTTTTTGCAGCTCCGCTGCCTTGGAATGCTAATCAGCAGTTCAACCTGTGGGAGGGAGGGGTTGAACAGCAGCGGGTGCTCTTTTAGGGCAGAGGAGCATCACCACACCTGCTGAGAGGCTGCTTCGCCCTAAAGGAGGAACAAACACACTAACACTATTAAAATGGACTCATACTTACTCATCTTCTTGCTACCGGCGAGCGCAGGGTGCGGTGGTGATTAATGATGATTGACAACAGCTGGGATGACACGGAAAATGCAGAGTGTGCATCTCAGATTGGCAGCCATCTTGTGCCGGCCAACCCGACATGCACACTTCTGCTCACCCATAGCAGTGGAAAACAGGCGGGGGATTACACAGGAAGGTTCCCAGTCTCAAACAGAGCACTGGATTAACCTGCTCCATCCAGTCCTGCAGCTTCTCACATGCTTAACAGCATGAGAGAAGCTGCAGGATTGGTTAGGTTCGAGGTGAAGGAAACGGAAGTTCAGCTTATGAGTGAGGTAGATCCACCGCTGTGTCTGAGTAATATTCACCTCACATTGCACAGCTGCACCGTTTATTTACACGGTGAATCAGCTGCCTTCTGAGGTAAATGTGCTGCCTTGTATAAAACAACTTCTTATCTCCACTGTCCTTTATCCCTCCCTCCCTCTCAATTGATTGCTCCAGCAATTGAAGCTGTCATTTGAAATACGGCTTGTACTTCGGTGTTCAGATAGGCGAGCAATAATGGTGTAGAAATATGAACTCTGAGAGTAATGGAGTAAATCAAGCAAGAAGACAATGTGATAGAAGTTGAAAACAGGTATGCATCATGCAGTCTGCAGAGCAGGACAATTCAAGCAATTCATTACCTGTACATTTGTTATCGTATTTTCAACAGATTTTTACCAGAAGTTAAAGGTCAGGTTGCTGTTATTTTTCTGCTTGTCATTCTCTTGAGGCTCGCTGACTGTGGTGCAACAGTTGCAAGTGCTGGAGCGGGTTATGCACAAATTTGTATACCCACCCCATTTTGCATGTCATTTTATTAATTAGATTAATTCATTAACTATAATCGTACTAATGGTTTGGAGTGATGTGGAAATAATTAATCAACCTTATTAATGATTGAAATACACGTGGGATTTGCATCTGCATGGCCTAATTAATTACGTGAATTAAATTTCGTACGCATACTAATGATAGATAATTAGAACATTGCATGATATATGTCGCTTTGGTGATGTAATCGTGATTCGTGCTTTATTTAGTAAGTATAAACCGCATTGTGTTGCTTTTGGCTAGATAAATACACACACATATGGGTATTAGCGAGGGAATAACATTTAATTAGTCATTTCTATGTATTAATTACGTTTTTGTGTTTCTTTGCTTAAGTTGACTATTCTGGCCTATCAAATGATGGCTGCTTTTGGTGCCTAACCCGACTGCCGACGCTGAACCAGGCTTGGGTGAAGTGCGCCTGCGCTAAAAGATGAGCAACAATGGCCCTGTCCTGACCCCAGGCAAGCTGTACTTATCAAGGACACTGGGAAAGACAACAGACAAAAGACTTTATTAAAGAACCGGAACCAGCAAGTATGCTGACAATATGGACTAAACCTTATGGGAACGGAGAGGTTGACCCCTGATCAGCCAATCAGAACTGTCTAAAACTCAATATTGTTACATTTTGCTATTGAAATTATTATAAAACCCATAGAATAGAGAGGTCGGGATGTCACTCCTTCGATTTCCTGATGATATGCTGACGGAGAGGACGGTGACACTGCAGGACAGCTGTTAGCTTGAATCTTTGACGGACTGAATTAATGCCCAAACTCCTGATGAACTGAAATCTGCTAAAATTGATGGGCATAGATTTGCGAGACTGCAAAATTTGACATAGAGGACGACTTTAGCCAGAATAGGTAAATATGAATAGCAACTTGATCAAATGAATGATTTAATCTGCAATATTAATATAAATTTGGATTTGAACATCTACAGAAATGAGTTGGGTTGTTTATTCATTGAAATGTGTTAATGAAAAGGTTAATTAGAGTATTAGAATTTCACTTAAACTACAACTAACAGATCCGTCCCGGTTATGAGGGAAATACCAAATGTGAAATCTAGGGCCTAATGAGTATAAGAAAGGTTTGTAGGTTTGCTGCTCATTAGGGTAAAGTGGTATCATCCTCCCTCCTTATTCAGCGCTTGGAAGGATAAACGCCTCTTGCACGGACTAATGGTAAGTGTGTGTTGGTGTTATGGGCCCCACCAGCGAATGTATGGATAGTGTGCGTGTGTGAGATCTTTTAGTCCGTGGCAGTAGGGAGGGATTTTGCACTCCGTGCTGCATCAGTTTTTCTGGTAGCAGTATGATGGTTTGTTATTGATTGGTTTAGTGATTATTGCTTGTACATTGCTTATTGATTTTGGTTATTGATTGGTATTGATTTATGTACTAACACTCTATGTTGAGTTGCGTCGAGTTTAATGTTGTTGGTACGGCTACTGGGATGTAGGAAGTCGGAAGTTTGTAACGGTTCCGTAGTAGAGCAGAGGTAAGCGCTGCTCTCGGGAAAGACGGAATTGTTGTTGCCCTGTAGGTACACAGGGAAAACGTGTAACGATTGAAGTTGCACGACGCATTGTCTGGGTTCGATTCAGTGACATCGCCGTGTGTTGCCATTAGAGACGTTTTCTGTGTAAAAGAAATGTGTATGATAGCGAAGGTTACCTGTGAAGTTCTAGTCTTAGGTACCAGGGATCCAACTGGCATTCCGATAACGCTTATCACTGGAAAGGTAATAGGTACTCTCTGAGCTTGTTAGAAGGACAAAGGAGAGGTAGGCGCTGCTTTGTTAATGTATGTTATAATTCTGAAGTAGGACAGACTGTTCGCTGTTCTCGGGAAAGACAGGATTCTGCGTGAATGTACTACATTTTTCTTGTATGAGCGATTGTGAATGCAAAGGCATTTGGGTTGATTGTGAAACTCTGGGTTTATTTCTCAGGAGCATTGGGTCTCCAACTATGTGTCTTAAATACTGGAGAAACAATTAGCTAATGTTTGTTAGAAGGGTGAAGTAGAGGGATGTGCTACTTTATCAACGGAAGTAATGATTCTGTAGTAGGGCAGAGGTAAGCGCTGCTCTCGGGAAAGACGGAATTCTCGTGAGAAAGGTCTTTTTGCTGTTCTTTGGTTAGCGAAGCGGACAATGGAGATGTTTCTATGTTGTTTCTAACAGAAGTGTAGAAATTGAAACAAAAACTTACTGAGCGGATTTGTAAAGGAGGGGTAGACAGAAGCAGGACCAGGAGCTGCCGCAGCGGCTGCTGACGTCAGAACGACTGCGCTGGGATTGGACAGTCGGTCAGAACTGTGAAACGCCCCGGATTGGTGCGTTAGTGTATGCCGCGCTAGGATTGGAGAAGAAACAGGGTGACGTAGACGCTCCTTATTGGTGCGTTAGTGTGAGTCGCGCTAGGATTCGAGGACTGTGACAGTGACGTGGACGCTTTGAATTGGTGCGGTAGTGTGAAGTCGCGCTGTGATTGGATAGATTAGCGGTACAGTTGTAAAGAGGGACCAGCGTTGCGCGAAAGACAAGAAAATGTATTACGACCCACCAGAAAAGGAGAAAAAACCCTGGTTAGGGAGAATCAAGAAGTGGTTTAAAAAGGACAAACCAGTTAAGACTAGGGAAGGACAGTTACTTCCTCCACCGAAAACCCCTGCATCCTTTATGATTGCGAAATATGGGTATCATACTTGTATTTGGTTAGATAACTGGGTGAGATACACCAAGGACGACGGAGTATTGGCTTTTCCAGAGCATGATTCATTTAATTTGGCTGTTTTAAGAAATTTACGGGAGAAAATGATGAATTTGGAACCAAGACCTAGACCAACACAGTTTGAGGCTTTGACAGAGTGGGAAGACGAAATGCATGAACAAGAAAGACAAAGAAGTGGTAGAGGATATAGGTACTGGTTTGGAAGGCCATATGGACACGAAACGCATAGTGATCGAATGAAAAGATGGCGAGATGCGAGCATGACTGAGGGTGTGTTCCCTGGAAGAACTGTAGGAGAGAATGAAGGTCGAAAGTGTGCAGAAAAGAAGCATAATTTAGAACCGAGAGAGTATGGAGCGAATGAGTCTGAGGATCATGTTCTTGATGATATGTTTTATAAAAATCCACCACCGTATCGATCAGAACCAGAAATGTTAACTCCAAGTGCCCCAATGAGAGAAACAGTGCGAATTATAAAATCGGAAGCAGAATCCCAAAGTTTGAGTAAAAACAATGGTACCAGAGAGGTAGAAAAGAGATCAGAAGGAAGAACAGATGGAGAAAATTCTGTAGAATTAGTAAAAACAACCCTGGAATTAACTGAGAAAATAAGAGAATTGACCAAGAATCTTGAAGCAGTAACGGTTCCAGTAACAATAGGTCCAGTAATGCCCATTTTTGAAAAACAGAAGGACAGTGAGCATTGTTTGACAATCCCTTACAGAAATAGTAACCCTGTAGAACAACCAAGAGTGAGTCAGAATGAGAATCCATGGAGGTAATGGAACCAAATTTTACAAATAATCCATTTGTAGATCAGAATTGTGCAGAGAGACGTATGACAATGATAGAGACAGTGTCAGAAAATCAAAATGATTTTGGACACGGAAGAGTAGAAAAACCAGTAGGACCATCAACAGACGAGTTAAGTGAATGGTTGAGAAGCTTGCAGAGGAAAGACAAAGAATCCCAATCAATTGATGTGGCCAAGTTACAAATGGTATTGGAAGAATTAATTGTAGGGACGATCCCGACAGAAAAATTGAAAGTCAGGATGAAGAATTATTATTTCTGTGTAAAAGTGCAACCTGGAGAGCGAAACACTTGCATGAAAGGTTAGAAGAAGTGGCAAATGAAATGGGTATTGATATTGAAAAGGTAAAAGCCTTACAAAAACCATATAGAGTAGAATTCAGTGAAAAGGATATTGAAAATATGAACACCACAGGACGAATAGGTCAAATTAAGGACATAATCATTTTGCTGAGAAAATGGGGAGACGTGGATAAATGGAGAAGCAGGTGGTATAGAAAACGCGATGATGCCTCAGATAAGACATTTTCAGCCTTTCCTGTAAGAGAAAAGGAGAAAATAGTGACAGAATGCCCTATGAGAGAGATTCCAGGAGGAGGATATGTACATGTTCCATGGACAAGACAGGATATTTTGTCATTTACGAATGATTTCCCTCGACTACGCGAAAAGCCCGTTGACAGGTAGACAGATTTGTAAAATTGTCTAAAGTACTATGGATTGATTTGAATAGTCTGTTTGACATAATAGTACCAGCAGATTTATGGTCAGAGTGCAAATTGATGATAAATTGGCCAACCAAGGAATATCCTAGGGATCCTAAAACAGGAGTATCAGACCCCGAGGTAATGAAGAAATATGAGCAGGCTATGGTATTTTTGAAAAATAAAGTGCCCCCTAAAGAAACAGACTGGGTAAAAATTGATCGAACACACCAGGAAAGTAAAGAGTCAGTACATGAAAGCAGGAGACCAGAATCTGAGTGAAAGGGATTTGAGCCATTTTGTATACAGATTTGTATATGGTTTACGACTAGAAATTGGTTGTATGATTAAGCAGCATATGGTAGATTGGCAAAACAAGAAAATAGATGAAGTATTGAGACATGCAAAATACTTCAGTGATGAAATTGAAGCAAAACAGCGGAAATTAAAGGAGAAGGCAATGTGGGCACAGGTAAAGGTAGCGGAGAGACAGGAAGCACAATTGGTGGAACAAGCAGGGACCAAGCCAAAATTTAATAATGGGAAGTACAAAGGGAACATTTAAGAAGTTAAAAAGAAATTTCCGTGGCATAATTGCGGCAGGATAGGGCATTGGAAATCCAAGTGTAAGTTTCCCCTGAGTACTAACAATGAAAATCCATAACTGAACCCACAGGTGTAGCATGAGGTGAGTGGTCAACTGCAGCAACAGCAGCAAGTTGTTCCCCCACAGAATCAGGTGCCAAAGCTGCCTTTTCCACAGAGCAGAAACACACAGAAGTATAGTAGTGAATCGGCATTCTACAATGAAGAACAGGTAAATAAGCTGCCACGCGCTAGCGCTGTCTCGCAGTATTGGCTGCAACGCGATGAGAGTGACACAGAAGAGAGCTATTGACGGTGCCGAAGGGAGGAAGAAGAGTGCGTACTTGGCGCAACTCTAGAAGTAGACCAGACAGGACCTTTCGTAGATGGGAGTATTAATGATGAAAATATTACTTTCCTAGTAGATACTGGTGCTACTCGATCAACTGTTAGATCAGCTGATGTTAAGAATCTTCCTCTTTCGGATGAAACTATCCAAGTAGTTGGTGTGTCCAACAGGCAAATTAAGACCTATCTTACAGAACCAGTGAAAGTCAGCATAGGGAAATGTTCAGAAATGCACCACTTTGTGGTGTGTGACAGCAGTCCTGTGAATTTATTAGGTAGGGACCTGTTGTGCAAAATGAATTGCACTATATTTTGTACTCCGGATGGAATAGCTTCTGAAACACCAGATGATGATGTATTGTATAAGATGACCCTAGCTAACAGAGAAAGTGAAGTTACTGAAACATATGCTGTATTCAACCCTGATGAATTACCAAAAGAACTGAGAAACTCCGTAAAGGCAGAGGTTTGGGATTTCACTGGGGATGATGTAGGACTAATGAGAAATGTAGATCCAGTCAAAATAACTGTAAAAGAAGGAGTAACGTATCCAAATGTTCCACAGTACAGATTGACACCTGAAATAATTGAAGGTGTAACTCCTATAATAGAGAAAATGATCAGACAAGGAATCTTGAGAGAATTAATGAGTAGTCCATGTAATTCACCGATAATGGGACTGAAAAAGCCTAATGGGAAATTCAGGATAGTGCAAGATTTGAGAAAGGTGAATAAAATTGTGGTATCATGTTGTCCCATTGTACCAAATCCATCAGTGATTTTATATCAGATTCCCCATGATGCAGAATGGTACACAGTAATTGATCTGTGTCATGCTTTCTTTTCCATCCCATTGCACCATGACAGTCAGCAAATTTTTGCATTTCGTTTTGGTGAGCGTATTTTGGCATGGTGCCGAATCCCACAGGGGTATACAGAGAGACCCTCAATATTCAATCAGTTGTTAAAGAGATCTTTGGAGAGTCTAGAAATGCCTGAAAGCTCTGTACTGGTACAGTATATTGACGGCCTTTTGGTGGCGTCAAAAACACGTGAAGCCTGTGAGGCAGATACAATAGCCTTACTGAATCATTTGGCAGATGGAGGACTTAAAGTGTCACCTGCAAAACTACAGTTTTGTAAGAAGGAAGTGCAGTATCTGGGACACAACATTGAGAAAGGACTAAGGGAAATAACAATAGACAGAATCAGAATAATAAAAGGAATGAGAGCTCCCATGACTCAAAGAGATGTGAGAATGTTTTTGGGAATGGTTGGATACTGTCGTCAGTGGATAGGGAACTTTTCCTTGATTGCAAAGCCTTTGGTGCGATTGGCGAGAAGTGATGTAAAAGATCCGCTTGAATTAAACAGAGAAGGATTGGCAGCATTTAGACAATTGAGAGATGGTTTGTGTGAAGCACCTGCATTAGGCATGCCAGACTACGAAAAATAATTTGAGTTGTATTGCAGCGAGAGAAATGGATGTGCACTTTCGGTGTTGACCCAGAAACATGGTAAAATGAGAAGACCAATTGCATATTTTTCATCACTGCTAGATCCAGTAGCTGTAGGTTTACCTGGATGTTTGAAAGCGGTGGCTGCAACATGTCGAAGTTTGGAGCAGATTGAAGGAATTGTGATGGGATATCCATTGAAAGTGTTTCTACCTCATGATGTAGCGATTCTGTTGACAAGGAGTCGTACTCAGTATATGACCCACAGTCGGCTGACTAAGTATGAGAAGGTCATATTGGGTGCAACTAATGTGAGTCGTGTTACGAGGTGTGTGAATGTGAATCCCGCAACATTGTTGCCTGATGCTGAGATTGTGGAGGTAGGAGATGAAGTTGATCATGATTGTCTGGATGTACTTGATTTTTGTACCAAACCACGACCAGATATAAAAGATGTACCTTTGCCAGAAAGTGATTTTGTGATGATCGTTGATGGGTCATGTTTGAGAACGGTTGAAGGAGTGCTAAGTGCAGCATATGCAGTATGTACAGTTGCAGCAGTAATTGAAGCATCATATTTGAAAGGAGTAAAATCAGCCCAGGTAGATGAACATGTGGCTTTGACTAGAGCATGCAAGATTGGGAAGAGTGTGAGAGTGACTGTGATAACTGACAGCCAGTATGGCTTTGGAGTTGTCCACGACTTCGGACAACTATGGCTACAAAGAGGTTTCCTGACCTCGAGTGGAACTCCCATTAAGAATGCAGAAGTGGTTGGAAAGTTGCTTGGGGCGATACAGCTGCCTAAACAATTAGCTGTTGTAAAATGTGCTGCACATAGTCAAGGTGGTGATTATATTGCCACTGGGAACAGGTATGCCAATGACATGGCACAGTATTGTGCATGGAATCAGAATTCGGTCAATCGGGCTAAGGAAAGAGAAATGTCTTCTTCCTCATTGATGTTCACTAACATTGTGGGAACTTGGGAAGAGGTAAAACAATTGCAGGATGAGGCAGGAGATGAGGAAATGAGACAGTGGGTAAAAGCAGGATGTGCCCCAAGGGAAAAGGATCATGTATGGGTCTATAGAGATGGAAGACCAGTTATGCCTGATAGCATGATGTCTACCATGGCACGGATGTATCATGGCCAGGGACATATTGGACGAGATGCTATGATCAGGTCATTTAAGCAGACCTGGTACAATGCAAAATTCAGACTTGTGGCAGAGAGTCTTTGTCAGAGATGCTTGATATGTCAGCAGTACAATCTTGGCAGGAAGACAGTAGTGAGTCTGGGAACAATAGGTCGAGAAGGAGGGCCTTTCACCAGAATGCAAGTAGATTTCATTGAGATGCCTCCCTGTAATAGATTGAGGTATGTTTTGGTAGTAGTCTGCCTATTCTCCAGGTGGGTGAAAGCATTCCCAACAAGAAGAAATGATGGGTTGACAGTAGCCAAGCTACTGTTGAGAGAATTCATCCTCAGGTTCGGGTTCCCGGTGACGATTGAGTCAGACCGAGGAGGACATTTTCATAATGAGATTGTAGGATTAATTTGTGAAGCATTGAATGTACAACAAAAACTACATTGTGCCTACCGACCAGAGGCTTCTGGTGTGGTCGAACAGATGAATGGTACTATCAAAAATAGAATAGGGAAAATGTGTTTGGCTACAGGTATGAAATGGCCTGATGTCTTGCCTCTAGTACTCATGACAATAAGGACAATTCCAGACAGAACTACAGGATTGAGTCCTCATGAAATAATCATGGGACGTGCAATGAGACATGTGTTTATACCAGTCAACAAGCTGATGACAATTTCTGATGACATGGTGTTGGAATACTGTAAAGGCCTGGCTGACGCAGTTCATTCTGTGTTTCATCAGGTTGGACCAGATGCCACCACACTTGAAAAGAAGCAAGCCCAGGAGCTGAGCCCAGGTGATTGGGTAAGGATAAAAGTCCACAGAAGAAGAAATTGTCTGGTTCCAAGGTGGGGGAAACCACGACAAGTCATTTTGACCACGACCACAGCTGTGAAGTGTGCTGGACTGAAAAACTGGATCCATGCCAGTCATACATTGAGAATTCCAAATCCAGTGGACAGCACAGGAAAAGAATACTTTGATGAATCAGAATCAAGCTCTGAATCAGATGACAAAGGGCCAAAGACACAAGGAAACTCTGAAAGGGGGGAAACAGAACAAAGATCAGCTTTAGTCCCCAGAAGTATCGCTCTGAGAAGAAGATTTCAGATTTCCGAATCAAGCGATTCTGGAAACGAGCAAGAAGCGCAGGGTTCCAAGAAGAAACACAGGAAGAAAAGTGGAAAGAGTACTGAAGACGCAACAAAAGAAATTTGTGAAAAGGAAGTACCAGATGAGAGACTGAGAGAAATTCCACCTGAAATAACAAATCTAAGTGAACAAGGGACAGGTACAGAGAGAGAGGGACAGATTTCTGCGGAAGACCCCAGAGGAGGTGTAGGGAACTGCAACATCGAGTTAGGTGAAGGGACAAGTAGCCAGCAGGAAGACTGCGTGCCGGAGACCCGAGGAGGGACAGAAGTAGGGAAAACAAAACAAGTGGTGGAAGAAGTTGTTGCTGAAAAGACAAAGCAAGTTGAGACAGAGTCTGAAGAGAGTGAAAATGAAATACCTGAAGGTCGAGTTCTAAGAAAGAGAGCTTGGAGGAATGAAAAGAATGACAAAGGAAGTAAAGTAAAAAGAGTTGCAAGAGATGATGTTTGGCCCAATAAAATAAGGTAACTGAGATACAGACTGACACGAGTGAATTCACCGAGAGCTGAACAGGTGAATGAAGTGACAAGTCAAGAAAAATCAAAAGAAGACGAATTAACTGAAGACAAAGAGAGTAGAAGAACAAGAAAACCTAACCAGAAGTATAAGCCACCAGAATGGACGTACATGGCTCTGCCTGAACAGGGAGAAGAGGCAGATAGTCAAGGAAATCCAGAGGAGACTGTACTGAAAGTGGTTGAGGATGAAATAAAATCGGAAATCCTGAGAGTTCTCTTGTCCGACATTGGAGAAGAAGAAACGGAAGTTCAGGAAAATCCATATTTGGAAGACGAGAGGAGAGTGAAGAACGATGAGATGCCCAACTGAATAAGTTAAGAAAATTATTGATGAAGAAAACAAGATATTGAAGTAAAAATAGTGACTGGTAGAACCAAATAGGTGTTAGAACCTTAGGTTAGAAAAACTAGTTGTGAAGTGAAAGAGGCTAAGTCAAAAGACACGGTCCATTTTAACACGATGGCTAACATAGAAAGTAGTAAAGGTAGATGTACATTCATGAAAAGATGGTGTAAAATGTGTTGTTGTTGTACAGGATTATTAATGCTTCTGTGGAGCATCCTTCCTCTTGTCATTTACTTTAAGGCTACTATAGATACATTAGAAGGACATAGTGAGAACAAAACTAATATAGGGAAGATTCTAAAAGTAGTTCCAACTAGAATAGATAAAAAGTATTTGCATAAAGACAGGTCAATAACAGATTTTTCTAATAATGTGTTTTCAAAATTATTGTATGAATATGTAAAGACAATGGACGTACGGGACTGCTACGTATGTATGCAGTTACCTGCATCTGTTTCTGAGGGAGTGACTTATCATCACCTTCCAGCAACGTATGGAATAACATGTAGTGTAATAGCTAGTTTGTTTTATGAAACAGGGAAATTAGAATATTATTTTTCAGATGTAGATAACATTTTTACGCAAGTGCCTTCTTATAATAAATTGAACACAGTAAAACCTGCTAAGGTATTAGGTGAATTCTTTTTAGAAACTAAGGAACTAACTTTAGAGTATATTTTTAGAAACAATCTAACATGCAGTTTGAAGAAGGAGGAAAAGACATTCCTAGACATGGTTGAGGAAAGAAGATTGAAAATGCAAAGAAAAGCAGCAGAAGGGAAAGTGGAGAAAACAATCAGGGAGATAGAGAAAGAAAAACATTTGAAAGGAGAAGCTAGTCCAACTATAGCTTTAGATTGGCCTCAGAAAGGGAAATTTTGCATTTGAAGGAATCAAACGGCGTATGATAATTATTTTCTAGGTAATAGTGAGTGCCATGATACATATCGAATCATGGGTGGATGGGGATTCAAAGGTGGAAGAGATCCAGTCTTTCCTGGATTATATTTTATGTGTGGGAACAGGGCATATTATCGTTTGCCAGACCATTGGTATGGCACATGTTACGTAGGCCTGGTCTTTACAAAAAATCTTTCATATGGATAGAGGAGAAGATGGTGTACATAGCTTAAGTAATCATTTAGCTAGGACCAAGAGAGAATCTTGGGCAGAAATTGTAGGTGATATTTTTCAGGCATTGATACCAGCAGTGGGAATAACTCTGAATACGAACAAAATAAGAAAATTGTCAACTGTAGTGGATCGCTTGTCAACAAGCACCGCTGGAGGATTTTTATTGGTTAATACTGAAATGGTTGCCATGCGTGCTATGGTAATGCAAAATCGACTTGCCCTTGATATTTTATTGGCAAAAGAGGGTGGAGTCTGTGGAATGCTGAAAGTTCAACATTGTTGTACTTACATTCCTGACGAAAGCAAAGATCTGTATTACTGAATTGCATGATGAACTTGCACCACTGGAGGTTGAAAGTGTTTGGGATAGAATTGGAAAGAAAATAGCTGCTATTAAGAATTTCTTAGTGAAAATAGGTAGTACTCTTATAGGTAAAATATTGTTTCCATTAACATAAGTAATCTGCATAGTTTTAATGATAAGATTATGTTGTATCTGCTGTAGAAACAAGAAAAATAAGAAAAGAATAAAAAGTGAAAATTCAAAAAGAAAAGATAAGAAACAAGAAAGAGAAATGGAAGAAATAGAATTGGAGGAGTGGAAGGAAAGTATGTATGAAAAGAGAAGACGTAGGTGAAACTGAATTATGATTAAGAGCAAGAAAACATTTTAAAGATTCCGTAAAGACAGAATAACATTTTTGGGTGGTGTGGTGATAAAATCACCAAAGGGGGGATTGCTGGAGCGGGTTATGCTAAATTTTGTATACCCACCCCATTTTGTATGTCATTTTATTAATTAGATTAATTAATTAATTATAATCGTACTAATGGTTTGGAGTGATGTGGAAATAATTAATCAACCTTATTAATGATTGAAATACACGTGGGATTTGCATCTGCATGGCCGAATTAATTACGTGAATTAAATTTTGTACATATACTAATGATAGATAATTAGAACATTGCATGATATATGTCGCTTTGGTGATGTAATTGTGATTCGTGCTTTATTTAGTAAGTATAAACTGCATTGAGTGTTGCTTTTGGCTAGATAAATACACACACATATGGGTATTAGCGAGGGAATAACATTTAATTAGTCATTTCTATGTATTAATTACGTTTTTGTGTTTCTTTGCTTAAGTTGACTTTTCTGGCTTATCAAATGATGGCTGCTTTTGGTGCCTAACCCGACTGCCGACGCTGAACCAGGCTTGAGTGAAGTGCGGCTGCGCTAAAAGATGAGCAACAATGGCCCTGTCCTGACCCCAGGCAAGCTGTACTTATCAAGGACACTGGGAAAGGTGCCAGCGCTACAGACAAAAGACTTTATTAAAGAACCGGAACCAGCAAGTATGCTGACAACATGGACTAAACCTTATGGGAACGGAGAGGTTGACCTCTGATCAGCCAATCAGAACAGTTTAAAACTCAATATTATTACATTTTGCTATTGAAATTATTATAAAACATATAGAATAGAGAGGTCGGGATGTCACTCCTTCGATTTCCTGATGATATGCTGACGGAGAGGACGGTGACACTGCAGGACAGCTGTTAGCCTGAATCTTTGACGGACTAAATTAATGCCCAAACTCCTGATGAACTGAAATCTGCTAAAATTGATGGGCATAGATTTGCGAGACTGCAAAATTTGACATAGAGGACGACTTTAGCCAGAATAGGTAAATATGAATGGCAACTTGATCAAATGAATGATTTAATCTGCAATATTAATATAAATTTGGATTTGAACATCTACAGAAATGAGTTGGGTTGTTTATTCATTGAAATGTGTTGATGAAAAGGTTAATTAGAGTATTAGAATTTCACTTAAACTACAACTAACAGATCCGTCCCGGTTATGAGGGAAATACCAAATGTGAAATCTAGGGCCTAATGAGTATAAGAAAGGTTTGTAGGTTTGCTGCTCATTAGGGTAAAGTGGTATCATCCTCCCTCATTATTCAGCGCTTGGAAGGATAAACGCCTCTTTCACGGACTAATGGTAAGTGTGTGTTGGTGTTATGGGCCCCACCAGCGAATGTATGGATAGTGTGCGTGTGTGAGATCTTTTAGTCCGTGGCAGTAGGGAGGGATTTTGCATTTTTCACACTGAGGCATCACAGGCCACACATTAGTAAAAAACAACTAAGCTACCTTAGCAGGCTGCTTCAGGTAAAAATTTCAGGTGAAGGTTGGCCTCCAAGCAGTTGTGGTAGCCAGGTTGACATATTTCCATGAATGGTTAGGTGGGGAGTTTTTAAGGCTGGGGGGTCAGGGTACTTTTTAGGGCAGTGGAAGGGTTTGGGATAGTTTTAGTGACAGCACGGGGTGGGGGTTCAGGGAGGTGTATATTAAGAGGCAGGGTTTTAGGCCCCAGGGCAGGGGAGGGGAATGGTTAGTCAGGGTCGTTTTTAGGGCTTAGGGGAGGGCGGGGTAGTTTTTAAGGCTGTGGGCGTCCGGTTAGATTTTTAGATTAGGGTTTTGGGTTTTAGGGCTCAGGGCAGTGGAAGGGTTTCGGGAAGTATAAGGGACAGTGTGTGGGGTGGGGTGGGTACATAGGGGGTTTGTAATTTAGGGCCTAGGGCAGGGAGGGAGCTTAGAGTAGTGGCGACCTTAGCCACACATACCCCCTTACCATTCATGTCTTTGCCACAAAATTGCATGGTAAAGGCATGCGTGGTTGAGACGCATTTGTAGTTTGGGCTGCGTGGTAAAGGCACACGTGGTTTAGCCATGCGTGCCACTATCATACAACCTAGAAATACAGAGACAAACCCACAAGCCAGGGAGAATACCAGTTCTCTGGTGTTTCCTGTCTGATGATGGACGACAGGGTAATGGAGCTAGGGAAGGGGGAGCATTCAAAAGGGAAGTGATCAATAGATACTCACTTGTGGTGTTAGGCATCTGATTAGACAAGGGAGGGGCATTGAAAAGGAGTAGGAATGACTGTGAGTAGGAGAAGCCTTTGGAGGGGAATCCAACGATCAAGATATGCCTGGGAGCACATCTGGAAAAGAAGCTGCAATAGGTGGTTTGTCGGTGACTCAAGTTAAAGGAACAGGAGATGGGGTGAGCAGTGAGGCTTCTTGGTTTGAGGGTTGACGTGCAGGCCAGGGGAATTATCTAGAATTAAAAATAGCAGTAGAATAGAGCATCCAAAACAAGAATATTTGTGCTTTGACAACAGCGGGCATGGGTGACCAGCAGACTGTGTAATTTTCTTTTGTTTTCAATTTCATTATTGATGGCACCTCTTACTGCTCACACAATGCCATGGCCGCCTACTCAAACTCACGGAATAAGAATATGCATGTTTGTGGCATGGTAAACTATGCCTGGTGTTATTCCCCTAATATATGTGATCTCTAAGCCCTGACTCCTGAGGAGATGCACAACTTGTGAGAGCACAAACAGAACCACATGTGCGAGTTGGAAACTGAACTGTCGTGTGAAATTTAGAGGAGGGCTCAGATTTTCCTGCTGAATGGTGAGGTTCTTGGAATGACCTTGTAGACCTATGTGGTTGTAGTGTGCACACCAAACATTTTTCTAAGAGGTCTCTTTGCTGTGGAACTCATCCTGAAGCGCTTGATAATTGCTACATATCTGTAAATTCTGTGAGTCTTTTCTGTAAACTCCCTATCATAGAAACACTGTACATCATTCATAACAAGTTAACTGACTGTGCTATTACAAAGTTACCTGGTGGATGTTTAGGACAAAGGAATTGTTTTCTGGCTAAGACATTTTGCTAATATTCAAGTTTGAGCACATTTTTTATTATTTCAATTTTGCTGTAAATTCTACTTGATCTTCTTCTTGCCATATTGAAGTATTTTGCTTATTGAATTCTTGTATTTTATAGCTGCACTTGATTTGAAGCTTTAACGTCTTCATTCCTAAACAATATTTTTGTTTTCTTAGGATTGCCTTGTTCCTATGACTTGGCTATCAAAGTAAGTAATGAAACGCCAAGGGAAGCCTGTTTCGGCTGACATATTTGTTGTATATTTCTCAGATTTGTTTATTGTTTGCAGCTTGGGTTGTTCTTCCTAAAAGCACGAGGAAGTTTCTAGCTTTTGGTTTTATTACCATTTGGTGTATCCAAATGTGGTCTTTTTTTGCCAGTTTTTACATGGATTTTAATGTTTTAAATCAACTGTAGCCACTGCGCTGCCACTGATGCATTAGGACCTTGCTGTGTGCTCTTTCTGGGGCACAGTGACACATTTGGGCCCTTCATCATTACATATAGCCTGTCAGATTCACCATATGAACGGTAATGTGATTTTTAAGCTCACACATACCCAACAAACGAATGCTAAGAGGACGGAATGAGCTAACCGAAATAAATGTGTATGTTCTGACATGAAGCACTATATATAACATTTAAGAATTCTTAGTGTACATAGCAATGTGTATTATTCATGAATGTACCTTAGAGTAATATGCATCTCTTACTGAAGAAACTTTATTGTTCGATAAATTAAAAGCTTTACAATAAAAAGCACTCTAAGAATGTTATAAAAGGAGAATCGGTAACACAAAAAGTTTAAATATTTGACGGTGCAAATTTATAAAAAGCCAGAGGTCCCAGAGTTGAGTTTTCATAATTTTCCTAATGGCATGCATTTTCTGTAAAGTTTGCCAAGAGGCGCAGAATACCTTTGTTACTAAAAATACTATAATATGCATCCTTTTCTTAGACAAATTGAGGCAGAGGAAAAGATTGATGTAACTCTTTCATTGCCACTAACCTACCTTTTGTGAAGCACAAACTTTGTGACGAACAGCAAGCCACATGAGTAATCTTTTTTATTGTTCCTTGTTTTTGATGCTCAGCAGGAAACAAGCTCCATTAAAATGTTTGCCAATCCAGTTTTATACAGAAAGAGAGCACTTGAACACTCTTTGTAGGTGAACAAAACAACAATCTTTGCTTGGTTAGGTCATGTACTAAATGTACTCCAGAGATATTTGTAGCTGATGTTTTGATGTTTTGATCTTAGTAGTGCACTATGTTTCAGATCACAAATAATTCTGCCTAGTGAGTCAAATCCCAGAATGTTCTACATGAATTAAGAATTAAAGAACTGGGTTGAAAGAACAGATCACATCAAAATATTTCTAAGCATATCACATATATTTAATTAATGAAACTATTACAGAATGACGTGTACTTCTAGCACTGCAGTGAATGAAGACAGAAGGTCCCAAAACAATTGAAATCGCATAAAGAGGAGGCTGTGGTGGCAAGAAGCTCCCTCAAGTTTCCTCTGAGGTTTTCTTTGTTCAGGTATATTAAAGCCACTTCATGCAGTGTCGACAACCATTACTTCACTTTTGTGTCTCAGCACACATCCGGTGGCTTCTGGTCTCTTCAGGTCAGCCTACCTCAGCAAACATGATCAACCCCTTGCCACTGACAAATTACTAACGTCATCTCCCTTCTTTATGAGTCTCTCCATGACTTGCTCCCACAGTCTTGCTCCTCCTTTGGAAACTCCCCTCTCAGCTGACAAGAGACACAATTAAATCTTCTGAGTCAAATAAGGGTTAACATTGGTATCAGGAAACTGGATTAAATTGCATTCAACATGTTTGGGAGTGTATGCAGTTATCTGCTTTCAGTTTCAAAAGCTGAAAGACTTTTTCTCTCAAGATTAATTCTTCTGAGACAAACTGTCTTTACCAAGATGCTCATAGAATGTGGATTTGTCATGTTGATCAGTGAACCCCGTTAATTAAGAACAATTAACTCTCTTGCACAAATTAAGAATTGGCTGTTCCAAAGCTCCAGGAAAGTACAGGACTTTATTATTTAACTAAAGCAATCATTTTGAAGCAATTGATTGGCATATATGAACTCAGATCAGAGTATTACTGACATTACTCAACAAGCACTGAGGAAAGAGCAATCCAGGTGAACTATATCATTATTAATGAAGCATCATGTGCTGAGGAAAAGCGCAGTTGTTTGGAGTCTCAAAGACACAATGAATTTACGCTCTACTGTAAGTAAATTTGTGAGAAGAGTTTGAGGCATAACTATTTATACGCTAAAGAAAGCTTACTCAATTGAAAGAAGATATCTCAAGACACATTCATAGCAAGGAGGTTCATGCTATGTATATTTTTTAGAGTAAAGATTAAATATAATTAAGTCTTTAAACAGAGGGGAAAGGCTAACTTGGATGGGGTAGGCAAATAATATAAATATGTCAAGAAACAGCAAGGTAATCGTTCTATGCACAAAAGAGAATAACCAAAGCTCAGAAATTGGCCAAAAAAGGAGTCTACTGTTCAAAATTTAAATAAAGTTATCTCTCCAAGCCAAAAGGGGTGCCTGAATCATGTTTGTGGCCTGGGGCAAAATTCCCAGAAAGAGACTGCAGACGGCAACTGGAAGTCTAGTCTGGGCAAACCCAAGCATGTGCGTTTAGGGACCCGGTTGCCATTGTCACCTCCCATGGACTCGGGCTCTGGAGCATGGGTGCATGGGTGCTTTGAGGAGTCTGGTGGCAGTGGTCACTGCCTCACATCTTGGTGTTTGTTTTGTAGAAAAGGGAGTATTAGGACAGCTGGGCCACTCACAAAGTGGGTCTCACTGTTCCTGAAGTCCCTCAACATGCAGGTCTCAGCTTTGGTTTCTTGACTGGACACAGCAAGCTTTGTGTGCTGCAAGGGGTCTGGTACTCAGGTATTGGTCCTGTGTGGCTCTGGATGGTCCTGATGTCCTCCCGCTCAGTGGAGAGACAAATCTGACATTCAGGAACACAGGGTCCTCTTCCTGGTGAGCTGCTGCGTCAGGCGGCAATTAGGTGGAACTCACCTTGCGTCTTTGTTACCTGTTGCTGCAGGGGGGTTGTTGCTTTACTTCAAGGTAGTTTCTTCATGCAATTGACGAAGCACTGGAAGCCCTCCAGGTCTTGGAGACTGCACAGTGGCAGGACTAGTCTGCTTCTTCCATGATTGTTTAGGGCAGCAGTCAGGCTGGCAGAGTTAGTGCTAAGTCAGCCGTTGCTCCTCAGTTCTCATGACAGGACTCATCTTTGTCAACTCCGTCTCAAGATCTGGTATTGGGGGTCCCTAAATTCTCAATTTAGGGGTATTAAGAGGAGTGAGGGGTAGTACCCAATGGGCTACTTTCACCTGGGATCACTACATCCCCTGGATTACCGCTTCTTGTGGGGAGTGGGCATTAACCTGTCCCAGATTTCCTAAGCTTGCCATCATCAAGATGGTCAACTCTGAAAAGTAGTCCGCTTCAGGTAGCCCACCTTAGGGGTGGTAATAGCCTGGGAGTAGGCACGCCTCCCTGACTAGCTATTTTTACTGCCTGTCCAGATGCAAAAGGTCACTGGGAAAAGGAGATTGGATTCCTGTTCGGTGAGAGAAGCCAGACTTGTGTATCAAATGCGTTGCTTCTTTGCAGCTCCCCTGCCTTGGTATGCTAATCAGCAGTTCAACCTGTGGGAGGGGGGTTGAACAGCAGCGGCTGCTCTTTTTGGGCAGAGGAGCATCACCACACCTGCTGAGAGGCTCCTTCGCCCTAAAGGAGGAACAAATACATTGACACTCTTAAAATGGACTCATACTTACTCATCTGCTTGCTACCGGCGAGCGCAGGGTGCGGTGGTGATTAATGTTGATTGACAACAGCTGGGATGACACGGAAAATGCAGAGTGTGCATGTCAGATTGGCAGCCATCTTGCGCCGGCCAACCTGACATGCAAACTTCTGCTCACCCATAGCAGTGGTAAACAGGCGGGGTATTGCACAGGCAGCTTCCCAATCTCAAACAGAGCACTGGATTAGCCTGCTCCATCCAGTCCTGCAGCTTCTCACATGCTTAACAGCATGAGAGAAGCTGCAGAATTGGTTAGGTTCGAGTTGAAGGAAACGGAAGTTTCATCCGACTTTGGCCTGAGTCTGCAGCATATGAGTGAGGTAGCTCCACTGCTGTGTCTGAGCAACATTCACCTCACATTGCACAGCTGCACCGCTTATTTACATGGTGAATTAGCTGCCTTCTGAGGTAAATTTGCTGCCTTGTATAAAGCAACTTCTTATCTCCACTGTCCTTTATCCCTCTCTCCCTCTCAATTGATTGCTCCAGCAATTGAAGCTGTCATTTGAAATACGGCTTGTACTTTGGTGTTCAGATAAGCGAGCAATATTGGTGTAGATATATGAACTCTGAGAGTAATGGAGTAAATCAAGCAAGAACACTATGTGATAGAAGTTGAAAACAGGTATGCATCATGCAGTCTGCAGAGCAGGACAATTCAAACAATTCATTACCTGTACATTTGTCATCGTATTTTCACCAGATTTATACCAGAAGTTAAAGGTCAGGTTGCTGTTATTTTTCTGCTTGTCATTCTCTCGAGGCCCGCTGACTGTGGTGCAACAGTTGCTAGGGCAATTCACACTGAGGCATCACAGGCCACACATTAGTAAAAAGGTCAAACTTTCAGGTGAAGGTTGGCCACTAAGCAGTTGTGGTAGCCAGGTTGACATATTTTCATGAACACATTTCCGACTCAGGCATTTTTACATCAATCCCCCGCGTCAACGCATCTAAAAAATGTGTCACGCAAATTTGAAAATGTGCTCGCAAGCCTACGTCTCATAAACCCACGTGCAGGAAATGACGCAAGTACCACATAAATTGAAAAAAAGTGCAGCAGTGCAGGCAACATGAACCTCCTAATCCTGCAGCTGGGAGTTGCAACAAGAAGACGACAACCACTCCCACAACAAATCTCACAACCTCACCCTCCACCATTACCACAAAGGCAGCGCAGGAGAAGGGAGCACATCTACCGTCAAAGGACCACCCTCATTGGACTCTGGGACAAACAAGTCATTAAAATGTACCGCCTTAGGAAAGCGTCTATTTTGACCCTGCTGCAGCAGATCACACCACAGCTACAGACTCCAAATGAAAGGGTCAGCGACATCCCACCGCTGACTAAACTACTGGCGGTAAAACACATGTTGGCCTCCGGATCTTTTCAAACAACAGCAGCACGAGTGGCAGGGGTCTCACAGGCATCTTTCTCCACATTCCTCCCTTCTGTCTTGGATGCCATCATTCAGCTCACACCATAGCACATTCATTTCCCAAACACACCCCAGTAGCAGATGGACATTAAACAAGGCTTCTTTGCGCCATTGCTGGCTACCCACATGTGCTTGGTGCAATGGACTGCACGCATGTTCAGCTTGTGCCGAAGGCAACTGCAACTGAAAGCACACACACTCCATCAATGTCCAGGCCATTGTGGACCATCGGGGACTATACATCATTGTACTTGCGAAATATACTGGGAGTGTGCATGATACATATATATTCAGAAACAGCATCATCAATGACCGTTTCCAAAATGGACAATATGGCAATGGGCTCCTTGTAGGTAAGCATAAATAAATGTACATACAAACATACCCTGCAAGAATAGCTGCCCCTCTGCCACATTACATGCCCTTGTGCCTGAATGATGCAAGAAGTCAATGTGAAAATGCAGAACCACATATACACTATAACCACATAACATACAGTACAAAGCTGCATACATACATAGCAGCATAACCTAAAGTTCCAAGGGACACCAGATAGGAATGCATGCAAATATCTTGCATAAGGTTTTGTAGATCAATAAGTTACATTGTCGACATATGCACACATAGCATCTAACACAAATTAACTATTGAAAGGTGCAATGCATTGTAAGGAATGCATGGAAATAGCAAAAACATACATCTGGGTGCCGATCACGATCCGGTAAAAAATTCCCCCGTGCGACTCGTATCGGGTCTTTTTACCGTACGAATCGTACAAGTGCCGTACGAACTGGCAATCACGATTCGCATGGTAAAAAGTCCATACGAACCGCACCGGGAATCATTCCCCACACGTCCTCGGGTCGGAAAATGTGTCCGACACGTCCTCGGACGATTTACCTTACAAACGTAAAAATCCAAGTCCGACCGAGGAATCACGATCCATCCCGTGCGTCCGAGCCTACAACCGTATGGAAAAAACACCGTCCGCACCGAACACCAATAGCAACCATGGAGACATGTGCCCGCATACGCGCCCAACACTCCCCCCAGCCCCCGTACGTCCGACACGTACCCCCGTATATGTATACCCCCACCCGTCTATGTACACCCCAGTACGTTCCAGTCGCACCCCCACCCCAGTACGTGTCGTACCACCGTCAATGTACACCCCCCCACCCCTGTACGTGTCGTACCACCGTCTATGTACACCCCAGTACGTTCCAGTCGCACCCCCACCCCAGTACGTGTCGTACCCCCCGTGTACCTACACCCCAGTACGTTCGAGCCACACCCCCACCCCAGTACGTGTCACAGCCCCGTCTACCTACACCCCAGTACGTTCCAGTCGTACCCCCAACCCAGTACGTGTCGTACCCCCCGTGTACCTACACCCCAGTACGTTCGAGCCACACCCCCACCCCAGTACGTGTCATAGCCCCGTCTACCTACACCCCAGTACGTTCCAGTCGTACCCCCACCCCAGTACGTGTCGTACCACCGTCAATGTACACCCCCCCACCCCTGTACGTGTTGTACCACCGTCTATGTACACCCCAGTACGTTCCAGTCGCACCCCCACCCCAGTACGTGTCGTACCCCCCGTGTACCTACACCCCAGTACGTTCGAGCCACACCCCCACCCCAGTACGTGTCACAGCCCCGTCTACCTACACCCCAGTACGTTCCAGTCGTACCCCCACCCCAGTACGTGTCGTACCACCGTCTATGTACACCCCAGTACGTTCCAGTCGCACCCCCACCCCAGTACGTGTCGTACCCCCCGTGTACCTACACCCCAGTACGTTCGAGCCACACCCCCACCCCAGTACGTGTCACAGCCCCGTCTACCTACACCCCAGTACGTTCCAGTCGTACCCCCAACCCAGTACGTGTCGTACCCCCCGTGTACCTACACCCCAGTACGTTCGAGCCACACCCCCACCCCAGTACGTGTCATAGCCCCGTCTACCTACACCCCAGTACGTTCCAGTCGTACCCCCACCCCAGTACGTGTCGTACCACCGTCAATGTACACCCCCCCACCCCTGTACGTGTTGTACCACCGTCTATGTACACCCCAGTACGTTCCAGTCGCACCCCCACCCCAGTACGTGTCGTACCCCCCGTGTACCTACACCCCAGTACGTTCGAGCCACACCCCCACCCCAGTACGTGTCACAGCCCCGTCTACCTACACCCCAGTACGTTCCAGTCGTACCCCCACCCCAGTACGTGTCGTACCACCGTCTATGTACACCCCCCCACCCCTGTACGTGTCGTACCACCGTCTATGTACACCCCCCCACCCCTGTACGTGTCGTAACACCGTCTATGTACACCCCCCCACCCCTGTACGTGTCGTACCACCGTCTATGTACACCCCCCCACCCCTGTACGTGTCGTACCACCGTCTATGTACACCCCCCCACCCCTGTACGTGTCGTACCACCGTCTATGTACACCCCAGTACGTTCCAGTCGTACCCCCACCCCAGTACGTGTCGTACCACCGTCTATGTACACCCCAGTACGTTCCAGTCGTACCCCCACCCCAGTACGTGTCGTACCACCGTCTATGTACACCCCCCCACCCCTGTACGTGTCGTAACACCGTCTATGTACACCCCCCCACCCCTGTACGTGTCGTACCACCGTCTATGTACACCCCCCCACCCCTGTACGTGTCGTACCACCGTCTATGTACACCCCCCCACCCCTGTACGTGTCGTACCACCGTCTATGTACACCCCAGTACGTTCCAGTCGTACCCCCACCCCAGTACGTGTCGTACCACCGTCTATGTACACCCCCCCACCCCTGTACGTGTCGTAACACCGTCTATGTACACCCCCCCACCCCTGTACGTGTCGTACCACCGTCTATGTACACCCCCCCACCCCTGTACGTGTCGTACCACCGTCTATGTACACCCCCCCACCCCTGTACGTGTCGTACCACCGTCTATGTACACCCCAGTACGTTCCAGTCGTACCCCCACCCCAGTACGTGTCGTACCACCGTCAATGTACACCCCCCCACCCCTGTACGTGTCGTACCACCGTCTATGTACACCCCAGTACGTTCCAGTCGTACCCCCACCCCAGTACGTTCCTGGCGCACCCCCAACACAACCTCCTAAGTACGGAGCGCACCCCATGCCCCAACATCACAACCGCATGTACGAGTCGTACAAAGCCACACACAAGGACCAAATCGTACAACCAAATGGCCCATGTACACACCGTACACACGCACAAAACGCACGTACACAACAAGGACAAAACAAAACAACTCAACAATACACCATTCGAAAGGCACACAGCCACTAAACATGGCCAACAACCACTAAAATAACACAATCACTGACCTGCAACTGTCAAAAACAAACAGAGGCCCAATACACCACCACTCCTTATAACACACCCACCCAAAATTCAAACACTGCCACACCCACCCATGGACCAATAAAAAGGGCCCACACACACAAACCATGAGCCTTTGCAACAGACCCACTGCTGCCAGACACCACAGAACCAGACTACAAGCGACACCACATCTTACACTTGCACACCTTCACACGACCACCCTCACAAACACCCTCTCATCACATTCACACACACACACAACCATCCACACCCCCCCCAACATCCACACACCCCCCACACCCACACCATCCCCACCCACACCCCTCACCATGCCCACTACCAAGAATCCAAAGTTCAGTCACCGAGAGTTGGAGGTCCTTGTTGATCAAATCCTCAGAGTCGAGCCACAGATCTTTGGAACATTGGTCAGAAGCACCAGCCAGGCAGCCAAAACAGCCATGTGGCAGACCATCGTCGATGCTGTGAATGCTGTTGCGGACACCAGGAGGACCAAGCAGGATTGCCAGAACAGGTGGTATGATCTGCGGAGGAGGGTCAGAGCCAAGAGACAGGAGGAACACGACCAGGCCAACGCCACCGGAGGAGGGCCCTCCCGCAGACCCGTACAGTACCATCCCTGGGAGGAGAGGGTGATGGCCATACTGCCGGTGGAGGCAGTTGAAGGAGTAGAAGGACTCCGAGACCCGGGTGAGTACACAAACAACGCACCTCACATGGGGGGAACTGCAACCACAACCAAAATTAATAACAGGCACGCAACCACCACAAGCCATCGCATTACTCAACCACACTCCATGAGCAGGCACATGCCACTGCTGCCACCATGCCCCATGCACCCAGCTGGACAATGTCAAGTCACAGGCCACAGAAGACAACAACACATGACACGGTAACCCGGATGGCGGGAGGCTGGGCACCAAAAATCACATAGTGCGACTCCAAAGCAGACAACAATGCCCTCTGCCCATATGGCCTAGGTCACAGCCAGACAAACACTGTGTCCCAACACAGGAATGACTTGCCAGCAAATGGCGGATGCCTTGCATCAACACATGGGGGTGAAGGCACTGTTTTGCACATGCCAGCAGCTAATGAACAGCCAACAGTGTGAAAGAGTGGCAGCACACACCACCACAGCAGCAGCGCACAGACACACAGCAGACAAAATGGGTGCCTGGAGATCAGAAACAAACTCACATCAACAGGCCAAGGGCCACTCAAAGATCTGCTAACAGTGTGTGCCCAGGAAGCTGGGCCAAGGTGACAGAGGGTGACACACGGAGGGAGGGAGAGGGGGACACAGAGGGAGGGAGAGGGGGACTGAGAGGGAGGGAGACGGACAGAGGGAGGAGGCTGACACACAGAGGGAGGGAGAGGGGGACAGAGAGGGAGGGAGAGGGGGACACAGAGGGAGGGAGAGGGGGACTGAGAGGGAGGGAGACGGACATAGGGAGGAGGCTGACACACAGAGGGAGGGAGAGGGGGACAGAGAGGGAGGGAGAGGGGGACAGAGAGGGAGGGAGACACAGGAAGATGGACAGAGGGAGGAGGCTGACACACAGAGGGAGGGAGAGGGGGACACAGAGGGAGGGAGACACAGGAAGATGGACAGAGGGAGGAGGCTGACACACAGAGGGAGGGAGAGGGGGACACAGAGGGAGGGAGAGGGGGACACAGAGGGAGGGAGAGGGGGACACAGAGGGAGGGAGAGGGGGACACAGAGGGAGGGAGAGGGGGACAGAGAGGGAGGGAGAGGGGGACAGAGAAGGAGGGAGACACAGGGAGAGCAAATCAGTCCTGTGGTGTGTGGGAATGTCTGCTCGTCAGCAGGTGGACTGCGTGCATGTAGACAAGGGTGGCCAGTGCCAGAACCCCCCCTCTTCATCATGGCAAAACGCAGGGCCATGTCACAACCTGTACACGAGCACAAGGACAGCCACCTGCATCATATGAGTGTGTGGATCCACTCCATGTGCACATGTACAGTGCTACAAGGAAGGCGCAAATGCATAGCTCGGCACACATGCACACTCCACTGCTGACTGCAGTCACACTTGACGCAGCAAGTAAGACTGTGCCACACATAGTTAAAGGGGCCAAATTGGTGCCCAAGGGACACACACATGCACAAGTGCACTGTGAGTGGAATGCAAGACAGATCCTAATTCCAAGAGGAAATGTGCCAACTTTGTAACGGATGAAACATGGATGTTGCATGGATCAAAATTAACATTTTCTCTCTCACACACAGGTCAACGTCGTGCTGCACCCCCCAACACTGGGGGGGAACACTCACAGGACCCGGATCTGCAGGAGACCGATCCCACCGGCAGCGACCACTCTCACCACTCTGCGGACGACCCCGAGCGACCTGGCCCCTCTGGTGTCCAACCACCTGCAGCACCTGCGTCAGGTACAACCGTGCCAACCACCACCCCCACTCCTGCCACTTCCCAGGAGACACCCAGGATCCCTGCCCCAACACCACAATGCAGCCAGGCTCGCCAGGAGGGACACGGTGTCCCGGGCACCCAGGAGGAGGCAGGCGACAACGCCAATGCCACCCCTCAGGGGTCCCGGAGACCCGATGTGCCCACAAGTGCAGGCCAGACGCAAGTGGGCAGGGGTGGTGGGAGTGGAGGACGGCGGAGGCGCGAGCCTGACCAGTTGGCTGGGGATCCGGTATTTTCACATGTCCGTAACATCCTGGACTCATACCGGCAGGACACCACGGGCATGGCCCAGGTTGTGTCCGTCCTCGAGGGGATCAAGGTCCAGCAGGCCCAGCAACATGCGGAGCTAATAGCCTGTCTACAGCTACACCAACGGAGGATGGAGGACAGACAGGCTGAGCAAGTGACGGCGTCCCAGGGGATTCACGCTGAACTCCGTCGGATGGCCGACACCATGGCCGACCCTCCCTGTGCCAGAAGGCGGAGAACATCACCACCCACAGGGAGGGATCATGAGGAGGAGGAGGAAACATCCGACGGAGCATCCCAGACGTCGTCACGGCTTGCTGCTGAGGTTCCCCGCAGGAAGCCGGGTCGTCCACGGAAAGGACCGTGAGGGTGGCTGCTACATCACCATCGCCCAGGACACCTGGCCTGGCACCTGGCCCACTGGAGCAACAGCATCACAGCATCAAGAGACATTCTCTGCCACATGGCCCTGCTGGTCACTGGCTGACCAATGTTGACAAAGACTGTGGCATGGACTCTGAGGATTTCCAATGGCAAGGACACCAACTCCCCTACTGAACTTTGGATTCCCTAATCCCGGAAAGCCCCCCACTTTGTCCCCCCCCCCCTAATAAATCACACTATTAAGAGTAGATGCCTGCTGGTAGCATTATTACCTAACATGTGTCTTGTACAGTCTAAACATGCCTGAGTCATCTGTTCACTTCAACCATCCACACCCTGGGGCCTGAGTCTGGCACAGGACACATGGGTCACAGTTTATTAGGCAAGACAGACATGGAGCACCATACACACCCGTGATGTGCAGAACCAGCTGAGGGGGTGGCCGAACAACCGTGCTGACAGACACATTGAGTACAGCAACAGTCATGCGCAGAGGTCAGGGAACCTGGCCCGTGTCCTGGGGGGCACCCAGGTACGTGTAGACAGGTGGCAGAACCATGTCCTGCAAGCTTGAGTCCGGTGGATGCAGAGAATGGGGGCCTGGACAACGTTGGATGCATGGGGATGGCACATGTCACACTACCCACACAGTCATGGACATCATGCCCAATACACAGTCTCAGCACACACACACAGCTTGCATCTTGCCACTCGACACATTGACACATAGCCACAATCTGGGAATACCATGCCAGACATGCAGGATGCACCGTGCCAACACACCAGCATTGACTGAGCAGAGGCACCTTGGAGGCATAGGGACACCTTTAATAGTCATGTTTTTGGGATTGCAGAGGCAACTTGAAGTACACATGAACACATCATGTGGAGTAACATGTGGCTCAAACACTGGCACCCCCCTTCTGCAGCACAAATGCGTGATAGCCATGGTACTGGCACACAAGCGTCGGCTAACAGCTAAATACCCACAGCTGCACACGGAGAGCCTGCCATACACCATAGATCCGCTGATGTGGAAGTCCCACGCCATGTCAAGCCAATGTCAACCGTATGTGTCCGAGGGCAGTGTCACACACATTGATGCCATCATCACAATCCACCATCCCATCACTGATGACTGACAACCAGGCAGCCCATCTATTCTGGTGTACCCAGCTGCATGTCGTGTCCCATGGGATGCCACATGACTGCAGAGGAACCAAACCCCGACCTGGGCAGTGTGCACACATCGTGAACAACTGCCACACCCAATACACCCCAGATGCATCCCTTACCCCATGGAGACTTCCAAACGTGTCCGTGCCTGTAACGCTGAGTCAGCCCACGATGCCATGTCCATGAGGAATAGCAGTGCCACAACAATGCAACCAGCAGATGGCATGCGCAGGTACCTGGGGAAGAGAGACACACAAGAAGTCAGCCACAAAAAGCACAGCCACTTGCATGTGCATTGACTCGACACATGTATGGATGACAACATGCTAGGTCACAATTATGACTGGGGAAATACTACCATCACTGCCACCATCACTCCAGTGACACACCCACACACACCTCTGACTCACGTGCCATACATGCAGGTGGACACACACATCACAACACATGCCACACGGGGACCAAGGCGTGCACACTCAGACACTGGTACTCACCACTAAGCAAAGAAGTCGCGTATGAGCCGAGTCCGGATGTCCTCTTGCGGCTCCACATCCTCCACATCACTAGCCCCATTGCCAAGCCCTTCGTCCTCCACGGGTGGATGGTCCTCGTCATGTTGATTCAGGATGAGTGGCACAGCTCTTTCAACTGCCATGTTGTGCAGCATGCAGCAGACCATGAAGATCTTGCAAACCTTTGCCGGGGCATATGGGAGTGCGCCGCCGGTCTTGTGGAGGCACCGGAATCGGCTCTTCAGCATGCCAAACGTCCTCTCTATCACTCGCCTTGTCCTGCCATGGGCGGTGTTGTAGCGGAGCTGGGCCGGCGTGATGGGGTTGCGGAGAGGTGTCAGCAGCCAAGGCATGTTGGGATAGCCAGCGTCCCCTAAATGGAAAGCACATGGATATCGTTAGAACTGGCGAAGCGGTAGTGCTGCTCGGCCAAACAGAATACAGGACAGACAGACTGTACCCACCAACAACACATGCTCGTTCGTTGCGCAGCTGCATCATCATATCAGGCATCCCGCTACGCCTCATGATGTAGGCATCGTGTGCTGATCCTGGGAAACGAGCACAGACATGTGAAATCACCATGTTGGACAGACACACCACAAGGGCATTGATGGAGTCGTAGTGCTTCCGATTGCGGTACGCCACCTCCCGTGCGTGTGGTGGTACCAAACCTACATGTGTCCCATCTATGGACCCAATGACATAGGGCATCCCTCCCAGGGCATAGAAACCACGCTTGACCTCAGTCATCTGTTCAGGGGTTGGGAACTTGATGAAGTCATCCAGGTGAATCAACATGGCCTCCAAGAAATCATGCAGCACACCGCTGAACATGCTCTGGGACATGCCACCAACATGAGCTATGGTATTTTGGAAGGTACCCGTGGCAAGGAAATGTAGGGCAGCCATTACCTTCAGCTGGGGTGTCAGTGCCGTAGGATACCTGTGCTGCGGTTGCAGGTGTGGTGCCAGTCTCGCCGTCAGCTCCAGAATCAACGGTTGGGTGAAGCGGTAGAGCCGGATCCTGTCATTCTCCTGCATGGTGGCCAAGTCTGGAATTCTTCGGGCAACAGGAGGCGCTCTGCAGTAATTTGGAAGTGACAAGGAAGAGTGAGTGCACTACGAGAACAACTCATGTCTACTGAGCACATGTAAATCTGGCAATACACACATGCCACATAGGGAGTCAGGCATGTGCTACATGCCCAGGACACGTATGGATGCAAGGTGACACTCCTTCCAAGACCCAGCTACACACGGTGATTGAGAACCTCCCCATGCCATGCCATGGAAATAGCTGTGTCCCAGTGCAAGTGCACTGCCCGACGCAAGACAGGAGTGACATACACCCACACATCAGCAGAAGTGTGATGCCGATTGCAGAGACTGGCAGCGGAACACTTGAGCCACAGGTCACATGACATTACACTAGTCCAGCCCACACACCTTGCCATGAAGGTGCACATGTCATGACTCACCACACATTCCTTGTGAGTTTGCTGACATGGCCTTGTCACGCTACTCCGTGTCCCTTGCATACATGTGCACCTCACATCCGAGAACACATGTGGCATGGTGTTGGGAACAGTGTGCAATGACAATCTACACACAGCCACATGTTGGTTGCTGCAACGGCTGCAGCTTTTGAGGGTGCTACAACATCAACCTGATGTAAATCCCGGACACATATATGGCATAGTCACATTGTGCACTGTGGGTAGTGATAAGTCATGTGTCATGACCCCTGTACCTGGCATCATGGGACACTTCCGTGTGTTGGTGTCGGTGCCATGCCAGTGACGCTCACACCAAGTGCGCAGTCCCACATGCACACATGTCAAAGGAGTCAAGGGCATGCCTGGCACACATTGCACCCTCACACAGTACACATGTACACATCTCATCATACATCTGGTGCCTTCTCCACTCAGGAGGCATGTTCCACATCACAGCCTGTGACACCTGTGCCCCACACATGTGGTAATGCACAGACGATGCCTTGATGTCCATTCCTGGACAAGTATGTCCATCCATGGACAAGTATGTCCGCTCTATTCCTACATGTGTGTCGCCTATCACCACAGTGATGTGTAAAATCCGCCGTACTGCTGCTGAGAGGGCCTGTGCATGTTCCCAAATCACTGTGGGAGTGCTGCCGTATGTGTACCCATCGTGATGGCGAGCGTAGATGCGAGTGTACGGTCCGTGTCACTACGGGTACGCATACGCGTGCAGACCCATAGTGATGGAGAGCGTAAATGTGAGTGTACGGTCCGTACCACTACGGGTACGCATACGCGTGCAGACCCATAGTGATAGAGAGCGTAGATGCGAGTGTACGGTCCGTACCACTACGGGTACGCATACGCGTGCAGACCCATAGTGATAGAGAGCGTAGATGCGAGTGTACGGCCCTATCACTATGGGTCTGCAGGCGTATGCGTACCCGTAGTGGTACGGACCGTACACTCGCATCTACGCTCACTATCACTATGGGTCTGCACGCGTATGCGTACCCGTAGTGGTACGGACCGTACACTCGCATCTACGCTCACTATCACTATGGGTCTGCACGCGTATGCGTACCCGTAGTGGTACGGACCGTACACTCGCATCTACGCTCACTATCACTATGGGTCTGCAGGCGTATGCGTACCCGTAGTGGTACGGACCGTACACTCGCATCTACGCTCACTATCACTATGGGTCTGCACGCGTATGCGTACCCGTAGTGGTACGGACCGTACACTCGCATCTACGCTCACTATCACTATGGGTCTGCACGCGTATGCGTACCCGTAGTGGTACGGACCGTACACTCGCATCTACGCTCACTATCACTATGGGTCTGCACGCGTATGCGTACCCGTAGTGGTACGGACCGTACACTCGCATCTACGTTCACTGTCACTACGAGTACGCATACGCGTGCAGACCCATAGTGATGGAGAGCGTAGATGCGAGTGTACGGTCCGTACCACTACGGGTACGCATACGCGTGCAGACCCATAGTGATAGAGAGCGTAGATGCGAGTGTACGGTCCGTACCACTACGGGTACGCATACGCGTGCAGACCCATAGTGATGGAGAGGGTAGGCATGCATGTACGGGCCGTTGCCATGCATTTGGGGTGCCCTAGGGCCCCCACACGCACCGTACCTGTGTGTGATGCTCCAAATTACATAGGGGACAAGTATTAAGGCCTACATGCATGCTGGTTGTCATGGAGACCAAGTTCAAAATTCGAAATTGTTCTGGAAGGTGCACAGCAGAAGTCAGTTGGAATTTGTCTACTTTGTTGCAATGTGTTTGTGGGGCTGACATCATGCAGGAGAATGAAACCGATAGAGAACACACAGACTGCTAGGTTTGTAGGGATTGGTGGAAACATAGGATGCAAATGTGAGTGACCAATCTCTCTGTACTCCTGTGCATGAGACTGGGCAGAAGGGCACATATAAGGCAGCCAGGTCCCATGAGGGAGCACTTGCCTGCACATCTTTGCATTCGTCGACCCAGCTGCTGCTACTGATTCCCTGGAACCATGTCAAGGGCTGTGGAGAGGACACAGCCATTCACCCTGGAGGAGAACATGGCTCTGCTGGATGTGATCCTCCCACAGTACCCCATGCTGTATGGGCGACCAGGGTATCAGGTGAGTGCATAGGCCACTGCCACAGACTGTCCCTATGTTGTGACTGTGACTTCGGCCATTGCGTCCAGGTGTAACACACATGCCATGTACTGTTGGGGGGGTCCCAGGGGGGGGGGTGCCTGATGTCTCCCAGCAGTGCCCTGAGACAGGAGGGGTGGGGGCCTATCACTCACAGCAGTGCCCTGAGACAGGAGGGGTGGGTACAGAGTGCTCCCAGCAGTGCCCTGAGACAGGAGGGGTGGGTACAGTGTGCTCCCAGCAGTGCCCTGAGACAGGAGGGGTGGGTACAGTGTGCTCCCAGCAGTGCCCTGAGACAGGAGGGGTGTGTGCCTATCACTAACAGCAGTGCCCTGAGACAGGAGGGGTGGGTGTGATGCACAGTGTGAGCCTTGATCATTGATTGTGACATTGCCATCATTCCACCTGTGTACCCACTGTGGCACGTAGTGCTTTTTCCCCTCAACAGGGGATGATGTCCCTATGACAAAGGTGCAATGCGTTGGCTGCATGACATGCCTTGTTGTAACCAGCTAATTTGTACCCATATGTCTCTCTGTGACATGTGGCTGGTGTATTGATGTGGTGTCACTTGTTCTACCTCACAGGTGGGCGCCACTGCCAAGGAGCAGATCTGGCTGACCGCCGTCAGTGCCGTGAGGCGTGTGGATGGTCGGAGGCGGAGCCTGCCCCAGGTGAGGAAACGCTGGCAGGATATCCGGTGCTGGACGCGGAGGATTGCACGGCTCCTGCTGGGGGACTCACCTGAGAGCCACAAGAACCGCAACCGCCGCCGTCTGAGCCACCTCCACAGGCGTGTGCTGCCGGTGGTCTTTCCAGACCTGGAGAGGCGCTTACAGGCGATGCAGCAGCCGGAAGGGGGTAGGTACATGTGTGTTTGTTGTGTGTCACCGGCATTTGTAAGGGCACAGTAGCATGAATTCACTGGCAGGGTTTAAAGGTGCTGTGCAGATCCTGTTTGCCCCAGTATAGCGCTGTGCCCCTGCCACCCTTCCCCTCCTTGAAATGTGTTCCCTGGTCTGTGTGTAGTCACTCCTCCACAGGGTAATGTAGGCTGGCGCTTTGTCCACGGGAACAATGTCTGTAGCATCATGTGTGGGGGTGGTGTGTAACAGGTTGTGGGACATTGCCTGTGCACTGTCAAGTTCACTGCATGTGGGTTCCATATCAGTTGGCACTGATGCTGACTCCAGACATGGGAGTTGGTCTCTCATGTGTCATGCCTTACAGCGCGCATGTCCCATGTAGTGGCCTGTGACATGATGTGCATGAGTGTGCGATACACATAGTGCAGGGATGGTGACGTGTGTTGCAGTCATTACCATTCAGTAGCATGTAGTTGCGTGCCCACTACTGTCCCCTGGGGCACCTTTTCCTCAGTGGTGTATGTGTCATCATACACGTGGCCACTGTCAGTGTCTACAGCGTAAGTTGTGCTCTCTGCCATTGTCCCCTGTCACCATGTATATAGACGTGCTATTTTGTACAGGTGTCCACTGTGCAGCCTGACCTGATTGTCCTTCTTCATACTCACAGTTGCCAGTGCCTGTGTGTCTTGCTATACTCATCTGAGGATGGGCACTGGTACCACATTATTTGTACAGGCGCACCTTGGCTGTTTGGCGTTCAATCTCGCTTTTTGCCTGCCCCTGTGTGTATCACCCAGACTATGAGATGTTGGTGCCACCTGTGTCTCAACAATTTGCCTCGTGTAGGGTCTTGTTGGGGCGGGCAATGCCTATGTGTTAAATCCTGATTACCACTTGCTGGGTCTGGGCAGTGTGTGATGTGTCTGGACACACACGCAATGTGCAGTGACAGAGTCATGTTGTGCATGTTTTCAGCATTACCTATGCAGCATGTGTCTCAAGTTCATGGATATGGTCCCTGGTCATCGGTATTTTCGCCAACGCTGTGTGGTGCAGATGCAGTGCTGGATTGTCCCCAGGGCCTGGGTGCTATGTCAGACTCCTTTTCCTGTGTTTAGCTATTGTCTCATGCTCTCCATGGTATTTCAGTGGCATGGTGGCTCAACCAACTGTGTGTTTCATGCCCTACATCGGTACCCTGTTCAGTAGATGTTAGGGATCTTCCTTTTCAGGCCATGCAATGTTACCTATGTGGATTGGACTCATGTGACAGATGTGTACAGATGTCTGATTATTTCTGTCTCTCCACCCTGCCCACAGCATCGTCGGGGGACACAGAGGGAGACATGGACACAGACCAGGCGGAGGGACCGAGCACCAGTGCCAGCCGTGACATCGGGTCTGGCACATCGAGTGGTACAGAGGCGGAGGAGAGTGTGGCCGAGGACCTGTCGACTGGCACATCAGACTACGAAGCTGACAGGTCCGGGGACGATGTCTCCGAGTGGGCGGAGGCTGCACCAGCAGCTGACAGCGGAACAACACCTCGCACCGCCCCCTCAGTTTCCACCAGCCGCCTCCCACTTGCTCGTGTCCCTTCCCAGCGTGCCCGGTCACAGCATGTCTCCTTCCTGCCAGGCACCGCACCCCCTGCCCCTGTCTCCACTGCTGCCGCCAATGCAGAGTCTGTGGACATCCAGCGGCAACTGCAGGTTGGTCAGGCTGCGATCCTTAATGTCCTCCATGCCCACGGCAAAACCCTCACCAACATCGAGGCTTTCTTGGAGGGCATTCATTCATCGCAGGCTGACCAACGCAACTTGCTGAGGTCCATCGACTCCACACTGACTGCAGCAGTGGGTCTCCTGCAGCGCGACCTCCCCCCACCTACCCCTGCCCCATCCACACTTCCCACTCCCATGCCTGTCACACGTACACCCAGACGTCGGCATGCACCCACATCAACAGACACGGGCACCACACCAGCAGGGAAGGTCCACCGCACTCCT
The DNA here is from genome assembly GCF_964204655.1 of Triturus cristatus. Classification (NCBI taxonomy): domain Eukaryota; kingdom Metazoa; phylum Chordata; class Amphibia; order Caudata; family Salamandridae; genus Triturus; species Triturus cristatus. The sequence continues at coordinate 722,444,632 of NC_140586.1, forward strand.
CCTGACACGCACACACAGGGTGAGGTAGGCACACCCACTGGGTCGGGGGGCAAACGTGTGACACGCAGCCATAGTGGGAGTCCGCATTCCACCCAGTCCACTCCCTCCAAATCCCCTCCCCTCAGCTCTCCTGGCCACATCTCCCCCAAGGACACCTTCATGGCCGCTCTGTCCCTGAGCCCCACAGTTACACCACCACGCAAGCGGTCAAGGAGGTCCCCGGTCAGGGTGGTTGAGTCTCCCCCCCTGTCTCCACCCTCCCCCGGTGGCGCTGCGACCCATCCCTCTGATCCCCCCCCCTCCTTGGGGCCTGAGGTCCCTTCGGGTGCAGGGGACTCCCTGGAGGACCTTGCAAAGGTGTGTAGTGCCATCCTGGCCTCCGCCTTTGGCACTGACCCACCTCCTGTGGTGGAGTCCTCCATCCCTGCACCCACAACGCCTCCCCTTTGCCCTGATGTCCCTGCGGTGCCTGTTGCTTCCCCCCCCCCTGATGCCCTCACCAGTGTGGAAGACGATGCCATTTGACTGTGCAGGCAATGTAGGGGACACGCATCCCACTGTGTCCCCCATCCAGCTGAGAATCATTGACTGCCCTATGGGCTTTGTGAAGATTGAACTGCCTGCGATCCACGGACATTGTGCTCATGCTGAATAAAGCTTAATTTTGTTTTCATTATCACACTACTGCTATGCTGGTATTGGTGTTGGTGGGGCTGCTACATGGTTTTGGGTGGTGTGTAAGGGTTTGGGTGTGTGGGATGTGTAGTAGTGTACTGCTAATTGGTGGGACCCTGTGATCTGTGTGCCATCACAAGGTGTTGGCTAACTTTCTTTGTTCATGTAAGCAGTTACTGCATGGTGCACTTGTCCCAGGGTGTATTCCTTCCTCTGTGTACCCAGCTTTCTTCCCTGCAGGGTGTTCCCAATGTTTAGCGCAGAGCTGTGTCTACATGAGCTGTGTGTGTGACGGAGCCCTTCTACTTTGGCCATGCATGCAGGGCCATGTCTCCACCTGCGACAATCGTGGCATCCTTGGTGATCACTGTACTTGTGTGTGGAGTCTGTTGACATGAGTTCATGGGGACATGTTCCCTTGTAGCCAGTATGCATGTGGATAATTCTGGCCTCACACACATGTGTTACACCCCTCCTGTATCAGGGCACTGCTGGGAGTGATGGGCACCCACCCCTCCTGTCTCAGGGCACTGCTGGGAGGACTCCACACCCACCCCTCCTGTCTCAGGGTACTGCTGGGAGGACTCTGCACCCACCCCTCCTGTCTCAGGGCACTGCTGGGAGGACTCCACACCCACCCCTCCTGTCTCAGGGCACTGCTGGGAGGACTCCACACCCACCCCTCCTGTCTCAGGGCACTGCTGGGAGGACTCCACACCCACCCCTCCTGTCTCAGGGCACTGCTGGGAGGACTCTGCACCCACCCCTCCTGTCTCAGGGCACTGCTGGGAGGACTCCACACCCACCCCTCCTGTCTCAGGGCACTGCTGGGAGGACTCTGCACCCACCCCTCCTGTCTCAGGGCACTGCTGGGAGGACTCCACACCCACCCCTCCTGTCTCTGGGCACTGCTGGGAGGACTCTGCACACACCCCTCCTGGGTCTGGACACTGCTGGGGGGACTCTGCACACACCCCTCCTGGGTCTGGACACTGCTGGGAGGACTCTGCACCCACCCCTCCTGTCTCAGGGCACTGCTGGGAGGACTCTGCACACACCCTCCTGTCTCTGGGCACTGCTGGGAGGACTCTGCACACACACCTCCAATTTCTGGATATGTACGCTTGGGACATACACGGTGTGGGTGCGCTCCATGCATTCGAGGTGAGGGTACGGGTCGTACTTACACTGTTGGGGTGGGGGGTACGCTCCATGCATACGCGGGTGAGGGTTCGTGTCGTACTTACACTGTTGGCATGGGGGTACGCTCCATGCATACGCGGGTGGGGGTACGGGTCGTACTTACACTGGTGGGGGTGGGGGTACGGTCCGTACGTCCGCGGGTGAGGGTTCGAGTCGTACTTACACTGTTGGGGTGGGGGGTACGCTCCTTGCATACGCGGGTGGGGGTACGGCTCGTACTTACACTGGTGGGGGTGGGGGTATGGTCCGTACGTCCGCGGGTGAGGGTTCGAGTCGTACTTACACTGTTGGGGTGGGGGGCACGCTCCATGCATACGCGGGTGGGGGTACGGGTCGTACTTACACTGTTGGCATGGGGGTTACGCTCCATGCATACGCGGGTGAGGGTACGGGTCGTACTTACACTGTTGGCATGGGGGGTACGCTCCATGCATACGCGGGTGGGGGTACGGGTCGTACTTACACTGGTGGGGGTGGGGGTACGGTCCGTACGTCCGCGGGTGAGGGTTCGAGTCGTACTTACACTGTTGGGGTGGGGGGTACGCTCCATGCATACGCGGGTGGGGGTACGGGTCGTACTTACACTGTTGGCATGGGGGGTACGCTCCATGCATACGCGGGTGGGGGTACGGGTCGTACTTACACTGTTGGCATGGGGGGTACGCTCCATGCATACGCGGGTGGGGGTACGGGTCGTACTTTCACTGTTGGCATGGGGGGTACGGTCCGTACGTCCGCGGGTGAGGGTTCGAGTCGTACTTACACTGTTGGGGTGGGGGTACGCTCCATGCATACGCGGGTGGGGGTAGGGTCCGTACATATCCGTCCCCACGCTATGTGATGCTTGTGCGGGCCGTACCCAGGCCTTTGCCACGTGGGTACGATCCGTCCCGCCATTGTTGGGGTGACGTGTGTGTGGGCGTGGTACGACTCGTACCCACGCTCTTGAGGCGTGGGTACGGGACGTACCTGTCTGGTTGTGTTGCCGGTTCGCGTGGTGACGGACTTCCGTTGTGGCGGTCGCTGGCTTATCAGGACACACCCCCACCCCCTCGTGGTGACCAGGGCATGGGAGTCAGGTATGTCCAGGCCATGTGTGACTTATGTGGTTGTTTTGTGGTCTGCCCTGGTCGTGCCACCCCCACCCCACCCCACTTTCCCCCCTCCATTAGTTATTCTGACCTTCTGCGGCGTCTGCGTCGGTGCCTGTAGAGCAGGTGGACTGCTAGGAGGGCAGGGATGACTCGTAGGTTCGGGTCCATGTCTGTCCGTCGCGTACTGGTACTCCAATCGCGTCGTCCTGTCGCGTACGGGTCCTCCTTGGTGGCGTCGTCCTGTGTGTCCGTCACGTACTGGTCCTCCTTGTTCGCGTCGTCGTCTGTCCGTCGCGTACTGGTGGTCCTTGTTCGCGTCGTCCTGATTTCCCGGCAGTTTTTGGCTGCCGCAAAATATTCACCGTGCGGGGTGACGTCGGTGCGAATCGTGATTCCTGGGTCGTGAATGGCTGGCTGCGAGCGTCCCGACGTCAGGTCGGCACTTTCCCGGATCGCATTGGTAGGTGTTTTTTTGTTCGGTCGGACTTTTTTACGATTCGTACGGTCATGGTGTACCCGTGCGAATCGTAATTCCTTGTTTGTAGAAATTGACGACCGGGTACGCGTCGGACGGAGAATATGCTCCGTCCGACGGTTCGTACCCGGTTTTTACCGGATCGTGATCGGCACCCTGATGTGCATGTGCATTTATGTGTATATAAGTGTACATTACACACAGGATGCATGTATTGGTGCACCATGTGACAAAGGTACCTGTTCAGGGACATGTCAAGCCAAATGAGTGATAATGCAGGGCCAAATACATCAAACCATAAAGTCAACAAAATGTGTAGGACCTTTTTTGCACAGAATAAACTTTTGTCGTACTTACATATTGAAATGTGCCAGATGTGCAATGCACAATGTTTGAAAGTGTGCAACCAACCAAAACATTACAGGGAAGATTTACAAGGAAGTGCTGCAGTGCTGCAATGCAACCCCTTAGGCTGCGCCACACTGCGGTACTTCCAAAGCGCAGGAATGCTAAATATTTACAATGAAATGTCACATTCCTGTGCTTTCCCTGCGCTTGCACAAAAACAGCTGCCATGAGCCGGCGCAGGCACACTTGCACCATGGTGCAAGGAGGCCTGCCGTCTGGGGAGATTGTTTTTGTGTAGGAATTGGCACCTTCCTGCACAAAAACAATCCCTACAGGCATTTTCATCCTCCACTGTGTGCTGTAGGATGTAGCATGCATTGAAAGAGAAAGAACAAGGAGAAATGAAAACATTTCTCCTTTATGCGCCTCGCTACGCCACCCCTAGGGTGGTGTAGCATTCAGATGCATTTCCAGATTTACGAGGAATCGTAAATCTGGAAATGTGTCTTGTTCCACGGGTGTTGAGTGAGAACACACACAGCAGCACCCATGTAAGCAGCTTTAGCGGAAAGTCCTGCGTGTGAAGGGGCCGTATTAATAAGGACAGGAAAAGCCATGCAGGGTGGCTTTTGCTGTTCTTGTAAATATGAGGCAGTGTAATGCGCTGCCAGTGCGTCACAAAAAGTGACGTAATGTCAGTGCCAGTGCCACAAAAAGCTGACCAGCAACTTTAAACACAACATGTAATTGGCACCAATGTAATTCACTATTACAATCTTCACAAACATGACGTACAACACATGACATGTATACTGATGTCACCCAAAAGTAACACTTTGTACTTACTTTCCACTTACAGCTGATCAAGTTTATGGTCTACAGAAGTGGTTGATGACACCATTTGGCAATCCACAGACTGATCCGCAAAAGGCATACAACCATGCCCATTGCAGAACTCAAAACATCATAGAAAGAAGCTTCGGAATGCTCAAGTCCAGGTTCCGTTGCCTGAATTTATTAGGCGGAAGGCTACTCTATTCTCCAGAAACTGTGTGCAAGATGATAATGAAATGTGCAATGCTCCATAACATATGTGTCAAAACAAATGTGCCCTGGGATGAAGAGGAACAGCCCCCTGAACAAATGAATGATGGTGATAAGCTGAAGCAGAAGGACGAGACATACGCCACAGTGCAGCAGGGATACGACGTCGCACACACATTGGCACACAGTTCTTCTCATGATGTAGCACATTTAAGTTTGTAACAATATGCACCATATTCTCAATAAAAAATTAAGTAGGAGCATCAACTTTTGTCCATTTGCTTCACAGGTCATATGATATTAATATATATGTGCAGATTAACATGAAACTGCCGCTGCATGCCAGTGCAAGCACTTTGGCTGTGACAAGGTGTGGCACTCATGGAGCACAGGAATGCTACATTATCACAATGATATGTTGCATTTTTGTGTACTACCCTGCAATTGTGCACAAACAGCTGACATGCGGTGGTTCTGGCACCCTTGCACCATGATCTAAGGATGTCTGTGTGGTGTGGCTGACATGCATAGCTGCAGAAAGTGGCACCGCCCATCACTCATTAAAACACAGGGGTAAAATAAAAGCACCTTGTGCCGCTGATGTGTCACGTTTTGACATGTGAAAAGTGGTGCACCAGTGCCGCAAGGGGCCTGAAAAGAAGTCACATGGTTCCTCCCTGTGCATTGTAACAAATGTACTGCAGGTAGTGCCAACAAAGTATGATGCAATGTTATCCACCTGCTGTGCGAGTGCAACTTAAAAGTACCACAAACTAATCAATTTTCCACATAATATGTACACATATCCCATGATTGACGTGAATGTTGTTGACAGAAAAAACACATCTCATTATTAAATGATGCAACATGTTGAGAAGGAATACACACATGCACTTTGCATAACACATCCCTTGCACAACACCACATATATCCATCTATTCACTAACAAATCTGGGTTGAGTCACTCAGACCACTGAAAAGTGTCGCATCCAACCGTAAAGTGTTGCAAAGTCACAAGTGTAAAGCATCTTCAAATCTGCCTTGACTCACTCAGACCCCCTGAAAAGTGTCGCGCCCAACCGTAAGGTGTCGCAAAGTCCCTAGCGTAAAGCATTTTCAAATCTGCGTTGACTTACTCAGACCTCCTGAAACATGTTGCACCCGACCGCAAATTGTTGCAAAGTCCCAAGCTTAAAGCATCTTCAAACCTGCCTTGACTCACTCAGACCCCCTGAAACGTGTCGCATCCGACCGTAAAGTGTCATAAAGTCCCAAGCATAAAGCATCTTCAAATCTGCCTTGACTCACTCAGACCCCCTGAAACGTGTCGCATCCGCCCGTAAAGTGTCGCAAATAATCATAAATGGGTAGTATCGGAACAAAGCGCGACGCAAAGTTAAAACCGTTACGCTTTGTATTGACAAATGCATGTTAGCTCATGATGCCAAACGCAACTAACAGTAAGCACACACAAAACAGAGAAAGGTCATGCATGCAGATGTGAAATGAACTGGCAATTGAGTCAAAAACACTACACACCGTCTGAAATAGGACGCTAAACGTCAAAATGTGTCGCATCTAAACAGGAAATGATGCAATGATTCTAGAATCTTGTAAACCAGGAAGTACACAGTTACTTTCACTTTCTATTACTATCTCTAGGAGTGTGCTTGGTGGAGGAGGCTGATGTAGATTGTTGAGCTTGAGATTTGTCTTTTGGAGTGTGTTTTGTCAGTCCTGTGTGTAGTTTAAACATTTCTTGGTCTGTCTTTTGTCACTTGTCAGTCTTGTGTGTGTTATAAATAGTTGTATTTTGGGCTGAGTGTGTTTTATAGAGGTAGTTAGGTGTAGGATTAATATATGGGTGGGGTAAATTCATTTTTCTGTATTTTATCTTTCTATAAGTCTCCTTTATAACTGTTTTTAAGTTTCATTTAAAATTACTACACTAAACTGAGCATGTCCGGCAGGTCCAAGAACCTGACCAACATGCAGTTTGGTGGCCTCCTCTGGCTGATTTATCATTACCCACAGAGAATGATCAGCACGGGGGCTGGGTGAGCAAGGGCTACCCAGCAGCTGACCGCAAGCAGAGGTGGGCAGGCTCCAGCAACATCCAGCCAGGATTTTCGAAGTGCAACACACACCCCACCAAATCAAGCACTGCTGGCAGGATGTGATCAACTGTGAGGGCAACTTGCTGGGCCATCTTGGCCTGAAGGTCCATGGGCTAACTGGCAAGTAAATGTATAATATTAGTCATATTAGTTTTGTAATATGATTCAGTGGTGTTGCAATGGTGTCAGAGAAAATATATGTGACCTCAATGAACTAATTGCATGTTGTGTGGTCACAGACACATATGTTGCAACCAATTTATCTGATGTTGACTTATAAATTGTATATTTGCACACACACATGCACCAGTGCCAAAGGTGTAAATATTTCTGTGATGCTATAAACTATGTGGCAGATCTACAATAAACTAAAGCAGCATGGTGCAGCAAGTAATTTTTCAGCGCAAAGCAGCGCTATCTTAGAAGTGCAGGGATGCAACATATTTACAACAATATGTTGCATCTCTGTGATTTCTCCTGCTCTGGCACAAAAACTGCTGCCATGTGCAGGCGCAGGCAACCTTACACCAAGGTGCAAGGCTGCCTGCGTCGTAGGGAGATTGTGTTTGTGCATGAAGGGGCACCTTCCTGCATCAAAAATAAATAATTGAGGTGATTTCCTCTTCAAATGTGTGCTGTCAAATGCAGCACGCATTGAGCGATGAAAAAGAAAAAGGGAAAATTAATACATTTCTCCTCATTGCACCCTGCTATGCCACTCCTAGGGTGACGCATTTCAAGATTTACGCTTTATTGTAAGTCTGGCAATTCATCTGTAGATATGGGTGTTGTGTGGGAATACCCATGGAACATCCCTTCCATGCAAACTACTGTGTGTAAAGGTGGCATTTTCATGTCATTGTAAATATTGAGCATGACACGGCAACACCAGTATATCAACAAAAGTGAAGTACTGGTGGCACAGGGGTCTAGGAAATTGGCATCGTTGTATTCAAGTGCTCAGAAAGTTACCCAGTGTGATGCAGACAAAGGGCTTGTGGAGCCTCACTGTGGCACACTCTTGCAAATCTGGCTACATCCTGTGTAAATCTCATGATATACATAAGTCTGGATGTGTATGTAAGCATGAGGCATCAATCAGCCAACCAACAAATCACTGAAATTATAAGTGCGCTACTCACATGTGAGGGTCTGAATGCATGCGGGGAGCATCTGCGTACAGTTAAAGATTCAGATCTTTTCAGTTGCAATGAAGATGTGCAGGGTGGGGTTTGCGCAGGCTGATGATTGTTAGCTTATTGAATGTGGGTCAGAGTTATGCGCACTTCCACTTGCCGTGGAAAAAGCCACTTTTGACGCTGGTGTTCATCGCAATCTTTTAATGCTGGAGTGATGGTTGCAGCAGCTTTGTGGAAGAGGGGTGGGACAGGGGTCCGTTTCTGAGCATGAGTGGATTCCTCTCATAGTAGATGCATTGTCTTGGGTGCTGATTGTTGTCCGGGATGAGATGGAGGGGTAGCCGGGGTTGCTTGAAAATTGTATGGTTTCATAGACCGGTGTCTGGTCTTCGAACTTTTCTTAGAGGCTCATGACATCCTTGTGGAGGTATGAGCAGTGCTTGTTGTAGTGGTCCTGGGAGGGGAGATGTCTTTATTATCCATGTGAGTTTTGTAAACAAAATAACTGATGATGCTGACTTGTTAGTTTGCATTTCTGGAGTTTTTGAGGATCGAGTGTGAGATTAAGTTCCTTTTTTTTAAGTCTGATGTGTGGGTGTAATTCTGATATGGTCTCCTTGTAGATGGATCCTTCTTCAGGGGATTTGCTGTTACTCTGCTTCTCCACAAGGCATCTGCATGTGCCTCACGATTGATGTGGGTTGGCCTGGAACCAGGTTGGCTTCCTGTGCTGTTGTGTGTTGCTGTGACATACTGGTGCAAGTTCATCTACACATTTTGAGAACCATCTGTGGGTCCATTTTGAGCAAAGTTTGTGTTGTGCAAGGTGTTGGTTTACATTTTGGTTCGTGGCTGATTATAGTTGTTCTATGTTCATCTTGTGTCAGTTTCTTTGTGGAGTGCATTTTGGATTTTCATATCCAGATGCTTTGTTGACATGGAGGTGTACACCATGCTGGTCAGTCCATGGGGGTTACGTGGTCTGGCTGTAGTGGATGTGGTGATGTTCTGCACTGGCTTGTGGTTGTGGGTGGTGACACGTTGTTACTGTCAGATGTTTGCAAGGTTGTCCATGAGGCTGGCAAATTTGTTGTCACTGAGTTTGTCAGCTGTGAGTTGAGGTATGTTACAAGTCTGTAGTACATGTGTGCGATGGTATGTTGTGCAATAATGTTTGAAATGTAAATGATGTACACAGTTCAAGGCCTGGATGGTCTGTATCTAGGGGTCCATCGCAGGGTTGTCCTTGGGCTGGCCTGGATCTGGAAGTGTAGATGTTTGGTGTTGAGCGGGCTGTTGGTTGAGCTCGAGTTTGTGATTTGGAGGTAGCTCTTAAGTGCAATGGTAATGCCTCATACAGGGCGGTTGTTGCAGGCCCATCTTCATATTTTTATATCGTTTTGTGATGCAGTTGGCAATGTTGTTAGCAGAGGTGGCGTTTTCCATGGTTGTTGTCGATGATGATGATCCAGATCTCCGTGGTTAGTCTGTGCATGGAGGACACTTTACGGAGGATGAATTTCAGGACAATTTACAGAGCATGCATTTCAGGGATCACAAGTTGGTGCAGTTTGGTGTGTACATAGTGTGTGTGTGTGTGTGCAGTTGGTGGTGAAGGTCTGGGGCAGTGTAGTCAGGATTACTGTCCATGGTTGTTGATCTGTATGTACAGGTAGTATTTCTGAAATTCTCCACTGGTACAGTGCAAGGACATTTTCGGAGTCATAGCTGAGGGATTTTGGAGATCCATGACCTCTGGCGCTGGTTGTGTTTGGATTTTTGACGGCTTCAGAGGGGTTTGGCTGTTGAGCAAATACTGTGCATGACTCTCGTGTGGACATGCATCAAACAGCATCAAATTGGGAAGGGGTTACGGATGAGCAGGTGCAAATCTGGAATCATCATGGTGGAGGCACTGCAGGTGCATCAGCATCAGGAACAGAGGGGGAAGATGGCAGCCAAAAGAATAACAAGACGTGCAACAAACAATGCTAAAGTCACAAGCAAGGTCCAATCAGTGTGCAATCAGGCAACAAGATAGAGTTTAACATGCTGCAAGCATGTAGAGAGTCGAAGAAATATTGGGAGTTCTCACATCAAAAAACTGTGTACACATGTGCATGCACAGACACATTTTTGGGACCAAACATCCTTACAGCATTGTGCAATTGCGTCTGCGTAAGGGCATGTCTGATAAATCTGTCAAAGCACATGCATACTCACACGGATGCTACACATGTATTTTTTTTAACACTCAGTGAACTGTGATGTGGAATTGATCCAACATTTACAATGTCCAGGTGTGGGTGACACAACATTGCTGTACTTAATGTGAGAGGAGTTACATGGTCTGTTAATTACATGCATGTGTTACGCAAACTTTTTTTTCTCCATAGAATGTACATATGTCCGGAATTCCAACAGGATTGTACATCAGTTCATATTTCTTAGGTGGACCACTGCCATAAACACAAGGGGAGGTCAACACATTTGAAGACCCCAACGCTACCAGTGAGTATCATTCATCATTGATTGTGATGTTCGTGATGTGCAAGGATGGAAGCTTGACTCTGTATGTGGACAACTATGGTATGATCACTACATCCAGCTGCAGTCTCAACTTGTTAAACGCTATCAAAGTTCATAGACCATTATGAAACACATTGGGAATGTTGTACTGCGTGGAGACATGCGTGGACACATTAAAAGCCATGAAAGTGTCAGACATGCCTTCCCTCAATCCACAATGCAAAATGGAGTGCCCATTGCCACTTAGGCTGGAGTAGCAGAATCAAGTGAAGACAGCAGCATCAGATGGATGATGTTTGGAGAGGCAGGCATGTTTAACACAGTCCTCACTACATGTGAGTAGTATTGTTGTGCACAATCATTGGACAGGATGTTGTTCCTGGGTTGCAGTGTGGGTGCAAGGTCAGAGTCAGCTGGTCTAGGGGAGTACATGGGTTGCAATCCTTTTTCGCATAGAGCCAATATAATAACACAGAGAACAACCAAGCACAAACTGGCCATGCTCAGTGTCCATCATTGTCATATGTCTCTTCACGATTTTGACATTTTAAGTGTGAACAAATGAAGTTTGGTGACTGTTATTTGTCATCCATGCCTCAAATGTCTGTTGCATCATACTAGGAATATCTAATCGATTACGCACTTTTAAACAACATGCATAGACCATACTCATTTGCATGCAAAGGAGGTATAGGAATGGTAGTCTGTCTTATGTATATGGATGGGTTAATCCTTGTGCTGTGTCAAGAACAATATTTAATTGTGTCATCATACAAGTGTGGCACATCTTGTACTCCAAAATTCCCTCACAGTCATGACTCCGTAAGACTTATGTTATGATGCTGTAATGAATCCTTGGTCCATTATCATGAGGACTAAGTAGTTGTGATCAAACTGTAGCTATGTTTTGTGTGTCGTAGATTGAACAATGTACACAAAAGCTAGAGTCAGCATTTTGAAGGTAGATGCATGTATGCTTGATAATAGGCTGAGGTGCAGTTCACCCTGCCAGTACTACATGGTATGCTGCATGCCAGTCAACATGATTAGTGTCATCAATTCTGAGGGTCATTGTTGTAGAAGACAGCGACCATATATCTTTTTCAAAAATTGAATTTGCTACTACAGTGCATTACTCTGTGTATGTGTGAAATGAACGGTCAAGCGGCATATATGTCTAGAGAAGATGATCTTCATCCACAACACACTGTGACACTGTCTGATCTCAGCTATTGTTGCATATTAAGGATCACATGACTCCATGATTTGTACATGGGGGGCCATATAATGTTTTTTTGAGGAAATGATCAAATGCCATGATATATGTCAACTGGTTAGTTATTTCTCTGGCTCTTCATAAATTGATTAGTTTTTAAGTGTGAAAAGGAATTACGTAGAATTGTTTTTTTTAACGCATTTTAGTGGGTTTTGAAATAATCGCATCATACATTATTACAATTAAACATCGTATACAGGATATGTAGTCATGAGTTAGTGATCAATCTAAACCCACCCTCTTCCCCATTGATAAGTATCTACTAATTCTACTAATTCTCCCACCCTCCCCACCAGACTCATTGCAACGGTATCAACAGTTAATACTATCATCCTAGACAAAATACACATCACACATTTCCGTATGTCAGTTCACAGCATCCAAATAGGTGACTCCCCAGGGGCAATACTGGAACTAGGTGGTTATTGGGGGGTGAGACAACGGCAACAGATCAGACAATTCAGGGATTGTTTAACAGATATAAATTGTTCTAATAGCATATCCCATTCCATAGAGATTCGATGCTTTCTAAGTCCTCTATTTTGTTCTCTCCTTATTTCCATACTTTCGGCCTTTCCCCAATCACTACTTCTTCATGCCATATTAATACTGTCGGGGGTTGTGCAGACTTCCAGTGCATAGTTATTGCTCTTTTAGCCAGTATTAATTTTAAATTAGCCATTTTGGCTTGGGTATTCTGCGACTTTTTGAATTTACTGACTCCCAATATACAATAGTCAGGGTTATCCTTCCCTATCCCTGGTGCCAATTCATTGACAAGTTTATGAACAATCGCCCAGAAGGATGTTAGCTGGTTGCATATGACATCGGGGGCATTAGTCTGTTGAGTCTGGGAACATCTTATTCATTATATGAGTGAAATATGCCCTATGCATTATCATTAATTGTATCAGCCTAAATTTAGGGTTTCTCGAGATTTTCTCGGGATATTCCAATAGTTTTACCCATTCCTTATTAAAGATCTCACGTCCTATATCGTCAGACCATTTAGTTTTAAGGTCGTGCAGCGGAACTGCCGCTTGTGTTCTGATGCTACTGTATATCCATATTACTAGGTGGCTCCCATTACCCATAAGAAACAACATGTGGACAAGTTATGTGTTGGGGGTTCTGCACCACCCGGAGACCAGGTGTTTCTCACATATCTGCTAATGCTAGCATGTAGTAGGTATAGTGTGTTAGGAATGCCTTGTTCTCACAAATGTCTTGTGGTCCATAAGCATATTATGTGAGTATAGCATTCCCACCGTATTAACAAATTCCTATCGTAAAGTATCCCTGTTGGTGTGGGGATCCCCAGTAGTGGGATATTAGGAGCATATGGGCATTGTCATTTGGTGTATTGAATCTCTTTCCCTTAATAGGATAAAGCTACTCTAAGTAACGGTTGTGCCTTCAGCGGAGCTTTACTTTCCAGTAATAGTAGTGTATGTAAGCCCCCTTGGCCCATGTAGTCCGTGTCATATCAATTTCATGCAAATGGCGGCCAGCCGTCCAGTAAGATAGCCACTGTAGTTGGTTAGCATAACAATAGGCACGGAAATCCAGGGCACCCAACCCACCCTGGTCAGTGCTCAGTTGTAGTTTGGCAAGACCTGCCCGCCGGCGGCCTTCAGCCCAAATCAGTTCAGTCAGCATGATATTTAGCGTTTGGAACATGCTTGTTGGGACCATATTCGGCAGATTAGTAAAAAAATAAAGCAATCTGGGGAGCATAACCATTTTGGATATTGTGTTTCTGCCAGCCACTGATAATGGTAGGGAGTTCCAGAATGTAATTCGTGTTTTTAGTGCTTTAATTGCGCGCCCTAAGTTAGCCTCCAGTACATCCTGTCGCGTCCTGTAGATTTGTATACCTAAATATTTAAATATGGTGGGTGCGACAGTGAAGGTCCAGGGCCCAAATCGAACACCGTCCGATTGTTCAGTATCTCTAAAAAAGTAGGCGTATGATTTAGTTTCATTAATGATGAGGCCAGATATTGTCTGAAAGAGCGTGAATATCGTTGAGAGGGGCTCGTTGGGATCGCAGAGATTATTAAAATATGATATAATATCGTCCGCATATGCAGACATTATATGCGTTGTAGTCCCCAGCTTAATGTCTCTAGCCTGTGCCTCTTTTCGCAACTTTGCAGCCAGTGGTTCAAGTGCTAACACGAATAGTAGGGCTGATAATGGGCAGCCTTGTCTTGTGCCCCTAGCCACCTTGTAGGGCCGCAAAATATGGGGTCCTGTTCGGGCTCGTGCTGTAGGGTCTTTATACAGCAATTCTACCCAATGGACATATACCTGTGGCATACCAAACAACGTGAGAGCAAGCAACATATAATCCCAAAGTAATGAGTCAAAAGCTTGACGCATATCCAGTGAGATACAGCCGGCTCTTGTGTCTTCTCGGGGTATCAGAGTTAGTATCTGATGTAGTCGCCTAATATTAAGTGAGGTACTTCTGCCCGGGACAAAACCGCATTGGTCCATGTGTATTAACCTAGGCAGATGTAGAAGCAGTCTGCCAGCCAGTATTTTACTTAGGATTTTAAAGTCAGTGTTTAATAGGGAAAGGGTGCGGTATCCCCCATCTCCGTCTGATCCCGACCAGGTTTTAACAATGAAGTGACCAAAGCCTTTCTCGTGGTAGGGGGCAGGGAACCCCTCTCCAATACCGCCTGATACAATTTTTCGAGGTAGTGAGTCAGGATTGCTGAAAATGTCCCATAGAACTCTGCGGGTAGACCGTCAAGTCCTGGGACTTTATTACGTGGGAGGTCTTTTATGGCCGATCTGATTTCAGTCTTTGTGATCGGTTTTGCCAATTCTTTCTTTTGTGTCTCAGCTAGTTGGGAAAACTCCAACCCATCTAGGAAGCCCATGAAGTCCTCTTCCCGCATTGCTGCAGGTTTAGCATATAATGCTGTATAATAGTCTCGGAAAGCCCAGTTGATGTCTGCTTGGGTATGTACTGTGCATCTCTCTGCTGTGTGCACCTCATGTATAGGAATAGGGGACGGAGTATCTTGTATTAGTCGTGCAAGTAATGGTCCTGCACTATCTGCTTCCACATGTTGTGTTTGGGTATATTTACGATAATCAATTGTCCGTAGTTTATTTTACTTATAAAGTTTTATATAGCCCGAACTTGACCCAAGAGGGTATCAGAGTTGTTCCAGTAGTTCAGCATGTTTGATTCGTGCCTCCTGCAGCACCGCTTTGTGGGTGTCATCTGAAGCAGCAGCAGTTTCTAATCCCCCCAGTCTAGTTTCCAGGTTTCGCAGTTTGCTATCTACTTAAGTTCGAAGTCCTACTTTAATACCGATGGCCACTCCACGGGTAACAGTCTTGAAAGCCTCCCATTCTATCTGACGCATACCTGTAGTGTGCGCATTTTCGGTAAAATAATTTTTCCAATTCCAAATTGCTTTATTCGATAATTACCATCATAAAAGCTTTCACAACCATAGGATCAATATTATACAATTCAGAATTAGTAATATTTAAAAATGGTATAAAAATATTTAAAACACAGGGCATGACAGTAATAAAAGGAAAAAACAATTCATAAAAAAAACAAGTTCCCATTAAAAACAAGTTACTGGTATCAACAAGAGGTCTCAAAATCGCAGTTCATTCCTTTAGTCCTCTTACACAAAAAAGTGGTTTCAAAATTTAATGAATAGCAGCATTTACTGATTTTGTAGCTTTAGAAATGGCTTTCGTGCGAAGGATCCAAGCACGACCCAAAAATTTGGCAACTCCGCACACAAAGACCGGTCTGGACGCATCTGATCTCAGGATGCGTAGTGCTACTTGATGGTTCCTTGTTCCTAACTGAACATAAATGGGTTTAAGCCATTTATTCCTGGGCTATAGATTCGTGCGGGGCTTTGCAACACGGGCAACTAGGAGAGAGGTTTTTAGCTGGGACCCTCTGGGCAACTGAATCATTAAGGTATAGTGACCCCAACTGGAAAAGTATATACAGCTTTCTATCCATAGGGACTCGAATGAAGTCTAAATAGGGTTCCAGATGGCCAACTTGTTTGAACAATAAGAAATCTTCTGAAAGTTTCCGATGCCTCGAGTAGGATAGATGACGCTGGTGTATCCAATTCCAATAGATCTTCTTTAGCTCAGCCTTAGAAGGCTGTGCTTGGTTCCCCCATGCATCAGCAAACCCGGAGACACTAAGAGATCCTTTAGTTCAGTGAGCCATTTTACCCTTTTGCCCATGTCCAAAGTGATCAATTCAGGGGTAGATCTTAATCTTGCCCAGTATAGGAGAGGGCGCAATCTGACTATATCGCTCACCCTGTGCCTCCCCGTGTCGAGGAATAAGGGGGTTAGAGGGGTGCATTGGGGGACAGAGAGCATGTCTCTTAAGAACTTGTTCTCTGACTTTTGGATTTCTGCTATTTTTTCAAACCCCCAAAGTTCTGCTCCATAGGTTGCCGCGCTAACTGCCTTACCCTCATATACAACCAGGGCAGGGGAGACTAATCTGGAAATGGACAGGCGCTGCTATAAATAATTTACTATTGCCAAGTAAAGGGCACTACAAAAAACAGGGTCTTCCAATGATATGGGCTGTAGTCTCCAAGTGGGGATTGGTGTTGGGACCCTACCCCATTCTAACGTTATTGCCAAGGGATTATGATCTGATAGTGTCTTTCCAAGCTAAGTAGCATGTAAGATGGCGCTAATCAGAGGTGTAAAACAAAATATTCCTTCAATGCATGTGTGTAATAGATGTGTAGGGCAGTAGAACAAATATTCTCTACTCATAGGATTAAGTACTTTCCATGCATCATCGATTGTCCGACCCGCCACCCAGTTCACTAACACTTCGGATTGTCGTCTACTAAGTGCACCTGTTATATGGGGATGCCAGTGGTCCAGGTCCACATTTAACACCGAGTTGCAATCCCCACCCACCACCCGAGACAGCCGTCTCAATCTGCCAATATTGTGTTTAGTGACGCTAAGAATTTATCCTGCTCCATATTAGGGGCATAGACACTTCCAAGTATTAGTGGTTCTCCATCTAGTGTCCCTCGGAGGAACACATATCTGCCATTAGTGTCAATCCGTTGTTCCTCCACTATTAATGGGGTGCCTGCTCTAACCCACGAAGCAGCACCGCGAGCGAATGCAGAGTAAGAGGTACCAAATATTTGCCCCCGCCATTTGTTCTGCACTTTAACAGCCTCGCTGTCTGTAAGATGTGTTTCCTGCATTAAAACAATGTGGACTTTACGTCTGTTCAGTTGTGCATATATTCTGTGTCGTTTATGTATCCCATCCCCCTAACATTCCAGGTCAGAATCTTATATTTCCCAGCCGTAGTCATAGAACAAGTGTTATTGTCGTAGTATGTTTACCCCAGTGACGTCTCGGCGACAATAAGAAATGTGACAGTAGGTGAGTCTGGTAAAACTTGAGAAGAACAATCCCCAATACAAGATTTCCCCATAAAACATTAGAGGACTAAACTAAGATATCAAAAAGTACTATATATCCTAACATCTCAAATAGATTAGCAGTTGCAATGGGGGTGTGGCAACCCTTATACAATAAGAATCCTTATGGGGGACATTACAACGCAGTAGTCACACAGCCAGCCAGTCCAGGGCCTTAACATAGCTTATAAGATAATAATGTTGCAAATACCGGTCTAACAGGAAATTAAACCAGAAGCTAGTAACTTCTTACTTGCACCCTAGTACTTACGAACCACGTAATTCAACCCAGGTAGTCTTTCACCACCGGGGAGTGATGGACGGGAACAATGCCAAGCTAGTATCGGAGTCAGAGGGCACAGTTGTGTCTTCCGAGGAATCATGTGAGTCCACAATTGATTGGGCATCCTGATCGTCCAACGCGGCAGCCGCCCATAGTGCTAATTGTTGTTCATCTATCATTTGTTCCTTAGAGGGACCCACCGCAGCTTCATTTCGAATCTGTTGCTTGCAATCTGCTTTGCCATTGGTGTTCTTAGCAGCCCTATGCGGTTTTGGCCGTGAGTGCAGAGAATCATGTTGGGGGCGATCAGGCATCAGCATAACTTCTATCCATTCTCTCGTATCAGCTGGACTATCGAAAAACAGGGACTTTTGATCATAAATGACTTTTAGTCTAGCTGGAAATAGAAGGGCATATTTCAAATTGTGGCTCCTAAGTTGTGTCTTGACTCCTTGAAATGACGCTCCCAGTTTTTGTGCTGCTATAGTAAAGTCTAGATAAAGAGATATTCTCTTATTCTCAAATTGTATTGGAGCTTGTTCACATGCCTTACAAAGTAGGGTATCCCAGTCTTTGAAATTCAGAATACGGGCAATTGGCGGTCTAGGTGGGGCCCCTGGAGGGGGAGGTCGAGTGGGTGTCCTGTGGGCTCATCCCACACTGAAGAGGTCTGTGAGGCCCGCTGGTGCTAGCACGTCTTTAAACCATTGCTCCATATACTGGGTAGGATTGGATCCTTCACTTTGCTCCGGTAAGTCTACTATGCGAACGTTATTATGGCGGGCCCTACCTTCTGCATTGTCTACTCTGTCACGCAGGTCAGAGAGTTCTCATCGCAAGTGTTCAATATGTTCAGTATAGTTCTTATGTTGAGTCATCATCTTGGCTAAATAAAATGAATTCCTTTGCGCACGCTGCATCGCAAAATGCGATGCAGCGCGCGCAACGAGATTCGTTTTATTTATGTAAAGGTGTACTTACCTCCGTTCATCCATATTCCGGTGTTTACATTTCCCCACCCTGCCCCTCCCCTGCCCCGCCTCACTGCCCCACCGAACTCCCTCCACGGACTGCTACTGTTGGAAAGTTACACAGTGTGGCACAGACAAAGGGCTTGTTGTGCTACGCTGCGGCACATTCATGTAAATACACACCTTAAATCTCCATATGACAACATGTATTTTCACATTTGCATAATCATACTAACAGACATTGATCAAGTGCTTACACTCTCTTTCACATGTGTCTGAATTTTACAACAAACATTATACCCAGTGATATTGTTGAATGGTAAAAACCTGAAACAAGGGCACATTGTTCTTGACACACAAGTAGTGAAGCAGCACTCATGTTGACATGTTTGCGAGTGTTGAAACAAAGAGATTTAATTAGTATTTTGCTTTTTGATGAATACATTGTTGTTGTCACAATGTTTTCTACTTCAGTGAGTGAGGAAAAAAAAGATGTGTGGCACAGGTGTTCCGATTTTTTTAATGATCTTGTCTGTCCAACATCTTTCTCATCAAAGTCAAATTGTTTCTGTTGTCATACCACACCTATGACTTTGTGTCATTTTAGTGACCAGTCTCAATCAATCAATAACGTGTTTGTTAAGCGCGACTACTCACCCGTAAGGGTCTAAAGGCGCTGGGGGAGAGGAGGTGCAGGTTCCAGTCCATCAAAGAGGGGGTCTGTCGAAGAGCCAAGTTGTGAGGTTTCTTGTGAAGATGGAGAGTGATGTTGTCTGTCTGAGGTGGAGTGGAAGGGCGTTCCAGCCTCTCTCTGTGAGGAAGGAGAAGGAGCGGCCTCTGGATGGGGTCTTTCTGGCGTGGGGGACCACGGCGTAGGAGTGCTGGGCTGATCGTAGGGTCCTTTGGGATGCGTGGAGTTTAAGTTGGCTGTTCAGGTATGCTGGTCTGGTGTTGTGGAGGGCTTTGTGTGCGTGAGTGAGGATCTTGAAGGTGATTATAGTCTCGATGGGGAGCCAGTGGAGTGTGCACAGGTGTTGGGAGATGTGGCAGTGTCTTAGCAGGTTGAGGACCAGTCTCACGGCAGTGTTCTGGATGTTTTGTAGCTTGCGGGTGAGGTTTTTGTTTATTCCGGCGTAGAGTGCGTTGTCATAGTCGAGTCTGCTAGTAACTAGGGCGTGAGTGACGATCTTTCTGTGCTCAAGGGGAATCCATTTGGAAGTTTGGAAGCATGAGTATGCAACAGAGTTGATATTGTGGTCCATTTTTAGCTCGGAGTCCAGGGTGATTCCAAGATTGTGTGAGTGGTCCATGGGGGTGGGTGGGCTTCCGAAGGCAGGGGGCCACCAGGTGTCATTCCAAGGGCCCATGATGAGTACTTCTGTTTTGTCAGTGTTGAGTTGTAAGCAGCTGCTTTTCATCCATATGGCGACAGCTTCCATGCCTTCTTGAAAGTTGTATTTGGCTGCGTTGGGTTAGTTGGATAGGGAAAGGATGAGTTGGGTGTCCTCTGCTTATCAAACAATGGTTGAGTCCGTGGGTTCTGATAGTGGGGGTGAGCGGAGACATGTACAGTAACCCTGGGCGTAGTACTACACTTCGCTAACGGAGCATGCTACGATTGCACCACTACGCAAAATGCACGCAGTATGCAAAATGCACGTAGCACAGTCCAAAAACTGTGCTACAACATGTAGCGTAGCAGCAATATCAACAATACCCACAAATGCTTTGATAAAGCAATTTTACATGCTAAAAAGCATATAACCAATTCACAAAAGTGAACTGGCGGTGACAATATTAGGAAATGGGAGAGCTGATGATTTTGGGGTCCCCCTAACCTAGGGGGAGGACCAAGCAAATGCCTTGAACACAAAGAGCATATCATGCTGGTGAACGATTCAGTGGTGGTCCCTTCCTTCTAGGACCACCCCAAGCACAGTTATGGGCAAAAATACAATCCCAACCAAAGGCCCTGCAAACCATTATGGTACAAGATTAGCAGTGGGCAGTGAATATTATAGTGTCCAATATCAAAATAATTCTACAAAGAGCTGCAGTTCAACTAGTCGTTACTAGATGTCCCTCACGAGTCAAATGCAAAGCATTGAAATTATTATTACATCAAGCTGCAGTTCCACAAGTCGTTACTAGATGATCCTCACAAGTCAAATGCCAAAGCACTGAAACCCTTTCATGAAGCTTTTGCATTTGACTCGTGTGGGACATCTAGTAACGACTAGTTGAACTGCAGCTCTTTGTAGAATTATTTTGATATTGGACACTATAATATTCCCTGCCCACTGCTAATCTCGTCCCATAATGCTTTGCAGGGCCTTTGGGTGGGATTGTATTTTTGCCAATAACTGTTTGGGCTGGTCCTAAGAGGATGAGACCACCACCGAATCGTTCAAGAAGATGTGCTTTTTGTTTACAAGGCATCTGCTTGGTTCTCTCCCTAGGTTAGGGAGGATCCCAAAATCATCACCTCTCTCACTGCTTGCTAATTTATCATTTTCACTTTTGTGAAATGACTATATGCATTTTAGCATATAAAGACAGAGATACTTATTTTATCATAACTTGCACTGTTCAAGATGCTGTTTGCAATTATTGTTCAGAGCAGACAAACACACAGTGCTAACAGCTACGCACTATGCAGTAGTTCATAGTGTACTTCGCGTAGCTACGTGTAGTGCTATAATGCAAACTACGCCCAGGGTTAGTAGATGCTGAAGAGCGTGGTTCCTCCGGAACTGTGTTCCTGACTCGTCCTCCTCCTCCTAGTCGTCAGATTGGGCCTTTATTTTTTCTGTAGCTGCCGGGCGTGTTGTACCACTGCTACCACCAGCAGTGGCAGAGGAGGTGTGAGGGAACACGTATTCTGGTGACAAGAGGTTTGCCATTTGGGCATTCAACATCACTTGCTGATTTTTAACTACAGTCAGCAATTCGCCATGAAAGGCAGTCATAGATGTCATGTACATGTCTTGCCGTTGCTGCATGTATCTCATTGTCTCATCGATGTTTTGGAGGTACTGAGCAATATCCCTGGTGCCACTTTGTGGTGGCATTTGTACATGCCTCTGACTCATTATATTGGATATGTTAGCCACAGATTGCGCAAGTCCTGGTGTTTGGGTGTTGCTGGCTTGTTCTGTACCAATGTTCGCCAAATCAGGATTCAGGCTTCGCAGTATTGCTTGCAGGATGCCACCCATACTCTCCACAGCCGCATGAACCTCTCTGAGGAGTTCCCGTTGTAGAGCTACAGCGGTACTTTGGATCTCTACCTGTGTGTTCTCCAAGTCCGGGCTTATATTAGTTGTTGCAGATTCTGTTGGTGGTGGTGGTTGGAGTTCAGCTGGAGCAGCTAACACACTGTTGTCACTCACAGGAGATGCTGTAGGTGACCATATGGTGGCAATGAGGTCCTCCAGTGTGTCACTGTCAATGGAGGGCAGGGTGTCATCTATTTCCTCAACAAGATTGGTGTCATCCACCTGTTGTGATGTTGAAGGTGCATCCTCTGAAAAATAAGATGCAAATGTGTTAGTTGTGTTTGCATGTTCAATTGTAGTGGGGTTTAGTACGAGACATCACATGTGGCTTATCAAAGCTGACCTCTGTGTCACATTCAAGCGATCTATGTCCTGATGCAGACTGATGCTCAAGACTCATACTCACTTGAATGGACATTGTACCACTTATTGTTACAGTAGTGGTGTTGGTCATTGGTATTCATTGTTACTGACATGTGGACATACACTGCATTGGAAATGTTGCTCTTAGTGGTAGATGCACTTTTCTGGCAACACTGCATTGGCAATTGTAAATTAGTGTGTGATACTAGTGTGTTGGCCTCCTTTTAAGCACAACATACTGCCAAACTAAAGATATGTTTCCATGCACATTTGAAGACATTATGGCCCATATGTACAAGCACTCACTCAAACTAGCATCAACACTAGTTAGTGGAAGTTTGCGATGTGCCGACCTATCGCCCACAAAGAACGCACTGTTAGTGATGTTCTTACAATATGTTGTGACATGGCGAGATTTGCAGTTGACTGCAATGATGACTGCCAGAAACACGGCTGTAAAAGCGTCAGTAATTCCACCGTTAGCAAGCAATGACTGACCAAAGGCACATTAGCGGCAAAGGAAAAAATAATTGTCAGCCCTTTTTTATGGCATCAACAGTGAAAACAAGCCTGTGAGTCAACCTACAATGAGAACAGGGTAACTAAAAATATTTATCATGCAGAATGGATTAGCCTAGCCCCAGTACATCACACCTCAACAACTCCCCCAAGCCCCCACAACAGCCATGATGACTATCCAGAGACCCAGGGAAAGGGGAAAATCTGGGCTACACTGCTGAGGACAAGTGCTTTGCTGAGCAATACCAGTGTGCACCACTTCTCATTGGGCACTCCTGCTACACAATGGCATCCAAACCCATCTAAGCACCAATGAGTTCCCAGCTCAGGGTGGCATTGGTGGCCCGCCATTTGTAAACCGACCTGGGATGTGGAGGTGCAGTGTAGTTGGTGGCCTGTGGTAGTAGGCATTGAGACATAGGTGATCACCCTTACCTGGTGGTGTAGTCAGCCAGGTCCCATGGAGGCATTTTGCAGACTTGTGTGAGAATACACCCTGGTCCCACTTGTAGTTGTGAATGGTACATGTCCTCCTGAGTAACGACGTAGGGAGGTACACATTGCATACCATGCCCCAACAGTACACTGGGCTGCACAAAGGATACTGCCAATGGTGGCCAAAGTATATCTGCATCAGAGGCCAGAGGATGGGTCACTGGCCATACGCTGTGGAGGGTGCGGACCCTGAGATGATGCAAACTTATGTTGCACAAGCACTGAAACTACACACCTAAGGGATGTGTGTTACGTCACCTTCATCGTGTGATTACCCAGCTATCCTGGCAGTGAATGATGTACCCAGGCTTGTGTAAGCCCGCCTGGCTGAGGATCATGCTGGCTGAGTCACAGACTTTGTGAGGGAGCATCAGAGAACACCACCGTGTCCATTTCCAAGTGAGTGGAAGGTGTGATGTGTAGTGGAGGATGCCCAGGGATAGCACCAGTGGGTGAGGGACCCCCAGTGGCGGATAATCCACTATGGTGCAGGAGCATTGGGCCCATGAATTTGAGCAGTGCTAGACGGTGAAACAAATATCATGAAGGTCATTTTTTGTTGTACTAATGCTATGTTTCCTTTCTGGGTGGGAGGGTGATTGGGGCTGCTCTACTCACAGGTAGGCCCAGGGCTCAGTGGTATGCCCACTAAAGTGCACAATTACTGTTACTTTGGCCCTCTCAGTCCGCCCGGAACAGTCATGTGCACTTCCCTGTTTGCAATGCAGCCAGCAATACAGCGTGCATAGAGAACATGCCCACACCTAAAGCCCCTGTCTGAACGCACTGTCCCTGAGGGCTTGAGCAATCATAACACCACATTGCAGCCTTGTGATTGACTTAGGTGATGGAGCCTGTCTGGCTTCTTCCTGTCCCTTGATGCAGACTCAGAGGTGCAGGAGCACAGAATACGCAGGACCAAGCCTTGTTGCAAATTCCCTTTTGTAATGTGATGCCAAACCTCGCTCACACCCCCCCCGCATCCATGCCCCCTCCAGTGTCTTTTCAGGCTTTTACCACCTCCTAGCTGTCCAGTGCCCCCTACATCATTTCTCAATGTCAGATGCTTGCAAGGCATACCATTACATCGCATTCCAATACGATGCATTACCAATAGGTCTCATATAGTAACAGCGGAGAAAGAGCTGGATAGGGTAGCATTGTAAATTACAGTTCCCCCTACAGTGAGCGCAACCCTATAAGGAACACTTGTAACACATAACAACCCCAGAGACCAGAGATTCATCTCAAACCCCCAGAACCACCTTAAATGTTAAACTTTTATTTCTATAGCGCACGGCTACTCCGTAGAGTGTCCCGGCGCTTTATCGAGGCAGCTCAGTAAAAACCAGAAACATAACAACAAACACAAGAGAAAAAGAGACAGAAAAACATAACAAACAAAGACATCCTAAAGATTAAAAAGCCACGTCTTGAGGCTCTTCCTAAACAGAAGAAGAGAAGAAGAAGACCGTAGGTCCAGAGGCAAAGAGTTCCACAACTGAGGGGCCCTCAGACTGAAAGAGCGACCCCCAGTGCGGGCCTTCCTCACCTGAGGAACCACCGCGAGAAACAAAGATTCCGACCGCAGAGATCTAGCTGGACAATAGAAAGACAGTCTCTGCTGTAGATACCTTGCTCCGGTGCCAAAAAGCGCTTTATGCGCCAGGGTCAATGCTTTAAACATAATCCGCTTCCGGATAGGTAGCCAATGAAGTGATCGTACCAGACCCGAAGCTCTCGCTCGCCTATGAAGGCCAAAGATGGCCCGGGCAGCGGAGTTCTGCACAACCTGCAGCCGCTGAACTAGATACTCCGGAAGACCAACATAGAGGACGTTGGCATAGTCCAATCTAGAGCCTATCAAGGCTTGCACCGTGATCTTTCTGTGCTCTTCTGTGAGTAAAGGCAGGAACTTCCGGAGCATCTTAAGCATACCAAAGCAGGTACCCACCAGGCCAGAAATATGAGAGCTCAGTGACAAATTATTGTCAACCTTCACTCCCAGATTCTTAGCCACGAGCGATGCCTGCACGGGGCAATCCATACCTAATGGCCACCAGGCCTGCCACTCAGGGTCCCGAGAACAGCCGAAGAATAACACCTCCGATTTACTGGAGTTTGCCTTAAGGCCATTTCGCTGGAACCAGCCAAAGACCGACTCCAAACAGCCCCGGATGTTCTCTCCATCGAAAGCCTGTCCTTGCCTACACGTGAAAAGCAGTTGGGTATCATCAGCGTAGGATACGATCCGGGCCCCAGAGGACTCCGCCAGTGCCGCCAGAGGTGTCATAACGATGTTAAAGAGAGTCGGGCTCAACACAGAACCCTGTGGGACCCCAACTCCCAATGGCGACATCTCGGCGGAGCACGGAGAGGCCCAGACCGTTTGTCGGCGGCCTTCAAGGAAAGATGTAAACCAATTGAACACCGTCTCCCTCAGACCGATGTCATAAAGTCTGGAGAGGAGCACCTCATGGGGGACGGTGTCAAAGGCCGCCGACAAATCCAGCATGACGAGCATGACCCTTCCTCCAGAATCCAGTGTCTCCCTGATGATTTCCGACACTTCCAGCAGTGCCGTCTCCGTACTTAAATTAGGACGGAAACCGGACTGCGAAGGATGGAACAAATCGTTGGATTCGAGAAAGCTGGAGAGAACACCATGTACATGCTTTTCTGTGATCTTAGCCAAGGCCGGTAAAAGAGAAATCGGCCTATAATTGGCCAAGACCTCAGAGTCCAACCCTGGCTTTTTGAGGAGGGGGATCACCATAGCTCTTTTCCATAGCACTGGAACCCTCCCCTCCCTCAGAGATAGATTCACCAAAGGGTTGACTAGTGGATTGATTACGGCCGCCATCTTAGCCAAAAATTTGGCAGGACACGAATCCAATGGTGAGCCCGATTTCAGGCTGGTCAGAAGAGCAAGAGAAGCATCGGCCGAGACAAGTGGAAACTCAGCAAGAACCACACCCTGCATCGGCAGGCTGGACAGTCCGGCCATCGGACTGGAACACTCCTCCACAGACCTCACTGGGAAAGAGTCCTGGATAGATTTTATTTTATCCGTGAAGAATTTAGCCAGATCGCAGACCCAGTGCTCCAATGGAACACTATGGGCCACGCAGGATCTAGGCGCCGTAAACTCCCTTACCACAGTAAAGTCTCTTTACAGGAATTGGCGGCAGTCTCAATCCTCCTGGCCAGATACTCCTTTTTCTCCCGGAGAATATCCTGGTGATAGGATTTAATCATTTTCCTATAAGCCGATCTAGCTTCCGGGTCATACCGAAGACGCCATGCCCTCTCTGCCACCTTACACTGCGCACGAGTGGCACACAATGCCTTCGTAAACCATGGGGCTGAGACCCTCTTAGCACTATCCCGAGGGGCCATTGCGGGGGCCAGATCGTTCAGCCTCTCCAACAGCCATCCCTGCAAGGACTCTACATCCTGCTCTAAATCCCCTGTAAGAGGGCAAGGATGGTCTATAGCAGCCTGAGCCAGCAACTCGGGTGTGACTCTATGTAGAGCCCTTTGAGCAGTGCCATGCTGTCTGGGGGCGCAACTGAACAATTTTTCGCCACCCAATACACAAAATCTGGCCAATCTATGGTCGGACCAGAGCACCGGAAGGAGCTCCACATCAACAAGAGGGAACGAGGAGAAAACCTGATCTAAAGTATGTCCCTTGTCGTGTGTAGAACCAACCAAAAACGGGGCAAGACCAAGAGGAGCCGTAATATCGAGCAGTTTTTTTACATTCGGGTCATTGTCATCGTCCATATGAAAATCTCCTGCCAGAAGACAATGCTCCGTACTTAGTGCCATACCAGATATGGCCCCCTGAAGATCATCGAAAAAAGAGCCCACTGGTCCAGGAGATCTATATACCAGCAGCCCTTTGAAAGCGTGATGAGGGGTTAATCTGATAGTGAAGGCAAGAGATTCCGCTCCAGCAATGGTGTTCAAAGAAGTGATGGTGCAGGTAGCTGACTTTCTCACTGCTACCGCCACCCCTCCTCCCCTGCCTTTCACTCTATCCTGACGAAAGATTGTATAATCAGGAGGAAAAGCCGCCCTGATGTCCGGATTGGACGTCTCCCCCAACCAAGTTTCTGTCAGCAGAAGACAGAGTGGATTCTCCCTGACAAGGAGATCGAAGATCTCCAAGGCGTGCTTCCCTACCGATCTTGTATTCAGCATTAAGCAGAGATGTTTAACGCAGACCTCATCTCTCCGTGAGGAAGCAGCCGGGACAGAACCTGGCGACTAGCCACAGGCAGGGCACAACCGTTTACCTCGGTAACGGCCTGGGAACACGGAACGGCAAGCACAGGAGAAGCTATGCAACGCACGTAGTTCCCTGGCAGAATAACGAATCATATTACCCGAACACGGAACCAGGCACTCTCACCGCTCCGCCGCCTCCGAGACGCTGACGGGCGCAGACGGGCAGGACTCTGGCAAGACTCAGGCAAATGCGAAGGCAACCCCGCTGCGCGATACCGCTGCGCTAGAAGGAACGGTTTAAATAGGTCCTCCAGGTAAGGTCCTCCCTGTCCCAGAAGGACGCTACAAGATGGCGCTACCAGATCGCCACTGCCCAACCCAAAATGGCGCCCAAAATCGGAACGCTGCAGAACCAAGCTACCAGGGAGCCCAGACCCGCTAAAAGAGCGGTGAATTACCAGTATTATGTGCAGGTAAGGGGGGAGTCCTAACACCCAGCAAGGAAGGAGAGCGCAATCGATAAAAACACTGAAAGAGGCTAAAAAGCGCTAGCAATCCACGCGAGCGTGCTTTACAGAGCCACCCCTCCGGGCAAATGCATCCAAAGAGGACAGGCACATCCAAGGACCGCCTTAAATAGGTCCTCCAGGTAAGGTCCTCCCTGTCCCAGAAGGACGCTACAAGATGGCGCTACCAGATCGCCACTGCCCAACCCAAAATGGCGCCCAAAATCGGAACGCTGCAGAACCAAGCTACCAGGGAGCCCGGACCCGCTAAAAGAGCGGTGAATCACCAGTATTATGTGCAGGTAAGGGGGGAGTCCTAACACCCAGCAAGGAAGGAGAGCGCAATCGATAAAAACACTGAAAGAGGCTAAAAAGCGCTAGCAATCCACGCGAGCGTGCTTTACAGAGCCACCCCTCCGGGCAAATGCATCCAAATGTCCCATTTGAGGGCAGATGACACCCTAATTTCATATTCTGCCCCCCAAAACCACTCTATTTTCATATTCTGCCCCCAAAAGACACTCTATTTTCATATTTTGCCCCAGAAGACACCATACTTTCATATTTTTCCCCCAGAAGACACCCTAACTTCCTCAAAATAAATCCATTTTTGATTTCATGCAAACAAAAATGACACTATATTTCATTATTTGCCCACGAGACAGCCTAAATTTTATATTTGATCACAAAGAAACTTCCTTTCATTTTTATCTGCCACCAGAATGCATTACCTAACCTGGAACTGATGAAACTCCATTACTTATATCACAATGCGTTGATATGACATGCAATGTGAAGGCAACTGCGTGCCTGAAGTTACATTGAATTGACATTCCAATGTGATAAATGTTTTGTAATGTACATCTCCCCTGACGAAGGCAAACCATGGATAAGACCACCTGCGTCCATTTGCCCCTGGACCACACTCACCAGCAAGGACTATCCCTCTCGTACACTCCTCCGCTGCAACACAACCACCCTCCTCACCATCTACCCTGGATGCAACACCACCTGCCATCTTGCAAGACTGCTTATCTTGCACCCTGCGCCAGTCGAATCTCCAAACAAACCTTCTGCCACATCAACACACCAGTGCCTCGTGCCACCCAGCCAAACAACACTCCACACAACCAGCTCAACTCCATCCTCCACAACGTGCAGGCCCTACACATGCACACTACAGAAATGTTGCACCACCTTTCTGAAAACTCTTCAAATGTCACCTACTTCACAAACATGCACCAACCTTCTGTAGCAGAAATCACCATCACCATCAGTGATGGCTACTTAATTATCCGCAGGGCCCACCACGTCCATCAGGAGGAGGCATTGCCATCTCCTACAAGAAAGGGAAACACAACAACTAACCACGCACTCTAATGACCCAGCGGTGACCATGGTACTACACAACCTAAAAAGCTGGACCAAGCACAACAACATCCACTTTGGCATCTTCATTTGCAGGCCCCCCGGACCATGGGCACCCATTTACCAATGCCATTGTAGCCATCATTGCACACCAGGCTTTCCCATCCACCAACGACATTCCTACTTTGAGAACTCTAGTTCCACCTGGACAACCCCAGTGACCAGAACACCACCGCTTACTGGATGAACTTGCTAACATCAAACTGAAGCAGCTATTGGCCACACCAAGCCACATTGCAGGAGACACAGACAAGCACTTCTCCTCCACCAGTAGACAGATTCAAGTACAGCCACACCACCAGATTCACCTGGACCAACCATCATTGTTAATGTCATATATTCACCATGCCCACCAACACCATCACAATCATTGATCGACATCACAAATGGATCCAGGCTATCTAATCAGTTATCATTGACTCCCTTGGCCCCACCACTCCACCAACGCTTACATACAATGACGCCGCTGCACACGTCCTCCAACCATTGATCTCAAACTGCCCGAACACACTGGCACACCTCAAGAAAGACTAGGCAAGATGTAGCACCATGTTGCACCGTATTACCTAATTTACGAATGTAGGCATATGCGTGACCTTGTGAACGTCTTTTATATAGTCCTTGCACCAACAGGTCTTCACTTTGGACATTCACACAAGTGAGGTACCAGTGGTGCAAGGCACTTCATCAATGAGGTCCAGTATATCTGCTCCATCAGGGATGGACATGGCAGTGCTGTTTTGACATTTTCAATGTGTGATTGTCATATGTAAATAACTTACATTGAGAATAGTTGTGATTGTGGACAAGTATAAGGACAACAAGATGCACACATCACACTGTGGCACAGGAACATTTCTAGCTGCAATCACCACCATGACCCATGGTCATTATTGTGACTTACCCGTTGTCTGCTCTTCAGTTTCTCAGGCGGCACTGTCCTGTCCGGATATTCCTGTTACAGTTTCCTCTGGGATGACAGCTGCCGGCCGCTCCTTCAGGTCATCCAGGACCTCCTGGTCTGCTGGGCTGCCTCCTCCAGTTTGTGAGGCTGCCTTACGGTTTGCCGCGAGCTTTTTTTTTGTACGGCACTTACAGTCATGCTACCTTTTCTTTCAGTCATCGACAGTCCCCTTGGACTGTCCTACGCTGTTGATCTTTTCGACGATTCTCTGCCATATCACCTCTTTTTTAGCGAGAGACAGCTTGGAACTGACAAACAGTTGGTGCTGGTAGTTAGTGACCTCCGTCAACAGTATTTCATTTGCCTCACAACTGAAATTGGACTTCTGTTTTCTTTTAGCCCCAGGCTCAGCCTGTGCATCAGGGCTTGTGCTACCGGTATTTTCCAGAGCGTCCTGGCTACTGGGGTTACCTTCCTGGTCCTCTGTGGTCCACAAATGTCTTTTTGGGGCTTTGCGTCTCTTTCCCTGGTGCTTTTTGCCGCTTCACGCAGTGTGAACTGTTGCAGGGTTGTCGGAATGGCATTGCGTGTCGCAAATCGGACTTACGTGACTTTTTCTGCAGTTGCATCAGGCTGACTTGCGGCAGTTTTGCGGCACCTACGTCTTCTAACACAGGCTACCGGGTTGCGCCACGGTCCGTCACCTTGATGATTTGCCGCATCCACGTTGACTTGTGTTGTCGCTGCGGCGGCGCAAGATTTTTGACGCATCGCTGCGTTGCAGCAGTGATGCGTCACTTTTTGTAAATCTGCCCCCAAGTCTGTCTCCTTTATGAGTGATATCAATGGATGTGAAGTAACCAAAGTAACTGTATATTCGCTAGTGATTTTTAAGTTAATCTTAAATGGATACTCCAGCTTGATAAAGCTTGAAATAAAAAAGGGAGGCATTTGAGAAGAAAGGGAAATATCTACGAAAAATTAATTTTAATAAGCCATACCAAAAATCTATAGCTGTCGGGACTACTAAAAATTGTAAATACTTACAGAGAGAGTTAAGGATAGTCTTTTCAAAATAATGTTTATAAGGATAATCTTTTCACCAGGAGATAGATTAATTTATTTACGGGTACCTTGCTACCGCTAAATAGGATTGGGAAGATGAAGATGAAGGATTTGTCTGAAAACTCTTTGTGACTCCAATGTACGAGGAACATTAAGATATTTCAGGGGCCTCTGATTCGACTGCGGCTGAGCTTTCTGTAACCTGGTCTGTGTTAGTGAAGAATGTGCTATGCCTGTTGTATATTTATCTATGTGTGTGTGTGTGTGAGAGCGAGAGCAAGAGAAGCTTGCACAACTGCATCTGCTTGCACTGTTCCTTGTTGTTGGTGAAGCTTTGTCTGCTGCTGTGTTCCCTGTTAGTGAATCCAGGTGAAGCCCTTTGAGTATACAGAAGTCAGACATATTGACTTTGTCGCTGTTCTTTACTGTGTAGATGTGCCCATCCTTGTATTGTTTTGGAATCTCGGCATTCCTATGTTTTTCTGGTGGTTTTCGTGGACTCTGTAAGCTATGGTTAGCAACACTATGTAAAAAAGTAACATGAATTTTACATTGTACATCCAGAGGAACAGCAGAGCGATGGTTCACCTGAGACCCTCCAGAGGGTGCAAGCAGAGAGGGGACAGGAGAAGAGAGGAAGGAAGGGAGGGAGGGAGTGAGGGAGGAAAAGCAGCCGAACATAATTGTAATGGTCTCTGAAGAGAGATTAGAGAGAGAGAGGAGCAATTTTAGCATGGTCGTCCAATCACCATACTGTGCTGAGTCCCTTACTGCTGCATTTAGCATATCCATCAAACAGTATACTGCACTGCATCCCTTACAGCTGTCTTAAGCATGGTCTTCATCGCTATACTGTGCCTTATTACATGAAACTACCTTTTTGTATGGTCTTCCATCACATACTTTGCCTTTTCTGTTAGAGCTGCCATTAGAATGGTTTACTTTTACCTTACTGTTCGTTATCCCTCTTCACTGCCTTTAGCATAGTCTTCCGTCACAAGGAGCTTTGAGAGGCAGAGAAGGAGCTACCTGAGGCTTAAGTTCCGGTATGCAGACAGAATATCGAGATGGAAATGTTATGACACAGAAATATTGACAGCAAGAATATTTGTGGTCAAGAATATCGATCTTAAGGTAAGAAATATCATTTAAAAACTATCGAAGTCATTAATATCATTTGCAAAAATATAGTTGTTTAAAATATCGATTTTTAATTAGTGTTATATATTTTAGTATGTATTTTAAATGCATGTGAGCTATTTTTTTCATATAAATATTGTTTTATTTTAATTAAATTACGCGTTTTTTAGTTCCGTTGTGGGTTGTGGCTTAATAGGGGAACAGGTTGGGAATTAATTTAATTGTATTAAATTAATGATTACTTTTTATTTAGTAATATTTATTTAATTTTCATTTTGCAGTGATAATTGTGGGAAGAAATTTATTATTAACTAATTATTAATTGCTTGTTAATTAATATTAATTAATTGGTCATTAATTATGGTAATCGTGTTATTTTTTGTTATTTCTTTAGGAGCAGGTTGTGGGATATATAGGGGTAAAGGGTGGGAAGTAATTTAATTATCATAAATTATTGATTATTTTTTATTTAGTAATATTTATTTAATTTACATTTTATAGTGTTAATTGTGGGACGTATGTTATTATTAATTAATTATTGGTTGTTAATTAATATTAATTAATTAATAGGTAAATAATTAGGGTAATCTTTATTTTTTTAGGAGCAAGTTGAGGGGATTATAGGGCTTATGGCTGGGAAGTAATTTATTATCATAAATCAATGATTTATTCAATTTATTTATATTTGTTTAATTTAGATTGTATAGTGCTGATTGTAGGAAGTAAGTTATTACTAATTGGTTGTTGATTAGTATTAATTAATTAATTAGTAAATAATTATGTTAATTGTGTCTTTTTTTAGGACCGGGTTGTGGGGTTTATAGGGCTAAAGGGTGGGAAGTAATTTATTTTTAACTAATTAATAATTATTTGTTAATTAATGCTAATTAATTAATCAAAATTTAAATATGGCAGTTGTGTAATTCATTTTAGATGTGAATTGTGGGGTTTATAGAGGTAAAGGGAGGGAAGTAATTTATTTTAATTAATTATTAAGTAGTTGTTAATTGATATTAAGTTATCATTTAAATTAACTATGGAAATTGTCTAATGATTTTTAGGTGTGGGTTGAGGGGTTTATAGGGCTAGAGGGTGGAAAGTAATTGATGCTCAATTAATTAATAATTAGTTGATCATTAATATTAATGAATCTATTGATAATTAATTAGGGTAATTGTTTTTTTTTGTGAGTTTTGGTTTTATAGGGGTTACCTTTGGGGAATAAATACATTTTCATCTGTTTTATTTTGTTTTTTCATTAATAATATTTATTTCATTGATAGTTTATTATGTTAATTATGGAGTTACATTATTTTAGAATTTAGATCTGTGTTGTAAATTGCGGGGTGTTATAGGGCAGGAAATAAAAAGATTGAATGTATGTAATAATTAATGTTTTTGTTTATAAATAATTTCTCTTTTAAAATAGGTATTTATTTGTAAATTATTTTCAAATTCATATAATATAATATTTCTAGGTATTTGTCATATCTATTTGACATTATAATATGTTTCTACTCTTTAGATTTTTAAAATATTTGGATATATTTTTCATTTTTTTGTTTGTTTGATATTTTGTGATGGTGATATTTTGTTTGGTTTTCATTTTGAACTCACTGGAGTGGGAATAGTATTTTTTACCCTTCCACTGTCCAACACTTACCCTAGTGTTGCACTAACTGGAGTGGGAATAGTATTGTCTACCCCTCTGCTATCCAACAATTTCCCTACTGTTGCACTCACCGGAGTGGAAATATTATTATTTACCCCTCAGCTATCTAACACTTTTCCTACTGTTGCACTCACTGGAGTGGGAATAGTAAGTTTTTACCCCACCGGTATCCAACACTTTCCCTACTGTTACACTCACTGGAGTGGGAATAGTAATTTTCAACCCTCCGCTATCCAACACTTTCCCTACTGTTGCACTCACTGGAGTGGGAATAGTAAGTTTTTACCCCTCCGCTATCCAACACTTTCCTTACTGTTGCACTCACTGTAGTGGGAATAATAATTTTTACCCCTCCGCTATCCAACACTTACCCTACAGTTGCCCTCACTAGAGTGGGAATAGTAATTTGTACACCTCCGCTGTCCAACACTTACCCTAGTGTTGCACTAACTGGAGTGGGAATAGTATTGTCTACCCCTCTGCTATCCAACAATTTCCCTACTGTTGCACTCACTGGAGTGGAAATATTATTATTTACCCCTCTGCTATCCAACACTTTTCCTACTGTTGCACTAACTGGAGTGGGAATAGTAAGTTTTTACCCCACCGGTATCCAACACTTTCTCTACTGTTACACTCACTGGAGTGGGAATAGTAAGTTTTTACCCCTCCGCTATCCAACACTTTCCTTACTGTTGCACTCACTGTAGTGGGAATAATAATTTTTACCCCTTCGCTATCCAACACTTACCCTACACTTGCACTCACTGGAGTGGGAATAGTAATTTTTACCCCTACGCTATCAAACACTTTCTCTACTGTTGCACTCACCGGAGTGGGAATAGTAATTTTTACCCCTCCGCTATCCAACACTTACCCTACTGTTGCACTCACTGGAGTGGGAATAGTATTTTTACCCCTCCGCTATCCAACACTTTTCCTACTGTTGCACTCACTAGAGTGGGAATAGTAATTTTTACCCCTCCACTATCCAACACTTTCTCTACTGTTGCACTCACTGGAGTGGGTATAGTAATGTGTACCCCTCCGCTATCCAACACTTACCCTACTGTTGCACTCACTGGAGTGGGAATAATATTTTTACCCCTCCGCTATCCAACACTTTCCCTACTGTTGCACTCACCGGAGTGGGAATAGTAATTTTTACCCCTCCGCTATCCAACACTTTCTCTACTGTTGCAGTCACTGGAGTTGGAATAGTAATTTTCACTCCTCCGCTATTCAATACTTTCCCTACTGTTGCACTCACTGGACTTGGAATAGTAATTTTTCTGCTTTTTAGATTTTTAAAATATTTTTATACATTTTTTATTTTTTGTGTTGGTGATATTTTGTTTGGTTTTCATTTTGAACTCACTGGAATGGGAATATTAATTTTTACCCATTCGCTATCCAACACTTTCCTATTGTTGCACTAACTGGAGTGGGAATAGTATTGTCTACCCCTCTGCTATCCAACACTTTCCCTACTGTTGCACTCACTGGAGTGGAAATATTATTATTTACCCCTCTGCTATCCAAAACTTTTCCTACTGTTGCACTCACTGGAGTGGGAATAGTGCGTTTTTACCCCACCGCTATCCAACACTTTCCCTACTGTTGCACTCACTGCAGTGGGAATAGTAATTTTCACCCTCCGCTATCCAACACTTTCCCTACTGTTGCACTCACTGGAGTGGGAATAGTAAATTTTTACCCCTCCGCTATCCAACACTTTCCTTACTGTTGCACTCACTGTAGTGGGAATAATAACTTTTACCCCTCCGCTATCCAACACTTTCCCTACTGTTGCACACACTGGAGTGGGAATAGTCATTTGTACCTCTCCGCTATCCAACACTTACCCTACTGTTGCACTCACTGGAGTGGGAATAGTAATTTTTACCCCTTCGCTATCCAACACTTTCTCAACTGTTGCACTCACTGGAGTGGGAATACTAGTTTTACCCCACCGCTATCCAACACTTTCCCTACTGTTGCACTCACCGGAGTGAGAATAGTAATTTGTACCCCTCCGCTATCCAACACTTTCCCTACTGTTGCACACACTGGAGTGGGAATAGTCATTTGTACCTCTCCGCTATCCAACACTTACCCTACTGTTGCACTCACTGGAGTGGGAATAGTAATTTTTACCCCTCCGCTATCCAACACTTTCTCAACTGTTGCACTCACTGGAGTGGGAATACTATTTTTACCCCTCCGCTATCCAACACTTTCCCTACTGTTGCACTCACCGGAGTGAGAATAGTAATTTGTACCCCTCCGCTATCCAACACTTTCACTACTGTTGCATTCACTGGAGTTGGAATAGTAATTTTCACTCCTCCGCTATCAAACACTTTACCTACTGTTGCACTCACTGAAGTGGAAAATGTAAGTTTAAAGACTTTTAAATAGTTTAATGTTTTATTTTATGATATAATGTTTTTTTTTTAGATTTTATGTTATTGGTGTATGTATATATATATCTATATTCACTTAAAAAACCATAGGTTTCACACATGTTATAGTTAGCTGGACATTTCACTCGTAAAAAACCAATGAAATTCCCCCGTTATAGTTAGTTTAGATAACTATAACATGTGTGAAACCTATGGTTTTTTAAGTGAATTTGCAAGGTTTTTTAAATGCTAATTTCTGACTATAACGTGTGTGAAACCTATGGTTTTTTAAACGAATTTGTAAGGTTTTTTAAATGCTAAGTTATATATGTTTTATTATATTTTTTATATATACAAGTTTTTTCACCGTGCGCGCATGGTGCGCGCAACGTACGTGCATGGTGTGCGCACCATGTGCGCACCCCGTGATTTTTTGAAAAAAAAAAAAAATGTTTTTTTCACCCTTTGGGGTCCTTCAGGGTCCTTCAGGGACCCCCTGACAAAGACTAGGGGGTCAGGAACTCTCTACCCTGCCCCCTTTTCACATTCTCCACCTTTCTTTTTCACTGTCAGACACAAAACACGCAAAATGGCGGCCGACACTTCCTGATTTCGACCGATTCGAACGTTGACTGACATGTAACCACCAATCAGAATTATGCTCGCGCACGTTAAGGTGTGCGCTCCGCCTATAGATTTTTATGTACTTTTAACTGCAATTTTCTCAGGAACTACTGAACACATTGACTCCATATATGCAAAAGGCACATCCCTGACCTGAGGGCTACCTCTTTGCCAAATTTCAAGAAATTCTGTTCAGCCGTTCGGGCTGTACTTTCGACTAAAGGTCCTAAGGGAAAATGCATGGGAAAACGCGTTTTGGGACCCTCCTTTTTTCTCAGCCCCCGCTTGACGAATCACCCCGAGACTTTCAGGGTAGGAGTTGAGCGGAGCGCCCCATTAGTTTTGAGTAGCGAGGATTCGTCAACCGGCGCCAAAGTTATTCAAAATAGAATTTTCAGATCTCCTATGGAAACTCGGTCCTAACTATAACTATCTACTGGCGACCGCCAGTAGATAATATATATCTATATCTATATATATATATATATATTCACTGAAAAAAACAAAGGTTTCCTGCACGTTATAGTTAGGAATTGGCATTTAAAAAACCTTTGAAATTCACTGAAAAAACCAAAGGTTTCAGGAGCGTTATAGTTAGGAATTGGCATTTAAAAAACCTTAGAAATTCACTGAAAAAAACATAGGTTTCAGGGGCGTTATAGTTAGCTGGACATTTCCCTCGTACAAAACCCTAGAAATTCCCCTGTTATAGTTAGTTCAGATAACTATAACTCGCGCCCCCGCAATGCACTGCTGATGACGTCATATATTACATCACTCATGACATGGTCAGTGACATCACTGATGACATCACTGATGACATCTCAAATGACATCACTGATGACATCACTGATGTCGTCATCCAGTGAGTCTGTGTTTCTGTAAAGTTTTAATATGTTTAATATATATAGGGAAAGGCCTGTTGAAGAATGAGTGGGTGTACAAGTGTGTGAATGGATGATTTTCTAGGTGCGTAACTGACTCTATAAGTGAGTCATTAAATGTATTCTACTGCAGACTAGTGACTAAACTGTGTGAATGTCTGTATGTGTCCGTGTGTTGGTGTATAAGTGGCTGCATGGTTTTGTCAATAGCTATATGAGTGTCTATATGGCTTATTGATTGGTTGCCTGAGTATCTGTATGGGTGCCTGAGTGTTTGTGTGGGTAGGGTGTGTGTGACTCTGTGCATAGATGTGTGAGTGGGTGATTCTATAGGTGCATGGTTTTAAGAGTGCAACTGTGATAGACTGTATGGTTGATTGAGTGTATGTATGGGTATGTTAGTGATTGAATGTATATCTCAGTTGTACATGTGTCAGTAACTACATTTGTGAAACACAGTGTATATGTGTGTAAGAGTATATAACTAACTATATGTGAGAGTGTGGGATTGCGGGAGTGGCTGTATGGATGAGTGTGTGCTTGTATCAGTAATTGTATAAGAGCGTCAGAATTTGTTAGTATTTTTATGAGTAAGTGAACTTGAGTGTGTTTAACTGTATAGGTGAGTAAATTGGACTGTGATTAATTATTTGCATGACTGACTAGGTGTGACAGTACCTCAATGGATGATTGGCAGTGTGTGAGTGTCTATATAGGTGTATAAATGCATATAATAGTCCTGTACGGAGTAACTGTAAGTATGAGTGACTGTACAAGTGAGTGAGTCGAGATGTATGTAGACCTAAGAGTCAATGAGTGGGTATGTAGTTATTGGTATTGGAGTATCTATGGTTTTCAAAATGGCCGTCTGAAATTTTGAGCCAGTGTATCAAAGTTATATTAAGGTGTGAGAAGATGCACTAATTTATCACATAGATGACGTCATCAGTGATGTCATCAGTGATGTCATTTGAGATGTCATCAGTGATGTCATCAGTGATGTCACTGACCATGTCATGAGTGATGTAATATGTGACGTCATCAGCAGTGCATTGCGGGGGCCCGAGTTATAGTTAGCTGAACTAACTATAACAGGGGAAATTCTAGGGTTTTGTACGAGGGAAATGTCCAGCTAACTATAACGCCCCTGAAACCTATGGTTTTTTCAGTGAATTTCTAAGGTTTTTTAAATGCCAATTCCTAACTATAACGCCCCTGAAACCTTTGTTTTTTTCAGTGAATTTCAAAGGTTTTTTAAATGCCAATTCCTAACTATAACGTGTATGAAACCTATGGTTTTTTCAGTGAATTTCAAAGGTTTTTTAAATGCTAATTCCTATCTATTACTTATCTCTAAAGATATCATGTTTAATGATTTTCATTGGATTTCTATATTTTTCAATTTCAGTGTGTCAATTTCATTAATTATGTTTTTTGAAATTCTTTTTTATCACCATTTTTTAAACTTATTTTTTCAAGTAATTCTTTTAAAAATTAAAAAACATTATTTGTTTTTATTGTTTTGTTTTAACTATATGTTCAAAACTTTATTTTATATATATTTTTTCCATGTTTTTGGATCCGCGCACCGTTCTCGATCCCTACGCGTTAGCATCCGCGCATGGTAAGCATTGGGTAAGTGTTTAGTGCGCGATCGCAATGCGACCGGTACGCGACTCCCAGCCTATACGCGACACGTTCGATTCACGTAACACGACGTTTACGCGCTTCCGCGATGCGTCATCTGCATCTATGGCGCGGTAGGTGTACGGATCCCACAAAAAATTTAACATTTAAAAAAACATATATATGTATTTCATGTGAATATTAATTGAAAACAAACTCTAAACTAGTCTTAAAAGTAATATAGTTTTACAACTAATCCTATATTTTTTTTAATTCAATTTTGCGGATGCGCGCTGGGTGCGTGCTGCGTATGCGCACGGTGCGCGGATCCCATGCGACCTGCAAAAAAAGAGATTTGATTGGTTCATTACACTCCCTGTTCTAAGTATTGAAAGACCCCACCCAATTCAATCATTCTTCTTTCACCTGCTTTGGAGGAGCATCTCTTTGCAGAGAAGAAGATTTTTTAGACTAAGTTTACACTTAGCTCTAACTTTTTTCAACTAAAAATGGCTTCAGGGCAGCAGGCATCACCTGCATCTGAGGATGAATTTTTGGAGGAGGCACCACGCCCACAACGCTTTTCTTCAGTGGTGTGGACATTTTTTACTTTTCCCGAGGGGCAGACAAAGACCAATGCCACCTTGGTCACGTGCAAGATTTGCAAAAGAGTGCTGTCGCGAGGGGATCCTAACAAGAAATACTCGAGCGGCACGGCAAGTATGATGAAGCACCTAAGGACCCTTCATCCGAACAATCTTGCACGAGAAGAGTGCAAACGGATGAGAAACACTCCTGCTCCTGCGCCTTCCACCTCATCGCAGCCGAGCACTTTAAGAAGTGCATTCATCAGCCCAAAACTTGGACATCCGTCCTCAATTTCAATATTTAAAAGTGCTCTGCACTAAGTGCAGTGCGACTTTGTGCTACGGAGAGCAGTCGATCGATCTGATCTGCCGCCGGCAAGAAAGTCACAATTGCTAGTTTGTTTTTTTTTGTTCCTTGAAGTTCATTGTTTGGTTTCCCCTGTTTTTTTTTTGGTTTTTTTCCCCAGAAAAACCAAAAAAATCACAAAATTGTTAGAACCCCCCCCCAAAAAATATAAAAGAAGAAGAAAAAAAAAGTTCTTCTAAGAACTAACTTTCTTGGTATAAAAAAAGACCTAAATTTCTTTGTTAGTGTGTGAAAGTTTAGATGAATGTATGTGTAGTACGTAATTGATTGAATGAATGCATTAGTAGCGTATGGTGAATGTATAAGTGCAGAACTATGAGGAAGTGCTGCAGCATCACACAGTAACCTCTTTAACTGCAGTGGGCTGTAGTACTTCCGAAGCACAGGGATGCAACATATGTCCATAAATATGTTGCAAATTGTTAGAACCGGCGGTCTCTAGTTGGCAGAGGTATACACTTCTGACAAATAGGGACCCACCTTCTCTAGTCAGGGCAAGGGGATTACACACTCAGATAACCCCTGCTCACCCCCTTGGTAGCTTGGCAGAGCAGACAGGCCTATCACAGAGGCAGTGTGCTAAGCATTTATGACCACATACAGTAATAAAGTGAATACACTACAAAGGGACACAACACAGGAGTTATTATAAAAATAAGTATTTTTATATAAGGCTTAGCACAAGACCAAATAACGACAAAAATATACCACAGTCTTAATAAATACTCTTTGGAAGGAAAAATAATAGTTCAAGTAAAGTTTCTTCTCAGGAAATAGTTCTTTAGCAACAAAAGTACGTATTCTTCTTAAAACACAGTTCTTGGCAACAATGTGACCCCCACAGGAGTCACACGACGTCGAGTTTACGATATTTCCAAGGTTCGTCGTCGACCGCGAGGAGCGCTACGTCGAGCCTGGAGTCGCAACAGAACCCCCAAACACAGTACCTTTGGAAATGAAGAAAACGATGATCCACGGCGTCGAGATGTCGGCGTCGAGGTCGGTGTCGGTCGTGCCTCAGATTCCGGTCGATCAGCAGCGGCGTCGAGAGGTGTAGGGCCGGAGCAGCGCTCACGGCGTCGAGAAGGGCGTCGAGTCGATGCGATCAGCAGCGGCGTCGAGACGGGGTCGCTTAGAGCTGGAGCCGATACTCACCACTCAGCGGCGTCGATACCGGCATCAAGACGGGGTCACTTGGAGCTGGAGCCGATACTCACTACTCCTGGCGTGGCTGCTGGAGTCGATCAGGCCCGGCGGCCGGCGTCGAAGGCTCGGAACACTGGAGCCGTTACTCACGATGTCGAGCTGGATTCGGCGGCGTCGGCGGCGTCGAGACTGCAGATTTTCCCCTGTGTACTGGAAACAACACTTTCCAGCAATCAGCAATTCAGTAGGGGGTGAAGTCCTTTGGCCCTGTGACTTCAACAGGAGGCTGGCACTCTTCCAGCCCTTGGAGATTTTCTAGCAAGCTTTTGAGAGTACACACCAAGTTCCTCTCTCCTTGTTCCTTGGCAAAACTAAAGAAGCAGCTTCAGGTTCCCCCCAGCAAACAGCACACTGGCAGAAGGGGGAAGCAAGTCCTTAGATCAGCAGGCTTCTTGTCCTTGGTAGAGGTTTCCTTGTCAGAAGTGATCTGAGTTCTTGGTTCAGGGGTCCTTCTCTTATACCCCTTTTCTGCTTTGTTCCCATTGTCCAAGCAGGGAAATTCCCCCCCATTCTGGGTTTGTTGTGGGTGTTGCCAGGCAGAGGCACCTGGTCTATTCACTGAGCAGGGCAGGGTCCTCAGCCGCCCAGCAGGAGGTGGAGCCAGTATTGTCACTGGCAGGAGCAGGGCTATCAGTCGCCCGGCAGGAGGTGGAGCCTGCATTGTGTCAGGCAGGGCAGGCTACTCTTCCCTCACTCTAAGTGTAAATGCCTCATTCACCCCACACTGACTCATTCAGACCTCTGGAGCCACCCAGCCCCTGACACACACACCAAACCAGCAGAGACCGGCGGATAGTTGGACAAGAAAATAGCCACTTTCTAAAAGGGCTATTTTCAAACACAGAATTTAAAAACCATCCATCCTAAAGGGTGTCTTATTAAATTCTGAGTTCAGGGATACTAAACTCGATCTGCTACCATGCTCCCTGAGTCAGTTAGATTATAATGGAGTTAATAATCAGTCTGCCCAGTCTGGCCTATTGGAGGCAGGTAGCCCTTCAATAGTGAAAAACAAAAATGGCTGTAATTCACTATTAGGTCATGCCACACAC
Organism: Triturus cristatus; assembly: GCF_964204655.1. Taxonomy (NCBI): domain Eukaryota; kingdom Metazoa; phylum Chordata; class Amphibia; order Caudata; family Salamandridae; genus Triturus; species Triturus cristatus. Next base: position 722,487,620 of record NC_140586.1, read on the forward strand.
ATCAGGGCATGACCTACCTTTTACCCACAATGCACCCAGCCCTAGGGCCTACCATAGAGGTGTCTGAAATGTGGCAAAGGGAAGGTTTTAGAGACTGGCAAGTAGGTTTCCTTGCCAAGTCGACATGGCAGTCAGGGACTGCACACAGGCTCTGCGATGGCAGGCCTGAGACACATTTTACACGCTGCTTCTGTGGGTGGCACAACCAGTGCTGCAAACCCACCAGCAGCAGTTAACTTACACGCCCTTGGCACACGCAGTGCACTAGACTAGGGTCTGAACAGTAAGTCAACCAAGCCAATCATGGTAACACCAATCAATGTAACAATTTAACATAGGGAGCACTTGCACTGTGGCACTGATTAGCAGTGGCACAGTGCCCAAAGCAATAATCCAGCAAAAACATCGTAAACAGAGGAGGCAAACAGAAAAAAATGGAGGAGAGACTCATGCCAATGATGCCAGGTCTAACACGTGTCCCCTCCAGCTGAAATGCGGGGAGAACTACCCTTCACCCAGGGAGTCCTCATCACTAAGGCGGAAAAATCTGGACAGACCATCAGCATTGGCGTGATCTGTACTAGGGCGGTGTTCCACCGTAAAGTCCATCCCCTGTAGGGAAATGGACCACCTCAACAGCTTTGGGTTCTCACCCCTCATCTGCATTAACCATCTGAGGGGCCTGTGGTCTGTCTGAACCCGGAAGTGAGTCCCAAACAGGTAGGGTCTTAGCTTCTTCAGCGCCCAGACCACAGCAAATGCCTCACGCTCTATCGCACTCCACCTTTGTTCCCTGGGAAGTAACCTCCGGCTGATGAAGGCTACAGGTAAGTCTCGGCCCTCCTCATTCATCTGTGCTAGAACAGCCCCCACACCATGCTCTGAAGCGTCTGTCTGGACAATCAATCAATCAATCAAGAAATTTGTATTGCGCACTACTCACCCGGAAGGGTCTCAAGGTGCATGAGGGAGGGGGTCTGCTACTGCTCGAACAGCCAGGTCTTGAGCTGTCTCCTGAAGGCGAGGTGATCCGGGGTCAGTCGCAGGTGGAGGGGCAGGGAGTTCCATGTCTTAGCCGCCAGGTAGGAGAAGGATCTTCCTCCGGCGGTGGTTCTCTGGATGCGAGGGACGACGGCGAGGGCGAGGTTTGCGGATTGTAGCTGGCGGGTGGGCGTGTAGAAGGTCAGGCGGTCGTTGAGGTATCTTGGGCCGAGGTCGTGGAGGGATTTGTGTGCGTGGGTGAGGAGTCTGAACGTGATCCTCTTGTTGACGGGGAGCCAGTGCAGGTCCCTCAGATGGCTCGAGATGTGGCTGCGTCGGGGGACATCCAGGATGAGTCGGGCGGAGGCGTTCTGGATACGTTGAAGTCTTTTCTGAAGCTTGGCTGTTGTACCGGCGTAGAGGGTGTTTCCGTAGTCTAGTCTGCTGGTGACGAGGGCCTGGGTGACCGTCTTCCTGGTCTCGGTCGGGATCCAGCGGAAGATCTTTCGGAGCATGCGAAGGTTGTGGAAGCAGGCTGAGGATACGGCGTTGACTTGTCTGGTCATAGATAGGGAGGAGTCCAGGATGACGCCCAAGTTGCGTGCGTGGTCCGTAGGCTTGGGTGCGGTGCCTAGGGCCGGGGGCCACCAGGAGTCGTCCCATGCGGAGGGCGATGGTCCCAGGATGAGGACTTCTGTCTTGTCCGTGTTCAATTTCAGGCGGCTGATGTCCATCCATTTGGCAACGTCTTTCATCCCTTCGTGTAGGCTGGTTTTGGCGGTGTCGGGGTCTCTGGTGAGGGAGAGAATCAGCTGGGTGTCATCGGCGTAGGAGATGATGTTGAGGTTGTGTTGGCGTGCGATGGCAGCGAGGGGTTTCATGTAGATGTTGAAGAGAGTGGGGCTGAGCGATGATCCTTGCGGGATGCCGCAGATGACTCCGGTGGCCTCAGAGAGGAAAGGAGGGAGGCGTACTCTCTGTGTTCTGCCGGAGAGGTATGAGGTGGTCCATTCCAGGGCCGTCCCTTGGATGCCGGTGTCGTTGAGGCGTTGGACTAGAGTGCGGTGGCAGACAGTGTCAAATGCTGCGGAGAGGTCTAGGAGGATGAGTGCCGCTGTTTCACCGTTGTCAAGCAGGGCTCGGATGTCGTCGGTGGCTGCGATGAGGGCGGTCTCGGTGCTGTGGTTGGCTCTGAATCCGGACTGTGATGGGTCGAGGGATCCGTTCGACTCGAGGAAGGCGGCCAGTTGCTTGTTGACGACCTTCTCGATGACTTTGGCGGGGAAGGGAAGGAGCGAGATGGGGCGGAAGTTCTTGAGGTCGGTCGGGTCCGCTGTTGGTTTCTTCAGCAGAGCGCTGAGCTCGGCGTGCTTCCAGCTTTCCGGGAAGGTGGCTGTGTTCAAGGTGGTGTTGATGATGTCTCGGAGGTGGGGTGCGATGGTAGAGGCGGCCTTGTTGAAGACATGGTGGGGGCACGGGTCTGTCGGCGATCCAGAGTGGATGGTGTTCATCATGCGTGTTGTGTCTTCGGGGGTCACCTTGGTCCATGTCTGGAGGATGGCGGCGGGGTGCGTAGGTTCGACCGATGGGTGCGGGGGTGAAACGCCGAAGCTGTTGTGGATGTTGGTGATCTTGCAGTGGAAGTACAAGGCGAGGGAGTCGCAGAGCTCCTGTGAGGGAGTGATGTCGTTGTTGCCGGTGCTGGGGTTAGAGAACTCCTTGACGATGTTGAAGAGCTCCTTGCTGTCATGGGCGTTCTTGTCCAGTCGTTCCTTCAGAGATTTCTTCTTGGTGGTGCGGATGAGCTGGTGGTGTCTGCGGGTAGCGAGTTTGAGGGCGGTCATGTTGTCGGCGGTCTTGTCGAGGAGCCAGGCCTTCTCGAGGGTGCGGCAGGCCTTCTTGGAGTTCTTGAGTTCGTCGGTGAACCAGGGGGCCTTTTTGCTTCTGTGCCTGGTGAGTGGGTTCTTCACTGGGGCGAGGTCGTCGGCGCAGGAGGTCAGCCACTGAGTGAGGTTGAGGGCTGCTGTGTTAGGGTCCGATGTCCTGACAGGTGGGTTCTGACTGAGGGAGGTGGCGAGCTGGTCGACGGTGATCTTGCTCCAGTTCCTGTGGGGAACCCGCTTCGGGTGGTGGTGGACCGTGTTCTTTTTGAAGCTGAAGTGGACGCAGCTGTGGTCAGTCCAGTGAAGTCCGGTGGAGTGGCTGAAGGTGACGTGCTTGCTGGATGAGAAGACGGGGTCGAGCGTGTGGCCGGCGTAGTGGGTGGGGGTGTTGACCAGTTGCTTTAGCCCGAGGTTGGCCAGGTTGTCCATCAGGGTGGTGGTGTTGCGGTCGTTGTTGTTCTCCAGGTGGAAGTTGAGGTCCCCGAGGAGGATGTAGTCGGCGGAGGGGAGGGCGTGCGGGCTGATGAAGTCGGCGATGTCTTCGCTGAATTGTGTGCGTGGTCCCGGGGGTCTGTAGATGAGGGTGCCTCTGAGGGTGGTCTTGGGGTTGAGGTGGATCTGGAAATGCAGGTGTTCGGCGGCGTTGAGAGTGTCGGTGGAGTCGGTCGAGATGCGAATGGTGCTTTTGTGGATGATGGCGATGCCTCCTCCGGTCTGGTTGACGCGATCTTTCCTGATGATCTTGTAGCCGTCCGGGATGGCGATGGCGATGTCGTGGGCTGAGGAGGCGTTCATCCAGGTTTCCGTGAGGAAGGCAACGTCAGGAGATGCGGTGTCGAGGAGGTCCCAGAGTTCCACGGCGTGTCTGTGGACGGAGCGGGTGTTGAGCAGGATGCACTTCAGGTGGTTGCTGTTGTCCGTCTTGGTGGGTGCGGTGCCGGTGCGGAGGCAGGAGAATTTGGAGGATCTGCAGGCGAAGGGTCCGTGGGTGTGTCGCGGGGATGCTAGGTGGCACCCGGGGGTTCGGGTGGTGTTGAGTGCGAAGAGTGTGGCGGCATCGTAGGTCCTGCGGGGGGGCTGGCGGGCGCGGGAACCAGGGGGTCTGGCGCTGGGCACGGTCCAGGCGCGGCCGGGCGCATACGGGCTTACCTTTGGCGCACCTTCGGCGCTCAATCGGTGCTCCCGCTGCACGCGTCCGCTGCGCGGTCGCTGAGGGGGCGTCATAAGTAGTGAGCCGGGAGGGAGGGTCAGCTGGGAGGCGGGAGGCTGGGTGGCCAATGGGAAGGAAGGGGAGGCGGGACTGCGGGGTCAGTGGCGGGAAACCGGAACTGGGAGGCGGGAAAGGAAGGCGAGTGACCGGGGCAGCGGCGGCGGTGAGCAGCACGAAGAAGAAGGGCAGCAGAGCAGGCAGCGAGCGGAGGGCAGTACCTGGAAGTAGCGGGGCAGAGGTCGGCGGCGGCGGATGAGGTAAGTGGCGTCAGGGGGGTCAGCGGTGACAGCAGGCGAGCAGGCAGGTGTCAGGTAGTGGCGGGGCAGAGGTCAGCGGCGGCGGAAGAGGTAAGTGGCGTCAGGGGGGTCAGTGGTGACAGCGGGCAGGCAGGCAGGCGTCAGGTAGGCAGGCGTCAGGTAGGCAGGCGTAGGGTAGCAGCAGTGGAAGGGGAGCGACCACCTGTGAGGAACTCTTTTGAAAAGTCGGGTGCCTGGAGGACCGGTGCTGTACACATTGCAGTTTTCAGGGTGTCAAAGGCTTTCTGACAGGCGTCAGTCCAGATCAGAAGTCTTGGCTGCTTCCTGGAAATCAGCGAGGTCAAGGGGTGCACAATGTTGCCATACCCCTTGACAATCCTCCTGTAGTAACCCGTGAGACCCAAGAAGGCTCTCACCTGAGTCTGGGTTTTGGGCGGTTCCCAAGCCAGGATGGTATCTATCTTGGGTTGCAGGGGGGCCACCTTGCCGCTCCCTACTTGGTGCCCCAAGTACACCACTGAACCCTGCCCAATCTGGCACTTACTGGCCTTGATTGTGAGGCCTGCTCTGTGCAGGGCCAACAACACTTTCTGGAGGTGGCGCAAGTGTTCCTCCCAGCTGGCGCTGAACACTGCTATATCGTCCAGGTAGGCGGCATTGAAATCTTCCAGCCCGGCCAATACCTGGTTAACCAACCTCTGGAATGTGGCAGGGGCATTCTTCATCCCAAAGGGCATCACCCGGAACTGGTAGTGCCCATCTGGTGTGGAGAATGCAGACCTCTCTTTTGCCCCATCAGTCAAGGCGATCTGCCAGTACCCAGACGTTAGATCAAACGTACTAAGGTACCGGGCAGCCCCCAACCGATCGATGAGCTCATCAGCTCTGGGGATGGGGTGCGCGTCAGTCTTGGTGACTGAATTGAGTCCTCGGTAATCCACACAGAACCGAAGTTCTGGTGAAGCACCAGGCGCCGCAGCCTTTGGGACCAATACCACTGGGCTGGCCCAAGGACTGCTAGAGGACTCAACCACCCCTAAGGCAAACATCTTGGAGACCTCCTCCTTGATATATGCTCTGACCTTTTTCGTCACCCTGTAGGCCTTGTGCCTCACAGGAGTGCTGTCCCCAGTGTCCACATCATGGACACACCACTGAGTGACACCAGGGATTAAGGAAAACAGATCAGGGAATTGTACCAACAAATGGCGACAATCTTGCTGCTGCTCAGGGGTCAGTGTGTCAGAGAGGACAACACCATCCACCGACCCATCTTTCTCTTTGGCACACAGTAGGTCAGGAAGAGGCTCACTCTCCTCCTCCATCCCAGCATCTGTGGCCAGGAGCATGCCCAATTCGGACCTTTCTAAGTGGGGCTTTAACCGGTTGACATGCAGGACCCTTAAGGGGTTCCTGGGAGACTTCAAGTCCACCAAGTAGGTGACATCGCTCTTTATCTCCACAACCTCAAATGGTCCAGTCCACCTGTCCTTGAGCGCACAAGGTTCCACAGGGGCCATGACCCAAACTTTCTGACCAGGTTGAAGCTCAACCAGAGTGGCATTCTGATCGTACCACCGCTTCATCTCTTCCTGGCTGGCCTCCAGATTTGCCTGAGCAAGATCTCTGAAGCGCAGAGTCTGGTTCCTAAAGGCCAGCATGTAACTATATACATCCTGGGGAGGTTTCCTGGGAGATTGCTCCCAGCCTTCTTTGACCAGACTCAAAGGTCCTCTTACCGGGTGACCATACAAAAGCTCAAAGGGGCTGAACCCTGGAGACTTCTGTGGCACCTCACGGTAAGCAAGCAGCAGGCATGGTAAGAGGACGTCCCATTTACGCCTCATTGGTTCTTCAAGACCCATAATCATGCCTTTTAGGGTCCGGTTGAATCTCTCAACCAGCCCATTACCTTGAGGGTGGTATGGAGTGGTAAACTTGTAGGTTACCCCACACTCCTTCCACAGAGACTTCATATAATTAGAAATGAAGTTGGTGCCCCGGTCTGACACCACCTCTCCGGGGAACCCCATGCGGGAGAAAACACCCATCAGTGCCCGTCCCACCACGGGGGCCGTCACTGTGCGGAGAGGGATGGCTTCCGGGTACCGGGTGGCATGGTCCACCAAGACCAGGATAAACCTGTTGACCATGGCTGTCTTGGGGTCCAGTGGCCCCACAATGTCAATTCCCACTCGCTCAAAGGGGGTACTGACGACGGGAAAAGGTTGGAGGGGAGCCTTCTGCTTCCGCCCACTTTTCCCACTTGCCTGGCAAGTTTGACAGGTCCTACAATGGATATCTGAATCCCTTCTCATCTGGGGCCAATAAAAATGGGTGACAAGCCTGTCATAGGTCTTGTCCTGCCCCAGATGTCCAGCTAACGGAACGTCATGAGCCAACCCCAGTAGGAAGGCTCTGAAGCGCTGGGGTACCACCAGCACACGGGCTGACCCAGGCTCAGCAGCCTTAGGCTCGCTATACAGGAGGTCGTTCTCCCAGTAGATCCAATGTGATCCTGACTGATCACCTGTCATTTGGGCTGAGGCCTGCTGCCTCATACCCACAAGAGAAGGGCACACTTTCTGCTCAGCACAAAATTCCTCCCTGGAGGGACCACCATCCTGCTGCCAATGGGTCAGCTCGGGCAGGTCTCCCAGTTCGGCCACTTGTTCTCCTGCCGGTTCCAGGGCATCCCCCTCAGGGTCTGCTCCCTCCTGGACTGCGGGAACGATGGGGGACGGTTTTCCGTGCCCCCTGCCTCTTCTCTTCACGGTTCGGACCTGGGCCATACTTTCAGGCTCCAGGGCCCCATCAACACCCTTACAAACTGACATGGACCGGGTGGTTGCAAACACCCACTCAGGCAGACCCAACATTTCCAGATGCGATTTTCTCTCCACCTTAGCCCAAGGGGAGTCCTCCAAATCATTGCCCAGGAGACAATCAACAGGCATGGCGGGCCTCACAGCAACCTGAAGAGTCCCTGAGACCCCCCCCACTCAAAAGGAACTTGAGCTACCTCACACTTACTCAGTGAGTTGTCAGCAGCTACAACGGGGTAGAATGCATGAGGGACCACCTGCTCTCTGGACACCAAGTGACACTTGACAGCTGTCACACTTGCTCCGGTGTCTCTGAGAGCTTCCACCCTATGGCCAATAATGGTCACCCACTGCCTATATTTTTTAGTGTTATTAGGCAGAGGGGTTGGAGGGACCATTTCCACGTCTCCTAAAGAGACCAGGGACATTTCTGCGGGACCCCACCCACCGGGGGCACCCATCTCACTCCCTCCCAGGGCTACATTCACTATCTGACGGGGGGTGCACGCGGCAGTGCATTTGAATCCTTCATGGGACACTGGGGATCATAATAACGGTGTCCCGCCTGCTTACAAACGTAGCAGGTCATTGGGCCCCTGGGACCAGGTTTACCTGTCGGGACCTCTGGCTTCTTTACAGGGGGAGGCTGGGAACCCTTCCCTTGGTTCCCTTGGGGATTACTTTGGGGCCCTTTCTGAAACTCCCTCTGTTTACCCCTGTCCCCCCCACTCTTCTGCTGGGGACCCTGCCCACCTTTGGCTGAGTCTCCCACTGGACCCTTGTGGGCCCTGGTACTGACCCAGCGGTCCGCCTCCTCAGCAAGTTTTCTAGGGTTAGATATCTTGCTATCAAGAAGGTGCTGGCGTAGCTCTGGAAAACAGTTATTAGACAAGTGCTCCCAAGCAAACAAATCATAAAGAGCATCATAACTATCAACCTTGCTACCCTTTATCCAACCATCCATGGCTCTGCAAAAAAAAGACACATATTCAACCCACGTAGTACCAGGCAACTTCTTACATTCTCTAAAGGTTTGTCGGTACTTTTCTGGGGTTAAGCCATATCTCAACATTAAAGCATCTTTCATATGAGTATAAGACATCCTATCCTCAGCAGGAATGCCCAACAAGGTATCTCTCCCTTCATTTGTAAAGCGGCTCCACAACCCCGTTCCCCAATCTTTCTCAGGGACCGGGTGGGCCAACAATGCTAACTCATATGCTTTAAACCATTGACTAATATCCTAATTTTTACTGTAATCCTTGATCACATCTTTGGGAAAATAAAACCTACTTTCTGCAGGCACAGATGGAGTGCTGCCACCAGAGGGATTCAACTCTAAACTCTTAGTTTTAAGCTCCATCTCCCTCACCATCTTCTCACGTTCAAATGCTAATTTCTCTCTCTCAAAATCTAATCTTTTGCTCTCCATTTCAGCTTCTCTCTTGCTTTTTGCATTCTCTAATTCCAACTGCCCTCCAAATTTAAGTTTTGCCATTTCAAACTGGTGTCCCCTCTCCCTCTCCCTGTCTTCCAACTCTTCAGGAGAAAGGCCCTTAGAGGAAACACTACTGCCGGGAGATGACACTGGCCCACCTGTGGGCTCTTCCACTTCCTCTTCCTCCTCTTCTTTCTCTTCCGGTACCACCACCAGATCAGAGGGATTTCTGGCCACTAGTCAGGCTTTCAGTGCTTTGAGGAAGTCGTCTCTCACTCTGAGACCTGTGGTAGGAACTTTAAACTGCTTGCAAAATTGCTCTAGCTCCTTTTTCTTGTACTTATTGATCAATGTTTTATCAAATTCCCCCACAACACTCTCAGCAGGTGCAGCAGCTCCGGCATCCTCCATGGTCAAAACTGGCAGTGTTTAAAAAATAAGCTCCAGGAAAGCGGAGAACAAAAATAGAATATCCTACCAAAAACAGATTGTGGCTGCGTTATGGTCTGCTTTCACTATGTAGCGTACACTAATCACTGCACATGAGTCATAAATGCAAAGTTCAAATCCTCACCGCTGACCACCAATGTTAGAACCGGCGGTCTCTAGTTGGCAGAGGTATACACTTCTGACAAATAGGGACCCACCTTCTCTAGTCAGGGCAAGGGGATTACACACTCAGATAACCCCTGCTCACCCCCTTGGTAGCTTGGCAGAGCAGACAGGCCTATCTCAGAGGCAGTGTGTTAAGCATTTATGACCACATACAGTAATAAAGTGAATACACTACAAAGGGACACAACACAGGAGTTATTATAAAAATAAGTATTTTTATATAAGGCTTAGCACAAGACCAAATAACGACAAAAATATACCACAGTCTTAATAAATACTCTTTGGAAGGAAAAATAATAGTTCAAGTAAAGTTTCTTCTCAGGAAATAGTTCTTTAGCAACAAAAGTACGTATTCTTCTTAAAACACAGTTCTTGGCAACAATGTGACCCCCACAGGAGTCACACGACGTCGAGTTTACGATATTCCCAAGGTTCGGCGCCGACCGCGAGGAGCGCTACGTCGACCCTGGAGTCGCAACAGAACCCCCAAACACAGTACCTTTGGAAATGAAGAAAACGATGATCCACGGCGTCGAGATGTCGGCGTTGAGGTCGGCGTCGGTCGTGCCTCGGATTCGGGTCGATCTGCAGCGGCGTCGAGAGGTGTCGGGCCGGAGCAGCGCTCACGGCGTCGAGAAGGGCGTCGAGTCGATGCGATCGAGACGGGGTCGCTTAGAGCTGGAGCCGATACTCACTACTCCTGGCGTGGCTGCTGGCGTCGATTGGGCCCAGCGGCCGGCGTCGAAGGCTCGGAACACTGGAGCCGTTACTCACGATGTCGAGCTGGATTCGGCGGCGTCGGCGGCGTCGAGACTGCAGATTTTCCCCTGTGTACTGGAAACAACACTTTCCAGCAATCAGCAATTCAGTAGGGGGTGAAGTCCTTTGGCCCTGTGACTTCAACAGGAGGCTGGCACTCTTCCAGCCCTTGGAGATTTTCTAGCAAGCTTTTGAGAGTACACACCAAGTTCCTCTCTCCTTGTTCCTTGGCAAAAATAAAGAAGCAGCTTCAGGTTCCCCCCAGCAAACAGCACACTGGCAGAAGGGGGAGGCAAGTCCTTAGATCAGCAGGCTTCTTGTCCTTGGTAGAGGTTTCCTTGTCAGAAGTGATCTGAGTTCTTGGTTCAGGGGTCCTTCTCTTATACCCCTTTTCTGCTTTGTTCCCATTGTCCAAGCAGGGAAATTCCCCCCCATCCTGGGTTTGTTGTGGGTGTTGCCAGGCAGAGGCACCTGGTCTATTCACTGAGCAGGGCAGGGTCCTCAGCCACCCAGCAGGAGGCGGAGCCAGTATTGTCACTGGCAGGAGCAGGGCTATCAGTCGCCCGGCAGGAGGTGGAGCCTGCATTGTGTCAGGCAGGGCAGGCTACTCTTCCCTCACTCTAAGTGTAAATGCCTCATTCACCCCACACTGACTCATTCAGACCTCTGGAGCCACCCAGCCCCTGACACACACACCAAACCAGCAGAGACTGGCGGATAGTTGGACAAGAAAATAGCCACTTTCTAAAAGGGCTATTTTCAAACACAGAATTTAAAAACCATCCATCCTAAAGGGTGTGTTATTAAATTCTGAGTTCAGGGATACTAAACTCGATCTGCTACCATGCTCCCTGAGTCAGTTAGATTATAATGGAGTTAATAATCAGTCTGCCCAGTCTGGCCTATTGGAGACAGGTAGCCCTTCAATAGTGAAAAACGAAAATGGCTGTAATTCACTATTAGGTCATGCCACACAAATCAGGGCATGACCTACCTTTTACCCACAATGCACCCAGCCCTAGGGCCTACCATAGAGGTGTCTGAAATGTGGTAAAGGGAAGGTTTTAGAGACTGGCAAGTAGGTTTCCTTGCCAAGTCGACATGGCAGTCAGGGACTGCACACAGGCTCTGCGATGGCAGGCCTGAGACACATTTTACACGCTGCTTCTGTGGGTGGCACAACCAGTGCTGCAAACCCACCAGCAGCAGTTAACTTACACGCCCTTAGCACACGCAGTGCACTAGACTAGGGTCTGAACAGTAAGTCAACCAAGCCAATCATGGTAACACCAATCAATGTAACAATTTAACATAGGGAGCACTTGCACTGTGGCACTGATCAGCAGTGGCACAGTGCCCAAAGCAATAATCCAGCAAAAACATCGTAAACAGAGGAGGCAAACAGAAAAAAATGGAGGAGAGACTCATGCCAATGATGCCAGGTCTAACACAAATCTATGCTTCTCTCTGCACGGCTGCTTAAACTGCAGCCATGTGGTGACACAGGCACCCTTGCACCATAGTGCAAGGATATCTGTGTCATGTCATGTTTGTTTTTCTACAGGAAGACACACCTTCCTGCACAAAAACAATGAGAAAATGCATTTTTCTCCTTCAATGCATGCTGAAAATGTCAGCATGCATTGAAGATATAAAAATGTGGAGAAATGAAAACAATTCTCCTTGTGCTTTCCTACACCAATTTTAGAATGGTGCAGCATTCACACACATGTCGAGATTTATGATTTCTGATAAATCTAGACATGTGCCTTGTTCTATGAGTATTCAGTGCAATCATGCACAACAACACTTATAGAACACCCTTTCAACGCAAAGTGGTGTGCATAATGAGGTTGTATTTACATGGAGTATAAAAAGTGCACAGAGTGCCTTTTCCTCTCTTTGTAAATATGAAAGAGTGTCTTGCGCAATAACTATGTTACAAGAAGTGAAATATTTCTGGTTTTAAAATTCCTTGCGAATGATAGAAGGTAAGCACAGAGTTTTGTCTGCAAAGATGTTCAAAGAAGAATGATTGAAATGATTGCTGTCCTTCAATAGGTACAATGGGAAATATCATGAACCCCTCAAATCTCTTTTTTTGCAGGTCACATGATATCTGATTATGGTCAGATTTCAAAACTACATAGGTATAAACAGAGTGTTTTTAGAAACGGGTTTCAACTTTGTAGCTTCTTGCAGACCTCCTCATTCTGCATATTGAGACTTAGTTAAACTCACCTTCACAGTAATAGGAATAAAGAATGGTATACATTTTTTTCAGATTTTCATTGCAATCTAAATTCATATAAATTGCTTATTTTAAAATTTGGATCTGTGAAAGAAAAGGAAAAAAATATATAACATGTAATAATAAATTTTTTACAACACAGCATAATTTCCACAAAGTAATTTGTTTGCCTTTTTTGCTGTTCTCAGAATATATTGGATTTCACTAGAAATAGTGATTTTAATCGTACTCATCACTTAACAGCGGGCAAAAAAAAAACAATCAGAAAGATTGTAAAAAAAAACCAACATGCTATTCTCAGTAAAATTTGATAAGTTTAACTTACAAAAACTGTAAATGTTGCCGCTTTAAAATATTCACCGAATCTGAGGATGAATTTTTGGAGGAGGCACCATGCCCACAACGTTTTTCTTCAGTGGTGTGGAAATTTTTTACTTTTCCCGAGGGGCAAACAAAGACCAATGCCACCTTGGTCACGTGCAAGATTTGCAAAAGAGTGCTGTCGCGAGGGGATCCTAACAAGAAATACTCCTGCGGCACAGCAAGTATGATGAAACACCTAAGGACCCTTCATCCGAACAATCTTGCACGAGAAGAGTGCAAACGGATGAGAAACACTCCTGCTCCTGCGCCTTTCTGAGTTTCTTTTCTTTTTCTGGCACAATTTCTCTATTTTAACGTTGAAAAACTGTATCTGTAAAAAAGAATCACAAATAAATGTATATTAATAACTTTCAAATTTATACTATTCCATTACTGTACAAACACATTTTATTTAAAAACTGACTACGAAACTATAGCCCTGAACCACAAGTCTGATGATGGTTAAAACACTACATGCATAGCGCATACTACTTTGAAGCAGTTCATACCCTAAAGCCTACCTCACTAAAAGACTACATGCTAACTGACTGAATGATTACAGTACTATAAGGCGACACACTGGGTGAGTAACAGGGTGTTTGCTAGAAGTGTATGAATACTGACTGGGGAATTGAAGGTGTGAAAGACAACTGTTTAGGTGGTTAAGAGGACTGCATATATAGTGGATAGGCGTTTGAAGCAGTCCAAGTCCTAAGGCCTGGCTCACTGCATGAGTACTTGGGTACTGACTGAATGATTAGAGTACAGCAAGGAGAGTGCCTGGGTGAATTTATAAGTGGTTGGCTTTTGGCACAGTGAATGGATTAGTACTTGGTACTGAATTGGTCACTAGAGGAGTGCAAAGGGAGTGACAGGATGTTTGTTGGACTGTATGGATACTGACTAGGGAATTGAAGGTGTGAAAGACAAGTGCATAGTATGTTAGAAGACTGCATTCATACTGCATAGACATTTGAAGCAGTCAATGTGGTAATGTATGGTTCACAACATGAGTACTTGGAAACTGACTAAATCATCAGACTACTGCTAGGACAGTGCCTGGGTAAAACTTTTACATTTTCAGTTCTGGCGCAGTGAAGAGAATAGTACATGGTACTGCACTTTAGTGTCAAACCCTGACTCATTTTATCAATGCATAAGCAAAGACTAGCTTCTAATGCTACTAAAACTTGACAACATGACCGGTTTTAAAACAGTTATCTGTCAGCAAATACACAATGTTACCAAATGCTTCTCTCACAATCCTTACCCAAATGCACACAGACTCACAGTGTGATTTTAGACAAGCAACACTATCCTAGAAGTTTACCAAAACTCATTCACTAGTCTAGAAGAGGTAAGGGTACTGCACACAATCTACATATTAAAGTACAGCACATTAGTGTCAAAGCATGACTCATTTTATCAATGCATAAGCAAAGACTGGCTTCTAATGCTACTAAAACTTGACAACATGACAGGTTTTAAAACAGTTATCTGTCAGCAAATACACAATGTTACCAAATGCCTCTCTCACAGTGGTTCCCAAATGCACACATACTCACTGTGTGATTCTAGACAAACAACACTATCCCTTGCACTATACCAAAACACATTTCTTCATCTAGAAGGAGTACTACATTTTAGTGTAGAAACATAACTCATTTCACAAATTCATAAACAATGACTGGTTTCTAATTCTACCAAAATATAAAAACAGCACAGTTATCTGTCTGTGAACACATGAAAAACACAAATGCTTATCACAGAAGGGTTTCTCCATGCACACACACTGTCTATAAGATTGTAGAGGAAAAAAGTACTCCCTACACTTTAGCAGGAGAAATACATTAGTCTGATTAAAATCAAAATAGTCTACATAAATCCCCTCACAATTAAATAACTCACCTTTCAAGTTATTTTGTAGATTAAGAAGTATATCAGTCACACACCAGATATCAGTCACACACCAGATTTTCTTATACAGAATCTCTGCACTGTGCACCTCTCAGCAAAACCAAAGAATGGCAAAGTTTCCCTTTCATTTTCCACACATATACATGTAAACATTCCTTCACACATAAATTCAAAACCAAACACACATTTCTATTGGTTAAACATTTCAACCCTTTCCAAATGACATAAATTTGAACCCTTCCCCCAATGTGCCTTCTGCCTGTTACCATAGAAACAGGTCATGGAACACTGTACTGAGCACACAGGTCACAAGTTCAGCACACACTGTTGCTAATCAAGACAGCAAGTGTGCTTGACTTTTCAACATATCAGCTTATCATATATAATGTTCCTTTCACTCAGTTTTTGTTAACCAAAATGCGTTTAAAAAACAGAAACATGCACCCTACCTTTCAGTGTAGAAGGTTGTCAAACAACCAATGATTTCTTGTCTTTTTTCAAAACTGCATCTTAGCCACCATTTTAGAAACATCTTACTTTCCAAACTGCCATTTCATTTACAGAGACCATCTGAGTGCATCCAGACCTCCTTTCGAGATGCTTAGAGTGTGGATTGTGGGACACAGCTATATTTTCTGGAGCCAAAGGTATGCAGAAAACAAAGGCATTCACAAAGACCTAGGTTTGCCAAATGTAGACATTAAATGGATTGGACAGAGAGGGTTAAAGTGGCACCAATTGATGCCATTGGTGAAATCCTTCATGCATATCCAACACCCTGACCTCATAATAGTGCACTGGGTGGCAATGACCAAGGCACTTTGACTGGGGTAGGTCTGGAAATCCTTATGAAGGACACCTTTGCAGAAGTGATTTCACTTTTCCCCAAAACTGCCTTTGTGTATTCTAACATATGCCAAAGGCAGAAATGGAACTGGTCCGATCATTTTTGTCCACAAATTGAGAAAGCTAGGAGACATGTGAATAAATCTGTTTCTGCTTTTCTCCGAGACTATAGAATGGGGTCCATTAACAATAACAATCTGCGCTTTCATATGCAAGAGATGTATAGGAGAGATGGAGTACACTTTACTGATGAAGGAAACAGAGTCTTCCTCAACAACTTTAGACTCTGTATAGGTACTTACTTATGAGTACCAAAAACTCTCAATGAACACAACGGCTCTTTTTAGAGCCACTCCAGAACAAAACACTTAAGCTTGATCTTTATCTCCCAAAAATGTAATTTTTTTTTCCTTGGATCCGCGCACCCAACGCGAGAGAATCTGTGCACCCAACGCATTAGGATGCGCGCACCCTGCGCGCATTTCGCCGTTTTTTTTTTTTAAAGGGGGCCCCAGGGGGTCCTTCTGGGACCCCCTAAGCACTTCTAGAGGGTCAGAGTATTTCCACTCTGCCCCCTTTATATGTTTTACACACTTATTCCCCTTGCTTCTTCAGCCTCGCTTCTAGCGAGGCAGAAAATGGCCGCCAACAGTTCCTGGTTTCGAATGTAGACAGACACTCGACAGCCAATTAGCATTCAGTGCGTGATCGGGAGGGTGCGCTCTCGGTTCGGGGAGGCTGCGCTTACGGTGCGGGTAGGGTGTACGGATCCTCCCCGGCCATAGATATCACTAACTTTTTTACCCTAATTTTCTCAGGAACTACTGAACAGATTCACACCATTTATGCAAAAGGCACAAGTCTGAACTGAGGACTACCTCTTTGCCAAATTTGGTGTCATTCCGTTCAGCGGTTCGGGCTGTAGCTGCGACAACAGATCCTATGGAATATTGCATGGGGAAAACGCGTTTTGGGACCCCCCTTTTATCTCGGCCCCCACTTGACAAATCACCACAAACCTTTCAGGGTAGGAGCGGAGCGGAGCTGGCCAAAAGTTTGGAAAATTTCGCGAGGATTCATCAACTGGCGCCATACTTATTGGGAATAGAATGTTGCGGATTTCCTATGGAAAATAGGTCCTAACTATAGCTATCTACTGGCGACCGCCAGTAGATAATATATATATACGAGCACTACAATATTTTTTGTGGAAAAGAGGAACCCAATACTGTGACCATACCAAAATGCTAGTGAATATGGTAGAAATGTGTTTGCTAAATAACATATTCATGTTTCAAAATGCTATGTACCAACAGTTACAGGGAGTAGCGATGGGAGCCAGCTTCTCCCCCAGCTATGCCTGCTTACACATGGGCTGGTGGGAGGAGCTGGTTCTCAAAATCAAGTATACAGAAATTCTAGAAACCCATGTGAAATGTTGGTGGAGATTCATAGACGACCTCTTTTTGGTATGGCAGGGCACTGAAGAGTCAGCACTAAAATTCATTGAATCTATCAATATCAATGATTTAAATCTTAGTTTTACCGCTAACATCAGTAAAACCAATGTGGTGTTTCTTGATGTTGAGCTTGTTGTCAATCAAGATAAATTAGACACCAGACTTCACAGAAAGCCCACGGCAGGAAATGCCATCCTCCATGCCAAAAGCGCACATTCAAAACACTTAGTGCAAAGCATTCCTTATTAGGAGTTACTGCGAATTAAGCGCATCTGCAGTAACGATAAGGACTTAGAAACAGCACAAATGGAATGTTTAACCAGATTCAGAGAATGAGGGTACAGTAAAACATGTTTGGTTAAAGCTTTAAACAAAAGCAATTTGAAAACAAGGGACAATCTGCTGAAGCAAAAAGAAAAAGAGTGCAAAGTAGATGCATTAGACAGTAAATTTAGATTCATTTTGGAATACAATCAACATGAGTCATCAGTACGCAAAATCATCAACAAGAATTGGTATCTGATCAAACAGGATCCAATCATAGGTGAATTAATCCCCAAAAAACCATCCATAACATACAGAAGAAACACCTCAATGAAAGATACCCTGGTGGATAATGATCCCTGTGGCGTTACAGCCAAGGGATCATGGTTAGCCCAAAGGACCGGATTTTACAAATGCAAAACATGTAAGGCTTGTCAGTTTGGAGTAACAACCACCGAATACTCAACCCCCTTCGGTGGACCAAACAGACAGATTACAAAGGCCTTAAATTGTAAAACCGAATTTGTGATTTATGTGTTGGAATGTCCTTGTAAGCTAAAATATATTGGCAGTACCATCTTACAAGGACACAAGCGCATACTACAACACATACGGGCCATCAAGAATCATGATCAGGCCTATCCTGTGGCCCGCCATTTCCATGAGCTACATGATGGAGATCCAAAGGATCTTAAATATTTCCTATTGGACTCAGTCCCCAAGAACAAGCGAGGTGG
Organism: Triturus cristatus; assembly: GCF_964204655.1. NCBI lineage: Eukaryota > Metazoa > Chordata > Amphibia > Caudata > Salamandridae > Triturus > Triturus cristatus. Next base: position 722,505,426 of record NC_140586.1, read on the forward strand.
TAACAGGGAAAGAACCCTTCGTATCCTGGAAATGAACTATATTCTCAATCTAGATACGAAACAGCCAAATTGACTCAATAGTTCTGATGAACTTCATGCTAGCTTGCAATAACTTGGATAGTCCATCAGTATAGACAACAAATAAGTTACTAGAAATGCTCCTCAGATATACACCTTGGACCATTTCAAGTGAAATGATAAAATTAATATGATAAAATTGAAACAATTGCAAATAAATGGCCTCAGTAACAAAAATATATTGGATATTTGAACCACTATAAAAGTTACCGACAACATCACAACCATTTAACCTACTGCAATCGCCCTTCCCAAGTGAATTGTTTTTAACCACTTTTTTTAACTAATTTTAGGCACCTAGCACTTTTTTCACCAGCACAAAATATTTAGACAGTCATGGGTGTTTTATGTTTAATAAACACAATAATAGTATTAAAATGGAATTGATTAGCAAGCAGAGACACATGTAAAATCCAGGTTCAGATTAAGGTGTTTGAATTATCAACGCCTAAATTTAACAATATCCCTCTTAAAAAAGCACCAGCACTTGTAAACCACTATATGGAAATGATTAAAAGCAAACCATCTGGGGCGTGGTTAACGCCTTACGAAGATGGCGGCTTTTCCCTGACGCTCCCGGGGTCGGGAGGACAACGCCGATTTTTTCTCGCATAACTGCGAGTGCGAGGATGCCACAAAGTGAGGACAGGCTGTCTGAACATCCGGAGCGCCGAATTTTGCAGTCGCTATGACAGTAAGCTGCATTTAATCCTCTTTAATTCCCTCGGAGGTCCCGTTTTCGGAACGGCCGCCATTTTGTTTTTTCGCCTGAGGAGAATGTAAGCTAATGGCTTGAAGAAGTATGCTGCAAAAGTGGTTTTTGCCCCTCTTGGCTACTATTTCTGATTAACTCTGGCTTTTTCTTCATTTTTTCACCAACTTTTGATAATCTCAATGATACATATCTGGAGAATACGGAAGGTGCGTAGTTTGTGCAGCGTTTTCTTCACCGAATCAGCCGCCATTTTATGCATGCACCTCACGAGAGTGTTTTCCTGTGCTGTTCTCCTCAGATAACTCAGTTCTTCCTCACTCATGGCTATTCTTGACGAGTGTTTTTGTCTCAGATATTGAAATAGTTTTATGGAACTGCCTCATTTTTTCGGATACGTCAATTCAGTGACTATTTCTTCAATTCCGTTTGAACGCGCGCTTCAATGAGGTTTGCTGATACTTGCTGGATCTGACAGTGATGTTAACCATTTAACTAGTGCTACTCTACTTCTGGGCCACGTCTCTGCCCCTCTCACTTGGACTGTTGGACTTGCCTCTTATGGGGAGAACGAAAGGCTCACTTGCTAAACACCCTACGCCTAAGCATACCCTCATCAAAAATTCAAAAGTTTTTACTGCCTTCTCCAAACTAGAGGATTCATTGTTATTCTCACAAGACCCCACGGAGAATATGGATCCCTCTCCCTCGCCAGTGCCTGCTGTGAAGTCTGTCACTAAGCGTTTAAAGCATAACCCACCTTCTCCTCCTAAATCGACCTCGCCTGTTTCCATGGAAACACTACTGGAAGAAATCAGGGCCCTTCGTCCCTTTATGGAGGAAACAAATAATAAACTACAAGTTCTCACTGACACTTGGGCTCAACTTGATTCACGAATTACTGTAGTTGAAAGTCATATGTCTTCCTTTACAGACACTAACACCAATGTATCTCACCTTCAATCTCAAGTGTCTGCCCTCCAACGCCAAGTCGAGGATCTTGAAAACCGTAATAGGCGGAACAACCTGCGTATTTATGGTCTGGTGGAGGGGTCAGAAGGGTCGGATCCTCCTACCTTCTTTAAAACTTTTCTACCCAAGATTCTCCATATGCCGGAAGGCACTGCTCTCAACATTCAACGAGCCCATAGGTTAGGACGTCTCCCATCGAATGCATCTTCTTCACAGAGGCCGAGAGGTGTCATTTTGTACTTTTTGGAGTACACGGATTTGCTAAAGGTCTTGTCAGCGGCTAAATCCTCTCAACGAGTCACCTGGTCCGGCGCCACTTTGTTTTTCGCTCAAGACTATGCCAAGCCCACAGCCAACAGACGTAAGGCCTTTCTTGATATGAGACCTACTCTTCGTGCCATGGGAGCGCGTTATGGTCTTTTTCACCCCTGCCTCTTTAAGGTCACGTTCAATAACAAGACGACATCCTATGACGATCCACAGCAGTTACAAAGTTTCATAAACTTTCACAAGACGGAGACCATGGAAGCTTCGGGACCCTCGTCTTCAAATGTTACTTGATGTTCTGATGATTTTTCTTATGGTTCTTTCATTCATTGCTTCTCCTTATCATCGTCCTTCATGTATTCTTTGGTGTTCTTTTGTAGCTTGGATGGTCTTCTTAATTTGAGTTGGTATTTAATTGTTTTGTTCTGTTTTAACTCTCCTATTCTTCATCACTTACTGTGCTAAATAGTTTTTATGTTTTTGTTTTTTGTTCTCTCTCGCATCCGTAGATGTCCTATTTTATTGGCGTTTTCCCCCTCGTCCTCCGTCTGGTCAGCCTGGATGGGCTGCCTGTCTCGTGTGGCTTCTTCCCCTCCCCCCTGTTCTCTTGGATCTTCTTCATGTAAGTATGCCTCCTGTTCATATTCTCCTTTTATGCTTTTTTTGCTATCTTCTGACATTGTTCCTCTTCTCTTCTCTTTCTTTTTCTTTTTTCCTTTTCTTTTCTTCCCGCTTACGCCTCCCTCATTCTATCCTCTTCTCCCTTCCTTTGGTCATTCGCAAATTCATATTCCTTGCTTATGTTTCTTATCCCTTATTGAATTTCTTAATATTATTGTTTTTAATCTTTTCCTCTCTTATCTTCTTCTTTGTACACTCCTGAGTTCTCATTTCTCTACTCTTCTCATCCTCAACCCTATTTATCGCATTGTATGTTCATGGTTTTTGACTTCAATCTCATCCAGTCAAGTTCAGAATTATCACATGGAATGTTAAAGGATTGAACAATCCCATTAAAAGACAACGAGTTCTATCCCATTTAGCAAAGTTAAAAACTGATGTTGCTTTCCTTCAGGAAACCCACCTTCCTGAGGCTGAAGCATCTAAGTTAAAAAGATGTTGGGTAGGTAATGTGTTTTCCTCTCCAGCCTTAGGTAAGAAAAATGGTGTTCTTATTCTTACTCATAAAAAGTTTAATGTATCAGTGATTTCTCAAGAGACTGATTCTGAAGGTCGTTGGTTAATTGTTAAATTACTTATTGACAAAATACCAGTGGTTTTCTTTAACGTTTATGCTCCAGTTTCAGTTGACAATGTTTTTTGGTTACATATTTCTGATAAGTTGCTCTCCCTTGCAGACGATTATATTGTTTTTGGGGGTGATTGTAATCAAGTTTGTGATCCCATTTTAGATAGGAATTCCCCAGTCAGATTTGTAAACAACAAAATGCACTCACAATTTACTTCCACCATTCGTCAAAAGTCTTTAGTTGACATCTGGAGACTGTGTCACCCTGATCTTCGTGAATATAGCTTTTTCTCCCCCCCACACAAATCACAATCTCGTATTGATTACCTCTTTTTAAGTAAACCTCTAACGCAACATGTACTTCAATCAGAAATAGGGTCCATTTTAATCTCAGACCATGCCCCGGTTTCTGTTGATTTTGATCTTCTCCCTTACACCCCATTTGCTGGACGTTGGCGTTTTAATAATTCACTGCTTGCAGATCCTAATTTTTCCAGCCAGTTCAGTTCTTTTGCTTCGGAATTCTTCACCATAAACACAACTCATGATTCCTCCCCTGCTATGATTTGGGATTCTTTTAAGGCAGCTGCCAGAGGCTTTATTATTAACTTTGTTTCTCGGAAGAAAAAAGTTTTTGAGAAACATTCGGCTCAATTGCTTACCAAAATTAAAAAATTAGAATACGCCTATTACCACTCGTACTCTGAAGCTTCTTTGAAAGATCTTATCACTGCTAAAATTACCTTCAACAAAGCATCCACGGAAGCGGCTTCTTCTTATCTTCTGAAGAGTAGTGCTCGTTACTATGGAGGTCAGAATAAAATGGGGAAAGTATTGGCCAACTATCTAAAATCTCGGCGGGACAGAACTAGGATAGAGTCTTTGAAGGATTCCAATGGTGACATTCTTCTCAAAGATGAAGATATCTTAAATGAGTTTGTCTCCTTTTATAAAACTCTTTATACCCCTGAGGCCCAACCTCTTCAATCTGATCTTTCCTCCTACTTCCAATCCATCTCTTCTCCTCCCTCGCAACATATTGATTTTGATTCATTGCAGCTAGATATCACATTAACAGAAATTTCTCATGCCGTATCGGTTTTAAGGCGAGGGAAAACCCCTGGCCCTGATGGATTTACCATTGAATTTTATGAACACTTTTCGAAACTCCTTCTTCCACAACTTCTTCTTTTGTTTACCTCTTTTATCACAAACGGAACATCTCAAGGTACCTTCCAGGATGCTATGATCTGCCTAATCCCCAAAGAAGGCAAAGATCCCTCTTTCTGTAAAAATTATCGCCCGATATCTTTAGTGAACACGGATTATAAAATTTTTGCTAAAATTCTTGCCTTACGTATTGACCCAATCTTACCCGAGCTTCTTGGTTCGGAGCAATCGGGCTTTGTAAAAGGTCGCTTATCCTCTGATAATTCTAGAGTCTTCTTTAACATTCTTAGCAAGGCCTCTTCCTTAGACTACCCGCTTGCTGCCATAGCTTTAGACGCCGAGAAGGCTTTTGATAGGATTGGTTGGGACTTTATGTTCCATGCTCTTCAGTGGATAGGGTTTCCCTCTAAGTTAATTTCCTTGATTTCTCTCTTGTATTCTGGTCCCAAGGCGTCTATTTTTGCTAATGGTAAGGTCTCCGATTATTTTTCTCTTTCAAGAGGTGTACGGCAGGGTTGCCCCCTATCCCCTCTCCTATTTGTAGTGGCGTTAGAGCCTTTCCTTACCAAAATTAGGCAGGATTCCCTAATTACAGGATTCCATTTAGGCTCCCGCCAAGTCAAAATGTCTGTTTACGCAGATGATATTCTTTTATACTGCTCCAATCCCGATACTTCTCTTCCTCCTTTCCTTTCCCAAGTAGATGCGTTTTCAAAACTTTCAGGATACCGCCTAAATCGTGATAAATGTGAAGTCTTACCCCTCAATGTTTTGTGTCTTAAACACTATTTTGACCATACCGGTTTTTCCTGGCAATCCTCTAAATTAAAATATTTAGGATTATGGTTCTCCCCGTCTATTTCCGAAACTCTTAAACACAATTTTGATTACATTACTAAGAAACTAAATGATTCCATTACCAAGTGGCACCCTCTTTTTCTCTCTTGGTGGGGTAGGTTAGACTCTATTAAGATGATGCTTGCTCCCGTTATTTTATACTCTCTCTCAATGATTCCTGTACATATCCCAGATTATTACTTTAAGACATTAGATCGCACTTTACTAAAATTCCTCTGGAAAGGTAAGCCCCCTCGGATAGCCTTATCTACTCTCAAAAAAGACAAATCAAATGGTGGGCTTAAGTTTCCTGACTTTAAATCTTACCACCACGCATTTTCCCTAAAACAAGCCTCTTCATGGCTTTCCTCGGACCTTCCTACCTATCCTCCAATTTGGCTTAGCATCGAGAAGTTTTTCACTTCCCCCTTCGCCTTTTTGGAATCCCTTGCTTTCTCTGCGCACACTTCTTCTTTGCGTCATCCTGTTATCTCTCACACGCGAAAACTCTTAACTCCTCTCCTACCAGCCTCTTACCCCTCGCTTAACTCACTTTCTCAACAACCTATTTGGCATAATAAATTACTACGTATTAAAAATCGTACTTTCTATTGGAAGGTATGGCACTCTAAGGGTTTGAAGTGGATTTCCCAACTCTTGATGGGTGATACACCTCTATCCTTCTCAGTCCTCAAATCTAACTTTGCCCTTCCTAATTCCTGTAAGAAGCAATATTACCTTCTGCTCCCCTCTCTTCACCAATATCTTTCATCACTCCCACCTTCTCCAAATCTCCCTACAACTTGCTCTACATTATCTCCATTGTTAAACGCTTCCCCTTCTGCATCTTCCCTTTACAAAGGTCTTTTATCTCTTTCGACGCAATGCAAAACAAGGACTGAGCTGGCATGGGAAAAGGACTTATTACAATCCTGGTCTGTCTCTTTGTGGGATAAGTTGTGGTTAAAGATTCATAAAACTTCACGGGCGGCCAATACCACTCAGACTCTTTATTTTGTATATCAGCGTGCATTATACTCACCCGCGCAATTGGCTTCCTTTTCTTCCACCACTTCATCACACTGCTGGTCTTGCACATGTTTAAAGGCTGACTTAAAACACATGCTATTTGATTGCCCTAACATTGCTAAATTTTGGCTCTTAGTCTGGTCTCAAATTAACAAAATATTTAACACTAAGGTTCCTTTTTCCCTCTCAAATATATTTCTTGGTTCTTTATCCCCCTCATGGCCTCAACCTTCGTCACATTGTCAGTTAATAGATTTGTTAATTGCTATAGCCTTACATCTAATCACCTTGAATTGGAAACATGCGGATAAAGTCACTTACAGAGCCTGGTGGAACGCCATCTGTTTTAATCATAGACTTGACACCAACTATGTTACCCCTATATCACTAGCAATTAAAAGGGATTTGTTATGGCTCCCTCTCACTACATATTTATCTGCTTCCCCCCCTTCGAATATTTCAATTACTGCTACTGTGAGAACATCGGACGATGTCCGCAAACCGCCCTGATTTAGTTTCGTTGTCTTTTGTTTGAATAATTTATTATTGTTCTTGCATACTGTACTCCTCCCATTATATCACTATATTCGTTTTAGAGTTTTAAAGTACATGCAATGTAATGCTTCATTTTACCTCTTTTGTTGCCATTGATTGCTCTGAACTCTTTCCAATGATATTCATATTGCTTCCCCCCCCCCCTTTTTCTTCCTCTTTCTCCCCTTTTTCTTTTCTAGGTCACCGTGTTTATTGTAACCATTATGCTTAATATCCTTTATTATTCATATCATAATTATTCATGTTGTCTGACCGGATTTTGATTGTACATTGTATTTTCTTACTGGTTTCCAAAACTTAAACTTAAAAAAAAAAAAAGCAAACCATCTATCTAGATCAGCCGATACTCAGTATAAACACTAATTTAGTGAACAGAAAGAGTATTTTAGGCAAATCGAACAAACAGGGATTTATCCTGTAAATTTAAATTTTATGCATATATTTATTTATGTATAATAATAATTTTATCATGCAATGCAACATATTTAATCACCATAAATTGTGGCTTTTACGGATTTTATGGATGTATTTTAATCAAAGATTTGAGCTTCATTTTGCATATTATTGAGTATTTAACTATTTATTTATTTATTTATTTATATAATTGCAAATTTGCACATAATAACTTGCACTTTATTGTTATCCACGAAACGAAATCTGGTACTTCAATTTAAATGATCTAAATTTTTAACGACAACGAATAAGCAATGTATATTGATGTCTTTTGCTTGCTTTGAATTATTTTAATTGTTATTATTAACAACTTTAAAATATGAGCACAATTGTAACACATAAAGTTAATGTGGAAAAAAAAGCGAAACAGAGAAAAAAATAAGCTGGAAAAAAAAGAGTGTGTATCCTATAAAAAGCATTCCTATTGGCAAAGGCGCGTCATGTGATCAAGTCCCCAGGGAGGGACGAAACGCGTAATGGCTGCCGCTCCTGTTGTGTAAAACTATGTGAATAAACCAAGCGGTATTACAAAAGGATTTTGTGGTCCGTGCTCTTTGTATCCAGTATCCAGTATCCAGATGGAAGGAAATGCGGTGAAAGAGTATTAAGGTGATATATATATATATATATATATATATTTAGGTTGTGGGCGGTAGCCTGCTTCTTTGGGGAGTGGGTTCGTTGGCGGAATCAACCTGCTTCCGCAATGAAAATTCAAAGAACCGCTATTCCAAACCTCCTGTCCGGCGAGAGGAAAGCACACGAACCCACAGAAATGGTGGCAGAGATTTTTATTCTTCCAAAGACCTCTTACGTGACGCGTTTCGAGCAACAAGTGCTCTTGATCTCACATTAACACAAACGCTAAGGCTGTTTTTTTCATTTTTAAAGATGCAGTGCTACACCCGATCACATGTGATAGAAATGGAAAACATACTTTTAACATTTTTTTCCCATCTGAAAAATCTTAAAAAGTGAAACAGGGTACATCACCATTACATAAATGTTTTGCGCTAATAAAACATGCGGAGAATAAAACATGAGCCATATTGACATAATCATTTAGATAAAATTATTTGTGTTTTAAAATTGAATTTAAATTAACTGGGTGCAAATCGACATACATTTTGACTAGCAAACTTGTAATGCTCACATTTTTAGTGGTGTTCCCATATATGATTTAGACTTGATACCTTGAAGGGAACTGACCCAGTATATCTTCATTATGTGTGTAAATACACTATGACCAATTTAAAACACAACAAAACCAAACCCATTTGTCATATATCCTTAGTCTTTGGCTGATTGCAGATATCCATGCTAACAACGATACAAATAAAATTGTCTTATTTTTACTGTGATGTTATTTAAACCCTCATCTCATATTACTGGTACCTGATATTAGATCAGTATTAATGCTGATTTATCCATCCGGCTACCTCTAGATTGGACACTGTCTAAATCTATGACATGAGGTAGTATCAGTATAAGTTTGAAAAGTATGTGCAAATAACGCCTCGTGAATAAAGTGCAAAGTGCTAATAATAAAGTGCTTGATTCAACTAAAGTGCTTCAGTGCTTGAATGAATAAATGAATAAATGTAACTCACATAAAAAATACTTTAGAAAAGTTATTTGAATAGTATAACAACCTTTCAATCAAAAGATTTAATTTCATAGTGACTAATTATTTAAAATTAGTTCCAAAATATCGTTAATTTCTGAGGTGGTCATAATGAACTGTCGTTCGTCAATACTAAAGTGCATTCTGAATTTCCAAAGTTGTTTTTTTTTTAAATGCAGCACATGTCGGGCCTGTAAATTTGGGATAAATACCACCCATTTTTTTATTCTATTCAGCAAGGAGAAACAGGCGATCAGAGGCAACTACAATTGTAGGACAGATCATGCTGGGTATGTTCTGACGTGCACCTGTGGCCTTCGATATGTGGGCAGTACCAAATTACAGGTGCACGTCAGAATTTTACAGCATCTGCGAGCTATCGTGAATAATGATACAGCTTATCCGGTAGCTAGACATTTCAAAATCCAACACAACAATAACTTACAGGATTTAAAGTATTTTGTGATTGCAGCCATTCCAAAACAGCGTAGGGGAGGAGACAGAGAACGTTTATTAAGACAACTGGAGTCCAGAACTATTTTAGAGCTGGACAGGAAATACCCCAACGGCCTTAACACCACTGAGGACATGCACTATTTCTTATGAGATCCTAGATTTTAAGGCGTGGTTTTTATGAAATGTGCGTTTTGTATGTATTTTTTTATAAAGTACCATGCTGGGGTTGAGAAATGGGATTAGTCATCGTGATTCCTTGTATGTTGAAAATTCAGAATGCACTTTAGTATTGACAAACAACAGTTCATTATGACCACATCAGAAATTAACGATATCTTGGAACTAATTTTAAATAATTAGTCACTATGAAATTAAATCTTTTGATTGAAAGGTTGTTATACTATTCAAATAACTTTTCTAAAGTATTTTTTATGTGAGTTACATTTATTCATTCAAGCATTGAAGCACTTTAGCTGAATCAAGTACTTTATTATTAGCACTTTGCACTTTATTCACGAGGCGTTATTTGCACATACTTTTCAAACTTATACTGATACTACCTCATGTCATAGATTTAGACAGTGTCCAATCTAGAGGTAGCTGGAGGAATAAATCAGCATTACTACTGATCTAATATCAGGTACCAGTAATATGAGATGAGGGTTTAAATAACATCACAGTAAAAATAAGACAATTTTATTTGTATCGTTGTTAGCATGGATATCTGCAATCAGCCAAAGACTAAGGATATATGACAAATGGGTTTGGTTTTGTTGTGTTTTAAATTGGTCATAGTGTATTTACACACATAGGTGCCGATTACGATCCGGTAAAAACCGGGTACGAACCGTCGGTCGGAGCGTTTTCCCCGTCCGACTCGTACCCGGTCGTAAAACTTTACAAACATGGAATTACGATTCGCACGGAAACACCATTTCCGTACGAATCGTAAAAAACACCGACCGAACAAAATATACATACGAATGTGATCCGGGAATGCTGCGACGTGACGTCGGGACGCTTTCAGGCAGCGTTTCACGACCCAGGAATTACGATTCGAACCGACAGCAGTTCAGACGGCAATATTTTCACGGCACCCAAAAAGTGCCGCAAAAGCGAAGTACGGCGCGAATCGACCAGAGTAGGTGGCCCGGTACGCACCGTCCCCCCCCAGCCCCCGTACATACGCGCCGACCCCCCCCAGCCCCCGTACGTACGCGCCGACCCCCCCCAGCCCCCGTACGTACGCGCCGACCCCCCCCAGCCCCCGTACGTACGTGCCGAACCCCCCCGTGTACGTTCGAGTCGAACCCCCCCGTGTACGTTCGAGTCGAACCCCCCCGTGTACGTTCGAGTCGAACCCCCCCGTGTACGGTCGAGTCGAACCCCCCGTGTACGTTTGAGTCGAACCCCCCCGTGTATGTACGGTGCGTACCCCCCCGTGTATGTACGAGTCGAACCCCCCCGTGTACGTTCGAGTCGAACCCCCCCGTGTACGGTCGAGTCGAACCCCCCCGTGTACGGTCGAGTCGAACCCCCCGTGTACGTTCGAGTCGAACCCCCCCGTGTATGTACGGTGCGTACCCCCTGTGTACGTACGAGTCGAACCCCCCGTGTATGTTCGAGTCGAACCCCCCCGTGTACGGTCGAGTCGAACCCCCCCGTGTACGGTCGAGTCGAACCCCCCGTGTACGTTCGAGTCGAACCCCCCCGTGTACGGTCGAGTCGAACCCCCCGTGTACGGTCGAGTCGAACCCCCCGTGTACGTTCGAGTCGAACCCCCCCGTGTACGGTCGAGTCGAACCCCCCGTGTACGTTCGAGTCGAACCCCCCCGTGTACGGTCGAGTCGAACCCCCCGTGTACGTTCGAGTCGAACCCCCCGTGTGCGGTCGAGTCGAACCCCCCGTGTACGTTCGAGTCGAACCCCCCCGTGTATGTACGGTGCGTACCCCCCCGTGTACGTACGAGTCGAACCCCCCCTTGTACGTTCGAGTCGAACCCCCCGTGTACGTTCGAGTCGAACCCCCCCGTGTACGGTCGAGTCGAACCCCCCATGTACGGTCAAGTCGAACCCCCCGTGTACGTTCGAGTCGTACCCCCACCCGTGTATGTACGGTGCGTACCCCCAGAGCGTAGCGCTGGGGGTACGCACCGTACATACACGGGTGGGGGTACGACTCGAACGTACACGGGGGGTTCGACTCGACCGTACACGGGGGGGTTCGACTCGTACGTACACGGGGGGGTTCGACTCGTACGTACACGGGGGGGTACGCACCGTACATACACGGGGGGGTTCGACTCGAACGTACACGGGGGGTTCGACTCGTACGTACACGGGGGGTACGCACCGTACATACACGGGGGGGTTCGACTCGAACGTACACGGGGGGTTCGACTCGTACGTACGCGGGGGTACGCACCGTACATACACGGGGGGTTCGACTCGAACGTACACGGGGGGTTCGACTCGTACGTACATGGGGGGGTACGCACCGTACATACACGGGGGGGTTCGACTCGAACGTACACGGGGGGTTCGACTCGACTGTACACGGGGGGGTTCGACTCGAACGTACACGGGGGGTTCGACTCGAACGTACATGGGGGGTTCGACTTGACCGTACACGGGGGGGGTTCGACTCGAACGTACACGGGGGGTTCGACTCGTACACGGGTGTACATACAGGGGGGTTCGGCGCATACCTACGGGGGCTGGGGGGGGTTCGGCGCGTACCTACGGGGGCTGGGGGGGGTTCGGCGCGTACCTACGGGGGCTGGGGGGGGTTCGGCGTGTACCTACGGGGGCTGGGGGGGATCGGCGCGTACCTACGGGGGCTGGGGGGGGTCGGCGCGTACCTACGGGGGCTGGGGGGGGGTCGGCGCGTATGCGGGCACGTCTCCATGGTTGCTATGGGAGTTCGGTGCGGACGGTGATTTTTCCATCCGGTTGTAACCTCGGACGCACGGGATGGATCGTGATTCGTCGGTCGGACTTCACCTTTCACGTTTGTACGGTAATTCGTACGAGGACGTGTCGGACACATTTTCCGACCCGAGGACGTGTGGGGAATGATTCCCAATGCGGTTCGTATGGACTTTTTACCATGCGAATCGTGATTGCCAGTTCGTACGGCACTTGTACGATTCGTACGGTAAAAAGACCGGATACGAGTCGCACGGGGATATTTTTTACTGGATCGTGATCGGCACCATAATGAAGATATACTGGGTCAGTTCCCTTCAAGGTATCAAGTCTAAACCATATATGGGAACACCACTAAAAGTGAGAGCATTACAAGTTTGCTAGTCAAAATGTATGTAGATTTGCACTCAGTTAATTTAAATTCAATTTTAAAACACAAATAATTTTATCTAAATGATTATGTCAATATGGCTCATGTTTTATTATCCGCATGTTTTATTAGCGCAAAACAATTATGTAATGGTGATGTACCCTGTTTCACTTTTTAAGAACTTTCAGATGGGAAAAAAAAGTAAAAAGTATGTTTTCCATTTCTATCACATGTGATCGTGTGTAGCACTGCATCTTTAAAAATGAAAAAAACAGCCTTAGCGTTTGTGTTAACGTGAGATCAAGGGCACTTGTTGCTCGAAACGCGTCACGTAAGAGGTCTTTGGAAGAATAAAAATCTCTGCCACCATTTCTGTGGGTTCGTGTGCTTTCCTCTATCCGGACAGGAGGTTTGGAATAGCGGTTCTTTGAATATATATATATATATATATATATATATATACATATACTCTGTTTATGATTAAGTGAACCGGAACTAGAATTCATGAACCGGATATAGTACTGCTCGAATAAGCTGCACTTTGTAACTCAGTCGAAAAAGGCGCGAACGCCGAAACGCGTCCTGGTGTTACTGCTGTTTTTCTCGAATCATGGAATAAATTATATGTATCGAGAAACCTTGCTGTGTGCGGTCCCCTTCATTCACAGAGTGGAATCTTCCGGAGCTGAATATATATACATATATACACATATATATGTCTATATATATATATATATATATAGACATATATATATCCAAGGCACTCCGCTTCTATTGCGCGTATCTTATTTAGGCAGAAAACGGATATGGACCAAATTCTGGTGCAAAATTAATTTATTTTCGTGCAAGAGGTCGCCATGACGCGTTTCAGACCTTCCCACGGGCCTTGATCACATTGATATATGTATTTATTTGTAAATTTTCAGATATACAATTATAAAATAGATAAAAAAATACTAGTTTATTAATTGTTTTAAAGTAAATATATATATATATTACATTTTATATGTTTAAATTTTATTTGTTACATTTATTTGTTATATTTGTAAAAATGTATATTAAATTAAAAAAAATTAAAGTAAATTGCATTATTTAATATATTTAATATTATTTTTTTCATATATTAAAATTGATATTTTGTACAACTATATTTTTTACATCAATCTGTTTTTCCAATATTTTTGTACTTACCATTATAAATTTAGGATATCGATATTTTGACATCGATACTTTTACCTCGATAATTGTGTATGGAGATATTTTGGGGGTCGATATTCTATCAGTGAACCTTAAGTTCCATGTGTCTCTTATGATAATCGACCTCATTCGCTACGCTCTCTTGCCAAAGGGAACTCCTCCCGAACTTTTAAGCCTCACCACTTTCAAATGTCACCAGCCGCTACTTCATGTGGAAACCCTCCACCCAAGTGGGCTTTGTTCCTGACCTCCTGAGAGTGGAGGCCCTTATCCTTGGAGGTCAGAAACTTGTCTCTGGCAGCAGGGTGGACTGAACCAGTCAGCTAGCACACTAGAGGGCTGGTAGGGTTCAGGGGATACCTCTAAGGTACCCTCTGGCTGCACATATTAATGAATCCATCACTGGAATCAGTGTGAGTTGATTAACATGAGGTGTTAGATACTTATCACCATATGTTTCAGTAAAGCCATTATGAAGCTGGGGAACTTGATTTGACCAGTGCTCAGTACATACCTTTTGATGACTTCCTTGCTCACTTGCAATATTTAGCAATAGAACTAGACATCCCAGGGATCTATCTGCTCATGCAGATATGTCCTCACGTAGAATACAATGCACCCTGCCCTAGGGCTCAAGGCCTGCTGTAGGGGTGACTAACATATATTAGAAGGAGTGACTTTGGCATGACACACAAGAGTGCCTCATGTCGTGTTTTCACTCATGGTATGCACCATGTCACTCAGCCTGCACTGGCAGTGTGGGTGGTATTTGTATGTGGGTCTCTTAGGTGGCATAAGATATGTTGCAGCCCTTAGGGACGCTCTTTAGTGCCCCTCCTCTAGGAACGTGGAGTGCCATTTACTAAGGACCTACAGCCGTGCAAAAGCCCTTAGCCAATTGTAGCACAATTAGACTTTACCTTGCTTTGGGGAAGAAGGAATGCCACTGAGGCCTTAGTAAACTGTCAGAGTCAAAAATCAGTATTTAGAAGCACAAAAGATGGCACAAATTGGGGGGATAACTGCAACAATAGCCCAGTCCCTACAGCTGCACAACACGGCTGTGGGGTGTCAGTGCAGAAGGGTCCCTTGACTGTTGGTGTTCTCCTGGATGGGCAGTGGGGGGAGCAGATGATGCCTGCACAGGGGTTGCAGATGGAGTCCCTGATGGAATGGGGGCCTCTGCAGTTAACATGGACTGAGTGCTGGCCCAGATGGTGGTGGAGCCTGATCTTTGGACAACACAGACACAGAGAACACTGGCGCTAAACTTATCAGCCTAGCGCTAATGCAGGAACCTTTGCACCATAGTGCAAAGGTGTCTGTGTTGAGGCGTTTTGTGACTTTTATGTGTGCTGCTTAATGCAGCACACATAGAAGTTGCAAAACATCATTTATATTGTTTATGTGCTGAAGAACCAGGCTGAATTAGGCCTGGCGGCGCAGGGTACGCCTTAATCTCCTGAGTTCATCTGCTTTGTTGAACAGAGACACAGGACACTCTGTTGAGCGTAGAAGATCAGGTTTATTAGCTGCAGCTAAGTACAGTTGTCCCAGAAGTACACCCTGTATGTTCTTAGGAGACTGCCACTTTACTCCATGGCGCACAATCTTTTATGGCACATAGATTCACCAAGAACACACCCAATGCATACATGTTTAGCCAATGGGAAGAGTTTAAAAATAAGATATAACCAATGAGAAAAGTTTGAAAACAAGATATCAAGTAACCCAAATAAACCTCTCTTACAACTGTTTTTGTCACCCCTCCCCACAAGTTAATCAGTGGTTGTGTCTACAACTCCACTTGCAGGTGGCAGGACACATTTGTATGCTTTGGAGGACAGTTGTGAAACGAGAGAATACAAGTAGAGAATAGCGAAGGCCAGAAGATAAGATAAAGTCAGGAAAGAATGGTGCGAACCAACAGATAGTTGAAACAGGGATCAGTCGGACCAGACAGGGATTAGTGGACTCAGCCAGTCCCTGACATCAGTCTTGTAAACAGAGGCAGGAGGTTATTTTGACACGCTGCAGTGAGATCAGCAGAAAAAACTTTGTTCATTGTGCTGCCTGAGTGAGGGCAACACAAAATGGTGGTGGAACACAAAATGGTGGCTGAATATAAGCGAGATCGAAAATCGAATTTCCTCAGACCCTCCTTTTGCCATAACTCAGGCAAAACATCACAGATTCACGTTAATCTGAATCAAGGTCAATAGCCATGAGGTCGTCAAGCTGTTGCTGCAACATTATTTTAATGTTCTCTGTTTTCTGTGACTCAGGTCTTGGGACACACAGAGTGGCACAAAGACCGCAGATGGCGGGGCCACACTGCATACAGTGACAACAGGAAAAAATGATGGCCAAAATCACTCCAAGGAAGGTTAGTGCCTTCCATCCCCATTTAGACAGTAATCCCCAAAACCATCCCAATAAAGACCAATCTCCTTCGTCTTGATGGATCGATTCGGAGATCATATGTAGTTTGGAGATGGCTTGGTATACCGTAGGGGCATCGTCAGGTATATAAATACAACAGCTAGATCCGATCAATTTACAGACTCCACCACGATCTGCAAGAATAACATCTAGTGCAATCCGGTTCTGCAAAGTCATGAGACGGTCCGCCTGAAGTTCAGCTGTGAGATTACTCAAGGCTCCTACAGTGACATCTATGGTAGTCTCAACAAGATGAACCAGCTGTCTCATGTTTCTGCTGTTGGCCATTGGGCCCCAAAAAGGAAGAAATCCTTTAAGGAAATCACTTCCCTCTTGTCCTGCTGTGTCTTTAGAATCAATAATCCCTCTGCCATATCTGTTTTTATGATGGCCTGAAGGAGCAGTGTATGTAGGAGGGAGAAGAAAAGCTATATAGCATGTTCCTGAAAAATCCGTTGGTAGCCACGTGTAAGCTCTATCGTGGCAGACAAAATATGTGCCCTGGGATGGCACTAACGGCGGTGAATTTTGAGACGTGTAGATGTATGTATGGGAACAAAAGCTTTTTCTTTGTCCAGTGTCAGTAGTTTGGCCATTCATTTGTAAACAGAAATTACCTTGATGAGGGACAGTCAAAATTGGTGGAGATTTTCCCTGTTTAGTTTTATCTCTAAGGCTAGTAATGTAACGAGTCACGTTCCAATTAGTATATGATTGTCTCTCATCAACAGGAACCTTATTATTCTCCACAATTTTAGTCATAGCCACCATTCCCTTTATCAGAGAATTATGACTAAAATCTGGCTTACTACCAAAGGAACCAACTGGACGTCTAAATCGGCTCTGATATGCATTTGAAAATATTACAAAATAAGCCCAAGCGGAACCTTAATAGGAAAATGGAAGGACTAAATATGGCATCCCTTTATCTGTGGTATGAGGCATAAGTCCACACACCCAACAGTCGGTTGTGTTGACTACCAATTGGTGTTGGTGCAACAATTGGATAAATTAATTATTAAAATATTCTGTTCTCCTGATTAGTTCATGTTGGGGAAGTGTATATAATTGATGTGGGGAGATAGTAGAATGAAGAGGCAAAGAGATAGAATTAGGGACAACTTTTTGCTGCGTAGCATGAATAACCCAACCTACACAAGCCAATAAGATAAACAAAAACATAAAAACACACAATGTTACGCCACATCGACTGTACAATATTTTACAATATTTCTTTCTCATCTCTTCCTTATTATCCTTCTTTCCTAATTTAACATCCATCCTCTAAAATTGTTGCTCACGGCAATCTTCCTTACTCACTTAGCTGTGATTATTAGCCGTCCTATGACACTGCAAGTCCTAGGGGCCTAGCCACTATACAGGTCACAAACCAAACCTCCTACCGTGACCCTGCAACCTCGACAGATGATAAAATGTAGCAGAAGCAATGAAAATCTCAGGTGTCCTTGACCAATCTAGGTCTTAAATTGTATCTAGTCCTTGTTGGTACAGTTTCGTCTTGAAATAGGGTCTGTGGCTCTGTAGTGTTTAATCGGAGATGGGAAGGTATGGCTTCCTGTAGAATGTCGTCATCTTCTTTCTCCGATCGAGTTCCATCCAGGTGTACACTACTAAAAGGTATGAATTGGGGGACTTTTTCTCCTTCAGAATCACCTATACCATTACGAACCCACTGATCAAAAGGCAAGGGCAAGGGCACTTTCTTTCAGTGCACGCCGTGGATCCAGTTCTTTTTCCCTTCGACTTTTACTGCTGTGCGAGTTGTCAGGAGGACTTGTCGAGGTGGCCTCCAGCGAGGTTCCAAATTCTTTGTCCTCTGAAAATTTTACACGCAGACCCAGTCTCCAGGTTGGATAGAATGTCCTGGGTCTGTGGAGGCTTCTGGTAAAGCGTTTTGAACCTGTTGGTGAAGAACACGTAATTTAGTGGTGAGGTCATGTAAATAGTCAATCAGCATTGGATACTGTATGTCAGAGTACTTTTTAGGGCGAGGGACTCCCCATACATTAGCTGGGCGCCCGAAAACAACCTCATATGGGCTGAGTCCCAAACGAGAATGTACAGCTGTTCTAGTGGACAGGAGAGCCAAAGGTAAAGCATCGGGCCAACTAAGACCTGTGCTGGCTTGTACTTTTGCAAGCTTAAGTTTGAGAGTGCCTTTATAGCACTCTACCAAACCTGCGGACTGAGGATGATTTGCCGCATGAAATTTCTGCCTTATACCAAGACCGGTACACACCTTTTGCATAATTTGGCCTACAAATTCACTTCCATTGTCACTCCAGACAATGCGCGGCAAACCAAACCTAGGTAAGAACTCTTTTAGAAGAATCTTGGCAGTGGACAAAGCAGTGTTGTCTTTCAGGGGGTAAGCCTCTATCCATCTGGAAAAGGCACATACCACCACCAAAACATATTTAAGATTGTTACATCGATCCATGTGAATATAGTCGATTTGCAACACCTCAAAAGGATATGTTGGGGGAGCAAAATGACCTGCCGGAGTTGGGGATCCCTTTCCCGGATTGTACATCAAGCAAATGATACAATGCTTCACCACATTATCTGCACATTTTGGAATCCCTTCGTTCAGCCACACTGGAGTCAGAAGTTTACATATTCCTTTCGCACGGATGTGGGCTGGACCATGCGCCATAGTAACTACAGGCAGTACATAGGCATCTGGTAACAACCAACGCTGGTGTTCTGACAATTCTATCCAACATCCTGTTGCGTCTAACATTCCTGTACTTTCTTTCCACATCCTCAACTCTTTCTCTGTAGCATCTCCCTGAATCGATCTCACACTTTCTATTGTGTCCTCACACATCCCTCTTTCCCTGACCCAATTCGCAGGGCCCGCAACATACATGCGACTTGTAGCATCTCTGGCTGTCCTTTTTGCTACCTCGTCCGCAAAAGCATTTCCGCGATCAACATCATCAGTAATCTTCTTATGCGCACTACATTTCACAATTGCTATCTGGGTAGGCAAAGCAAGTGACTCAAGAAGATCAGTTACCAATTGACCATGCTGTATTTTAGTACCGTGGGAGGTAAGGAATCCTCTTTCCTTCCACAAACGACCGAAGCTATGCACCACACCGAACGCATACTGGCTGTCGGTATATACATTCACTCTCTTTCTTTAGATAACACACACGCTCTGGTCAAAGCTATCAATTCAGCCACCTGAGCTAAATTATATCTGATGCGTGCTGTCTCCACAATTGTATACAAGGTGGTAACAGCATAAGCTGAAGTTGTCTCGCCATTTGGGAGTTTGAAACAAGACCCATCCACCCACAGGATCCCATCTGGATCCACTAGTGGCGTATTTTGCAAATCAATTCTTCCTTTTGTTTCCTCCTCAGTACAGAGAAAACAATCATGTTGTTCCTGAATATCTTTCTCTTCTGGAAGAGGTAACAGTGTGGCTGGGTTTAAAATGTTACATCGTTTGATGTACACATGACTAGCCAAGAGCGTCAGCTCATATCCAGACAATCGAGCACTTGTAAGATGTTGTGTTTTTGTCCTATTTAGCAAGGTATCCACTGCATGTGGTACCATAACAATGAGAGTATTATCTAGCACCACTCCAGCAGACTGACAAATAGAAATCGCTGCTGCTGCTGTAGCTTTAAGACAACTAGGCAATGCCTTGGCTACTGGGTCTAAGTTAGCTGAAAAATAGGCACATGGCCGCTGTTTGTCTCCAAATCGTTGTGTTAGGACTGACATGGACATAGAGCGTGAAGGGCTTACTGTAATCTGGAGTACCCAACACAGGAGCAGAACACAGAGCAGCACGTAAATCAGTAAAACTCTTCTGACATTCGTCAGTCCAAGGAAGGGGTTGGGGTGTGTCTTTCAAAGTGAGTGCTAACAAAGGCTTGGCCAACAAAGAAAAATTTGGAATCCATTGCCTACAATAAGAGGTAATGCCCAGAAAGGCACGCACCTCTCTTTGTGTGGATGGCACAGACATTTGCGCAATGGCTTGAATTCGTTCTGGGGTTAATCGCCTTCCCTCCTTTGATAAGGGATGACCCAAGTAGGTAACCTCTCGACGGACATATTGTAGTTTAGAAGGCGAAACCTTATGATTAAGATCAGACAAGTGACGTAACAGTGCAACAGTCACATTTTTGAAGACATCCTCTGAATCAGCAGCAATCAACAAATCATCCATATATTGAATAAGAGTAGCACCTGGGGGCAAAGGAAAGGCATCAAGCTGACATTTCAGAGCTTGACTATAAATGGAGGGGCTTTCACAATAGCCTTGGGGTGCACGCTTGAACCGGAAACTTCGGCCTCCTAGAGAGAAACCAAAAATATCCCTACTCTCTTCGGCAATGGGAATGCTGAAGAATGCATTTTTCAGATCAATAACAGAAAACCAAGCCGCTGAGGCAGGTATCATAGTTAACAAGGCAGTAATATCTGGGACAACAGGAAACTGTGGTACAACAATTTTATTGACTTCCCGAAGATCAATCACAAAACGATAAACAGGAGGCTGAGAAGGAGCAGTGCGTTTAAGAACAGGAAGAATAGGACTATTGCATACATTTTCTCTCGTTTCCTCAATTACACCCTTCTGAATCAAATCATAAATGATATCCAAAAGCGCTCTTTCACCTTCATTGGAAATTCTGTATTGAGGAATGCGTGGCAATTTAGCATTGGGCTTGAGAGTAACAACATAAGGCGGGATCTCAAGACAACCAACATCATTTGGACCCGTAGCCCAGAGTGTTGCAGGAAGAGAGAGCAATTCAGGTGGGAATTGATCTTTAGACAAATACAATGAAGAAGTCAATTTCTGCCCCAAAGTAAGATGCACACCAGAAGGAGAACAATATATCGTTGCATCCAATCTTTTCAATAAATCCAAACCCAACAGATTCTCACCGCAACCAGTTGTTAAAAGAAGAGGAGCTTCCAAATCATAAGGGCCAATTGAAATAGGCAGAGGGCTAGAGACCGGGTTACGAACTGGGGCGCCAGAAAATCCACCTGATACATTCGTTGAGCCAGACAAAGGTGCCCCAGGGAGTTTAGAGTGAATGATAGAACTTCTCATCGCACCAGTATCTAAAAGAAATGGCTCTGAAGCACCCATTGTAGTGACATTAACATAAGGTCCACTCTGATCTACTGGAATCGATACAACTCCCTCACTTTGTCTCTGGCTATCCTAGTTAGCGTGAAGGCTTTCATTTTCACCTTCAACATGATAATCATCATTGTAATACTGGGTAGACTGAGTATTTTGTTGATCAAAGTAGTTTGTGGAATTTGGAGGGGGAAGGGAACGCTGTTCTTGGGTCAACGCACCTCGACCTCTACCCCTGGGCGCTAATTGATAAATACCACGACCTCCTGGAGCAGATAATCCTCCATTACGCTGTAATAAAAACGGGCAACTATTCTTGAAATGACCCTCCTCTCTACAATAGGCACATTGGTTAGGACCTAATAAAGGTCGCGGAATAAAAGGCTCAGGCTTTTGATACACCCTCTGAAACTGTGGAGGCTGTTGAAACTGGCCCTGAGCAGGACGAGGAGGATAAGCCTGTTGCAGAAGAACCTTCGTTTTTAATTCTTTAGTCTTTTTCTCTGTCTTGTCTTTTTCCTCTTTATCCCTGTTCTCATAATATTGAGCAGTAGCCAATATCTGAGCAGAAGAGGAAACAGCCCATGAACTTTCAGAGTCTTTCAACTTATGAGACAGCTCGGGAAGCAAATTAAATACGGATGTATCTACAAATAATCGCTGTCCACCCTCCGTAGTCATATCCTGACCACTGTGATCAATAAACATCTCCTCAAAACGAGTGAAGAAATCAGAGACACTCTCATCTTTCTTCTGCTTACACGCAGTTAGTTTATCCCAATTAACTCGCAAGGCGGGCATCATCGTTTTCATTAAAGTAATAATCCTACCAGGGAGTTCTGAAATCAAAACATCAGGCTTAGCACCACCCACTTGAGCTCTATCCGCGGCAATTATAGAAGCCCAATCACCACCTAATGCTTGGGCGTGATCCTCTCTACGAATCCGAGCCCATAATGCTTGGGGGACTACATTTCCCATCAACATATCAATATCGACTAAATTCATAATACAGGCATCAACAGTCTGGGACAACTCTTTATAATAACCAGCAGGGTTTTTACGGGGGTCTGGTAGAGACTGTTTAAGAGCTAAAACTTCAGATCTTTTCCAGGGGACATGTACCCATATACGCTGGAAGTGCGTGGGAACAGCTGGATTAGCACCTGCTGCTGCAACCGCTTTTCTCCACACTGGAGGGACCTCTCTCATGGGATAATGTTTGGATGTCAGCCTAACAGCAGGATCGAAATCAAACAAAGTCTGCGAGGAAAATAGGGACCTAAAAGTGACAAGTGTCTTTACGGCGTCCTTAACCTTAGAACCCACAATGAGTCCCTTATCGAAATTACCCTGAACATCTAACAAACCCTGAGGAACTGAACCCAAATCCATATCCTCCCATCCTTTAACAAGAGTGTCACACATAACATTAAAAACATATCTCTGCGTGGGCGCTTCCCACTGGTGAAAGGTGGCCATGATATCATTCACACTATACTGGGGACCCTTCTCGATCCATTTGCGAGCAAGAGAGTCCAATATTACCCGTTCGTCGGAAGCTGGAAGCTGACTATGAAACTGTCTTTGGGGAAAAACCGGAGACATATTAAGAGTCTCAAAGAAAGGAGACAGAAAATCAGAGACAGTATCTGTGATTCGTTTGCGCACAGTAGGAGAATTAGACATAAGCACAGGGGACAAGGTATTAGGTGAACTAACAGAAGAATTGACAGTTATAAAGGGAGCAGAAGGCAAAGGAGATTGATGTTAAGGAGACGAAGGCAAAGAAGTCGGTGGCGGAAGAGGTGGGGGTGGCACTACCGGAAGGGGCAAATGCGGAAGAGCCGGAGCAGGCGGAGGTGCAACTAATTGCTGAACTGGTTGTAACAATGGGGGTGCATTAGCACCTTGTACATAGGGAGGAGGCAATCTCAATAAGTGAGACATCAAAGGATCTTCCTCCGGATCCTTACTTTTATCAGAAGGGGAAATAGGCAACACCGGATAGCATTTATCTATCGCCATACGATGCTGTCTCTCTGAAATTTCCATTTCTTGATTAATCTCATTATCTTTACACTGCTGGGCAGCCTGTATAATCCTCATACTTTGTGTTTTCTTTTGCCTGTTTAATTTCTCTCTGTTTGGCTTCCTTGCGCCAGAGGCGAAAAGAGTCAAACATTGCCGGCCGGGCTTTTCTTTTAAACAAAATTGCTTCCAAATGATCTAATATGTCAGGCTCAAAGCTACCATTCTGTGGCCACTGCAGAACACCATCGTTCTTCATGTATCGGATCCATGCCTCATTAAAGGCAATGGGGCCAACACCATGTTTAGAATAAAGCTCATAAGTGGTAGTTCCAACCGGAGGAATTGGACAAGAGTCCTCCAGCAGGGAATCCCTTTCACAACCAAAACAACAAAACTTTCTAAACTTACTCAGACCAGGCATCGTTATTTCACTGGACTGTTCACAAACATCAAGGGGTTAAATCAAATAATATAGCACAAACTGTACTCACCCCTCGGCTTCGGCTTTTGCAATAGCCAAATCAAAGACCCAAATCACACAAAATAGTGGGAGCTACCCACCAATACTTAACTAAGAGTCTTCTTACGCCAACAGAGGCCCGTCTAATGTCTCACGATACCATACATCACCAAAAAGGGGGCCAAAGCAAGGCGGCAGTCAGGGCAGCAGTGGTCAGCAGTCGTCAGGAAGGAGAAACGGCACTGAAAAAGACCTTCGGACCACTTTGACATGCAGGGGTCACTTGACGTGGTTCGCGGTTCCTCCAGAATTTTCTTGCGGGGTTCCTCACGGCCTTCAGGCAAAACCGCTACCTCTGAAGCCGCCTCACAGAGGGCACCATTTGAAGAACCAGGCTGAATTAGGCCTGGCGGCGCAGGGTACGCCTTAATCTCCTGAGTTCACCTGCTTTGTTGAACAGAGACACAGGACACTCTGTTGAGCGTAGAAGATCAGGTTTATTAGCTGCAGCTAAGTACAGTTGTCCCAGAAGTACACCCGGTATGTTCTTAGGAGACTGCCACTTTACTCCATGGCGCACAATCTTTTATAGCATATAGATTCACCAAGAACACACCCAATGCATACATGTTTAGCCAATGGGAAGAGTTTAAAAACAAGATATAACCAATGAGAAAAGTTTGAAAACAAGATATCAAGTAACCCAAATAAACCTCTCTTACAACTGTTTTTGTCACCCCTCCCCACAAGTTAATCAGTGGTTGTGTCTACAACTCCACTTGCAGGTGGCAGGACACATTTGTATGCTTTGGAGGACAGTTGTGAAACGAGAGAATACAAGTAGAGAATAGCGAAGGCCAGAAGATAAGATAAAGTCAGGAAAGAATGGTGCAAACCAACAGATAGTTGAAACAGGGATCAGTCGGACCAGACAGGGATTAGTGGACTCAGCCAGTACCTGACATCAGTCTTGTAAACAGAGGCAGGAGGTTATTTTGACACGTTGCAGTGAGATCAGCAGAAAAAACTTCGTTCATTGTGCTGCCTGAGTGAGGGCAACACAAAATGGCGGTGGAACACAAAATGGTGGCTGAATATAAGCGAGATCGAAAATCGAATTTCCTCAGTGCCGGAACAGCGCCTTCCTACACATAAACAATCAAGGGCAATTAGCTGTTTATATGTTTTGCTGCACAATGCAGCACACATGGAAACAGCAAAAAAGAGGAGCTATAAAGCATTTCTCCTCGTTTCGCCTGTTTAAGAGCTGGTTTTCCCCGGTTTAAATTTTGGCACTGCCTCCTATTTAGGACACCCTTGTAAATAGGGGTCCGTGTCAAAATCAATGTGTGTTGTGGTTGAACACCCACCACAACATTCATTGCCATCCCATTTTACGCTGAATACAGTGTGAAAGGGTGCCTTATTTACAAGGCACCTTTAAACTACGTTAAGTGGCTGAACGATGCCTTATAAATAAGGCAAAGCCTCTATCATCACCACAATGTCACTAAAAGTGACTTGGTGGTGATAGGGGCTTGTAAAAATGCCCCCAGTGTGCATATTTGATTATAAGGACACATCCACCTCTCTCCCAGACACCTCCTTATGGGGACACATATGTGTCATAGGGTGTACACAGACCTCTGCGCAGAAGAAGCACTAATCCCTCTATACTACTTTATACATACGTATACGTATATGTCAAGCAGCACAGTTATAGTTCTTGAAAATGGAACTGCCACTTTAAGCCAACATTGCAAGTTTGTAATAATATTAAAATCTTTAAAAACTAATACAGAGAGAAATTGGTAGTAATTGTTTATTAAAAGAAACTATTTAGCAACATTACGAACATCTACATTAACAAACTACAACAACAATAACTGTAAAATAGACAAAACAAACTTAACTAATCTATATAAAAATCCTTGCTCTTTTTCTGGCAGGTTAGGTGGAGAAAGAATCACTTAAAATAAAATTCAGATCAGCTGCAATCTGTGAAAAAAACTGTTTGTTACACCATTACAGGAATCTAAACCTGTTCAAGCAGATAACACCATTTCTTTTCTAAATGAAGCACTTTTTTTCTGTTAAAGTAAGTAGATAATTTTGGCATTGTAAACAAGCAGAGCTACTCAGAACGAGTATCTTTCTGTTGTGCAAATATCATTTTTTCTGGCTTTCCACAATGTTACTGTTCCCCTTTTCTTCCATAATGAACATTTAGGCTTTCCTGTTTTCAGTTTCTATTTTTGGTAAATTCTGGTGGTTTTTTTCGGTGTTTTCAAGTGATTTTAATACCTTAAAAAAACAGTGGTTATCAGTGGTTACACATTTTCGCACCATTGAAAACAACAGAAACAGTGTTTTTCCAGTGTTTTTCCAGTGTTTATGGAATGTTTTGCTTTGATTATTGCTTGGTTTATGCACTGATAGCGCATGGTATATAGACAGTGTGTATATAAGGTCCAAATACATTTTAGCAAATGTAACTTATTGTAGTACACCATACAATACTTCTACAGTGAGTCTTTGGCCATGTGCACTCACTCTTTCCTTCCCATGTAAACTTTTTTCTGTGAAAAGTTCCTCTCAACATTGGCACTTGAGACGGGCAACGCCAAAACAGTCAGTACACAATTTGTTAAGTCTAGCCATTGACATAGCTTTCCACGCCAATACTGGTGCACTTGAAGATTGTGATTCTCAGGGCAGGTCCTGCAACATTTGCATTGAACTGGGCGCTTATGGCCTCAGAGTTATTGAAGCAGTCAAAATAAAGCAGCACTTTTGAAACTATGGAGGAAATTCCCCTTTACGGAAGGGATCTAGAACTTGTACAGAGTACCACAGTGAGGTTTCATTGACTGCAAATGCCATGGTTGGGGAAGGGACCTTTCTGTGCATAATTGCAAGCTATTTCTAATACAGTGTAAAATAAAAGTTCCTGAATTGCTCTTCAACATTGCTTTGCTTACCAAATGGCAAGCACTCTAACATGGAACATGTTGCAGTGCCAGAGTCAGTAAAGGTGCCGGACAGCCTACTCTCAAGGAGATGTTTCACATCTACACCAATTATGCTGAACACTTGGCAGACAAGGCTGTTTTCAGACTCTAGTTTTTTTATTATGACCAATACAGCTATTATGTCTTCCTGTAAAAATCTAAGAATGAAGTAGGGTGTACTTTTTTCACATCACTATCAATAGGCAACCAAAGAGCTTCACATTTCTTGCCATTGGCATCATCACTCAACAAAAATTCTGTAAACGGTCACCACACGGAAAATATAACATTCATAGTCCATTGGACTGCGAACCATCACCTAAGTAACACAGTTTGGGATGACTCTTTCTTTGATGCCACACAAAGCACGAAATGAGAAATATTTGTATTTTAGTTCCGGTGCATCACAAAACAGTGCACCACAATGGGCTAAAAAGTCCATAGCATTCTTAATTTACTCTGAAGATTGTAAAGATGCTTGCAGCATACCATCTAACAAGTGGCAAGGATCTCTTACAGGGAAGAACTTTAGCTCAGGTATCGATTTTGACAGGTCATCGCACAACCTTTTCATATACGTAGCTGAATCACTGCAAATACAAACAAAATCACTGCAATCTTTGTTGAACTTAGAAAGAACCTTTTTGCAGAGCATTCCAAGTGACCATGTTCTCTAGAAGTCTGGTGTCATGTTTTCACCACTATCCCAGATGTTTAGTGATAGCACTCTTTTCACATATACTTGTCACTATACCTTGCATTGAAAAAGCCTGAGTTGTTGGCAATTCACCTACTATCAATACTGACTTACTAGAAACTGGGGGCTGATGTATCAAGGGTGTTTACCCATTCTCTGTGGGTAAATGTGATGACCCATATTGGGAAAGATTCCAAAGCCATTTCACCTATCAGTGAAAGAATCAAACGCAGCCAAAATTTTGTTTTTCTCCACCATACATTTTGTGACATGATACGTCTGTTGTTCAAAACTTCTGTTTACCATTTTCCAAATAAAAAAAGACAAAAAAAGTGAAAAATGTAAAGTTACATACTGATCAATAAATGATAACAGTGATACATCGCTATATACTCTAAAGTTTTCTTTACATTTTCACCCGCAATCACATAGTTATATTCACTGTACCACTGTCTTTATATTCCTTTCTGTTGAAGAATTCAACACCATCATCCAGTGCATTGTTTTTTTTTTTTTAAATTAACTTTATTTTCATTGGCATTGTATCAAAGTCGTACAACAATATTCAATAAGACAAATGTCAGGCACTGGCACATCGGGTCGTAACCATGGCCCCTCCCGCTGGTAATGGTCATCTAGTAACTTGGATACAACCAGGACCCTCTTGTGCTGCCAGGATGGCCCCTGTATGGCAAACCATTATTAAGAGCTAGTCAGCTACTGCCTTTTAATGAATATAAAAGAACCCCCCCATACCAACTCCCCCCTCCCTCCCTCGAACTGGTGTGCCATTGTTCTGTATTAAGGTGCAGCGGGACAAATGTGAAGTCATGGGTCATCATTCGTTGGTTGTGGTGTGGAGGCCAAGCTTGTGAAATGGAGAAGGCGGAGATATTTAGGACATGTGATTTCGTTCATCTCTAGCGACAAGAGAGAAAGCAATGGTTGCCAAGTATCTGAAAAGCTGGCCATAGCGTTCGATGTATGTGCTCCATTCCTATAATATACCATAATTTATGTAGCCATCCCAATCTGTCGGTCTCATGGGGGAGCCCCAGTGTGATAGGATGTTCTGTGTGGCAGCTCCTAATGCAATCCCCATTAGTCTGCCTGGTTTGGACTTAATTGGGTATGTTATGGGGTTGGGCAGCCCCAAAATCACATAGACAGGGAACCGTGGTATCTCAGTATCGAATTGGCGATCAATGTCATCCAAAACATCTTTCCAATAAGTCTGCAGCTCTCTGCAGTCCCATAATATGTGTGTCAGAGTGCCATCCTCACCACAGCCACACCAGCACAGCGAAGTTCCTGTTGGATTCTCTTTGTGCAAGCGGGCCGGGGTCAGATGCCAATACATGGCCACCTTAACTGCTGACTCCCTACTAGCTATGTTGTGTGCTGTATGATTCACACGTTAATAGATGTCCAACCATTCTTTGCTCATCAGTTCTCTCCCTAGTTCTCTCTCCCATCTCCGCTGACCTGCAGTGTGTTCCCTGGGAGTCCCACCTCTAAGCATATTGTAGAGCTCAGAAATCATTGCCTTATCAGTATTCTTAGTGTACAGCCACCTCTCGAACTTAGTGAGTTTCCTAGCTACCCCAGGATGAACGTCAACGTGAAGGAGCCAGTGTCGAAGCTGGAAATAGCGAAAGCGTTCTGTGTCCGGGAGCCCGTATTCAGTTTTCAGGTCCTGAAAGGGAAGGATGCACTCTAGGTCAAACAGATGACCTGCTGACCGACAATCAGATGCCCTCCAGACTGAAAATGCCCTCATGTCCGCGCCTGGGGAGAACTCTTTATTATCAAATAGAGGTGTCATGGGGAGGGAAACATTGTCAGGCCCCTTTTAACTGCCACCCCATCCCAGGCCCTCATTAAAGTGTTTGTAGTAGGGGAGACCCGGAGGCTGGGAGGTCTGTGTATTCTTTTAAGAAAGGGGACCTTCCATTGATCCAATTGAGTTATCGCCCTATCTTGGAAGAACCAGCTCTTCTCGGATTCGGGGCGTTTCCATTCAACAAGATACCGTAACTGTGCCGCACGGAAATATTCTAGGACGTTAGGAATCTCCAATCCCCCCTCGTCTGGTCTCAAATAGCTCAGGTCTTTGCATAGTCAGGGTCTCTCCCCTCCCCATATGAAATGATTGATTGCTCGCTGTAGAGCTTGTAGAGTGCCCGGGGGTGGCCAGACCGGTATAGTCTGAAAGAGGTACAGCGCTCTAGTTAGGAGAGACATCTTAACAGCTGCTACCCTGCCCAGCAGGGAGAGCGAGTGGCGCTTCCATTCATTCAGATCTTTTGTGGATCACTGGAGGAATTTAGAGTAATTGAGGTGGTGCGTCTGGGCCACCGATGCTGCCAGTTCAATGCCCAGGTAGGGGATAGAAGAATAAGTCGGTATGCCCGTAAACGTCGAGCCTACAGGGGGAGGCGTTTGACTGTACGCCTGAAACCTAAGGATCGAGGACTTCCCCACATTAACTCGCAAACCCGAGACCTGACCGTAGTCTTTCAATTCCTTCAAAAAAGCGGGAACCGATCGAGCTGTGAACTCCAGAGATCAATGATATCATCAGTATATATACTAACGGTGTGTTGTTCTCCCCCAAAGGGGATGACCACTATCTCTGGATTGTCCCTGATCCTCTGAGCCAACGGTTCAATATAAAGGGTGAAGAGGAGAGGCGACAGCGGGCAACCCTGGTCCCCCTCTGTATCTCAAATGGCATAGAAGTTACCCCGTTCACCCTAATTGGAGCCTTGGGGTTAGTGTAGCAACTCGAGACCCGCACTCTAAACCTTTCACCAAAGCCAAAGTGTACTAGGGTCCTATCTAAAAAGGGCCAATCCACCCGATCGAATGCTTTTTCCGCGTCCACTGACAGGAGGAGAGCGCCCAACTCGGTGCGGTGAGCCTTGTCTAAGAGATGAAAGATGCGCTTAGTATTATCGCTACTCTGCCGGGACTTCATGAAACCAGATTGTTCTGGGATGATTATACCCGGCATAAGGGGGCCCAGGTGTTTTACTAGCATACCCGTAAACAATTTTAGGTCGACATTAAGCAACGAGATTGGCCGGTACGAGACGCAATTTGAACCATCCTTACCAGGTTTGGGAAGCACCACTATCGAAGCTAATAACAGCTCCTGGGGGATCATGCCCGGGTCAGTGAAGGAATTCAAAAGACGAGTAAGTATTGGGGCTATCGCTGAACAAAACTGTTTATAAAACCCAGCCAAGAAACCATCCGGCCCTGGAGATTTCAGGTGTTTAAGGCGGGAGATGGCTCCCATCACCTTCTCTATGTGGATGGGGCTATCAAGCGTCTCTCTGTTATGTTGGTTCAAGGCGGTCGTATGTGCGTTATGGAGGTAGGCATCTATATGTGGAATGGATGAGGAGTCGCCCGCATTTAAAGTAGCATAAAAATCTCGAAAACTCTGCGCTATTCCCAGCTTATAATCTCCTTTACTTTACACTGTTGCATCCTCGCCCTCAGTCTACTAGCCAACATCCGTCCTGTCTTATCCCCCCTATGTAATATGAGTGTTTAAGGTGGACGGCTGCGTATTCTGCCCTGTCCAAGTCAAACCCCGCCAGCAGGGCTCGCGTATTTTTCAATTGCCTCCAGATCCTAGGCGCTCCCGTTCGGCTATGCACCTTTTCCAGCTCTAGCACTTTGGCAGTAAGTTTCTCCCGTTTGACCTTGCGATCCTTATTCTCTGCCGCTGATATAGCAATCAGCTCACCCCGTACTACTGCTTTCAGTGCCCCCCACAGCGTAGCAATGGATGTGTCCGGGGTGTCGTTGAGTTCTAAATAGTCTGTAATGCATTTGAGGATTTGCTCCTGCACCGCCTGTTTATGGAGCATAGTCTCCCTCAACCTCCAACTTCCGGCTGGCCTAGCTGTGTCGGGGACCCTCATGGTTACCACCACCGCATCATGATCTGACAGGGCCGCTGCTGTGATATAGATGTCTTTAATAGCCGCCTGAGCCTCTGTGGAGCCAAGAAAGTAGTCTAATCTAGCATAGGTGTGGTGTACATGTGAGTAGTAGGAGAACTGGGAGGCTCGAGGGTGCGACTCTCTCCACAGATCTAGTAATCCCCTTTCCCCCAACCATAGCTTGCCTACTTCAGAGACCTCCCCCACCTGGGAACTTCGACTGCCTGCGGCTGTGTCCATAACTAGATTCAGGTTGTCCCCCACCATTATGAAGCGTTCTTGCGACTCCAGTACTGCTGATAAGGCATTTCTAAGGAATGTCTCCTGTCCTGTGTTTGGTGAGTATACAGTCCCAATCGTTAAGGCTAGGCCGTTAATCCAAAAGCGATATGCTAATAACTGCCCTCTCATTTCGGTTATCTTGTCCCCCACTGACACTCTAAATGCCCGTGATACTAGGATTGCCACCCCCGCCTTCTTGTCTGGTGTAGATGAAAAATATTGAAAGGGGAACGCCCTGGATTTCATTCTATGGCAATATCGTGCAAGCAGGTGAGTTTCTTTTAACAGACAGATATTCGCTCCTGAATTCTCTAAATAGGACAGTATGAAGCGTGTCTTATTAGGGCTATTGAGACCCTTAACATTAAGTGTGAGGACGGTTAATTCTGAGTCCCTCATGACTGGGAAGGATGGGCAGCGCGCTCCCAGGCTCGTAGTGTTCCCATACTGCATGGGACCCAAAACCCCCTCCCCCACGGCACCCCCCAGAATAGCAAGTGCCTAAGAACAGTATCCCCGTATTAGAAAACCAGTTCCCCTCCCTTCACTCCCTAACCCCAACCAAAAGAAGTGTCCCCCCCAAACAATTGCATGCACACTGTACCGAGCAGTGTGCCCGTGGTGGATTACTGAAGTCCGGGGCATTTCGTGACTCGGGCGATGAAGCAGGATCCCATGCCCCCCTCGCACCTCCGCCCCCAGCCCTCACATCACGAAAACATGCAGAATCCTCCTGAGCTCTGTCATAGTTCTTCCTGGGAGGACATGTCGTTTGTAACGGTTGCGAGCGCCGCTTTACGCTCCTGAGCTAGTGTCTCCGGGTCGGGCCCTCGCGCAGTTCCTGTTAATCGTTTACCCCCGACCATCTGCCATCGTGCTGGGGACTGGCGTGGGCTAGTTGAGTGCTCCGCCACCGGACTCTGGTGTGGTAGACCCAAAGGTTTGCGTGCATTGAAGAGGGAGTGTATTTGATGCAGTCTGCCATGCCACTTAAATATTATGCGAAAGGAGTGCCCCCAAGGGTATGCCACCCCGTTCTCCTGAATTCTCTTCTTCTTTTCTGCAAAGTGCTAGCCGCTAGGTCTTGATACAAAGTGATGGTCAGGTCTTGATATTGCACAGGGTGTTTCAATCTGCCTTCCCTAATGATGCTCTCCTTCAGCAACTAGTCCGGGAGGAAGGCCAGTATGTCCTGAGTGGGTGCATTAACCTGTCGACGCAAGCCCACCCTGTGAGCTCTGTCTATGCGGATCTCCATCTTCGGAGGGGCTGCTAGAATGTCCCGGGATAGGCCCTGCAAAATCCCAGTGATGTCAGTCCATTCGGCATCCGATGGTACCCCCCGGACTCAGATGTTGTTGCGCCGAGAGCGGTTCTCTAGGTCTTCGAAGTGGGCCTGCAGGTCGAGCTGTTGGTCCTTCAAGCGGATCACCTCCTGTTGTAGTTGCGTGACTTCCTCTTCTTTGGCCCGTTCCTTGTCCTCGATAGCCGTCACCCTGTCTCCAAGGGTATCCACCTCCCTCCGGAGTTCGCGCACCTCTCCCGCTACCTCGCTTTTCAAGGTGTGAAAGTCTTCGCGAAGTCTATTAAATAGTGTCTCTAGGAAAGATTTGGTTATGGGAGTGTCCTCATCTTTGCGGCCTGTACTGGCTTGAGGGCCCTTGGTGTGCATCTCCTTCAGTGTACGCTCCTTTCTACCCCTTTGGTTGGACATGACATCACTGGGTGGCGGCTGACTCGAGGTTCTGCGCCAACCAGACCAAGGGCTACGTTGCGGTCTTGGGGGAAGCGCGCCCCACAGAGAGTCAATAGTTGCCCAAGGAAGTGTCTCAACTCCCGGTGGTCGTAACAGCTGGTCAGCCGGTGTTGCAATCTCCAGAAAAGCCCCCCGTTGCCAATCATGGATGGGTTCCTATAATTTGAATGCAGGCCCCTTGCTCAGGGCCAGGTTTCACTTGCCGCTTTTAGCGATGATGGGGAAGCCCTCGCCGACAATCCAGGACCCACAGATCCCAGCCGCACCACCTCCGATCAATGTAGTGTGAAGGGTCAGGCTCAGGCTGGTGACTGTCTCGCTGCCGGCACGCCAATCCTCCCGATTGTGTCACCACCCTCCTTTACAAATGCCAGCTGGTTATCAGCACCAGCGTCACTAGGTCAAGGGAATCTTTCACCATTCTTGGCTCCCACTGACGCAGCCTGAGCCTGGACCCATGCCAGTGCCTGTGCCAGAGGAAATCGTGGCCCAATGTGGCTTCAAGGCACGTGCGGCTGCGTTGTGGCTCTCAGTCGCTACAGATGGTGTACAAAGAGTGGGAGCTCCAGAAAAGCATCAGGCAGTGTAAGAGATCTCACTCCCCCTTTCCTTATGCTGGGCCCCTTGAGTCGAAACTGAGGGCATCTCGCTGCCGCCCGCGTCAGAATGGGAGCCCCTGCAGGTAATCAGGGCGTTCCTGCACCAAAATGCGGTCTTCTCCATGGGGAACTGTGGGGGGTTCAGTGACCGATGGAGCGCCTCCATGTCCCCTCAGCGCCAGCTGATTTGCCCTGGCTGATACCCCCAGCTGCTCAGTGCTGTCCCGTCTCCTTCAAATGCACCAATCTGCTATGCGTCACTACTTTGCAGGCCCTGTGTGCTTTGCAGTCCCCGGCCTTTCGTGCCAGTGTCAGCCTCAGTCCATGTGCGTAGGGGTAGCAGGTGCTCGGGGAGGCCACTCACTGGATCCCCCTCCAGGCAGTAGGCGCTGCTTACCATTACCCTTGCCGATCCGGAGGGCCGCCGCAAGTCTCAGCATCCCTCCACTCTCCCCGTCTCCTTCGTCCCTCAGGGTGATGGCGTCGGAGTCGTAGATGAGTGTGGAGGCTCCCAGGCCGGTCGCAGCCGCAGTACCAGAGCGACAGCTGGTCCTCTCCGGCCGCCCGTCTCCAACCTGTGCCAAGGAACACAGGCCTCCGCTCCTCGCCACTCCAGGACTTCTCCCGCGATGCAGCCCCGCGGGCCTAGTGCACAGCTGGCTATATTGGGAGCCCCCCTCCGAGCTCATCAGCGATCGGCGGCAGTGATGCCCCTTTCCGGTATCTTCTGGGTTGCCGTCAATGGGGCTGCTTGCGCCCTCCGGCAGGAGTAGGCGCCAAAGATCGGCCCGGCTGTACTTTTAGCCGAGATCCGGCGATACTCAGGGCCCGGCCGCCATCTTGGCCTTCACTCTCGCTCCGCTGCTCCGCTCCGTGAAGGCTCAAAAGTCAGCCCCCAGCCGCAAGATCACAGTATGGAATCGTTCATTCAGGTGGGGGGCAGTTCCGCTGTTCCTTGGTCACTTGTGGGGGAGGAATATGTTATATTGGGGCCGAGTTGGGCATCGGTTGGTAGGGAAATGAAGCAACACACGTCCTACCCGCTCGCCATCTTGGTCACGCCCTCAATGCATTGTTTTCACAATTACATTATAACATGCCATCAAACGTGTTTCTATGAAAATTTGTAAAGTTGCACATTCCTCTTTCCACACCTTTCCTAACAGTGAGCACAGTGTTTTATTCTAGAAATGGCAACAACACCACTCAAACATCTCATGGGGTAAATATGTGCACAATGAGGTTCATAAAAATGCTAGTCAGATAACATATAACAGATTGCAGATGCTTTATTTTATAATTTCAGAAACACTGCTGCTTACAACTAAATACAGATTAAACATTTCATTTCTAAACACAACATCCAACACTTGGTGATATCTCTCCACATTCTAAATTCTATCTTTCAAAAACTATACTATAAATATGCACCTCTATAAACACTTGTATAGAATAAGTTTACCAACTTACCTACTGACAGTTCTCAACAAAGTCCATAAAGTACATTTCTAATTGCCTGAACCTAAAGACAGCAGTCTGTCTCAGTTCCAAATTCAGCCACTTCTGCTGAGCAGAACTCCAACAGAACTCCTTTTCCTCCAAATCACCAAGAACAATCTGAGCTATCCCTGGTTCTTCACCCAATCACATCACAGCATTTCTCGACCATGCAATGAGAATGGTAACTATTGGTTGAGCCATGGCCCTTTTTTTTACTTCCCCCCAAATGATCTCAGAAGACTTGCAGGATCGTAAAACACGTTGTGGCAGGCCCAGTCATTCTCCATGCGAGTCTCATGAGATGCTTATGATATTGTTAAACGCCTTTGTGCAGGCTCAGTAATTTTCCCTCAGGTCTGGCAAGCCTCTCACAAGATTGTGCATGTGAATGCGGCAAGCTTCATTCACTGAAGCTTCTGAGCTACTCTTGTGAGAGTTTTGCAGAATTGCAACATAATTGTAGGGAAACAGTAGTATGTGGAATGGAGTATCCTCTCTACTGAGACCTATCTCTTACATAACAGGTGTGTGTAGTAGGGTGTGGGAGAGACTGGCCCCTCCACACAGACCTCTTTCTCAGATGACAGGTATACATAATAGTGTGCATGGAGGGACTGGTCTCTCCAGTGAGACCGCTCTCTTGGATGATGAATGTTCATTGTAGGGTGTGAGAAGAGACTTGCCTCTTCCCACAGACCTCTCTCTTACATGAAATGTGTGCATTTTAGGGTGTTTGCAAAGACTGCCCTCTCTTTTTCACACCTCTTTCTCAGATAACAGGAGTGCATACTAAAGTGTGTACATTGACTGCCCTCTGCTTCCAGACCTCTCTCTCAGATGACGGGTCTGCATAGTAGGGTGTATGGAATGAGACTGCCTCTTGACTAGGTCCTTTCTCTCAGATCAAGGGTGTATGTATTAGGGTGTGCACATGAACTGCCCACTTCTATTAATACAGAAAAAGCGGGTCACTAATTATTTAAATGTGGAGGTCTGTTGCAGACCCCCAGGCCCCAGGGACCACCACATCCGCTGGGCTATTTTGACAAAGGGAAGAGGTCACGCGGCCCCCCTCCTGGAGCCCTCCATGGCCCTGCTGACTGCCACACCCCAGGGCCGGCTCCTGCAGTGTCCTGGGGTGCCCACCACCACGACATTGCCATTTGCTATGGCAGGGCGGGAGCACGGCTCTTGCACTGCCATAGCAAACACTGCTTTGCTTCTTGGAAGCGAGAGCAGATTGCTTTTAGACAAGGGGAGCTGCATGTCAGCAGCTCCCCTTGCCCAAAAGCAATCTCGGCTACAGCAGGAGGCGGGGAGCCGGTTGGGACCGTGGATGCACTGGGGCCCCCCCCACGCTCCCCAATGCTGAGGCCATGCCCCGGGGTATGGGGTCCCTGTGGCCAGAAGTGGCCTGGGTGGGGAGCCACTTGGCCCCCCTCCACTTTAATTTAATTAATATATATATTTTTTTAAACGGAAGGCCATCCCCGGGGATGGGGTCCCCAGGGCCATAATTGGCCTCAAGCGGGGGCCACACGGCCCCCTAGAAAAATAAAAAAAATGTCACCGTGGCCAGAAGTGGCCCCCCTCCTGAATATTTACATATTTAAATAAAAGAAAAAAGAAAAGGCCGGCATCTCGCCGGAGGCCCATCCCCCTTCCTTTACCACTCTGCAAATACACCTCAGGGGATGAAGTCCACTTTAGTTCACCAGTGGTCTAGGAGGCACGTTTGCAGAGTGGTGTTAAAAGGGAGCATGGCCTTGGACCACTCTCAGCAATCCAGCTGTGTGCGGGCTTACTGGAGGTACCTGGTGGGCTAGTTGGCCCCTAGAGACCCTCAGAATTCAAGGGGACAAACCAGAACGCACCAGAGGTGTGTTTGCCGAGTGGTGGAGAAAGGGGGAGTGACCTTCTATGAGAACTTAGCAATCGTGCTGTGTGGGACTTACTGTAGGTAACAGGAAGGGTAGTTGGCCCCCAGGGTTCACCTTGGAGGCAAACTACCCCTCCTGTTAGCACCAGTAATTCCCACACAGTGGGATTCCTGAGAGGTCACGCTCACCTTTCTCCACCAATCAGCAAATGCGCCTCCTGGCACAGTACTAGTTGGGGGATGAAGTCCACTTCACTCCTGGTACCTCCTGTAAGTCCTACGCAGCGGAATTCCTGAGCACTGGTTGGAGGCCCAGCCCTCTTTCTCCACCACTCTGCAAAAGTGACTACCATTTAAAGAAGCATTTGTAATGTAATAGGTCTTGCATTTGCAAGAGTTAGAGCTATTGGCGTTGTAAATCTAAAAGTTTTTTACTAATGTGTTTTGGAGTGGATTGGATGTACTTTGTGTCAATCAATCAATCAATCAATCAATCAGGGGGCTTATAAAGAGCGCCACTACCCATGAGGGTCTCAAGGCGCTGGGGGTGGGGGTGGTGGCGCAGCTCCGGTTCATTTGAAGAGCCAGGTCTTGAGGTTCTTCCTGAAGGTGTGCAGGTTCGGGGAGCGTCTGATGTTTGCTGGGAGCCCGTTCCAAGTCTTGGCTTGTGCAGCAGAGTTCTGTTGATTCTGGCGTAGAGGGCATTGCCGTGGTCCAGTCTGCTGGTAATGAGTGCGTGGATGACAGTCTTTCTGCATTCGCAGGGTATCTATTTGAAGGTCTTTCAGAGGATGTGGTGAGTCACGGTGAGGGAGGTGTCCAGGATGATGCCGAGGTTCCTTGCGTGGTCTGTAGGGGTATGTGGACTCCCAGGGGCAGAGGGCCACCAGGTGTTGTCCCAGACCGAGTTGGAGGGTCTTAGGATGAGGACCTCGGTCTTCTCTGAGATGAGCTTCAGGCAGCTGTCTTTCATCCAGCACACGATGTCCTTCATTCCTTTCTGGAAGCCGAGTCTGGTGTCTTCAGGGTTCTTCGTGAGGGAGAGGATGAGCTGAGTGTCGTCAGCATATGAGACTATGCTGAGCCCATGCTGTCTGACGATGGTGGCGATGGGGGTCATGAAGATGTTGAAGAGCGTGGGGCTCAGCGATGATCCTTGGGGTACTCCGCAGTTGATCTCTGTTGGTTCGGAGAGGAAGGGAGGGAGTCTGATCCTCTGGGTTCTGCCGGAGAGGAAGGATCGGATCCAGTTGAGGGTGGTTCCTCGTATCTCTGCATCATGAAGTCTGGCTGTGAGCATGTGGTGTGAGACGATGTTGAAGGCTGCGGAGAGGCCTAGTAGGATGAGGGCCGCGGTGTGTCCCTGGTCGAGTAGCATGCGGATGTCTTCGGTGGCAGCGAGGAGGGCGGTCTCAGTGCTGTGGTTGCTGCAGAATCCAGACTGGGAGGAGTCTAGGATGGAGTTCTCTTCAATGAATGTGGTCAGCTGAGCGTTTACGAGTCTCTTGGTCTTGTGTGTAGTGAAATTATGTGGTATGTTGTGCAGTGAAATTATGTGGATAGAAAGTATGTGGTATTTAGTGTAATTATGTAGAGTGAGTTTATGTGTTATGGAGAGTAATTAGTGGTATGGTAGTCTGTGTTGTGGAGTGGTAACCTGAGGTTTAGTCTTTCTCATTTCCATAGAAGCTAAATTATTAACTCAATGAGACAAAAAAAGAAGGATTCACTGAGGAGCACTTCTGGACAAAGTCAGAGGTATGAGCAGGGCCACTGGAATTATGCGACTGTTTGGCTGCACCAACTTTCGCACAATTATACATTTTCTGCATTAACCACATAATCCATCATCTGCTGCCCAATCTGCAGATATGAACAAAAAAGCCTTGTTTCTAGCTCAACCGGCTCAAACCTTACCAAAAATGCAGCGACAAGTGTTACAGCGTGATGGAAGGCCCTTTGCAAAGCTAGAATGGTCACATGTTACTTATTGCTAAATGTGGGACTTAAATTGGCACTAATGGTGTGTAAGACCACTCTTGCTTCTTTCTGCGCCTCTCTTGACACTTTCTGCATTTCTGTTGCTTCTTTCTGCAACTTTCTTTTTTTTCTGCACTTCTTTTGCCTCTTTCTGCTCATCTCTTCTACTTTCTGCAACTCTCTTGCCTCTTTCTGCACCTGTCTTGCCTCTTTCTGTACCTCACTTGCTTCTTCCTGTACCCCTCTTGCCTCTTTCTGCAACCCTCTTGCCTCTTTCTGCACCTCTGTTGCTTCTTTCTACACTTCTTTTCTTCTTTCTGCACCCCTCCTGCCTCTTTCTGTACCCCTCCTGCCTCTTTCTGTACCCCTCTTTCCCCTTTGTGCACCTCTCTTGCTTTTTTCTGCACTTCTCTTGCCTCTTTCTGCACCTCTGACTTAGAGGTAGTTTTAACCCCCTGCCCTATTATGTAGTGGGCCCTTAAAGGGGAGGTCATGCTAATCACAGGGGTACCCCAACCCATAGCGTACCCTAGTGTATGCACTGCAGGAGCCGGCCCTGGGGGGTGGTGGTCCCCAGGGCCTATACAAGACTCCGGGAGGGGGGCCGTGTGGCCCCCTCCCTCATTTTCAAGTTGCCCCGGGGGGTGCGGTCCCCGGGGCCGGGGGGGCTGAGAGCCCCCCACCCATTTTCAAGAAGCCCCGGGGAGTGGTGGTCTCTGGGGCAGTGTGGGGGGATTGGGAACCCCCACACTTATTTTATTATTATGCCCCCGGGATTTGCCCCCCTCGGGGGCAAATTAGCATCAGCGCGCTCCTCCCGTTTTTACAAGAAAAATACATGTATTTTTGGCCTTGGGGGTCCTTGTGGGACCCCCTGAGCAGGCCTAGGGGGTCAGGGTGTTTCTACCCTGCCCCCTTTTCGTGTTTTGCGTCGTTTTTTTTGGCTTTCTTGTGCCTCTTTAGTTTTTACCGATTCATTAACTACATAAGAAATACCGATTTCTTAATACTGAATTGGTAAAATTCACTATTAAGAATTCTGTATTTATGGATTATCTACATCTGGCCCCAAGAGAGGTGCAGAAAGAGGCCTTTTTTCAAATTCATCCTGTGCCCCAACTGTTTGCTGACTGGTTCTGGTGGTAACGGACTCTGACTAACCAGTCCGTGAGCCAGTGCTATGTTAAAAGACACTCAGAATACAGTGAAAACACCTACCTACACTAGGGAACACTATGCGTTGGGGTCCCCCTGTGATTAGCATGACCTCCTCTGTAAGCCCCTAGTATATAATAGGGCAGGGGATTAAAACTATCTCTTAAAACGCGCCACAGGGCGTGTTTGCACACGTCACCTCAGGCCCTGTCCCCTCCCTTCCCCACTGTGTAAACACGCCCTGTGGCTGTTTTAAGTTGGGGGATTAAGTCCCCTTGAATCCTGAGGGTCCCTAGGGTCCAACTAGACCACGAGGTAGCTCCAGTAAGCGCCACAGAGCTGCATTGCAGAGAGATGTAAAAAGGGGCACGGCCTAGACCACCTCTCTGCAACGCAGCGCAGTGGCGCTTACTGGAAGCACCTGGTGGGCTAGGTGGCCCCCAGGGTCCCTTAGGATTGAAAGGGAATTATTTCCCCAACTCAAAATTTGCCACAGGTCATGTTTGCACACGTCACCTCTGGGCCCGTCCCCTCCCTTCACCACTGTGTAAACGCGTCCTGTGGCCGTTCTAAGTTGAGAGATTAAGTCCCCTTGAATCCTAAGGGTCCCTAGGGTCAAACTAGCCCGTTAGGTACCTCCAGTAAGCGCCACAGAGCTGCGTTGCATAGATGTGTAAAAAGGGGCGTGGTCTCAGAACACCTGTCGGCAACGCAGCTCCCTGGCGCATACTGGAGATACCTGTTGGGCTAGTTGGCCCTCAGGGAACCTCAGTATTGAAGGGGAATTAATTCCCCAACTTACAACTGGCCAGGGGGCGCGTTTGCAGAGTGCTGCAAGGAGGGGCCGTGGCCTCCGGCGCAATGCCGGTCTTGTATTTATTTTATTTTTTTAAGAAGGAGGGCTGTGTTGCCCCCCTTTTTTTTCTAATTTATTGGCCCTGGGGACCCCATCCCCCAGGGCCTGCACCCTAATTTTTTTTGTTGAAAAAAATAAATTTGGAAGGGGGCCCCCCTCCCAAGGCTTTAATCGGCCCCGGGGACCCCAACCCCCGGGTCATGGCCTTTGTTTTTTATTATTTATTTTAAAAATATATTTATAGAAACACCTAGGACATGCTGGACAAACCGTATGCACCTATCACCATGACGATTTGCGTGATATTCATTAAAAGGTGACTATGCATACAATGAATCTACATGGAATGTATTGACACCGCTAGTGAAGCTCTGACGTGTCTGACGCCCTACCGTGCCTAATTCCGGCGCCCCCGCCGGTGGGTACTCTCCAAGTAGACACCCTTGTCGTTTATTTATACAAACATGGGTAGCTATTGACGGGCACATTTAATACACACGCTCACCAAGCCATTCAAAGGGGATTTGACAAAAATTCGACCAAACTATGCAAGAAACCCCCCTCACAGTTAATAAAATACACATCCACCGCCGGATGTGTAATACTTTTTATTTTACTTTCTGGAAAGGAGACAAACCTCACTTGAGAGTCACAGCGTGCTCCTGGCTGAGCCCAATGCTGTGTTATACCCACCAGTGCCCGCAGAGTGCCACACACCTCTGTGTTGTATTCCACCAGCTAGTGCGTATACTATGACATTCTCTAGCCCATGTGTACTGTAACACTACCCCGTCAATATGTCATGCCACACTTGCCTTCGCACGGGTTATATTGCCCCATCTAACGTGCCTTCCTCGATGCCTATGTTATAACGCACAGCGCTATGCCATACATATTACAATCTGGGATCCATATCTTTGTCACAGTGCATATGCAACGTTACACTCCCCAGCACATATTTTATATGACAACTTTAGAGACTCGTTAGGTTACACAACACTGCCCTGTGATTTACACTCCAAGGTGCATATCGCATAGCACGTGCTAGTGCCTGTGCTATCTCGCGCTCTCCAATGAATCTGTCATTGCGCACAATGTATTGCATATTATATTTCACGCCCGGTTCATCTTATATCACACTTTTTGGTGCATAGTTTATACCATTTACTATATCTAGCTTTCATTTTCAATCGTGCTCTCAGGACTATGTTCTATATAACACTGCGTCCACCTACCCTTTTCACGGGCATTACATTTTGCGATGGGGGTGGAGGGTCAGAGGGTGTTTCTGCCCAGTGAGCCCAGAGTCACAGTCACAAACGTCCTCTTCTTCCTGAATAAAAGTGAGATTATGCTGCATACTTGTTCATATTTTAAGTAGTTCGCACAGACACACATTTTAAAAACAATAAAGTTCCTAATACCCACCTTCTCTGAACAGTTAGCTTGATACCCCATCCACCTCCTCCCTATCCTCTGTTGTCTGAATCCATGGACTAGCCTCCTCCCTCCTGCCATGTATGGTCTGATGTGCTGCCATTGCCCTCCATTTAGCATGATGTACCAGTCCACTCCTCCTTCCCTCCATTGCCCAATTCTATGGCCCATCATTGACCTCCTGCTTAGCCTCTGTGCTTAGCTTGCTGCCCCTATTCTCCTTCCCCCTGCCCTCCGATGTCTTTGTGCATGCCGCTGCTCCATCCTTTTTGCCCACCATGTTCCATGGACCTGCCACTCCTATCTACTCTGAGTGTTCTGTTGAGCTGCCACTCCCCTCCCACCTGCCTAGCATTGTCAGATGACTGTAACCTGTCCCTCCCACCTCCACCCTGCCTGTCCACATGCCATGCCCCTATCCCCTTCCTCCTGTCCTCCATGTCCATTTTACTGCCACACCCTTCTGCCCTCCCTGGTCTGTTGTGCTGCAACTGCTCCTCCTGCCTGCCCCACGTGGTCTGTTGTGAGGCCCCTTCCCCTGAACTCTCTTGTCTGTGCCCAAGTCCTGACCCTCCCTTCTATCCTCCATGGTCCTTTGTACATGCCCCTGCACCCTCATTCTTGCCCATCATAGCCATTGTGCTTCCACTAACCCTCCCGCTTGCCATGCATGGTTTTCTGTGCTGCCATGGCCCCTCCCACCTTCCCTGTGTGGTCAGCTAGCTGCCCCTGACCCCCTCCCACCTTCCCTCCATGGTCTGTGTGTATGCCATCATAGTCTCACTGTTGCTCTCATGGTGTGTCTTGTTTCTAGTGCCCATCCTGCCTGACCTCCATGGTCATCTTGCTGCTCCTGCCCTGCCCCCTTGCCCCCTTGCCCCCAACCCCTCTGTTTCCATGTGCAGACCCTCCTGGCTTGTCTGTTCCATTGTAATGCCCCTGATCCGTCCCTCCT
Source organism: Triturus cristatus (assembly GCF_964204655.1). Classification (NCBI taxonomy): domain Eukaryota; kingdom Metazoa; phylum Chordata; class Amphibia; order Caudata; family Salamandridae; genus Triturus; species Triturus cristatus. Next base: position 722,549,470 of record NC_140586.1, read on the forward strand.
GCCCTTTATGGTCTGTTATGCTGCAGCTTTCTCTCCTGTCTGTCCATTATGGTCAGCTAGCAACCATTGCCTCTTTCCCCTCTGTTCTCTGTTGTCCATGTGCATGGTCCTGTCCCCTCCCTATTGATTTCTATGGATTGTTGTGCTGCACTCCCGTCCCGCATACCCTGTGTGGTGTATTGTGCTGCTGCAAACCCTGATGCCTGCCCTGTAGGGTCAGTTTGATGCACCTCTCCATGTCCCTCCGGTCCTCTGTTATCCGAGTACATGTCCCTACCCCCAATTCCTCCTGCCTACCATGATGCAATATACCATACTTGCGAACATTTTGAACTTGGTAAGAGGGAGATTTTGAAAAAAAACTGGGGTATTGATTTTTCCCTTTGAGTTACATTGAAAAAGAGGAGATTGTAGACAGGAGACAGATCAAATAAAGCCCATTTGAGCTTAAAAACATTGGACGTTTCCTGGCTGAAACAGGTCTCTTGGCATGTATGGTTGTACTACCACTGCCTCTTCCTTCTGCCCACAATGGTCTATTATATTGCCACAGCCTCTCTTGCCAGTCCTGTATTGTTGGTTTGTTGCCCCTACCCCCCTTTCCACTGCCCTCCATAGTCTATTGTGCTGCCACTGTCCTTCCTGCCAGCCCAGTGTGGTCAAATTGTTGCCTCTGCACTCTCCTACCTGCCTTCAATTTTCAGAGTCTGTGCCCCTGGCCTCTGCCTCTCAACAGTATCCCAATGAACAACTAGATTGCTAACATTCAATATTTATTACAAAAGTGTGGAACGCCTGATGTCATCTTGATGTAATCAAAACTGTAATACCTAGAGCATTTCCATAAGAAATTACATATATGAGAGGGTCTTATTTACATCAAAAGTATGGTTAGTGCTCTAAAAAACTAAAATGAGGACATATTTTCTGAGTTTTCAAATAGCGACAAAGAACTTTTAAATTAGCTGCAGACTTTGCAACTGGGGAACCAGGTTGGAATTTCTGCTTCAGCTCAACATTCTGTGATTCAGGTCAAATCACTTAATCTCCCCATGTCTACAACCAAAATGAATTTGATCTTGTGTGATGTAACCAATGCTCATGTAAAGCACTCCAATACCTGACAAGTCTGCACTAAATAAAACTGCAAATACACAAAAAATAAGTGTTTTCCACACTTCTGTCATTGGGCTACATGTGGGCTACAGCTGGGGGATATTTGGGCTGCATTTGGGCTCTTTTGTCTCTGGTGGCCATCTTGGGAGATTTATTTGTTATGAAGTTTCCTAATTTCCTCATTTACTGCAGTCTCCTCAGTAGGAAATGCTTTCCGATTTTTACTTTGATTCCATCAAGAAGGTATTCAGATATGTCACACATTTGCCATAAATTGTGAATGTTAGCACTCTAGTTGCTCATTAGATCACTGTAGTAAAGCTACTGCTCACCACGGAAGTCTGCTGCTGGTATTAAAAGTGCATGTTTAAGTCTGCATATCAGAATTTTTTTATGAAATGGAAGAGGATTTGAGAAGTCACTCAAAATGTGCCCTAATTTTTCTTTCTTCAGCACTAATCATAATTTCTATGGCAAAATGAACGCCCTCATTGTGTTCCTTTTTAAATTAAATGTTTTAAGTGTTACCAGTTTATTCCAATCAAGATGGCTTCAGGTGTGCCATACTTTTGTCATAAGTAAGACAGTAAGCGCTCTAGTTGTTCTTAAGAACACTCTGGGACATTCTGTCATTGGGCTATACTTGGGCTACATCTGGGTGATATTTGGGCTACATTTGGGCTCTTTTGTCTCGGGTGGCCATCTTGGGAGATTTATTTGTTATGAAGTTTCCTAATTTCCTCATTTACTGCAGTCTCCTCAGTAGGAAATACTTTCAGTTTTTTACTTTGGTTCCATCAAGAAGGCATTCAGATGTGTCACACATTTGCCATAAATTCTGAATGTTAGCACTCTAGTTGCTCATTAGATCACTGTAGTAAAGCTACTGTTCACCAGGGAAGTCTGCTGCTGGTGTTCAAAGTGCATGTTTCAGTCTGCATGTCAGAATTTTTTTATGAAATAGAAGAGGATTTGAGAAGTCAAAATGTGCCCTAATTTTTCTTTCTGCAGCGCTAATCATAATTTCGACGGCAATATGAACCCCCTCATTTTGTTCCTTTGTAAATAAAATACTTTAAGTGTTACCACTTTATTCCAATCAAGATGGCTTCAGGTGTGCCATACTTTTGTCATAAGTAAGACTGTTAGCGTTCTAGTTTTTCGTTAGAACACTCAGGGACATTCTGTCATTGGGCTATACTTGGGCTACATCTGGGTGATATTTGGGCTACATTTGGGCTCTTTTTGTCTCTGGTGGTCATCTTGGGAGATTTATTTGTTATGAAGTTTCCTAATTTCCTCATTTGCTGCAGTCTTCTCAGTAGGAAATACTTTCAGTTTTTTACTTTGGTTCCATCAAGAAGGCATTCAGATGTGTCACACATTTGCCATAAATTCAGAATGGTAGCACTCTAGTTGCTCATTAGATCACTGTAGTAAAGCTACTGCTCACCAGGGAAGTCTGCTGCTGGTGTTCAAAGTGCATGTTTCAGTCTGCATGTCAGAATTTGTTTATGAAATAGAAGAGGATTTAAGAAGTCAAAATGTGCCCTAATTTTTCTTTCTGCAGCACTAATCATAATTTCTATGGTAAAATTGACCCCCTCATTTTGGTCCTTTGTAAATTAAATGTTTTAAGTGTCACCACTTTATTTCAATCAAGATGGCTTCAGGTGTGCCATACTTTTGTCATAAGTAAGACTGTCAGCGCTCTAGTTGTTCGTTAGAACACTTTGGGACATTCTGTCATTGGGCTACATCTGGGTGATATTTGGGCTACATTTGGGCTCTTTTGTCTCTGGTGGCCATTTTGGGAGACTTACTTGTTATGAAGTTTCCTAATTTCCTCATTTACTACAGTCTCCTCAGTAGGAAATACTTTCAGTTTTTTACTTTGATTCCATCAAGAAAGCATTCAGATGTGTCACACATTTGCCATAAATTCAGAATGTTAGCACTCTAGTTGCTTATTAGATCACTGTAGTAAAGCTACTGCTCACCAGGGAAGTCTGCTGCTGGTATTGAAAGTGCATGTTTCAGTCTGCATGTCAGAATTTTGCAATGAAATAGAAGAGGATTTGAGAAGTCACTCAAAATGTGCCCTAATTTTTCTTTCTGCAGCAATAATCATACTTTCTATGGCAAAATGAACCCCCTCATTTTGTTCCTTTTTAAATTAAATGTTTTAAGAGTTAACACTTTATTCCAATCAAGATGGCTTCAGGTTTGCAATACGTTTGTCATAAGTAGGACTGTTAGCGCTCTAGTTGTTCTTTAGAACACTCTGGGAAGCTGCAGTAGAACACAAAGGAATCAACTGCAAGTCTCTGCCCTTGTTGGATGTACATGTTTTACTGAGAATGTCAGACTTCATTCTCACATGACTGAGAAAGATAATGTGAATTTACAGAAAATATGCTCTCAGTTTAGCTTATAGATCACCTTCCAAACCTCTGTGGGAAAAGCATGAGAACAACATGATTCATGATATCACAGCAGAAGGCTTTTTCACATGGTAAAATCACCTTAGAACACACCACAATTCCTAAAATGAGTATGGTACCATCAACAAATGATTTATAATGTACTTAAAGTCTTAAAACCTTCTATTAACTGCAATGCTTTTTAATGAGGTGCTATCATGTATATTGGTCCCAAGATGGCTGCCAACACTTCTTGGATGAAGTACTGACAGCCAATCAGATCTCACGATGAGATGTGTGATTAGGCTCCGCCCAGATATATCTATCTTTTTAACTCTATTTATCGCAGGAATTACTGAACGGATTTACACCATTTAAGCAAAAGGCACGAGTCTGAACTGAGGACTACCTCTTTGCCAAATTTGGTGTAATTCCGTTCAGCAGTTCGGGCTGCAGCTGCGTCAACAGGTCCTATGGGAAAATGCATGGGTAAAACGCGTTTTGGGATCCGCCTTTTTTCTCGGCCCCCGCTTGACGAATCACTGTGAAATTTTCAGGATAGGGGCGGACCGGAGCTTGCCAAAAGTTTGGAAAATTTTGCGAAGATTCGTCAATCAGCGCCAACGTTATTCCAAATAGAATGTTGCGGATTTCCTATGAAAAATAGGTCCTAACTATAACTACCTACTGGCGACTGCCAGTAAGTCATATATATAGATATATCGATATATATAAATATATATAGATATATAGATATAGATATATACCTTTGCAGCAATGATTGTGACCAGTGACCACGTGTCGCCTGGAGCAAATCCAAAAAGAATATTTCATTTAGTTCATGTAAGAGGTTTTTAAATGTTAGTGTGTGCCACTCCCTTCAATAAATGCAATTTTAGCATGAGAGAGTGCTTGCAGTTGCATCCACTGTCTTTGTTCCAAAAGGAATGTGGGCATGATGTGATAATAAAACATCAGGGTTTCTCAATACAGTGCTGAGTGCATCAGTGCCATGGTTCAGAGTTATAAAAAGGTCATGAAGGGCAGCAAGTAAACTTGCTGTGCTGCATCAAAGGCGGCGGGCAGAATGTGTCATTTATTTATTAATATGTATGATATCTGCTTTCTCCCTGCACTACCCACTGAGTGCTGCCTTGTGACTCAATGCAGGCAACCTTGCGCCATGAGAATGTAAGGGTGCCACGTTATACAGCACAGCACCCTGAATTGTTTTGTCCAGGAAGGAAGACCTTCCTACAAACCCATGATAGAGTAGTGGTGCTAGCCTGATGGGGAGAATGTAAGAAGTTAGGAATGAAGGAGGGGAGTGGAAGTCAAGTGAATGATACTGCCAGGATTCTGTACCAGTGTGAGCTAGGCAGGTGTGTGTTTGGGCTGATTTAAGGCATGATTGTCATCTCATCATGTCACTCACTCTTACAATGGTAGTATATTAGGGGTGTTGCATAACGCGTTATTCTCTGTGGCTTTTCGGTCATAGACCCAATCTCCTGGATTTACAATACACAAAGGGGGACTGACTGGATTCATCAAAAGGGGGCTGAGCGTGCAAAGATCATTGTTTGGAATGTATGAATAGTTCAAAATATTATTTTGATGGTTTAGGATTATGAAACAAGCAACAGGCTATCTGATTTAAAGAAAAGTGCAATGCTGTGCCTAGCAAAAAAAACAATTTTGTACAGAGTATCACCAATCATTGTGTTTTATCATTTTTCCTAAGCCCCCAAGGGCAAGAAGACACGTGGGTCTGCTGCCACCTCTTGTGCCTTGGTGGGTGTGACCGGTGCAACTAGCACCACCGCTACTAGGACCCTGGCAGATGGGTCTACTGCCCCCTGTAAGTCATTTAAATTAACCACTACTAAAATTATGCCCTTATGTATACTTACTAATTTATTTCAAAATCAATTGGGTGTTGATTTCTATCCCTGCATTTCCGTGTGTTTTTATCTATTATTTCCTGTTTCCGCAGCTGACTTTCTCCTGTCTGTACCTTTCTTCTTCTCCCTTTTTTCATAAGTTACACTTGTCCCTCTTTTACATGTCTTGTGCAGTACTAAGGAGGGAAAAGATTTTTGGAGCATAAAGAGATCGCACAGCCAGGCCCAAGTACTCTAGTCACCAAACATGTAGGTGTTTTTCTTGATAAAATAATCAAAAAATACACGGACAGAGATAGAGTGGTAGTCATGGACCCCCAATGTTGTCTTATACTAGCAGTTTCCATGACACTGCAGCATGGCAGGAATTAGATTCCACAACCAATACTATATGCCCTTTGCATTCCCTTCTACCCCTCATCCATTGTAGCCTTACTTTATGTCCTTCCCTAATTAACCCTCCATTGAGAGAAAACATTTTTGGTCGACTCAATGACTGCCTGGTTTTTAAAATGTTGTCAAGCAACAAACAAAGTAAAATAAACCTCCCAAAGGGATTACTTTTGATGGAAGTAGATACTAATAAATAACTAACCTGACTGTAGTGAGGTATTGATGTTGTACCTTGTGCAAAATAAATACTTAGGTGGCTATATGGTATCTAAAATGAGGGCATTATGTTTTTTTTAGGTGCATAGGCCACTAGCAGTCCCATCAGCACAAGGATGTCAGGGAAAGCCCAGCCTGTCGAGGGAGACCAAGAAGTCACCATGCTTTCTTATTTACAATACTGTATTTGTTAAGTGAGGCAGATATTCCACCCATCACCTCCAGGGTCCAGTCCCTACCCTCAGCATTTTAGCACCTTAAACTGCAGTGGAGTGTAATTTGGTGCTGCAGTGCAGGCGGTGAAATTCTGTGTGTCTGCTGCAGCACAGCAACTCGATGAAACGTTTTCAATGTACAAACCAAAGACAAGGTGTGTTTCCCATTGCCCTCTCAGTTGCCTACAAGTGCTTCACTTCATAATTCTGTCTTTCGGTCTCACCCTAACATAAATGTAGATTCTGTCTCAAAATGTGATGCCAGTGCCACATTTTCTGCCCAACTGAAGTGATATGTCATGTCTTCCATCATGGATTGACAGTTTCAATATTTTTCCTCCCATCAATCAATGTGACTAAGCAAAAGTATATGATCAGTAACCTCTACCTAGCTAAACCTCTACCTAGCCCAATCCCTATAACTTTTGAAAAAACACTCACAGTCACTGGATGATGTCATCAGTGATGTCATTTGAGATGTCATGAGTGATGTCACTGACCATGTCATGGGTGATGTAATATGTAAGGTCATAAGCAGTGCATTGTGGGGTCACGAGTTAAGGTTAGCTCACTAAATATAACGGCTGAATTTCCCTGGTTTTGAATGAGAGACACCTGAGCCTAACTATAACGTCCCTATAACCTTTTTTTGTGTGAATTTCTAAGGTTTTTTAAATGCTAACTCCTAACTGTAACGTTCCTGTAACCTTTGTTTTTCTTTAGTGAATTTCTATGGGTTTTTTAAGTAGTAGTCACGTTTGCAGAGTGGTGGAGAAAAGGGGCTGGGCCTCCGACCAGCTCTTAGAAATCCTGCTGTGAAGGATTTACAGGAGATACCATGAGGGCTTCCTCGCCCCTAAAGTCCCTCAGGCATAATGTGGATTTCATCCTCTAACCAGTAGTGCGCCAGAGTAGGTCAGAGTGGTGGAGAAAGGAGGTGTGTCCTCCATAGATCTCTTAGCAATCCCGCTGTGTGGGATTTACTGGAGGTAACAGGAGGGGTGGTTGGCCCCCAAGGACGTACTTGGTGGCCAACTACCCCTCCTGTTACCTCCAGAAAGTCCCACACACTAGGATTTCTGAGACGTTGTCAGAGGCCATGGTCTCTTTCTCCACCATTCTGCAAATTCAATTCCTAGTGACCTACTCGTAGGAAAATGAAGTCCCCTTGGCGATTGAAGATCCTTGGGGGATTTTTCCCCCTCCTGTTATCTCCAGTAATTCTCAAACAGTGGGTTTGCTGAGAGTTTTTTTTTTTAGCACACCTCCTTTCTCAATCATTCTGCAAACGCGCCTCCTGGTGCACTACTAGTTGTGGGATGAAGTTCCTTTGGCTCTTGAGGGCTCTTGGGGACCAACTACTACCGCCAAACCATAGAAAACTGCAATGTCCTGGGGCCGGGCACCCCAGTACATTGCAGGATCCAGCCCTGGGGGGTGGCGGTCCCCGGGCCATTATTGGCTGGACACAGCTGTAGGGATGTGGTGGTCCCCCGGGGCTGCGGGGGGCACGGTCCCACTACATTAATTTCTTATTTATGCCAAAATTGTGGCACATCTGAATGCCATCTTGATGGAACTGAAGTGGAAAATTAAAAGCATTTTCGACTGAGGATACTGCAGTAAATGAGGAAATTAGGGAGCTTCATAACAAATAAGTCTCCCAAGATGGCCACCAGATTAGCCCAAATATAACATCAATTTCACCCAAATGCAGTTCATATATAGCCCAATGACAGAAGTGTGTAAAACATTATTTTTTGTTGTTGCAGTTTTATATAGCGCAGACTTGACCCGAAGGCATTGGAGTGCTTTACATGAGCTTCAGTTACATTATACAAGTACACATTCATTTGGGTTTTAGGCATGGGGAGAGTAAGTGATTTGTCAAGAATCACAGTATGTTGAACTGACGTCAAACTCAAACATGGTTCCCCAGTTGCAAAGTCTGAAGATATGGCCAAAACTCCACATCCTCTCCCCTAAATTAAACATATAATCAAGTGATCAACTGAATAAAAGAACATAAAGATAGCAAATAGTTTTAAAGTGCTTTGTTGCTATGTGAGAACTCAGAAACGTTGTCTTCATTTTAGTTTTTTAGAGCATGAATCATAATTTTTATGAGAACAAGACACCCTCATTTTCATAATTTCTAAAGGAAATGTTTTACGTATTACAGTTTGATTACATCAAGATGATGTCAGGTGTACCACACTTTTGTAATAAATATAGAATGTTAGCAATATAGTAGTTCATTCAAATACTGTTGGGAGACAGAGGTCTGTGCAACGGAAAAGGGTGCAGAGGCAACAAGTTGACCATGCTGGGCAGGCGGGATGGGCAGTGGCAGCACAATGGACCATGGAGGGCAGGGGAGAGGGGGGCAGGGACAACAAACCAACAATGCAGGACAGACAAGAGAGGTTGTGGTTATATAACAGACCACTGAGGTCAGAAGGAAGAGGCCGTGGCAGTAAAACCATACAAGCTAACAGACTCCCGATCTTTCTAAGCCCAAAATGACTTTATTTTATCTGTCCCATGCCTAAAATCTCCTCATTTTCAATGTAAGTCAATGAGGAAAATCAATTCCTCAGGTTCTTTTTTCAAAATCTCCCTCTTACCAAGTTCAAAATGTTATGGTACATTGGATCACGGAGGGCAGGAGAAATGGGGTAGGCACATGGGCTCAGATAACAGAGGGCTGGAGGGAGATGAGCAGGTGGACCAAACTGACCTTACACGGCAGGCATCAGAGGTTGCAGCAGCACAATGCACCACACAGTCGAGGGGGATGGCAGTGTAGCGCAATGGACAATAGAAAGCAATAGGGAGTGCACAGGGCCATGCACATGGACAACAGATAGCAGACTGCAGCAAGCTGACCATACCGGACAGAAAGGAGAGTCAGTTGCAGCATAACGGCCCATGGAGGAGCAGGACAAGAAAGAGCAGGGGAAGGTGCTTCACAACATGCCATGCAGAACAGGCAGGAGGAGAAGTTGGAGCACAACAGAGAATGGAGGCCAGAAGGGAGTGGCAGCAAAATGGACTATAGAGGACAGGAGAGAGGGGATAGGGGCATGGAAGTCGGACAGGCAGGGTGAAGGTGTCAGGGACAGGCGTCAGCAATCTGACCGTGAGAGGCAGGTTGGCTGGCCAGTGGCAGTTTAACAGTACCCTCAGAGGATATAGGAGGGGCAGTGGCAGGTCCATGATACATGGTGGGCAAAAAGGAGGGATCACATAGGCATCAGAAGGCAGGGGAAAGGAGAGTAGGCACAGCAAGCTAAGAACAGAGGCTAAGTAGAAGGGCAATGATGGGGCATAGGACTGAGCAGTGGGCATGGACATCAAGCTAAATGGAGGGCAATGACAGCCCATCGGATCATGCAGGCAGGAGGGAGGGGCTGGTGCATGTACTCGGACAACATATGGTAGGGAGAATGTGGACTGGGCCCCAAGCTAATAGGCCAGAGAAGGCGGGAAGGGCATGGCAGAATAACAGCCAGACAGGGCTTTAATCAGGAAACAGGGGCATGGACTTGGACAATGGATGGCAAGGAGTAGGGGGGCAGGAGCAGCAAGCTTGGGTAGCGGCAGCACAAGGCCAAGTCAGGCCCTGCGTCTAACCCCTTCCCCACAGTTCATTGGAATGGGCATCTTAACAATAAAAAAACTAGAAATTCACTGAAAAAACAAAGGTACATGGACTTTATAGCTAGGCTAAGATTTCTCCCATACAAGACCAGTAAAATTCAGTAGTTATAGCTACCTGATCTAACTATAACTTATGCCCCCGCAATGCACTGCTCATGATCTCACATAGTACATCACTCATGACATGGCCAGTGACATCACTTATTACATCACTGATGACAGTTCAGTTAATAAATGCATTGTAAACAGTCCTTCAGCCCAGAGACTCAAGTTACTATCTAATTGTTCTGTCATTTAGGTTTGAAAAATACAAATTAGGGAGAAGTAAATGCACAACGTTCTAAAAATTATGATTGTTAAAAGAAAAATTATACTGTGTATAAATGGCAAATTGGGTGGTGCACCTGCATTCTTCTCTCAGAATCTCCGTCTTGGGTGCATGGCTGAACCGGTTCGGTAAGGTAAGCAGTGTTATGGAGTTTTCGGGCAGAAGAAGAGAAAGCCTGTGGATTACAAAACAGTAAATATCGATATTGTTGAGTCAAAGAGAGGTTCAGCTTCATGAGGACCAAGAGGCAGGGCAAGAGCATAGACTGCTGCAATCATTACTCATGTGACATTAACTGAGAAGTGATACGAATTTTACAACCAATCTCAGACAAGTAGCTGCATGTTCCTGGCTGACCAATCTCACAGATGTTATACCATATAGCTGAGTATGTCCATCATGTGACATGTCTCCAGTTACAGTCCCTCCTGACCACAATAACTTAATTAGAGGAGTTTGACATTTAAGCCGGCACGCTACTCAGCATTTTCCAAATCAATGCACATCTTTCTAGTACACAGGGCTGTGTAGGGCTCTTTGAGTCATGCTGGCTTACCATTGAAATAGACAGGCATTGTTAATAACTTTTTTCTTCTAACTGCCGGTAGTCCCGACTCCGAATTCTGACTCTGTCCCGACCAAAATGAGATTGAGAGAGATAGCAAACACAAGGAGATGATGGTTGGAGCGCATAAACTTTCCCGAAACTCAACCCCAGTTACAGATCTAGGTTGAATCCATCCTCGTTCTTTTGCTCACTTCTCTACCCCAGTTCAGCCACAGCTATATGCAAATCAGTCTTGACCCTGTGCCTCATGGGAACAGTCCAGCCCGAACTGCCAAGCCATGTCTTCCCTGTACCAGAAACAAGCATCCTGGGACCGGTTTTGAGCTAACAGCCCTTATCAGTAAGGCTGGCTTGAATCCAGTGGCAAAGTAAGCAAGGGACCTACGTCTGGACATACCCTGCCAAGTTAAGGCGAACAAAGCAAACGCAAAGACATGATGGACGAGGTGCTGAAACTTTACAGACACTCACCCCCAGTCACAGATCTGCGTTGAATCCATCATCGTTCTTTAGCTCACTTTGCCACCCCAGTTCAGACACAGCTATATGGGAACAGTCCAGCCCGAACTGCCAAGCCATGTCTTCCCTGGACCGGAAACAAGCATCCTGGGACCAGTTTGGGGCTAACAGACTCCATCAGCCAGGCTAGTTTGAATCCAGTGGTAAAGTAAGCAAGGGACCCATGTCTGGGCATACCCTGCCAACTTAGGGCGAACAAAGCAAACACAAGGAGATGATGGACGGAGCGCTGAAACTTTTCAGACACTCACCCCCAGTCACAGATCTGGGTTGACTATATCATCGTTCTTTAGCTCACTTCGCCACCCCAGTTCAGACACAGCTATATGCAAATCAGTCTTGACCCTGTGCCTCATGGGAACAGTCCAGCCCGAACTGCCAAGCCATGTCTTCCCTGGACCAGAAACAAGCATCCTGGGACCGGCTCCTCATGCATCTCAGATATTTCCTTTATCATTCTGTCTCTGTCTTCCCATGTATATTTAATGAGTATGCACAGCATGTTCTTAGAACTGCGCCTCTTTGGAGTGTTTGGGACTACTATTGTCCGGCTGTGCTTCTGCTGGCATCGCGCACCAGCTGACTACGGGCTCGTTTTCAGGATGAACCCTTTGCTTCTTTGGTATTTACATGGAGGAATCGGAGCCGGCCGCTCACCACAATCGAGGACTTCAATCACCAGGAATCCCGAAGCACCGGAGTTTTACGGAGGGAGCGTGCGTGTACTCCGTGCACTTATCGGCTCCCTCATGGGTACGATGCTGGGGTTTTTTTACGTCTCTGGCTGGCGGCTAGGGAACAGGGGATTTCTAATGGTACAGGACACGTACAAGTTGAGGCTTAAACTGTGAAATATCTTCATGATAAGATTTGTTTCAAGAACTGTCAGTCCATACAGACAGGCCGCTGCATATAGAACACAAGACTTTGTGATTACTGTTCTTTTCTGTGTCGCGGAAAGCCATTCAATATGGTTTGCAATTAGATTTACCTAACGGCTAGAACAGTGACTAACGTATTATCACGGACGAAACGGACTAAACGTGACAGAGTAAAATACTCTGTATTCAAGTTCCCTCACTTTTCCGACTTGTCATTCAAGATCGGACAAGGTTTGCTCTTACCAATCAGAAACGCTAGGCGGTGGAGCAAAATTACGTGCCTTACATCCCAAGACTTCAGGACCGATTATTATAATATTGCGGCATCAGGAACTTCCTATTGGAAGGAAGGAACAATACTCTGCATTATAGTGCGATTCACTGGGACTACCAGGGAGCCCCTAAAGAAAAATTCCCACAACAAGTGCATGAACATTGAAAACAACAAATGCACATGGTCAACAAAACTTTTTTTTAAACTAAAGAAAATAGGATAAAAACAATGGAGGATGAAAATGAAAGATGGCTGCCTGCGCAAACATTATTTGCACGTGCACCAGGAAAAGGACAGGCAACTACGATATATCGCATTAAAGAATCTCCCTCCAAGATTATGTGGACAAACAGATGGTACCGCGAGGCCTAAGAATCTATGTCACCCTATCACATGAATCTCCCAATCCTTGCATGTTGGAGGAGTGGGTGGATAATTCTGCCACCAGTTCTAAGAATATGCTGTGGATGCTCATTAAATATGCATGGGAAGACAGAGACAGAATAATAAAGGGTATATCTGAGATGGATGAGGAGCTGAAACAAAATAGTGGACAAGATACCATAAACAAATTCAAGGAAGATTTAAAAGGAAGTCTGCTCGAACATGAAGAAGATATTAAATTTCGCAAACAGAGGAAATTACACCGCGACTGTGTCGACTATGAGGATGGACGGATTTTAACCTATAGTAACAAATATGATCATCTTTATAACACCAATACATGAAGACGTGACATTTCCAACTAGTGCCAAGCAAGATCCTCCCTCTACAACACTAACAAGCGACTCAGATACAGATGTATCTATAAATACAGCAAGTGCATCCTTAGAAGTCGAAGTTCTCACAAAACCAGCTAGGTTTTTAGACGAATACCGGATGCTGAGGAGGGGGCGGCAAACGGGAAGAACAACAGCCCCCACACCAACTCCAACACCGAGGGGATGCGGCAGAGGTCAGGGACAAGGAAGAGGAAGAGGCAGGGGTACTGAAAACAATGGGGAATCAAACAGAAACAGAGGAAACAAAAACACAGAGTCCAAGGGAAGCAAACGAGGTGGCTCCAGGAAGAAACACCAATAATGGCACATAATGAAGTAAAATAAAACCATCATTAACTTATCAACCCGTTCGCTTACACCCTATGAGAGCAAAACACTTTGTTTAGGACTTACTTTTTGCCCTACAGAGATATTCAATTACTCAGAGACACGTGTGGATATTTTTTAATTTATTAGGAAACTTAAGCTCAAAAAGTGTGTTATACCCCACATTGTAATTCGCATGTGTTAGTTCATATTTGTATGGTGTCTTTCTTTAAGAAAAGAATGTTAGTGCAGTTGCCTGGGAACACTGTGTGGGCATTCTTTTTAGCTGTTTGAACATGGAAAGCTGTTTGCTGTAAGCGGTGTTTCTCCAGTCTGCTGCCTCCGCAGTTTATCTTCTGCAATAAACGACTTCTTTCAGTACCTCTGACTCGTCGATTACTACAAAATTATTGGCGACGAGGATCTACCTGCATTACTGTTGATGCAAGTCAAGTGGGTTTGGGGTGTGTTATTACTCAAGACACTCAAGCTCGTGAGAACACCATTGCGTTTGCATCTAGAGTTTTAAGAGATGGAGAGATACACTACTCTGTAATTGAAAAAGAGTTATTGTCTTGTTTGTGGGCTGTTGAGAAATTTCGTTCGTATATCTGGGGTAAGCGTTTTCTATTGAGGACTGATCATAAACCTTTAGTCAACATTCTCAGTGCAGGAACTAGTAAATGTTGTTCACCAAGGATTGTAAGGATGGTTTCACGGCTTATGCAATACCAATTTGATTTGGTACACGTTTCTGGTGGAAGAAATATGAGAGCAGATTTTTTTTCTAGGTTTCCTATCGGTGAGGAAAAAAGGGAATTCTTGAAGGAGAACGAGGATGATGACAATGATTCGGATGATTCTTTTATTGCATTGCTGCAGTAGATCTTTCCGAACATAGTGTTGGGAGTGAAGGAAGTTGGTTAGAAGCCATTTCTCAAGATGAAGGACTACAACAAGTGTGTGAGTGTGTAAGGAATGGTTGGCCGAGAGTAAGTACGTTGCCACATTATTTGCAATCTTTTTGGAAGGTGCAATCAGAAATTTCAATTAAAGGGTGGTGTTTTGGTTCGAGGAGATAAACTTATCCTTCCCATTAGTTTGAGAAGGAACATCATTTTCAAGGCTCATGAGGGACATCTTGGTTTAACTTTCACTAAACGGAGAGTCCGCCATTGTTTTTGGTGGCCATCTATGGATAATGATATTGGGGATGTTGTTGATGTGTGCAATATCTGTAGAAGCTCGGATAAGGGATTGAAAATTAAGACACCTCCTCTTCTTCCTATTGAGTGTCCGTCTTCTCCTTGGTGTAAACTGGGGTTGGATATCATGGGTCCAATAGAGGGTATGGTAAATGGGTGTCGTTTCATTTTGGTTTTGATTGACTATGCTTCGAAATGGCCTGAAGTGAAAAAAGTTAAGGATACCTCATCTTCCAGTGTGATTGCATTTTTAAAAGAGGTGTTCATCCGAGAAGGATTTCCTGAAACACTAGTAACAGATAATGGTACCCAGTTTGTCAGTTCAGAATTTGATGTGCTTTTAAGGTCGTGTAACATTAAACATGTACAAAGTTCATTATATCACCCGCAGTCTAATGGTCAAGTGGAGCGTATGAATAGAGTGGTAGGAGAATGTATTAGATGGGCAAAGTATAATAATGTGAACATTCAGAGTTCGATCGACAGTAAGCTTGGGTTCTATAGAACGACTCCTCACTCTACAACTAAGGTATCACCTTTTGAGCTATTGAGAGGGCGTAAAGCCAATACCAGTTTTAAACCAGGGTGGATGAATAAATGGATCAAATCGGTTCATGATATAAATAATCTCATGAACATTGTTAAAAGAAATGTTGCGTTGTCACAGGCCAAACAAAAAAAAATGGTTTGATGAGAAGAATTGTACTGGGTTGGTGGAATTGCATGTGGGAGATTTTATTCGTATTAAATCCTCTATTCATGAAAAGAAGGGGATGAGTAAGTTTGGACCACCTGTCCGTGTTATTCGTATTGGTAAGAATGCAGTACAGGTCGAGGGTGGAAATTGGTGGAATGTAGGGAAAATTGTTAAAGATCAAGTTAAAGAGACTTCTTGCAATAGGGGGATTGGTGCTAACGGTGCTGATGTTTCTTTATCTCATGAAACTATTGATGCTCATGCTTCTCTGAGAAGGAGTACCAGAATGAAAATGATTCCTAAACGTTATTGCGTTTAGGAGGAGTACCAGAATGAAAATGATTCCTAACGTTATTGCATTTGAATTTATGTAGTAGTTTTGTATGGTTTATAATGTATAGTTTTGTGTATTTTAAGGCTGTTTTGATGTGTTGCTTTTATTTTTGTGTTGTTTTTTTTATTTATTGAAGAAAGGGGGATATGTTATACCCCACATTGTAAATCGCATGTGTTAGTTCATATTTGTATGGTGTAGTTCTTTAAGAAAAGAATGTTAGTGCAGTTGCCTGGGAACACTGTGTGGGCATTCTTTGTAGCTGTTTGAACATGGAAAGCTGTTTGCTGTAAGCGGTGTTTCTCCAGTCTGCTGCCTCCGCAGTTTATCTTCTGCAATAAACGACTTCTTTCAGTACCTCTGACTCGTCGATTACTACAAAGTGGCATAATCTAAAAAATAGCAGGCCACCTAATATTGGCGAAAGAACAAGGGAAAATCTGGTGCTTTACAGTAGGATATGCTGAAATATTACAGGTCATAATGGACCTTAACCTCACCCAAGATAACGACGTCAATGGTGGAGCGTACTCTAATGATTTTGACATTCCAATGGATAGAGCAGAATGTACTCATTTCAAACCATGCTCTGTATTCTATCCTAATGTTCCACATGATGAAGTAGATATGTTCCACGATGTTGTGACACAAGAATTTCTCAAACAAAAACATCAGAACACCAGTAGGAATCTTCTACCGTCCAATTTATCCGGCAAACAGGGAAATATCATCTTGTCACTTTCCAAAGATAAAAACATTGTAATGCGCCTGTCTGACAACGGCAGCAATTTTGTACTATGGAGTAGACAAATGTATATCCATGAGGCCCTTAGACAGTAACAAGATGGCAGATTTTATTGTGTATTTAACACCACCACATACAACGAGAGCATTACAACTACTTGGAGGAAGCTTACGGAATGGCAACAGACTGGGATCATCACGTGGCAAGAATACAGCTTTCTCAAAAAAGATTATCTTAGACTGCCCATTCTGTATCTTCTGCCTAAGATACACAAATACCCCCCAGTCCCTCCTGGTAGACCTATAGTGTCATCAATAGGGAGAGTGTATGAAAATATATCTAAATATGTGGATCATTTTTTAAGAGATTTTATAACCACATTACCATCTAATGTGTGAGATTCAAAGTATTTTTTAAGCAAAATTTAAGGCATTGTTTGGATGAGGAATATTTCCTCACCACCCTTTAAACACCAAACATATAGGGTATCTTGAACACAACAACATGCTTGCAGAGATGATGATGTAATCCCTAACTGATTATATTTTCAAGTTTAATGGAGAGCCCTACAGGTAAGTGCTTGGCATGGCAATGAGCACGTGCTTTGCGCCAAGCTTTGTGAATTCTTTTTTTGGGCCTATGGGAGGAGGAGATCCGCAAGGAAAGTTTGCTCCAATATGACATTCAGAAAGTGGTGGTCTGGATGAGATACATAGACAATCTATTTATTGTCTTGAAATGGAGTGAAATAGAAGCTAGTAACTTTGTTGAGAAACTCAACATTAATTCCTACAATATAGTACTTAGCCACAATATGAGCAGACAACGTATCGGCTTCCTTGATGTTAGAATTGAAGTATGTCAGGGCATTTTAACTACCTGCCTCTTCCGAAAAGAAACAGCGGGCAACAATCTTCTTCATGCCTTCAGCAGCCACCCAGATGCTTTCAAGTGGAGCATCCCATATGGGGAGCTGCTGAGGGCAAGAAGAAACTGTATTTCCGATGAAGCCTACCATGCAGAACAGGAAATCATGATTTCAAGGTTGCAAGCATGTGGATACCCAGACTGGGTACTACAAAAGGCCATAAACAAAATGGACAAGATAAACCTACAACAAACGCTCGAAACATCTGAGAAGGAAACCACCGATAATGATACCAGGGTCATTCCGACATTCAATAGGAATTCATGGAAAGTACACAAAGTGTTAGCAGACCACTGGGACATACGCAAGACAGATTCCATTGTGGGACCTACACTTAATGACAGATCTATGATCACATATAGAAAGGGCAGAAGTTTCAGGGACATCCTAGTGCGGGGAGACATTACAGAACAACACATAGCCAACACACACAATCTGAAAGCTTTCTTTCTGTGTGGGCACTGTAAGGCCTGTAAATCTAGCCACATGGTAAAAGAGTTTAAAGTACCAGGTTTGAGAGCAAACAAAATCATAACACAGTTTCGAACATGCAGCACCAGCTTTGTTATTTATGTCTTGGAATGTCCATGTAGCAAAAAGTATGTTGGAAGTACAACCTTTATGGTCAAAAAGAGGATTTTAGAGCACCTCGGAGCCATCACTAACAGAGATATTCATTATTCGATGGCCAGGCTTTTCCAAGACTGCCACCAATCCAATAAATCCCTTCTCCGCTTCTATGCAATTGAGCAGATTAATATGGGACATAGAGGCGGGAACAGGAAATTAGCCCTACGCAAGAGAGAATCCAAATGGATCCTTGATCTAGAAACCTGGTTTCAGGGGGGCCATAATTTAGATGAGGAGCTGGCAACTCATCTGCGTGATGATTGAGTGAGCTTTTCTGTCTTTTCATATCTCTGTTATGTTTCGATTTTCAGTTTCCTCACCAGAACAGTACATGAACTGTAAATTGATTTTATTTGTATGTATGAACGCATTTTATTCACAATAGGTGTTATCACGAACCTTTGGTCAATTTTTGTCTTTTCACAGGAGGAAAGGAAGGGGCCCATCGCACAAGACGGACACTTCACGGGTTCCCTACCCTTTTCTTCCCCGGGCTCGGGTTTGCACCAGGACACAATAAGGAACTTTTATCCAATTTTGAAATCACTAATTGGATCCTTAATTGGTTGATCAAATGTGTTTTTATGTTTTGTCTTTTGTTGTTTATTTGTTGACTTGGACTGCCTCTTATCTTTGCCACTTGGCTGGAATAATTTGTATGTATGGCTTTAGAACTACAGGTCTTAGGGATTACAATATGCTTTTATGCAAGTGCCACTGAACTGAACTGTTTTTTCTTTGGTTATACCATGTACGAAATCCCATTCAAAAATGGTCGCTGTTGTAACATTGCCATCACAGTGAATATGAGCAATAGCAATAAAGCACAAAGCTCAGTTCAATGCTTCACCATAATCTCGTCGGTCTTAATTCTATCAAGTACTGCCTTCGCCAGTTCCAGAACTCACACAAGCCCTGATCCCATGATGAAGTGTCAGGAGACACGAAACGCGTCGGGAGGGACGAGATTATGGTGAAGCATTGAACTGAGCTTTGTGCTTTCTTCCAATAAATAACGGCAAGAAACCTACGTACCTGGTGGCTCCTTCTTAACAAGCAATTGTTTTCGATGGATTTGAAGCGGCCCTGCTTGAGTCGCGAAGAGAGCCCCGCTGCACTTGCGTGCAGCCCTGCCATCGCGCCAACCGACGCAGTGCTTTAAGGGTGGTACGGCCTTTTGGAGGATGTAAGCTGCACTTTTCTCCAGCAACAGTGTGTTCCCAACCCACTGGGGATTTAATTTTACAAGTGAATGGAACAGCGACTCACTAGAGAAGATTCCGGCACTACGAAGACCAACAGGCCACGGGGTGGCCACGCCCACATGGGCATGGTCTTAATTCTATCAAGTACTGCCTTCGCCAGTTCCAGAACTCACACAAGCCCTGATCCCATGATGAAGTGTCAGGAGACACGAAACGCGTCGGGAGGGACGAGATTATGGTGAAGCATTGAACTGAGCTTTGTGCTTTCTTCCAATAAATAACGGCAAGAAACCTACGTACCTGGTGGCTCCTTCTTAACAAGCAATTGTTTTCGATGGATATATATTTATGTATATATATAAATATATATATATCTACGTATATATATTTGTTATATTTTAAACATTTTGAAATTATGATATAACTTAAAATTATTCGTTCAATAATTGTTTTTTGTGTGGATATATGTAAATATGTATTAATTATTCTATATGCGTGTTTAACTTGTTTAAATTACGTTTATGATATTTATTAAAATATATATTAAATCTATTATATTTTTAATTAATGTTACTATTTCATATGTTCAATATGTATTATGTTAGTTTACATATATTTAAAAAAATATTTAATAGCATATTTATTACATTGGGGAAAAAAATCTAGATATTTTGGTGCTTACCATTATAAGTATAAGATGACGTTATTTTTGACCTCGATATTTTGGTCACGATATTTTGGTATGGGGATATTTTGAGGGTTGATATTTTGTCAGTGAACCGTTTATGGGTTGCATCTACAACACTAGTAATACTCTAAATCTGCCCACCTCAAATATCTGTTTTTCAAGCAAAATGTTTTACGCATAGGATTTAGCGTAGCGCTGTCCATGCCGAGCTAGGAACATGAACAAGCATTTTGCCATGTTCACAGCAAAGCCTTTGCGCATAGGATAAACTTGTGCTATCCATCCTCAGCTGAAAAATGACAACATTCACAACCTATCAAAACATTTTACCAAGGTACATTTGCTTAGGTGTTAAAGGCATGGGAACATGAATTCCACTGAGTGCAATTTTCCATATCGGTAACTACCACTAGGATATTTCATATCACCAGCAGGACTGGACTGGCCATAGCGGGCACCGGGCATTTAGCCGGTAGGCCGCTAGGGTGGGGGCCGGTTTTGGGCCCCTGGGAGGCCGTTTTTTTTACCGGGTTTCGGCAATATCAGCCCCCTGTAACAAAATCGGCCGAAACCGGCCCTCACAAACTGCTCGGCTGCACTCCCCCTCACCCCAGGAGGGAGCGGTTGAGCAATTTGCCAGGGCCGGTTTCTGTTCCCAGTCCGGCCCTGATCACCAGTGGCACTGCATTTTGCAACAACACCGAAAGGTAATTCCGGTGGAGCTTTCACCTCAGCAGGGCAGAGAACATGTAAGATATTTTATGTAAGGAGTCCTTTAAGATTTCTAAAACTAGATTTTTACAAATTTGAGAAAGTCAGTTTCGCTTGTCAATGTCATTGCACCTGAGCATCATCAGTAACCCCAAAAGATTTAAATAGATTGTGACATTTGAATGGCCTCAAAAGTTTCAAAATTCTGCTGCGTTGTGGCATAAAGTTTTCCCGCGTAGCTACATTTTGATGCCGTCATCTTGTAATATTGGAATCTATCCATTTACCATATTATAAAATGATTTGTGACCTTTCTCTGTGTAGGCCAAAAGATTTTCAAAGAAATGCTGTCACGCCTCACTTAAATTGCACTAAGGCTCAGCATTCGAGTGCAACAAAGTGCTGCAGGTCGGCCAGGATTCAGTGCCAGACGAGAGGACCAGCATTGTTTCATTTTACTGAAACATGTTTTGCTTTCATAAAGATTATTTTTACTTTGCAGCAATGAGCTTCAGCCATTCACTGCAAACAATCACTGTGGACTCTTTAACTCACCCAGGAGCTCTCCTCAGTGGGATAATGGCCAGCAATCCATAATGCTTTTGAAGGCAAACGGAATTAATGTCCTCTTTTATGCCATGAAGGTAGCTCTGTTGTGCGTTTGATTGATCGCAGGGAAGTATATGTCAATGAAGGGATCAAAGATTTGTAAGTAATAGACTCCTGTTTCTATATCTACATAATGACATAATTTGCACTTTAACAATGCTATTCTTCCAATAAAGTAGATTGGTGTCGTGGGCCATTATGCAAGCAAGGACACTAGCCCCTGTGTTCAGCCTAATCAGTAGAAAACGTACATCATTGGGATTCAAGAGACTCTCACAACGCTAGGACCCAGTGCCACTGCACCTGCTGCACCATTGATAGATATGTCACTGTAGTCATCTCATCCAGTCAAATAAAAATGCTTCAAGTCTCATTGTGAAACAGGCCCCCACACAATATAATGGATTAATGGAAGTACATCTATTCACCTGATTTGATTCACACATTTATCTCTTTCTCTGGAGCGCTAGTTTATTAGTTTTGGGTCTCCATATGTTACAATATACATCTACTGGGGGTTTGGGTCCACCCCTTCCAACAATTATTATTTATTCTTCAATTAGCCTCTTGCGGCAATTGACTTGATACTTTGACAATCATGTCTTGGCTCAGCCCAATGAAGTAATCAACTTTTACTATCACTATCACTATCATGCTATGGTATTTTGGCTGTTTCCTTCCACATCCACTTGAATGCTTGCATTGAACCGCACAAGGTATTACTTTAACACTATAGCCCTCTCTGTCTATGCCCATTGCCTCCTAGCTGTCAGTCTTGCTCTACTCCTAGTCTCTGTTCCCTTTCACCTCTCTCCAGGGGTGTAGCCCGCAGCCCCAGCGGTGTTGGGGGAAGGAGGAGGCAGTCTTCTGTACATAAAGAGGGGCCCCTCAGCCTGTCAGCTCAGGTGTAAGGATATTGCCAGGGGCCCGATCACCATTCCTTGCACCCCCCTCTAAGGTTTCCTTACACCACTTCCCCTCTCTCCAGAGTCGGACTGGGACAGAATATAGGCTGGAACACCAACATAAAAGCGGTCTCCATTAGCGAATGGGATAGCTAAAAAGGAGGCCAACATTTTCAAATTGGGGCAGTTTTGAACTTGTAAAGACATGCAGTATAGGTGTTTTGCAAGATCTAAAAGGCTGCATGCACATGTGCTTGCTGCAGGCAATGTTTGTGTAATATGAGCCCACTTCAATATAATACCGGCCCACAAACAGCAAATGGCCCACACAGAGACACTGCCAGATCTCCGTATAGCCAAGTCCGACCCTGCCTTCTTCCTTTGTGTACTCATTTATCCCACCCACCACTCATTCATATATCCTTAGTGTCCCTCCCTCTTTTCACTCAGCACTCCTCTTTCTCTCTTGGTTCTCATAATGCTATGTCAAGAACAGAGGCCCCTGATCATGCTTCTCCTTCTTTGCTGTTAATTAACACAATTTTACTGCAGTCAATAAAAATGTTACTTTTTGCAAAAACTACATTTCCCATAAATCACAACATGAACTCACATACTATGCACAAATCACCATGTCACTGTTCATATAAAGTGAGGTGCTGCCATCCTAATATCCTCCAACTGTGCACTGTCCATGGAACGCCGTAGATCAGTGTTGATCCGCATCGATCCTAAACTGGTGGAACGTGCGACGGCAGAGGCGGGACCTATAGCCAACAGTATGCTATATGGGGACAAATTCATTAAGGACCTGGGCAAATTTGTTTATAGCTTCATGGTGCTCAAATAAGCCCAATCCTCCCTACATAGGATTTTCCACCAGTGCCTTTTACCTGGGCTGGCAGTTACAGAGCACGACTGCCAGGCTGAGCCAATTCCTGAAGCCCTACCAATGCCATCCCATCTAAAGGCCAAGCTCTGCCTACCTGCCCAGAGATGGCTTTTACCCAAGTAGAGCTTGAGGAGGGTGATACCGTTATGGAAGAGGCTCCTTCTGTTCTCAGGGCAGGACGCATATTTTCTCACCAATTGGACCTCTATGATGTATGATCCTTGGGTGCTGGAGACAAACTCAGGTTACAAGATCAAATTTTTTGGGGTACCTATCCAGTCCTCTCCTTCCTGGCCCTTCCATTTTCCCAATGAGAAAGGGACTTTATTGAAACAGAAATATCTAAACTGATGCGCAAAAACGCAATTTGCCTTTGTCAACCCGATCCCTCAGGCTTTTGCAGCAATATCTTTGTGGTGACCAAGAGAGAAGGGGGCTCTTGTCTAGTCATCAATCTAAAAGAATTCAACAGGTGGATTCTTTACTGCTAATTCAAAATGGAAAGGCATTCCCCTTCTAAGAGACCTGCTCAGAGAACAGGACTAGATTGTGTGTGTTAATTTGAAAGGTGCATGCCTCTCCATCCCGATCTATCAGTTCATCATGCTCCCCTTTGGTCTCTCTTCCCCTTGGTTCTTTACCTTGCTTATGTGCGCAGCAGTAGAACATCTTTGGACATTAGTGTTTGTCTGATTATTTACCTCGACAATATTCACCTGATGACCCAGAAAAAAATTCTTACTATTACAGCATTTGAACTGGACAATCAAATTGCTCCAGGATCTAGGTTTCCTTATCAATGAAATCCTCGTCCTCTTTCCGTCCCTGCACATAGGATTTCTAGGATTTCAGATCAACTCCCAGAGATTACAAGTGTCTCTTCCTCAACAGAACCTAAAAACAGTGGCAAAAAAAAAATGTCCCACCCTTCACAAAAACACGATATCTTTGCTAATTCTGGCCAGAATAGTGGGCCTTCTGGATTTTTCTATTCAGGCCATATTTCCCGCCACACTCCATTAGAGAGCCCTTACATGATGTAAAATTCACCATCTTCAAAGGGAGATCACCTACTCAGAATTAGCGAGCATGGCCCCAGAGACCAGAATGGAGTTACAGTGATGGTTGGACCACATGACCACCTAGAACAACAGAGCCATATTCGGTTCTCGACCAGATGTTATCATACTTTCCTAAGCCAACTCGTCAGGCTGGGGTGCCACGTGCAACAATATTTCTACCAGAGGGCATTGGTCCACGGAGAAAGCGGGCCTCCATGTAAATTGTCTAGAGCTTTTAGCAGGTTCCTTCATGATAAAGAGTCTAACACCTCGTACAGCCAATTGTTGCATCCTGCTGAGAATGGACAACATCTCAACGGTCCGCTACATAAACAAACAAGAAGGGACAAACACCTCAGTGTTAATGGAGAATGCAAAACCCTTTTGGCACTACTGCCTTCAACACCGCATTTCAGTGATGGCAAGGTATTTTACCAGCCAGAACAATGTAGTGGCTAACTGGAACTCACGATATCTCTTCCAGCGAATGAAGACTACATCCATCTATCTTTTGCGTCCTACAGGACAGCTGGGGTCCATGCCACGCTGATTTCTTTGCGTCCCGTCTGTCCACTCAAATGGAGAGGTTTTTCTCATGGTGTCTCTTGCCACAGATGCCTTCCTCAAGGTCTGGAAAGGTCCTCTGCATTACACCTTTCCCCATTCCTATTGCTTCCGAGAGTGTCAGCATACTCCTACCCCATGGAAAGCATAGCCTTGGTTCCCTGTCTTGCTAGAGATGTCACACGATTCCCCGGTTCAACTTCCTTGGTTTCCGGATTTCCTACTGCATCCTGCAGGCATACAACATCCTCTCCTTCTCCAGGGTTGTCTATGTCTCATGGCCTAGCACATTTCAGGAAACGCTGGTATCTGTCATGCCTTTTGGACCAAGCTGTTTCATTCATATCCAATTCCTAGTCTGAGTCCACCCACACACACTATTCATCTGCCATACGGAGATGGTTGAATTGGTGAAACAAATGGTATTTGGATCCTGTATTGGCCTCGATTACTTGTATCATCAATTTCCTAGCAGAAATGCCTTCTTCTGGGTTAACATATTGTTCCGAGAACAACTATTGTTCTGCAAGTTCGGCAGGCCACTCACTCATAGATGGGAAACCGATTGGTTAACCCCTTCTCATAAGCAGAATCATGAGAGGCATCCATCTTGCGAATCCTCCTCATCCAAAGTATTCAGTCCTTTGGGACGTTAAAATTATTCTTATTTTCTTACAAAGATGGCTGACCATTCGGATCTATCCAGGAAACAACTTTCAGCAAATTTGACCATCCTCTTGTAGGAATGTGTCTGATGTCAAAGATCTATATCTTACAGGTAGAGTATTTCCACCTGACGGGGCACCATTTACACTGTCAAGGAGAACTAAGACACTTTCTCAGCAGATTATGTATCCCAGTAGTTTTCCTGCTGATCTCAAATTGTGCAGTGTGCAGTGTCTGAAAGTGTACGAGGATCGTACTAAGGAATTGCGTCAGTCTACAGTGGGTCAGCTCTTAATTGTCCTTCAGAAACACTTTCATCCGGAATCATCAGCTACGTTAGCCCGCCGGGTGAAATGGATTCTGTCTGAGGCCAATATAGATGTTTCTAGATTTGGAGCCCACTCAGTGAGAGGAGCCATAGCATAAAAGTCAAACGCCTTAGGTTCTTATCTCTAAAAAATAATGAGAACAGCAGATTGGTCTGCTGATTCCACTTTCAAAACCTTTTACTACGAGCCAATCGCAAATGTATCTTCAGTAATGCTGGAACAGCTTTGAACAAGCAAAATTCAAATCCTCCGGTCCTGAAATAGAATAAAAAACTTCTAGCTAACCCATCAAGAATTTACTATTCTAAGAACAACTCAGGGGCGAGGATTATCCCACCCTAAATTGATTCATACATTTAAGTACTAAATATATGTTTTGTGATATCCCACCCTTTTGCATTATTGTATTCCAATGCCTGAGGTCCATATATATAGCATGGGTGGTATATACAGATTTTCTTTGTGTTCTCTAGACCAGAAGCATAACTGGACGACTGCAAAATAACTACCAGGTTTACAGTTGTTCTGTTGTGGCGATCAGTGGATCATAAGATGGTGGCACCTCACATAAACAGCAATATGGTGATTGGTGCATAGTATGTGATGTCATGTTTTGATTTATGGGAAGTGTAGTTTATGCACAAAGTTTAATTTTGATTTGATGCTGTGAAATTCTGTTAATAAACAGCAGAGAAGGAGAAGCATAATCCTTACCTCCAGTGCTTGATAGAATTCAAAATTCGTGATGCGTTAGCTAGAGAAAATGTTCGTACTGCCGCTTTTTATATTTCGCAGAAACAGTTCTGTCTTCTTTTTGTTTCTATGTTAAAAGAAATTCTAGTAGGAGAGCCTTTCATATAGCCCTTTTTTATATGTCTTAGAAACCGATGCAGGATATAATTAAGGTTCTACTTGCTATCTTCCTTTTAACTGAAATAGTAAAAACAATACAGTCCGCCATTCCTTTCGAGCCTGGCTTTAATGTGCTATGCTGTATACAGAAGCACATTGAACCCAGACCTATGAGCTTTGCTGATGTTTTTTGTGTGTTCTGTGTCTCTGCCTACTGCTTTCCCTCGCTGACTCTTACCTCAGTGTAGCTCTCTCCACTCACACTCTTATTCTCAGACTGTTCATCCTCTAATTCAAGAGTTTATCTATATTTAAAGTATATCCAACCTTTTTATTCGATCCCCATTCTATACTTGCCTCTCTCGGTCTTAACCTGTAGAGCAGTTGTACTCTTTTACACGTACTTCTGCATCCCCTGTCTTGTCATGCCTGCACTGTCTCCTATTTCTTTGCAATAACTTTCTATCTCTGTATTACTTCTCCATGTGCATGTTTGAATTTACAGTATGTTCTCTCTCAGTGTTGATGTTCCGAGTTTGTTCTCATTCCTTGATCTCTCATTAAAGTTCTGTCTTCTGTTTTGGCACCCCGATCTATCTGTGGCCTGTATCTCTGTTGCTACCAACATCATCCATTCATTCATCCATCCAGTTTGCAGCTCTCATTAGTGCTGCTGGTGCTTTGGCACCGGGGCATTGGAGTCTGAGAAGCCAATCCTGCTTATGAATGTCTTTACTACCCAGCTAAGGGACAGAGAGGCACATTTCATTGCTTGCATTTCGTTCCAGGGCCCCTTTCCTACACTGCTGCTACCTACCTATCTACCTAGCTTATTTTGACTTGATCACTGTTTCTCTGTTCCCAGGCTGTCTTCCATCCCTCCATTGAGACCTCTCTTAGTTCTTTTTTCCTCTTTTCATTGACAGTCTGGCTTTGTTCTTTCTCTCTATATCTCCCTCCATATTAGCTTTGACCTCATACTCTGTATTCATAGTCTCCTCTGTCCTCTTTCTATGGACACCAAATATTTTTGCCACACTCTCTGCATTCCATTTCTCTCTTGATCTCAATTTCTTTCTCTCTGCTTCAGTCTCCCTTTCCTCCTCTGCATGAACAGCCTGCCTCTGTTGCTTCAAGGCACTGGCAATATAGCCTTAGGGAAACACCCAATAAACCCTTGAGGGCTTGGGCAGATTTGATTGAAAAAGTAGTGTGCCAACAAGGGATTTTGTTTGGAAAGGTTAGATTGTTTTGTAAATTATGGAAAATTAATTATTAAATGAGTTCAAAACTGATACTCAACCACATATTATTAACTGAATTAATCCGAGATATACAACACACACGGGGTATCTTTTTCGTGAAAAAATCACCGATTTTTTTATATAAACAATCAATAAAAAGGAGTACAAATAAACAATTGAATGTGCAGTGTAACATGAAAAGAGAAAAAATTGAATGTTATCCACAGTTCATGAAACTAAATATCCAATCCAGTAAAGAACACAGAGATCTATCTCATATTAGGAGAGCAATCAACTGTACATAGATGTTGTGGAAATGGATAATGTAGTCGACGTTTCGGTCTGTAGGGGCGTCAATCCGTCAGACCATCTTCAGGACAGTGGAAATTTCTAAAAGGGACTCCTGTATAAACATAGTGTCAATTAATTACAACAACTTAAACATAATTGTTCTCTTCATACTGGATAGAGAAAAGAGAGATAAAATGGACAAACAGTGCTGTCTAAATCTTTTTCTAATTGCAACACTAAAAATGTTGTCTATTGTATCCAATGCCCATGTGGCTTGAATTACATAGGCAAGACAACACAAATGGCAAAAAGTCGCATTTTACAACATCAGTCTAGAATTAGATGCAAAGTTGAAAATGCCCCACTTGTTGATCATTACACACGACTGGGACACACAGAGAAAGAGATGCTATGGTGGGTCATAGAAGTGGTGAGACCTACGATTAGGCAATCCAACGTAGATCATATACTTACGATCAAAGAAAATCAATGGATCTGTAAAACCGACAACATTAAACGGGGTTTGAACACAGCAACAGAATGGCATACCTTGGCATGCCTTACCTGAGTCTGTATCTTTCTAGCCAAAAGATTACCCATCTTTCACTGTATCTATTGAAAATGCATCTTCTTCTACTGCACAAAATCTTGTCTGTTTTGTACAACTGTACTTCTAAATATGTACTATAAGAATATGATGTGTTATTTGCTTTGCATTGATGCTTAAATGTTGTTATAGTAGCTAAAAATCGACCTAAAATACGACATGTAAAAATCTATGACTTCTCTATGGAAGCAATCCTTTTTGTAAACACACTGTATAATGATAACTCTGTATCTATGATTTTACATTCACCAACAAGTTGAATCAGTATGATGTATTAATTGTGATACTTTTCGATTTACATGTTGTAACCATATCTTATACTGACACACACTATAGTCACAATGTCACATGTACTATTAATTTAAACCAATATGATATGTCAACTGTGACTCTTCTGATTTACTTTCTGTTACTTTCTTTCACTGACACTACTTGATTGCAACTAGAATTCCATCTTGATCTACCATAATCTAACATATAGAATGTGATAGTTTACGCATTTCACTGTTCCAACATGGCCGCCAACTTCGGTAACATCTTTGCATCAAAGATCTCGATACGGTAAATTATAGAAATAAACAGCGTAGCGAGAGTACCACTCTATGGTCACAAACTGTTATATGTTCAGCCTTTGGATAGTATACCACCCCTCACAACAGGAAAATCAATCTTAAAAAACACTTTACAAGATGTCTGCCTCATTTTAGCAGATTCGCGCTCCCACTGCTCGTTCAAATTGCAAACAGCTGATCGGCAGCTTGCTAACGCCCTTTAAATAAACGCCGCGAAACTTACACCTTTGTTCGAGTTCCTGCCTACGGACAGTATTTGAATTCGTTTCTTCTCGGACAGAAACGTAAGTAACACTAGCGGTGTTCATTTTTCATATTCGGTTGCTTTAGTTAATATAACGCTTAGTATATGTGGGAGCGGTTTACCTTTAATAGCACCACATTTGATACGTTTTTAGATAACTGTGATCCTTTATCTAATGAACCTCCTGCTCTGTTCAAAAGCTGTAACATCGTGGCATATTTGAAGATCTTAAGTCTAGAACCAAGGTTCATTTCTATTAAGTTTAACTCCCTGACAAACATACCAGAATATTGTGCATAAGCAATTTATTTTGAGCGCACAACGAAAGATTACAAACCCTATCTGGAATTAATGTCACAGACCCCCCTGATATAACATCCCACGATTCCAATTCATGTACAATTTTTGCTTCGCCAAACGTTTTGACATAGCGACATTGATTGTGTCGACAACTTCGACTGACATTATGTTGCCCTTCCGATGCCATTTCAGATTGCGCAAAATTAAGAACTTCAATCCAGGAAGGACTAATTCCTCCTTTTGACGCACGAAAACAGTATATTCACAGTACTGCCTTCCAGTGCTGCATTATTCCTTCGTAGACACCAGAAAGGAATACTTTTATCCAACTAAGATCGGGTAGGTCTTGATAAGAGAACGACAAATTAGTTTCCATATCCTTCAATAGATGAGTTCATAATTATGCTGTATTTGTCTACTGATTTTAGAGAACCAGCATAACCAAATTCAACGAGGAGATGAAATTACCTCTAATTGAATTCAATGATTCATAAGTAAGCAAAGTATTTGAATGTTAGACTCTAGTGAGCTATCACCAACAGCATGCTTTCACTCTTTCACCTAGCCATGCGGTAATTACAAATGCTGCAAAAACTATTGGATCTTGGTGTTTTTCTCACAACATTAATTCAAAAAGATCGCTCTTCACACACGGGCTATCTCTCTTTTCTCTATCCAGTATGAAGAGAACAATTATGTTTAAGTTGTTGTAATTAATTGACACTATGTTTATACAGGAGTCCCTTTTAGAAATTTCCACTGTCCTGAAGATGGTCTGACGGATTGACGCCCCTACAGACCGAAACGTCGATTACATTATCCATTTCCACAACATCTATGTACAGTTGATTGCTCTCCTAATATGAGATAGATCTCTGTGTTCTTTACTGGATTGGATATTTAGTTTCATGAACTGTGGATAACATTCAATTTTTTCTCTTTTCATGTTACACTGCACATTCAATTGTTTATTTGTACTCCTTTTTATTGATTGTTTATATAAAAAAATCGGTGAGTTTTTCACGAAAAAGATACCCCGTGTGTGTTGTATATCTTGGATTAATTCAGTTAATAATATGTGGTTGAGTATCAGTTTTGAACTCATTTAATAATTAATTTTCCATAATTTACAAAACAATCTAACCTTTCCAAACAAAATCCCTTCAAGGCACTGGCAGCCAGATGCACGAGCAAAACTTTACACAGACAACACACAGCGCGCTGAAAGTCATGCAGGGTGGCAGCTTTATTAAAAGATAGCTCCGTGAAAAGAGATTCCTTTTCACAGTCAGCCTTCATTTGGCACCTGAACATCGACAGTCCTACAGACCGCCTCAGCCAAGCACCTATACATTTATAGCCATTCCTAATTTTACCTCTATGCCTGAAATTAAGTACAATCTAGAACACTCTCCTTTCTTAGACTGTTCCGAGACTTCATCGTTTTAGTTTCATCAAGTAATCTACTAATTTTGCAAAGTGAGCGGCTATTTTGTGAAAGTAATAACTCATTGTCAAGCATCCGTATTTGTACATTGTTAAATATTTTTTGCATTGTTTGAACAAACACCAACAGATCAAGCTGGTCTGACATATTTATAGAGTGGACACATACAGACTGAATAGATCTACAAATATACATTTACAAGTAGACCAGTGCTTCCCAATCTTTTTAGAACCTTGACCCAATATTTAAAATGACAAACATTCGGGACCCCGGTAGCATTAATGGACATGAGGCGTTCGATTGTTTAATGTAACTAACGCACTAAAGCATTGTGTGGTAGCGCACTGTCATTACAGACAGCTCATTTCCCATTGAAATGGCAACTAAATTTGCGCAGGCTTACAATTTTACGGGGGGTGGGGGGGGTGAGCCCTTCTCAAGCAACAACTACAATCGCTGTCAGAGGGAACCATGTCACTAAATTAACCTGTGCTGAAAACTGGTAGCTTCCAGGAAAACAGTAAGGCTTAACTTACAGGCAATGTGTAAAGGAGATATGCAGCACACAAACAGCAATAAAGTGAAAAGATAGCACAAGAAAAATTCCATGCCAATTTAATAAAATTAGAATAACTTTTAATATACTATTTGACCCAAAATGACAAAAATCCAATCAGAACTGGAGATAAGCAATTTTAAAGGTTTAGATCAAAGAAGCGCCAGCATGCGCAAAACACCAACTGTGGTTATCTGGTCATGCTGGACAGGGATAAAGTCACAAGTTCAAGCTGACCACGATGGAGTGCAGGCTGGGCAAAGGACCAAGTTTGGCCCGCTGATGACTGCACCTTATGTCCTTGGCACATGTTTTGCGTGATTTTGCTTTTAGGGGCTTTGCGTCGTCCAGTACCAGTTCTAATGATCCGATGCAGTGGGGTTTAGCGTCACTCTGTGTTGATTCCAATGAGCGGAGCGGCAAGGCTTTGCGTTGCCTGGCATCAGTTCTGATGAAGCTGGTAGCTGTGTGGTGTGGCTTTGTGGGTCTTTGCATTGCGTCACGCACAATTTGGTGGGACCTTCAGTTAAGGAAGGAGAAACTCTTTCTGATACCAGCTAAGGACCCAGGACTACTTGAGGATCAGGACTCACTCCAGCAGCGGTTAGCGGGGTTCAGGCAGCTCCATTTGTAGATCCAGGCAGGTCCAGTTTAACAGGCTAGCTGATCAGTTGCAGGGAGATCCCTGGAGCTTGTTGTGTCCTTGAAGCCCAGAACAGTGAGTCAGTCAGCTGACCCTTCGAGTCACTCAGCCTGGGATGAAGGGAGCAGGCCCGGTCTCCCTTTTCAGACAGCAGGGCAGGCATCCGTCAGCAGGGTTCTGTAGTATCCACAGGTCCAAGAGTGTACTGAAGAGCAGGTGTGAGTGCCACATTTGTATACCCAGTGCTCCCTTTGAAGTGGGAGAAGCTTCTGTAGTCTTCTCCCTACAGAGGTGTCTGGAATATCCTGCCTTCCTGCCCTGGTCCCAGTATAGGGGCACAAAAGGCTAGTGTGAAGTCATCTGTGTCTGAGCTGGGCCAGTGCCTTTGAAGGGCAAGTGTGGTAGGTAACAGCTCCGCCCCCCATCAAAT
Organism: Triturus cristatus; assembly: GCF_964204655.1. Classification (NCBI taxonomy): domain Eukaryota; kingdom Metazoa; phylum Chordata; class Amphibia; order Caudata; family Salamandridae; genus Triturus; species Triturus cristatus. The sequence continues at coordinate 722,582,413 of NC_140586.1, forward strand.
AAGGATGGCCCATCTTGCCAACTCCCAGACCCTGTATTGTGAACCTGACTAGGAAGAATACACACAGGTTGACTGCTAACTACACATAGTCATGTGACCTAGGAAACAGGCTGTAGGCTCTAAATAGTTCGGACAAGAAAACGCCAGCTTTCTAAAAGTAACAGTTTCAGAATTGTGACTTGCGGTAGGCCTTGCAATAGCAAGAACAAATGTAGGTGTGATTCACTATCAGGGCATGTAAAACTTAACAATACATGTACAACTTTCCATAAAATGCACCCTGCTTTTAGGCTGACTATTGCCTATCTAAAGGGCGACATATATGTATTAAAAAGGAAGGTTTAGGCCTGGCAAAGGTTTTAATTTGCCAGGTGGAAACCGCAGTTTAAACTTCACGCAGGATGCAATGGCAGATTTGAGACATATTTAAAAAGGCCACTTAAGCGGTACAATGGGTGCTGGAGGCCTACTAGTAGCATTTAATTTACAGGCCATAGGCATGTCTAATACCACCTTATTAGAAACGTATAAGTAAATATAAATGTGCCAATTGAGTGTAAGCCAGTTTTACCATGTTTTAAGAAGCAAGCACTTTAGCATTGGTTAGCAGTGGTAAAGTGCACAAAGTCCTAAGACCAACAAAAACACATTTCTTTCAAACAGCAGGGGAGAGGCCAAATATTTAGGTTGGGGGAAGACCACATCTTAGTCTGTCAGGTCTAACAATGTCTAACTAAAAACATTGTTATGTTCAATGAGGAGCTCTTTGAGCAATAGAGAGGACAGCGATAGGCACCTGCTTTGCCCCCAGCTATATAAATTTGCATATAGGTTGGTGGGAGAAGCAGGTGTCAATGGGCAAGAGAAGGAAAGGAGGTTAAAGCATATTGTGCTTTGGGTAAATTGTTTTGATGACCTATACATCATATAGAATGGAAGTATATCTGAAGCAGAATGCTTTATGAAGGATATCAATAACAATAAGTTAAACCTTACATTAACAGGCACTATGATAAAGTTAAACTGGAATTTTTGGATGTGAAAAAAGGGTAGAAAAGGACAAATTGGTGACCATACTCCACAGAAAAGCCACAGCTGGCAATAATATTCTACATGGCCATACCATTCACCCTGCAGCACCTAAGAATAGCATACCCTATATTTGAGGAAACAGAAGAGAGTATGCTCAAGCAACTTAGAGAGCGAGGGTACAATAAAGATTCTGATGACAGCTTGCAGTGGAGTGGGAAAATGCAGTAGAGAAGATGCATTATTTAAGAAGGACAGTGAGAGCACGTCTAACAAAAAGAGAACAATTGTACATTTATAACTATGCAGAATAACGAACACCAGGCAATACGAACAATACTGAATAGACACTGGCACCTGATCCGGAGTGATCCTGCAATTGTTGGAAAAGTCATGAGGAAACCACAGTTTACATTAAGACAAGCTTCATTATTGAGAGATCGTTTGCTGAGGAGTGACGTTAAAGATGGCTGAAACCAAGGAAGTGTTTTGGTAAGTGTACAAAATGTGATGTGTGCAAGCAAGGAGGAAACATAACTACTATACTTACACCCTTCAATTGAAGTATACCGATCAAAAGCTGTTTGACATAAAAAAAATGAATATGAGTGTGCCTGTTGAGGCGCCCTTGTCTGAAAATATACTTGGAGAGTACGATTTTACCAGTTAATAAAATGATAATATAGTACCTGTGAGCTATAAAAAACTGTGACGTTGGATATCCTCTCGTAAGATGTTCAATAGGGAGCAGAAAGGATATGCCAGTCTATTAAGGTTTAGTGTGGTAAATAGGATCCCCATGAAAGCAAGAGGCGTGGATAAAGAGGAATCTATGCAGGTTGCAATCATTATATATTTTGAGAATGGATTCAATGAAACTGAGAAGTTTCAGTATTGATGAGGAGATGCATACCCATCTGTAGACGTTTATTTGCTGAACCTCATGGATTAAAGAGGGATGTCTAGGGGGATTTTATAATTATTATTTTGCATTTTAAAAAACAGTTTGTTTTTTGTATACTGTTTTAGATTATATATTGTTGAGACCAGAAGAAGTAAAGTGAGCCCACTGGGGCATGATGAAGGGGGGGCTGTTACCCGGTATTAGTAATCAATTATAGTAATGGACATAATAAATCCTGCAAGCCCACTGGGGCATGATGAGGAGACAGATACCCAATATTAAAAGTGACAAGGAATTCGTAAAAATATGGACACAGTAATCCCCGCTTATCCACTGGGGCATATACTGTAGAGCTAATTGAGATACAAAATTAACATAAGGAATGCAATGGGTGATTTCATGGAGCAATTTATTTCATTGATGATTGTGAAGCATAGTGGAGACAGGACATTGTTTTCATTATTTGATACCTTCAATATGGCTACCATTGAAATACAGAAAGCATGAACATTGTGGAATTATTTCAAAACTTTAGGAATTATGGAAATATGCAAATATATTGATTTGCAAATGCGAAGAGGTGATTACATGGAGCAATATATTCCACTGATGATTTTGAAACATAATGGAGACAGAGCATTAACCTCCCGTCCCTCCCTCGCCTTCCTTCTTAACGTGTAAGGGCCTTGGAGGCTCTTCAAGGGCACAGATTTTTGGTGCACTGAGAAAAATCTTCTTTGTATCCATCTCAGGACATGGTTTTCATCGGGGCTTGTTTTCAAACAATGGTCAGCCATGTCACTATGTCCGACCGGCGCCTGGCCTCCCTTCAGTCACAGGTTCTGTCCTTGATGTCCCAGGAGGCACCTCTGGCAGTGGAGTGGCTAAGGGTGCAGGGGCATTTGACTTCTGTGGTGTTTCTGGTACCCTGGGCCTGTTTTCAAATTCTTCACCTGGCAAACTGGATCTTGTTGGGTTGGTCTCCGGTAGCTCAGAGTCTCTTGTCTCCCCTGCCAATGACTGTTCGGATCCGGGAGGGCCTCTCCTGGTGACTTTGCCGGCGTCATCTTCTGGCCGGGATATCCTTGTCTCCTCCAGCTACACTTGTGGTGACTACGGATGCCAGTCAGTATGGGTGGGGGGCTTGGCTGGGGTCAGAGCAGGTTCAAGGGTGCTGGTTCCTGCGGGACTCCCGGAGGTCTTTGAACTGGAGGGAATTGTCTCTATGCGGGCCAGATAGTGTTGGTTCAGACTAGGGGTGGGCGGAAAATTCCGTTCCGCTCGCGGAACTTGCGAAATTTCAGCATTTCCGCGTTCCGCGTGGAACGTGAAAATGTCGAAACTTACGCGATCCGCGGTGGAACGGAATTCAGGGGGCATGAGGTATTTTGAAACCTCACCAGGAAGCACTTGCAGGAGCCCGAGTGTCCACTTCTCTGCCTCCCTCCATTCCTCCCTCCCTCTCTTTCTTTCTTTCCGTCCGTCTCAACCTCGAGCTCGATCCTACTGACTTGCTGGCAAACTTCCTCCATTTGTTCCCCAGTGAAATGGATCCAAAATCGAATGAAACTCTGTTGCTGGAAAAGCAGTCTGTTTCTTTCATTTTTCTCTTTCATCGCGCAATAACCACTCCAAGCAATTAGTTAGTGTAAAAGGCCATTTATTAGGACAGGGTTGAACAACCGTAACAAAAACATCAATCAAACCCCCCAACAATCCCCAACGACATATCTCTCATCCTTCCATTCTCTCCCATACTCCAAATACTCACTCCCGCATCACACAGCAACCTCTTCACTTATCCCATTCGCTTCATCACTTCTCTTCCAACCTCCTCCATTGTCTCCATCCATCGCACTCCTGTATGACGCACCCCCACCTTGCACCAGTATCCCCCCTCCCCGGAAGGGAGAGTATGCCCGTCATGGACTCCCCCCCCTCCCAAGTACGCCAACCAGGGAACCCCCGGAGGGCGGTTATCTGCCCCACCCCACTCAAGTGCACCTTTCGCCCTCACTCCCTCCGGCACCAAATGGACTTGTTCCATAATGCACTGATGACATCCCTCAACTCCATCATATAGTACGCATTGCCCATGTACGAAAGGTGCACCCCGTCGTCCCTGAAAAGAAGGGGCTCTTCGAGCTGCAGACCCGTGTGCGTAATCATTTTAACACCAATGTTCCCACAAAAGACACGCATTGCCCTATTCAATTTCCTCCTCGCTCGTTCCACCGCTGCGGGCTTCAATGCCCCTTTCCAAATCCGGCGTGGGATGAATTCAGTCCACACAATGCAGGTGCCAGCCAGATTGCGTCTCATAGCCTCCAAGTCCCTTTGCATCATATGAAGCAACGACACCCCGGATTGGTTCACCAGATCCTTTTCCCCCAAATGGATAACACGCATGTCCGGGCATCTTCTTTGCGATGCTTTCTTTGTCAGCCAGGGCAGCAGTGCTCCCCAGCGCATCCCACTCTTGCCCCACCAATGTACCTCATGATGACTGCTCCGTAGGCCAAGGCTACGACTGTACACCTGCCTGTCAGCATATTTGGAAGCCCAATGCACAAAGGAATGTCCAACGATCCAGGTAACCGTCTTGACTCCCGGACCCCCCACGCAACCTACGAAGAAAAAAGATATTAGAAACAAAGAAACAGACCACTACCGCTCCAGCAGCCTTCGCGCACCTTCGCGCTTGTCAGCCCTACTTTCGCACATACCGCTCGCAACAACGCGACCTCCACCTACCAATTCGCCTGATCCTCTCCCACGACCACCCAGGCCTAGCCGCCGCCGTTGCCGCGCCGATCCAAAATGAGTGCGTCCCATACAAAGCAGGGTCCTTGCCCAGGCGCTTCACTGTCATTCGTAACACTGCCAGTAACTGGAACGCCGTGACCCTCTTAGCAGAAGCGTAACAAAATATCTCTCCTTCCATCCTCCCCGCCTGCCTGCGAAATGCACTCCACTCCTGCACCGGGCAAGCCCCTGCCCAACCCGACTCACATAACCACACCCACTTGCCCCTCCCCGCCTGATCGGTTTTGGACTGCCCCAACTAGATACCCAAACGTGTCCCGTCAACTCGCACATCCTCAAAACGCCTGCCAGGCACACCTCTTGCCCCCAACAACTCAGACACCCTGAATGCCCCAAAAAACATCCATATCATGCACAAACGAAACAAAGCCAACTCGGCAACATCGTAACAACAATTCCGCAATTCCGCCAACATCTCAAGTAACAGATCAAACGTTATTGCCTCCCGCAGCATCCCCACCCAACTTCCCCCTCACCCTTCCCCAGCCCTTTAACATCCTACTCAACAATTCACTCCTCGCTGGATCAAAACCCAAATACACCATGCCATAGAAGGAAATGGCCGCTAACTTCCCCGCAATCGTCCCTTGCGACAGACCTCTCTCCATACAATCCAACACAAACTTCATCACCCCCTCCTCACAGCTGCTGCGTGACATCCGCCAGTTAACACTTGTCCACCCCAAAAATGCTCCAAACTCAACCCATGCCAGCCGATATGCGCGCCTTGTGGAGTCCGCAATAGATTTCTCAACCAGATCCACTACTCTCACTCCCCCCAGCTCCAGATACCCTCCGGCACCTTGGTCTTGCAAGCCTCTGCTCCCGGCGCCAGCTTCCTGAAGCGCTGCCACTGCGAACACGACAATGCATCCGCAATGTCATTTCTGGCGCCCGGCACATGTTGCGTGCGAAACAGCACATTGAAACGCAGACACAGCAGCATAAAACTTCGCAGTAAGCGCAGCACCCGCAGATCCCTTGCCCTCTGATTGTTCACCAAGTCCACCACCGTCCTGTTGTCCACATGGAACAAAACTGACCTGTTCTGAAACTCCAAACACCACACGTGAAGTGCAACCACCAACGGAAAGAACTCCAAGAATGCGATGCTCCTTTCCCTGTGTCAACCAGTGCTCCGGCCACTGTTCTGCACACCACCTCCCTTCCCAGAAAATGCCAAAACCTTTTGCGCCAGCCGCGTCTGAAAAGATCTGCACTTGCCACACCATTTTGTCATCCACAAAATCCAGACACCCCTTTGAATTCACTCAGAAAAACGTGCCAGATCCGCAAATCCGCTCGCACGCCCATGGATATCCGCACTCTGTGATGAGGGAACACCGCCCCAGACATGGCCATGCCCAACCACCTGCAAAAAGTCCTGCCAGCCTGCACAACTCGACATGCGCAGTTCAACAAACCCAACAGCCGTTGTACCGATCTCAAGTCAATCCTCCGCTGCTCCACCACGTGCAACAGAAATTCCTGCATCTCCCATCTCCTCCGCTTTCTGCTGGGGCAACCTCGCCTCCCACGCCACGGAGTCCAATTCGATACCCAGAAAGGACAAACGACAGCTAGGCCCAGCTGTCTTCTCCGGTGCCAATGGAACCCCAAAGTCACAGGCCAGTCGCTGAAACTGCCGTAGAGCCTCCCCACACTCCCCCGACTGGCCATGCCCCACAAACCAAAAATCATCCAAATAGTGGGACACCGGCCGGTGTCCCGACCTGTCTGTGAAAGCCCACTGCAAGAAGGAACTGAAGGTTTCGAACAACGCACAGGATACGGCACAGCCCATTGGCAAAACCTTATCCACAAAAATCGCGAAACGCAGATTTAATGTCACACTTTGCCAATTCCACACCCCGGCCACACACCCGCACCAAACCGATCGCATCATCCACAGACGCGTACAGTACCCTGGAATCCTCCGCCGCAATGAAATCGTTCACCGACGACCCTTCCGGCCACGACAGGTGATGAATCAGACGAAACTCCCCCGGCTCCTTCTTAGGTACAACCCCCAGTGGAGAGACGTGTCAAACGGGCCCGCAATTCTACCCTCCAACACTTCCTTCCGCAGCTTAGCCTCCGCCACCCCTGGTAATTCTTTCACCGACCTCAAATTCTCTGCCCATCTCCGCTCCCGAGGACCTTGGTACCCCACTCGAAAACCTTCCGCAAACCCCCAGTAAATTTTTCGCGCAGCCTCTCTGTCGGGGTACCTGGAGAGCCATGGACCCATGGCCTCCACCCTAACCGGCGTAGGAGCCCTTTGGCCCAGCCTGCCCCCTTCCTTTGGTAATCCGCCACTGCTCAGAGAGAGTGGCCACTGTGAAACATTGTGTGACCGGGTGTCGCCCCCAGCACTTAGAACACTCGTGTTTGAATTTACACAGATGGCGGGTGCAGAATCCCTTGTTAAAGTTCCAACATGCCCCTGTGGTATCTCCCCCACTCTTACTTGACTGTCCTGCGGCCGCAGAAGTGGAGCCCTGTCCTCCCGCACCCCCGACACTACCCTGTCCCCCCGCCCCGGCTTGGGCGGGACGAGACTGAAAGGACCGATACGTCACCGGAAGCCCACTCGCCGTGTGCGTAGAGGCAGACGACTGCGTGGAAGACATCCACTGCACCCACAGCTCCTGGTCCACCTCACCCCATGGTTTATCGGGGTTAACACTGATTCTGGCCCTAAACTCCTTGTCGTAGCTGAGCCAAGCGAACCCTCCAAAGTGCATCTGCGCTTTGCGGATGATATCCATATACTTCAATAACGCGATGGCCCTATCTTGGTGCTTTTCACAATATATGTTCGCGTAAATCAGAAAGGCCGACGTCCAGTTCTCCATGTTCACCGGCACCCGAGGCCTCCTCGTCAATTCCCACTCCTCCTCCTTCAAACCCTCCTTGGCCTGTATCTCCCTATGCAACAACTTGAACACATCTACATATTCGTGTTTCCAAATCCTTGCCCTCATCTTCTCTGACAAATGTGACCCTAAGGGCATAGCTAGTCCCATGTACGGCAGCTTTTTCTTATGCTTATCCCCTGCCTCCTCCTTTCCATCTGGCTCCCCCGGCTTGTCCGTCTGCACGCCGGCCCCCACGAACCGTTTCCCCTCCCCCGCCAACTCCGCTCCCTTTATTGGTGCCCCCCCTCCCGCACCGACCCCTCGCCGACACCTACCGACCTGCAAGCCTTCTTCCGGCCCCCCTTTCCCCCATCGTCCCATGCTTCCCACCAAGCACCCTCACCTGCAAGAGTCACTGGCACCTCCTGCTCCCGTCCACTGGACACTTGGGCTTTCTTCCTCTCCGTCTGGGTCCCACTGCTGCTGGCCAGCGGCGCCTGTAAAACACCAATCCTTCTAGTTGCCATCTTCCCCGTCCCTTTGTGCACCTCACGCACCTCACCTTCTTACAATTCCTCACTTTCAAACTCATAGTCCAGCTCCTCCGCAAACTCATCCTCAAACTGCACCTTCTGCACCTCACTCACCACTCTCTTCGCACCTCTTCCTTTCATACCCGGCACAAATTCACACTCCGGCGCCGACGATGCCCGCTCCCGCGACGGAGGGCAGGCCGCCACGGACCCCCCTGCTGCTTTGCCCCGGCATTTGGAGGCCGTCTTGCGCCCCGCCGGCCCACCCTGGCCTCTACCAGCATCCACCACTGGCTTGAACCCCCCCCCTGGACCGGCACAGCGCGAGGGGGCCCCAGCGCCACCAGGTCTCTGAGACGTCAAGTCAGTCCCTGCCTCCTCTACCCATACCCACTGACCTCGAGCCTTAGGCTGCCCCCCGCCCCTCCCGCGTCCCGACGCCCGCTGTCCCCGCCGCGCCAGGGGGCAAACTCCCGAGGGGGCCCCCCCTCCCCCGTCGCCTCCCTTTCAGCACACATCTCATGCCACCTACGCTCAGTCTCCTCAATGATCCTGCGCTGCTCCCGAATGCGCTCTGCAATGGACAACCCCTCCCACCTGTCACCCCCCCCGACTCAGCCTTACCCCTTGGGACTTGCCCCACGCCCCTGGAGGGGCCAGGGGCCTCCCGCCTGCCACCAGCCACCCCCCCATGTGACACCGCCGCCTTCCCTGCACCTTCGCCCTTGCCCCCCACCCCGCACAACCCCCTTTGCCCCCTCTGGAGAGGTCCATGGGCTGCACCCCCCACAATCCCTCCTCCCCCCCGCTGACTCACTGCCCGAAAGCTGTAGGGTAAACTCCTCCCCCGCCTGTTCCTCACACTCCCCCTCTTGCTCACTGCCCTCACTGGACTCCCCCAGGCACCCCCCTGCCCTGAGATGTTTGCTCCCACCATCTCAGGTTGTGCCCCTTCTCCGCTGCCACCCAGGGCCTCCTCGCTGCATTCTACCGCCTCCAGTCCCTTCCCCCCACCCCAGACGCCCCCACTGGCTCACCTGAAGGTCGTGCTAGCGCGGGGAGGCTCAGACGCCGGTCCCCGCGCTTCGAAGCCTCACTCTGTTTCCGCCCCCTCCCCCGCGCCATGGACAAAACTTTTGCCGGTGGCGGCTCCTCCTGGCAAGCCGCCACCGCAGCTGCCACCCCCGCGGACGCGGATCTCGGCGTTCGGGTCATACCGACCCACGCCTGATCCAGCACGCCCGGCCGGAAGAGATCAGATCTCCCTGCCCGGCCTAGTAGCTGAAGCGCGGCATGCACCACCGCCGCATCGGGCCTCGCCACGCCTCCTACCTCCATTGCCACACAACGCGCGCCACACGATCGTCATGCTGAGGCCGCTCCAGCCGACAAACTGGGCCGCCACTAATCTCTGGTCCAAACAAAAAACACCTAATCCACCCTGGGGCGCTGGGGACAGGAAGAGGAAGAACTTCCTCCCCCAGTCCCCTTTACCCCTAACCTGGCCCCACCCGTTATCCCACCTCTAATCCCCTGTCCTCTTATCGCGCGAACACCCCAGGGGAAGACTGGTCTGTCGACCCTACTTCCCCTGGGGGCCGCAAAGTGCAGCGCCTGGATGGCATCTAAACACAAATGTAGTTACCAAAAAGTCTGCGTAGCTTCAATGCATCGAGATGTAGGACACGAGGCACTGATTTACAGCAGGCGTTGCTGACTCGAGTCACCTGGCTGCCTGACAATGTGCGGCTGTTCACGACACAATAAGTGAAATACTCGGACGTGGTCTGGATTGCACAGGTAACCAACCTTCACCTGGCAGACTCTACACAGCAGACAGCACCTCTAAACCTGGCAGCAGTGGAGCACGTGCTGGCTTCACGGCAGACGCTGTTGGTTGGCAGATGGCCAGTATTTTTAGAAATCAGGAAATGGTGTCCACCAGGACGGAACGGCATGGTTTAACCTCCTGACTCAAGTCTAAATTGTGAGCGCCATCTTAAAATTACAAAACGTTCCAGTTACATAGATTGCTTCAAGGAGGTGTTGTTTTGATGGGGTTAATGCAGCAGTGCAGTGGTGTATACAAAGGCGGAGTGCTCACAACAGGAGAGATTCATTGAACGTGCGTGCAAGCAGCAGATATGTGGTTCACACATTAGGTTTCAGCCTTGCATGGATGATATCTTCAATATGGGCTAAGGCTAACACAAGCACATTCTCAGTATATGTTTTAATTTACAAAGCATTGCTTTTAAGAATAATCTCAATGCTTCAAACAATATCCACAATAATATTTCGGTTGCAGCGCATGCGTCATCGCCACTTCATTTCTGCATAAAATGATGCAGGAAAAAACTGAAGGGCCCCAGCTGGAGAATACATTTACATGTGTACCTGAATTATATGGAAAATATATAACCACTGGCGTGTGCATCACGATGCACAATAAACAGGGCGAAAAAAAAAAGTTTAAGAAGACGTGAAAAATAAATAAATAAATAAGGCACAGCACGTTGGCCGCAAAGCGGCAATTAAATAAAATAAATAAAGCAAGACACGGTGACCAGGTTGGTTTTATTCTCACGCAGACACAGTAGGGCCACTTTACAGGTGATACTTTCAACGGGCGCAGCAAAATCTCCACGAGCACGTGAAATTCAGCGTGCTCGCGGAGATTTCTTGCCATTTCGCGGAATTTTGTGGAAGGCAACTTCTCAAATTCTGCCCATCCTTAGCTCAGACAGACAATATGGTGGCAAAGCCCTATGTCAACAGACCGGGGGGACCAGGTCCAGGTCCTTGAGCTTGATTGCCAGAGACATTTTCCTGTGGGCTCAGGTCTGGGTGCTGGTTCTGTCTGCTCTTTACATTCGGAGGGTGGAGAATATTTGTGCTGATCACTTAAGCAGGGACATTCCCATGCTGCGTTTAAAATGGCCCTGAAATCCCATAGGAGGATCCACCCTCTCAATTTTGTCAGCCAACAAGACCGTAGACCGAATCCAACGTCGCAACGTAGCTGTGGAAGGCTTCACACCCTTCTCAGCAGGATCAAAGTTCACGAACAAAGCATCCCCATTCCGGAAGGACTCCACCACCTGCAGATACCACAGCAACGTCTGCCGTACATCCAGACAGTGCAAACAACAATCCTCAGCTGAGGAAGGATCAGGACAAAACTCCAGCAAAATCAGCTCCTGAATGAGATGAAAAGCTGAATTAACCTTAGGGACAAAGGACGGCACCAGAAACACCCGGTCCACAAAGATTTTTCAGAAAGGATACTTTGTTGTGAAGGCTTTATTTTTCCTGCTCATTCTCTAACAGTTGAGTTAACTAGACAGTGGCCATGGACCCCCTCAATGTTGTGTGCTGTGTAACTCAGTTATACAGTATACCAGCAGTTCCCATGGCAGTGCAGCATGTCTGGAAAAAAAAGAATGAGGTCCCATTGAATTTGCCAACCAACATCATATGTCTTTTATTGATCGTTATTCCACCACTTCATTGTGCTTCAATGACTGAGTCAGCATGATCATCATGTGCAGAATCCCTACAACAAGGACAAACGCACCACAATCCCGAACACATTGTTTGATGGACCTATCCACACCTGGCCACCAGAAGTCCTCTCTAACCCTGCGCTTCATGGCATGAATGCCAAGATGACCTTCGTGAGCCAGACCCAAAACTTTCTTGCGCAGGCACACCGGCACTACCAATATCCCCCCTCTGCTGAATTCCATCCACCAGGGACAATCCATTGCTTACTCTCCTGAAAGGGATCAGCTCAGGAGCTAAATTCATGTTATTGGGCCAACCATGAACCACAAAATCCATCACCCTACTGATTTCAACATCCTCGGACACAGATAGCTTCCAATCAAGTTCAGAGAGAGCACCTTCAACAGTGTCCGCCACTCCACCTACAGCACACACCATTTCCAGGTCCTCCCCCAATGTGTCATCAGCAACCACCGTGAGTGGTAATCTGGACAGACAGTCGGCAACGTGATTCTTCACACCTGCCACATACTCTAAGCGATAGTTAATCTCATTCAGTCTGTACTGCCACTTGGGTATGCGTGGGGTGGCTCTGTCACCCCCTTTTTTGGTAAAAAGATCCATTGACGGTTTATGGTCAGTTCTCAGGACAAATTCGTCCCCCCGCAAAAAGTTCTTAAAATACTGTACACCCCACCACAGGGCTAGGGCCTTCTTTTCAATCGTAGAACAAGTATTCTCAGCCTCCCACAGTGCTCTAGAGGCAAAAGTGATGGTCTCCTCCCTACCGTCACATCTCCTCTGCATAAGAACAGCCCCTAAGCCCACATTGCTAGCATCGGTAGTGACAATGCAACAATCATTGATGTTAAATACCTTAAGGGGGCGTGCCTGTACAATTGCCTCCTTCAGGAGCTTAAAATCACAACCACACACATCTGTCCACTCGTACCTTGCATTCTTTTTCAGGAGCTCACGCAAACACATTGTCCTGTCTGAGAAGTTGCCCACAAATTTGGCATAGTATTCCACCAGCCCTAGGAAGGAACAAAGTTGGTCCTTATTCTGTGGTTCAGGTGCATTCTGGATGGCATCTAAAATCTTTACCTTGGGTTCAGCCCCCTTCCCGGAAATGTGATGACCCAGATAGTCAACACCTTCCAGAAAAAAGTTGCATTTTTCCTTCCTCAGCGTTAACCCACTTGACCTAATATCTCCAATACCTGCTTGACCCTAGTATCATGCTCCAACTCGGTTTTCCCATGAATAAGAATGTCGTCTTGGAAAAACACGACTCCTGCAGTGCTCTTAAACAGATTCCCCATGAGGCGCTGAAACACTGTAGAAGCCGAAGCCATTCCAAACGGCATGCTTATATAATGAAAGGCACCTTCAGGTGTCACAAAGCACATGAGGTGTCTTGAGTCCTTGCACAACTTCACCTGGTGGTAAGCTGAGGTGATGTCAAGTGAGGAGAAGCACTTGGCACCCTCCAAGGTTGCTAACATCTCATTGATGTTGGGCAGGGGTTGGCGATCCACCCATATGTTGGAATTAAGATCCCGCAAGTCCACACACATCCTGAGAGACTTGTCTGCCTTGCATGTCAGAACGATGGGAACCAACCATTCAGATCCCTCAATGGGTTAAATTACACCCATGGTGCACAACCGCTCAAGTTCCTGCTTGAGTTCACTATGTAAGCTCAACGGTACTTTCCGCACCTTGTGTGCAACTGCCTTCGCGCTCTCCTTAAGGACAATGCGGTGTTGAAGACCCTTCAGTTTCCCTAGCTCACCACTAAAAATTTCAGGAAACCTTTGGATTCAGTCATCATCGGATAAGCGTCCCACGGTGGCAGAGTGTGCAGGGGTGGCAGGCAAAGAGGTAGAGTAGAACTGTTTAGCTTCTTGTTTTGGCAAAACCATATCCAGATGATTGGGATTCAGAATGATCCTAACCTCACCCTGCTCTTCCCACCCCAATAAATTTGCACCATCCTTAACAATCTATACTGTTCCTCGAGCAAAATCCCCTTTGAACTCCAATTCGTCCTCAAACTTGCCAAGGACCTTCACTTTTTTTCTGCCATACGCAAAGATCTTTATGCTGGACTGGTTCACCAAAATATCACTCAACCTTTCAAGGTCCTTGGCATTGAAGAGAGTAAAAGGAGAACCTGAATCAGCAAGAAATCTTACATTCGTGCCATTCACACTTATTGTACACAGAGGGGATTTCCTTTTACGTGGTTCAACAATGGAAGCTATTTCTACAATACCTTCCGACTGCATGGACGAAGAGGACAACATTAACAACTCATTGCACTCACTTTCCACCCCAGAATCAGCATAGTTCTCTTCAATGGTTTTCATGGTTTGCGACAGCCCCTTGTGCGTTCCTGCACCCTTACATATACGCGCTAAATGCCCTTTTTTGCCACACTTGAAACAAGTTTTGGTTACAGCAATGCAAAACGTAGAATTTCCCAGGTTTGATTTGCTCCCAAAATGGAAACAAGAGAAATCAACCTTCTCGAACTTGGGTTTGGATGAACCAGGTGCAGGAGTGGAAACACGATTGACATTTGTGTTGCTGCCCTTCACAGGTTTGCTATTATGTTTTGCACTAACCATCTTAACTTCATTTGATAGCGCCGTCCCACGCATCTCTTTCATACAAAACTGGGAATGCTTGATGTTTTTATCTAGGGTGAGAGCAGTTTCTAAGTCTGGATCATCAGAAGATAAGAGTTTTTCCAGAATCTTTCTATTGCATGTACGTTCAATTAGCTAATTGCGGTCATTTCATCCCTAAATTCCCTATAATTGCAAGTGGCACCTTGGGTTCTGAATGCGGCCACAAAATCATCGATGGATTCGCCAGGAACCTGAGCATGTTGCGAAGGTTTGTGCCGCTATAGTACTAAATGTCTCTTGGGGTTAAACCTTTTGTCCAGTGTTTTAATGATTGAAGCATAGTCATCTACGATTAAAGAATCACCATCATTGCCTCCATTTACATGTGTGCTCACTAGCTCCTGAGGTAAACTCTTTAAAATACTTCTACCCTCGGAACCCAAATTGTATACCAGTAAGGCTTTCTTCTTCTTTGTGGTGAAAATGTCCCCATCTGTCGCCTCAAGATAAGCATCAAATGTCTCCTTCCACTGCTGCCAATTGAGAGGAGGAGTACCAGATGATTGCAAAAAGGGAGGTGGTGCAAGTACACGATCCATTGGGTGGCCATGCGTGGGTGAGTTGTTGCCCCCAAAAAAACACAAACCAGCAACGATCAGTCTACATGTAGAAATTGCCTTCCAACCTGTCTAGAGTGCAAGACGTGCAAATCCACTACCAGTTGTGCTGGAACACAGCCAACATGCAGTTAATGGAGTACAAGGTGTGCACATCACCGACATACAAACTCCATGGAGTAAAAGGTGTGCACATCACTGACATGCAGACTCCCTACACATGAGAGTTGGCATAATTATTTATTGAAGAATTTCACTAAATGCTCACAGTGCCACTGCTGAAAATTCCACGGAATATGCTGTGCGTATCAGCGATTACCCAAGAACTGAGCGCATAGTTCGGAAAGATGCCAAACAGCTGTGCGCATCAGCGGTGGAAACAACACATTGCTATGGCAGTGTGCTACGAGATGAGATGCAGCAATCTAAAATGGCCTCACGCAACGTAAGGATGTTGCGTAGTGCGGCGCCAGGCAAGTCAGCCAAGAACGTCAATAGAATGTGCATCACACGCAGCACGTTTCACCAGAAACGACGTCACAGCAGGGGAGGCACGAGAAGCAACCAGAGGTTTACTTCAGTCACGCGCGCATACTTCTCATTTCGTCAAAAGTACCTTAAACTTTATCAAATTGGCATTGGCGGAACCAGGACCACAGCTGGACCACAACAAGAGTCCTCAACGATGACCAGACCGTCAGGAATGTAGGCGTGGTGGCGCCACACAGGAAACAGCAAGATTGGAGTTTAGATGGGTCGGTTAACAGGCAACAGGTTCACGCCAGGATGGGGAGGCCGAGGACAGGGCAACTCGTCGTTGCCATGAAAAGGAAGACGAGAGGCAGGTATGTTTACCAGCTTCCTTTATTCAGTCCAGTCTCCACAACCTCCCGGCAGCAACTGACAAAGCCTCCGCATTCCGTGTTCCGCGCAGAGAACACAAAGGAGGAATGCACAAGCACAACACTCCACCCCACACCAGATCCCAACAGGAGGTCGTAGAAAAATTTGTATAATGGCACAATGTATTCCATAAGTATACATCTATATGTGAATTAAAGCTTTATACTTAGAAGTAACGTACCTGAAAGTCAAGATACGTTTGTCAAACTGCGAAGTATAGAATGATGACTATGGTAAGCCCTTATTGTCTCCAACACGGAGTACTGCCGAAGAGAGGTGGGGGGCAAAATTGAAAAAGCCCAGTCAGATTTAAAAGTATGAGTTATTGTAGCGATGAAGGAGCAGCAGCATGGACAGGTGTCAAGAATTGTAGCTTCTTTATTTTAGCAGGATACAGATTAAGCTACAAAGTAACAGGGCCCACAGCGGAGTCACCTGGTCAGGACGAAGTGCAGGGAAAGAATACCAAGCGCGAGACAGGATTCTAGAAGATAGAACGACAGGAGGAGAGATAGAAAGAAACGAAGGGCAAAAGATAGAAAGGGAAAAAAGAAGAGAAGACATTACAACATCTTCCTCTTTACGGAGAAATTAGTACATAACAAAATCATTAAAACGTATTAGCAATCTACAAATTCTTCTTAGTGGTAAAACAGAATGAGTGGATGAAGGAACATTAACAAAGGTAGGAGAAACATCTGGAACATAATTTTGGGGAGGAGGTTCAGCCATACATGAATTTACATCAGAACGATTCACAGTGGTGTGAGGTGTTTCAAACAAAATAGAATCATCTCAATGAGTTGGTACAGCAGTTTTCATGTGAATAATAACTTGTTCATTAGAAATAGGAACAAGTCTACTCTTGTTTCACCATCCCCTGTCTTGCAACAAACAAGCACTTAGGCCAACCTTCTCAATTTTGCAAGGGGAAGTAAACAAAGATTCGCCTTTTTTGACACCAAATGGTTTCTTGACGAGGACCCAAGAACCAACAGTGAATTCTTTGTTATGAACGTGTTTGAGATGATCATAGTGAAGTTTTTGCTTCTGTGCCAATGAGACAGATTGGCGTAGAATGGTATCTCTACTGAAATTTAAATTATCAGAGACTGAAGAATGTCGCTCTAGCCAAGAAGGTAGTAGTTTAGTGCGGCATTTCCTTGCTCTTAACAATTCAAATGGGGTGAAACCAGTAGTGGGATGAGGCGAATTTTGATAGGCATTGATCTTGTCTTTAAGGAAAAGATTGAAATCTAGACCTGAAGAAAGAGCAGTTTGAATGCCCTCTTTAAGAAAGCGGTTTGCTCTTTCTTCCAGACCGTTGGCGGAGGGCTATATAAGGCAACTTGAAGATGTTGTATGTCAAAGTTTTTCAAAAAGTTCTGCATGGCGGTGGAGACAAAATGAGTGCCATTGTCAGTGACTAATTCTTTTGGGGGGCCTTCAAGGGAGAAAACATTCCTGAGGAACTGTAAGACAGATTGGGTGGAGGCAGAATCAACAAAAGAAAAGTAAATCCACTTAGAGTAGTAGTCAATAAGTACCAACAAATATTTCGAAGTATTGGGTAGAAGATTGAAAGGACCAGCGAAATCCAAGGCAACTTTCGCCCAGGGACTTTCCGGTAAGGAAACTGGACGAAGGGGATTTTGCATGGTCTTCCAATGTTTGTCAGAGACAATGCATTGAGGGCACAAGTCCACAAAAGAGGAAACTTGAGAATTCAAGGAGGGCCACCAATAGTTTTCCCTGAGTTTTTTACCTGTGGCAGTAACTCCTAAATGTCCACCGTGTGCTATGGAAATAAGCTTATTCCTAAGAGAAGAAGGAGGAATGAAACAACCATCTCTAATACAGAGATCATTTTCAAGAGTCAATTCAGAGGAAATTTGAGCATAGGGCTTTAAATCATGAGACACATTGCGAATGGGAGGCCAACCTTTGACAATAAATTCAGACACTTTTTTCAAAGTATGGTCAAGGGAAGAAGCATCAAGCCAATCTTTCTCAGAGATGACGCCATTGGAGGAGGAAGAAGCATCGATGGTAGCTACAACACAATCAAAATCATCAACAGTGTCGTCAGTTAATGGCAATGGTAGACGGGAAAGGCAATCAGCCCTGAAATTTCTTTCGCCTTGAATGTATTTAATAACAAAATGATATTGTTGCAGTTTTTAAAGAAGGCGTACAAGACGGGCAGAAGCTTTGCCTAAGCCGTCGCCTTGCAATAGGTAGACAAGGGGTTTGTGATCAGTGTAGATTGTAAAATGACTGCCCCAAAGGTAGGTTTTGAATTTGGCAACAGCCCAGACGCAGGCTAAGGCGTCCCTTTCTATTGTGCTGTATTTGGATTCAGCTTCGGATAAGCTTCTTGAAGCAAATGCGACAGTGTGATCCTTACCAAACTTTTGCTGGCCAGGAACAAATGGACTTAAAGCAGGAGCATTGGAAACTAGGTTTTTGAAATGTGTGAAAGCAGTATTGATGTAATCGGTCAAAACAAAAGTAGTGCCTTTTTTGAGAAGAGATCTCAATGGTTGAAAATAGGAAGGGTAATCAGGTACAAAGCGAGCATTATATTCACAGAGACCCAGAAAGGCTCTAAGGGAATCTTTGTCAGGAGGAGGAGGAGCTTTGACAATTGCCTCAACATTGTAAAATGTTGGTTTAATGCCCTCCGGAGTGATGATATGACTTAAATAGTCGATTTGTTCAACTAAACATTTATATTTGTCCGGTTGAATGTTAAGACCTCTGGCATTCAGGATGGAGAAAACTTTATATAAGGTGTCCAAGTGAGCCACTTTGGTTTCAATAAAAACAAGGATATCATCCTGAAAGGTTTGAACGTTGGCAACGTCTTTAAAAAAAACATCCATGACCTTTTGAACCACTGAGGCTACGGAAGCCAAACCAAAAGGTACCCTCAATTGCTTGTACTCCCCGAAGGGAGTGACAAAGGTGGTGAGTTCTTGAGACTAAGTATTTAAAGCTATCTGATGGTAGACAGAATGCAGGTCAATAGTGGAAAAATATTTAGAGTGGCCAATGTTGGAGAGCACTTCTTGAATATGGGGAAGGGGATGGCAATCAATGATGATGTTGCGGTTTAAGGACCTGAGATCCACACAGAGACGAAGATCACCATTCTTCTTTTTAGCAAGAATAATGGGAGACACCCATTCAGAGGAGTCGGTAGTGGCAATAATGCCATCCTTTGTCAAGTTTTCCAATCATTTTTTAAGGTCAGGTTTAACATTAATGGGAACGGATCTGACTTTGTGAGTGACAGGTGTGGCATTGGCCTTAAGTCTAATGACATATTCAAAACCATTGATGGTGCCAATGCTGTTGCTAAAAACGAAAGGAAAGTTGTTTTTAAGCAAGGCAAGCGGATCAGTATTATTAAGATTACTGTTGTCGATAGAAAGAAGGGGAACATCTCCTAGAACAATGGGATTCTTATGGCCTGGTTTTGAAATAATACCCAGTCTGGCTAGGTCTCTCCAACCCACCAAATCTCTGCCTTTAACTGCAAAGTAAATTTTGGTTTCAGTGGATCTTCCCAGAACTTGCAAAGAGCCAACAAAGAAACCAAGGAGATCAATGTCCTTCTCACCAAAAGCTTTGGGAGAGATATCGGGAGCTTGAAGGGTAATGGAATCGCCCCATAAGGTATAGAAGGTGGTATCAGCCAGTACAGTGATGGGGGCTCCAGAGTCGGCCATGACTTGTAAGGATTTTCCGTTAATGAAGGCTTGGCAGAGGGGACACTCATACTCAATGGAATTCAAAGGTTCATTGATGGAGAGAAGGAGATTATTAAAATTACTAGGGCAGTCAGAGACAGATGAATTGCAGGTCGAGGTAGAAGGAGATTGCAGTTCTACATTGTGAATCCTAACATGAGGAAAGGAACGTCGAGATCTGCAAAGTTCTTGAAAATTACCTGTCTTTTTACATTTACTGCATTTCTTTCCCAAGGCAGGGCAAGAAGGAAAGTTTGCGATGTGGTTTTTAGAACCACAGTGATAACAAAAGCTCCATTTAAAAACTTCTTTGTTAACTCTGATGGCAGAAATGGGAGTTGAAAATTCTGAATTATCTGAAACATAAGATATGGGAGAATTACCTTCTTGACCTGATAATGCTTGGGAAGAAATTATAGAACATTCAATACTTTTGCCAATATCGATGACTTCTGAAAGGGATGGGTTACAACAAGTAAGAAGACGTTCTTGCATCTTTTTAGAAAAACAATTGAAAATAAACTGGTCTCTGATGCAAATGTCTATGCAATTTGCGAAATCACAGGTAGAAGCCAGAACACGAAGGGCAGGTACATATTCTTCAACTGACTCATCACTGGCTTGTTTACGTTTGAAGAAACTGTGTCTTTCCAAAAGAACGTTGGGTTCTTCAGAGAACTGTATTTGAAGTCTTTCTTTGGCTTCAAGATAGACATTCCAGGTGCCATCACCAGCGGACCGTGGAAAAGGATGTAAGTTATCAAAAATCTTTTGTGCAGCAACGCCCAAATGATTGTAGAGAAGAGCATTCTTTCTTGCAGGGGAGTATTCTACTCCAATAATGCTGATGAAATAATTTTCGAAGATGTGAATCCATTGTTTCCAGATGATTTCTGGTTTGCCTGTTTTTTGCAGAAACGGCGGAGGATGCACAGCATTGTCAGAAGATTACATTTAAGTTGCTTCCTTAAATATTTGTAAGGACGTTTAAGGAAATGAGTACAGTGTGGTTGGAGCCGAGCTCTCACAACCAAAATGGTTGGAGCGGAGCTCCCACAACCAGAATATTCAGCAAAAAGAAAATAATTCTAGAGTTCCAGAAAGTAGTTGGAGCGGAGCTCCCACAATTACTTTTGGATAAAAGCTTAAATTTGAACTGGTTCTTTTGAGGAGCAGACATGGCTGGAGTGGAACTCCCACATCCAAAGTAATTGATAAGTAAGAACAAAATAAGTAAGAGCTTTCCTGGCTAAAAACAATGTTGTAATAAAAGAAAAAGCAGCTGGGTTCCAGAGTGTAAGTAGGAAAAGTTACAATAAGGACGTCATAATGTGAGCTGTCCTGGGAAAAGGTGCTTGGATGAAGGCATCACAAAGACCAGTGTCACAAAGGAGAATAGAATATAGACGTCACAATGGGAAGCTGGAAGTAATGTCTAAAGGAGAGATTACTATAGAACAGAGCGCTGGTAGATGCAGGAACGCGTTGGTTGCTGTGGAGATGCTGATGCAGGGAAGGCTGAGCGTCATAAAGCATACGCGTGCAGAGGAATCGCGCTGGCTCGAGCAAACAGGAGAGACGGTTGAGGCCTACCAGAAGGCCGTAAGGTCGAAAGCATACATAAAGTAAACTAAACAGACCTGAAGGCTTGTGAGTCCTTTAAAATTAGAAGCACAGCTGAGTCCAAGGAATCACTCAAGAAGACAGGTTGAAGGCATCGCAGGAAAAGTATAGTCGGTGTCAGTTGGTGGTGAAAGTGAGAAATATTTTTTTTCTCAACCCCACTTCTGGTACCAAATTATGTAGCGACGAAGGAGCGGCAGCATGGACAGGTGTCAAGAATTGTAGCTTCTTTATTTTAGCAGGATACAGATTAAGCTACAAAGTAACAGGACCCACAGCGGAGTCACCTGCTCAGCACGAAGTGCAGGGAAAGAATACCAAACTTGAGACAGGATTCTAGAAGATAGAACGACAGGAGGAGAGATAGAAAGAAACGAAGGGCAAAGGATAGAAAGGGGAAAAAGAAAAGAAGAAGAGAAGACATTACAATTATCAAACAATACATCGTTAACATGATCAGGCTGTAAACTTACAAGTGTTAGCCAAAACGCGTGTGTCCTAAGGCATGTATATCCTCATTGACACTGTGTACCAAATAAAACATAGGTAATAGAGATTGAAGACGGACCCAAAATTATTTGTACAGTAGCTAAGCCCTACTTACCAAGCCGCGATCTCCTCCCAAGTCGGAACCTACCTCTCCCCGCCCATCCGGGCTTTGCAACTAGACCACTGACTGCTTGCGTGGTTAAGGCATAGGCGTGGTTAGGTCAAGCAGTGTTCCACCTGCGTGGAAATGGCAAGTTTGGCTTAGCTTCTGTGGCTCATGCTGTTTTCCATTAAATTATTACTCTTACTCAGACAACAGAGCCTCTCCTCTCTGTCCCAAATAAAAACAACAAAAACTGCCCTTCCACTACCAACCCCACCATCATCCGTCTCTTCTCTCCCTTCCCTGAAGAGGTACTTGTTGCTCTCCATCGTAGCAAAGAGCCAGTGCTGTGCTGACAAGTTCTCTGAGAGTCCTTTCAGAGTAGCGTGGAATTCCTTTATGACATTGTAACAATGGAGAGCAGCTTGTGTTTCCCACTGGTGCTTCGTCATAGCAGTGAATTTACAGATTTAGATCTTGTATTTACGATAGTGGTGCTCAGCAAGAACCAATGAGAAAAAACAAGGACCCCCTGAACAATGGATAGTTCAATTCCTAGGACAGGGACTTGAATAGTAATGACAAAAACTCCTAGGCAATATCAATAAAGTAAACAAATTACACAATATCTATGACAATAAGAAGACCAAGGAAGACGGAAAAAATATGTTCACATTTGTTACTATTTTAATAATTTCTTCTCATATTATTTAAACAAATTATATTTATACAAAACATCTAAAAAATGAAACAATATTTAACACTATACATTTAATCAATATGTATAAATAAAAAGTTAAAAAGTGGCAATATCTTTATTAGCTCGACGCGCGTTTCGGCGTATACAACGCCTTCTTCTGGAAAGCCACACAATTATCTAAAAAAGAAAAAACATACTCAGATTTCATCAGTGGTTGTCCATATCTTGTTATGTATTCTCATGAAAAACATCTATTTAAATAATACATATCTTTTTTTTAAATTATCATAAAAAGCACAATATGTATCAATAGCAACAATCTATATACATTATCTGACGGTCTTCTTATGTATCACACATTACGATTTTATATTTATTTACGGTGCTATATCTGAGTGCTCAAAAATGAAGTTTAATGAAAGAGGTCTATTAAATAGTAAAGGCCTGTAACATTATATAATCCAGAAACAATAAGATAGAAAATAAGTAGCCTATCACTCACAGATCCCGTTTCAAGGTGATGAGTTCCTAGTGATTAAAACTTGCAACTCCATAGTTGGTGGATGTCTTTAATTCTAATAAATGGCTGAAAAGAATGTATGTATCACCATTATTATAGACCTGTATGATAGGGTCTAATCATCATTAATGTACATGGTAGCTGCTGTTTGTATAAGCTATCTATATGATTTCATTTTGGGAAAGAAATCTGACGAGATTTATGCTCGTAAGATGTGCAATTAAAACTAATAAATCAATGTTAATAATTCAATAAGATCACAAAGAAATAAGAACTGTAATTTAGATAGTCATACCATCAGTTTGCTCTTTAAAGGTTTATCATACGTCCCCCATGCTTACCCTAATAAATTTGAAATATATCAGGATATCATCTCTTTTTTTTCACAAGGTTAGACTAAAAAAACACTTTCAAGAAGACATAGATCAGGACTCTCCATCTCAAGTTAATAAACATTTAGCCCTTCCATCCACATTTTGTCCTTCCTTGGACCAATTAGGACCCGAAGTGGCTGCTTTTGAACTGGTAGTTCTTCAAAGATTAGATAAAGCCTTTCAATTTATACCTAAACCCTTGTACAATTTGGATAAAGATGAATACACAGCCCTCCATTCTTTAGCTGACAATAAAAATCTAATAATAAAAGGATGTGATAAAATAGGAGGAATAGTGGTCATCAATACTGACGACTACGAACATAAAATGACCACCATGCTCAATGATACCACGTTTTATTCTAAAATACAATCTAACCCCGCCATTAAAATATCAAAAAAAATCCAGACTTTGTCCTACCAGGCACTAGTTGCAGGTGACTTTACTACCAAAGAATATGACTTTTTAAGCCATAATTCAGGCAAAACAGCCTGCATTTATGGCATGCCCAAAATTCACAAGAATATTCATGATCCACCTTATAGACCTATAGTGTCCACAATTGGTACTATCACTGAACCAGTATCCAAATTTATTGATAACTGCTTACGTCCCCATATTCCCAAAATCACCTCCTACATTAAAGATACTATGGAGATGATAAAAAAGTAGAGAATATGAATTTTAACCCTGACCAAAGCATTTTGGTGACCTTAGACATAGAGTCCTTATATAGTAACATACCCTTGGAGAGAGCTATGTCAGCCACTGATTGGTTCATTGACACATATAATGTATCTTGTTCCAAACCATTTATTTTGACATGCCTCAATATACTATTAACCGAAAACATCTTTGAATTCAATGAGACCCTGCATCGCCAAACCGAAGGCGTAAGCATGGATGCATCTGTGGCGCCCTCTATTGCGAATATTTATATGGCTGCCTTTGAAACCAAATTCATATACAACGAGATTACCCCTTTTTTCGAATCTATCTCCCACTGGTCCAGATACATAGATGATATCTTTTTTGTCTGGACTGGTGGGAGAGATTCGCTCACAGAATTTTTGGAATGGCTCAATGTTACAGACTCGAATTTGAAATTTACTGCACACATAGATACTGAGAAAGTAGAGTTTCTTGATATGATAATTAGACATTCTTTGGCCCACTTGGAAGTAGATCTTTTTGTGAAGCCCACTGCAAGGAATACGCTGTTGCATTTCAATAGTTATCATCCCTGCAACCAAAAACAAAGTATTTCGTTTTCCCAATTTCTAAGAGTGCGTAGAAACTGCACGTACTTGAGAGATTTTGATAAACAAGCCATTACAACGAGAAAGAAGTTTTTAGATAGAGGATACCCTCACCGGTTGGTGAGGGATTCCTATAAACGTGCTAGGTTTTACGACCGGGACCATTTATTGACCTCTAAAGTTAACAACAGTAATATTCCGCTGGTATGTGTCACCAGACACTCCACGATGGATACTAAAGTCAAACAAATTATTAATAGTAATTGGCACATTCTTAACAGTAATCCAGATAGTTGTAAATTGACCAAACCTTTATTCGCAAATTAGCGAAACAGAAATATCAAAGATTTAATTGTTCGCTCACGGTTCACCAATAAGACCAATAGACCTATGTTCATTCAAAAATCCATTAATGGTAATTTACCCATTAAAGGTGCTATGAAATGTTCCTCTTGTAAATCTTGTGAGTCCATTATTGAAGGTGAAATTCTGGTCCACAATGGGGTTTCTATTGAAGCCACCGAGATGTGGAACTGTAAAACAAACAATACTGAATATTTCATTTGCTGTCCCTGTAACCTGGGTTATGTAGGTGAGACGTCAAGAGCAATTCAAACTCACATTACTGAACACCGCTCTGCAGTCAGAACAGCCAAAATTACAGCGCCCTTAGTTAAACATTTCATTGACATGAACCATAAACCAGAAGACATCCATTGGAGAATTTTGGAAAGAATCAGGACTCCCGACAATAAAGGGGGTCTCAAAATACGTACAAAACGAGACGTTTTTTGGATTTTTACTCTTAACACTTTTAGGAACGGCCTAAATAGTGAAATACCCTGGGAGAATGCCATAACCTGAGTAGGGATTGCATCTTATAATAGGATGTTGGTTATACTGAATCTAATTCAAATTGTTTAGGCCACTGCGTTTTTAATCAATATAAACATTTATGGAAATACCAGTCAAATCTGATAGGTTGATACCTTCAAAACATCGTCCGACATTTGATATTATATTTTTTAATTTAACTTTCGTTTAGTTGTGTTGATTTTACAACTCGGACAAAGTTTTGGTTACTATCTTCATAATTCTCAACTTATCATATATCACTCATTGTTACATAATATATATCAGGCCAGTAGGTTTTTGAAATAATACAAGGTTATTATAGTAATTGATATCTATAATACCAAACAGTTTGATATATCTTTGAAATTTTGTCAGACAGAACAATAAAGTTTCCATGGTTTTCAATATAGTCTGTTTTCTCTGACCATTTTCACTTCAGTCTGTCTTCACTGACCACCACCAACTCGGTCACATGACACTTTTTAGAATCACATGATTATCATGTGACTAGCCATAGAGTATATAATGTGTAGAATGGCACCAACACATTTGATACTCTTTTCCGAAGGCGTCACCGGCAGCCATCCTTAGCCTGGTCCCACTTGAAGCCTCCTTTTATCAGGTATTTACTAGTTTGTAGGTATAGGGACTTTGATTTACTCTGAAGCTGTAGTTTTACACGCTCATAGATATATATTGTTACATTCCTTCTTAGATAAATCCTTTACTGTGCTTGCTTATTGAGCTACATATTTGGAACACTATCACATATCCAGTGCTTGTTCCAGTTTCTTAGTTGAATTTCTTTTATTGCAAGGTAATTACGGGGTTTATTGTTACTCCGATTTATAATGTGTCCTTTTTTCCTTTATAAGGTTTCGATTTTGACAATAGATTGTGTATTGTTTTTTCAGAGGCTTTCCAGAATATCATTTCACTGATTTTAACATTAAAGGGTCGATTCCGATCCTGGATTTTTTTTTCCCGTACGACTCGTATCCGTATTTTTTTACGTACGAATCGTACAAGTCCCGTACAAGCGGCGAAGTACGATTCGTACATGGAAAATACATACGAATCGCCTCGGGAAAAGTCTACGAGACGTCCCCGGACAGGTTTACTTACAACTCGTAAAACTGAAGTCCGAGCGCGCAAGTATGATCCGTACCGCCCGTCCGAAAACACAAGCGCATGGAAAAGGCCCCGTACGGAGCAAACTTTGTACGACCCCTACCCCGAGTACACTTGTGCCCGGGGTATGAGTCGTACGGCCCCCCCAGCCTCCAACCCCTCCGGCGTACATCCGCACCGTACCCCCCACCCCCCGTATGTACGGACTGTATCCCCCACCCCCCGTATGTATGGACCGTACCCAGGCGTACCCCCCACCCGCATATGTCCGCACCGTACCCCAGGCGTACCCAATCCTCGCGTATGTACGGACCGTACATATGCGAGGATTGGGGTACGCCTGGGCTACGGTGCGGACATATGCGGGTGGGGGGTACGCCTGGGATATGGTGCGGACATACGCGGGTGGGGGGTACACCTGGGGTACGATCCGTACATATGCAATGTTGGGGTACGCACCGTACATGATGACACGTACAATGTGGGTGATGGCGTGTACGTCATGTAGCGGGCCCCCTTTTCCTCGTGCATCGCAGCACACTTAGCTTTTCCGGCACTTTTTGGCTCCCGTAAAAATATAGCCGTGCGGAGTGCTGTAGGTACGAATCGTACTTGCTGGTCTGTAAAACGCTGCCTGACTCCGTGCGGACATCACGTACGCGCCGTCCAGGATCAAAATTGTATGTATTTTTTAGCCATACGGTGTTTTTTACGATTCGTACGGAAATGGTATTTCTGTGCGAATCGTACTTGCTGGTTTGTACGGTGGAATTCCCGGGTACGAGTCGTACGGAGAAAACGCTCCGTACGACCATTTGTACCCGGGTTTTAGAGGATCGGAATCGGCACCTAAGTAGGACCAGACCGCTTTTCCAACATACCTATACGAAGCTTGTTTGACAACCAGGTATTGACCTTTAAAATTCACTTTAGATCAAAAGATAATAGAAACCTACAGTTATTTAATGTTAAGGATATTTTTATCTTTTTGTAATCTAATTACTATTAAAAATAGTCATTTTTTACTCTTCTCTTTCGTAGACATCAGACCTTTTCGTGAAACTGTTGATTTTAAAATTAATAAGACATCGTTGCACATCCGGTGCATTGCATTTTAATCAGGTAATCCCTTTCGTCATTGTGGTTTATCTGTTCTTAATGAACATGCATAATATTGGTGAATTAACACCAATTGTGATAGATTAATGCTAGATATTTTGATTTTCATAACCAATCTCAGTTTTCCGGTCCGCTAATATCAGTCCGAATTTTGGAGCATGATGATTGCTCACACTGTTACTGAATAGAGTACAGTTCTTATTTCTTTGTGATCTTATTGAATTATTAACATTGATTTATTAGTGTTAATTGCACATCTTACGAGCATAAATCTCGTCAGATTTCTTTTCCAAAATGAAATCATATAGATAGCTTATACAAACAGCAGCTACCATGTACATTAATAATGATCAGAACCTATCATACAGGTCTATAATAATGGTGATACATACATTCTTTTCAGCCATTTATTAGAATTAAAGACATCCACCAACTATGGAGTTGCAAGTTTTAATCACTAGGAACTCATCACCTTGAAACAGGATCTGTGAGTGATAGGCTACTTATTTTCTATCTTATTGTTTCTGGATTATATAATGTTACAGGCCTTTACTATTTAATAGACCTCTTTCATTAAACTTCATTTTTGAGCACTCAGATATAGCACCGTAAATAAATATAAAATCATAATGTGTGATACATAGGAAGACCGTCAGATTATGTATATAGATTGTTGCTATTGATGCATATTGTGCTTTTTATGATAATTAAAAAAAAAGATATGTATTGTTTAAATAGATGTTTTTCATGAGAATACATAACAAGATATGGACAACCACTGATGAAATCTGAGTATGTTTTTTCCTTTTTAGATAATTGTGTGGCTTTCCTGAAGAAGGCGTTGTATACGCCAAAACGCGCGTCGAGTTAATAAAGATATTGCCACTTTTTATTTATACGTATTGATTAAATGTAATGTGTTAAATATTGTTTCATTTTTTAGATGTTTTGTATAAATATAATTTGTTTAAATATTATGAGAAGAAATTATTAAAATAGTAACAAATTTGAACATATTTTTCTGACTTCCTAGGTCTTCTTATTGTCATAGATATTGTGTAATTTGTTTACTTTATTGATATTGCCTAGGAGTTTTTGTCATTACTACTGCTCAGAAAGAACAATACATAACATGTAGAATTGAAGTAAGCAGCAGAGACCTCACATACCACTCCCTAGTCACATCACCATGTATATGAGTTAATACTCAAGTTAACATCAGTGTTTAACAGCTGGTATTAGGATGGGTTAGGAAGAAGAGAATCTAGTTGGCAGGAAGAGGAGGGTTGCAGTTCTGCTTACATCAATGTCCTGAGCATCTAATCACAAAATTGTGTTTCTTTGCCCGAGTGTGGTAAATCCCATTAATAAGAATGCATAATAGTTCTATTCTTGGGGCACTTCAGCAATACGGCTGCCTCAACACATGATGAGTGTGGATTCATCACTGTTGAGGAATTAATGACTACCTGAACCACCAAGGTTTGCTTCCCAGTGGATACACTTGACCAGGTGATAAAGCTTGTAGGGTAGCCCAATGGGGTTATTTCAATTCTTTGCTAATCTGTGTGCAGCCTGGAGGTTCTGATTTAATTCTCATGGTACCAACTCAAGCTGTCATACTTCCAGGGAAGATAAAATGAGAACCACCAAGGGCCTGACTCCAAGTCAGGCTTTAAATTCTGATATCTGTGCAAACAGACTGCAAGTTATTCTATAATTATCACATACCGGCAAAATGTGGTATTTACCAGATGCTGTCAATACCCTCCCGGCCCCCCGCCTCACAGTATTGCCCAACTTATAATCAGACCCTTATGCCAACATTCGGAGTGACCCACTAAATAGAAGCCACTGCGCAAACGGCTGTTAGCTCATTTATCACAATTATAACTTTGTTGGTTTTACCAGCCCTAAGAGTTACATTTCGTAAGATCAAACCTGCAAAATGTAATGTGGGAATAAAGCATGGGAAATACAGGTTGCAGATTTTGGATGTGATAAGCACAAAACTCTGCTTGTTAAACATGTTTTTCAGGCTGAACTTGGAATAGACAACTGTTATTAGATCTATTAAATGCCGATCCCCGGGGCATAGGGTATTTACTGATCGGAGAATGAGCCATCCGATAACGGGCCGCTCACAATGAGGGGTTTAGACCATCATTACGTGTGACCCCTTATCATAAATTAATGCACCCGCGACATTTTACAACGAGGTGTATGGATTTTATCAGGTTCCATAAGCATTGCCTATACATGATTTGTGGGTGCATAACTTGTCGGTTTTGGTGCTTGACCTACCTGATAGTTACCGGACATTTTTCCCACTGTAAATGTTTTGCACTGCACATTTTAATCTGGTAAAACTGAGGTAATAGACGTAAAAGTCATGATTCTAGTATTTGTCTTAACAGGCAACATAAATACGCTGATGTGAGAAAAACTGTGATGTATATGTCGTGTATCCAACTGCCCCATACTTTAGGGGAACATGCGCCTGCGCTGCCCCTTTTCTCGTAAAGGTAAAGCATGAGCCTTAAGACCGTCTCCCCCCTGGCAACGACAGTGCCGCCTGCTCGGCTAGGTGGAGGGCTGAAGCGCTTTGAAGCTGCGTCCGTTGGTATCCCGCAGGGCAGGCTGTTTTGTGCAGAGCACTGAAGCGCTCTGATTCTGCGTCCGTGGTATCGCAGCAGGGCAGGCAGGTTTGTGTGGAGGGCTGAAGCGCTTTGAAGCTGCGTCCGTCCGTTTGGCGGCAGGCAGGTTTGAGGGATGTGTCTTCCTCTGACCTGGCAGTGGTGGAGGGTAGGAGGGGGGCAGTAGGGCTGGCCATGCGGCAGGCTCACGCCCCCTTCCACACACCTCGTAAGATAGCTGCCTGTGCCTGGCGCTGAGTTCCGTGACTGGATACCTGCTCTCGGCGCGCGCCTCCCGCCTTAACCAGCTGCGCCTCTGGAACATGCACTGACGCCGGCTGCTGACATCCCTCTCCCCCTGCTGGCGGATTGTGGAGCCGGGAACGCTGCATGCCTGCTACCTCTCACCCCTGCCTACACCTGGACGAGCCCCGCCGGGCACCATGAGCGCGGAGTGCACGAGTTACACCAACGCCGAGAAGGTGCTGGTGAGCGCCTTCAGCTGCCCCAGGGTGCCCGCCGACAGCGAGGTAGGGGCCGTCTACTGCTGCGGCTTCAGGGACAACAAGTACTGCTGCGACGACCCCAACAGCTACTTCCCCTATGACCACAACTACATGTGGTGGCTGAGGTAAGCGGGGTGGAGGCGAGAGTTGTGGCACTGTGTGCGCAGAGCCAGGGCGCCAGACAGTTACTCCGGTGGTTTTAACTGGCGTGGCTTTTGTAAGCTGCTCGTGCGCTCAAACCTGGCATTGGCTTTACTTTTCAAGACCTAAAACCACAGCTCTTCGAGGAGGGGGTGGGGTGTTTCCTAGAGTGTGCTCTTGCAGCAGTAACTCTGACTTCACAGAACGTGTTTGCAGTGAGGGTGCACTGGAAAGGGGGCATGGTTTTGTGGGGGCATTCAGACCCAGGGAAATGTGCAAAGAACGAGGGAATTTGCGTGTGAAGTGAGAGAGTATTTCACCATTCCACCTCAGGCTTCTTTAATCCACAGCCAAACACTTCCTGTACATTTACCTCCCTCCAGCAGGCTCCTTTTCATCCATGCTTTCTCCATTTGTTACTGTTTTCTCCCTTTCTCTTCCTCCACACTTTTGGGTTTTTCTCTCGCTTGCGCTGGTTCAAAGTCTGTTGAGGAAAAATAAGTATTGGCTGGCCCCACCGCCTCAAATTAAGCACTGCTTCCCCTATTTCAGCGTGTGCTGCACTTTGCGCCAGTGCAACGCTGCTCGTATTAGACTCCTCTTGCAAGTTTCCATAGAGCATGCAAGGGGAGTGGCTCACCCAATCCAATTTGCCATCAGCTACAGCTGGTAAAGTAGATCACTGGATTAATATTCCTTTTGAGGCAATTTGTGTGCACTGTGCCCAACTGAACCCTTTATTCTTCTACAGCTGATACAATGTGAATGGCTGAATAGAGTATTTATTGTGTCTATCTCTTCTGTAGCTAGCGCCACAGTTTGTAATCGCGCTGTGTGTGTGTATGTGAGAAAACAAACAGACACGTGGCTGAAACAATACAAA
Source organism: Triturus cristatus (assembly GCF_964204655.1). Classification (NCBI taxonomy): domain Eukaryota; kingdom Metazoa; phylum Chordata; class Amphibia; order Caudata; family Salamandridae; genus Triturus; species Triturus cristatus. The sequence goes on from NC_140586.1 coordinate 722,614,327, forward strand.
GTTTTGACTATGGTTATCTTGGGACTTAAGACTCCTCCATAAGAGATATTGTCACAGACTCATGATTAGTGGAATTGTGCTTTCACTGAAATGCTCTTAGAAATGTGTCAATGCGCCCAGACTTGCTTCTTGAGATTCACTGCTGTCAGGACTCGTTCAGGGGGCCACAGAGCAGTCAGAGGCTTCTGGGCGCCAACTGAGGCGGTTGAGGTTGTTTGCCAATGGTGACCTGGCGTCTGTCCTACTATGGCTTTACACAGGGTAAGTGAGAGGAAAAAACTGGGGGGTCTCCCAAAGGGGCGTAGTCAATGTAATTAAGGGCGTGGCTTAAAACACATACGCTAAAAATCTGTGATTAGCATAGTGTGCCGCCTGACTGGTATTTTGCTGTTTTTGTCATTGCATCCAGATATAGGATACAACAAGTAACATCATACCTACAACAAGTCAGAACTATTGGCTTTGTCAATGGTTGTTAACTGCATAAGATAAATAAGCAGCAATTATGGCTTGTATATAATATTGAAAAAGCTTCCACTTAAAGCCCTGGTGACACCGAGGACAATGTTGCTGCTCCTGAGTTTCAAAAAGAGAAGTGGCAATTTGCAGTGTGCGCTATTCAATAGGGCCCCCTCACTCGCAACAGCGCTCGGAGTCTTGTGTTTTAAAAAGCAGGCACATGGGAGATGTAAGAAGCAAGGATTTCCCTTCCCCTCCAACGCTCACTTGGCATGAGGTCATGCCGTAACTTCTCCACTGGTGAGAAGTGAGCAGTGTGACCACGCGCACATGGATGTGCCTGCTGTCACTGCAGTCTGGAAAACAACAGACTGCTTGTGCCAGGGCACAAAACAGAGCCCGTCAGGGACCCGTTTCGAGCCCCCCCTTTAAAAAACTGCCGGTGCTCAAACCCGGCGAGACATGGCCCACCTAAAGCCCTGGCATTACAAACGGGCCGGGAACAGCAGACCTGCAAATATACACAGTGGCGTAACAAAAGCGGAGGGGGCCCCCCTGCACAGTACAGGGAGGGCCCCCCTCCGGACTTCTTCAGAAGCTGTCAGGCCAGGGTAAAGTGTTGAGGGGGGCCCCCTGGAGCTCGGGACCCCCTGTACGGGAGGGGAAGGGGGCTGTGGTGGCCTTTGTTACGCCCCTGAATACACATGGTGCCACCATGTGTCACACAATGTATCTGCTGGCACTGTTCCCTGGTGAGGAGCTGATATCACGTGGTGGAAGATACATGTTTTGAATTAGCGGGAGCCCAGGATGCTTTCTTTTTTCAGGGCGAGGTTTAGATGAGGGTGTGTGCTCAGCACAAAGCCCTGCCCCCTGTCTTTGGCCCTCCTGTTCATGCTTTATAAAGGAAATGGTCTAAAGAACCTATCTCCTATCCAATCATGCTCCTGTAAGCCTGGCCCATTCACATGGGGCGAGTTATCTCAAATTCAGCAAGTCTGGTACAGCCCTTTCCGCACTTTACTCTGACAAGATAGAGGAAGTGCAGCCTAAGGCATCTCAGGGCAGTAGCATGGGAGACAAAAGTTCAGAACCCAACAGTCAACTTACAGAGCCAATAGCACATTTCCAACCTAGTGCTTATCTTTTAGATGAAGAAAGCACTTAATCTCACATCAAAACTAAACACTACACAGTTCAATGTTAAAGCAATTACAGGGCTTTAGTTTCTGTTATGATCTTCAGTAAGGCGCTACACCTCCCTTTAAGTATTCTTTCTCCCTGCTGTAGGTGATATCTAGTGACTACTGTACCCAGTATATTGTCGGTAGGCCTGAGTGGTGAACTCCACTCCGTTCATGGAGTTTGCAGAGTTCTCTGCGCTCTGTGGAGCACGTGGAGTTCCGGCAGTTCTTTCCTCGCTCGAGCTTGCTAACGTTAAGCTAGGGAGCGTGAGCAAGGAAAATCCAACGCTAGGCCATCTCCCAGCGAGATTTCTCAATGTGGGTGGTTACAAATGGTCGCGACTGCTCATGTTGAGAAAACATCCATTCGCGATGAGGAAGCTGCCGCTCAAGTAGAAAATCTACTCCAGCAGCAGAAAGAAGCAGCGCCCTCTTGCACTGCACATAGCGCCACTCGCACAGATTTTCCAGTGTGTGACAAACACTCTTTGCTACAAATCAAGGCGAACGCGCACAACCTATCAAATACCGCCAGTTGCAGAACTCCACTTAGTGCTGCAGAAAATATTGTTCACCGCGCGGAGTTCTGCATAGCAGAACACCACAAACTATGCCCATGTCTAATTTCGTGGGCAGGGGCCCTGATTAAGTACAGGTGTAGATTATTTCAATTAACCCACAAATCAATTTAATGTCTTTTTACCCCTGGTGTTTACTCAGCAAAAAGTCTTAAGTCTATCCAGCAGGCTCATCTACGCATTCTAGTGTCTTGTTCCAGTTTCAGGCTAAGCCTTGCATTGACCTTCTTGCCAGTGTTGCAGTTCTAGCAGTGCAGCAGGTGTGGTTCAAGTGCCAAACTTGCAGCAGCGGCTTCACTTCTGTGGGGGTCACAGAAGTAACCTCATGTTGGAACAAAGACTACTGGATGGAGTTGGTCTGGCAGGCCTGTGCAGGAGCACTCGTCTTCAGCAGTGGCGGCATCCTCAGCCAGGTGCAGACAGGTGCTCAGGTACTGCATTTGCGGCCTCCAGGCCGAGTCACCTGCAAAGGTGTCTCTTTGGAAGTTGCGATCTCTGGGCCCATCAGAGCCTTCTGCTTCCATGAAGATGTGGCTCCTCTCCCTGATATTGCCTTCGGAAACACCAGTCTTGCAGGCTCAAAGAGGATTGCCGGACGAGATGATGATAGATTCTCTTGCAGAAGCTTAGGCACAGTTCCTACAGATGATCAGAGAGATTGGGGGTCCTTTTACAGCATGGATTGCTCCTGGCTTCTTTCTCTGTGGTAGTTAAGCTTTCTCCAGTGCCCCCTTGCCAGTAGTATGCTTCAAACTTCACTTTCTTGGGAGGTTGTTCTCATCTTACATCTTCTGCCATGCTAAACCAGGGGTATCTAAAACGTATCCCCTGGGCCAGTACTCAGACTCATACAACACAAGGTCCTACTACCATGGATGTGCTGCGTATTCACTGCACACACACATTCCCTCAACGGGCACAAGAAATTTCAGTGCGAGGCTTTGAGGATTCACATAACAGTGGAACTAAGTGTGAGTGAAGTCAGTGATTACACCCTATGTGGCACAGAGAAAAAGGTCTAGTTACTTTAAAGACTCCTAAAACATGATACGCTGCCACAAGCGCTCACCCCAGGGCATGGATAGTAATCCTGTGCCTACTGCGAGGGCATGCTTTGTGCACCCTGCCAGGTCACAGATCAAGTTCTGAGACTCCTATTACCTCGGACAGCAATGGCCCTCTGTGCACAAACAAAGAGTGATGTCTCGGCCAATAATACGCCAGGATAACAGCTCCACGTGCAGTCGGCCACTCTGGGATACACAAATGCCTACAATGAAGGGGGCATTCCTGTACCAACAACAGTTGTAGCTGATTAGCTCCCTGCCCAGGGAACAAATGCTGATTTTTGCTTGTAAGGAGAAGGTAAAATTTGACTGTGAAAATGGAGAGGAGTTTTTTAATGGGAGGGAGGTTCTGTATAAAGAAAAATGACACGTGCGTTTTGGCTTCAGATAGCTGCGCGCAGATCCTTCTATCAATTGGGAAATCTTCATGGGTACACTTCACTCCTTTGATAACTTGGAAATCTATGAATGTCGCTGGCATTCTTTGTTAATTTGTTACGAGTTGGAAAATTGCTCCAAACATAGAAATACCACATGGGATCAAATGATCAGCTTTTTTTTGCAGTCGGCTTTGAGAATCGGGTCCGAGAAAGGGGGGAGTGGTCAGATCACCAACATACTGGGGAGCGTATAGAATCGTCAGTGGAAATCTCCAATGTGCGCAGCTCGTGCATGGTTTATCACGAATACTTTGACCGAAAGAGAGAGCTTTTTAGGTCTCGCCTGACCCAGCGCATGTGCTGATCTGGCGAGACTTTTTGTGAGGGCTCAAAAAAGTGCTACCAGGGCCAGTCTAGAGCTACAGTGCATGAGCGCGGGCGAGCGCGCCTCACTTTCGCGGCCGCAAGGCCGCTTTGATGTTTGATCGCGATCACTTTCACTTTTGCGGCCGCACGGCCGCTTTGATGTTCTCCGTGAGCCAGTTCTTTTTTTTTCTTCTGTTTATTACTTCTATGTAGTAATGGTGGCACCCGTGCTTTAGCTTAAACATCTTAGGCTAAAGTCGGGTGCTGAGATTGCTTAAAAAGTAAAGAAATAGACAATTCTTTACTTTTGAAACAATCTCGGCACCCGACTTTAGTTTAAGATGTTTAAGCTAAAGCACGGGTGCCGCCATTACTACAGAGCAGTAATAAACAGAAACAAGCATTGGCATAGCCAATAGGTCTTGCTTTTGGGACCTTATAAGTATTTAGTTATGCAACTGTTGCATGGCTAAACACTTATAAGGTCCCAAAAGTGAGACCTATTGGCTATGCCAATGCTTGTTTTTATGTTTTGCTGCAGCCAGTCATCCCCTAGCAGCCTTTCCCAGGACTGGCTCCGCCAACATTAGACAGGAAGAGTCGTTTCTCTTCAGTTCCTTGTGTTTTCTTCCAAACTTAAAATTAACTTGAATATGTAACATTGTCTCCCTCGAATATTAATGATCGTTTACATATGAAATTCATTATAAATGCGTTGCATGTGGATTTTCCGCAACTATTTTCTGAAATGTCTGGAGAGCTGGATGTTTGACTACATGTAGGTTTTAGATACCTGGGGCATAATGCGCTTCAGAAATACCCGACTATCCACCAACTTGTCTGTCTGCTTCAAATATTAATTTCTGCCCACTGCAGCTGTTCAGCCAGCACAACCCACCTCTACACATTTGCCCATCTCAACACCCAGCCACCAACTTTATTCCTACCCCTTCTGTCCGATCAGAACCACCCATTCAACCCACCTTTCTATCCATCCAACCCAAAAAAGCCCATCCATCCATCCAGCCGCCCATCCATCAATCTGCCCATCCATCCACCAATCTGCCCATTCATCCACTCAATCACCCACCCATCCATCCACTCATCTATCATCCATCCATTCACTTCAGCTTTTCCTCTTCTGTCTGCCCAGAACCACCCGTCCAAGCCACATTTCCATCGATCCCTACCCAAAAAAAATCCATCCATCCACCCATCCACTCAACCACCCATCCATCCAATCATCCATCCATCCACTCATCCATCCACCCATCTATCCATCCACCCATCCATCCACCCATCTATCCATCCACCCACTCATCCATGCTCCCAACCATCCAGCAACCCACCCACCCATCCACTCACTCACCCATCCATCCACTCACACACCCATCCATCCACTCATCCACCAACCCATCCACTCACTCGCCCATCCATCCATCCGTCCATCCATCCATCCACTCACACACCCATCCCTCCACTACAGCTCTTCCACTTCTGCTCACTCAGAACCATCCACCCAACCCTGGTATCCACCTAGCCTATCTCACCTATGTTTGTCCCTTTGCCAGTCCATCCATCTTTGTCAATCTTTCTGTTTGCGGGACGCACCCGCCCTTCCACCCATACATATTCGAATATCCCCCCACCAGACCAGGCTCAGGCTCTTGCTCCTCCTCCGTCCATCCACATCTTCCAGCTCTCCGCGGCTCACGTCCATCACATGGGCTGCACTGCACATGTCGCCAACCTGCGGCTGCACATAAGTCCAGGACTGGTAACTGTCTGTATTGCCTAGGAACAACATTGTTACATTTCGTGCATAGAATGCCCGCGCTTGTGGGATGATGGGACACAAGCTCTGATCGAAGGCGTCGATGTGCACGAGTTTAAACAGGAGGAGGTGAGGGGTGAAGTGGTATTGATTATTATGAAATCTGTTTATTGGCTTTTTTTTTAGGTTAAACAAGGTACACGGTACAATTGAAATAGGCCCAATAGTACATCTCTGGTCATGAGTACATTAATGAACGGGATCGGGTTCTACGCCCACCTTCTAATAAAGAATAACATTACGGGCTTCGCAGCCGATATCATTATCACAACAACCCCTTCGCTTTCTCATTGTTGGGAGACTTCACCTGAGTGAGCCACTCGGATTTCGCCCGCACATCCCCACTATGCTCCTATAAACAGTTCACTAAACAGAAGGAAAGGGGCAGAACAACAAGTGCCCCGACAAAACATCAGCAGCAGATTCCGGCCTTCACTTTGACATTCCCGCATTCTGTCCCCTGTTCCGACCTCCCCCCACCCTCCCCGTGTCCCCTGGTATAGGCCGTTCTATCGACATCATCACCATTCCCCAGTACCTCACCGAGGCAACTAAAGCCTTAGCAACACTCTTCATGTCCAGCCCCTAGTCTGACTGTCGCCCCTCCCCTCAGTAAGGGTGCCCCCCTCCCGCACCCCGCAGGGCCTCATGGTGTCCCCATCTAGGTGTGTCAGGGCTTGTAAGAGTGTGTCCCACTGATTCGCTATTGGTGTTCGTCTGAGGCCTAGTGTTTCCTCCCGCAAAAGGGCCATATGGTCCGCCCCTGCCCACACCAGCAGCGAACTCCGCCACTCTCGCGCATGGGGGGTGGTCCGTTGCCTTCCAGCGCTTGGTAAGCAACCGCTTCGCCACCACCAGACCCAGGTCGAAAAACCTAGATGCAACCTTCGTGGAGGGAGTTCTGTGAAAAAGGTACAGCAAGCAGACCGGCCACTCAAACGGGACCTGTCGACCCGTGCAGGCACTTAGTGCTCCATGTACCGCACGCCAATACAAATCCAGTGCGGAGCAGCTCCACAACATGTGAACCAGCCCAGCGTCCAGCACCCCGCAGCAAGGACAGCTCGCGTCTGCACAATGGAAATACGGATTTATAGAGTCGATGTGAGATATGCCCTATGTAAAATAAAGTATTGGATTTGGCGGAATCGCATGTTCCTGGGGATCTGCGTTGGACCCTGCAGCACTCTGCTCCATTCCTTGTCGGCCATGGGGCGGGCCAAGTCCGCTTCCCATTTACGGCGTAGCGGGGTCAAATTGATCGCCGCATGTGTGCGCATGGAAGCTGCAAACCAGCGTATCATATGCCTCCCTCGCCCCATGACATTGAGGTATTGCATCGTGAGGTGCTGCTCCGGCTCCACTCTGAGATCTCCCCACCGACTCGCCATCGTCGCTATCAGTGAGCGGTTACAGAGAAATTGACCAGGTGGTAACCCTGTCTCCTCCGCTAACGAGGCGAATGAAAGAAGAGCACCATCCCGGTAGAGGTCCCCCAATGTGTAAATATCCGCCGCATGCCAGTCTGCGAGCTCAGTTGAACGCAGCACCCTCCGCCCACTAGGGGAGCCGTCTATCGGCATGGCAGGGGCGTATGGGATACAATTCCGAGTTAGATAAAGAGCACGACGGTAACATTTATAGGCCACTCTGACGAGAAGGGGCACCGGCTTGAACACCTTTGCGGTCGGGTGGAACGACTCGGTGATATCAGCCAGAGAAATAGGGGCCGCCGTGGTCACCGTGTCGTCTCGCTCTCTGTCTGCCAGCCACCTGGCCACCCACTGCAGTTGTGCCGCTAGATAATAATGTGCAAAGCACGGCATCGCAAGTCCCCCTGACCTGTGGGGAGATATAGTTTGGATAGTGCGACTCTGTGGCGTGCATTACCCCACACAAAATCTCGGAGCGATCGCTCCAAGGTTGTAAAAAAGGAAGCCGGTATTTAAATGGGCAGATTAGCAAAATAGTATAAGAGCCTGGGTAGAATCACCATTTTGATTAAAGCGATTCGCCCCGTGACCGTGAGAGGGAGGGTACTCCAAAACCGCATCTGCGCTCTGATTGCCGTTACCGCCTTACCCAGATTGCCCTCCACCAGATCCGCCGGTTGCCGGTATATTTGGATGCCCAAATAACGGAAGGTGTCTGGCTGCCACTTGATCGGTACTCCCCCTAGATGGTATTGTGGATCTTGAGTCTCGGCTCGGAACGCATAGAGGCACGACTTAGCGGCATTCACCCGTAGACCGGAAAGTGCGGCAAAGTCAGACAGTACTCGCTCCAGGTCCCCCGGAATGTGTGCCACATCCTTGATGAAAACCAGGAGGTCATCCGCGTATAAGGAAACCTGATGGGTCGCATCACCCAGGGGGATGCCGTCCGTCAGCACGCCACGTAGCGTAGCAGCCAAAGGCTCTATTGCGAGCGCGAAAAGGAGGGGCGAGAGAGGGCATCCCTGTCTGGTACCGCGACCGATCGGGATGGCGTCAGAAATGTATGGACCAGTTCTTAACCGCACCACAGGGTTCTTGTAGAGGAGCGCCGCCATCTGGAGGAACCCGAGGCCCAGCCCATAGTGTGACAGCGCCGCCACTAGGTACCCCCATTCAAGACAGTCGAAGGCCTTTCCCAGGTCCAAGACCAGACAGCCCGCCCTAGGCCAATGCTGCGCTCCATCCGTAGCCACCCGAAAGAACCGTCGCAGATTAAGAGAAGTGTTGCGCTTCGGCACAAACCCGTTTTGGTCCCTGTGCACCAACGCCGGTACCGTTGGGGCCAGCCGCTCTGCCAAGACCTTGGCCAGAATTTTGTAGTCCGCGTTAAGAAGGGCAAGGGGGCGGTAGGACCCCAGGTTGGTAGTATTGCGCCCAGCCTTGAGTAGGGAGATCAGATAGGCCTCCCTCATGGAGGCAGGCAGGGTGGCCTCCTCGAGGGCCGCAAGATATAGTGCATGCAGCCTGGGCACTAGGGACTCCCGATAGGCCTTATAGTACTCCGCCGGGAGTCCATCCGGTCCAGGCGCCTTTCCAGAGGCCAGGGATGCCACTGCCTCTCCTATCTCCTCCACCGTGAGGGGGGCCTCCAGTGATTCCTGATGGTCACCTGGAACTGTAGGCAAATGGGCGGCCTCCAGAAACTGATCTAGATCCTGCACCTGTCGGCGCCCCGTCGAAGTGTATATGGCCGCATAATGTGTTGTCAGTATTTGGTGGATCTCCCGCTGCGTATGCACCAGTACCCCGTCCGGCCCACGAATAGATTCTATCGGGGCATGTACCGTCTCCTGCCTAAGTAACCAGGCTAATAACCGCCCGCCCTATCGGATGTGGCGTGAACCCGAGCCGAATGAGCCGAGTAGTTGTGGCACCGCAGTCGCTCAAGTAGCTCAGTATGGCGCGTCCGGAGCCGCGCCAGCCGAGTCGAGTCCCGGCCTCCGCCTTCGCTGTGACATTCACACGACAGAAGGCGTGACTCCAAGGCAGCAAGCGACAATGCAAGTTGTTTACGAATATTCCACGTCGCCCCCAGGAAGTGTCCCCGAATGGTGGATTTGTGCGCATCCCATTCCGTCAGCTCACTGCCTGTCATTCCCTCGTTCAGTTCTACGAACTGCTCAACCGCCGCGCCTAGAGAGGCACGGAATCGGGGCCTTCCGGGGTCCCAACACAGACGCAGCCTAAGGGGGTTATGATCCGAGTGGGTCCGGCCCAAGTATTCTGCCTGTGCTATCAGGGGGATCAAGGAGTGAGAGCCCAGTCCCACCCACCGAAGGCACCCCAGCCGGTCCGCACCTGCCGGCGCGAGAAACCGCATCACAACAAACAGGGGAGTAGCAGGGTCCACAGCCCCCCCCCCCGGCGGGTGCCCAGCCACACTCATTCCACCTCCATCGCCTGTACATATCATTGTCCCAATGCGTCATTATTCACACAATAATGTCAGCTGTTTGAGGTGTCACCACTGGCAGCATTTGGTCATCTGAAAGCATGGCAGTCGGAGAGGAAGATCTACTAGTTTCAGGATCGCTATGGTCACGGGTTGCCAGGTCCCCCTGACTGCTCACAGATCCCAAGGTTGCCACTGCCTCAAGGGCTTCCTGGCGTTCCAGGCGCATCTTCTCCGGGCTGGGTGCCACGGCAGGGCCCGACCCTCCACGGCTTCCCCTCCGTCGCCGCGGGCTGCGACCGTCTCTCTCGCTGCCTGCCAATGCCTGAGTCCGTGGGTTTCTGACCACTGTGCTGTCCCGTTTCCTCCAACCAGTCCCAGACATCGGACGGGGCGTCAAAGAAACGTGTCCCCTCTTTTGTGACCACCCGGAGGCGTGAGGGGAACAACAGGGAATATGGAATCTGTAGTTCACGTAGTCGGTGCTTCACCTCTAAATAGTAGCTTCTCCGCTTCTGGACCATCGCCGTATAGTCCGGGAACAGCATCACTGGGCCACCCCCTACCACAAGGGCGCCCAGCTTCCTTGTTTCACGGAGTACCACGTCCCTGTCGCGGTAATTGAGGATTCTGAATAGAAAAGGACGCGGCCGAGCCCCAGGGATAGGCCTCCGCGCCGGGACTCTGTGTGCCCGTTCCACGACAAACTGTGGAGAGAGCACCCCTGTAGGGAGAATGTCCCGTAGCCACCCCTCAACAAACTGCTCTGGATGCCGACCCTCCTCCCCTTCCAGCAGGCCCACCACACGTATGTTCTGGCGTCGAGAGCGTCCTTCTGCATCCTCAGCACAGTCCTCCAGAGTATTAACTCGATCGATCAGGTCCTGTAAAGTTGCGGTGTGGCTGCGCACCACCGGTTGAACATCTTGTAGCGTTTGGCACTGGTGAGCAACGTTGTCCACTAATTTACGGTGGTCAGCATGGAGTAAAGTGAAATCCACCGTGACTTTGTCGATGCGGGATTCCAAGGAGGCTCTAGTCTGTTCCAGGGTGTTACCCAGCCGGTCCACTGCCGCCAGCATGGCGTCCATTTTGGCTTCCAAAGTCGACGCCGGCAATTCCGCACCTCCATCAGAGTGTCCCGGTGCCCGGCCAGGGTCCCCTACCCTCAGCCGGCCCTCACTTTGCTTGTTCCGCAACCGCCCCATGGCCAATTGTTGTGCTGACGGCATTCGCGGTTTCCTCCGGTGCGTGTCAGGTAGGTGCGATCCTGGGCACCGTTATATCAGGGCAGCAGGAAGCTAACTTCCCCCCTCCTCGACCAGCGCCAGAGAAGGGAGAGGATCACAGGGCCTCCTCAGCTGCCGTCGTCGCTCGGCCGGCGCCCCCCGATGTCCGAAGCCGCCAAGTCCGGTTTACAATGGGCTCTCCACGTAGCAGAGTCACCCACCAGGCGCCTCTCCTCGGCCCCGGCGAGTGCACCGCTCACAAGCAGGGTCCAGTAATGCACCACCTCAGCCGCCAGCACACAGCACACAGGGGCCGCCAACCGGTGCGACACCATCCACACGGTAGCACCTTCGGCCTAGATCCGGCAGCACATCGGCCGCGGCTATGCCGTGATCCACTGGTCTCGTGCCCACAGTCGGGACCGTTCCTCCACACAGCGCTCCCTTGAGCCTATCACCAGCAGCCCCCGCCGGGGGACTCACGGGCCTCTCGTCGCTTCCTGCGGGTGTCAGGCATAAAGAGCTCGGGACCTGTCCATAGCTAGGGCCTAGGACACAGCGGTGCTCTCCACAGTGTCAGGGCGATCCGCCTCCCTTCAGCTGCACTAGAGGAGGCCCACCTGGCCTGTCCTCTCTGCACTGCGCACGGGGACCTCGCTCCTTGTCCCAGGCCACCCTCACGTCGGGCGCCGGCCCCGCATGCCTCACCTGGCCGCTCCAACAGACGATTGATCAGGCCTCACCAGGGAGATCCAAGCCTGGTCGGGACATCTCATCTTTCCGCTCGCTGGCCGCCTCAGATTGCCCCTCCAATGACACCGCCACAGTCTACCGTCCACAGCGCCTCTCGTAGGTAGCACCCACCACAGCGAGTCTCACAGCTCCAGCGCTCCCCTTGTGTGATGCCGCAGCTCAGGCGATCGGTAGCTTCACCGCTCTTCGCTGTCGCCAGGGGGGGAACTTCAATGCCTTTACAGGTCGCCAGCGGGTTGTTTCCTCCCGCCGTGCGACGCGCGGCCTATGCGGCCTGGTCGCCTCGTGCGAAACCGCGGGCCGGAGTGCTCCTCATAGCCGGCCGACAATCACATCGCGCCCCGCGCTTCTCACCGGGCCGGCTGTCGGAGCGGATATCTCCGGCGATGGGCTGACTCCGGCTCCAATTCTTCCCCCCAGGGCCGCCGGAGTCCTTTACTCAGCAGCAGGCGGCGTTTGCAGTCACGTCTCACACCGCAGGCAGGAGAAGTGAAGGATAATGGCACTAGGCTGCGGGAGCCTTACACGCTTGCAGCCATCTTGTCCGCGCGCCCCCTAGCACCCCAGGGTGAAGTGGTATTGATGATTTATTCTGCGGCATCCACGCGACCCTCTTACACGTCGTGGCGTTACCACAAGCCTCAATGGATTCTCTAATGATGTTTCTGTGCGGGCAATTCTTCCAAGGCAAAGAAACCGGCCGACTTGTGCGCGCTCACAAGGAACCGGGACGTCTGGGAAGCTGGAAGGTAAAACTCTTTCATGTGTTTGACTTGCCACGTGCACCTGCGGCTTAAGGCTTTACCATGGCACGCGGCTTCAATCTTCCACCATGCAGTTTCAAGGTTAGAATAACGGAACACACTAGGGACTTGATAACTGACTGTGACACAACACCATATGAACAAGCATTGGTAAATGCATTAGGTTTCGTCTGTGTGATACATACGCAGTTTTTTGTTGTAAGTTGTAGATTGCTGAGTAGTTTTACAATATAAGTTACAGAAAGTCTGTTAAAGTGTTATGACTGTTTATATACTAAATACTGCAATATATTGTGCAGTTCCTAGTGGTATAGTGCGGGTAAGTAATAGCAACATATTGAAAAATTAAAGAGGGAAATAATATAATAAATTGATCTAAAAACTATGTGTTTAGAGGAGTTTTGAAAAGTTTTGGGCCCAGTGCCACTGCACCTGCTGCACAATTCAAACGGTTCAAAAGTTACTACAAATGTGATGAGATGTTGCTATGCAGTGGATGGATCTTTGCAAAGCTGGACTGGTCACCTTTCTGTTGCTTACTGGTATATTTGAATGTTAAATTGGTACTAATGCAACCAAGACCCATAAAGTTTAAAAATTATATAATAATGAAGTAATACTATTACCAATTCTGCTGCATTATGCTGTATAATTTACTTTTTCTTTCTGCATAATTTGCTCAACCCTGCCACATAATTTGACCCTCACCTGCCACATAATTCCAGTGGCCCTAAGTTTAAGTTACTGAAACTCTGTTGGAGTGTTATGATTTGGAAGTACTAGCTAAAAGAGTGCACTAATCACAGACGAATACATAACAGACAATAAAATTGCTAAGTGGCGAGACAGTTCACAGGACAAAGAGACAGCTTGCAGGGCAAAGAGACAGCTCATAGGACAAAGTGACAAATACCATAATAGGCTGTAGAGGGATAAATGATGCATGAAGAACAGATACGAAGGGAGAGCACAGAGGAATTACAGAGCGGGGAGTGCTAACACAGCCTGGGGGAATGGCTGTACGGAGTGAGGACTGAAAGCACAAATGGGGCACAGGCATTAATCTAGAAGACACTCTACGAAAGATGAATAAATAACCCAGTATCAGGATCCCTGGTGTCCAAGTTGAAGGACAGAGTCTTTGAGGCAATGAAGAAAAATCAGCAAAAGTTTGGCAAACAGGGGCACTCTACAGGTGTTCCTATTTTATCTGCTGCAGACTGGTTATTAAGTTCACTGGCACGGCGAGCTGGGAAGGGGAGCTAATACCAAGAAAAAATAATGTACTGCTTCAATATTTTAGGCAGAGTAAAGTTCTGATGGGAGTAAGTGGCTTGCGTCAGCATTTCATCAGTGATTCACGGGTCTTCAACTCTCAATTTCTACCAGTCCTGCAATTCCCAAAAGCTGTGAGTAACAGTTGTGCTATCACTGAATCCCAGGCCCCTTACCTTACTGGATGTAATTGTTCGACTGCAGGAAGACAGCTGCGGCCTGATGCTGCTGCTACTGCACGGAGGTAAGAGACACGGTCCATGTACTGTGATGCTGGTGCCCCCGGCTGGGCTATTGTGCTGGCTGACTCAGCCATTCATCGCAGGCGTTTCACAGATGAGGACGGCAGGTGGCTCTCTCAAGTTTTCATCGGGGAGCCCAAAAATCGCACAGAAACAAAGCCACTCTGAAAACAAAGTGCGTACGGTAATCAAGAGTGTACTCCTGCAGGAAGAGATGCAAATTAGAAGGGATGTGGCAGACAAGCTAACCCTCAGACATGTGCACAATGCAAACACAAGTGCTGCAAACAGGTAAAAAGGAGCACTCAAGTGTGTCCCTGCTTGAGCCCAGGGACTGGTGAGTGCGCCTTGCCCCCGGTGCCGTGCCGTGAAATGCATGCAGTCGTCAGACAAAGCCAAAAACATGCAGTCAGAAAGCACTCTTTAAATGCGTGCAGTCGGCCCACGAAGCAAAACAAATGCTGTCAGAAAGCATGCTTTAAATGCGTGAAACCATGGAAGGAAAATCCACCCACCAAAGCGGATGGGAATGAATACTTCGGTGCTGGGACACTGCAGAGAGAACCGAAGGGAGAACAGGCTGCAACCAATAGAAACGGAGAAAAGTAAAGTGACAAGCACATGGACCAACCAATAAGAAGTGAAGGCGAGATGTAAGTCCCTTTTAAGATATATTGAATACAATACATTTCCCATGCACAGCGCATGCAGTGTACAGGTCAAACCTAAAAAGACAACCTCAGTTCTTTACAAAAGCACAAATTAACGGACATGTAATTTGGCGGATTTAAATAAACAAAGCAATACTCATGGTAGAGACACTAAATGTATTGTTTGGATACACGTACTGTGTATATTTTATCAATAATACTAGAAAAATATCGGCCTAACAAAACATGATTGGTCTTTATACTAATGAAGTTCCCACATACAGGCCATCCATTTTTTTTTCTGAAACAGCTTTCCTTTCTCAGATGGAAACTCATCCACTGAAAATGTCCAGGATGTTCATGTCGATTCAAGCCATGATTTGCATTTACACATGCAGCTTTTTTCGAACGCCCCTCTCTGCTCCCTAGTTGTTTCCAGGATAGGTGGCACTATTTTGCACTGTAGTAGAGTTTGCTGCAAATATGAATCTGACATTAACAACCGTTTTCTATGTTTATGTTTTTCTACCAAATAGCAAAGGCATGTTCAAAATAACTAACTGTATGTGTAAAGTATATGTTGGAATCATCTTATTTAAGGCAGTGAATGAGCTTTCTGCTATCGAAGCATTCTGAAGACCTGATGTCTAGGTTACATACAGAGGGCGTTGTTTCTCTTGCGCACGCTGCACCGCCTAGATTAAAGTCCCGAGACCAATTGGTAGAGAGAGCCGCTCACACCTGTGGGCATGCATGAGTTTGGTGCATACCTTCACTTAAAACCACCAGGAGGCGGTTCAGCAGAGTGGATGAATGCGCATGGGAACGTTTGTCAGTGTGCATAGGTACGCAGGTAGCTTGCTCTTGAGTGCACAAACGAAACAGGGCTGATTCTCCAAATGCCTTTTTTTCCCTTCACCGCAGCCTCATCACCATCAATCAATCAAACAATCAATCAGGGAATTGTGAAGTGCGCTACTCACCCGTGAGGGTCTCAAGGCGCTGGAGTGTGGGGGGTGCACCTCCGGTCAGTCGAAGAGCCAGTTCTTGAGGGTCCTCCTGAAGATGTGCAGAGTAGGGGTGCATCTGATGTTGATCAGGAGCTCATTCCAGGACTTTGCTGTGATGTAGGAGAAGCCTCTTCCACCAGTTCGGGCTCTGTGGATGCGCGGGGTTTCAGTGAGGTCGGCGGATCGGAAGTTTCTCTTGGGTACGTGGAAGGAGATTCTTTTGTTGAGATATTGGGGTCCGCTGTGGTGGAGGCATTTGCAGGCTTGGGTGAGTATCTTGAAGGTAAATCTCTTCTCGATGGGAAGCCAGTTGAGGTCTCATACGTGTTGGGTGATGTGTAAGTGTCGAGGGATGCCGAGGACGAGTCTGGTTGCGGTGTCCTGTATGGTCTGGAGCTTGTGGAGCAGAGATTTGTTGATCCTGGCGTAGAGGGCGTTTCTGTAGCCCAGTCTGCTGGTTGTGAGTTACGTTTTAAGTTACACAGGTTTAGCAGGTGAACTAACTGTAATTACATCTGTGGCAAGTAAGGTTTTGCATAGTACTTCAGCTTACCAAATACATTTGTAACAGCGTATGCTGCACTCCACCCCCCCCCCCCCACAATTTCATTATGTATTGCAATTTTTATCTGTCTTCTAAACACCATAATATGAAGCAGGCAACAAGTTAGAGGCTCTAAAAGTAATGTCTGACTCCAAGATGGAGGCAATATGACAAGGGTTGAGACAAGGTTGTGTGGAGATTGTTGTAATTAAAGTGGTGCGTGGGAGGAGGGAAATGGGGTGAGGGGCAACCTGAGGGACGGAGACTAACAGTAGAGAGCCATGCACTCGGCAGCCAGTGCAAGAGCTATAGAGGAAGCAGAAAGATGGTCAATGTCAAAGAAAATAGTTCCAGAAACACAGATGGAAGCAGTACTTCACCTATGGGAAACTGATGAGATGCAAACGAGGAACAACACAGGAACAAGCATTGGTATATGCAGGAAATAGTTATACAGCAAATAGAAATGGAGGAAAAGTGCAGGAAGCAATGAAAAGCAAGGAAAACAAGGAGGCGGTATGTATGCCCCTTTTAAGATTTATATTGAATACAATAGATTTCACAAAGCGCTGTGCAGGCGAAACCTAAAAAGGGCACCACCCGGAAATTCATCACAAATTATGCCACAACATGATACTACCACTCTACTGTGTACTCCTTCAGGGTCCAATAAACCTCGACACAAAGTGCCAAGCCACAACATAAAGAGCGATAACACACCGTTGTAGCATAATAAACTGTGTCAAAGCACAACCACTGCCTAATTCATAAGATAATGAGTGCTGGGGACCAAGGTTTTTCTCAGAAATCGGTTGCCGGCGCTACTGAATGTCAGGCATGCATATATCATGGTTGTCTAGTTCTGATTCCACCTCTTGTCTCTTTTATCCATCACCATATACTCCTTGCCCCTTTATTTATTTCTTCTAAGTTCGTTTTCATCCCTTCCTTCTCTCTCTGTCACTATTTTCCTATATTTTCTTTCCTCCATTTTTTTCCTTTTTCTGCCTTTCACTTGCTCTTGGTCAAAGTGTGAAAATAACAAAAGTGCAGTGCACAAAATGAGAGCTTGTGGCCCCATCTGCAACCAATAGTTCAAATTAAGCACTGAACACAGCATAAAGCATTAGCTGCAGTAGACCACACCACAACATGAGGCAGCACAAAAAGCAGGACATTATATGCAGCACCATAAAACATTTTGACCATGACCCAAAAGATCTGACACAGCCCACCATGCCACATCTCAAAACACCATTATACAACACACCACAGCCAAATCATTCTGGGGCAGAGCACGTCACACAACACAACGGGGTAAAATACGCCAAAGTGCACTCCTCCAAAACAACTACTACCAAGAATAAAGCACTATGCTGCAGGAAACAATGATGCAGCCAATGCTTTAAATAGGACGAAAGGTGCGTGGTGTATCTCTAAGAGAGGCATGGCCAAAGGAGCTTAACTAGGAATACTTTTCAACAGGCACGACCTTTATACTGAGGGCGTGGCTTAAAATATATTAACTAAAATACTGTACTTCACATAGTGTGCCACCTGACCAGTATTTGAGTGCCTGTCTGGGATGTTGCCAATATTGCACCGAGGCTTGTAAAAGAACAACAAACATATATATTTTAAAAAAACGGACCTATTGGCTTTGCCAATGTTTGTTAGCTGTAGCAGAAAAATCAATAACACCACCTTTGTTTTAAATAATAAAATTGAAAAATGTTCAATTCTGAAAACATGCAACTATGAAGTAAACATTACCGAGGTCTTTGGGAGATATTTTAGTCTTCAGAGTGTCTCAAACCACTTCTTCCCTTCTCACCATTTCCTTCTGAAGTCTCTCACTTTGTTAGATACTTGTGCTCTTTTCCTCCACACATTCCCCTGAAATCCTCCATCTGCATAGCTCACACTTTTCCAGAATGACGTTTCTCATATATGCAACCTGCGCACTCCGCACAGAGGCCAAGGATTGGGTGTGCATTAATATGCAGATCTCTAGGACTCACTGGCCGTCGCTGTGAGAAATTCACCCTGCTTTCAGGCTCCGTTTAAGGGTGATCAGTCGTGCCCTGTCATAATCACCCTCACAAAACCCGAACTCTCTCAGACATCTGGCAATACAAGAGCCATAAATTGCATGAAAGAAATGCATCAGATTCAGCACATCATCTTGAGAAACGTAAAGAATCTTCGGTATTCAAGATTCAACAAAAGGTGAAACGAAACAGGGATTACATCAGAGGCATGGAATATTTTAAGGATTTGTACCGTTATTGTTGAGAAATCGCCCAGTGTTTTGCCAGGGTCCGAAAGTGACACGTTTTATATTCGGTTTTTAAGTATTGCAGGGTCTGAGACCCGCCAGGACCCGCCCCCCTTTAAGTTCTGGAAGCAGAATATTTTAACACAACACACTCAAAACACCACTAGGGGGCGTTGTTGCACCCTGCAAAATCAGCCCTTCAAAAATATTCAAACCAGCCCCTCACTGCAAGGTACCACAACTACACGTGGCCATGGGGTTATGCTTGGAACTTGGCATCTCATCCTGCTCTGAAAGCACAAAAAAATGCCAGAGTCGCAGAAGGCGAGGTTACTTACGAGGCCCTGTAAGAGCTAATCAGAACAAACAAATGCTCGTTAGTGGCGACGAGCCCTCATACTTCAGAATCACACCTGGAGCGAGACATCCCGGAGTATGAGAGAAAGCGAACGCTGCCAACAAGAACGCATTCACCCTTGAGATGTGAACCGCACGCCGCGAAAATGGAGCCGCAACCATCATGACAAGAATTTGTCTCCGGGTGCGGCGTGTGTACGTATGTGTATGGGGGAGGGGCGTGTCGGTATGTGCTCTTTTCTTTCCTCCAGCGCCGCCTTCCTGTTGCGCGCGTGCAGGCTCGCTGTCTGCCCCCTGAGAACCCTTCTCATAGCAGCTCTCCTAAAGATAATGCATAGCGTCACTACGATAGTGCCCCTGTTCCCATAGCTACACCTTATGATCCTACCTACGGAAGGAATGATCTGGGAAAGTGGAAGGAGATGACGGGGGCGGAGAGAGACGTGCTTACGCAGAGATAGAGAATGGTGGGGCACATTAACAAGGGCTTTATCTCCGCTTTTTTGGCTTAAAAAGCCAAAAAAGCGGAGATAAAACTATTGCCCTATTTAAACGAGGGTGCTAACAAGCATAATCGCATGTTAGCACCCTTTTTCCTGACGCCTCCCTTTGCATCTCTAATGAGATGCAAAGTGGGCGTCACTGGGCGTACCCCAATGGTCTACCTTGTAAAATATCGATGATGTTCACATCGCAATATTTACAAGCTCACAGGATTTCAGCTCACGTTAGATTTTGGCGAAAACTGCGGTTTTCGCCAAAATCTAACGTCTGCTAAAATGCTGACTTAGCTATCCCTAACATAGGGGGTGGATTATGCTGATACGACCACAGGGTCGTATCAGCAAGGTTATATCGCCGTTTTGCAGGGAACATCGCTGGAAAACCAGCGATGTTCCCTGCAAAACGGCGATTTCCCCGCTATCGCAGGAATTTTTATCGCCTTGGAGATACGCGTTGGTAATAACGCGATACCTCCGCGATAAAAACCTGCGATACCCGGTGTTAAAAAAATGAGCGCTAAGCACGCTTTGCGATAGTTATCGCAAAGCGTTGCTAATATTCCCCGCGGTTATTACAAACAATTCTGCGTATCCCCAAACAGAAACTCCTACTCTTGATCTGGCTAACAGAAGTCGGTTTCTGGAACCAACAAACTGCTGAAAAGCAACGATTCTCCAAGATCATTCACTTTGACGAATAGTCTCTGTTAAACTAGACACATCGGGGCATATTAGCAACGCTTTGCGATAACTATCGCAAAGCGCGCTTAGCGCTCCTTTTTTAACGCCGGCTATGACCCTGTGGTCGTATCAGCATAATCCACCAGCTATGTTAGGGATAGCTCAGTCAGGATTTTAGCAGACGTTAGATTTTAGCGAAAACCGCTGTTTTCGCCAAAATCTAACGTCTGCTGAAATCCTGTGGGCTGCCTTGTAAATATCGCGATGTGAACATCAGCGATATTTTACAAGGTAGTCTATTGGGGTACGTCCAGTGACGCTCACTTTGTATCTCATTAGAGATGCAAAGGGAGGCGTTCGGGAAAAAGGGTGCTAACATGCGATTATGCATGTTAGCACCCACTTGTAAATAGGGCGATAGTTTTATCTCCGCTTTTTTGGCTTTTTAAGCCAAAAAAGCAGAGATAAAGCCCTTGTTAATATGCCCCACCGTTGCATTAAACGGCCCCTCAGCTCTGTAGTCTACCAGCAGCAGGAGTGCTTAGAACCCAGGGTAACGGGGGTATTTGAGGATGAGTTGAAAATTATATTTAGATCTAAATGGCGACAACTACCCATGCTATGTTTTATTTCATGACATATTCATTGATCATTACAAATGTAATAAAATAAACTGATGCCACTTTTCTTGAGATCCGCCTATATCTTACATTTTCAAAAATCCAGAGCTGCTCTGTGAGGTGTTCTGGAAAATCACAATGATTTAAAACTCACTTTCAACTTTTTTGAATGGACTATCAACAAAACATAGGTTCCTGTGATTACGGGCATGTATGAGCTGAAGACCTCAACCTTGCCCCCCCCCTGTCCCCATCTTGGGGTCCTTCCAGAAAACGAACCCCTGTAGCCAGATCAAGAGGCGTTTAGAGATTAAGAGCTCAGCGTTTAACTCTGTCTCTCGGCGGAGATTAAGAGTCCCTCTCTTTAGTTCTAGAAGGGGTGCACTGGTTCCCAGTGAAGAGCTCTGTTGTTTTTAACTCCTTTTGTTTTATGAGAAGGTTCCAACTCACTCCAGGGTATTATGGACACCATCTCGAGTCCCGAACTTTATGTCTAAAAATCATTGATTTGAGGTGTCTTAGTCCAGTTAGAGTGGAGTAAACAAAGTGGGAAACCCAATATACCGTTGGAGGCTTGGGCAATTAAATATAGATGAGTAAGGGGGCCTTTAAGGGATTTACTTAGAAAAACTAGGTTACGATATTTGACAATGTACTTGAAAAGTAAACCCAAAATTGTGGCTAACATGTGAAAAATCTGTGTAACTATTTGCTTCTATAAATATGAATATATGATAACCAATTAGAAAACACGGGTGTGAATTTCTCAATTTAGGCTCATTTAATGTGAATAAACAAAATTAAGGGTACACAAACTCAGAGGCGTAGCTAGAGCTTGTGGCGCCCGTGGCTATCCCTCAGATTGCCACCCCTGGAGGGGGGGTTGCTGGGGAAAAAGGACGGCAAGCACTTGAAAGAGGACCGAGAGACACGTAGTATCGCGGCTAATAGTTACCTCAATCATGCAAGTTACATGCACATACATGACACGGTCCAAAGCTACACAGTTGAATACACCGGTGACTGGCAGTGACTGGCAGTATAAAAGAGAACACACAGACTGCATGATCTATCTGGGGACTCAGAAAAACCGCATGTGACATCCATCAGAGAGCTGCGTGAACAATTACCTGGTAATCCCCCAGCACAATGCAAACATGAACATACATGACACTGTTCAGGGATCCATCATCTACAGCTGACATTAAATGACCATTCATCATGGTCCCCCCATTAAAGCAGTGCACTTTGTGATCTGCATGGTACATGTTCTTTGCAGCAGGTACATTAACCCTCTGTGCTACTTTTCCAGGAGTTAACCCTTCCACTAGACAAAACTCAGATCTCTCTCTAGGAAGAACATTACTCACCGAAGCTATCATGACATTTTTATTGTTTCTGAAAATTGCTGGAGGCCAGGAAGGAGGCAGCAAGTTTTTTTAAAAACCATAATATACTTGCAAACACTATGCACCCACCCGAAATAGGTACCCAGTGCGGTCACACCGTTTGCACCGCCCTAACCCGCTCAAGGTTCATGTGACCTTAGTGACAGAGTCACAGTGACTGGATCACTGTTGCTCTAGGTTGTGCTGCTTCGTAGGCGTGCCCGCAAGACTGGAGATGAACTTCAGTATGGATTGTGGTGGACAGGCCTTCAAGGTTAACTCACAATTGACACCACTAGGGTACACCTGCTTGTGCTAAGACATCAAGCCTTCTAAGGTCTAGTGGGGCCTTCTAAGGTCTAGCATGGGAATATGCTCCCTCCATAGAGTGGTTTGGTGGACTGGTCATGAAGGCTGAACCCAGTTCCCCAGTTCCAAATTCGACAGCTCTGGCCATAGTGCCACATCGTCTCCCCCACTGAAAACCATGCTGCCCCACTGAGAGAAACTTGCACTGTCTTCAGCTACAACCTAATTGTGCCCGCTATAAACACTTGGATGTGGCTCAATTCAAATTATGCACTTGATAAGAGTAATATGCTGCCTAAAAAAAAAGTTAAAGAAAACACTCATAGGGAATGCAAGATTAAGTAAAGCATGTGAAATGTAAGCAGAAACAAGATGGTTACCTTAACGATTTCTCACTCACTATTCAGAAATCAGCGAGTGGTTTTTCCTGAAAAGTTAAGGACATGACTACAGGGCCCTGAAGGGAACCGTTTCAATGTCCATTGCTTATATCCTTCCAAAACGTAAGCAACATGGTTTAAAAAGACCACATCCATAAACACAGAGCCATGGTACACATTTTGTTTTCCAATCCACCCATCAACCAGGTATTGCAGTACCTCCAGGAATGGTGCACTTCCCCACCTGGGGGCAACAATGCTGTTCAAAGAAAGACAAGAAAACAAAAGTAGCGCTTCACTGCAAAGTCTGTAAAGTGAGGCTGATGTATTTGGATGTGAATAAAACCAATCTGGCCACTTTGCAACCACTCTGTCTTGCTTTATTTAGTTTGTATTTATTTTTCATATTTAAAACCTTCTATTTCTCTCCATGCCGCTGCACTTTGGAATAGAAAAACGTCAGAAAAAGGGCATTTCCCGCAAGAGTGTTTTTCTTTTTTGGATCCATTTCACAGGGAAGCAACTAAATGAAGGAAGGAAAGAGAGGTTCTGAACCGTTTCTTCAATTTACGGTTTTCAGTAAGTGAGGAGCATACAGAAAGAGAGGGAATAATAGGAAAGGGGGGGGGACGGGACAGCTGCCAGCACAAAAAAGAAGAGGACATTTCCAGAGTCCTATTTTTTCTCTGCCCGTTCCCAAACGCCCACGAAAGCAAGCCGGGCCTTATCTGAATGCCTTTGTTGCCCCAAAAATAGTGCCGCCGGGGCGGACCGCCCCCACCGCCCCCCCCTAGCTATGCCACTGCACAAACTGATTATCAACACAGATTGACAGCGGCATATGGATAATATACACAAATAATAACCTTCAAATCATTAGTGTAAACATCTACTCCAAACTTAATGACAAGACAAAAATCGAAAGGACAGAAAACAATTCCTGACACAACAAATAACAAAAGGAATTAGATGAACTTATCGACGTTTCGGTCTTTTGTGGCATACCAAGTCCGTCAGACCGTCTTCAGGACAATGAATGTAGAATTCTAATTGACCCTTTTTGACTGGTCAAAGAATAAGAATGAACCAGGCGATTATTTAAAGTTGTAGAAAGTTCCAGGTCGCAAACTCCGGAATAGTAATTTATTTGGGAATCGGGTGAGTGTCCAAGCCAATTGAACACACTTCTCCACTCAATCTAAATGGATGTGCTCTAAGTAACACTCGTTTTAATCGAGTGACACGTACGGGGCACGGCTCCTCGAGAAAAAACGCTGTCATGGCAGACGGTGTTTGTTAGTGACAGCGGTTTTTCTCAAGAATCGTGCGTGTCACTCGATTGAAAAGAGTGTTACCTAGAGCACATCTGTTTGGATTGCGTGGGGATGTGTGTTCAATTGGCTTGGACACTCATCCGATTCCCAAATAACTTACAATTCCGAAATCTGGGACCTGAAACTTTCTACAACTTTAACCAATCGCCTGGTTCATTCTTATTGTTTGACCAATCTAAAAGAGTCAATTACAATTTTATGTTCATAGTCCTGAGGATGGTCTGACGGACTTGTATGCCACAAAAGGCCGAAACGTCGACAAGTTCATCTAATTCCTTTTGTTATTTGTTGTGTCAGAAATTGTTTTCTACACTTTCGATTTTTTTCTTGTCTTTAAGTTTGGAATAGATGTTTACACTTGAAGGTTATTATATGTGTATATTATACATCTGCCTCTGTCATTCTGTGTTGATAATCAATTTGTGTACCCTTTATTTTGTTGATTCACATTAAATGAGCCTAAATTGAAAAATTCACACCTGTGTTTTCTAATTGGTTATACTGTATTAATTATTATTTAAATAAGCAAACTGTTACACAGATTTTTCAAGTTAGCCACAATTTTGGGCTAACTATTCAAGTAAATTGTCCAATATTGTAACCTATTTTTTTAATTAAATCGCTTGTAGGCACCCTTACTCATCTATATTTAATTAGTCCAGTTAGTTCATGTTAGAACTGGGGGTCTCTAGCTGGCAGAGGTAGGCACCTTTGACCAAATAGGGACCCTTACTTCTAGTCAGGGTAAGGGAGCTACACTCCTAAATAACCCCTGCTCACCCACATGGTAACTTGGCACAAGCAGGCAGGATTATCTCAGAGGCAGTGTGTAAAGCATTTGTGAACACATACAGTAATACAGTGAAAACACTACAGATGGACACCACACAGGTTTTATAAAAATAAGTATTCTTTATATAGACTTAACACAAGACCCAAACGACAAAAATCCACAATACAGTATTAAGAAAATGACTTTTAGATGGTAGAAATAGCTTAGTTCAAAGATGATGGTAAATGTGTCACGTTTCTCACAAAGTGCCTTAAATGCATCACGCAAGATAAACAAAGGGTTCGCAGGGAGAGTGATGCTTCGGTTCCTTGCTTCGGGGGAGGCGATGCGTCTATTCCTCAGTGCTTGCGCAAAGTAGGCGATGCGTTTGTTCCTTACCGGAGAGGAGGTGATGCATCAATCTTGTGTTGCGTTCCGGTTGTGATGCGACAAGATGGCGTCTTTGATGAGATGCGACGACGTGAAGGCGATGCGTGCACACCCGACGGCCGTGCGGCAAAGTCTGTAACTTCGGAGCCGTGACAGGCCCTGCGACACTCTTCTCTGGCGATGCATGGCGACCCTTGCGGTGGCGACATGCTTCTCCGGTAATGCGACGGCAACAGCTGCAGATGCAACACACTTCTTCTTGTTGAGTCGCGCTTCCAGCGCCTAACAATACGCAGGCTTCTGCAGTTAGGGAATTCGGAGCTGGTGGTGATGTCTTGTATCCCTGAGACCTCAGCAGGAGGCAAGCACAGTTCAAGCCCTTGGAGATTCTTCTTCAAGATGATGAATGTTTCAATAAAAGTCTTTACCCTTTCCTTGGAAAGAAAGACACCACTGCAGGCCAACCCCAGAAAATAGCACACTGGCACAGGGGCAGTCAAACTCCTTCAGATTCTTTGGTTCTTCTCCTTGGCAAAGGTCCGTCTTAATTCCCTGAAGTGATCCAAAGTCTTGGAGTCTGGGCCCCAATAGTTATACTACTATTCTCTTTGTTCTCTGAAGGCAGAGAGTGTCTGTACCTGGCCAAAACCAGTTTTGTCCTCCCTGGTGCAGCTTCCTGACAGGAGGTGGAGACAGCATTGTTGAAAGCAGACCTGGCCTAGGTGGACTGAAAGGAAATCTCCTCCCCTACTCTCTATTCTATGAGGGCTCAGGGGAGTGTAGGTAAATCTCCGTTCCCCCCACTCTCTATGCAGCCAAGGTCCTATGCAGCCCAGCCCTGCCTCATCAGACTGCTGGAGCCAAAACCCTCCTGTCACTCACAAACCAGACATGCAATACACAACCTAGCAGAGGCAGGCTGGATGGTTAGGCAAGAAAATACCTACTTTCTAAAAGTGGTATTTTCAAACATAGAAGGTTAAAACCAACTTTACTAAAAGATGTGTTTTATCATTCTGAGTTCAGGCATACTAAATTCGTTTTTCTACCATGTTCTCTGGGTCAGTTAGGATTATAAGATGTTATAATTAAACTGCCCATTGTGGCCTATGGGGACAGATAGCCTTGCAATAGTGAAAAACAAAATTGTCTGTAGTTCACTATCAGGACATGCCTCACACACCAGGGCATGCCCTACCTTATACTTACAATGCACCCTGCCCTTAGGCCTACCTTAGCAGTGGCTAACATGTAGCAAAGGGAAGGTTTAGGGACTGGTATGTGGGTGCACTTACCAAGTCAACAAGGCAGTACTAGACTGCACACAGGCTCTGCAATGGCAGGCCTTAGACACACGTTACAAGCTGCTTCTGGGGGTGGCACAATCAGTGCTGCAAGCCCACTAGCAGCATTTGATCTACAGGCCCTGGGCACACATGGTGCACTGTACTAGGGTCTGACAAGTAAATCAAATAAGCCAATCATGGAGTCACTAATCTAGTTCAACAATTCTCAATAGGGAGCACTTGCATTGTGGCACTGAATAGCAGTGGCACAGTGCCCAAAGCATCTAAACCCGCAAAACATATAAAAAACAGAGGAGACATCAGCAAAAAGTGGAAGGGAGACTCACGCCAATGGTACCAGGTCTAACACGTGTCCCCTCCAGCTGAAATGTGGGGAGAACTACCCAACATCTTGGGAGTCCTCTTCACTAAGGTGGAAAAATCTGGACAGGACATCAGCATTGGCTTGTTCTGTACCAGGGCGGTGTTCCACCGTGAAGTTCATCCCTGTAGGGAAACGGACCACCTCAACAACTTCGGATTCTCACCCCTCATCTGCATCAACCATCGGAGGGGCCTGTGGTCTGTCTGAACCCAGAAGTGAGTCCATAACAAGTATGGTCTCAGCTTCTTCAGCACCCAAACCACAGCAAATGCCTCACGCTCAATTGCACTACACCTTTGTTTCCGTGGAAGTAACCTCCTACTGATGAAGGCTACAGGTTGGTCTAGGCCCTCCTCATTTATCTGTAAAAGAACAGCCCCCACACCATGCTCTGAAGTGTCTGTTTGGACAATGAATTCCTTTGAAAAGTTGGGCACCTGAAGCACGGGTGCTGTGCACATGGCAGTCTTCAAAAGCTTTCTGACAGGTGTCAGTCCAGTTCACTTTTTGGGCTGCTTCCTGGAAGTCAGCTCAGTCAAGGGTGCAACAATGTTGCCATACCCCTTGACAAACCTCCTGTAGCACCCTGTGAGTCCTAAAAAGGCTCTCACCTGTGTCTGGGTTTTGGGGGGTTGCCATGCCAGGATGGTTTCAATCTTGGGTTGTAGGGGTGCCACCTGGCCGCTTCCTACCTGACGATCCAAGTACACAACAGAACTCTGCCCGATCTGGCACTTACTCACCTTGATCGTGAGGCCTGCTTTCTGCAGTGCCATCAACACTTCCCAGAGGTGGCGCAGATGTTCTTTCCAACTGGCGCTGAACACTGCAATGTCATCCAGGTAGGCGGCACTGAAATCTTCCAGGCCAACCAACACCTGGTTGACCAATCTCGGAAAGGTGGCAGGGGCATTCTTCATCCCAAAGGGCATAGCCTGTAATTGGTAGTGCCCATCTGGTGTGGAGAATGCTGACCGCTCTTTGACCCCATCAGTTAAGGCGATCTGCCAGTACCCAGGCATCAAATCAAATGTACTGAGGTACCGTGCAGCCCCAAGCCGATCAATGAGCTCATCAGCTCTGGGGATGGGGTGCGTGTTAGTCTTGGTGACTGAATAGAGTCCTCGGTAGTCCACAAAGAACTGGAGTTCAGGTGTGGCACCAGGCGCGGCAGCCTTTGGGACCAAGACCACTGGGCTGGCCAAGGGCTGTTAGAGGACTCAATCACCCCTAAGGCAAACATCTTGGAGACCTCCTCCTTGATGTAAGCTCTGACCCTGTCAGTCACTCTGTAAGTCTTGTGCTTAACAGGGGGACAGTCCCCAGTGTCCACATCATGGACGCACCACTCAGTGACACCAGGAACCAGGGAGAACAAATCAGAGAATTGTCCCAACAGTTGGCGACAATCATTCTACTGCTCAGGGGTCAGCGTGGCAGAGAGAATAACACCATCCACTGACCCACCTTGCTCTGTTGCAGACAGGAGGCCAGGAAGAGGCTCAGTCTCCTCCTCCATTCCAGCATCTGTCGCTAGGAGCATGCCCACTTCGGACGTCTCTAAGTGGGGCTTCAGATGGTTAACCTGCAGGACCCACAAGGGATTCCTGGGAGACTGCAAGTCCACCAAGTAGGTGACATCACTCTTGCGGTCCGCCGCCTCAAAGGGTCCAGTCCACTTATCCTGGAGTGCATAGGACTCCACTGGGACCATGACCCAAACTTTCTGTCCAGGCTGAAACTCGATCTGAGTGTCATTCTGATCAACCACCGTTTCATTTCTTCCTGGCTGGCTTCCAGATTCACCTGAGCGAGTTGTCTGAATCGCCTAGTCTGGTTCCTGAAGGTGAGCATGTAGCTATATACATCCTGGGGAGGTTTCCTGGGGGCTCTTTCCCAGCCTTCCTTAACCAGGCTCACAGGTCCTCTTCCCGGGTGTCCATACAACAGTTCAAAAGGACTGAACCCTAAGGACTTCTGTGGCACCTCACGGTAAGCAAACAGAAGGCATGGCAAGAGGGCGTCCCACTTACACCTCATGGGTTCTTCCAGACCCATAATCATGCCCTTCAGGGTCCGGTTGAATCTCTCAACCAGCCCATTACCTTGGGGGTGGTAAGGAGTGGTGAACTTGTATGTTACACCACACACCTTCCACAGGGACTCCATATACTTAGATATGAAGTTTCTATCACGGTCTGACACCACCTCTCTGGGGAACCCCACACTGGAGAAAATCCCCATCAGTGCACGTCCCACCACGGGGGCCGTCACTGTCCTGAGCAGGATGGCTTCCGGGTACCGGGTAGCATTGTCCACCAAGACCAGGATAAACCTGTTGCCTATGGCTGTCTTGGGGTCCAGAGGCCCCAAAATGTCAATACCCACCCGGTCAAAGGGGGTGCTGACTACTGGGAAAGGTTGGAGAGGAGCCTTGGGCTTCTTTCCACTTTTACCATTTGCCTGGCAAATCTGGCAGGTCCTACAATGAGTATCTGAACTCTTGCGCATCTGGGGCCAATAGAAGTGGGTGACAAGCCTTTCAAAGGTCTTGTCCTGCCCCAAATGTCCAAATGTACATCATGAGCCAAACCCAGTAGGAAGGCTCTGAAGCGCTGGGGTCCCACCAGCACACGGGCTGACCCAGGCTCAGCAAGCTTAGGCTCGCTATACAGGAGACCATTCTCCCAATAGATCCAATGTGATCTAGACTGATCACCTGTTGCCTGGTTTGTGGCCTGTTGCCGCAAACCCTCAAGAGAAGGGCACTTCTTCTGCTCGTCACAGAATTCCTCCCTGGAGGGTCCTCCTTCTTACTGCCAATTGGTCAGCTCAGGCAGGTCCTCCAGTTCAGCCACTTGTTCCCCTGTAGGTTCCAGGGCATACCCCTCGAGGTCTGCCTACTCCTGGACTGTGGGAAATATGGGGGCTGGTTTCCCACACCACCTACCTCTTCTCTTTAAGGCAGGTACCTGGGCCATAATTTCAGGCTCCAGATCCTCTTGAACACCCTTACTGGCTGCCATGGACCGAGTGGTAACACACGCCCACTAGGGCAGACCCAACATCTCTAAATGAGACCTTCTCTCTACCTTAGCCCAAGGGGAGCTCTCTAAATCATTGCCCAACAGATAATCCACAGGCATGGCTGGCCTCACAGCTACTTGGAGAGTACCTGAGACCCCCCCACTCAAAGGGAACCTGAGCCACCTCACACTGGCTCTCTGAGTTGTCCGCGGCAACTACAGGGAAGAATGCGGGGGGGATCACCTGCTACTTAGACACCAGCTGACAGCTGTCACACTGGCCCCGGTGTCTCTCAGAGCCTCCACCCTATGGCTATTGATGGTCACCCACTGCCTGTATTTCTTAGTGTTATCAGGCAGCTGGGTCCTAGGGACCATCTCACAGTCTCCTAAGGAGACAAGGGACATCTCTGCGGGACCCCACCCACATTGGGCACCCATCTCCTCCCCTCCCAGGGCTACACTCACCATCTGACGGGGTGGTTAGCGGGGTGGTGCATTGGGATTCTTCAGGGGACACTGGGGATCATACCATCAGTGGCCCACTTGCTTACATTCAAGGCATGTAGGGGGCCCCCTGTGAACAGGTTTACCTGTCGGGAGCTCTGTCTTCTTCTCAGGGGGAGGCTGGGAACCCTTACCTTGGTTCCATTGGGAATTACTTTGGGGCCCTTTCTGGAACTCCCTCTGTTTACCCTTGTCCCCCCACTCTTCTCCTAGGGACCCTACCCTCCTCTGGCAGAGTCTCCCACATGACCCTTGTGGACCCTGGTACTGACCCAGCAGTCCGCCTCCTCAGCAAGCTTCCTAGGGTTAGTTAGCTTGCTATCAATAAGGTGCTGGCGTAGCTCTGGAAAACAATTACCAGACAAGTGCTACCATGCAAACAAATCATAGAGCTACTCGAAAGTACTCACTTTGCTACCCTTCACCCAACCAGCCATAGCTCTGAAAAAGAAAGATACATACTCCACCCAGGTAGTTGCCTCCAGTTTCTTACAATTCCTGACTCTCTGTCTATAGAGCTCTGGGATCAACCCAAACCTGGTCATCAGGGCATAGATCATCCTACTCTCACTGGGTAGGTCTAACAAAGTATCCCTCCCATCACTAACAAAGCGGCCCCACAACCCCACTCCCCAATCCTTCTCAGAGACCCAGTGGGCCAACAGTGCCATTTCATAGGCTGCAGACCACTGCCCAATATCCTCATGCTTATGAAAATCCTTGATGACATCCTTGGGGAAATATACTCTGCCTTCTGCAGGCACAGATGGTGCGCTGCCACCAGAGGGACTAATTTCTAAGCTTTTAGCTTTAAGCTCCAATTCCCTCAAACATCTCTCCTGTGCTAATCTCTCTTTTTCCCTTTCAAAAGCTATCCTGTGATTCTCAAGCTCCAGCTTCTTACACTCTAGGTCCTTTTGACCCTCCATCTTGAGCTTGGCCAGCTCCATTTTGTGCAATCTATTTCTCTCCCTGTCCTCCAGTTCTTCTGGGGTCAGGCCTTGGAAGAGACACAGCTGCCTATGAGGGAAGACGCTCTCTCCCTTACTGGACCCAATGGCCAATCTTGCTGATCTTCTGCATCCTCAGCCTCCTCTGCAGGCTCATCCACATGCTCAGAGGCATTTCTTCCTTCCATCCAGACCCTCAGGTCCTTTTGGAATTCCTCCTTTTTGGTGAAGCCTGTAGTAGCAACTTAAAATTTTCTACAGAAGTGCTTCACCTGTTTCACAGTTTATACATCCACCTTCTCTTCGTCAAACTCTGGATCCATAGATGTAATAGATGCTGGTTTGCTCATGGCAATAAGAACTGTCAGTCTTTAGCAAAAATAACAGTTCCAAGGACCAATCACTGTATTAGAGTCACAAATGCAAGTCCAGAATCCCATCGCTGCCACCAATGTTAGAACTGGGGGTCTCTAGTTGGCAGAGGAAGGTACCTTTGACCAAGTAGGGACCCTTGCCTCACCTCCTTGGTAGCTTGGCATGAGCAGGCAGGCTTATCGCAGAGGCAGTGTGTAAAGCATTATTGAACACATACAATAATACAGTGAAAACACTAGAGATGGACACGGTTTTATAAAAATATGCATTCTTTATATAGACTTAACACAAGACCCAAACGACAAAAATCCACAATACAGTATTAAGAAAATAAAGTTTAGATGGTAGAAATAGCTTAGCTCAAAGATGATGATAAATGTGTCACGTACGATAAACACAGGGTTTCGCTGGGACAGCGATGCGTTGGTTCCTTGCCTCGGGAGGCGATGCGTCTGTTCCTCAGTGCTTGGGCAAAGTAGGCGATGCGTCTGTTCCTTACCGGAGAGGAGGTGATGCATGGATCTCGCGTTGCGTTCCGGTTGCGATGCGACAAGATGGCGTCTTTGATGCGATGCGACAACGTGAAGGCGATGCGTGCACGCCCGATGGCCGTGCGGCGAATTCTGTAACTTCTGAGCCAGGACAGCCCCTGCGACACGCTTCTCCGCTGATGCGAGGATGACCCTTGCGGTGGTGACATGCGTCTCCGATGATGCGACGAGAAGCAGCTGAGACAGAGACACGCTTCTCCGGGGGGAACAACATTTACAACGCAACTGTTACAACGCACTACACTTACAACGCATTTTTTACAACGCAACATCCACTACAACGCATTCCATTACATAGCATGACACTACAACGCATTTTTAAAAACTACCTTTACAACGCATTCCATTACATCGCATACTACCTTTACAACGCATACCATTACAACGCATAATATTACACTACACTATCCAACACTTACCCTACTGTTGCACCCCCTGGAGTTAGAATAGTAATTTTTACCCCTATACTATCCAACACTTACCCTACTGTTGCACCCCCTGGAGTTAGAATAGTAATGTTTACCCCTATACTATCCAACACTTACCCTACTGTTGCACCCCCTGGAGTTAGAATAGTAATTTTTACCCCTATACTATCCAACACTTACCCTACTGTTGCACCCCCTGGAGTTAGAATAGTAATTTTTACCCCTATACTATCCAACACTTACCCTACTGTTGCACCCCCTGAAGTTAGAATAGTAACTTTTACCCCTATACTATCCAACACTTACCCTACTGTTGCACCCCCTGGAGTTAGAATAGTAACTTTTACCCCTATACTATCCAACACTTACCCTACTGTTGCACCCCCTGGAGTTAGAATAGTAATTTTTACCCCTATACTATCCAACACTTACCCTACTGTTGCACCCCCTGGAGTTAGAATAGTAATTTTTACCCCTATACTATCCAACACTTACCCTACTGTTGCACCCCCTGGAGTTAGAATAACAATTTTACCCCTATACTATCCAACACTTATCCTACTGTTGCACCCCCTGGAGTTAGAATAGTAATTTTTACCCCTATACTATCCAACACTTACCCTACTGTTGCACCCCCTGGAGTTAGAATAGTAATTTTTACCCCTATACTATCCAACACTTACCCTACTGTTGCACCCCCTGGAGTTAGAATAGCAATTTTTACCCCTATACTATCCAACACTTACCCTACTATTGCACCCCCTGGAGTTAGAATAGCAATTTTTACCCCTATACTATCCAACACTTACCTTAAATGCAATTTAATATTATGCGTTGTAATGGTATGCGTTGTAAAGGTAGTATGCGATGTAATGGAATGCGTTGTAAAGGTAGTTGTAGTGTCATGCTATGTAATGGAATGCGTTGTAGTGGATGTTGCGTTGTAAAAAATGCGTTGTAAGTGCATGCGTTGTAAAAGTGTGCGTTGTAACGACATACATCCCTTCTCCGGTAATGCGATGGCGACCCTTGCGGTGGCGACACGCCTCTCCGGAGATACGACAGCAATAGCTGCGGATGCGACACGCTTCTTCTTGTTGAGTCGCGCTTCCAGCTCCCAACAATACGCAGGCTTGTGCAGGCAGGATTCCCTGCAAGGGAATTCAGGGGGGAGAATGGTGGTGAAGTGTTGTATCCCTGAGACTTTAGCAGGAGGCAAGCACAGTTCAAGCCCTTGGAGATTCTTCTTCAAGATGAAGAAAGTTTTAATAAAAGCCTTTCCCCTTTCCTTGGCAATAAAGAAACCACTGCAGGCCAACCCCAGAAAATAGCGCACGGGCACAGGGGCAGTCAAACTCCTTTAGATTCTCTGGCTCTTCTCCTTAGCAAAGGTCCGTCTTGATTCCCAGAAGTGATCCAAAGTCTTGGGGTCTGTGCCCCAATATTTATACTACTATTCTCTTTGTTCTCTGAAGGCAGAGAGTATCTGTACCTGGCCAAAACCAGTTCTGTCCTCCCTGGTGCAGCTTCCTGGCAGGGTGGTGGAGACAGCATTGTTGAAAGCAGACCTGGCCTAGGTGGGCTGAAAGGAAATCTCCTCCCCCTACTCTCTATTCTATGAGGGCTCAGGGAAGTGAAGGGAAATCTCCGCCCCCCCCACTCTCTATGCAGCCAAGGTCCTATTCAGCCCAGCCCTGACTCATCAGACCTCTGGAGCCCAAGCCCTCCTTTCACTCACAAACCAGAAATGCAATACAGAACCTAGCAGAGGCAGGCTGGATGGTTAGGCAAGAAAATACCTACTTTCTAAAAGTGGTATTTTCAAACATAGAATGCTGAAACCAACTTTACTAAAAGATGTATTTTATCATTCTGAGTTCAGGCATACTAAATTTGTTTTTCCACCATGTTCCCTGGGTCAGTTAGGATTATAAGATGTTATAATCAAACTCTCCATTCTAGCCTATGGGGACAGGTAGCCTTGCAATAGTGAAAAACAAAATTGGCTGTAGTTCACTATCAGGACATGCCACACACAGCAGGGCATGCCCTACCTTATACTTACAATGCACCATGCCCTTAGGCCTACCTTAGGGGTGGCTAACATGTAGAAAAGGGAAGGTTTAGGGACTGGTATGTGGGTGCACTTACCAAGTCAACATGGCAGTACTAGACTGCACACAGGCTCTGCAATGGCAGGCCTGAGACACACTTTACAAGCTGCTTCTGTGGGTGGCACAATCAGTGCTGCAAGCCCATTAACAACATTTGATCTACAGGCCCTGGACATGCATGGTGCACTGTACTAGGGTCTGATAAGTAAATCAAATAAGCCAATCATGGAATCACTAATCTAGTACACCAGTTCACAATAGGGAGCACTTGCACTGTGGCACTGAATAGCAGTGGCACAGTGCCCAAAGCATCGAAACCAGCAAAACATATCAAAAACAGAGGAGACATCAGCAAAAAGTGGAAGGGAGACTCACGCCAATGGTACCAGAACTAACAGTTCACTGGAAGAGTAACAGGACAATATAGAAAAGTCAAGGAATGTGTCCCTAGTGACGTGGGAAGATGTTCTAGTTCTCATTCACACATAGGCTTGCTTTATTTACTCCTGTGTTCTGAAGTTTTCCTCTGAGTCTTTCTTTTTACTCATGGGTGTTGTAGAGAATGAGCTGAAGGTCATTCTC
Organism: Triturus cristatus; assembly: GCF_964204655.1. Lineage (NCBI taxonomy): Eukaryota > Metazoa > Chordata > Amphibia > Caudata > Salamandridae > Triturus > Triturus cristatus. The sequence goes on from NC_140586.1 coordinate 722,649,766, forward strand.
TTAGGTATGGCTTAACAACGCTACAGTCTGGTGAAGAATTGTTAACAAGTCTTTATGATATCCATAGAGCAGCCTTGGGCTCCCACCAAAGGATTAAAATCTCTCTCACCTCATGTGTTTGGCTGCTCGGTGTATCAATCTGCCTTCCAGGAAGTGCTTCCTTTGGAATGCATGAGGGACTATTGTATATTTGAAAAGTACACTCATTCATTTCTCTGTTTTCACATTCTGTTCCTTATTGCTATTATAAATTCTATTAAAAAAGCAATTCACTTTCCCCCCAGGCATGGCAGAACCAATAGGACATGTGATCAACAGCATTTGTGAATGCCTCTGTTTACATAAGTTGCCATATTAAGGCAAGACCTGTTGACATTGCTAGTGCCATTTTGCTAAAATGTGCCTCTCTGTGGAATTCTCTGCTGCCAGAAAACAATTAACGGGACATCCGAGGAAGAGAACCTGGAGGCTGAGCGTGCAAAGCCAAGCTTCCCTGACACCCAAGACCAAGTTTTCTCAAGAGAGGCGATCCTAAGGCTTTCTAGAGTATATTATGACCCATAGTTTGGTATCTTTGATCAAGCTCAAGGTTTAACTTTGCTAATTGCACGTATGGATCCCGAAAATGCAAAAACATAATAAAAGCAATGAAACGATATCAAAGCCGCGTATAAACTTGTGTTATTGGCTTAAGCAGATTATTACAAACAGGCACAAATTTACAGGCCCCGAAAAGTTTTATTGTTTCCGCTTTGATGTAGTGTTCTGAGGCAAAACAGTTTCTCCTAAAAGTAACAGTGGTAACACTGAAAAGTTTATTGTAGAAGAAGCCATCAACGGAGAGACAGAACACGTTTTCTTTTTTGTATGTTAACTCATGGTTCTACTTTCATTTATCTAGAAGTATGGAAATTCTTTTTACACTATATGAAAAAATGAAAATAGTAACCCAATGATAAATTAATACAACTTGTGAAAATTGTCTTCAAAAAGCACGTTTCCTTCACAAAGCTGCACTGTGTCAAGGCCCTCAGACTTTTCAACCGTGCTGAGGCCAAATCTGGCAGATTAAAGGCCTGGACCACAAGTAAAGTTATTGAGCAGCCCACTCAGGATTTCTATTTCAGGGAGCCCAGCAAGTCGATGGGCCAGGGTGCAGTAAAAGCCAACTACCAGCATCGCCTTGAAGAGCAAAGGAAACAGCAAAGAAATGTTCTCTTTCACTTAAAGCTCTGTCATACATAATGTGTGCTCCACGCCTGGGCAACATTTTAACTACATCAACGTGATCTCACACAATTCCTGATTTTAGGATTTCACGTATTACATATCATTTTTTAGGTCTCGCCTAGCGTTACAGCGCAAATGCGCTGCCATCGCTTTGCGAGGCATGCAGTATATACTGTAGTGTGGAAGCTTCGTGGAAGCTCAGCCCACTCTCTGCCCATTGTCTTCTGTCTTAAATGCTGCCTTCCGATTGGTTTGAGGCTTGTTAGTCCCTCCTCATTCATCATTTGTATCCTTCCACGGCTATTGGCCCCTTTACTCCTGACACTATTTTCTTTTAGGTCTCGCCTAGCGTTGCAGCGCAAATGTGTTGCCATCGCTTTCCGAGACATGCAGTATATACTGTAGTGTGGAAGCTTCGTGGAAGCTCCGCCCACTCTCTGCCCATTGGCTTTTGGCTTAAATGCTGCCTTCCGATTGGTTTGAGGCTTGTTAGTCCCTGCTCATTCATCATTTGTATCCTTCCACGGCTATTGGCCCCTTTACTCCGAACACTATTTTCTTCCCTGTCTCCCCACCCCACCGCCCCCTCCCTCAGTCTGTGACTTTTCACCCTCCCTCGCCCCCTCTACTCCCGTTCGTGTTTTCTTGCCTGCCGGCACTTCCGTTTTCATCTTTATTATTGCCACCTTGAAATATGCGAGTTCAAGATGCGTGCTGTACAAAAACTTCTTGTGTTTAATGAACTAGATTTTAATGTTACTCTAAATATAATAAGACTCTAGGCAACATTCAGTGTATGCATGACAACTGACACTTCTTAGTTCACAAATGGCATTGTTGTCGGGCGGGAGGAGCGGCAGTGTTTTAACTCATGCTTAAAACAAGCACTTTTAATAACTTCCTCTCAATTCAGTGCTATAATCTTGTGTACTGAGGTGACGCGCTAAAGAAATGTACTTTTTTGAATTCTGAAGAGACATTATCGCACATTTACATCATGTTTACTGTATGATTAACATGCCGATCATTTTCACGGCTCGCCCAGTGGGTCGTATACGCTTGGCTCGTCTCCGGCTGGCTCTACCTGTTAATTAATATATTGGCTCGCGCACCTCTAACAAAGAGAGATGAATGGATACATGACAGTGAGCCCGTGAGATGGTAGAGAAATAGACTGGTGCAGACAAACAGAGAAAGTCAGTCTCCATTGCCTCATGACAGAATCATCACTTTCAATAATCTGGAAATCTGCCGGCAACGCCCGCATGCCCCAACCTCATCCCCCTCACCTATTCTTAGCAGAAGCGGCAGATTCTGAGCTGTGCCCTGCTTGTGCAGAGGAGCACGGCAGAGTCTCTAGAAGCACTGGGATCCCTAGCCGCTCTGGGTGGGCACCTAAGCCTTCCGGGTGCCTTCCCACTCAGGATAAATGAATACATTTTGTTCTGTGCTTTAGTCGCCCCTCTGTGAGCACTGTCTGGTAGATGAAGCTCTGTGTTAATAAACACATTCAGAGAGGTGCTTGTGTACAAACAAACAGCAGCCACAATACCGTGCGTTTTGAACGTGCAGTTAAATACCTGCTCATCGAGTACCTCATTGGCTGCTCATTCCATGGCACTATCAAAATTACATTTGGACACATTTTCTCAACTGTAAAACACTCCCTTCTATGGGTCATTTAACAACTCGTGGCTTTGGGGTTAGGTAACCTTGTTTGGATGCTGTGTAAAAGAGTAAATACAAAAATTAATGCAATGAAACTCAGCAACCAGTACTGTATAAAACACTGTGAAAACTGACACGCATTCTGGACTTTTGTTTAGTTAATGTCGATTTTCTCATAGATGCGAGTAAAGCACTTTTAATATCTTAATGAAATCTGCACACTTTTAACTAATAGCACTGGGCGACCTTTCACAACTAGGCAATGAATACATTTTCATGTACCTTGAAGCCCCCCGCCCCCTTGGCAAACTTCATTGTCTCCCAGTGTTTGGGGGATAACCAAGACGCAGGAGAGTGAGTCAAATAGTCTAGAAAATGAAAGAGAAGCTGGGATTCGGATTCACATGCTCCGATCCCAATCTTGTTGGTTAGTCTGTAAGCACTACTTTTATTAATGAGTTTCGCATCAGTAAAGCACCACGGTGTGCATGTGTGGCGACACTTCACCCATGAGGTATGTGCCAAGCAATTGTTGACACAATCCACACTTTCCGTCTTTTTCAATATATTTATTACGAAGTGCAGGACCTTTCCAAGGGATTTTGAACACTACATACATTCACTCCAAAAATAAAACGTGTAGGTAAAAAACTTTGCCATTTACAATGTCAATAGCTCTATCTCACAAATGCAAGACCTATTTGCATTGCAAATGCTTGTCTTTTTAGGTGGTTATGGTTTTTTTCGCATAATTTTCCTCTTTTGGCAGACTAGTCCAAGCAGAAAATGTTTGACAGGAACCCTGAAAGAGATACTTTTTGCTCACAAGAGTCTCCCACCGGTATATTGTATAACTTTTATATGCAATGTTTGCCCCATGTTCAATTTTCACACACGAATTTGGTCAAGTGCATTTTGCATAATATGTGTAATTTCCCCTAATTATAAGAAAAAATATCAGTATTACACAAGTGAAAAGTTTTTCAGTTTTACTCCTCCTTAGTATACACTTTAGGTTTCATTATAGACCCTGTCACAAGGAGCACAGTCCTGGGAAGTGCTTGTCCACTGCTGTCAGCAGCTGTTACCCAGTGTCCTCTTTCTTTTCTCGTCAACATCTTGAGCTAACAAATCAGGCCTTCAAGGAGCTCCACATAGGATAACTAACTGAGGCTTTCACCCTCTTCTTACCCTTAAGGAAAGAGTGGCTGTGGGTTATAGAGCTGCAAGTGACATGTTTGCAGGCGTCCAGTGACATGCTCTCCCCCACACATGGACAGTTTCCTTGCTGGGGCTGAACTGGAGTGGCGAAGTGAGCTAAAGAACGATGATGGATTCAACCCAGATCTGTGACTGGGGGTGAGTGTCTGAAAAGTTTCAGCACTCCGTCCATCGTCTCTTTGTGTTTGCTTTGTTCACCCTAAGGTGGCAGGGTATGCCCAGACGTGGGTCCCTTGCTCACTTTGCCACTGGATTCAAGCTGGCCTGGCTGATCAGGGGTGTTACCCTGAAATCGGTCCCAGGATGCTTGTTTCCTGTCCAGGGAAGACCTGACTTGGCAGTTCGGACTGGACTGTTCCCATAAGGAATAGGGTCAAGACTGATTAGCATATGGCTGGGTCTGAACTGGGGTGGCGAAGTGAGCTAAAGAACAATGATGGATTTAACCCAGATCCGTGATGGGGTGAGTGTCTGAAAAAGTTGCAGTGCTCCGTCCATCATCTCCTTGTGTTTGCTCAGTTTAATGGCACGGAAATTTCAAAGCTCAAAATGTTGCTGTGGAGTGTCACACTCGACCACTTTACCAAGTCAGAAAGCTAGGCAGACTCGCTTTAGAAACTATTTATTTCAGTCTTTTTGGCAAAAAACCTGATAGCTTAAAAGGCTCCTCAGCTGTAAACAGGACTTGTCTAGCTCCTAAAGAATGTTCAGTTCAGTAGCATTGCATTTGTCTTAAAAAAGGGAAATCCCTGGGATGTCACAGTGCCCCACATTAACCCTGCAACACTAAACACAGACCAAGTGAAGAAACCCTCACAAGAATTGCCTTGCTGGCCCATGTTACATTTTACACCATGAAATATGACGTCAAAGGGGTCAATTTATTTATTAATTTTTGCAGTTGTGAATGCTGCAAGCAAGACTCAAATAGGTGATAGAGTGCCATACATAACAGCAGTTGCAAAATATATAAGAACAGTTATAGTGCACAAACTCTAGGAATATTGCATTTAATTTACTATGGGTAAGTTCCATTTGAAAAGATACGTTTAAGTAAGAGTGGCAGCTCGGGAATTCATACTGCCCATAGACCTCTTAGATGACTGATGCAGAAGAGAGGGAAGAATCCACAACTAATAAAGCGATCCATTCCTCTACAGGGGCTTGAGTTTACTGTGAAGAACAGACCAGGAATCAACTGTGCCAGTCTAGGTGGACTTTGTATCTTCTGACACTTAGACTATAAAAACTGCCAAGGGAATGGCTGAGTACTCCTCACTAGACAAAGTGTAGGTAAGCGCGTTGGGACTGGGCGGTATGGGTGTCGACAGACGATGGAACAGGATTTATTTATTTATTTTATTTCCCCGATGCTGTAGTCTGTCAAATTGCCACGTGCCACCCCGCCCCACCGCGCTTACCTGCACCAGCGGCCACTGCTCCTCACTTTTCATCTGGGCAGGGGATATTGCGAAAATGTGTCTCTCTCCCCATTTTGTCTGCACTAGTGCTGCTGGTTTTTGAGCTCATCACACTGGAGTAAAGCTGCCCAGTCCCCAGCGTTTGTGCTCTGACTCTTAAAACCTGGTTAAATTGGCTAGCTATCAAGTGGCATATTTAACTTTCCAATAGAGCCCTAGTGCATGGTATGGGAAATACACCAACGGCAAGGAAAGTTAAATGCCATTTGGGGACTGCAGTACCTAGAGTGCTATTCACTAGGCGGTGGCACTTTAATTAAATGTTTTTCCTCTTGTTTACTGCTTTAATGTTGCTAAATACTTTACACATTTTGCTAAGTTAAGCTCGCTTGCTCTGTATCACAGCTACCAGGTTTTGATCCCAGGTTTAACTGATTGAAACTGTGCATTTGACCTGACTGGATTGTGTGGCCTGAGTTGGAGGTTATTAGTCAGAGACCCCCAACTAATAACCTGTTTACTTACCAGCCAGAACTCTGTCCGATGAGGGTGTTCAGACATATAGCCTTCCCCTTTGCTAGACTTGCCCATATCTGCAAAGCTGCTGCCAAGGTTGACCAGGTTCCTTTTCCATCAATGTCAGAATTAAGTTAAATCCAGCACAGATCTAGCAGAGTTGTGCCCCGCATCTAAGCGGTATAGTCTGGTTCATTAACAAATAATGTTAATATTTTTGGGGAACAAAGGGGGGAATGGTGGGCTGCTACTTTTTCATTTAACATAGATAGCTTGCTTCCTTTCGCAGGGTGGCAGTCTTGTGGTTTGCAAGTCCTACAAAGTCAGCCTCGTTATTGGCATCCCAATACGGCTGCCTTTAAGAAACAACCTGGAAGCCTATTGGTCTCCCACAAAAGAGACCGCGAAGGGAAACAAACTTCTCTTTACAAGAGCAACTCGCCTACACCTCTGCTCCTCCCCGCATCTCCCAAAACCAGAGAGTCCTGTGCACATCTCTGCCACTGCTGGAACCCAGCGGGACTGCAATTTGAGTTTGTTGGAGGAAATGTTAATTTTAATGTCAAGGTAATCAACTGTAAAATCCGTCCCAGCAGACCGTAAAGCAGGCCCGCAAACAGCCAAAAAACAACCCACACTCTGACCTGTTAGACCAGTCCATCGAGCACTGCCTGATTGCCCTACAGTTGTATCAACCATTAGAGCGTCTGGGTGCTAAATTCTAAATAACACGTTTTACTATAACAACCACACTTTCAATTGTGATGGCCCTTGTGATTTATTTCACTCTCATTTCATTGTTTTCGAAGCAGTTTTATTAAACATTTATCACATGTCTTTTTGAAGGTCTACTTTTTCTTTTTTGATCATATATGCATTTCACAATAACATTTCAACATAAAGAAACAAAGTAATCACACATAATCACGAAAAGAACACAACAGTAAAATTGTTAAGTAGACCAGTCCTTCATTGTAAGTAAATAACACCTGGCAGAATTTTCATTTGTGAATCAATAACACTGTATGTCCTGACTGTGTGAGCTAGTTGGGATGTGATGCTAAAGGAATAGGGATTTTGCCATATTTCCTAACTAATATTGATTTATTTGCAAATCTTCTTCCCCCAACCAGCTGGGTCAACGCGTTTCGAACCATCCACGATTTGTGGGTTTCTCCTCAGGACCGGGACTCGGTCAGTACTTTCTCTGTGTTGTTACTAGCTGGAATCTGCAGTAAGTGCCTGTTCTGAACTGCTTACGACAATGTCCAACTAGTCAATTAGTGTTGCAGTGAGTTTCTTCTTTGTTCAATGAAATCCATTTACTTTGTTTTGTTTGGAGTGCGCGGTGGAGCTTTTTAGATGTCTCGAACCGGCGTGCCTCTCAAGAGCAATCACTTGTTTCCATCTTTTCGTCTCAAACGGCCAACTAATGATTGCCCTACAGGCCAGTCCGACCCTGTATGCTGTGGCTGGCTTTTTGCTTTTGTGTTTGTCTATAATGAGGTATTGGCCTTGTCACTACCTTTTGTCGAATTGCCCCATCTATTAACGGTGCCCTCTTTTGAGCACCTCAGTTGGGTTGTGCTGTGGCAGGTGGCATATGCCAATTTGCCGTTGCATTCCAGGGTTTCTCCTTGGCATCTCCACATCAGAGGCAACAGGATTTTCTCAATTTCTGTGGTCATTGTCAGTGCCTGCACCGTTCTGGGACAGTGCCTGGTTGAAGGGTTGTTTCCTGAGAATTGGGTTTCAATGATGTACATTTCTAACGCTATCTTCTACTGAGCTGTGAGTTCCCTCACTAGATGGCCAATACAGTAATCCATCTGCCTGATGCACGAGCCGGCTGACTCTGTGCCTTGACTGCTTTCCATCGTTTGCACTTTCTAGCCTTAGCATGACCTATCCACCTTACATGCTTCCAAGGTAACTTGCACACCATTGCGTTGGGTAAAGGATCTCTGCCAGTGGGGCGAAACGCTCTGTACATATGTGGTCCTTGTTGCTACCAGCCTCTATCTGGATTGGCCGTAGAAATTGCTCTTTTAATTTGAAGTAAAAATATTTCTTTATAATGAGATAATTTACCAAAAATTAACCAAAATAGCATACATTTATGAAACCAAAACTGATTCTTCTAGCAGTGTACGAGTAGACACTGCACAGGTTTGTAGAGTACAAATCCTACTCAGTCAGTCAGTCAGTCAAAAAGCTTTATTCGAGAATTTCTCATAAAAGCAAGACAGACAATAATTATTAAAATCATACGACATAAATATACAAACAATCAATTTAAAAAAAGTAAGTATAAATACAATAAATTAACACAGTGCCAGTATTACATTCATTTTAACGATTAACTCCTAGGCAATGGCACTCTGCCTAATGGACCATGCCCACCCGAGGAATTTGGCAGTTGCAACAGTCAATTGGAGGCAGGAGCTAGTGGATATGATTCTCATAGCTACAGAACCATTGGGAATGCTTAAATTTCTACAAGCCGGTGCTAACCAGATACGCCGAGGGGCTGTTTAGGCCTTGCAGGAAAACAAGAAGTGCCCAATGGACTATTTTGTAGTTCCACAGGCAGGACAGGTAATATCAGTGGACCCCCTCCACCTCCCGGTTAAAGACCTTAAGGGAAGGGCACCTATCCTCAATTGAAAGAAAAGTTTCCTATCCCTTGGTTAAGTTATAATATCCCAGAATGATTCTAATATAGGGAGGGACTTAACCTCCAGGAAACGACCAGACATAGAGCCTGCATCAGATTTTCTCCATGCCTGCTCGAACACATAGGTCCAATACAGCTCCTTAATTGCTTGCTTGCTTGGGAATGCAGCTTCTAATGGACTGTCCCATAGCATCTTCAACCCAAGCATACATAACAATGCTCTAAGTTTGGTCAGCCATTGGATTTTATGAAAAACATCAGCCTTAATCACTGCCGCAAAGCCCTCAGCATAATGCTTAAGTTCTGGTGTAGTCCAAAGCCGCCTCCAATACAAGATCGGGCGTAGCCTTGCCAAATCCCTACTGCCTTCCTTCCCAAATCATATCTGATTGGGATCAGGGGTGTACTTTTAGGGAGACCAGTTAATGACCTGAGAAACTTATTCTCAGACATCTGCATCGAATTAAGGTGGCCAAATCCCCACAATTCTGCACCATACAGTGCAGATCCCAGAGTTTTTGCTTCGTACACCTTCAGAACTGGTGCAATAGGTTTCGACTGAGATTTCCTGTGCTCAAGCCCAAGGATTCCAGACACTTGCCTATGCTTTAAGGCAGCCAGTTCAATATGCTGAGCCCATCTTAAATCGTCAGTTATGTAAATGCCCAGGTAAGTGAAGGCTCTGACTACATCCAGGGGGCGTTCACTCAAATACGGTGCGGGTTAAAGAACATGAGTTTGGTCTTTGCCACGTTAACTTCCAGACCATAATTCCTACAGAAAGCGTCAAAAATACAGAGAGCTCTTTGCAGGCCACTAGGAGTCTTAGACAGGATCAACGTATCGTCGGCGAACATCAAGATCGGTATCTTGATGCCCGCCAATGAGGGTGCGTCCACATTCTCAGCTAGCATTCTGGCCACTACCCCGTTAATAAACAAAGAAAAGAGCAGCGGCGCCATCGCACATCCTTGTCGCACACCCTGTTCTACCGGAAAATCATCAGTAGTCTCACCCTGCGTACCCCACTGTATCCGAGCAAAATTTGCCTCATGTAACCGCAACAGATCGTCAGGCAGACCCAGGCTTCTTATTTCAGACCACAACTTGGACCTAGGCACCAGGTCAAAGGCAGCCCGCAAGTCTACAAAAGCAGCGTACAAGCTGCCGCCACCCAGCGACACAGTCCGCCACTGAACCAGAGTGAATCGGAACACCTGGTCCATCGTGCTAGTAGCCCTCTACGGAATCCTGCTTGGTAGGGTGATAATGCATTGTGCTCATCCACCCAATTCATGAGTCTATTTACAACCATCCTCCCCACAACCTTTTGTATAGTCGCTATCAAACTAATAGGCCGATAGTTCCCAGGCGACCCCCTATCGCCCTTCTTAAAAATGGGAATGATGATTGCACCCCTCCAACTCATCGGTACCGGTGCTCCTTGAGCAACTGCATTAGCTAGAAGAAGGATGTATCTACCCCATCTTTCCTTATCATAAATAAAGAGATCTGCCGGTACCCCATCCATCCCAGAGGCTCTACCCGATGATACAACACTTAGAGCCAACAGAACCTCTTTGAGGCTAAAAAAAGGCTCATTCGGGTAGACAGCCTTAAACCCTTCCATCTCCGTGCCAGGATTAGGTTCAGCATATTGGGGCTTAAAGTATTTAACCCAATCCTCCTCCTGGACATTGTTATCAGGGCAATCGGGCACACCACCGCTCCCCCATCTAACAATGCTCCAGAAAAGCCTGGAGTCCTTGGAGCCACAGGCTTCCAACAACTTTCTCCAGTGCCTCTCGTCCCACTCCTTTTTAGCTGCGACCATGCAATCTTTATAATTACTTGTAGCGCCACGAATTACCACCAGATCCCTAGACTTAATAGCACGGCCCAGGGCCAACCTTGCCGTCCTGCACTGTGCATTATACCACTTTGCAGTCTTCTTAGGGGCCCTGCTATTATTAATCCTACCTACCTTCTGGAAATGTGACTTGACAGTTAAAAAGAGTGAATCATGAATTACTGTCGCTTCCTGCGACCCCTGGATAGCAGCGACAACCTGCTCCAAGGCCTCAATAGCTCTATCCACCTCCATATTTATACTAGCCATAGAATCTTGGTTGGCCAATACACGGGGCCATTTTAACCGACGTGTATTATTGGAAGAAAATGGTAGAGGGAGACCTTCCCACTCTGTTCGAACATTCCCGCTAGGCAAGGTCCACCATCTATGGCAAATACAGAGAGGGTCATGATCACTTTCCAACCTGTGTATAACCTCCATATCATTAACCTGGTTCCATATTTCCAAGTTACACATAACATAGTCTATTCTGCTCCTGCTCCGACTATTATCAAAAGTGCAAGCCCCCATCTTATCACTCTTGGTTCTCCCATTCAACGCACGGAGGCCTCTCTCTAGACAGATGGCGTTTAGGCAAATTATATCATCGGACCATCATTTTATCGGTTCTAGATCTAGTGGAGGGACACCCCAATGCCTATCTTCTTCTGTCCCTATACAGTCATCACCTGTATCTAGTGGTTCGACTGTACGGTTAAAATCACCAGCAATTATAATATTGTTAACCAGAGAATGGGTCTCTAAGAGAGCCACCAAGGAAGCTAAGACTTCTGACTTCCCACCCTTGTTGCCCCTAACGTATACATTGTATAGGTTAAGGCACCCTAGCGGTCCCAAATCTAGGTTTATAAGTTGAATATCCCTGCTCCCTGTCTCGATAACTCTAATATTTAAGCACAGGTTTTGCCGGACCCAAATCGTCAGCCCTTTTTACCCTTAGTGGATGGCACAGAGTAGTTCAAAAAGCCCTGAAGGAACATGGGTTCGCACACCCATGTCTCTTGGAATAGACAGATATCGAAACCATTGACAAAGTCAACCCACTCTTGGGACTCCTGTTTGTGACGCAAGCCCGCTATGTTCCATGACATTAAACTTCCAGCCCCAACCCCACCTTTGTTAAGATCTTTCCTGCCTGGAACAGACAAAAGCAATGGCACATTAGAGGTTGTAGTTAAACCTTTTTCGTCTGCAACAGAAGTCTCACCAACCATCAAAACCTCCTCCCTACAAGTATTATCATAAACAATGATGGGATCACGGTCAGAAAGGAGAGCAGGCCAAACTATTTGATTACTAAAAGATTCATTACGTTGCGGCTTCGAGCGGGTAACACCCCTGGTCGGGCGAGCCCGCGAGCCCCACAACGGCTGTAATCTTCAATCGCACCCTTCCATATCTGTGAGCACATCAATCCTGTTTACAGTCTCCAAGGGTGTGAAAGGTCTTAAATGCTCCATTCTCCTAATAATGTTTGTATTAAATCTAGGAGGAACAATATTCCACACAAAGGGATCAGCAACAAGTGCTAAGCATTGTGCTTGTGCAGGGTGTCCCGTATTATAAGGTACTAAATAATTTGGGTAAATGGGTGCTTGGCCGCTGACATGGGTTGGGTGATCTGGGATAGAAGTATGTCAAAGCACGAGGTATGATGGAGTTCATTCCATTACCCAAGGGCCAGTTTAATATGTAGTTGACCACACGTGGATCTCTGAAATTGACCACGACTACATCTCCCTCGAGATCTTTACTTCTGCCACCCAGCCATGGGAGTCGCCGCACATGCACTATTTCACCATTGATGTTATTTGTGATTGGTCTATATATACTAAACCAGTGCATGATTTTATTTTTTAATTGGGCAAACCCTTCCCTTTTATTATCTGTCAATATGGGGACCCCCGTCAAAACGACCACATAGGGCACAGCTTCAGGGGGGAGTTCAACTATTGGACCTTTGTTCATTGGAGCCTTTGTGTATCTAGACCTCCCCCCCCTCCCACAAATCCTACTCATATTATGATGCAGTCCAGCAGATTAACTCTTGTGGCATCCAGAAAGAGAACAAAATACTAAAAATTGCATCTATTAATTAGAATATAACAAATGAATGTAAAACAGATGGAACAAGAAAAAGGATGTTTAACCATCATTGAGAAAATGCCACTGTTGTGGAATGAAATTAGAAGGATAATTGAACACCTTTCTGAGTAGGCGCTCCTAGGAGGTTCACCTGTCTCCTTTCAGCTCCAAGTCTGTGGAGGTCACCTGTATCGCCCCCAGGGCTAAGGTTCTTTAATGTGTAAATTATGCCTTTGGTGCGTGTTGTTAGAGCCTGCGGGTTCGATATCACATCTTACCCAGATGACACTTAGTTAATTAATTGACAAAGGGCAATCTTGCTAGCAGTTTAACGATAGGGGTAGACTGGATGCAGTAGTTCCACTGCTTCAAGCTTATTGGAGACAAAATGGAGATCACCTCGTCTGGGAAAGCTCATTCAATTTGGAACGAATCTTGGTGGCCTGACTCCTTGCGACAGACCTCTATTGCCAAGCAAGAAGCCAAGAAACTGTAATTTTTAATTGATGATAGAACAAGTCCATGCAGTCTGTGGGAGCTGATTTGCTATCATGCAACATCTACACAGAACATTTAATTGGATTCCGATGCACGGTCGCAGAACTGTCATGCGGGCTCTCATTACAAGTCGACTTGACTATGGGAGCGCCTTCTACGTGGGCATGGCTGAATACCTTTCCATGTGCTTTCAAAGTATTCAAAACATGGCTGTGCGTATGATATACACGTTACCCTTCAGAGTCTCTGTATCTAACAGCTTAGTCTGTCTTCATTGGCTACAAGTGAGTAGGAGGGCTATTTTTAAACAGCTGTGCCATGTGTACTGAGAACGTTTTTATCATAGTGGTCTCCTTGCTCCTTGGAACAGAGTTCGTCTCTATAAGCCCTCCAGAACACTTAGGTCAGTCAATCAGGCTACCGACATCCAGAGATCTATCTCCTGAGTTTGCATGGGAGGCCGGTCCTTTACTTACTTGGCAGCCAATCATTGGAATACCCTCCCCCTCAAACTGTGTCTTACTTCTAAGCTACTTTTCGGGAATTACTGAAAACATGGCTTCGTCTTAGTTGCAGCCTTTCTTGTTAGCCTTTGTATTGGTTTTATGGTCATTATTAGGTCTGGCTTGACAGCGCAGAAGCTGCTAGGCATTATGTGACCAACCTAAAAAGGGCTTTAAGAAGCACTACCAGAGGAGGGGATTTGGCTCTGCCCACATAATGGTAGCCAAGAGTACATGTTTTGATTTGTCAGAAGCTGCGTGCTTCCACAAAAAAGCGCTTGCCATTCACGCAGCTGTGATCATTTTGTATACTCATCCTGACCTTGAACTTTCAGGGGCACATACAAGACATTGTAATGCTATTAAAGTGTCTTAGATAACAATGCAGGAGTTTGCTTTTCTCTGGCAGTAGCACTTATGGAAGGAGGGCAGTCAATACCATTAGTCTACAGAGTGCAGTTTTGTGTTGGAGAACCCAAGACTACATCAATCTGCATGGATTTTTGGGTCTGGCTGGACGGTACATCTGTTATGCGACCTTATGTGATCAACAAGAAAGAGCTTTCAGGCTTCTACTGAGAGAGGGGCTTAGGTTCCACCCACATGTTGATTCCTCGGACAACAGGATCTAATTTGGGCAGAATTTGTGTGCTCCCACTAAAAAGAATACTTGAATGGCACTTTTGGGCTGGTGGCAAAGTTTATACTTAATACAGCATGATTTAGTTGGGTATGGTGGCAAGCCAATGATCATTGGTGTTATGGGCCTGATCTGTGGATTAGAAAATGTAGTGATAATGGCACTAGTTCTGAAATATTTATTGTGAAAATCAAATGTTAAAAAAGTCAATGGGGTTTTAAGGATTGATTGTTGTCTCTCAATTTTGAGGCCTACAGATGGTTTTGGTGCTGATCACTCAGTGTGACAAATCGTAGAATAGAAGGTTTGGTCTGTGATAATTGTTGTTAAGCCATTTTAGGAGACCCGGTATTTTGTTTATCCAGCTGTAATTTTGTTCACATCTATAATTTATGACAGTATATTTTATGGTTGCAGTATGGAAAAGCTCACAATCAAACCCAAACTGTATACCTGATATGGTTATGGTGACAAGCAGTAGGTCTGTTTCGTGCACTGGCGATGTTATTACCAATGCCATAGGTCTGATCTGCTTATTATGAAAAATAAAAACTGGCATTTTATCGAATCTGTTAAATATAAAAAGCATACCTTTAAAGCCAGTACTCTGTTAATAGTTGGTTATTTTCACATTGTATTACACGCTAAGCATATGTATTTATTTACAAAAAATATTCCAGAAAATCATAGTATCCAAGGTTTTTGTTGCGGGACACCCACTCTGACAAACCCTGAGGGAACTTACTATGATGGTTCTTGTTAGGCCCTGTTGAGATGGTTTGTATATTGTTTTGCAAGCTCTATTGGTCTACATATTTGTAGTTTTGTAACTGTATGCACAATGGGTGCCAGTTTATAAGCACTTGAATAGGCCGGTGTTGAGTAAGGTGTGTTGCCAATAGAGAGGGCAAAGACTTAATCGATTCATTGGGAAAAATCAGTACAAATTTCATAGGTCTAATCTGATTATGAAATGTTACGGCAAAACCAGTAGGCCTGACCAAACTATTGTGAAAAGCATGGGTTAAATGTATAGGCATTTAAGTATGTATTGTTATTACACGGTGCTAAACCTGTAGGCAGTTATGTTGTTAGAAGAGAATTTCACAGATTACCATAGCAGGCAAGCGCTTTGGTGTTTTTGATCCACCCGAACACACTGTGGACATAGAAAATATGGACTAAGATAATCCTTGCTAGGCTGTTTTAGGAGACATAGGTTTTTGCTTTGCCAGCTGTAATTGTGTATACATTTGTAGTTTTATGACTGTATGCCAGATAGTTGCCCTTTGGAAAGCTTATGCTCA
This sequence comes from Triturus cristatus, assembly GCF_964204655.1. Taxonomy (NCBI): domain Eukaryota; kingdom Metazoa; phylum Chordata; class Amphibia; order Caudata; family Salamandridae; genus Triturus; species Triturus cristatus. Next base: position 722,665,405 of record NC_140586.1, read on the forward strand.
GTACAGAAGGCTTGAGTTTGTTATGGCGACATGCTAATAATAAAGGTTATAGGCCTGATGAAAAGTTATGATAAAGGTAGTTGCACTGATACATTGGTTGTGAAAAACATATATTAAAGTTAATAAGAGTTCCAGGGTAGACTGTTAGTACCAGTAGTGGCCGGCACAGGTAAACGTGGTGAGGCGGGGCAGGGCACATCAGGGGAGGCAACCGACACACAACGGAATAGGTGATATTCATTTATTTAACTATATCTATTCCGTCATCTGTTGACTTCCCCCCTGCTAACACACCGCCCCGCCCGACATTGTTTACCTGTGCCGGCTGCCACTAGTTAGTACTCTATTTGAAAGCTTACAGATAGCTATTTGGTTGCATTAAATCTCACAGATTACCATACTATGCAATGGTTTTGTGCCTGGTTACCTACTCTGACAAGTCATGGGTATAGAAGATTTTCAGTAAGAATCCTTGCTAGACCCGCCAAGGAGAAATCGTATTTTGCTTTGCCTACTGTCATTTTGTATGTTATGTTATTCTATGACTATGCCTAATGATTGCCATGGAAGAAAACCTAAGCTCAGTAAATTAGTTCTCAGTTGGGTACGGTGACAAACCGATGATGACAGCTAGAGGCATGATTAGTTCACTACGGGGGATATTTCTGATGCCATAAATATGACCTGTAATTATAAAAAGCTGTGATAAACGCATTAAGCCTGACATATTGATTGTGAAAAGTCATAAGACATTCAAGGGTGAATTGTTCTTTCTCTGCACTAAAGCCTACAGATAGGTATTTTGTTACATGAAATGTCACAGATTACCTTTGTAGGGAATTATTTTAGTGTTGGTTTGCCGCCTCTGACAAACCCTAGGAGAGAAGACTTGTAATGTGCTAATTTTTCCTGAATCTCTTCTTACCTGTCTGCCAGGATCTTGTAATAAAAAAAATCACAAAATAACACTTCCATCCATATAAAAAATATATATCCCTATAGAAACATATTGGGCTTGAGGGTCAGCTCTTTTCTGTCATTGGCGTTGAGTGTAATTTACACTCTGTTCGAGACATGACAGTGAACTTCACGAGTTAAAGGTTCATTCCTCATGTGTTGTTGGCTTTCTTGCCTTGTGAATGGTGGCATTTTCTGATAGCGCGTGTACATTTACCTGAATATGGATGAGCTTCAGAGTCTGGGCTAGTTGGCCAACTCTTTAGTTTTGAATTTTCCCCTTTTATAGTTCCCTTTTCAATTCTTTCATTTTCCTCTTTTATATTAATATGTTTTAGGATGATAGTATATCTCTCCAGGCAGTGCGAACTGGTCGGTTGCATGCCCCTCATTTCATCTACAGTGTCCCACATCTTACGTGGTCACTTCCTCTAAACAAGGAGGCCATTATGGAAGGCTGTTGTCAATAGTGCATCATTGTTTTACCATTCCAAGATGGGCAATACATTGGTATTAAATGTGTCAGTCTTGCCTGAACTTTAAAACAGTGAGAGACTATTTATAATACCTTTGCAAGATGAACAGCTGCTGCTCCATTTAGTTTAGTTGTTTCAACCATGTACCCGCCATGTTTAGATGGCATCATGATTTCTTTTTTCTATTTCTGTTCTTTTGATTCACCTTGCATATGTTGTTGAGTTTTTGTGTGTTTTATTGTGGTTGTGTCAGAGGATGGATGCAAGAGTGAGTCAATGGATTGATGAATGAATGCATGAATGCAAAGATGAGTGGCAGAGTGCATGTCTGATGACTTAGTGCCTCATTCGATGGTGGTCAGAAGAGTGTCTGACCACCATCATTCAGGCACAGGATTGTCCGACATGGAGTCAGCGGTCCAACAGCCTAATTAGGAGACAACCGCTGTGTAGGCAGTTGTATACATGCCTGTTTCTATTGTGACTTGCGCTGCAGCCCGGTAAAGGGCCGCAGCACAAGCTGCAAATGAAAAAGGAATGTTTTCAAACATCCATGCTCCATGTGCCCGGCACCATGTGGTGCCTGGCACATGGTGCATGGATGTTTGGAGGGCACCACATGTGCCCCCCAGGGTCCATTGGGGAGACCGATGGGGCCCTGCTAGGTAACCCTGGGCGTAGAACTACGCTATGCTCGCGTAGTTTGCGCAACTACGCGCTACGCGAATTGCATGTAGCACAGTGCAAAACGCGTAGCAAGCATTTTTTGCTTGCTTGTGGCCCTCAACGTCAAGTTGGTGACCGCGAGCGAGCAAAATAACATCCCGGCGAGACTTTTTCCTCATTCGCGATCAGCAACATCAAGTTGCCGATCGCGAGCGTGGAAAATAAACCTCCTGGCGAGATTCTCAACGCAGGGAGGTCAGGTTTCTCATTGCGAGGGGTCGCGTATGATCGCGACCGCTCACGATGAGAAACTACCAGTCCACATTGAGAAAGCTGCCGCTCGAGTACAAATCTACTCGAGCGGCAGAAAACGACCGCTTGCACTGTGCAAGATGCCGTTTGCAATGATTACACAGTGCGGACAAGCATCCGGCACTGTGCAATCAGTGCGAACAGCATTTTGCACAGTGCACTACGCAGTTCGCGTAGCTACGCGTAGCTTGCGTAGCGCGAAGTGCACTTCGCGTAGCTACGCAAAGCGATACTACGCGAACTATGTCCAGGGTTACTGCTAGGGACCCCAAAAGTCCCTTTCCGTCTGCCTTTACATGGCAGTCAGACCTCCATGTAAAGACAGAGGGAAAAGGTACATCCTAATCCCTAGGGCAGTGCCTCTGCAGGCATCGCCCCCATTGTAAGGAAAAGGACTCTGACTGCTGCCTGATGGGCTCCTTGAGCCAGTTGGAGACTGCGGTCTTTACCCCCGCCTGATGCGCTCCGACTGGCGGTATCCTAATCCGGCGGTCTGACCCAGCCTCTGATGTTGATCAGACTGCCACCAACAGCCTGTCATTGTCAATCGACCTGACATCATAATTAGGCCCTCATTTAGGGCCTAAACCCATCAGTGATGTAAAAGGCAGTTTCATTCATAAGCCAGAGCTTTTGGCATTGATTATGCTTGTTAGAAGAGTGCTAGAGAAAGCGTGTGCAGACTCACCAGCCGACAAGAATAAATAAAAAAGACATACATATATAAATACAAATAGGGCCTTTGGGTCAGCTCTCTTACTCCATTAACCCCTTGAGTGCCCATGACGAGATAGTCTCGTCATGGGCCGCGGTTGCGCTGTGCCCATGACGAGACTATCTCGTCATGAACCCCGCCCGCTAATTTAACGCCCGGCACAGGGCGGGGAAAGGGCGGGGCACACAAGGGGTTAATCTGTCATTCAGAATTTGCTTTCACCCAACACAGCATACAGCATGGGGCAACATGGCTGTCCACTTTAGCCACTGGCTCTCATGCACTGTGAGTGATGACATTTTTCAAGCTCACATGATCACATCCAATAAAAAACGAAGTGCACTTTACTGCCAGGACACGTAGGCCAATACTTTACATTGTCAATGCCTTTTCTTTCCATTATTTGTCAATTTCCTTTTTTTAGTCAAATCTGTTCTAATGCTATGTCTTCATGCTACAGTAATTTAAAGCCAAAAGTACATTTTCCTTGCACCAAAAAGAATTATAGTTTTCTGTCCTGTGCAGTAAAAAAAAAGGGTTTTTAAAAATGTTCTATGTACACCAGATTGCTATGAATCACCCAAGCTGTTCTACCGAAATTACATGAAGTTGTTAATTAATTTTTTGGGGGCATCAAGAAAGCAAAAAAAGATGCTATCACAGGTCAAAATAAACACAGCATTGTATATCAACTAAACACAAAATCATAAAGAACAAAAATGTATCAACACGAAAGACGAGTAGATATCAAGATATAGTTAAAGAACATATAAAAGAAGATACAGATAGGTAAACATTGAATAAATAAATAAGTCAGTAAATGAAGAAATGCATAGACTAGTGAAAGAGTAAGCAAACAGACTCAATTTCAACTTGAGTGATCAAAATATTTATCCATTGAGAGCAGACTCTTTAGGAATTATAAATAATTGCAAATGTGCCTTGTTCAGTGTGCCACCTATTGTAACATTCTATTAGAGTATTGAGCCATTGCTTGTAAGCCGGGAGTGTGTCATCAATTCATGTCATGGTAATTCATGCTACAAGTATTGGAAGAAAAACGAAATCAGGTATATTGACATTTATTTGAGTCAGCAACCCCAACATGACAGTGCAGAAGTTGGGAAAAATATCAGCACCACAACCCACACTCAGAAACTGAAAAATCCTGTCCCATTAACGGCTCAGTTGTGGATGTGATACTGTTATATATACACTTTTTTTACATACATTTTTTATTGTAAACATATGTCTGCCACATCTAGGCGGTGGCAAGTTTCCTTTTATTTGTTCTTTTTATTTTCGTGACACATTGTTGCAATATATATTACCTACTGGCGGTCGCCAGTAGGTAGTTATAGTTAGGACCACGTTACCATAGGAAAACCTCAACATTCTATTTTGAATAACTTTGGCGCCGGTCGACGAATCCTCGCGAATTTCTCAAAATAGGTGGGGCGCTACGCTCCGCTCCTACCCTGAAAGTCTCGGGGGGATCCGTCAAGCGGGGGCTGAGATAAAAGGGGGGTCCCAAAACGCGTTTTTCCCATGCATTTTCCCATAGGACCTTTAGAACGAGCTACAGCCCGAACGGCTGAACAGAATTACTCAAAATTTGGCAGAGAGGTAGTCCCTAGGTCAAGGAAGTGCCTTTTGTAGGTTTGGTGTAAATCTGTTCAGTAGATTCTGAGAAAATAGCCTTTAAATCAATATATATATCTGAGCCCGCTTACGGTACGCTTACCGTACGCTTACGGTAAGCGTACGGTGGCGTGCGCGAGCGCGATTCTGATTGGCTCTTAGATCTTAGTAAACATTCGAATCGGCCGAAACCAGGAAGCGGCGGCCGCCATTTTCTGTGTTTCACTCTGGAAAAAAAAAGAGTGAAAACAAGAAAAGGGGGCAATGTGGAGAGTTACAGACCCCCTAACATTTGTAAGGGGGTCAAAGAAGGACAGAAAAGTACAAAAAAAACATTTATTGATTTTAAAAAAAATCACGGGGTACGCTTACGGTAAGCGTACGGTGGCGTGTGCGAGCGCGATTCTGATTGGCTCTTAGATCTTAGTAAACATTCGAATCGGCCGAAACCAGGAAGCGGCGGCCGCCATTTTCTGTGTTTCACTCTGAAAAAAAAAGAGTGAAAACAAGAAAAGGGGGCAATGTGGAGAGTTACAGACCCCCTAACATTTGTAAGGGGGTCAAAGAAGGACAGAAAAGTACAAAAAAAACATTTATTGATTTTTAAAAAAATCACGGGGTACGCTTACGGTAAGCGTACGGTGGCGTGCGCGAGCGCGATTCTGATTGGCTCTTAGATCTTAGTAAACATTCGAATCGGCCGAAACCAGGAAGCGGCGGCCGCCATTTTGTGTGTTTCACTCAGAAAAAAAAGAGTGAAAACAAGAAAAGGGGGCAATGAGGAGAGTTACAGACCCCCTTACATTTGTGAGGGGGTCAAAGAAGGACTGAAAAGTACAAAGAAAACATTTATTGATTTTTAAAAAAACCACGGGGTACGCGTACGGTAAGCTTACGGTAAGCGTACGGTAGAAAAACAAATAAAAAAATAAATGAAATTCAGATTTAAGTGTTTAGATATTAGGGGGCTCTAAAAAGAGCCGTTGTGTTTATGAAGTCATTTTTTTAGTGGTACCTACAAGTAAGTACCGATGCAGAGTCTAAGGTTCAAGAGGAAGACTCTGTTCCCTTCATCATTGAAGTGCACACCATCTCCTCTATAAATGTCTTGCATGTCATAACGCAAGTTGTTGTGGTAAATGGCACCCATACCATAGTCACGGAGGAAAGCAGAAACAGATTTGTTGACGTGCTTTCTTGCTTTGTCAATCTGCGGACAGAAATGATTGGACCAGTTCCATTTTTGCCTTTGGCATATGTTGGAAAACACAAAGGCAGTTTTAGGGAAAAGTGAAAACAGTTGTGCAAAGGTGTCCTTCATAAGCATTTCCAGACCTACCCCAGTCAAAGTGCCTAGGTCATTGCCACCACAGTGCACTATTATGAGGTCAGGGTGTTGGATTTGAATGAAGGATTTCACCAATGGCATCAATTGGTGCCACTTTAACCCTCTCTGACCAATCCATTTATTGTCTACATTTGGCAAAGCAAGGTCTCTCACCATATCTGTTTTCTCTGCAAACTTTTCACTCCAGAAGACATAGCTGTGCCCTACAATCCACACTGTGAACATCTTCAAAGGAGAACTGGATGCACTCAGGAGGTGTCTTTCAGTAGAATGGCAATATGAAAAGAAAGACAGTTTGGAAATGGAGGCATACATATTTTTTTCAAAACAAAAAGAACTGATAGGCTGTTTCATACCATTCTAGAATAAAAACTAGGCTGTATGTGAAAATTAATAGAAGCATGTTTTGTATTGGTACAAAAAAATGTGTAACCAAAGAACAGTACTATGGATTTGCTGTTAGGTTTGAAAAGTCAAGCACTCTTGCTCTGTGGAATTGAAACATTGTGTGTTGAACTTCTGACCTAACTGCACACAGCAGTGTTCCATGAGCTGTTGCTATGGTAGCAGGCAGAAGTCAAGTTGGGGGAAGGGTACTAGGCAGAAGTCAAGTTGGGGGAAGGGTACTTTTGGAAAAGGGTTGGTTTTCAACCAATAGAAATGTGTGATTACATTTGAAAAAAAGGGGGAAGCACTGAGATTTGAAACTTACATGTATATGTGTGGAAAAATAGAGGGAAAGTTTGCCAGTATCTGGTTCTGCTGAGAGGAGAGAGGTGAACACAACAGAGATCCTGGCTCTGATAATCTGCTGTTTGAGTGTCACATTTCTTTCACAACTAACTAATTTTAAAGGTGAGTTTACAGTTTGAGAGGGTATGTATGTGGTAACTTAAGAAATGAATAATAGAAATGGGAATTGTTTTTGTTGTAGTTACACATGGTGGTTTCATAATGTGTCAGTCTGTAAAAGTGATTTACACTTGCCCCGAAAAAAAAAAGAGCAGTAAGTGTGCTTTCAAATTGGCAAAGAAATTTCGTTTTGGGACTAATGTGAAAACATGACTCTGTGTGCATAGAGGAATTATAGGCAGAGATTTAATGCGTCTTGCTCTGGTGATTTCACAGTTGCATTAGATGGAAAGGGGGAGCGAATGTTTGGGGGAAGAAGCAGAGTCTTAGCACACACCCATGTGCTTGCCGTGTATAGTCATGCACAGTATTTAGAAGCTAGTGGGGTTTTCAGGTTTAAGTCTGTAATGCAAATACATTCAGCATCACTAAGGCTGGTTGCCCTTGCGGGAGTGTAGGCAGTCACAGAGAATACACATGGTGGTGGTCTGAAAAAACAGCTTGGACATGTGCATTTAAAAAAATCAAAAAAAGTGGTTTCATAATGTGTCAGTCTGTAAAAGTGATTTCCAATTGTAAAAAGTGTTTTTCACTTGGCCCGAAAAAAAAAGAGCAGTAAGTGTGCTTTCAAAATGGCAAAGAAATTTCGTTTTGGGACTAATGTGAAAACATGACTCTGTGTGCATAGAGGAATTATAGGCAGAGATTTATTGCGTCTTGCTCTGGTGATTTCACAGTTGCATTAGATGGAAAGGGGGAGCGAATTTTTGGGGGAAGAAGCAGAGTCTTAGCACACACCCATGTGCTTGCCGTGTATAGTCATGCAAAGTATTTACAAGCGAGTGGGGTTTTCAGGTTTAAGTCTGTAATGCAAATACATTCAGCATCACTAAGGCTGGTTGCCCTTGCTGGAGTGTAGGCAGTCACAGAGAATACACATGGTGGTGGTCTGAAAAAAAAACAGCTTGGACATGTGCAATTAAATAAATTTTAAAAAAAGGTTTCATAATGTGTCAGTCTGTAAAAGTGATTTTCACTTGGCCCGAAAAAAAAAGAGCAGTAAGTGTGCTTTCAAAATGGCAAAGAAATTTTGTTTTGGGACTAATGTGAAAACATGACTCTGTGTGCATAGAGGAATTATAGGCAGAGATTTATTGCGTCTTGCTCTGGTGATTTCACAGTTGCATTAGATGGAAAGGGGGAGCGAATTTTTGGGGGAAGAAGCAGAGTCTTAGCACACACCCATGTGCTTGCCGTGTATAGTCATGCACAGTATTTAGAAGCCAGTGGGGTTTTCAGGTTTAAGTCTGTAATGCAAATACATTCAGCATCACTAAGGCTGGTTGCCCTTGCTGGAGTGTAGGCAGTCACAGAGAATACACATGGTGGTGGTCTGAAAAAACAGCTTGGACATGTGCATTTAAAAAAATCAAAAAAAGTGGTTTCATAATGTGTCAGTCTGTAAAAGTGATTTCCAATTGTAAAAAGTGTTTTTCACTTGGCCCGAAAAAAAAAGAGCAGTAAGTGTGCTTTCAAAATGGCAAAGAAATTTCGTTTTGGGACTAATGTGAAAACATGACTCTGTGTGCATAGAGGAATTATAGGCAGAGATTTAATGCGTCTTGCTCTGGTGATTTCACAGTTGCATTAGATGGAAAGGGGGAGCGAATTTTTGGGGGAAGAAGCAGAGTCTTCGCACACACCCATGTGCTTGCCGTGTATAGTCATGCACAGTATTTAGAAGCCAGTGGGGTTTTCAGGTTTAAGTCTGTAATGCAAATACATTCAGCATCACTAAGGCTGGTTGCCCTTGCGGGAGTGTAGGCAGTCACAGAGAATACACATGGTGGTGGTCTGAAAAAACAGCTTGGACATGTGCATTTAAAAAAATCAAAAAAAGTGGTTTCATAATGTGTCAGTCTGTAAAAGTGATTTCCAATTGTAAAAAGTGTTTTTCACTTGGCCCGAAAAAAAAAGAGCAGTAAGTGTGCTTTCAAAATGGCAAAGAAATTTCGTTTTGGGACTAATGTGAAAACATGACTCTGTGTGCATAGAGGAATTATAGGCAGAGATTTATTGCGTCTTGCTCTGGTGATTTCACAGTTGCATTAGATGGAAAGGGGGAGCGAATTTTTGGGGGAAGAAGCAGAGTCTTAGCACACACCCATGTGCTTGCCGTGTATAGTCATGCAAAGTATTTACAAGCGAGTGGGGTTTTCAGGTTTAAGTCTGTAATGCAAATACATTCAGCATCACTAAGGCTGGTTGCCCTTGCTGGAGTGTAGGCAGTCACAGAGAATACACATGGTGGTGGTCTGAAAAAAAAACAGCTTGGACATGTGCAATTAAATAAATTTAAAAAAAAGGTTTCATAATGTGTCAGTCTGTAAAAGTGATTTTCACTTGGCCCGAAAAAAAAAGAGCAGTAAGTGTGCTTTCAAAATGGCAAAGAAATTTCGTTTTGGGACTAATGTGAAAACATGACTCTGTGTGCATAGAGGAATTATAGGCAGAGATTTATTGCGTCTTGCTCTGGTGATTTCACAGTTGCATTAGATGGAAAGGGGGAGCGAATTTTTGGGGGAAGAAGCAGAGTCTTAGCACACACCCATGTGCTTGCCGTGTATAGTCATGCACAGTATTTAGAAGTCAGTGGGGTTTTCAGGTTTAAGTCTGTAATGCAAATACATTCAGCATCACTAAGGCTGGTTGCCCTTGCTGGAGTGTAGGCAGTCACAGAGAATACACATGGTGGTGGTCTGAAAAAACAGCTTGGACATGTGCATTTAAAAAAATCAAAAAAAGTGGTTTCATAATGTGTCAGTCTGTAAAAGTGATTTCCAATTGTAAAAAGTGTTTTTCACTTGGCCCGAAAAAAAAAGAGCAGTAAGTGTGCTTTCAAAATGGCAAAGAAATTTCGTTTTGGGACTAATGTGAAAACATGACTCTGTGTGCATAGAGGAATTATAGGCAGAGATTTAATGCGTCTTGCTCTGGTGATTTCACAGTTGCATTAGATGGAAAGGGGGAGCGAATTTTTGGGGGAAGAAGCAGAGTCTTAGCACACACCCATGTGCTTGCCGTGTATAGTCATGCACAGTATTTAGAAGCCAGTGGGGTTTTCAGGTTTAAGTCTGTAATGCAAATACATTCAGCATCACTAAGGCTGGTTGCCCTTGCTGGAGTGTAGCACTCTGGACATGGGCTTTTTAAAAAATCTGAAAAGTGGTTTCATAATATGACAGTTTGTAAAAGAGATTTTCACTTGCCCAAAAAAAAGAGCAGTTTGTGTGCATTCAAATTGGCAAAGAAATTTTGTTTTGTGACTATTGTGAAAAGAAATGTAGTAATATATTTAAATACAATAAAGGATTTTTTTTTAGTTTTTTTCAGGTATTGCTGAAGAACAGTGAACAAAATTTAAGATGCCTACAAAATCTCGAGTTCAAAAAACGCTAAAAAAAAAACTATATTTGAAGACAACTGGAGGACCAAAGTTAGTAGAAGATGCTCATGTTGGGAAAAAGAAAAAATCTTCTGGTAAGCAGAAAAAACAATTTCTTAACAAAATATTCAAAACAAAGAAAAATGTACAAAATGTCTGTCCTGGGAAGAATGTAACAAAACATAGAGAACAGCAAAAAAATGAGAATTTAGTTAATGCAAATATACCTTCTGCAATTGAAAAGTTTTACATAAACAGAAAAACAGCGTTTAAAGAGATACGTAGAAAAATGTTTCAGAGAAGAGTTATGTCCAATTTGATAAAGGATGTGAAGAAATATAAGCAAAAGGCAAAATATTACAAGAGAAAAAAAGAAATTGAAGCCATTGCAGCAAAAGCATTAGAATTAAAAAGGAAACTATTCATATTAATTTTGAATAGGATGCGTACATTAGATAAAATGGTTAATGTACTGAAATCACAAAGCAAAAGCAAAAGAGTAGTGAACAGAACAAACTTTTGTAAAGTGTTTTTAGGAAAGTGGATGCATAGTTCAAGTAGTGAACCTTTTTTTAATGAAGAGAGCTATTTTCAAAGTAATAGTTTGCTGCATGCAGTTGACACCAGAGGTCGTTCATACGAAGTAAAAAATGGTTGCATAATGGAGAAGGAGATTATGGTTCCAAGAGATGAGGTACAAGTGATGGCAGATGAGGCAATGGGGAGACGTCCTAAAGCCCCAGTGTACACTTGGAATTGTAGTAGTATTTGCACTGTGCGTCAGGAATCTATTGACAGATTTCGAGAGTTTCTAAGAGAATATAGTAAAAAAAGTGTAAAACAGAAGATTAAGGTGCTTCAAAGTCTGGATCCATGCAGAGTGAGAGAGAATACTGGTTTGCAGGGTCATTCTCTGGCTTGTCTATCTAGAAAAGTGTGCAATAGTGTTTTCCATCATTTTAGGATGCTGGCTGTTCATCATACTGAAATGAGAAAGTTTGTGAGACGGTTGTATTTTGCCAAAAGTCCAGCAATAAAGTTAAATGAATTGAATAGGGCTCTGTTCCGAGGAACGGTATCAGATGTAGAGAAGGTTGTTGATGAAATTCAGTTTTGTTACTTTGGTCCTGAACAAAACAGTGCAGAGAAGGACACAGTAAATGAGGCAGAAGTGGAAGAGAATGTAGAACCTTCTGTAAGTAAGACATTTAATGATCACATAACAAAATTTGCAATAGTCTCTAATGAAAGACCAAATGTTACTTGTATTTGTTGCCGCAGAACTCATTATAGAAAACAAACTAGGAATGTTGATCTCTACAGAAAGAGTGAAAATGAAGATAATTATAAGTGGATGGATTTTGCCACATATATATTTCTTGAAAATTGTTTTGAATTGGGTGAAGATCAGCGTATTTGTAAATACTGTTACAACAAGTTAGAGGAAAATAGAATGCCGACCAGAGCTGTACATAATAATTTAGAATTGGATGCTATTCCTGCTGAACTTTCTGAATTAAATACATATGAGTCTATACTCATTCAATGTGTTCATCCGTTCCAGACCATAGTACGTATGGAGCCCAAAACTGGTAAATTACCTCCTTCAGATTTACTGAGAGGTTTAAAAGGTAGAGTGGTGTATTTGCCCTTGGATTTGAAACAAAATATGGAAACTATTGATGCGGATACTTTGGAAACTGAACCATTAATTATTCTGGTTAATGGTGTACCTACAAAGAATAAGAAGATTTGGCAGGAGCTGGTAGATGTGCGGAAAGTACAAAGAGCAAATTTGTATTTGAAAAAAAATAACAAATGGTATGAATCAATTTATATAGAAGAAGAAGAAGAAGAAGAAGATTTTCAAGAAGACACAGAAACACCAACTGGACAAATTGAAAAAGTGGACAAGTCAAAGGAAGAAGAAATTTATGAACATTTTAGCATACATCCTCTTCATTCGAAAGAAGTTATGGGAGACAATATTGATCTCTTTCAGATGAAGAAAGCAAAAGGAACTCCCGTGAGTGTATGGGAGGAGAGCTTGGAAGCTCGATGTTTTCCCCAGCTGTTTCCTAAAGGAAAAGGAGGACGATACGATGAACGTCCAGAACAGATTCCAGCTTCAGAGTTTCGGACTACAAGACTATATGCTGAAGATTCCAGATTTCGACAAAGTATTCCTTATTTGTTCCATCTTTTATTTGAAAGCGACTTGTCTGCACTGTCTTATGCAGTAAATCACATTTTAAAAAGTGGAGTACATTTACAAAATGTGTCTGCTAAGGATTTTATGGAGAAAGTGCAGCACCGAGATGATCATTTGGAAACACAACTGATCAATCTGATGGCTTGTCAGCGTGGGACTAATGAATATTGGTACCGACGCCATGGTGAACTAAAATGCATGTTACGCAATTTAGGAACACCAACATGGTTCCTTACCCTAAGCTGTGCCGAGTACGCTTGGGATGATTTACTGGATTTTCTACGAGAGGCCAATTCAAACATTAAAAACATCGAATACAAGACAGCAGGAGAACTGTGCTCATTGGATCCGGTTAATGTTTGCAGATATTTCAATCATAGATTTGAGGCTATGATGTCCTTCATCTGCAATAAAAAAAATCCACCCCTTGGAGAAGTAGTGGATTTCTTTTGGAGAAAAGAGTACCAGGCAAGAGGTGCTCCTCATATTCATATGCTGTTGTGGATCAAGGATGCCCCAAAGTTTGGAACTGATACTGATGAAGCAGTGTTATCTTACATTGAAGAATATGCAACATGTGGTATACCAAAAAGCACAGAAGAGAACAAGTTAAAGGAGCAAGTTTTACGTTTCCAAAGTCATCGGTGTGGAAAATACTGTCGACGGAAATACAAGAGCAAAGAAAAATACTACACTAAATGTCGATTTGGATTTCCTAGACCTGTTCTTTCAAATGGAAGAGTCAACAGTTTTATGTCAGCTGTGAGACATACTATCACAAGAAAATCACCTAAGAATACCTACAACCTTAAAAGAAAAGAAGAATCAAAAAATATAAATGACTACAACCCAGTTATTTTATCCATGTGGAACGCTAACATGGATATACAGTATGTAGCTGACAATTCCATTGCTGTTGCACGATATGTAACGTCTTACATTACGAAATCAGAAAAAACAGAATTGAAGGAAATGTGGGAAGAGATTTCTCACGAGAAGACTGTCAGTAAGAAGCTGTACAGTTTCAGTTTGAAGATGTTATCGCATCGAGAAATTGGATCCTACGAATGTTCAGATAGGTTATCTTCTGCAAGTCTCTACTCGAAGTCAAGAAGAATAATTTGGGCAAGTTTAGGCCTTGCAGCAATGAGAAATCGGGTACTGAAATCTGTTGGAGAAATTGAATATTTGGCCGAGAATGACCCAGAAAGTACAGATATATTGAAAACAAACATGTTGGACACATATTATCCCAAGAGAAGTCATCATCTGGAGAACATGTGTCTCTATGAAGTGTTGCAGAACTACATTTATTCACGGAAAGCAGCAGAAGACATTAATAATGGAAAATATAAAGTTGTTGGTGAAGAAGGATGTTTGGTGAAGCAAACCAAAGGAAGTTTGATAAATCACCGGAAGCTGAGTTGCGACACTACCGACAAGAAAGAATTTTACTACTTGGCTCTTTTACAGTTGTTTAAACCATGGCGTACAGAGGATGAACTACTGGGAGAATTTCAAAGCTATGAAGATTCTTTTAATGCTTGCAAAGACAGCATACAATGCAGTACATTCTCAACTTATCTGCAAATGTTAAATGAAGAAATTGAACAGGAAACTACAATTGCAGCAGAAATAGCTAGAGACAGTTCTCAGGACAGCCAAAGTTCAGGAACATACAGTCAAGATCCCCTAGGACAACCAATCGTTGAAAATGAAGCATCAATAGCCATGAATGAAGTGGAAACGGCTATGAATCAAGCTCAAGAAGAATTTATAGACTTAGAAAATTTGGAAAGACAACTGAATCAAGAGCAGCAACAAATTTATGAAGAGATCAAAAACAAAATTGATCACGGATTTCTACATATAAAAAAAGAGTGCTCATGCACATCATTTCATCCAATCAGGATGTATGTAAGCGGACAAGCTGGCACTGGAAAAAGTTTCCTAATTAAAGTAATCAGAAGCTACCTAAAACAAAAAACGGATTCTACTTTGTCTTGTGTGGTTACTGCTCCAACTGGGTTAGCAGCATATAACATAAAAGGAATCACCTTACATCGTTTGCTAATGTTACCAGTGGAGCATGAGAACAAAATACAATTCAACAAGCTAACTGGAGAAGCATCCTTGGAAGTTTCACGAGTATTGAAGAAGATGCAAGTTCTCATTATTGATGAGGTGAGCATGGTATCAAACTTAATGCTTGCCTTTGTGCATTTAAGAATGCAACAAATTTTGAAGACAGACTATGACGTGTTATTTGGTGGAAAACACGTCATAGTTTTTGGGGATCTTCTGCAACTTACTCCAGTTAAAGGACAACCAGTGTTTAATACTGTGACACATGAAGACACGAAGAAGTCATTGGGAAGCATTGGAAATACAAATATTTGGTCCTTCTTTGAGTACAAGGAACTTACAACTAATATGAGGCAAGCAAACGATGAAGAATATGGAAGTATTCTGAAAGATATCAGAATTGGACTACTCACAGAAGTTGGCAAAAAAGCATTACAGAGTCGGCTGCTACATAATTTATTTCCAAAGGAAGAAATAGTTGCAGAGAAAATATACAAGAATATTGCAGAAAACAAAAGTGTCATCTGCTTAATGCCAACTCTACGTGAATGCTCAATATTCAATGAGGAGCTTTTGAAATTGGAAAAGGAAGAGATCAGGAAATTGGAAGCAGTGGACAAAATTGAGGATGGAAGAATTACTGTCACAGTAACAGGCAAACCGAAAAATAAATTGGACTCACTAGAGAAGAACATCTCCAAAACAGCAGGATTAGAAAAAAATCTATATGTTTGCATGAACTGTAGAGTGTTTTTAAGGAGAAATTTGGATGTTGAGAAAGGCTTAGTGAATGGAGCGATGGGAAGAGTTGTGGGTTTTATTAATTATCAGAAAAAAGAAGGAATTGAATGTTTAAAAATAAAATTTGATCAGATAGATGAAGTTAAAGATATTTATCGTTGTACAGTTCGTTTTATGCTTGTGAAAGACTTATATGTACGTAGGAAGCAGTTTCCGTTTTCTCTAGCATATGCTGTAACTATTCACAAGTCTCAAGGATTGACTGTAGATTGTGCATTTGTGAACATTGGTTCAACTGTGTTCAAAGAAGGTATGGCATATGTTGCTTTGTCACGAGTCAAAACATTATCAGGTTTATTCATG
Source organism: Triturus cristatus (assembly GCF_964204655.1). Lineage (NCBI taxonomy): Eukaryota > Metazoa > Chordata > Amphibia > Caudata > Salamandridae > Triturus > Triturus cristatus. The sequence goes on from NC_140586.1 coordinate 722,681,218, forward strand.
ATAGATTTTGAAGAATCAAAAGTTAGTGCTGATACAAATTGTGTAAAGGAGTATAATAGATTAAGAAGAAGCTATGCTCCTCATTTAGGTCAGTATCCTGTGTTGGAGAAACGTGTAGTTTCTCGTAAAAGAAAAAATGAGAATATCTGTAATGAAGATGTAGAGAAGAGGAAAAAAAAGAGGAGTGATGTAATTGCAAGCAAAAAGAAAAAGGAAAATGAAGAACAGGTTGTAGGATGTCATTTTGAAAATAGCTCTGGTGTCAACTGCTACGCTAATGTAGTGCTGAATGTTGCATTTTATCTTGAAAGTTTGCAAGAGCAGATAATAGTAAATCAGGGAAAAAGATTCTGTTCAGAGCTAAGTCTCCTTTTTCAAAAGCTGAGTAAAGATAAAACTCAAACAGAAAGTGCTACTGATATTAGAAAACTTTTAGATGTATGTTCAGGACGAACACAGTTTTCTCAAAATGAACAGCAAGATGCACACAAATTTTTGTTGTATTTTCTTCAGGTAGTGGAAGAAGAAGGAGTTCCCATTGACATTTTTTTTGGTCTCTCCTATAAATGGGAACATAGTTGTGATAATTGTTATAATATATGTGGCTCTATTGTTGATAATGAAAGGTTTATTTATTTGACATTGCCAGAGAGTAAAACAGTCACTTTTGCAAAATTAGTTAAAGATGCTAATCATAGCATGAAATGTGGTGAGTGTAATTCTGACATGTTTTCAACATTAATTTTAAGGGAATACGGACAGTATGTAATTTTAATGATGCAACGATGTAGAGCTGATGGTTCAAAATTGGATACTTTAATAAAGAAGTTTACAGGACAGCAATTATCAATTTCAGGAAAAACTTTTGTAACTGTTGCAATAATTTTCCATGATGGACCTACTGTTACTTCTGGACATTACACAGTTTATCTTAAATGTGAAAAAGGCTGGACACTGTGTAATGATTCCCAATTGATTTTCAAACAACGTTTGCCTTTTGATTTAGCAAATTCCTATTTAATCTTCCTGAAACCTAAATTTTAGAGAGACTTGGCAAGATCTGGACAAAATAATTTTACCATTTTACTGGATTACCATTGCAATTTTGTAAAAAAAATATTTTTAAAATTATCATTTGGCCTAATGGAAAGATAACCAATTGTAATGTGGACTTTTTTAATTGTTAATGCAATTTTGAAAAACCAATAATTTAGAGATAATCGGTAACTTCTGCACATTTTAAATTTTGGAATGCTATTGGACTGCCATTGGAAATTTTTTCAAAAATGATTTAAAAAATTACTATTTGGCCATGTGGAAAAGTAAGCAATTCTATTGTGGACTAAATAAATTATTCAAAAAATTTTCGTGAACCAAAATGTTACAGAGAATCGGTGAGATCTGGACAAATTAAACTTTAGAATTTTAATGGATTTCCGTTGGAAATTTATTCCAAAAAAAAAAAAAAAATTACTATTTGGCCTAAAGGAAATGAAATCAGATGTATTTTGGAGTTATTTGAGATATAATATTGTGATTATACTTCTGAAACAAACATATCAGACGGTATTTTAAAGAAATAAGTATTGGTATTAGATGATATTTTTTTACAATATTATGCATTTCTATAATGTAAAGTTTAAGTAAAAAAAGAATCAGGGCTTTTTTAATACAATCTTTGTGATTGGTATTTTTTTTTGCCCGCTGTAAAATGATGAATGCAATTGCTTTCACAATTTATAGTGAAATGCAATATATTCTGAAAACAGCAAAAATAAGGCAAAAATATTTTTTGGTAAAAAATGTAAATATGTGTACTGTATTATAAAATGTTTAAAAAATATTAATACTTTTTTCTTTTTTTCCAGTTAGATATAGAAAATTTTCGAAAACTACAAACATTTTTAAAACTATTTTTTTTAAAAAGAAATGAATAAATATTTTTTCAGTGAGTATGGTAAGTCAATAATAATAATTGTAGTCTCTCAAGGACAATGTAATGTGATAAATGATTTTTAGTGTTTTTTAAAAAAAATAAAAAAAAGGTACGCGCACCGTACGCGTACGGTAAAAAAAAATAAAAAAAAGTTTTTAAAAACATTTGTAAAAAAAAGATGAAAGATAAGGTTGGCTCTTAAAAGAACCGTTGTGTTCATGCAGGGACAGAGGAAAGGAAGCATGGGAAAATCATTCAAAGCTACAAATGTGCTGATCTATTTTGTTGTTCACTAGGGAAACACTGGTCTCCCTATGGCAAATTAGACCTTTACAAAATGTGCAATGAATATCAACCTTCCGAAATCGAAGGTTCATTTCCAGAGGGCCAGCAAAAGGAGATTCTCCTCCCACAGATGAAGGGCTCACCTGACCTGCAGAAGAAGGAGTAAGCCCTGCAGATGATGGTCCAGGCTGAGCTGCTGTGGATGTACTGGCTCGTCTTTCTGAAGAGTTACCTCCAAAAAGATGACCATGTGTCCTTCCGTGTACATCCTGGAGGTGCCTCTTCATGGTGTGATTCCCAAAGGAATACTTCCTGTTAGGATTACCTCTAGAAAGTACACGCTTACACAGACAGCAAGTAACTAAGGGTGCATTCACCTTTTGCTGGCCTTCTGGAAAAGTAAAATAATCCCAAACATAAGAAGGCTTTTGTTTCCTCGATCTCTGCCTCAAGACAGTGCTGCTGGTGCTAGGCTCACTCTCAGAAGAGCTCTGCTGTTCTGCCATCGTATCCCAAAGACAAACCAGCTCCTTCTCCCAAGGGATCACAAGCAGAAATGAGGGGAATGGGTGTGGTGTAGGAGAGTTCTAGAACTGAAAGTAGTTTCAACCAATCAAAAGTTGTGTTTCATGATCACATGACCTACCGTACGCTTACGGTGCGCTTACGGTGCGCTTACGGCAAAAAGTACGCATGCGCGTAAAAAAGACACGCGCTTCCGCGCATGCGCATAACAGTCACTCCCCGGCACTTCCGCGTAACGTGCGCGTGTGGCGTAAGCGCGCACGCGTCCCACGCGCAGTTCGCGCGGCTACGCAAAGTGCGTAACTATACGCAAGCAGCGTAGATAGATGACGGACGTTGCGTAAACCGTACGCTTACCGTGAGCTTACGGTACGCGTACTATAAAAAAAAAACAAAAAAAAAAAAAAACTGGAAATAAATTTTACATGTTTATTTTAAAAAATATATTAAAAAAAAATATTTAAGGATTTTTAAAATTTAAGCATAGTCTTTATAAAAGGTAAGAAAAATAAATTAAAAATATGTTTGAAAAAAATGAAGAATAAAAAAAAAATTAGCATTTAAAAAACCTTGCAAATTCACTGAAAAAACCATGGGTTTCACACACGTTATAGTTAGGAATTAGCATTTAAAAAACCATAGAAATTCAGTGAAAAAACCATAGGTTTCACACATGTTATAGTTAGCTGGACATTTTACTCGTAAAAAACCAATGAAATTGCCCCGTTATAGTTAGTTCAGCTAACTATAACTCGCGCGCCCGCAATGCACTGCTGATGACGTCACATATTACATCACTCATGACATGGTCAGTGACATCACTCATGACATCACTGATGACATCTCAAATGACATCACTGATGACATCACTGATGACATCATCCAGTGAATGTGTGTTAATCTGAAAATTAAATATGTTTTATATATGTATATCTCAAGGTCGATGGAAGAATAAATGGGTATATAAGTGTCTAAATGGATGATTTGTTTTTGAAAAATTGATTGTGTAACTGACTGATTAAGTGTATCATAGTGAATACATGGCTTAGTAAGTAATGTTTAAATATGTAAATATCTGTATCAGTCTCTCAGTTTGTGTATAAGTGGCTGCATGGGTTGGTGAGTAGCTACATGGGTGTCTATATAGGTTAAAAGTTGGTTTTTTGAGTATCAGTCTGAGTGTCTGCATGGTTCGGTGGGGGGTATTACGTAGTGCATAGGTGCATGAATGAGTGGCTCACTGTTTGTATGTGTTGAAGACAGCATGTGTGCAGGACTGTATGGGTGGATGAGTGTGTGAATGGGTGTGTTAGTGAGTGACTGACTGTCTCAATAGTGACTTTATGAGTAACTACATATGTTTTAAACTAGTATATGTGACTATTGGTGTATATATGTGAGTATATGTGAGAGTGAGAGATTGAAAGAGTTCCTGTATGAATAAGTATGTGTTTCTATAAGTGATTGTTTAAAAGACTAAGTATGTGTAAGTTTCCGTAGAAGTAAGTATGGTGGTGTGTGTATAACTGTATATGCAAGTAAATGTATGTTTGATTCTTTATTAGCATGAGTGACTATGTGTGTGAGTACCTCTATGGATGAGTGGCATTGTGTAACAGGATGTATAGGTGTATGAGTACATATGATGAGTGAGTACATGTATGAGTGACTGTATAGGACTGTTGGTGAATGAGTGGATGTGTATGTGGATCTTAGAATTACTGAAGAGGTTGTTGTAACTGGTATTGGTATATCCATTGTTTTGAACATTGTAGTTTCTATTTTTGAATGTGTGTATCAAAGGTTATATTAGGGTGAGAGGAGGTCTGCCACTCTTTCACAAGGATGATGTCATCAGTGATGTCATCAGTGATGTCATTTGAGATGTCATCAGTGATGTCATGAGTGATGTCACTGACCATGTCATGAGTGATGTAATATGTGACGTCATCAGCAGTGCATTGCGGGCGCGCGAGTTATAGTTAGCTGAACTAACTATAACGGGGCAATTTCATTGGTTTTTTACGAGTAAAATGTCCAGCTAACTATAACATGTGTGAAACCTATGGTTTTTTCACTGAATATATATATATATATATATATATATATATAAATATATATAAAAAAGAAGCAGAGAACTCTGGGTAGTTCTCAAGTTTAGGTGGAAAGCAGCTCCTGTATGGAGCACTCTCAACACCAGCAACACTCTAGATCTGCTCACCTCAAATGTCTGTTTTTCTATCAAAATCTTTAAGCATAGGATTAGCACAGTGCCATCCCCGCCGAGATAGAAAAGGACAAAGTCTTTTGCCATTTGTACAGCAAAGTCTTTAAGCATAGGACTAGCACAGTGCTGTCCTTGCCGAGCTGTAAAATGACAAAAGCCAATTACCACTCCAGGCACAGTATTACAGCTTTGAGTTGGTAAAATACCAATCAAGCCAACCTGAAATGAGTAAAAGCAACCCCTGACACAGTGTTTCGCTCTAATTAGAGCTCTTCAGAGAGGTATAGCTTTGTCCAGACACAAGGGAGCACCCAGTATAAGTCAAAGAAATACCCTTTCAGGCATAGAGTGACGAATAAATTATGCAAAAAAGAAGCAGAGAACTCTGGGTAGTTCTCAAGTTTAGGTGGAAAGCAGCTCCTGTATGGAGCACTCTCAACACCAGCGACACTCTAGATCTGCTCACCTCAAATGTCTGTTTTTCTATCAAAATCTTTAAGCATAGGATTAGCACAGTGCCATCCACGCCGAGATAGAAAAGGACAAAGTCTTTTGCCATTTGTACAGCAAAGTCTTTAAGCATAGGACTAGCACAGTGCTGTCCTTGCCGAGCTGTAAAATGACAAAAGCCAATTACCACTCCAGGCACAGTATTACAGCTTTGAGTTGGTAAAATACCAATCAAGCCAACCTGAAATGAGTAAAAGCAACCCCTGACACAGTGTTTCGCTCTAATTAGAGCTCTTCAGAGAGGTATAGCTTTGTCCAGACACAAGGGAGCACCCAGTATAAGTCAAAGAAATACCCTTTCAGGCATAGAGTGACGAATAAATTATGCAAAAAAGAAGCAGAGAACTCTGGGTAGTTCTCAAGTTTAGGTGGAAAGCAGCTCCTGTATGGAGCACTCTCAACACCAGCGACACTCTAGATCTGCTCACCTCAAATGTCTGTTTTTCTATCAAAATCTTTAAGCATAGGATTAGCACAGTGCCATCCACGCCGAGATAGAAAAGGACAAAGTCTTTTGCCATTTGTACAGCAAAGTCTTTAAGCATAGGACTAGCACAGTGCTGTCCTTGCCGAGCTGTAAAATGACAAAAGCCAATTACCACTCCAGGCACAGTATTACAGCTTTGAGTTGGTAAAATACCAATCAAGCCAACCTGAAATGAGTAAAAGCAACCCCTGACACAGTGTTTCGCTCTAAATAGAGCTCTTCAGAGAGGTATAGCTTTGTCCAGACACAAGGGAGCACCCAGTATAAGTCAAAGAAATACCCTTTCAGGCATAGAGTGACGAATAAATTATGCAAAAAAGAAGCAGAGAACTCTGGGTAGTTCTCAAGTTTAGGTGGAAAGCAGCTCCTGTATGGAGCACTCTCAACACCAGCGACACTCACGATGCTTAAAGATTTTGATAGAAAAACAGACATTTGTGGTGAGCAGATCTAGAGTGTCGCTGGTGTTGAGAGTGCTCCATACAGGAGCTGCTTTCCACCTAAACTTGAGAACTACCCAGAGTTCTCTGCTTCTTTTTTGCATAATTTATTCGTCACTCTATGCCTGAAAGGGTATTTCTTTGACTTATACTGGGTGCTCCCTTGTGTCTGGACAAAGCTATACCTCTCTGAAGAGTTCTAATTAGAGCGAAACACTGTGTCAGGGGTTGCTTTTACTCATTTCAGGTTGGCTTGATTGGTATTTTACCAACTCAAAGCTGTAATGCTGTGCCTGGAGTGGTAATTGGCTTTTGTCATTTTACAGCTCGGCAAGGACAGCACTGTGCTAGTCCTATGCTTAAAGACTTTGCTGTACAAATGGCAAAAGACTTTGTCCTTTTCTATCTCGGCGTGGATGGCACTGTGCTAATCCTATGCTTAAAGATTTTGATAGAAAAACAGACATTTGAGGTGAGCAGGTCTAGAGTGTCGCTGGTGTTGAGAGTGCTCCATACAGGAGCTGCTTTCCACCTAAACTTGAGAACTACCCAGAGTTGTCTGCTTCTTTTTTGCATAATTTATTCGTCACTCTATGCCTGAAAGGGTATTTCTTTGATATATATATATATATATATATATATATATATATATATATATATATATATATATATATATATATATATTTATATTTATTATTATAATTTCTTTTCTTTTAAACTAGCACACCTGCCTTTCAAGACCAGACCTATTGCTTTATAGATGCATGCTGAAAGAGAAATATAGTCATTAATGTGCTGAAATTAATAATGTTAACTTATGTTATGAACAAGATTCTTGGGTGGGCATACCTTCGCTGACATTTTGTCAGGCATATTTAACAAACGAAGGGCATGTATTTTGATTGCATCCTTAAGAAGGCTTATGTGAATACAAATGTTTATTTTGTAAAAAAAAAAAAGTAAATTCCACAACATGTTATCATGACAACAAAGTTAAACAAATTAATGTGTAAGTGTGATTAGAAAGTAGCACTGTTGTCTTCGTCATAGACTAAAACATACAGACATTAAGAACTTTCTAAACAAAGATGCCATAAACCAGAAAATAAAATGCTGTTGTGACAGCATAGAAAGTAAACCAAAAACAGACAGTGTCTCTAGTCTATCCAAAGGACTTCTTGTGCCACATCACAAAACAAACCTCGGTGAGCCCAAATAGGGCAATGCAACCTTGAAAGATGGATACCGCGGTTTATGGTTGGAATTCGCTCATTACACTTTCCAGAGAAATCACAAGTTTTGTCTAACAAACGTAAGATACTCTGAGGTTTCATGAAGGCACGCCTTCAGCCTGATCGCAGGGGGTTCAATTGATGAATAGCGTTAGGGGTTAAGCCAGCGAGATTATTGTGAAGTCGTGGATTGCGGGTAGTATGTTGGGAGCAGTGGTGCAGGGAACAGCTGGTCAGTAGCTTTTCGTTTGACGCAAGCAGTGCACCACCTACTGCGCTGCTTCCAAATGCCAAAGGCAGCTTTTCCTTTGCCACAGAGTCTGAGTTAAAAGACGGTCATTTCCAACAACCATTGTGGTTCTTAAGTGCTCCATTGCTGTGCACGTAACTTTGCACTGTAGAGAACCCTTACACTCACGAATACTCGAGTCTCCTTGACATGGAAATCTGGGCGAAGATATTCAGTTACTCTTTCTGTATAAAGGAGACACATTGAGTTTTAAAGTAGTTCTTGGCTGTGCAGAGAGATTCTCAAAGACTAATGTCCTTGGCAATAGTTGTATGAAGCAGCACGAAAATATTCATTCATCCAATTCATTTTATGTTTTTTATGGAGGGCTTTTAACTGCATCCATTCATACCTGCATAAAATGCGTACAAAAAGGTAGGTCCAAGAACGAGCGTTGGCATTTTAATGGTAATGAGGTAGGATCTTGACATTGAGGAGAATAGATCTCCTTTATGGAGGGAATGAAAGCGTGTCGGTGGAGGTAGCAGGGAGTAAAAATAAATAGTTTGTACCAAAGTTTGGAGCAGGAACAAGGGATCATAGCTAGCTAGCACTGAAAGGAAATGCTGATTTTTCTTTTGCCATTCGTAAAATGCCAAAGCACAAGCCTACAACTTAGATGATTTGTTTCTGGAAAGACATTTTATTATCAAATTTAATCCCCAGGTTTACAAACTTGGAGTAGCTACTTACGCAGCCACACAGAAATCTCGTTGGGGCTTGTCCTGCTAAAAACATAGGGGTCTTGTTTGACTGAGATCTGTTCTTTTGCCCACAGGTGTGGTGTGGTCTTCAACATTTCTGCTGGTCATGAGGCTTAAGTAAATTCTTGTATCCATACTGTCAAACTTTCCTCTGGCGTACATGCATGTGTTCACTCTCACCCAGATTTTTGTAAGGTGATTTCCGTCAGATTCACAGAGAATATGATTTCCAAGCTTTGATGGCTCCAGTAGTTGGCAGTGAGAATGGTATGCATACTACAAAGACACTATCATGGTCCCTCTGCCCACCTCTCTTTGCACTGACGTCCGGTCAAGCAAAAAGATCCAGATCAAAGCCATCTGCCTCGCTCTCAATGCTTCTTACTCAGCTGGTCCTGCCCTTCCGTCTCACAATTATGGTCAGCACATATTTGGTACTGCAATTCTCTTGCTTTAACAAGCCAAATGAGGAGGCAGAGCTTTCCGTTCTTTCTGCTTTGCTTATTCCACCATGGTGCCTCTAAATGAACATGAACTTACTAAATAATAAGTAAATTAATAAATCATAAATAAATCAAATATAAAATAATTAATCAAATGAATACGCGTAGGCCCTCCAACCGGGAGGAAAGCAGCATACAAATACCAATACAATTCATCTGCTCCCCCTGTCAAGGGACACCTTCCTACACATAACCAATCCTTCGCTGCACACAGACACCCTTGCACTCTGGTGAAAGGGTGCCTGCGCCATCGCAGGGGGGAATGCAAGGCTGCACCACATTCTTGTAAATATGGTGCAGGCTTGCGTTTCCAAAGTGGCGGAGCGTGTCATTAAGCCCAGGAGGCTTACAACACGCTCCGCCACTTCTATTGTACATATCCCCCTGAGTGTCAATACAGTTGCTAGACAAGGTATGAGAAAGGTTGTTGGTTCTAGGAGAAGCAAAGTATGTTTTAAGTGTCCTGTGATCAATCATTGGGAAACAATAGCCAGCTTAAGGGTAGTTTAGGCAGTGCAATATGGTCACTGTTTTTAGGTTTGTGAGGCATCTGGTGTGTTATTAGAATTCCTTTGTTCTGTTCAGTAGGAATTCTAAGCTGTGCACTTCAATTTGATTCAGCTGGGAGATAAACATCCAACGGACTTCTCCAATGTTTTAGAATAGTTTAGGACAATCTGTTAGTTTCTGTAAGGTAATTTTCAGTAAAAATCCAGAGTTATTTGCCTACCCATATAGTCTCTTGGGTTGGTGAAGAAGAGCTTCGACAGCGCTGAAGCTAAAGTCTTTCAGATCGGTGGAGCAGTGTCTGCACTTAGCGCCACAGTAGACTTTATCCTGAAGCAGTTCTTGAGTAATTGCTAGAAAGAGTGAAGAGCCTCTAGTCTTCGCAGCCGCTCCCCACTGCTCCGTCGTCTACTGAGTCACCGCAGAAGAGGGAACAGCGAGCGTAGAGCACACAATCTGCGCAGCCCATACACCACCATCTTTATTCGTCAGCGGAGTCATCGGAATCATCAGAGAAAGCTGGAAGACGTATCGAACGGTGATTGCTGTGCCGCTTCCTCATTGCGGTGGACTTAATCCCAGTTAAGGAATCACGAGTCTGTTTTTATTCTTTCAGCCCAGCAATGAAAGAGACAGACTGTCACTAGTAAAAAACTCTGTGTTTTCGGTTTCCCGACCGCTGTTACCCACAGGGCACCTTTCCCTCAGTTTTCCTTCACAATCTCACTTATCTAGTACCTTTTTTCGTGTAGAAATACACTCGTCCAGGAAGAAGCAAACTAAACCTTACAAGACAAGTAATTGAGTAATTTAAACCTACTGACTCAAGGAAAGATGACATGATGAGAAAGACTGTAAGTGCTGAAGATAGCTGAACTCTAAAGAATCAATCTATATCAAGTTCAGTCAAAAGTACAATGCTGCAGTGTAAATAGTACAGTAGAGAGGCACTCACTCCCATAAGCTTGGTATGATGTCTTGAGAATAGTATTATTAGTAATGCATTTATTTAGTTATTAATTGCAATTTTAATGTAGATTGTTATTATTAATCCAGGTGTTCCCTCGCACTGAAGTAAACAGTTTAGCATTGAGAAAGACAGTGCATTAGACAAATCCACTGAGAGGGAGCCCAGCAGTTTGACAGAAGTTGTCTCTTCTCTGTCCCATTCCCCTTTCCCACTTGCTGGTGACATTAGACTGAGGGCAGTCAGGTGTCACTGGGAGGTGGGCATTGAGAGACAACTTCAATTAAGTTCCTGTGGAGAATCGAGTGTCCTGACACCCCCCCACACACGCACACTTTATCTCTGTTGGAAAACGCGGCAGCATCTGTGAGGCCTGCACAAATAACATGACTACATTTGTCCCTCACTGGGAAGCAAACACCCAATTGTAGCGCCTGACTCTCAGAGGGTAGCGTTGCAGAGCAGTCTGAGGCTGACTCAAGGGAGGTGGTGTGGGCTAGTAATCACCATCTGCAGGTGCACAAAAATAACACTCAATAATTGATTGTCCAGTCTGTACTTTGCTTTATAAAAGTAAGAGTACATTAATTAAACACACACACTACTCAATAATGTGCACCAATTTACAAATATACATAAGCTGTTGGAATTACTTTGTGACATTGCATAAAATCTCCAACCCTCCCGCAGGGGGGGTGGGGTCTAGTACCACCACTCCCATGTACGCACATCAACTTGCCCCCAATGCAGATAGTTGAACATAACCTGGGGCGAGGGCCCTGCGCACTGGCACCATCCCAGTGGCGACCCGCCCCATTACCTCAACAAGCATTAAAAAGGGGTAAACCTTGCTTGGTGACACATGACCCTGATTGAGCATCTCCTACTGACCATAAAGTATGCACCTCTATATCTTAAGGGCTAGCAGTCAGGGGTCTTCACCTGAGCACAGCAGCAAGAATCCATGTTTACGCACACTTTAGAATGACAGTACTCGTCACCTTGGTTGACCATTTGAATGCATTGCAATTACAGCCCCTAAAGGCATGACTGATGAAATCACAGGATTATGCATATCTAGCCAAACACCCTAGCAGGAAAGTCTGGCAACATAACCCCACCTGGATTATGACATCACCTTACACCAGCACATCACATTAAACACCGGAACTTCAGTCTCTCTAAAAGAAATAACCATTAGTAAATGCATTTCGGTGCAATTACACCACTTCACCTCCACAGGATGCCCTTCTCCAGACATCCCCAACTCAGCCCTTCACTCCATGATGCACTTCCTAATACACCCTCAGCTGTAGAACATAAGTTCCAGCCCAGAAAGTGTTAACTGCTGGCTGAGCCCTTGAGGGGTTATTCTTTCAGATGCCCCGTGAAACTTATGGGTGGACTGTTCTTCTTTATGCTGGGGGAGGCTGCGGTGCTCCTGCAGCCCCCCTGCACCTCTTTTCACACATGAGGGTGACCCCCTCCTCTTGGGGCCACCAGGCGCCAAAACAGCAGACTTCCAAATGCCTGGCATGGCATTATGGGGCGATTTTGCTCCTGTTCATGAATATTGTATGAGCGGCTCTCCCGCTGCGCCGGGAAGAGCCGCGCTGATGCTGCCGGTGGTTTTCTACAGTGTTTCAGCTGCGTTGGGGGGCCCGGTCCCACCCGGACCCCCAGGTAAGGTACTGCGACCCGGGGAGCCCACCCCCGGCCACTCTCACTGATTTTTCGGGGGCCCGGTCCCACCTGGGCCTGAGCACCACACCTCTTCTCGGAGGTTCTTTTGTGGGTCCCGGTCCCACCTGGGACCCCCGCATGCCTTCTCGATCGAGGGCAGCCTAGGGAGCCCACCACCGGCTGCCTCTGCCAGCTCCCCACGCGGCCAGCACTCTCGGGTTCTGCCGCGGGAGCCGGAATTCATTTTCTGATCTGCCTGCTCCGGTGGGCAGACACGAGTCAGCTTCACCGTTTCCGCGAGACTTCAGGGGAGTGCGATGGCACCCCCCCCCACCTCCTCCACACTCAGGGCCCGGGGATGGGGTCCCGGGCCCCCGAACAGCTTCGGGGGGGGCGCGACGGTGCTCCCCTTCATTCCGCATCGGCGGGAGGCAGGGTAGGCTCCTGGCGCCTCGCCTAGGGCCACCTTCATGGGGAGCGCTACGGCGCTCCCCGTCTTCATTTTTCGGCGGGGGCCAGGGTGGGCTCCTGGCACCCTGCGGGGGGACCTACACGCGGTGCGCAACTGCGCACCCCGACTTTACTTCCTTGGGGGGCAGCCCCCGGGACCTGACCCAGCCCGGGGGCAGTTTCCAGACTGGCGGTGGAGCCCCACATGCTTCGTCATCGGTCCCATCAAAGGTCAATGGTCGTGTACCTTCTGGGGGCATATCTCAACCCCCAGGGGTCCGATCTCCTCCATTTTCATGTTCCCTTGCTCCTGGTGGCGACCCCAGCCACAGGGAGCACTCTCCTTCGCCCTCTGGGTCTCCAAGAAGGTGCCTTCTGCAGGGAACGGTCTTCACTGGCTCCCTGCGCCAGCCTTTCGCCTGGCACTCCTTCTGGGCCTCTCTTCTCCCTGCGCAGAGGCCCCCTGCTTCTGCGCACCGGTCCTGGGCTCTTCTTCTGGTGCTGATAGGGTCCTGGGGGCAGTCAGGGGGTCTCTCCTTCCAACTGCCCATTGTGCCAGGCTCCAGCACCTTCAGCCTCAGCAGACCACACCCCAGAGAGAGCTTCTCTTCCTGTGCAAGCATTTTTTTAAAGTTGAGTAGGGGGCTGGCAAGACGTCCCTGTTGGTCCTATCAAACAGCGACTCATCACTTTCCTGCCCCTGCTCCCTCCTTCTTATCCAGCCTCTGGGTTTGTTCAAAATGGCGTCGTCCAGTGTCTCTGGCCACATGTCTCTGAAGCCCCTTCCGCCCACGCTGCCTTCCCTCTTTGGTGCAGCCTAGTGCCTGGCACCCAGCGACAGCGGTTGATGGATTGGCCGGTAGCCCCACCCATCTTCTCTTCGTGGAGAGGAGGCCCTAGCTTGTGGAAGAAAGGTTATCAATCCATCCAGCTGAGGTCAGCTCTCAGGCTGGGTCTGGTCATGGCCGGCTTAGAGAAATATGACAGTTCTGGATGATCCAAAAGCAGTACAAATACGACTTTGGACTCTGCAGAATACTTCTTTTCACATTCGCTACATTGGACTTAAGTGCGTGTCTGGAATCTGTAGGCCTAATGGAAGTTAATCTAGCCATGGGCCTCACATCTCCATAGGGGAATAGTGAAGTGAAAACACAGTAAAACACACTGAGTTTCCCTGGCATGTAGACGTGTGTCTGCATGTAACCAGCCCAGTGTCCCTTACTCCAGCTGCTGCGCAGAGGCCTGGTCAAGCCAGGGGAACACCAGTAAAATCCCCATGCAGTCTCTTACATCCTGAGTTCACTGTGGGTGAGTCCCAACTTATGAGGCTACCCCACAGTAAAAGCTCAACAATTAGGTGCTCAAAAAGTGAAAAAACCGGGCGGCCCGTAGTGTTAGAACCACCTTCTAACAATCTCTCTAACTATTTTTCTCTCCCTTGGTCTCTCTATCTCTAATCTCTCACACCCTTGCAGTAACACTTGTCTATCATTGACTCAACAATTAAAAACCTATCGGAAAAGTGTCAACACAAACATCTGCATTACCCCACATTTTGTTTTATATTTTTATGCGTCCATTGAGGGTAAGCACTCGACGCAATACAATGCACAACACTACACGTATGGCCACATGGATCTGTAAACCAGTAGACCTACAGGCAAAGCTGGTGGGTAACATATATGGAAGACCGGATGGTCCGATCCATCCTCAAATTTGTAAAGATTTCAATGCTAACTGTCAAAACCGTAAACCAAATGATATTGTCAGAAATCATATTCTTTTATCATCATGTTTATCTAACCCCACAACTGTAACAGACATACCATTTACTGAGAACCCTTTTCTCAGTATGTAGAGCTCCCTAGCCTAAACCAGAGATGGGTCTACCTGGGGGCTACACTCCCCTTGAAAAACCAGTTTGACAATGCCTTCTCCCTTTCTCCCAGAGATTCCAGCCTGTTTGCCTAAATAAAAGAGCATCACCTTCCTAGAGTGACTACTATTTGCCCTTCCAAGATGGCTTTGCCTTTGAAGCTCACCTTTTGAGTTCACACCCACTTTGGCCATCCTTCCAGGAGGAAGTCACACCTCTTCCATCAGCAGCGCCTTTGTTCCTTTTCCTGAGAGTCATTCTCCCCACTCCCCAAGAGGGCAGCAGGGTGTTTTGAGGGCAGCAGCTTGTGCACAACTGTAAATGGTTACAGTAAACGTAGGGCAACAAATTGGCAACTTTCTTAGGTGGCAGTTTGTAAAATAGTTAATTAAATTCGACTTGAGCAACACATTGGGTTTAACACAATGATTCTTATGACACCTTGAAGTACCATATGTAGTAGTGAAATTTAGAAGTCGGCACTGTTGAATTGTCAGCATGTATCTCCTCACTCGCTAATGGGGCTACAAGCCTTGCTACAGTAAGAAAAGACTGTCCAACCCCCTTTTAGAGTGCCATCGGGCAAGAAGGAGCTACTGGGCCCAGACGTGGGGGCTGAGGCCTTTTACTCCTGATGTCCCAACAAGTTGTGAACTACGGACCTTCACCAAGTGGGCCAAGTACCCTTTCAGTAGTTGTCTCGAAGTAAAGGCATGGTCTGGGGAGTCCAAAGCTTCCAACAGGGGGAGGTAGATGCAGGTAGATGCAGGGGTGAACAGGCTTCCAACTCAAAATACACGCAGCAGTAGTAATAAATCATTTTCCTGCCAAGTACTCATTTTTCTGAAAAAACATTTCTCCACTATTAACTAGGGGTGGGTGGTAACTCCACTCTGCTAGTGGAGTTTACAGAGTTTTGTCACTCCGTACTCTGATTGGAGCATGGAGTTCAGCAAAAACTCCGCAAACCACCATGTAGCGGAGTTTGCCGGCGTCCACGCCTATCAAAATCCTGACCAATTAGTGCCTGATCTTAATATGGCCGCGAGGACCTGCACCTCACGCTGGTTGACTTGCTCAGATCGGGGTGATCATCGTGGGTTCTGTCAATGGTGTCCTTTCTCAGTTTCTAGCCCTAGGGTCCACAGCTGTTGGCGGGGAAGAGGCTTTGTCTTGGCTCTGGAATTCATTGCTGTGCTCCAGAATACCCCGGCCCTTTGCCTATCTTGCTTTGTTAGGTGCGCTCAAGCAGTAAAGAAAGGACAGGAAACCCAACCGCCGTCATCATGAGCTTTCTTTTGTGGGTGCTGCACCACTTGCTGTACTTGTGAACAGACGCAACCTCCTCCTCTTTCCTCCAGCATGCATGTGCCCTTGTCTCCCCTCCCTGTGGGTGCATGGTCACCGGTCATCTGCCCCATTGCTAGCTAGAAGCTCAATGTCCGAAACCCGTGGCATTCAGTTTTTTGGGTTCTATGAGTCATGGCAACCCTTTATGGCAACCTTGGGCAGCAGAGAGGTAGGAGGGGGTTGGGGCCAAATAGTGTCATAGGAGGGCTTTGGGCATCTAGTGCCTAAACTGCAATTGAGCATGCACCCTTACTGTTCCATTTTTGTTTGGTTCTTGTTTCTTTATTATTTGGCCCTGTTTATTTGGAGGTGAATCATGCAAGCCGATAATGCTGTTCAAGCGCCAAAAACCATGGCGGTCGCATCCGGACTCGCAAAAAGAAAATATGCATAAAAACAAATCCAACATTCTTTTTGAAAGATAAAGATGGTACCAGGAGAGACTGCTGCAGCTCAAGTGGTGTGTGTGCATCCGCATGTGTTGTGTGTGTGTGTTCGGAATAGCAGACTGTATGGCAAGTCGAAACTGTGATATATCAGAAGAAGTTTATAAATTACGTGAGCATCAATATTATGAACCAAAAAAGACTGCTGCAGTTCAGGTTAGAAGTGTGTAGGCGTATGTGTGTCTGTGTGTCTACTTTTCAGTGTTTATGTGTGCGGTTCCACATTTAGGCTCAATTAGCAAATGTTATAAAAGGTAGATACATCAGTCATTCTCAGGACTGGTATGGCTAGGGGAATCAGAATTGAGGTGCTTTAACACATCTTTAAGTGGTTCTATGTACTAAAGAGGGAGATGGGTGAGGTCAAGCTTGAACTTCTTTGGGAGCACAGTAAATTGGTCTCGTTCAGGAATAGCAGAGGTGCTACAGCACAGGTCTTGGACAGAGCTGTGTGTGTAGTCTCAGAGATGGAAAAGCACTGGTTGCTGTAGGACAAGGATACTTTGACAACCCTATGTCTGTGAACACATAACTGGAATAGCAAGCAATGTTGTTGCAGGACAGATGTGCAGTGGTGGAGTTGCCTGGGTAACCAAAGTGCTGAAACAACAGGGGTTGCACAAAACAAGGGTGCTGCTGTGCATGCTGTCTCACTGTCAGTCCAGGAACAGCAGGCTTACTGCATAGTAGAGCTGCCTATGTTAACATAATATCTGGGACCTGTAACAACAGGGCTGCTGATGAAAGACAAGGGTGCTTTGACAGAGCTGTGCCTTTGAAATTTGAACTCGTACAGCAACAAGAATTAAGTTAACTCTGCAGAATTCCATGGAGTAGAATTCCGCAAGCTCCCCCCCACTATTAACACATAGGTAAATACGGCATCTACAAACAACTTCACTGTCCCCCTGAGGTTGAGGCTTTAGTGTTTCGTAGGCAGTTCCCTGTGTCTCACACCCTCCTTGCTCTAGCTATAGTGGTTATTCCCCATTCATTGTAGACAACATCCAAGGTAAGCCCCACTAGTAGTCAGAGTCTCACAAGTCTACTCCGATTCTTTTTTAAATTCACAAATGTTCCCTGCACTAAATCTCTATCTAGCAAGCACGTTCCTGCCGGGGTGACTGGCCTTAAATGAGTCTTACCTGCACCAGCAGGATCAGAGCCATTGAAGTTCCTCAGCGCACCCCCTCGGTGGGCACTAGAGCGGATGCTGCGGACTGCATTCAGCTTTCCTAAAGTGCCTCACATGTGGTTGTGCACCCGCAGTGACTGGAGGTTTTCGCCACTTCTTCTATCAGAATAAGTCTTTGGCCTGTCCCACTATGTGGGGGAGTAAAAGTAGTGCGAAGGTTCTGATGCTGATACTTTGTACCAGTGTAGGTGTGAAGAGGTCCCCACAATTACCTCACTCCTCCATTAGAATCCTGATCAGGTCACACTGCTGCTCCATGTGACCCTGTCTGGCATAGGGTCATCGTAGGTGAGGAGGGTCATTGTAAGTGAGGATTGTGGTGTATTATATGGTGTGGTTGTGTGACCTAAATGTATAATACATTCACCAAAACTGTCTTGGGTCCATTCAGGCTCATTTGTGAAACCTCTTGCTCTACCCTGGGTAGCTGTGGCTTCAAGCAGCAAGGCTAAAACAAAGGAATTAATGTAAAGCATTTAGGAGCACCAAACAACAGAATAAGAAAGTCACTCAACACAAAAGAAATCCGAAAACAATTAATAAAAATATGTTTCTTTTTCCTTTATTTTTAGACACGATGATGAGCAAAATCCACTGGAGAGTTCCACAGATATAGATTTTAAAGTAAAATGTTCACATTAGCTTTTTAGTATGAAGAGGAAACAATCATTGGTAACATAAAGTTTGGAAACTTTTGATAAGTTTTAAAGAGTTGTGTTTGACAATCCTGGTCCAGACTGGGCGACCAGTTCCGACAGGGAGAAGGTCAAGGGGGCCCTTAAGGAGTACTTGGACAGTAACCTGGTCACCAAAGCAGTCTCGAGTCCAGTTCCACACTTTACATCAAAACCGCCATAGATTTTAAGTAAGTGGTCCTGATGCTGAGAAGACAGTATGTTGAGGATGCTTAAAGATGCTATGGGTGCTGTGTGGCAGACAGGGGTCTTCCTGGGGTTGTTCCACAGTCCATGAGTGAGGTGCTGCGACTTTGGCTGCAGGGATCCGTGTCCCCAGAAATCCTCTTCCAACCAGCAAGAGTCCAGTTACGACTGGACTACTGGTCTCCGGTTACAGTAGCTCCATTGGTATCCTTTGGCCAAGATTAGTGTCTGTCTTGGGTGGCAAATCTGCACTCTTACAACTCTCCTGGGTCTCCCGGACTTGGTGGCAACTTTTGAATTCAGATGTGTGGTCTTCTTGGCCATGCGTTGGTGGTTAGCAGCAAATTGGATGAAGTGGCTACCAACCAGACAAAACAGGCTACTTCAGCTTTTTTTACCCTGGATCTGGACCAGAGAGTCAGCTTACTAACTCTTGAAGTTCACCTTTTCAGGCTGGGGCTCTGGGGCAACCTTTCCAGGAGCCAGAAACCACTGGCATATTCTTCTCTTTGCTAGCCCACGGAGCAGCAGGTGCAGACTAGCAGCTGGTGCAGCCTCTCTTGCCAGGTCCAGGGACCAGCAAGGTAGTCCTTCTTTGGTCCATTCTCCATTCCAGATGTGTTCTGAGGTTCAGAATTCCAGGGGGGCATATTTATGCCCAGAAAGTGCCCTTGGGGATGATGCAGTTGCTATCATATGGGCTACCAGGATCCCTCCCACCTTATGACAAGTTCTGGCTACGTGTGGCATCTAGCAATCCTAAAGAAACTATTCTGCCCACTCTCAAGATTTCTGAACCCCACCTCAGCTGTGATGAGCTTAGTAGCCCACCCTAGAGGTGGGCTACCTCTGCCTGTGGGCTACACACCCACGGAAAAACTATTTGCTAACTGGTTTCTCCTCTCTTTTTCTGCCAAAAGCCCATATACCTGAACAAAGGGAAAGCCCCTCTCGCTATTTTCCCTCCAAAGGCAATTTCTCCATTGAAGCTCGCCTTCTGGGCCGACACCCTGTGTGTCTTCCTGCGAGGGGGAGGTAATAACACTTCTCTCTGCGGCAGGCCTCTATTGTTTCAAGCAGGGGATTGTTTTCCCCTTTCCCCCTGGACAGCAGAAGGTTGTCTGGTGGCCAGTAACTGCAAGTGGTTACCGGAAAGAGAGGGCAACAGAGTGGCAACTTTCTTAAAGTTACCTTTCCTTAATAGTGACATTAAATTTGACTAGGGCATCAAGTCGGGTTTAATGCGATGATAAATTGAATACCTTGTAGCAACCATTTTGGTGGCCCTTTTCAGATGTTAGCACAGCTGAAGATTCCATGTGTAACTCTGTAGTAGCAAATGGGGCTACTGGGTTCTCAGTAAAAACTGCAATTTCATGTTTTTACTGTCAGAACACATACAAATCTATGTCCTACTTAATAATATACAGCTTTCTGCCTAAGGGATTGATAGGTCTTTCTTAGGAGAGACTTACATATATTGTTGGGGGAAGTGTGGGCTTTGCCAGTGGTTTAAATGGTAAAGTTGAACTAGCAGTTTAGGACTGCTCTTCCGGGCTACAATGGCAGACTGGGAGCCATTTTTTAATTTATCTTACAGACTCTGAGTACCATGGTTCCATATACCAGGGACTTATAGTTATGTTAACTTATGCCAATTGTGGTAGTCAATTCAACATACATTGTGTGAAGGACTAGAACACTGGCACTGGGCTCTGGTTAGCAGGCCTCTGTGTGCATTCAGAGTTGAAATTCTAGCAACATCAGTCCAAAACTTTGGGGGTTATCATGCAAAAAGAGGCATTTCCTTACACAGTATCTCTACAGCACATGCCCTCTGATCAGCAAAGCAGATTCCTTCAAAGTGGCCTCCCCATTGCATATAGGGTCGCCAGCTCTCCACAACATGAGGGATATGGGCCTTCCTGGCACATGGTGTCACCTATTCTTCACTGCACACAGGTGATAACCTGTTTGGCACAGTGTCGTTTAGGGCTCAAGTAACAGTGGCCCCACCTGGTATATACAGGGTTGCCAAGTTCTTTCTTCCCATGGGCAACGACCCAATAGGTGCAGTAGCCTTCTCCTCACACCTTGCAAAAGGAGTCTACTCAACAGGATTCTCCACTGCACCTCGCTCGCACCAGTGCTCTGCTCTTCCTTTCCGGGCACGCTGGTCTTGGATTCTCTGGGGAATGTTCCCTCACCTGAGAGACTAGCAGGTCTTGACCACCAGTCATGGTCACAGGCAGAAGTCTTGCAGAACTTCTCCTCCTGACACAGCCTGACTGGCTGCTTGAAAGTTGACAATTTTTGGAGTCTCAAGCTCCCCTTCTTATAGTCCATTTCCAGACACCAAATGTGATTTAAAGTCTGAGCCTTTGAGGTTTATCAATCTCTGTGGGGAGGATTCATGTACCTTCTCACCTCATGTTTCACCTTGCATTCCTGGGTTTCCCAAAATGGAACCCAGAGTCAAGTATAGCAAGCCTATGCACATGCTAATTACAACTACTAGTAAGGCGTTTGTTAAAGTTCAATAGAAATTACCAATTGGCTGGGCAATTTTCAGATTAAAAGAACAAGAAAATTACAACTACACGGATTAATCTCATTTTGTGATATATGTGTCCATTTAATTTCTATTGAAGTTTAACAAACGTCAGACTAGAAGTTGTAATTACCACGAGCGTGTGCATAGGCTTGCTATACTTATGTTTTGACCCCGGCTTTACTATTGAGGGCTTAGGGTGTTCTCCCTGCATAGATATAATTTACACACACTCTATAGGCGCCATTTTCTCCCACACAAGAATCCCCCCTTTTTTTGTTTCATAGAACCCAGAGTCCTCCATATATTGTGCCCTTTACAGGCACACATATACCCATCACATGTATTCAATATACACACACTGCACAGCACTATACCCTTCATGTATTGCAACCTTCTTTTGTTTCATGGAATCCAGAGTCCTCCATGTATTGTGCCCTTTACAGGCACAATTACTCCCAGCATGTGTATTTCATATACACATACTGCACAAAAACCACATTCATCATATATTTTGCTCCTCACAGGCACACACACTCCCAGCACATGCATAGGACATACCAGCCATGCACAGTACTGCATTATCCCTGCATTGTAACCTTCCCAGGCACGCCTCCACCCAGTGCAGGTTTATCACTCGTGCTCCATGCAGCACTCCACACCAAACCAATGCAGGCCATAGATGAGTTAAGCGCACAGCAGTGGAACTTTAAATGAGTGAGCATGTAGGCCTCACTCCAGTGACACAAGTACAAAGGACATGTTCACTCCTATTGATAACTACACAGTATGCTGCCACCACCGCGCTTGTGCCGCTTAACTCTTTCACCACTATGAGGGAAGCGACTTGGGCCCCCTCCTAATCCAACAAAACCACAATCTGTGACACAGATCTATGTCATGGCTCACACATATGTTCCGTGTTTGCCTATGACAATGTGTTTTTTTTTTTACTGTCAGGACAAGAAAAGTTACTAATACTCATCCTTCTTTTTAATATAATGCACAATACTTTTAGGTCTCAGTAGGGCTGTAGTAGTGGTGATTTATAAATATTAAAAAGGAAGGTTTGGGCTAGCCCTGGGCGAAATTTTCATCCACAGGTAGACTTTGATAATTCTGCTTCATTCTTGTAATGCCGAAGTAATGATCAGTTCTGCCGCTCCACCGGTGGAATTACATTTGAAATTATTCAGTGGTTTTCAAACATAGAGGGACGCTTCCCTCTTCCCACCGTGTTTAGAACCACTGCAAACCCCTTAGCGCCCTTTTGTGCTCTGAAGCCGACCACTTAGCGCCCTTCCGTGCTTTGCATTTAATCACTGCAGTGTATGCAAGGATGTGAGTGGTATGCAGTGGTTTCCAAACACGAGAGAGAGCAGTCCCAGAAACCATCAAAGCACTGCATATCACTCAGTGTCCTTCAGACTCTTGGCGCCCGCTAATATATTCTTCGACGAAATGCATTCTGCGTCCATTTTTGGATGCAATGGTGCATTTTGTGCTAAGAAAATTGTGCCAAATGCCCACTCCGTCCCATCGCTGAATTCTGTGGAATTTGGTGGAATTTTAATGTGACTCCGCGTGATATAGGATAATTCTTCACTGATGATGTCTGGGAGACTGTGGTGGGCTACACTACTAGAGCATCACCAAATGCTCGGCTTTCCCCGTTAAGGTTACATAGGGTTTATGGGACATACTATGATGAAAATAATGACACAATATTCACACAGGCCACGTAAACCCCACCCAGAATTTTCTGTATTGGGACCATTTAAATGTCCTGAAGAAGCTGAGAAGGCAAGGACATTTGTGATCTAACGAAAAGGTGCATGATGGTGGCTTGAAAGGTTAAGACCCTTCCCTTGTGTTGGGTTTGCATCGACTGAGCTTGGTGGTCCTAAGCTGAATGTACCTTGCTGAGAGAGCTCTCTAGGTTGCCTGGAGGGCGAGATCTTGCGGAATTTTCTTATTGGAATTGAAGAAAGACTCTAACAATCTGCCTCTATGAGCAATCTCTCCCTAACTCCTGTTAAAGGTACATTTGTCACATTCTTTCCATGCCTAGCAGCCTGGTACTTCGGGTTTATAATGGAATGCACCAGATAATGGCCTTGGACTGCTCGTAAAAGGGCGCATTCCGTCTCTCCGGGAAGCATCATTTATAACAGTATACTGTTTATGAGAGTGAATGCGCAGCGTTATTCACTTTAACGTTTGTGCAGTTGTAAACAGTGTCTGGCGATCCACTGCGACAGGTTGATGTGCCTAAACGTTTGATATTATTCATCGCAGCATGCAACGTCATTTGTACTTTCAATAAATTCATGGAAAGGCAATAATTTATTTTTTTAAGTTACAAAGGCTGCTGTCTTACAGCTTCGTGTAATTGTTTTTAAATGTCACAAGCTCTGCCAACTGTAAAGGATGCTTCTTGTTTAAAAGCAGCATAGCAGCCGTGTACGGTTGAAGGAAATAATTCCCGCTGCTCCTCAGGGCCATGGCAGCAGGAAGTGAACTGTCACCGGTGAGCCACTGTACACTGCAGGAAGCCCAGCTCTCCCTCTCTACTTACCCGTTGCTACTCAGGGTTAAGAGTAGGGCCTGAGCCGTCAGGGGGACATGACAACCACTCGGCAGTAAATGTTGCCCCACTGGAAAACACCTCAAAGACATGCACTGATGGAGTCTATGTATTAGAAGTCCAATCTTTCCCACAGGATATATTTTATTACAGGAAATCATCAGGCGCGCAGTTATAGCTGTGCACCAATTGGAGCTACAGTTGGCTGGGGGACTGTTAGACCTGACATCCTTGGCGTGGTATTTCCCCAAACATTTTGCCTTCACTCCTATTTTGATGATTTTGTTTTTGTTCACATTAGGACTCTGTGCATGTTACCACTGCCAACCAATGCTAAAGAGCTTGCACTCCCTCCTTTAAACATGGTAACATTGGTTTACACCTAATTGGCACACTTATAAGTCCCTAATAGATGGTACCAGATGTAGCCACCCGGGAGCCAGTAGAAGTGGGTAGGTCGCAAAGCTACATGCTACAGGCACACAATACATGAGGAACTCCTCGTGTTTTCAACCTACCGGGTACTGTGAAGCCTGGTTAGTCCACAGTTGTGGGTAGTTCCAGTACTACCAGGTACATGACTAGTTAGTCGTATGTTTGATGTGAGTGTGCAGCCACAACACCATTTGAGTTATTAGTTGTAGATAGGATTTCACCTCTTTGGTCCTGACGAATCGCCCGCAGATTATTCAATTGGCGAGAAACATGTTGACCGATCACATATAAGAGCGCCACAACCTGAGACATAATCTCAGCCTAGCGCCTTATATCCTTGTTTTTACTTAGGGTAGGAGACCCCTTGATTAAAGTTGTTGTCGTAGGTACTCCAAACCCTATTTTAGAATCACTTGAATACACACTCTAAACACACATTCATCTACACACACTAGACCCCCTCACCCCAACTTCACCAAACGGCTGTTGGAAAAAGATCTCCGCTAAAGTGCCCCTACTATAGGGAGCCCTCCGGGTATTGCACCGCTGACCCGATGAGGAGCAGCCCGATGAGGAAGCATGACACCCGACAGGGTGTGTGAGGGCATTATAATCCAATAAAATGGATTCCCAACTTTGAACCACTCTGATCAGCTTGGTTCTTATTACCTTTACTTGATTCTTACTTCAGAGGTACAGCATAAACCTTTTTCTATACCACATGTAGCCATGACATGTAACTTGAATGCTACTGGTGGGCCTGCAGCACTCATTGTGCCCCCCAATAAAGTAGACTTTTAAAATGTGTTTCAGGCCTTCCACTGCAGCCTGTAGTGCAGTATTGAACTGCCATTGTGTTCTAGCAAAATAACCTTGTGTCAGACCTACACCTACCTTCCTTTTTAATAATACATATAAGCCACCCATATGACAGGCCCTAAAGGCTCATAGAGCAGGGTGCATTGTATTTAAAAATTACAACACATGTACTTAAGTTTAACATGTTCTGTAGTGCAAAACTCATAAAGTCATTTTCACTATTGCAAAGTCTAGCTCTCCCTTTGATTAACACTGGGTTACCTTAGTATGTATAATAAGTGAAAACCTTTGATTGGGAGCAAATAGAGAGATGGTGTTTACACTCAAATGAATTGTAATTCAAAATCAACTTTAATGGTAAAGTCGGATTTTAAGTCACATTTCTGAAAATGCCACAATTAGAAAGTTGTAGAAAGGAAACAGCTGGGTTGCACTCTGAGTAAACAAAATGATTAGCTTGAACTTCCCTGTTTCTTGTAATACACAGGGATTTCTTCTTTAAATCTCTTAGATTTCCAGCCCAGATTTTTACACGACCTCTTCTCTTGCACTTAGGCCACATCTCCATTTTAAACACATTGTTTTCTCATTGACCTCTACTTTGTAGGACATAATACATTGTGCATCATCTGTCAATTTCAACAATTGACATTCGTCTTACTTTTTATTATGTTTCTCTTGTTTCACATTATTCTAAATGAGCAATGTAATGTTTTTCATTAGAATTACTATTGTCTGCCATCGTAGTGTTTTCTCCAGCAGAGCATCTGCTGGTGATTTCTATATTGTTTTACCTGTATTCCTTTATCCTTGTTATATTCATATGCCAAAGATGTTACAACATGTTGCTGATGTCAATTTATGACTCACGGGTCATCTTCTATGGAGGAGACGTACGTTGAGCTAATGTATTTTGCGTACAGGGGTTCATTCATTTTTAACATTAATTATGTGTGTAAGACGTAACATCTTAAAATGAAGGGATTTATACTTTGTTTACAAGGCTTGAAAAACGAGGTGTCCAACAGTGTTCCAAAATTAGTATTTGTATTTCATGATCAATATGTGTCACCACATTTTTGTGTTCTGTTCACAGGTCTTTTACAGATTTTTTTGACACACAATTAGTACATTGCTTTCATGTCAATAATCTGATGTTCCCCCAACTCCAACAAATTCACACACTTTTTTCGGGTTGTTTTTCCTTTCAACTTTATTACACACGCCTCGCAGCTTTCTATCACAGTCTTTCTTTTATGTTTCTCAATCAGGAGGAAGCTTCCTCTCTCTCCTTATATTATTTCTGGGTTGCACGCTAACCAGCGCGGCGTACTTCCGACAACGCGCGGAATTGGGGTGACTGTGTCTCCTTAGCGGTTTGAGCCTAGGGGTACGGCAAGCTTAGCACACGCTCCATGTTTCACTTTTTACTTTCAGGATTGATTAATTCCTGACACCGTGTTTTTTATTTTGTCCCTTTAGCATGCATGCTTATTGAGATTAGGGTGACTGACAGTTGACTGTTTGTCTCCAGACCGCGACGTTTAGAGGTATCGGTCATGGTTGATTTGAGTGTTTTTGCAGAGTATGCTCCGAAGCACTTCAGTCTTGGCATTATCACGATTCGGAGGTGTATTTCTTACACAACCTAAGGCTGTCAGTTTATTTCTACACACTGCTTCAGTTTAGTGATGGTCTTTTCTCTGTAGCGTTTCTTTCATGTTTTCACATTTGGTTTTTCATGGAGGGCTGACATTCTGATAACTCTGATTCCAGGGTTTCTGGCGAGAGATCGCTAATTGCTCTGGTCTAATCCTTTGATGTCTGACTCATGGAACTGACTGGCCGTTTATGAACTTTTTGTTTTGTCAAACTTTGAACTATGAATACTCATTGTAACAATCATTTGCTTGTAGATTCCTCTGACGAAGGGCAACCATTAATGCCTGAAATGCATTGGGAATTGTTTATTCAACGTGGGAACTGTTCAATATTTTCCTGTGACGTCGATTTGTTTGCACAATACAAAATGAATGAGCTATATTCAGCACTTCAGTGATGATTGGATAATCAATCAATCAATGAATGAACTTGTAGAGCGCGCTACTTACCCGTGAGGGTCTCAAGGCGCTGGGGGGGGGGGGGGGGACTGCTGCTACTGCTTGAAGAGCCAGGTCTTGAGGAGCCTTCTGAAGGTGAGCAGGTCTTGGGTCTGCCGCAGATGGGTGGGGAGGGTCTTCCAGGTCTTGGTGGCGAGGAAGGAGAAGGATCTGCTGCTGGAGGTTGTTCATTGGATGCACCGGATGGCGGCGAGGGCGAGGCTGGCGGAGAGGAGCTGGCGGGCGGGGGTGTAGAAGTTGAGTCTGTGGACTTTTTCATACTGTGAATGTTTCTCTTGGATTCTGTTTTTGTATATGTAGCATTGAAGTTTGTTTACTTATTCAATGTAAATGGTTTACACTATTTCAGTGAACAATAGTAGTGCACCTTCTGTCTAGGACAGTCAGAAAGTTGGCATTTTCTTGTCCTAACCATTTGTGCCTTCTGTCAGTGTCCTTGGTCACATGGCTGCGAATGGCTCTGCTGTTTGGATTGTGAATTCCTTCCAGAGGGTGACTCAAAAGGGGACAGGATAGGCCACCTCCCAGGATGTTCCCTGCCCCACTTACACTTTAAAGGCCTTGCCTCCAGCACACACAAAGGAACCTAACACTAGTCTTTTGCCACCTCAGACTTCTTGGAGCCTTGACAGGGCATGGGAAGAACTTTTCAGAACCAGATGTGGGGATTGTATAGGGAACCTCCTACTTCAAAGGCTGGCACCAGCTATACATATTGGACCTCTAGAGCTACTGATCAGCACACCACTGGACCTATGGACATTACAGAAGAGCCTTGCCCTGCTGCTACCAGAGGACTGCCCTGCTGCTTGAAGACTGCCTTGTTGTCTATAAAGGAAGACTGGACCTGCTCCCTCCATCCAAAGCTAACCTGATTGACTACAAGTGTCAGTTGGCTGACCTCCTGTCTCACCTACAGGGACAAAACAAGTTCCAGAGGCCTCCCTGCAGCTGCCCAGATGACCTATTGCACTGGAGTTGCTGGCTCTGCAACTGGACCTGCCTCAACCCTGCTGGCCTCTGCTGGAGTGAGTTCCTGATCCCCAAGAGGTGCCTCCCCAGGTCCTGGACCCTTTGCTAGCATCAGTTGAGTTCCTCTTGTGAAAGAAAGGTGAAATCCTGAAGTTTTGAGCTCTTTGTGACCACCAACGGGCCCGTTTGTGTCTAAACTCTGCTGCCTCTGATGACCACCAGTGTGAAGCTCCAGTGAGCCCAACTCTTTGCGCGCAAGGGACCACCAGTGACGAGTGGCAACGCAAGATCTGCAGTTTGTGCTATAGCAACAACAGCCAGTTGTGACTGCCAATTCAAAGCTTCAGCAATGACCCTCCGCGAAGCCCGCTGGCTGTTCACCCTATAGCAACAGCAGTCTGCACCGCTCGGCCTGCGGTTTGTGTTATAGTGATGACCACCTGCTATGCTTTTCCTGCTCTCCGTGGTCTCCTCCACCGTGAAT
Source organism: Triturus cristatus (assembly GCF_964204655.1). NCBI lineage: Eukaryota > Metazoa > Chordata > Amphibia > Caudata > Salamandridae > Triturus > Triturus cristatus. The sequence goes on from NC_140586.1 coordinate 722,709,682, forward strand.
AAACTCTTCGTGCCGAACCTTGAGTGGGTAACTTTTTCAGCTGAACTAACCTGATCCCTGTATCCAGCCCACACTCCATCTGGGTTTGCCTGAACTTGTAACAGTCCCCCAGTCTAGCACAACCAGATGACCCTGAGTGGCGCTTTGTGCTTTTAGGCGCTATATCTACCTAAAACTTTAAAATTGCATTTCTCCAGTTCTACTGATTGTACTTTTGTCGTTCTGATGTAAATTTATTAATTAATATTTGCTCTAGTTTTCTAAATTGGTTTGGGGTTTTTCTTGTGTTGAGTTTTCACTTTATTCCTGTTTGTGTGCTGCATAAATACTTTACACATTTAAGTTAAGCCTGACTGCTTTGTGCCAAGCTACCAGAGGGTTAGGCACAGTTTAATTAGGTAACTTTTGTGGTTTACCGTGACAAGGGTTGTGGCTGTTGCTAAAGTGTAGCTTCAACACCCCTCAACCAATAACCCAATGTCTTACAGGGCCTAAATCTCACCTTAGGGAAAAGTTGAGGAAAGTCGAGAAACTTGACCTACCTTATTGCCCCTATTGATTATGCAGTAGGTGCAGAATCATTTGGCCAATGAATGCAGGACTTCAGGCCCTGGAGCGCACGAAGGCTAAGCTACACGGACACTTCAAGCAGTTGTTTCAGACATTTATGACCAGTCCAGTTTTGTTTATCATTATAATTTCTTTACTCAGAGTCATGCAATTAAAATGGAAAAATGAACACTACAAGACACCTCATGCATTAATTCTCACTGTCATGGGTTAGTTTGGAAGGTTATAAAGAAACATCAGTGTTAGGAAAAACACTCAATTTTATAAACTGCATCACCCACACTAACCTGCCATGGATTGGTGGAATTTCTCTCTAGCCCTGCTTGGATACCCTCGGGGCTTCTTTACAAGCCCCCCCTTATCTCCATCGGGAGATGCCAGTCCTGGAGGTAACAATACCAGCTGTTATCTCCCCATGAGGTCATGGGGATTAAAAGTTGTTTCATACAGAATGGGGAATAACATGCATGCACTGAAAAACAAAGACCATTTCCTAATTTGTGTCTCCTTTTGGGGAAACAAGGGGTGCAGGTGGGCAGGGCGGCAGGAGGACATGTTCTTTCTGTCTTCTCTCCCCTCCCAGTACTGATGGAGATGCGGCTAGGAAGGGGCTGGATGTAGCAGCGGCCTGCACCCCCTCCAGCTCTGTGGCTGATAGCTTCTGACGTTGCCCCGTGGCACTGGACGTAGAATTGGTGGGTACGGAGTTTACGGACTTGATCATTCTGGGCTGTACACATCGAGGCACATAGTTGCCTGGAGCGGTATCCACATGGGCGATAGTGCTCATGGCAGTTCGTTATGGATCCCTCTGTTGGGTAAACCTACAATCCCAATCATGAGCCAACCTACAAGAATTCAGAGCACAAAGACACCAACGAATTGGCAAATATTGTGCTATACAAAATCGATGTAACATACATAGCATAATACGAGCAGAAAGCTGACCCTTTAAGTCATAGCGTATTCTTATGGCGCCTCATCATTTTTTACTTGGTTTTTAACGAAGTTGGCACTCTCTAGCCTTCCTAATGACGTCCTCGGTAAGATTATGGATGCACAGTCTAAATTCAATCACTACTAAAATTCCATAAATTCACCTTTGCGTACATTCATACAGCTCTTTAGGTACCCAATATCACAGAGCTGAAAATATTTCAGACGATAAGGCACATCATCTGAGTTGGAAGGAAGTTGTAGTTCCAAACCAACTCTCTCTCCCATTCCCAGAGAGAATTTTATTGGTTTGATTTTCCATGTCAATGGGGGTCATAAGAAAACTTTTTCAACCTGCCATTTTAATCACTTTACGCTCTTCTATGTTGTCATGATGACAGCAGTGTCATGATTGGCTCATGGAAGCCTGGGTGCTTCCTGCTTCCAGGAGCAAGGAAGAGCAGAGGACGATGAGTAGCGTGCGGCGTGAACAGGTAAGTGATCTTTATTTTTATTTGCGTCTCCCGCATCGCCACCCCGTTCCACAGCAGCCACCGCTGCACTTTGGTACATGGTGTGCACACCCAACCCTCACCCTGGTTCAAGCTTGAAGGTGCAGGCCGGTCCTATGAATTTTCTTTACTTTGCTTCAATGTAGTGTATTGATGTAGTGGCTCATCCAGTCCAGGTGTTTTTGAGGGCTTATACCTCTGTCTATTTCATTATAAATGCAGTGCTACGTGCCAGAAAGCACCAACTACCTCCACTTATTGAAACATTCATGCGTGGGTCTGGGAAACTGGAGAGCTCTGCATTTCGCACCACTGAATCGAAATGATGCATGCACAGTTTTAACTAATGGCAAAAAGCGATTTATTGGAAATTGTTAGCATATTGATTCAAATAGGTTGTTAAGGGAGATAAAATAATATTATTTTTCAGAGTTGCATATACCTCTTCCTCAGAAGTAGTACAGTGGACCTATAAAGCTTTTAGTTTGAATTTAGGGCTAGATGTACAAAGTGATTCGGATGTTGTAAACCCAGTGATTCTGAAAATCTCATGGTTTGTGACAACAAAAAGGCTGTTTTTATGTGGCAAACCCATTTTACAATTAAAGGGCATAAAAGGAACATGCCTTCCAAATTGGGATTCATGTCTAAAGTATCAATGGTTTGTGACTGCAATTCTGGTCGCAGGGCACTGAAAAGTTACGGACACCTCAAAGAAAGGGAAATTTCTGTTATGTGGTCATACTCTCATATAATTTCGGTATTATCCGTCACACTTGTTATATGACATTCTTGAAATTAAGCTATTATGCCATGTCATGTAATTACACAGCATTTGTAGCAAAATTGTTGCGCAAACACAAGGGATCAACATGAGCAACCAGAATATGAATGGATCCTGTTTGCACCAGTTTTGTTTAATTGCACTATTGTTTTAATACAAAATCCACCCTTACACCTACAATTTACATATTGTTATCTTATCTTATGTTTTGTTAAATCATGCAGATTTGTAGAGTGCACTGTCACTCGGTAAGGTATCCTGGCACTGAGTAGGTGTGAGTCAATGCAAACCTAGGGCCTAGTGGGACCAGTTGAAAAGCTAGGTCTTCAGCTGTCTTTGTAATTCAAAAAGTGAAAAGGAGTCTCTTATGTGTAGTGTCTAGTTGTTCTACACTTTAGGAACAATGTAGAAAAAGGCTTGACCGCCCGGTCTGTTGTTCCGTATGCATGGGACGTGCACAATTAGGAGTCTAAATAAGTAGAGGTGTCTCGAAGGTTCGTAAAAAGCAGATGCAATTGTGGAGGTATACTGGGCCGGTGTTATGTAATGCCTTGAAAGTGTGAGTGAGAAGTTTGAATTGTGCTTGTTTGTGTATGGGGAGGCAGTGAAGCTCCTTCAAGTGCAATGTGATGTGAGTCTGGCTTGAAAGATTGAGAGTGATCTGGTTGCTGAGTTCTGAATGTTCTGTAGCCTTCTGGTGATTTTTTTTGTTGATCCCGGCATACAGGATGTTGAGCTTCCTCAAGAAGAAGATGTGCATGACTGTTTTCCCGGTGCTGATTATGAGTCATTGGAAAAGTTTCCTCTGCACTTTCAAGGTATGGTAGCTTGAGGCGATGATGTGCGATGACTTTGGTCATGTCGAGAATGCTGTCTATGAGCATCCCGAGGTTCTTAGTCTGGGTTCGGTCTCAGTACCGTTGTCCACTAGGTGGAATGCAACTGTGAAGTGCTTTTCCCAACGATCATGATTTCCTTCTGGCCAGTGTTCATTTTCAAAAAGCTGGTCTTCATCCAGTGGGCAATGCTAGACATGTAGACATCAAAATTGTTCCGGTTACTAGGTGTCTTATCAGGCAGAGAGGGAACGAGTTAAATGTCATTGTCATAGGAGATGGCATTGATGTCATGAGAATGGATGATGCTGGCTAAAGAGTTCATGTATGCATTGAAGTGTCACTTTCAGGGAGGATCCTTGTGGAACTCTGCAGATAATGTCAGGCGTCTGAGGTGCGCTGACTGACTGGGTCCTTCTAGTTAAGGAGAATCAGATCCATTGGAGTGCACGTTTTTGGATTCCAATGTCATGTAGGCGTTGGATGAGCATGGAGTGGGACACCATATCAAACACTGCAGAGAGCTCCAGAAGGATGAGGGCCTTTCTCCTCTGTCCTGAGGATGTCATCTGTGACAGTAATGAGGGCAGTTTCCGTGCTGTGTTTGAGTCTGAAACTAGACTGAAGGATGTTGTCCTCGATTGCTAAGGTATTCAGTGAGGTGTCCATTGATAATGTTCTCTATGCCATTGGCTGGGAAAGGTTGCAGTGAAATCAACCTGTAGCTGACGAGCATTGAGGGTCTCTGGAGAGTTTCTTCAGCAATGGGACGACAGTTGGGTGTTTTTGCAAGTGTCTGGGAAGGTCGCAGAAGAGGTAGCATTTTGAATGAGTGTGAGTATAGTGCTGGTCGGTAGCAGTCCTTTGGATTAGGCGTAGTAGTGGCAGGGGTCCAATGGGGCCCCTGAGTGGATGGTCTACATGGTGTTGGGCTTTCTTCTGTGGTAATGATGGGCCATGTGGTTAGCATCAATTATTTGGGTAAGACTGGGAGTCAATTGGCGAGATCTGTCATGTCCAGTTATGGGTTGAAGTTGCTATATATGATGGCTATTTTCTTGCCGAAGAATGGAAAGAGACTATTGCATAGGTGTACCAAGAGTGTGATCAGGTTAGAGGGGGTCGCTGGCGAGGTGTAATCCTTCACAATGATGAAGATTTATTTATAACTGTTGGTGTTGGCATCGATGCAGTATGCCAGAGTGGCATGGTCCAGATCTTTTGGTGGTGGTGTCTCAGGGCAGATTGGAATGTGAGCCTGTCTTCATTATCTTTGCCCATCCTCCATTTATGCTCCAGTTGTTTGCAGTGGTTTTTCTTCAGTCCTACTGAGTTCCTCTGTGTAATAACTGGCTTGGGGTCTAGCTCATGTTGTATTGCTATGTTTTAGGGGGGCACTGCGTCAGGGAGGAGGTGATCCAATTGTTGAAATTCTTGATAACTTTGGCGTACAAACTTGCAGGAAGCATGGAGAACGCTCTTTCAGTGTTGTGTGGTGCAGCGAGGCTGCAACATGTGGAATAGGGGCAGGGTTGAGAGCATGGAGGGTCACAGCAGTGTAGTGGCAAGAGGAGGGTGCCAGGCATGGACAGGACGATGTAGTTTGTGCTACAAAATAGGGCCAAGTTAAAAAAACTTTCAGCAGCTACAAGGGGAGCAGGTAGTGGTCTGGGGAACTGCCTCCTCCCGCCGTTGTTTCCAAATGGAAAATGTTGATTGTTTTAAGCAACATTAGTTCTTTAAGGTCCCCTGCATCTGGTGATTTTGCGAAGCTACCTAATAGTTCATAGGTCACTTTGCAAAATCAGAGTCTGTTCGCAAAAAGTCTCTGCACAATTTGCAACCACTTTTTGCGAATGGAGGGCTCTGATTCTCAAAGGTAAACCTACGCGTTTGTGTAACTTTACGCTTTTTTAGTATTCACAAAACTGCATTTTAATCGTAAGTTCACGAGTGTGGAGAGTTCGCAGTCAGGGGCAGAGAAGTCTGAACAGAAAAAGACAAGACAGGCCTCTTTTACTGTGCAAAGTTCTTCACCTCGACTGCGGACTCTCCACACTCATAAGCGTACTATTAAAATGCAGTTTTGTGAATACTGAAAAGCGTAAACGTACAGAAGCGTATACGTTTGCCTTTGTGAGTCAGGACCTGACTCTTTAGTACACCTAGTCCTAAGCGTATTGATTGTTGGTCCAGGACACTCTCACTGCCTCCACAGAATCCGACTTCTGAGTATAGGAAATACATTTTTGTCCTAAGATGCCCACGGTAGTGGCAGGTGCTCCTTTGGGGTTAAGGGAGGTAGAGAGAGAGACAAGGGAGACAAAGAGAGAGAGAGGGAGGGATAGAGAGAGGGAGTGAGTGAATGTGAATTAGTCCAACTATATTTCTGTTCTAATGATATTTCTGTAAACTTTAATATGCAGAAATGTTCCTTTTTTCCACTCTTCACTACAAAACTGCTTTCATGATTCATTTTTATAGACGTCTAAGGCACCCACCTAACGAGTTGTGAATACAACTGGTATTGAGTGGGGGTATACGCCTCTTTCCGTTCAGTGAAGCAGCAAATTAGCTATTACGGTTATGGAACAGATTCTGTACCTCGGTCTTTTAATGCACTGGACACCATGTGCTTTAATATCCTCTAAGTGCACTTGACCTTTACGGACCCAGTCCTCGGCTTTTTCTCTGAATGGTAATGTTGGCGCTCGAGTTCAGCGAAACACAAAAGATGCATTACAGACTGAGCCCCGTGCTCAAACCCCCGCCTGCTTCGCCATTTGTAGCTGCATGGTTCAAGTCTATCCTTCTGCTTTGTAAAGAACCCCTGTACTCTGGGGCTCTGCAGAATGGGACTCCTGACTCCCACGGCCCAAGCAGAGTGCCATAAATGTTGTCTACTTAGTCCTTTCTTCATCTAGGATTCTACAAAGACTGGTGCTGTCATTTTGTCCCATCAAATTAATTGCCAGAATTTGGAATTCAGGGATATTCCTACCAGCTCTGTCAATGTCCAGTCTGTCGAATAGTATCTTTTTGTCGGTTTTTGCCATTTGTTTTGCCAGATGAAGTTTTTGATGTAAACTAAATTGCTTTATTGGGCAGGGCAAGGATAATTGGAGCAAGTGCTTGGAGCAGGGAGGAAGCTTTTCAGATGGATAATTGCCGGCTTCTTCAGAACACCACAATAGAGAGGATCTGGTAACTACTCAAAGGCAAATGTTTCCACTACTGCAATGCCTCACTGGAGAAACTGATGCTTCTCTGTCCACAAGACTGGATTAAGATACCTTGAAAAGCTTGGGACATGCACATTAACTAGGAGTCACAGGGGTAGCATCTGTTACTCTTGGCTTGCAGTTTGGTAACCCTGGGACTACCATTTCTTCCCCTGGTCTTCGGAATCATGAAGATAGCAGTAAGACAACAGAAAGCAAGTAGGATGCAAAAGGCCTGTTTTATTTCTGTAGTACCTACTCCTTGTCCATCCTCAGGCTCCTAAACTCCCAGCAGCAAATGCACAATTGTTGGTGGACTAAGGTTAGGACAAAGGATCAACACTGTGATGTAATCATGGGTCAAAAGACATTTGATGTCATATCTGCTACAACTAGCAAATTGACTATGACCATAAATATTCTTTTCAACATACTTCCAATCCAATCCAATCCAATCTTAATCTATAAAGCTCAGCTATTCACTCATGAGGGTATCCAGGCGCTGAGAGTACTGCTGCCGGGCCTCATTTGAATAACCAGGTCTTGAGTCCTTTTCTGAATTCTAGCAGGGAGGAGGAGGTTCGTAGGTGAAGTGGGAGGTGTAGGAAAGTCGGGTTCTGTTACAGTAACCCCCAACTTTTGGCCAGATTTCTGATGCGCTTTGACTTGATGTGCCCTGGGTCTCTGCCAATCAGGTCCCCAGGTCCTGTGTTCTTTCCCAAAACGGTACCTTCAAATCCACAATTGGCACATCTCTGGCCGCAGGTAAACCCCTTGTAAATGGTAAATGGGTACAAAGGGCTTTGTGACCAGGGAAGGCCTCTAAGAGCAGCAGCACCTATTATGCCACCCTTAGAGACCCACACACTGCCATTGCAGGCTGCATGCTTTGGTGCAGAAAAAAGTTAGGCGTCGACATGGCACATCCCCGTGTGTCATGCCTGCACCCACTGCCTATGGTCTAGGTAAGTTACTCCTCTAGCAAGATGCACTAGAGGGTACAGTTGCATGAACACTTTACCGCCACAGTGTCTGAGTCCATTCTAAGGCATTGTAAGTGAAGTAAAGCCATTTAGAGTATATGGTCTGGGAGTTGGTCATTACAAATTCAACAGCTCCATAATGGCTTTACTGAAACCTGGGATGTTTGGTAGCAGCATTCTCAGTACATTAAACCCACACTGATGCCAGTGTGGGATTGAATGTAAAATGCCCTCAGATAGCATCTTAGAGATGTCCCCTGAAAAACAACCAGCCCTGGTGTGGTTTCTGAATGGCTATCCGCCATTTGCCATCACCAAACAGATTCTGGACCCCTGGGTAGAGGGCCTCCGCTCTCTGGCTCCAGAAACATAGCCCATCCTGGGCAGAGGTGTCATGCCTCCTCCCCCGCATGGATTGGGTCCACGAAGGGTAAGCTTCAAAGACCTGGTGCCAGTTACGGGTGACCACGCCTTTTGCTGCCCCCAGCAACTGGATCCCACCGGTTTTGAGACCCCCCCCCGGTTTGGGCGGAAAAATCGGCAGGAAAACTAAATGAGGAAGAAAGCTGTGCCCACCTTTGCCAACCCCTCCCCTCAGGTGAGGGAGGCGAGGTGAAGCACATATTTCAATCCCCTTCATCTTTATGAGGGGACCCAGCCAATCAGATTGAGGCTCATGCCCCCTTCCACTGGATGGTGGCATAATAGTGGGAGTACCCACCCCAAGGAAGGGACCAATTGGTCCCAACCTGTATGCCCCTGTAACACCCCTAAATTTACTATTTAGGGGTGATCCTAAACCTTCCCTCCTTAGGTTCCTGCAACCTATAAAGGAGAAGGATGGAAGAAGTCACACAGCAGAGAAGACTGTAGAGAAGAACTGACTTGGCCCCAGCCCTACCAGCCCGTCTGCAGTTCCGAAGTTCCGTAGACTGATTGCCTTCAACAAAAACCGGATTTCCTGTGAACAGCCGCTCTTTTCAAAAGAAACTCCAAAGAAAGACTCTGAGCCTGCTGTGGACAAATAAACTCGACGCCTGGAACCACCACTGCACTCGTCACCTATGGCCAGAGTCTAGGTGGCCCACTGGTCCCAGCGTGCTTCCCCAATGCTCCAGATGCCGAGTCCACCAGGGGTTGACCGCTCCAGGACTCCCCAACATCGCAGGCAGCCTCTGTAGGGAGACCCCCCCAAACCGTGAGGTGCCCGGTAAGGTGAAATCCGACCTCAAAAGGCACCTCTGCATCCGCCCGCCCTGCATCCTGTAGAGATGGACCTGAGGTGCCCCTACGTCCCCGAGCTCTCCAAATTACCTGCCCAGCTGTTGGTTCAGCCTGCAGTCAAAATCCAAAACCTCAACCTCCATAGGATTGCATTGGGCTACCAACACCTCCTAAGCACCCTGCACCCGGCCGCCGCTGCGCTGCTGGTGTTGTGCACTTGGTGCTGACCTGGGACTCCCTGTGCCCTGACATTAACCCTAGGAGCTTGGCTCACAAGACCGAGTGGTCTGCCCGTGAACAACCCTGAACCGAGGTGCCCCCTTGCCCCTTTGGCTAACATTAGGCCTCTTCCCTCTCCACCCAGCCTCCCTGGTACCGCTGGTGGTGCAATTTGCATGCCTAACTTAACCTTGGGTAACCTTGGTTCTAAACCCCTAAAGCCATCCTTGCAGGTCATTTACTTACCTGCAAATTGATAACCTCATTTTCTCCCATTGGAACCAATGTTAAGATTTTTGTTCAAAAAAGGTTGTGTTGATCTGACTTTTTCTATGGAAAACAAAGTAATTTTGCTTTAAACCAAAATCTGTCGAGTTACATGTATTTTGTAAGACCCAGGGTGGAATATCTCGACATATCACCCGAATACTCAAAGTAACTGAAAAGTAATCTAAAAGTAATCAAAAGTAATTTCTATGTATTCTAAACTGTTTTAAACACAAATACAGACCGGTAACAATTCCAATTCCATTCACAATTGCAATTCCTTGTAAAGTTTTGCATTTGAAAGTATATTTTACTTATCTGTGCCAAATCCTGCTTGGTTCTAGAAATAAAACCTAAGTATACCTTTTTATACTTACCTAATTGGTCTGGATTCTGTCTCTGGGTGTGTGCCATCAGTTTTGATTGAGGGAATACAATAAATGATTGATACACCCTCCTAACTGCTCTACCACACTACCACAAAGAGAGCTGTTAGTGATTATCTAATTTAGCTTCTACTATACCTCTAGGGATCTACTGGACTCTGTGCAAACTATACCTTACTTTCGTATAGTATACACAGAGCCAGCTTCCTACAGTAGGTCATTTCAAGACATCACGGTGAGGTGGGAGAAAAAGCGTCCTTCATTGCTGCTGCCTGATTTGGGTTACTATACTGAAAATAAGGATAGGCAAATATTAATACCTGGTACATCTTAAGATAACTTTGGTAGTTCTGACCCATTAGCTTGCAGACCCATATGTGTGACATATGTGGTATAAGTGTGAGGTATGTTGTTTTACCTCTTATAGATTCTGAGGTATGAGAAATGTTGTTAGTTCAACTTTTTCAGCCAGAACAATTTAATTAGTGAAACCTAAGTATGATATGTAAATGTCCCTCAAGTGACCATTAGGTCCTATAGTTCTTTAAACACGTCTTACATAGAGACAGGAGATTGCAGGAAGTTCCTGGTAGGAAGGTGCAGAAAGATTTTCATCACCTCACCTTTCTAGTTACACCTAGACTATGGTTAACCTCCCTGTGTGAGGCACTGGTGTGCATTTGGACTGCTGAAAGGTGCTGGACTTCCTTTCTTCTATGGATGGCCCAGTCTTGTTACCAATGGGTGGGCTTGCGATTTGAAATTGTTCTGTCTTTCCATGTGAGCCATATGCCATCTTAGATTTTTTTCTGAAAACGTACTCTGTCATTAGTCCCTGTAGGATTGTTAAGCTATGGTGATAGAGGTCACAGTTTTTTTTTTTTTTTTTTAAAACCTTTATTCGTGCATATTGAAAGAACAAATACGGGCCTACAACCTTCAGGCCGGCCACGATACGGTTAAGCACTGATACAAACATTACAGCCCCTGTGCTTCAAAGGTCAAGATTAGCGACGATATATGAATTATACACTGGAGTGATCCTTGACCCCAGGGAAAGGAGAAGTGAAGGTTAATTTTAAGGTTTTCGAAATAATTTTATCAGGGAAAAAGTCATTGAAGAATAAGAACCAAGGAGATTCGAGTCCGCACGATATCTTCACCACACGGGAGAGCAGCAGCATCATTAAAACAGCAATGGAAGTAAAATCTCAGGCAGTGAGGCAATGCAGTTATATAACAGGATAGTCACATGAGCAATTACGCACCCCTCCAGTGCCGCCCCCACTCGGTCAACCCCACACCCGGACCCAGAATCGAAACAAGTATAGCGCAGAAACATAAAAAGAAAAAAAGGCCCATAGAACTAATTAGAAACAGTAAATTACCCCCCCACCCTACACCAATGCGGAGGCTACGGCCTGCCCCCCCCCCAGCATAGTGCCTGTCGCCCAATAAACCCGAAATATAGACAAGAAAGAGAGTAAGAATAGAGTAAAGAAAGATAAGAAAACAGTACACCTATGATAAAGGGGGTGAGAAAAGAATAGGACTATTCTAATCTAAACTCCCAAAAAGAAGAAATTGGGGAGGAGCCTACGTATCATCAGAGCGCCCTTAACCATCGGCCATCTATGGCTTCCACACACTGAGAACCCACTACACCAAAAGCGGTCGTGTGAAAATGAATTGTCACAACAATTTAAATGAAGGAAGACAGATCGCGACGAGTGCGCACAAAGTATACATACAGTTCCAGTCCCAGTCCAGCCCATCCGTGAAACCATGGCGATATAAATCAGTCTAGCCCTGGCCCGATCGCGGGCTTGAGATTAAGCCAGCCCCTACATGAAGGCCCCGCATCCCGTGCAGACAAAGACAATATGGCCGCTTGGGAGAAGATGGTGAAGTAGAATCACAAAATGGCCGCCGACCATCTGTAGAGGTCCCTTTGTGCACCACATAAAGTCCAGACATGGCATGTAGAGTACAGGAGTTCCACAGAAAAGAAGCAGTAGGCCACTGTGAACGATTCCTCGAGGATGTTAGGTGTTGCTCAGCTGGATACTCTTGCAAACGCGGTGAGGCAGGCAACAATGAAGCAGGCAGCAATGAACTGGGAAACAAAGTATCCGCTGTTGAGCTGGAGAGCAATTGATCCTGGGTGCCGGGAAAGCCAGATGCAGGCACCAGTGTAGCACGATCACACACAGCCGTTGCGTCCCCGCAAGAGGACAAAAGCACTGGCAGACCCACGCCGTGTTGATGACAAACGGAGCGCTCACGGCCCGCAGCCGACAGCATGGAGTCAAACTGCTCACTCAGCGCCTGAAAGCGAGCACACATTTGTAGACGAAAGTCCCGCAGGACGGCCAGAACTGAGCCGCATGTCAGCGGAGGCTGCACCCCCACATCGGCAGCAATCCGGGACGGCACTGTGGAGCTGGTGTCTGGTGGAGGGAGGGCGAAGCGGGCAGGGGGCAAGACCGGAGTATCACCCCCCAGCCGCGAGCAGGCAAACAACGCCATGTTTTACCGCCGGACGGTACAATGGCCAGGGGGGGGGTCGTAGCAAGGAGTCAGTTACCCTCAGGTCTGCGCCGCAACTGGAAAAGCCAACAGTCGCCTCCCTTCCCTCGGGTTCTCTTTGCAGCCGACTAGGCAATAGAAGAAGGGGGTCGGCAGCCTCCCACAGCGCGGTCCACAGATCGGGGCAGGAGACCCGCCGCACCAGGGCTTACCTTACAGCCCCAGCCCTTCAGGCGCAGGGTGCAGGAGGTGTCTGGCCGTCCCTCCCCAGGCTCATCTGGCGACAGTCCGTGGTGTTAGGTGAGGTCGGGACCGCGGGGCTCGGGTTTGCGCTAGCGGGTCCGGTGACTGCGGAGCTTCCGGGGGGCCGGCAAAGGCCACAATGGAGCAGGGGTCCAGGGCGGAGAACAAAAGCACCAAGAACTCCGGCATCCGGACGGGCCGAGACTTCGGGGAAGCGGCGGCGTGGACAGCGCGCCGTCGCACACGTTTCACCTCGAGAATCGGCAAGGATAGGAATCAGGATGATAGTCCGGGGCCAAGGGCCGACGGAGCCGGGCGCTCAAGCGTCTGCTCCGGTCGCCATCTTGGCTCCTCCCCTAGAGGTCACAGTTTTGATGTGAGCGGTGGCTGAGCAGACACAGATTCCAAACAACCTTGCTCCTAATATGTAAACTGATTTCCATGAGGAATACCTGCCTAACCCTTGGTAACTGGCTCAGGTAGTATGGCTTCCCTCAGAGGACTTCCCTGTTATTGATAAATGAGAAATCCTTATTCTTCTTCTGAAGCAGCACTCAACAATGCCAACGACTAAGATAAAACTGAGATATTGGAGAGGTGCTGGGTTATGGAAACAGAAGTAGACTGCTACTGCACAATGATGTAGTGTTCTTTAAAGAGTATGTGTCTTCAGCTTTTTCCTAAATCCTAGCAGGGTTGTAGTGGGTCTGTTGGATATGGGGATTGTTATTTCAAGATCCTGGGTGTAGAAATGGAGAAAGCATGCTCTCTTGTTGTTTATGTCTTTTTCACTTCTTTTCTAAATCTGATGGTGTCCTGGCTATCGGGCTGCCAAGAGCCACTGAAGAGGGTGAATGTGTCAGCCCGATAGGAGAGGGTGTTGGTTTGTGATGGCTATGTGGATGATGCAGCTCATTTTGAAGATGATGCAGGCTGGAAAGAGCACCCAGTAAGCCCCATCTTAATGTGGCTGGTGTAGTCACATTTCTTCAGGCCCAGTGTGGAGTCTGAGAGGGCAGCAGCTTTGAGGTCACTTTCTGAAAGGAATTTTTTCACTTTCCTCAGTAAAGAGACCTGGTATTTAGATGTCTGTTATCTTGATGGTGTGTTCATTCAGAATGAGGTCGGAGTCCACTGGAAATCCATGTCAGTTGAAAAAAGGTGAAAGTTGAAGTTTGAAGCTTTCAGTGTTCAGGTTATTGAGACAGATTTAAAATAGTTATTGATTGCTGTTCATGACAAATGACAGGAATTTTGTGTTTGAAGTAAAGGGAATGTTTGAGCTGTTAAATGTATGAAGAAGAGAACATTTTCAGGACGAGTTGTGTATCAGCAGAATCTTGGTGAATTTTGGTGCTGTTATCAGTGAGAAGAATCTCAATGGGCTCTGTGTAGAGGGAGAAGATGATTGTTGACAAGATGGAACCTGAGGCGGCTTCTAGGTGCCTGTGTGAATTAACCAGGCTGTCTGGATAAGTAGAAGCAGAACCATTGAAAGACATCGTCAGTAAATCCCTTTCAAGACTTCAGAGTGTGGATGACAGGGAGATAGTCAATGGCATTGAAGGTGACTGAGAGGTCTAGCAATACCAGGAGACAGAGGTCCCCTTTATATTTGGTCAGGAGGGCAGTCTTTACAATTTGTAATGTAATTGGTTGTATGCTACCACTTGATCTGAAGCCAGATTGGTGGTCATTCAGGAGATGGTCGGCATTGATGTGATCTTGAATTGAGTGTAGCAATTTTTTGATGATCTTGCCAATGAAGTGAATGTGAATAATGAGCCAGTGATGAGCAATGGGCTAATATATGTTCATCAAGATCTAATGTGGGTTTCTGCCCAATTGTGAGAATATGAGAATCGTGAGAGCTTCCCGTAAGATGCTTTAAATGCAATTGTTTCCTGAACTTTTTCAAATACGAGTTATGATTGGCTGGAGGCTCTTATCGTGTTTGGGAAAAACAACAATATAAGGTTGGATTTCCCTCAATTTATGCACTTTAATGTAGATAGTGTTTGTAATTATGTGTTTTAAGAGGCAGTCTGCACTTAGAGCGCTTTAATAAGGTGGGGGAAATTCCTTGTACTTGTTAAAGGCCAGAATATTGAGTAGTTTTTAAACGAATATATGGCTTTGCTGGACATATATATATTTTTTTTAAGTATATCGATTAATTAGGGTATGTTTATCCATGCTTTATGGGTTTCAGTTGACAAATGTACAGAATGTGTATCTGTGTAAAGTGTGGATCTGTTTTCTTTTATTCCTGACAACTAATCTTATTATCATGCTGTTTTGTCCTCTGCTCTGCTCTACAAAAAAAAAAAGATGCTTTAAATGATTGAGACATTGACAAAGGGGAGTAGGGGCAAGAGAGCTTTTTAAGATGGAGCTTTGGTGAATCATAAGAGCGAAATATCACCTTCACTGGAGGTGATTTTGAGGGACTTGAGTATCTCAGAAATGTCTGCAAGAGACAGGGCTTATTTCAAGGAGGATCATTGCAGGATGCTGCAAGGAGTTGTCATTCTAAAATGGGAAGCAGGCTTGATGTTGCTGATGTACTGTTTGGTTGTCTGACGTTTCTGACTGAATAATATGTACATGGCATTGCACTTGTTTGTGGATTGTGGGATGGAAAGGTGAGACAGGGAATGATGTGGTGCATGATTGTCTTGGGAAGTGTTCTGCTTCCATTGGCAGGATCATTGATCGTGCTGGGGACATACTTGTTGATGTGGTGAGTTGTCCTAATGTTGCAAGGAAGGACATCAGTTGCCTGAGCATCAGGGCTCTGGGAAGCTCCATCAAATAAATGTCACATTTGTAGTTTACTGGTTTTGTATGAACAAATGACTCTGGTATGGGTTGAGATCTGAAGGGGACTAAGCTCTAATGCATGATTGAAATCCAGCCTGGGGCTATTCTACCACAATTTTGAGCTTTACATTTCAGCCTGCCAAAATATTGAATCTACAGTATTAAGTACCGCAACATAGTGAAGATGAGTATGCAGGTAAACCAGGATTTCGTTTTCTTATCTCCACATTACGTACTTTGACGATCTATATACCTTCACAGTAGTTGATCTACTCTTACCTATATAACTTACTGTGAGAAAGTGCCTCTTTTGACATGGTTAGCTCCCCTCTTTTTGCCTGGAAAATAATGTGGTTTCAATTATAGTACACAGGGTCTCTGCTAGTAGGTTCCCTGTGCCAGTTCTTCTTCCCTAAAACTGTACCACGATTTGCAACTGCAGCCCAGTAAGAGTCCCTATTATATGGTACCAATGGTACCTAGGTCATGGGAACTAAAGAGGTTCGGTCCCCTAGGGACACCTCACCAAGGCCATGCCATTTCCACTGCAGCTTGCACACCTTGGCACAGTGAAAAACGACAAAGTAGACATTGCACACTTCCTGTGAGCCATGCTAACCAGCACTGCCTAAAGTATAGGCAAGTCACGCATCTAGCAGGCCTTACAAGCGTGTACTATATCTCAGGTGTGGGCATATCTGCATGAGCAGATATGCCCATATGATCTTTAAGTCTATTCCTTAATATTGGAAGTGCCAGAGAAGCCATAGAGATAACATGGACTAGAAAATTCACAACTCGAGTTTCCCAGCACCATGATGGCTTCACTGAACCCAGGAGTGTTTGGTACCAAATAACTCCTCTTAATAAACCCACACTGATCAGTGTGGGATTTATTGAACCATGTACCCAGAGGGCACCTCGGAGGCGCTCCCTAAAAAGCTGCCAACCTTGGTGTGGTCTCTGACTGGCTTTAGGTAGTCTGTCACTACTAGACATGTTTCTGGACCCCTGGGTCGAGAGCCTCAGTGTCCCTACATCCACTAGCACCTCTACTTACCTCGGCAGCTGTGTTTTTTTTTCGTCGGGCCTCCTGGTCTGAGCCTGCAGCCTTTCTTCAACCTCGATCTCCCCCATTGAATTGCATTGTGCGCCCAGCGCTGTGTTGGCACTCTGCACCTGACCGCCCCTGTGCTGCTGAGGGTGTAAATTTGGTTCTGCTTTGTACTTATCTTAACCCCAGGAGATCGACCCCTGACACCACTTTACTCACCTGTAAGTAGTGCATCTTCAAGAGCTCCCAGTCTCTATTGGTTAACATTGGGCACCAACCCCAAATCCTACCTCTGCACCTCTCTGCGCCTGTGCCGCTGGTGGTGCAGTTTTGGTGCCAATCTGAACCTTGCCTGTTGTTGACCGGAAACCCCTAAGACTGGAACTGTAAGTCGAACATTTACTTGCAAAACACATTCTTGTTTCCTCCATAGGTTAACATTGCAAAGCTTGAAAATTGCACAGTGTCCACTTTTTAAAGTGTAAAGTATTTTTCCTGAAAAACGTACTTACCTTTTTGGGTACATCTTGGTCTTAAAATAAAACTTGAAAGAAGCTTATTTTCTAAAATTGGTATGGATCTCCTTTTTGAGTCGTGTATCATTGATTAGTTACTGTGTGCATAACAAATGTCTTACACTCCTCTGTTAGGCGTAAGGCTGCTCACTAACACAAATAGAGCACTTTGGGTTTACATTGAGCCCTGTACACTTCTGAGGAAATCTCTGGACTATGTGAGCGATTTAACCACTTAGTGGTATACCATATACAGAGCCAGCTTCCTACACTTACCATCACGATACTGTGGTAGGCACTGTTCAGGATATGATTTTCTTGCAGGATGGAATTTAGTCACTTGATACTTTGTCATACATCTGCTTGAGGAGTCTTGTGCTCTCTGTATATTTCGGTGGAGTGGAGGCTTTTCAAATATGTTTATTAAAGTAACCTGACGGGCTATGACAGCAGAACCTCTGCTCATGTTACAGAAATCTAAAAGAGTCAGACAGAAGATTTACCCCAAAACTCATAGACTCGAGACTCATCCATGAGCTGCAGATAGTGATGATAAACTCATGATAGCTCATCAATATAGCTGATACAATACCATATGCATGAAATGACCACTATTAAAGCGAGTCTGCGCCCTTCGAACATGTGTTTCAAATGATTCGTGGTAAAGGAGTCAAACTCAGCATTGATTGTCGCTCAAATTTCAGATTTGAATTAATTTGAAATTGACCTGTTTTGCCCCATAAATTAATAACTAATCATTTTCTGAAAATGTATTCACATTGCCCTTTATTATCAGCTTGGAATTTGTGGGGAAAAAAAAAAACTTCTACTGCAGACATCTCCATTCCCTTTCCTGAAAATGCACAGTGTTTAGACCCACGTGCCTGATTTTGATTATGTGTAAATAAACTCATTCTTCATGGAACACTAGCTTGTGACTTTTAAAAATAAAAAATGCTCTCAAATATCCTCTTTTCTTGGGGAGCAGATACACAAATTGACTTCCCAAATATCAACGTGACCTTTCATCGAGCACTTCCTGCTGTCTCACATGGACGGATTCTGTTTCTCGTTGTCCTGTATAGCCTCCCATGCTCAGCTGCAACTTCACATGCCCTCGTTCAGCCTTACCTGGCCATACATTGCAGCACGTCCTGGGCGGTCGTGAGATCTGTGTTAAGCTGCTATTGTTGTAGCCTTTGTAATTGATTTTTGTAAGAGATTCAAAAGTACAATTGACTAGATATTCACTCTTAATACACATTTTCTGAGCTGAAACAGTGCCTGAAAAATCCTATCTATAAGGCCATTGATGACCCCTGGCATCTCCAGGGCTGAGGCAGTAGTAGATCGGGTCTATCAAGGGGCGAAGGAATCTTTTAGATTGAATAGGTGTTTGTCCCAGGCAGTGTGGGCAACAGGCCACCTGCATCAGAACAGTGTGCGGTTCTGCTACCTTCTACCAACTGGTGGACAAGGTTTGTCTTTGATATAACAGAGCTGGAGAGAGGGGACACCAAATGCCACGGGGGTGCTCTGTGGAACCTTTTAAAGCATACATAGAAGTCCATAGGCTCCCTCCTGCTCTAAACCTACCCCATGGATTCAGTGCCCAGGATCTGGTGTGGTATATGCAGCTAAGGTTAC
The DNA here is from genome assembly GCF_964204655.1 of Triturus cristatus. Classification (NCBI taxonomy): domain Eukaryota; kingdom Metazoa; phylum Chordata; class Amphibia; order Caudata; family Salamandridae; genus Triturus; species Triturus cristatus. Next base: position 722,728,431 of record NC_140586.1, read on the forward strand.
GCAGTCTATTTTAGAAAATTGAACAGTGATCATTGTATTCACAATTATTGACTTCTAGCGGCCAAATGGCAAGGGATGCTAGATTCCTGCATCTGTCTTCATGCAGCTGATAGTCCTGCTACCGTGGGGGTCAGTGCTTTCTCAAGATAGTACAAGCTTTTTGCACTCGTAAAAGGAACATAACACTGAGAATGGTTGTTTCCACCTCAATGTTGATGCAACACTTCTTCACAATGTCTGGATTGCTTTTGCCTACTTACTTTACCTGCTGTTAGCTGGTGCAATGTCGTCTCTTACTCACACTCTTACTTATGAATATGCCCACACTTTAATTCTACTTATTCCTACTTCAACACACAGCTGCTAACTCTTAATCTTACTCCTACATACTCCTACGTACTCGTACCTTTATGCATCCATCCTTTTTCATGCGTCCATTTCCTATCCTTACCCGGGCACATATCCACTAATCCCCTTGCGTCCATCCATCCATCAAACGAGAACCATGTGTCTGTTCATTCACGTGCACATCCATCCATCAATGTATTCACCTACACAGCAGCATGTGACAATTCAATGCAACAAAGAACCCATGTACCTAAAACAATCCCGACCTCCTGCTTCTCCAAAGTGTTTGTTTTTCTAACGCTGGTGGGCTGAACCACTACAGCGCACCTGCCCATCACAGCTCCTACGGTTCTCTCATCGATTGACTGACTAGCCAGCCCCTGCAGGAACATTCTCTCATCACACAACAAAGCCACTCATCTGCAGCCGCGATGCCAGTCAGACTCTGGCAGGCTTCGTCTTCTTGTTTGTTTACACATTTTTTGCATCAGTGCCCGCCATCCTTCTAGCCTCGATTATTCATTGCTAAAGCTGGTTGCTTTTATTATAGTATATAGTCAACACTATAATGTTATATAGCTTTTGTTTTGTATTTTATGATAGTGTGCTTTTCACTCATATATTCACATATAATATAGTGTTCAGCTACGGTCTTTGTTTTACCATGGCTATTCATATGCAAGATTGTAAGAATTCTCATGAGATTCTTCACACAATGTGTCAGAGATCATGGGGAAACTTGTCACAGGCCTTCAGAAAACCAGTACCAAAAGCGCGGTTGCAGCACTTTGAGAGACAGTCACGCATACTCGAATCCAAGTTTTGTATGTACTATAACCTGACCAACAACCACGAGAGGATCTCCCTTTGATTTTTTTCAACAAAATTAAATCGGGAGGGGGGGGGGATGCCGTTACGCCTGATCACAAATGAGCGAATATTTCCGCACACGTGCTCCGGGAAATGTTCTTGGTGAGAACACTTGAGTGAGGAATAATATTTAAACCTGTTGTCTTTTATATTTATCTTCACTTGAATAGTAGATGTAGAATTGGTTACCTCTCTTTGGAGGTCATTTATCTTGGGCTGTATGTTTCTAGGATTTTTTTTTCTGTTTTAAAAAAATCTTTTTACACTTTAAAGCCAGAGCCTGGCGTTATGAGAAGAGTACCATACTGGTAAGACATAATGTCCTTCACCTCTTCCCAATGGCGGACAGCCGGTGCTAATTCGAAATACTAGAGACTTTGACCCTGATTACGAGTCAGTTGACTTTTGGTGCAGGGGTAACATGTGGCTGAAGATACTATTTATTTCTGGTATTCCCTTACCTAAATCCGGTATTACTAGTAAGTCTCCACAGAATAGGGAATAACTTTGTACGCTTGCTCTTCCAGGTGAAATTCCCCGCAGAATTCCCCATTCAACTATTGATTACAGCTTGCATCTGCCACCCATGTTCAGTAGTAGGGGAGGGTAGCAATAGGCAGAGGAGGGTTCCATGCTCCTTCTTTGTTGTAGGAAGGTGTCAGTGGGGCTGTGGCTGTAGCCTGGCTGCGATTGCAGCTCAGTCATTTTGCTATTTTACTGTCCTGATTTTTCATCAGGAATAATTAGTTCCTGTGTTCTATTATAGCTTGGTTACCGGCTATTAAAGGCCTGCTCCAGCAATAGTGGCCCGAGCCAAAGGTGAGGGCCTTTAACAAAGGAGCACAACTTTAATGCTGGTATAACCCAGCCACTGAGGGCCATATGGCTTTCAGAACATTCTCCACTAGAGGGCAGAATGTTCTAACAAATAAAACAATTGAAATCCCCTTGGGCTTCAGGCATCTACCGACCATTAGAAGCCGAAGCACTCCATTGTTTTTAACGGAGCTCCCAACATTCCACTGTTCTAATATTCAGGAAATTCAGCTGTATGAGCACTCAGCCATTTGTAATCAGGGAAAGCAGTATCTCTCGCCTGAGCAAAGCCATAATTGGGTCCTTAATGGAATGGATTATGTTAGACGGCGACCTCAGAGGAGCCCGGAAAGGGGGTCCTGACTACCCTGAGACCCACCCTCAAAGTATCGTAGCCGGGCACTGGCGGGAGACTCCTCAGGAGGAGAAATCTCGTATCGAGGATCGTACTTCTGGCACCACACGAAACAGAAACACCACACCGTGTGTCCTTAGGAATCAATCTTTATCAAACAGGTTAGCACTGCAAATATGTACAAGGAGAGCACGGGCTCAATGAGTCTCGGAAGGGATAGGGGGTAGCGGGACAGTCTCTGGTAAAAGGTTCAAGGCAAGGACGTACCCGGCGCACAGCTCACAATCCTCGAGCTGGGGGGTAGGCTGGTTGTCGTGGGGTCCGGCGGGACCGGTGGAGTCTGTGGAAGCCGCGAGTCACTCAGCGGGCTAAGGTACTAGTTCGGAGGTCTTACGATCTTCAGGGAGCCGCGAGTCACTCAGCAGGGCTCAAGTACAAGTTCGGAGGTCTTACGATCTTCAGGGAGCCGCGAGTCACTCAGCAGGGCTCAAGCACAAGTTCGGAGGTCTTACGATCTTCAGGGAGCCGCGAGTCACTCAGCAGGGCTCAAGTACAAGTTCGGAGGTCTTACGATCTTCGGGGAGCCGCGAGTCACTCAGCAGGGCTCAGGTACGAGTTCGGAGGTCTTACGATCTTCAGGGAGCCGCGAGTCACTCAGCAGGGCTCAGGTGGTCCTAAGTTCCAGGAGCCGCGACCGCGTCAGCAGGCTCTCGTTGTTCCAGCGTCGAATCTGCCGGACAGTCCCAGAGCACCCCTTGTTATAGGTCGACCCCTCTTTGATGTCCGGAGTCTGTGCAGGCAGGGGTCTTGTCACCTGGGGGTCGCTTGTCGGGGTTTCCTGTCATTGTCTTGTGATCTTTTCAGGGCCGGGTCGGGAGGAGTCCCAGACACCCAGCAGGCGTGGAGCCAGCTCTCAGGGAGGCCGGAGGGCCGATCGAAACCCATCGTCCCAGGGGAGTTCAGAGGTGCGATAGAAACTGCTCCTCTCCCTCTCATCCCCTGGAAGCGTGATGTACTCCAGCCGGAGTGGCGCCTCTAGGCCCGGGTCGCGCTGGGGCCGGGCGGCCATCTTGGTGCATGGAGTGGGCACGCGGGCCCGGGGTGGCCGAAGGGGGAGAGGCCATGGACGAGGATGTCCGGGTCGGGTGCGTGTGTTCTGGTGGAAAGGATCGGTTAGGCCGTGAGCTCGGGGCTGCAGGTACCAGGTGAGGTGGTGCGGGGACCAGTAGAGCCATGCTACGAGGCCGGGTCCAACAGATTAAAAAAGGTTCTATGAGTATCAGCTCAAAAAGAGGCTACCTGCCGGTTTCTTGTCAGTTTTAAGGGACTTCAAAAATACAACATATTGAAACCATCTAAGCAGCAAGACACTGTTATTGGGGGGTGGGGGGGGGGGCTGGGAGGGGGGTAGTGCCAAAAATTGCTTTTGTGCCTCAATCAACATAAAATAGCAGCATTTCACTCACTAAGGACTCCAGCTGCTGTCTACAGGCATGGCTCCCAAAGCAGTGGCAACTAGGATGGCACGACCCATGTCATTTCTTGAGGTTGAGGTGAGTGACATCTAAGACTGTTGTACCCTGTGGATGCAGTTTTAACAAGCAGCCTGTCTGGGCTTGGACAGGTTTGCCCAGGCAGCTGTTGGCCTGCATGGGTGCCTGCATTGCAGCCAGGATTGTTTTTGAGTAGGAAGAGACACCTTCTTGCACAAAACAATTCTCTGAGTCTTTTTCCACTTTCACATAGAAACGGGAAAATTCGAGGAGAAATAAACCTATTTGTCCTTGCTATGCCTCATCTGGAAAGGTGGTGTATTTTTCCCCTTTCCCAATTTCACTTGTCTTAGTATATTTGGGAAAGCGCCAAAATCCATAGGTGGACTCGTCAGAATACCCATACTCCACCCATGGAAAGCCTTCTCAGGGCAGGACAGAGTAACGCAAGACAGCGACTTGAGCTGCCTTTCATTATTCCAGATTTACTAAGCCATGCAAAGCCACAGAAGGTGGCTTTATAGACCTCACTGAAGCCCTTTCGCTTCCTTTCGCCGCGTTACGTGTTGCAATGTCAACACAAGGTCTTCATAAATCTGGCCCTCAGTTGCCATATTCTCCCCATCAAATATTAAAGTAGTGATGCAGCTCTCGCCTTTTTTGTGCCACATTGTTGCATGAGATTGACTTCGAAAGTGAGCCTTCACCCAGAAATAGAGGCCTGCTCTAACCGAGATACTAGAAAGGACACAAAGCCGCTGTGAGTGAAAGTGCAGCTTTGGGCGAGGAAAGGAGGGATTTCACACACGACAGGCGGCCGGTCATTGTTTAAGATTTGGGTGGGGAAGGATGCATTAATTGGATGACATGGTTGGGTGTGTGTCCAGATTTTTTTCTTAATACATTTTGGCTGGGGGCAATTTCTTCTTTTAAGAAGGTGGTGGGTGTATTTTTAACTTTGGAAGGCGAGGCCATGTTATACAAGGCTCCCTAATTACTCCTCTGCCTTTGTGTAGAAGTTGAAGGAAGGGGCAGACAATTTGAAGGAGTGAGGGCATAGATAACTTAATTTTGTAGATGGGTAAGACGTGAACACAAATAATACTTTTCACCTTAGTATTATGAATGGTATCATAAATAACTGGTGTTTCACTTTCCTTCTCTATTTGATGCCACTCGTCTATGATTCTTTATGTTCTGATTTTACTTCAAGTAAAAACTGTGATCAATAATGTATGATATGGGGACGCATGGCATCAGCCATTGTCTTAGTAGATTTTGCGAATATGGGTGTCTCAATGACTTTAAGTAGATGCAGGAAACTTGCAGGCTGACAGATAAAAAGTGTACATGCATTTCATAGAGTAAAACTACCTTGGTTATTCTTTTCAGTCATAAAAGTCACTCTTCTTAAAGTTGCAGAGATCTATGAGTATCAGCTCAAAAAGAGGCTACCTGCCGGTTTCTTGTCAGTTTTAAGGGACTTCAAAAACACAACATAATGGAACCATCTAAGCTGCAAGACACTTTTATTGGGGGGCGGGTGGGTGGTACCAAAAATTGCTTTTGTGCCTCAATCAACATAAAATAGCAGCATTTCACTCACTAAGAAGGACTCCAGCTGCTGTCTACAGGCATGGCTCCCAAAGCAGTGGCAACTAGGATGGCACGACCCATGTCATTTCTCGAGGTTGAGGTGAGTGACAAATAAGGCTGTTGTACCCTGTGGATGCAGTTTTAACAAGCAGCCTGTCTGGGCTTGGACAGGTTTGCCCAGGCAGCTGTTGGGAGCCATTAGCTTTTATCCTTGCTTGAATTCACTATGCTACTGAATGCATATATTTGCTGGACCCCAACCTTGTTGCCATATAAATCATCCACTGCCAACGTGTATTGATTAATCTCTGCTTTATTGCAATATCCATCTGACATCGTCTCCTTCATTGGCCACAAACAGGTGTCCAGTCTTTGCTCCTAAGATTCAACTACTCACACAGTATTCCAAAGCAACTTCATTCCATGGTGGAGCACATCATCGTCTCTCTTATTGCTCTTCTAGCGTGCCTAGTTGGTTTGTACTCCAAGATCATTCTTCACTTTGATGACAATTATCCACTGGATGATCTGTAGGAGACTGTCCCCAGGGGTGCTTGTGTCTGTGTCACAGTGAGGGCTGTCCCACATAGATGAGTCTGGTGCTCATCTATAAGCCCCAGTCAGCAAAGCAGATTGATATAATACCCCCCTCGACTCCCAGATTTACCCCCGCAACAAAACAAATCTTGACCTTACTCTTCCGGCAGGCTGTTTTACATTTGAGGACTTATTTGTGATATGATATCATGCTTACCTGCTGAATCACCTATGTATGGGATCCATGATGAAACTGTTTCTATCTCCTCCGGAGCTTATTTGTGATTTGCTCCCTCTCTTCTCCTTGCATAAGATCCTACATTAGATATAAACAACCTCCAGAGCAAAAAATATATATACAAGTCAGTGTAGAAGGTCCATGTGTACAAAGATTCTTTTATTTCCAAACTTTTTTAAAAAAACGTAAAAATAAAAGAATCTTTGTACAAATGGGCTTGTACACTGACTTGCATAAGTCTGGCTGCTCAGGAGATTGTTTATATTGTGACGGAGGCCTATGCTTTCATTTGAAGTGTATGGTGGCCCCTTCTCCCCCCTTTGAGCATCACATCACTCAATCAGGATTCATAAAGTGCGGCTTATCACCCGATAGGGTATTTAGGCAATTGCAGGCCCAGGAAGCTCATTCGAACAGCCAGGTCATCGGGGCCATTCCGAATTCCGAAAGTGAGGTGATGGTCTGGAGGTGCACAGATAGGCTGTTCCAGGTCATTGCTCTGATGTGGAGAAGAAACATCCTCCACTTCTGCTTCGGTAGATGCGGGGAGTATGGGCAAATTAACTGGAGGCGAAGTATAGTCTTCTCGATGGTCAGTGGAGGTTTAGGCTGTGGTTAATGTAGGCGGGTCCTTGTTTGTGTAGAGCCTTGTGTGTGTGGGTCAGCAGCTTGAATTAGCATCCAAATTATGCCATTGGTGTTATTTTACTCTTGAGGCAGGTGCAGGTTGCACACATCTAGAGCCTAGCCACCACTTTGTATATCTTACATTAGAGGGTGCACTGATTGGGGAGAAATATAATAATTGCACTGTATTTGCAAGTATATATGTAAAACTCAATAAAAATATGTTTAAAAAACAGATATTCAGTAGGGTTGCAACATTGCCAATTCCAAGATGAGTAATGAGAAATACGGATTTGCCATTTGTTACTAAGACAAACAACCTAGTGTGCTTTGTTGTATTCATAACTCCTTGGCAGTTGTTTCACACTTTTGGGCATTGTTCAGGATTCTCCAAATTGCATTTTTCTTTTTTTTCTACGTGATTATTGAATCATTGAAACCTTTGATTCACTCTTTTATTGTTTTTTTGTCCCTTAGTGTCAGAATAAAGTAATATTTAATTTCTTAAGCAATTCATTACACAAAACACTAAGCAATTACTAGTAAATGTAAAAGCACTTTAGTTTTCACAAGTCTCTGTAATGCAGAGGGGATATACCATATACTACTGAATTTAGCTAGATTATGGCAGTGCTGCTGCTTTTAACTTGCAATGTTTCTCATATTCCAGTGGTGCCAAATTTCACATAAATGATCTGCCTTCTTACATGTCCCAGTCCTCCAAAGAGTGAGGCAGTGAAAAAGTGACAAAATTCTCTGCTGTTATGTTGTTTGTTTGTGGACTGGAAAAACACGTAGCGAGCTAATACACTCTCACTTGGGATGGTTGTGTCCTAGCAGAATGCCCTGCTGCCCATCTTAGTTGAGGGTTCTAATGTCATTTTGGATAGTTTTACATGTCCAAGTTCAATATCAGTTTCTTAACTGTTTTGCTGTTTGCGTTGTTTTTCTTCAGACACTGTCAAGAGTTAGTAAGTCGCTTGACACGTTTGGGCACCTTTCTGCTGGATGCCCATGGCCAGGTTGTTGTGTGAGTTTTTCCAGAGTATTATCAAACTATTTACAATTTTCCCAGCCACTCCCGACTACCCCCCCCCCACCCACAAGTCTGACAGCCATATTTATTACACCGTGTTTTGTTTACACGAGTATTTTTTGATTTCTGAACTATGGTTTGGTCAACTAAGAATTCTTGTGTTTACATGTATTGCTAAAATCCTACACTGACAACCTGCTAAAAAATAAAATAAAACTTATAGTCACTTTTGACGTTTTTCAAAAGTGTAAAAACAAGGCTCTGGTATCTTACAGGTTATAGATTGTATCCAAGAAAATCATTGTTTTTTGTGTGATGCTACTTTGCTGGGAATTTTCTGTACAGAAGTGGATACAACCCTGGGATCTCATCACAGATGTTCATCCTTCATCCTTAAATTTTGGGTGCCGAGCTTGGTTGAACGCACATGAAGCATGGATGGAAGGAAGGAGGCCTTGTCAAAGGGTTACTCTCTAAAGTTAGACAAATACATGCATATGTTAGGATTCAATTTCCACAACGTGGACATGAGAAGCATCCAGAGCTCAGCCATATGTTCCTTTAAAGTATATATGTGTCAGTCTTTATTAGTTCGGGGACAGGGTCAAAACTCACTCTGAAATGTTGGAGGAGAGGGCACAAGGTTACAATCAGCTAAACAGAAATTCAGGAAAGTATTACAGGCAAGAGGGTAATGTAGTGACTAGCTGGTCACTGTTTTAGTGTTTCTAATCATAGGTTTGTACCAGCCACTCCCTGAGGACTGGCTTATACTATCACCCCACACCCATCCATCACAGGTGTCTCAAGACATGTGTCCCTGCCAATAAAAGGGGCGGGCGCCCTTGTCCTTGGCCAGTTCCAGATTCATTACTAATAGTGCATGGGGGCCTAGGGCCCCAACCATTCTTTTTAAAAAAAACATGTTTTTATTGGTTTTCCAGTAACATGAATTACAAACTGCATCAACATTCTTCAATATTCATGCAACAACTCAGTGTCATAATAGTTCCATTCCAGAACACATGATAGGAGAGCAAAGCTGTTAATTAAATGGTGAGGGAAGTTTGGAGGACATCCCATAGATGTGTGGCATTGTACGAAAAGGCCAAGGTGCACAGGATCTAGGAGCAGATCTAAAAGAGTCAGTGGGAGATAGGGGAGCTTAGCGGCCTGCTACATCTTGCTCGAGGGCGTCAGGTAGTCACATAGGGGTTGACAAAAATGCACAGGGCGCGACTTCGGGGGCTGGAGGGCCACAAAGTCTGTAGTGATACTGTTGCATTGTGTCATGTATTTGAGCCAGGAAGCGGAAGAGGGGGGCGTTTAATTGCCCCAGTTTAGAGTGATATCGCGTTTCGCCAAAAGCAGGCCCATTGAAATAAATCTGCGTGCTGATTGGGGAAGGTTGGCAGTGAGGCCCATACATGCCATTGCTGGTTCTGGTTGTAGTGTGATGTCTGTGACTTTAATGATATGTTAGTATACAGAGATCCAGTATATGGAAATGATGGGGCAGGTCCATATGAGATGTGAGAAGTCTGCTGCAGGGGCCTGACATTTGGGGCAACAGCCTGTTCTGTTGGTGTTGTATTTAGCGATTTCCAGTGCGGTGAGATATGCTCTATGTGGGAACTTGAACTGAAATAATTTGTATGTGTGGTTAGGCAATATTTTCTGCATTTGCTTGCAGCAGTATGACCACATTTTGTCTGTTATCGGAACACCAAGGTCTCGTGTTCAGGCTTCCCTCACTCTAGTAGTTGTGTCCGGCTTCAACCTTGTGCATGAAGCGTCTGTATCTGTTATTGCAAGTGTTAATGGTGGAAACTCTTCCGGTGCGAGAGTATAGTTGGTTAGCCGGGACCGGAGAGTAGCATATAATCTCTGAAATACAAAGCGGGGGTCGTCCACATTGGGGCCATAAACATTTATCAATAAAACTTGCTTGTTGACCAGCAGGCCATACAGGATAATATATCGACCTTCTGGATCCAAGTGAGATGTGTGTAGTTGAAGCTGAAAGGGGACGCTTTTATGTATGAGTATACAAGCACCCTGTGAGTACAGGCTGTAAAAGGAGAAATAGTGGTTCCCGCCACAGGTTTTAGCAAAGACGGGGTGGGAGCCTGGGTGTAGGTGTGTCTCTTGCAAAAAAGCTATTTTGACACCATGCCTGTTTAGGTATGCCAGAACCTGCTTGCCCTTTCGTGGGATACTACTAACACGAATATTCCAGGTGATGCAGGATATATCCAGAGGTTTAGTCAAATCATGTGTTGGAGTAAAGACCTAGTTTGGGATAAAGTATGTACGTGAATGTAGTAATGGAAGCAGGTGCTAATTGGGCTGATTTGTGGCATCGTAATACTATGAACTAGAGAAAAGAAGAACATTTAAACATCATCCATCCTGAAATATACAGATCCCCCCCCACACTAGATACAAAAAAGATCAAGCGAATATCCTTTATTAGAGACAGGTAACTAAAAATCCCCAAACTTATAATCATGGTGTACACCAAGGGGGCGCAGTGGCAACCCTGAGGCAGCCGTCAATCTGAAAGCGATATAGAAACAAAGGATACAGTACAGAATCCATATCACCGAGTATAGTTAGCGATGGTGGAGGTGTAGGGCATTGAGATGGAGCCATTACCTGATGCCAAAGCACCGACTTGAACAGTATTCAGGAGGGTCTATGCGTGCAGCACTGTCCAATGATTGTATGTTCTGAGCCAGCATATGGTGCATTAGGCACTTCCAGTCATCAGTCTGGCACAGGGTGGCCCCGTGAGTGGGCAGGGGACTCATTCGAAAGCTTCCTACAATAGCTGGCAGCGTACGCGGGGGACCTGAAAATCTTGGGCTTCGCATTATTGTCAGTTTTCAACTGGGACGGGTATAGCATTGCGTACCATATGTTCAGCTTGCGGAGCATGTTCTTCACATCTCTGAATTTGTGTCTGGCCTCCTGGACCGTGGGGCTAACATCTGGGTATATGGAAATGGCAGACCCCTGGTATTGCAGCTCACTTCACTCCAGGGCCAGGCAGAGTGCAGCATCTCTGTCCTTACAGTTGAGGAGCCACGCAACGAGGAAGCGCAGCTGGGCGCTGGGTGGAGGCCGTGGTCTCAGGGTGCGGTGGGCCCTATCGACGCAAAAAGTTGGGGACAATTGGATCGATCAAATAGTTCTGTTACCAGCTGTTCGACAAAGGAGTCGGGCGGACCATGTTTGTGGTCTAGGCTATGCCAGATATACGAATATTGTTGCACCTAAACTTAGCTTCTAAATGTTCATTCTTTATAGCCACCTACTTAAGAACATGCTCTACTTTCTCTAGGCATTTCTGAACTGTGGATGATGTGTCCTTAAGGCCAGATATCCTTTTCTCTGAGGCATCTAGCCTCACTCCCTGGGTGTCAAGACGCTCACCCCGCCTGTTCATACGAGTAACCAGCGTGTCAAAGTTGGCGTCCATGGCAGGGAAGCCCGCCTTCAATTCGAGCATAAGAGCCGCGGTGTCATTAGCTGGGGCCACCTCTGTAGGGGTGCCAGTAGAGTCATAAGCATTAGAACTTGTTCCCCTGCCTTTCTGCTGTCCAGCTTGGACAAATTTCAGCTTGTGCTTCTTTGGGTCTTTTCTTCCCATTATGTTAATTAATGTCTATAGGTGGCCACACACAGGGTATATGTGGATACCCATTCGACGAGTTTTGGATGTTCTTATGTGGTGCAGATCGTGTCAAACTGTGCGATGTTGCATGGGGCCGCGGGCTGGCCCACAGCAGTTGGTAGCACCAGGGTCCAGGGGTGCAACAAGCGCACTGCTTACTAGTAGTGGAGGTGAAACATGGGGTGAAGTACAGCAGTTGCTGGGAACCCCGGGCAGCACACACCATGGCCATCGCATGCAGCCATCCCCAGGAGCGTGGGCGACGTTTGCGGGCTGCCACGCAGCCCTAACGCAGCACAGTGGGCTTGCCACTGTCAGATCACGTCCGGCCGGCAATCAGGTGTCGTGGCACTACAGGGCATGGCAAGGCCTCAATAGGTGGGGCCAGTGCTCCGCACTATGGCAGCCTACAACGTCATCTTACAGGATCCGCAGTCGGCACTCGTATGCAAGCAATGGCTGGGCCTGGCAGTCGCTTCCCACCCAGTTCAGCGCTCGTCGAAACTTGAGTCCCCGTATTCAGGCCAGCAGTTCATGACCGACATTGGGGTGGTACCAGCGGGACCGGGCGGTCTCGGCCTCAGGCTCTCCCACGGCCCCTGTCACCCCGGGGCCTCCAAGGCGGGCTGTGCCACTCCCAACTTGGCATTTGGTGCCAGACCCTCAGTGGCTCACAGGCTCCCTGCTTAATCTTACCCAGTCATCCAGGCTTCGCTGGTTTCCTGTCATCCCCACTCAAAGCGGTATATGTGACGGCACTGCGGTTTAAAGCCCTCTGCCTCCGGAGCCATACAGGGTTGTGGCCAACTTGTTGGCGGTCGCGGCCACGCCCCTAGGGCCCCAACACTTTACAGGTGAATCCAAATATATAAAATGAAAAAAAGCAATCTATTTTCTTCTAACTACAAAACATCTGAAAAACATCTTAGTCAGAAAGCACTGAAATTAGTTTTAACCACTCCATTGTAAGCCAACGTGATCAACGAATAAGACCTTAGCAAAATGAAATCCAATTTACAAAAGAGTATGGTTGCATATAAATGAATAGCTGAAGTACATTCCTAAGAAAAAGAGCAAAATATACATTGCAAAAGCAACTTAATAAGCAAAGCATTAAACAACCTCCCACGTCTAACACACCGTCCCTTTTCCTCCTTCATTCTTGCAAAACCCACAAAATATCATTCCATGACATGGTCACAACACTTTGAGGACCTTCCATTATGACACATATTGCTGCAGCACCCTCACCCCTCAGGGTACCTCTTTTTCTGAAAGTGACAATTAGTTATAGATTCCTTACCTTTAGAATAGATACCCCAAGGCGCCAGACTGAATCCGGAGAATTTGTTCATCAGCAGTACCCCTGCGAGTCAAAAGGTGTCATCGGTCGGGTCCGCGTTCTTCGTTGGCGTCGTGGTCACCAGGATGATGTCACGGTAGCTACTTAAATGCCGCCCTCATGCGCTTACATCGGTTCTTTCTTTTTCCGCACCAGCCAGCACAGATCCGGAGAGAGCGGTACTTCCAGTCACTTTTTTTTTCTTCACATTTTTTTAGTATCTCTTTATTAGAGTTTCATTTTCTGTTATGCTTAAACTTATTAATAAACTATGGAATAAAGGATAATGGAGAAAACATTACATCACCGTTCATACAGCAGCTGGTAGGAGAACAGTGAATGTTTCCATCAGGGTCATTAAGCGTGCCAGATGATGAGTCACACTGCAGTCACATCAATAAAGAAGATTAGTATCTTTTTGCTTAACATAAACTGTAAACAATTTGAGATCGAGTATTAGCATCGCGAGTTTATGTGGGGTTAGCCCTAAGTGATGTATCTGCCTGCACCCAAGAGCACATATTTTTTTTGTTTTTAACATATTTTTATTAAAGTTAATCATCAAACCATTGTTCAGAAGATATCAGTCATTACAGTCATATCGTAACATTACAGATTATGTAACAAGCAATATTTTTAGCTTAGCTGCAAGTGGCACTCCAAGTTTTTAACCATGCAACAGACTACTTATACCACAGGGAAGCAACCACAGCTGCACATGCTTCTTCAATTGCTGTTCATTATGGTCTCTGTAAGTTCAAGTCTGCAATGGTACCTCCTGGTCAGATTAACAGTTTTTGGAAATCACAGTTCCACTAGTTACATGTTGTGAAAGAAAAAATTCAACTTAAACCCAATTACATACCCACCCACCTCCCAGACCCGTAGACTCAGCAGAAATGCCAACAGTTTGGCAATCCAACCCAATGGAGCAAAACATAGAAATAAAATAATTATCTACCTCAATAGCCCAAAGGCGCACCAGAGGGGAGTGGGAGGGGGGAGAAACACACAAAGAATCTGTCAATACGTGTGTATATCTACAGCAATAAACTCTTCCAACATCACGTTCCATTCCATAGAGATGGGCTTCCTCCACAACCCTTGTTGTTCCTCCCTTTTTAGCTCTGCACTCTCTGCCCTTCCCCATCTCACCCCCTCACCGTGCCTCCAGTCACTTTTTGACTGACTTTTCTGTGACTTTTGTCTACACTGTTTTTTGAGTCTATCGACTCCTGGTGCACGCAGGAATGTCTAGTCATCCTCGGCCCGGCTTCAAGGCTTGCGACACCTGTCGCAAGCTGATGTCGGTCACAGACCCGCACTGCGTGTACCTGTGGTGTCTGGAGCGCAACCATGATCCCAAGTCGTGCTCCAACTGCTGGACCATGAACCTGAAGTCTTTGCGGGAGTGGTCCTGAAAGCTTCTCGAGGCCCGGCAGTCCGCTCGAGGTCCCGGTTGCGTGGGAGGTCAAGGGACCGGTCACGGAGGCACCACCACTCGTCATCGAAGTCTTCGCACTCCTCAGGTAAGTCAAAGCATAGGAAGTAATCAAAGAAGCATCGTCACTCTTTGACTTCTCCCCGTCCATCGGCTGACGCGACGAGGGATGCGGACAGTGCCCGTCCAGCGGCTCCGCATGCGGAGCCTGAAGGGTCGACTCCAAGTTTCCCTCCTTTTCCGGGGGCCGGAGCGACCCCTGCCCAGCTTCGGAGTTTCTACGAAATGATGCATGGCATTTTTGGGCAGCCCGACTCTGACGGTGCACCTTCGGGCTCCACAAACTCGGCTGGGATCCTGGGCCTTCGATGCCGGCAGTTCCGGCCTCGGCACTACAGGGTCCCCATGGATCCAGGCCTACATCAGGATCGGCATTGGTCCACCTTGTGACACCTCCCTCTGCGCCGATTCCACTGGCACCACGTCCACTTCCAATGATGGTTGGGTCCCCAGCAGGCATCGACCCCGGCCTCCACCCTGACTTGGACACGGAGCCGGACTAACATCGACCGACGCCGGATCCGGCACCGAGCGGTACTCTTGTACCTCTGTTTGACCTTAGTGTTTCCTACAGGCCAGATTGGCAACTAGAGGAGGGTGAGGAGGACTGGGAGGGGTCTGTGGACTCTTTAGCTGACCAGTTAGATGAACCGTACTGGAGAGAGGAGTTGGGGGAAGGCCAGTGGTTTGGATACCACCCCAGACCATGGCATGCTGCCTCCTCCTACCAGGGTGCTTTATACACAGTGGTATTGCATAGGGCAGCAGAGGCCCTCAACCTCGAGCTACCTACTGTGGCGGTCAGGACGAATCTCCTGACAGAGGTGCTTCAACCGGCAGTGGCCTCTTTGGAGCCCCTGCTACCTTTCAATGGAGCACTTACTGACATCCTTTTGGGCACCTGGTCCGGGCCCAACATGGGATCCTGTGGATAGGATGATTGTCCGATGCCACCGCCCAGCTCTGGGAGACCTCACTTTCCTCTCCCTACACCCCACTCCTAAGAGCTTGGTGGTCCAAGCCTCTACATCCACAGGCACATTCCCTAACTCACCACCTGCGTGGCTGGGGACGTGCGACCAACCGTCGTGGGTCTGGGGGACAGCGTGCAGGCCAGTCCACCAGCGCCCCTTCTGCAGCAGCCTCCAAAACTTCCTAGCTGACCTTTCAGGGCCACCAATCGCCAGTGTCCGGCAGGATCCTCCATCACCTTGCCAAATTGCGCACCATCACGTCGGACAGGTGGGTTTTGCAGATAGTCCGAAGGGGCTACTCCCTCCTCTTCAAAACTGCCCCTTCATCCATGCCACCTCAATACCATCACATGTCGGAGGATCATTTGGCCCTTCTCCAACAGGAAGTTACAGCACTCTTAGCCAAGGGGGCTACCGACCGAGTTCCTGCTCCAGAAGTAGGTTGTGGTTGCTATTCCCACTACTTTCTGGTGCCCAAGAAGGACAAAGGCCTGTGCCCTATCTTGGATCTCAGGAACGTCAACAGATATCTCCAGAAGAAGTTCAAAATGTTGACACTAGCTCTGGTCTTGTCTGCCCTCGACCCTGGAGACTGGATGGTAGCGTTGGACTTGCAGGACGCTTACTTTCACATCCCTGTCCTGCTGGCTCACTGGCGTTACCTGCAGTTCATGGTAGGCCACGAGCACTTTCAGTTTACCGTGCTCACCTTTGGTCTTACCAGTGCCCCTCAGGTGTTCACAAAAGTGATGGCGGTGGTCGCAGCTCATCTGCGCAGATCAGGGGTCCCAGTCTTTCCCTATCTCGATGACTGGCTATTGAAGGTGGGCTCGCCCCAGGCAGTCATCTTCCAACTCCAGACTACGGCGGACCTCCTGCATTCACTGCCGAAGTCACACCAGACTCCCTCTCAGACGCTCCTTTTCATTGAAGCGGTTCTGGACATAGCGCAGTTTCAGGCTTATCCTCCCGGGCAGCGAGTCTGGGATATACGGGGTATGATTCCGATCTTTCAGCCTCTATCCCGGGTTTCGGTCAGAATGACCCTGAGGCTGCTGGGCCTCATGGCCTCATGCATCCTGCTGGTAGATCATGCCAGGTGGCATATGCGGACTCTGCAGTGGGACCTGAAGTTCCAGTGGGCACAACATCAGGGTAATCTGTCCAATTGCGTTCAGATCTTGGTGGTCACTGCACGACAATTGCAGTGAGGCTAAAAAACCAGGATTGGGTCAACGGCAGATCCCTCTCCCTTCCCCAACCGGAGTTCACAGTGGTGACGGATGCATCACTTCTGGGGTGGGGCGGCCACATGGGAGAGGCGGAGATCAGAGGCCTCTGGTCTCCGGCGGAGTCTGGGCTCCACATCAAACTTCTGGAGCTCCGGGCGATCCGTCTTGCGCTAAAAGCATTCCTTCCTTTTATCCAGGAAAGAGCAGTGCATGTGTTCATGGACAACACCACCGCCATGTGGTACTGCAACAAACAGGGTGGGGTGGGGTCGTGGATCCTATGTCAAGAGGCTCTCCGTCTCTGGATATGGCTGGAACATCAGGGCATATCCCTGGTGGTTCAACGCCTGGCACGTTCACTGAACGCCAGGTCAGACGAACTCAGCCGCAGGTGCATGATGGATCACGAATGGCGTCTTCACCCGGAGGTGGTGCAAGGTCTCTTTCTGCAGTGGGGAGAGCCTTGGTCAGATCTATTCGCCACCAAAGAGAACGCTCAATGTCAGCAATTCTGCGCATTGGAATTTCCAAGGCGGCACTCGCTAGACGACGATTTTCATCGCGAGTGGAGTTGCGGTCTTCTATACGCTTTTCCGCCTATACCACTTCTGCCCAGAGTGCTGAAGAAGATCAAGCACGACTGGGCCCAAGTCATTCTTGTGGCTCTGAGTTGGGCATGAAGAGTCTGGTATCACATGGCCATCGATCCTCCGTTCAGACTCTTTGGGAGGATCTTCTGTTGTAGCAGCAGGGGACGGTCCTCCACTCGAACCTGTCCAGCTTCCACCTCCTTGCGTGGAGATTGAGCGGTGACATTTGACAGCCTTCAACCTTCCTCCCGAAGTCTGTGATGTTATCTTGGGAGCCAGGTGTCCCTCCGCTAAGACGGTATACGCTTTCAGATGGAACAAATTTGTGGCATGGTGCGCAGCAAAGGCTGTGGATCTCTTGTCTTCCCCTCTTTCTGAGGTTCTCTTGTTCCTCCTTTTTTTGGCCCAGCAGGGCTCCGCTCTGGGCACTCTGAAGGGCTATCTCTCAGACATTTCAGCCTTAGGCTTCCTGATCAGCCTTTTCTTTTCAAGTCCCCTGTTGTAAATCGCTTTCTTAAAGGCATTACTCATCTTTTTCCTCCTGTTCCCTTTGTAATGCCTCAGTAGGACTTGAAGTTGGTTCTTACTTATCTTATGTGTGCTCCCTTTGAGCTGCTACATAACTGTCCTCTCAGACTTCTCACTTTAAAGACTGCCTTTCTTGTTGCCATCACCTTCGCTTGCAGGGTGAGTGAAGTCCAAGCTCTTTCTTTAAAACCTCCTTTTCTGACGGTTCATCCGGACAAGGTTGTCCTTCGAACTCGACCCTCTTTTCTTTCCAAAGTGGTTACTTCTTTCCACTGGTCAAACCATCACTTTGCTCACCTTCTTTCCACCTCTGCATCCTTGTAAGGAGGAAGAAAGGCTCCACCGTCTGGATCCAAAACGTGCACTTTCATTTTATTTGGATCGTACCAAGCAATTCTGGGAGGGCGACCAACTCTTTGTTGGCTATGTGGATGCCAAAAAGGTCGGGCCGTGCACAAACGGACCATCTCTAGGTGGGTTGTTTTGTGCATTATAGTTTATTACTCTTTGGAAAAGAAGGAGCCTCCAGTGGGATTGCGTGCCCATTCCACCAGGGCGACGGCAGACACCACTGTGACATTTTTCAGGCAGCTACATGGGCCTCTCTGCACACGTTCACAAAACACTACTGCCTGGACAGCCAAGACCGGAGAGACGGCTTCTTTGGCCGTTCTGTTCTCCAGGACTTTCTGGTGTGAACTTGGTTAACAGACCCACCTCCGGGGTTGGTATTGCTGGGGTATCTATTCTAAAGGTAAGGAATCTATAACTAATTGTCTCTTTCAGATGAACAAGTTACTTACCTTCGGTAACAATATATCTGTAAGGGCCATAGATTAGTTATACATTCCTTACCGCTCCACCCATCCTCCCTGTTCTGTGAACTGACTTCTATGGTCAGGGAATCCCTTTCAGGGCCCTAGTTTTGTGCACCAGTGTCTGGCGTGGAATGTCGTGTAAAAGAACTGATGTCAGCGCGCGAGTGCGGCGTCTAAGTAGCTAGCACGAAGTCATCCCAGTGACTACGATGCCAACGATCGACGCGGAGCCGACCGTCGCCACCTTTCAACGCGCAGGGGTACTGCTGATGAAAAAATTCTCCGGATCTAGTCTGATGCCTGGGGGTAATTCTAAAGGGGTATCTATTTTAAAGGTAAGGAATCTATAACTAATCTATGTCTCTTACAGATATATAATTACAGAAGGTAAGTAACTTGTTCTTTCTGGCTGTTCCATCCAACCTTTCTAAATTCATGGCACCCTCTTCGCAGGTGATAGCATCTGAAACCTGCTTGCACTTGTGTTAATTTCCCCCCCACATATATGCCTGTTGGTGGCCAATCAAGGAGACTTCTGCGCTGATTCAAGGGCTGTCTACCCGTCTTTGGTTTCGGGTGGCTCTTTCACCCACCTAGCGAATGATCTTCACCTCTGGTCAGCTTCACCGCCACCTTCTGTAGATCAGCTGGTGTGGGATCATCTTCAGACAAACTGCACGTCCGTAAGGGAAATGAACATCATTACTTCTTCTAAATGTCAATTCGATATATTTCCACAGGTACAGTCTGTACCATATTCTGAAATTACTGAGCATATTTCATGTTCCATCAATTTTAATGGAGGCCTAGTAGCAATTTTTTATTATAGCACCTCAATCCTAAACCATTGTGTATACTTATTATAATTTATCATAATTTGTATCAGAATTGCTCATATTTCGAAATCTAACCTTTAACAAGTAATTAAAAAATAAATTTGTACCATTTTTATATCTACCATTGTTTATACTTTAATTTATTTTATTTTGTTTTGCATTGTGCATGTTGTATTTTGGATATCCCTCACATCTCTAGTATGGTAAAGGTTTATGAACATGGCTATGTTAGTTTAAGAAAACCAAGGGATACCTTCACTAATCATTGCCAACGTCTTTCTTTGGTCATAAATGTAAGCGCATTGAAGCATAGGTTAAGCGCAATATTCATATTAATACTCTGCCACTCCTAATGTGCAAGTCATGCTCTTGCACTTCCCTTGTTACAGATTGGTTCTCCAGGTTATTCTAAAAGTACCATTACTGCCTGCATAACCAGTCAAGTATGATAGTTATTGGCCCTCAACTGACATATGGATCTGGGCTGCAGGCAATGGCTCATGAGAAGGATATTGTGCAATAACTGCTATAATTGGCTATTTCCAGAATCATAATGCTATCAGCACATGAAAGTGCTGTCTCTATCACCACCACTTCTCCTGTCCATGTCAAAAGGCAGACGTCTTCTGTGAGAGCTGGAGCTGAGCCTGAACAAGTAATTCTGAACTGCATTCTGACGAATCTACTCTCAGCATTAGGATGGATGAACTAAAACTCATTATGCACCTTGGAGGTGCTGTGCTATCTGGAACCCTGCCGAAAATGCAAAGTAATTACTGTTTTGCATATGATTTCCGGGCTTCCATTGTCCTATCATTTCTCTTGATTGATTGCTTAACAACCCTGGGAAAGGTAATTTAGGTTATAGCAGTTTCTTTGCTGCATGCACGTAGTTGAATCTGTCAGTGTTTCTGAGCTGATTTCAGCCAGTCTTCTGCCATATTGCAAGCCCACACAAATAGCTTCTTTTGATTAGCATTCTCAGAGATTGGGCAGAAACTAAGATTTGTCTCAAAAATAATAAAACCCATATAGGACCATGTCTGCTTTATCTTTATCTTCTAATAACCTTCACTTAAATTATAAATCTGAGGCTTTCTTGCAGTATATTTTAAGGTATTACCGAACAGCCCATTCCTGGCCTCAAAATGTGTGCAATAAATGTCAGTAAGTGCAGGATCTGTCCACTGTGAAAATTCTGTAGTCATGCACAGTTCAAACAAAATGTGGGTTCCACGTGCAGAAACATGCTTGTGCTAATATCTATGTATGTATGTATAATTTGTATTGTGTATGAATAATTCAAATTTTCACAAAAGCACAGACTGATAAAAACCACCAATACAAAAGTACATAAAGCAAGAAGAACTATTATTCCTGATAAAAGGACATCTGTCTTTGGACGATTCAAGGAGTCTTGAATTAAAGTGAATCAGTATATATTCCACTAGCCTCTCACAATAATCCCACAGAATGTTTCCTGGTTCTCATGTAGAGACCCTTGGATTTAAAGCGGAGATCGTTGTGCAGCTTTGCGGGACCAGGCGGTTGTGGCCCCTTGTATTTTTTTTTTTTTACTCAATATCTGTTTATTGAAATTTTAACAGTATTACAGCACATTTGCAGGTTTAAAATGAGAACACCAATAGGCATTCGCATAACATTGGCAATGCACAGAGAAATGCATACAGTGAGAACATAAAAGTCATTGCGGACTGCAGGGTAAGAAGAAAGATTTTAGTATGTCAGCTGGCGGCATTTTCACCAAGTCATGAAGTCCACAGAAGGAACGTGGTGCGGTGCTCTGGTGCCAGAGGGCGCCTAAGCAACAACAAAAACAAGCATTGGCATAGCCAATCGGTCTCGCATTTGGGACCTTATAAGTGTTTAGCCATGCAACAGTTAATGTTACTGCACCAAGGATATTGTGCTGGATAACTAAACACTTAAACGGTCCCAAAGGCGAGACCTATTGGCTATGCCAATGCTTGTTAGCATTTGAGTGTGATTATAGTGATATGTGCGAAACCGTTTAGGGCCGTTCCGTCCAGAATTTGATGACCTGTGGTGTTGAAAGCACTGCTAGATAACAAGGGTATAAGAAGTCGGGAATGGGCACAAGTGAAGGGTATGACATGAAATTCCAAATGTCAAAATCATAAAATGTGTGATTTAAGATATGGATGTCGTTTAAGAACAAATGTGTTATTTTCTTGAAAGTTAAAAACAACCAATAACTGCATTGTAAATAGAGACACGAGTTTTCCATTTTTACTATAAATGCTTCCCTCTCTTTATTTTAAAAATCACAAAGAAGTAGAGGTTAAGGGTCTGATTTGCAAAGGGACTTACGTGTAGTAAAGGTACAAGTGTGGAGTCTCTGCACTCTGGGCAGCCTCTCTGTCGAGCGCACTGCAGTGAGTGCAGTGCGGAGATTCTGCCATGAGTGAAGAGACACGTAACTTTATTGCATATTAGTCCCTTTGTGATTTGAGCCCTAAGCCTTCATTTAAGGGTCTCACCATATGTTCAATCATGTCTGCTAGATCAAACGTTATGCATATAATCAGAAGCCCTAGTATTAAAACATGCCATCTTGTAATGTGCCATACATTGTCATTACCTTTTCTGTTTGCGAAAGGCACCAGTTATCGAAACTAGTAAAATAAACTTTTACTAAACTCACCTTGGTGAAACTGCAACGATTGCTGCTGCTTATTGAGGAGCATAAGGGCTGGTACCCAGCTAATGCCCCGGGCGCTCATTGAGAAAAGTGTGGGGTGACCAGCAATATAAAAGGAGAGGCAGAACGATCTAAGAGTATGAGCATAGACAAGAACAGAGGAGAGGATAGGAAAGTGGAATGAAGGGTCCCGAACACAGGAGAGGGTTGAGTAGTCGGTTACAGGACAGGCAGTCAGTGCGAAGGGAAACGCAGGGGAAACTGTTGGATGAAAGAGGCAAAGATTTGATGAAGGGAGGACGAAATGGTTACAGGGGGGGGCACAGGGTGGATTAGCTACTTTCATAAGAGGAAACGTTTGTTAGGAGGATGTTGTGTTAAATCGTAATAATGTAACTGCGCAGGGTTGAGGCGAGTGAGGACTTGAGCACTGTGGACTAATTATAGTGTTAATCTTGGAGCAGATGTAGCAGGTTGAAGTCTTGAGCAGGGAAGGATGAACAATAGAATACTGATAATTGAAGATGATGGAGAGAGTAAAGAGCTGAAGGTTTGCACAGAGCGCTTGTGGATGGTGAGGTAATGAGGTCCTGGAAATAGATAGATTTGACACCTCCTAGATCATTATGCAGTGTATGAAGGGCTTGCTTATTAACCAAGAAGTTAGCAGTGAATATGTGCTTTCGCCATTTATGTACTGCTGCCCTCATTTACTGTTATGCGCTCTTATTTCAAGTGTAATTCATGGCTGAGGCCTATCTTTGGTACAATGTGGATAACGAAGCAGTTGTATGAGCTGTAGTGCAAGACTGAAGTGAGGTCTTTATGAAGATCACGTGGAAAGCAGTGAGAGCAGTGGGGTCCTGTTTTCTACAGCAGATGGGTACATGAGAGAGCGATCTACAAGGAGGCGAACTGATTTGCATGTGAAATGTGTGATGTCAGATGGAGCGATGATGGGTTTAGATTTGGATAAAGTGTTTGAAATTAGCATAAAATTGAGTGGCTTACCTTGCTTGTGGGTGGGATTAAGGAAGGTGTCATTTGAGGAGTGATCAGACAGAAGTGGAGACACTGCCGAAAGCATTTTGGCAAGTTATGGTCACACCAGTGAAAGCAGAATCGTTTGGTGAAGGCAATAAATAGGTGTGTAGCATAATTTCCGCCAGCTGTAACTGAAAGCCATTACTATATAGTTACAGAGACGAATGCGTTTCCAGATGTTTGGAATGAAAGAGGCTTATGGTGCGAGTCCTAATGAGAAAAAATCTTGTCATCCATAATAAAACACTGACCAAGGAGAGTAAGATCACATAGGTATGCTTTACTAAGGTAATACCTAAAACAAAACAAATGTTAGATTGGTTTTGAAATAACAGTAAAATCATGAGTCTGAGTCTTAGGACCTGGAAGGCCAGTACAATCAGGAGTGAAATACGGACAGTATTGGAGCATGCTAGTATAAACTATGTACAGGATCCTTTGAGACACCTTTAAAAATACATTTTAATACAAGTAAAAGGAATAGCTCCTTTCCGCTCCTAAAGCGTCTTTTTTTTAACGCAGAACAAAATGCTGTATGGTGCTCTGTAAAACACGTTAGCGCCACCTGGTGTATTTCATGCAATACGGCCCCAGAAATGTTCTGCCAAATGCAATGGATCTCCGTCACATAAACAAAGGCAATAAAAATCAAACATCAAAGCGGCGAAAGTGAAAGTAATCGAGCAGAGCATCAAAGGGCTGGGTGAGAAGGGAGGGGGGAATGCAAGGGTCAAAGCGGCTAAAGTGAAAGAAAGCTATAGAGAAGGGAGGGGGGAGTGGGAGCAGCTGTGCACGTGCATGTGATCGTGCACTCAAGGTTTAGGCCAGCCAAAAGACTGTGGGTAGCACTTTGAAAATCCCACATACAAAATGTCTCTTTGAGCCTTTGGCTCAGCGAGACCTAAAAAACTAGCATCGGCATAGCCAATAGGTCTCGCCTTTGGGACCTCATGAGTAAAGTTTAGCTAGAGCTATTACAATGGCCGAGCTCCTACCTGCCGCTCTACATTTCGTCGGCCGTCGCGGGGGGGGGGCGATTGCCAGCACCCTCCGCCCCTCACCCTTCGATGGATGGGGTCGCTGCGGGGCAGCAAAAGCAGGGACCGCTACGGGTCAAATGTAATCCAAGAATTTTGGGGTGTAATGTTTGTAATCATTTTTCTCCCTAAAAAGCTTAGACTTTGCTTTTTTTGGGAGTGTTTTTACAACGCAAACTGAAGGAATTCGCACACTTTACATGAGCACCAGTTACATTACAAACAAAACCATTTATCTTTAGGCACGGGATATTAATTAATTTTACCAAAAGCACAAAATATAGAGCCTTCGTCAAGATTTAAACAAGGGGTTCCCAGTTTAAAATTCAGCAGACCCCTCACCTCCCTGTGCTCTATAGAGACCAGTGTTGTACAACGACCTTATAAAGGGAGCCTGGTGTTTCACTGATCTGATGACAGAGGAGAGAAAAAAATATACTACTTGTTTGGCTGCTTTGATATGAGGGCAGTGAATAAGTGGGACTGAAAAGGCGTACATAATCATTTTTTCAAAGGAGGGCCATACAGGTCAGTGCTGTCATACATTACGTGCATGTGATTTAACGTTGTGTAAGTGTAAACATGCGATGTTTGTGCAAATAAGCAAAGCCTGTCCAAATTCCAAAGTGCGGTGCTCAGCTGCGGTCCAAAACACACAGCAGGCACTGGATCATGGCCTGAGAAGTGAACTACAGTCTTTTCTGCACTTCTATGGGTGGCAGCAGAGAGAGCCCTAGGAATAGTTGATATATACCTAGAGCCACTAGAATAATAATGCAGTGGAGTACCAAATTATGCCACAGGGTTTGCTAAGTTTTGGAGCAACAAACGGCTAGTTATGGGACGTAAGGCTGCATATTTTGTGATACTATTGATTCATTATTTTGGTTTTTTAAACATTTCAACTGTCTGGGAAAGTGTTTCACCTCATTAGTACAAGTTTAACACCCAAATACAGCAAAAAAACAATAGAAACGTTACCAGTCAACCTTTGTGAAAGGCCTTCTTTGTTAAAATCTGCAGATTATGCAGCAGATGATGAATTTTGTGACAAGTACAGCAAATCCATAATTTTGCTGAAAAAGTAGCGCCCGCAGTATCTCATCATTCTGGTGGCCCTGTGTGCAGTTTATGATTCTGATGCCTCTTGACAATCGGTAACTGCTCTATCTTCTTCTCAGTGCCCATTAAAGCAGCTGTGTGCGGATCTTTCACTGTGTGCCCTTGCAATCCTCCTCTTGTCTATGGTATATGGGACCAGAGCCTGGAAGCACAACTCGATCACAGAGTCAATTCCACTCGCACTATGCAATTGCACAAGAGCGGTGTACCCCGTCTGCAATACATCAAGTGAGGCTAACTCAAAACTGGTTAAACAAGAATGCAAATGTTGCTTGTCCTCGTTTGCTTCAATCTATTTCATGCCCATAATTTTCCTTATTAAGTCAACTTGAAATGTTTGTTTGCATGTTAGGTATAGCACCATTAATGATAATGTTCAAAGCTTGTTGGTGAATCGATATCAATCAGACTCCTTGAAATCTATTTTTAGGTAGATGGAGTATGAGATCAGATGTTGACAGTGCCAAGATACACAGTGACGACCAGTCCCTTTGCAAGTAGACATGGTATGTTAAGGCAGCTAAGTTGATCCAGTCTGACAATTACCTGCCTCCCAGTTAAACTGACTCCGAATGGTCTCCAGTTTTACCTCTTCCTTCTTAGTTCGCTTATTCCTTTATTTCCATGATGCAGACGTCCATAGTGCTAACAAACTCACACAGACACACACGCACCCACAGTGCATAGCATTATATAAACATACTTTCAGCAAAACATTCCTGACGAATGTGCACATGATAGATCAGAGGGGATGTGTTATAGAAGGCAAGTTAACAAGGACTGTTTATAACATGCTTCCTGTTTTTTTTTATACATGAGAACATACATTGCTTCATGCAGTCGTGATATGTAACACTTGAAATACATCACTGAAAAGAACTGGAACATTTTGACCTGTTCTTTCAAACACTGACATTTGTTTTAGTGGTCTCAGCGAGTGACATTTTGCAAATGAATGGAACGGGTGTATACAGCTATTTTATATTCTTTCGAAAATCTATGAGTGCGGTGGAATAATAATTGCACAGAATATACATTGTGTGGTGTAATTTTGTTGACTCGCTTCTGTGACAGGCTGGGCAGGGGCGGAGCAAGGCCAGCGGAGTGCATGGTCATGTGCCCAGGAGACTCACTTGAGTGTAGTGCACTGAAAAGAATGACTGAGAGATTGCACGGTAAATGGCACGTCACCTTAGTGCCAATATTGGCCACATTCACCAGCCCTCACGCAGCAACATACAGGTAACATAAATATTCAGGCAAGACACCTTTTTGGTGAGAAAAATTGCTGCAGGTTTATTACCATACCAAATATGCCAACATGGTGGGTTATCTTACAGGCGATCCAAAGGCAAGCCACCCCTCGCGGCCTACCACCTGATGGGCAAACTTGCATTGTGACCTTAGCCAATCGGTGCTTAGCGGTTGTGGTGAGGGGATAGACCCTCCCACTTCCAGTGAACCGTTGGTCCACCTCCTTACTCACGCCCCCCCCCTATGAGTTGCGGAGCGTTCAAGCGACCCCCGGTTGTACAGGTCTCCAACCGCCCATAGGACAGACGGGGCGCCGTCGCACCTCAGGGTCCACCGCAAAGACTTCCTGGGGATATTAGGCCTCAGCACCCTGTGTGCTCCTGAAGAGGGTACCCCTGAGAACCTTTCCGCCTCTGGATCACCCTGTAACACCGCCTGCAACACAAATAAAAAGATTAGAAAATCCTTACCCCTCCCTGAGTACTCAAGGTAAGCGGTAGGGAGGGAAACAGCATCAGGGTGAGGGACAAAGAGGCCACCAGGTGGGCGGGGGAGGAACTTGTACCTCTCCCCTTCCCCCACCTCAGCCGGAAGTGACGAGCGTGACCCCGAAGGGGTCTCCAGACACTAGGCTGTTCATTGTGCCATCCTGTGGCACTAAAGGGGCCGCCCTCTTATGAGGGTCCCCTGCGGGGACGTCGTCAGTCAGCCCACATAGTGCCAATATCGGCCACACTCACCAGCCCTCACACAGCAACATACAGGTAACATAAATAATCAGACAAGATACCTTTTTGGTGGAAAAAATTGCTGCAGGTTTATTAGCATACCAAATATGCCAACATGGTGGGTTATTTTACAGGCGATCCAAAGGCTAGCCGCCCCTCGCGGCCTACCACCTGATGGGCCAACTTGCATCGTGGCCTTAGCCAATCGGTGATTAGCGGTTGTGGTGAGGGGATAGCCCCTCCCACTTCCGGTGAACCGTCGGTCTACCTCCTTACTCACGCCCCCGCCCTACGAGGGGCGGAGCGTTCAAGCGACCCCCGGTTGTACAGGTTTCCAATCGCCCGTAGGAGAGACGGGGCGCCGTCGTACCTCAGGGTCCACCGCAAAGGCTTCCTGGGGATATTAGGCCTCAGCACCCTTTGTGCTCCTGAAGAGGGTACCCCTGAGTACCTTTCCGCCTCTGGATCGCCCTGTAACTCCGCCACAGCCCTGGGTGTGGCGGCCGTCGCAGCCAGGGCCCCCACCAAGGCCGGCATTCCTACTTACATCCTTCTATTTCTAGGGCCTCTACCCTATCCAGCAAGAACAGGTCCATGCTTATACTGGACAGATGTACCCCATCGTCCTCAAAGCACCCTATGAATTTGGCTTGTAGCACCCATGTCTAATGAAGCCAAATCTCCTCTGCTCAGTGATTTTATGCATAGCGCAGATGAACCTCTTGTGTGCAGACTCCATCGCCTCCCCCGACCAAGCTCCATGCCCCAGAGCCGGGGGGTGAATTCAGACCACTAAAGTTCACCTGTCCCCAACTGATTGCTAATAGGCATCTTGTGGTCTTATTCTAGGGTGCATTACTTTGCCACATTGACCAGACAATTTCATAGTTCTTTTCGATTGATCCCTGACGAACATAGTAATGGTGTCACAACAGGTTTGAGGGAATAAGTGTATGGTGCCCATTATTATTGATTATGGAAACAGGTTTTCCCCAGTTACTTTGAGGTCCAAGAGGGGGGGAAAAGAAACAAATGTATAAGTTTTTATGCCTCTTAGCTGACCTTTCTTATTTTAAATGGTAAATACTCACAAGAATCAAAATAACAACACAAACAATTTTCCCCATAAATACAATGTCTACCCACAAATATTGCTTTTTTTTCCTTTGTTTTTTTTATTTTAGTAAAAAGCAAAAAGTTTTTTTTATGTATATCAAAAATATGTTCATATTACATTTCCTTTTTTTTGTACTTAACAGAAACTCTAAAGATGAATAAATATAAGTGAACAATGATGTGAATAGCTATTACCTTGGTGTCAAAAAACACTACTATGAACCATTGGAAGTGCCCCTCATCAAGCAAACATAAATATCTTCATTCACAACTAGCTATCTGATCTTGTGTCACAACAATCATACCATACACAAAGAAATATACACACAGGGAATTGTAAAAACACACAACTGGATAAATCTTTTTACACATTAATCTTACAAACTGTCGAGTTTTACTTTGATGACATTAACAACAGGCTGGATTTCTTTTCTCATTGGGTTATAGTTGATCCATTTAGTGCTTGTTGTCCAGTTGTGAAATAGCTGGTCTACGTACGTTTCGGTGAAAGTGTAACTATGATCACCTTCCTCAGGACCATCAAAGAGTAAAAAGGGAGAGAGGGGACTTTTATTCTGTTTGCAAAAGACGAATTGTCATTTTATGTCTTAATAGGCCTTAGATGCCGATTCTTTTAGGGCGTCTGTCATATGGGACTTGATCCAGTATCGTCCATCTTTAGAGTTTCTGTTAAGTACAAAAAAAAGGAAATGTAATATGAACATATTTTTGATATACATAAAAAAAACTTTTTGCTTTTTACTAAAATAAAAAAAACAAAGAAAAAAAAGCAATATTTGTGTGTAGACATTGTATTTATGGGGAAAATTGTTTGTGCTGTTATTTTGATTCTTGTGAGTATTTACCATTTAAAATAAGAAAGGTCAGCTAAGAGGCATAAAAACTTATACATTTGGTGCCCATTATTAGACACTGCACCAGCCGTGGCCCGTGGAGGGAGTTCCGTGGGGCGGAAAGGCGGGGCGGGGGAGGGGCAGGGTGGGTGTAGTGAAGGAGCCACTTTTGTGGTCTGACCCTCAACCACCACCATTTTGTATTGACTTAAGTGTGTTATGTTACCTTAGCCTTAATGTAGGATGGGTTTGCATATGCCTGCTTTTCTTCTGTCTTTTAGTGGAATAGTCTTTCCAAGAATAGAAGGTATGGGATGTTGAGGTGCAGTCTTGTGGGTGGTGGTGCACACCTGTTCTCAATGTTGTATACTGAGGGATTAAGTGTATAATGTTATTCGGGTTAGGTGAATTATGACTTTGACCTATTGGCTTTGACGTGGTCTAATGTCATTCTGCCTTCTGACTTTACCTTGCTTCAAACTTTTCTGTGTGCACAGTGGTGCTTGTAAGTTGTGTGGATGAGAATTATAGGTGATCCTTTGACATGGTTTTATGTCATCCTTGCTTTTCTGATTCCATCTTGCTTTGGGCCTTTGTGTGCATGGCTTAACTAACTCCATTTTCATGCTGAAGCCATTTTCTGTGCCTGCACGAAGAAGAGGGCATGTTCTGCTCTCTCCTGTTTTTCGCATTTTTCTAACTAGAGAGAACTGGTTCTTATCAGAGGAATGTACATGGTTTGACTCGTAGCCATAGCAAGGGCCTGATCAACCATTGCTGTGACCTTGGAGCAAGCTGGTACGGGCTCATGAGAACTAGGGGCGGAGCTTGCTAGAAGCTTCGCTGTCTTTGAATGTGTATTAAAAAGGGGAGTCTACACTGGCCTGGTGGAAGTTCATCCGTGGAGCAGACGTGCTGTCATGGAAGAGTAGAGGCTGGGGTCACCTCTGAGCTTTCGCCCGGTTCAAGCAATGGACTCCCCTTGAGCAAAGTGGGGTGAAATGATGGAGCATTAGGTGAGGTGTCTCTGCTACTAACTGTCTCTTGATTCGTTACTGATTCTCTCCTTTCCTTCTTATTTCTGATTCTTATATCATTGATTGTGTTTCAATCATACTATTGATATGTTAGAGTCTGCTATGTTAGGTGCATTTGGCTTACTGTGTGGTGCTATTTACTAATAAATACATCCCAGATATACCAATTTGTCTTTTCCTTGTAGCAGGAGGTGTGGACTCTTCTTGGCCAAGTATTCTGTTGTAGAAGGATGGGTGAATTCCCTTCTAGAAGGTAATTGTGTTATAGGAAGTTGGTCTAATCCTGGCAAGTGATGTGCAAAGTCTGTGTATATTTTGTTATCTTACCTTGCCTTTGGGGGAGTGTTGAAAGTTTGCCCACCTTCGGGAGTGCTGTGTATATGTTATATTCCATAAGTTTGGAACTGATATTCTCTCCCTGGGAAAGTGACGGTACATTCCTTGGTCCAGGGGAGATCTAAATTTGTCATGACATTTTTGGCGTAGTCGGTTGCAGGATCTGAACGTTGATTTAAAAGGGGAAGAAATATGTTTTTTTATTTTTTTTTAGAAATTGAAAGCAGACTCTTAGATATCAATTGATTTATTTGCATGGGGGTAGCCCATATGATGTGCTGGCTCGTGAAGTGATCTAATTGTGCTGAGTTAGAATTGGTGTGTGTGTGTTTAGGTGTGTTTTGTAAAAAGTGCTTATAAATAGCTTGCTACGTTAGGCAGAAAGGGCTGGATCCCTTTCAAGTGTTTGTTAAGGAATGCATATAAAATGTTTTCAGTTGCAAAGTGAATGTAAGATGTCAGAGCATAACTCTGAAACGTGGTACTCCCTTCTCCCGTGTGAGTGGGGCCCTCCCTCTCCCTCCCTCCCCCCTCCCCTTACCCCTTCCCTTCCCTCCCCCCAAGCCTGGAGTGATCGCCAGACCAGACGGTGGCGGCTGATGCCTGTGGCTGACCAGACTGGATGGGGTCCTCCCTTGTCAAGGAGATACAGATGCAGATATATGCCGGAGAGCATGATGGACTGCTTCTTTCCAAGCAAAGAGGGATCAGCAGAGTGTGGAACTGTTTCCTTCACGTGAGGCCGACTTTAAAGCTGTGTGTCTTTCACACAGGGAACTCCTTATGTACAAGTGAAAGTGAAGAAGAGGGAACTACAGGATGTGCTTTGCCAGAACTGTTTTATCAACGTGAAGTTCAGATGCGATGGGAGACGGCTGTGTGTTTTTTCACACAGAAGGACTGTTTTTGTTTTTAGGGATGGAGACCAATAGAGACGCATTGCTGCAATTGGCGTAGATATTTTCTGTTGCTACAATATATGAGTTTGGCAGTGGAGTTTCCAGTTTAACCATTAGAGGTATTAGGAGCATTCAAAAGCTTGATTCATTTATTTTGTGTATCCATTCAACATGTATCCAGATATCTATGAGCTATTTCTAGATGCACCTGAGTTATTGCTTCTAAATGTATTTAGAGAATGCACACTTTATTTGCTCTAAAGTGATTATCATATACTTTTGATGAGTTTTTCAGTTTTGCAATGGAGCATTTCGATAATAGTTGCTTTTTAGTCATGATTTGTTTTGAATTATGTATTTTTGTGTAGCCACTTCAACACATGAGTTGCTGTTTCAACATGTGCTTTTTAGTAGTTGTGACTTTTAATTTAGAAATGTGGTTTTAAATGGTTTTGCTTCCATTGAGATATGCAGTGCTTCAATGATAGTTTTGTTTTTCAGTTATGATATACAGTTGCTATTTGCTTTGCAATGATTTCATTTTTGCAGTTAAGAGATGCAGTGCTTCATTCACAGTTGTGCCTTTAGTTAAGGGATTTTGTTTTTGACATATGTGAATGGTGATGATCGAGGGTCATGGGGTGCAATGTAGTGAATGAGCCACTTTTGTGGTCTGACACCCTATGATGACCCTCAACCACCACCATTTTGTATTGACTTAAGTGTGTTATGTTACCTTAGCCTTAATGTAGGATGGGTTTGCATATGCCTGCTTTTCCTCTGTCTTTTAGTGGAATAGTCTTTCCAAGAATAGAAGGTATGGGATGTTGAGGTGCAGTCGTGTGGGTGGTGGTGCACACATGTGCTCAATGTTGTATACTGAGGGATTAAGTGTATAATGTTATTTAGGTTAGTTGAATTATGACTTTGACCTATTGGCTTTGACGTGGTCTAATGTCATTCTGCCTTCTGACTTTACCTTGCGCCAAACTTTTCTGTGTGCACAGTGGTGCTTGTAAGTTGTGTGGATGAGAATTATAGGTGCTCCTTTGACATGGTTTTATGTCATCCTTGCTTTTCTGATTCCATCTTGCTTTGGGCCTTTGTGTGCATGGCTTAACTAACTCCATTTTCATGCTGAAGCCATTTTCTTTGCCTGCACGAAGAAGAGGGCATGTTCTGCTCTCTCCTGTTTTTTGCATTTTTCTAACTAGAGAGAACTGGTTATTATCAGAGGAATGTACATGGTTTGACTCGTAGCCATAGCAAGGGCCTGATCAACCATTGCTGTGACCTTGGAGCAAGCTGGTACGGGCTCTCATGAGAACTAGGGGCGGAGCTTGCTAGAAGCTTCGCTGTCTTTGAATGTGTATTAAAAAGGGGAGTCTACACTGGCCTGGTGGAAGTTCATCCGTGGAGCAGATGTGCTGTCACGGAAGAGTAGAGGCTGGTGTCACCTCTGAGCTTTCGCCCGGTTCAAGTAATGGACTCCCCTTGAGCAAAGTGGGGTGAAATGATGGAGCATTAGGTGAGGTGTCTCTGCTACTAACTGTCTCTTGATTCTTTACTGATTCTCTCCTTTCCTTCTTATTTCTGGTTCTTATATCATTGATTGTTTTTCAATCATACTATTGATATGTTAGAGTCTGCTATGTTAGGTGCATTTGGCTTACTGTGTGGTGCTATTTACTAATAAATTCATCCCAGATATACCAATTCGTCTTTTCCTTGTAGCAGGAGGTGTGGACTCTTCTTGACCAAGTATTCTGTTGTAGAAGGATGGGTGAATTCCCTTCTAGCAGGTAATTGTGTTATAGGAAGTTGGTCTAATCCTGGCAAGTGATGTGCAAAGTCTGTGTATATATTGTTTTCTTGCCTTGCCTTTGGGGGAGTGTTGAAAGTTTGCCCACCTTAGGAAGTGCTGTGTGTATGTTATAATCCATAAGTTTGGAACTGATATTCTCTCCCTGGGAAAGTGACGGTACATTCCTTGGTCCAGGGGAGATCTAAATTTGTCATTACATTTTGGGGTTCTAAAAACCGGAATATGGATAATTGCAGGTAAGTAAACAATAAAATAAATAAAACTAATTTCGTTGCGCGCCCTTCATCGCAAAATGCGATGCAGCGCGCGCTACGAAATTTGTTTTATTTATTTTACTGTTTACTTACCTGCAATTATCCACATTCCGTTTTTTAGACCCCCCACCCTGCCCCTCCCCCGCCCTGCCTTTCCGCCCCACGGAACTCCCTCCACGGGCCGCGGCTGCACTGCACCCTTTTGTGAAGTGACAACTTACGCAGCCTACTCCGCTTGCTGAACCTTCGACTGGTCACAGATGCCCGGTCCCTGCTATCCACCTGTGACCCTTGATACTCACACCAGTAGTGGTGTCGGACTACCAGATTCTGTGTCACATGTTTCGCTGTAGTCCCTTTGGTGGATCCGCTGGGACCCTTCTGTATCCCTGCAAATGCTGTGTCACGCACTACGGCCCTTTAATTCCCTTGCCCGTCCCTCAAAGACACCTGACAGCCTGATGCCCCCCGCAGCTTTGGTGAAGGGTTTTGGGCTCAGCACACCCAGTCTGTGTTTCTAACATTTATCTTCCTAGAGGCGCTAGTTAGTTTGAGTGGCTATCCCTGTCCTGGCAAGGCATGTCAATGGCCATTCCCCCCTTTTGGTGACTATCCTGCCATGGGATATGTGACATAATCATGGGTGTCCTTGTGTACCTGCCGTGTAAGAGGGGGAACAACATGAACGAATACTTGCCCCTTCTTGAGCAGCAGGAAAGGCAAAACAATCCTTCTTAATCATTGTAGCCAAATATGCTCTGACCCCATGTTCCCCTCAGCTTATTGCACCGCAACCCACATGTTAGCTGGCAGCTTCCGCAAATGCCTGGCTCCCTGGCTCTAGGGCGGGTCTTTTTGTCTGTCCTGGATGGTCTCGAGGATCCATCTCTTGGTGCATACTTGCAACCCTTAACATTATCACATTAGTTGGACAAGCCCACTGCCTGGCCGCAAGCTTAGCTAATGTTGGCAACGTTGGTGTTATGTCGTCTATGGTGTTTGGCTTCCCTTTGCTCCAGGGGAGAGCAGCCCTGTCTGGCGGTGTGTGTACTGAAGGAGATGTGTCCTGGAAGTACCATTGATATGAGTTCAAATGTCACTACTTCGGAGTACTTGGTGTGTTTAATAAAATTAATAACAGGTCCAACCCATCACTCGGGCATTCCTCGCTTACTTAGGCATGTTGGATTGACGGAATTCCGTGAAATATGTAAGCTATCTCCCTAGGCATACCCTCTCTTTAACACAGTTTTTTTCTGTTTAGGCATGTCACTAATTGTCTCCATCATGCGTTTAAGGCCAGTTTGAGTTCTGCTTAGGCAACATCCCTTCTAACACACCGTGTTGAGTAACTACTCATGTTTATCTCTTTTACAAGTCGTCCCCGTTTGCCTGGCACTCGTTGGACCCAAGGAAGCTTTTAACTAGCACCCTATACGAATGTATATACATGTTGCGCAACTAGGGGAACTATTACTTCCTCACTACGTACTTCCCGGCATGTAAATACTGCAAAAGGTATCCCTGCTTTAGTACCTGAATAACCACTAAATAAATACTGTCTAGGTAAAAGCTTACCAGTGCACCTAGCCAAGGGTCCTCCACTGCGTGTCAACCCCTGTTGTTGAGTTTTTGACTGTTGATTTTGCCTGCCCACAACCTGACCCATCAAGTACAACCAGCCAACCAATCGCCTACATGGCCATTAACGTGCCAACATGTGTCCAATGAGATTAAACAAGTTAGAGGCTTTATTGTATCAGCCAGACCTGAAGTGGAGCCAGAGCTGAATGGTCTTAGTGGGGTCAGACTGGAGGAGGTATGTGTGGCTAATGCAGGCCCAAAATCTGTGCAAATTGATAATGCATCACCATAGTGCCAACAAACCTGAGTATAAGAAACTGGCGATGCTGTGATACAACTTATGTAAATATCTCAGCGTGGGCCAGAATGTAGGCGGTATATGTGTGGCTTATTCAGGCCCAACTGATCTGCAGGGCTACCCAGCTCGCTCAGGCAATGTGCTCAATATTGCCTGGTATTTAGCCGCTATGTCATTGCCTCCCTATATTTACTACAAAAGGAGCACTACACCTACAACAAGCCCATCTGTTGGCTTAGTCAATGCTTCTTAGTTGGATAAGATAAATAAGCCACAATTATAGCTTTCTTGCATAGCCAACCGGGAGCTAGTCGCCCCCATCCATGGCTGCCAAGGTTTCAACTGTTATGTGTGACATTTCAATCATTTCAGTGCACTAAGAGTGACATTTAAAAGACTATGAATGACACTTTTCTTGCTAGCAATCAAACAATGAAGATGAGGGAGACATACCGATATCAGTAATTACGCCCATTTGACCAACAAGAAACTCTAAGAAGACCAAGGTTTAAGGCTGCTTTTGTGAGATATTCCCTAGCTTGGAGTGTGCACGTGTGAGACAGTAACATATATACGATACTTTGGGAGTCAAAGTGCCTGGTATGGTATGAGACTGACGTAGCTCATATGGAGCAGAGTATCACAAATATACACAGTCAGTCTGAACAGCCTGGTACAGTAAGTACAGGAGATGGGCGCATGCAAACTACAAGCCTTGCGCGATGTACACACCTTGCGCTGAGGGGGGAACCGGCTCGTGCTGGCTTCGCCTCATACTGAGCACGCCACTCACTGACCCATGGTGCCATCATCAAGCTGCACCCCAAAGACCCCCCAAGCAGCAGCTGCACCTAGAGAGAGCACTGCCCTCCTGTACCTGGGGACGGTAGGCCCAAATCTGCCCCTCTCGAGCACAGGACACCAACCAGGCGAACAGCCCCAATATGGCTTTGGTCTAGTAGTATACTAAAAATGCAACGATTCTGGACAGGTGGCGCATGTGCTTGCGAAGAACACAGTCCCTTATCAAATTGGCGCCAACCAAGTACAAGTCTCTTTTTATTCTTCTCAACCTGTGAGATCAAAACTAACACCAACGGTCGCACTACCGACCCACAGCGCTCTGATTACTGAACCCAGTATGCCTCCCTGCAAAGCTTCACCATGCGCCACTTGGGCCATGTGTTCCACCCTTACAACATCACTAAAAGGTTTCTTTTAGATCTAAACAGAACCTCCTATATGCCAGTTGGTAGAGTCACCTATTATTTTCATTACTATTAGTGAGCTGCTGCTGTGTTACCGTATTGCAAACACGTCACCAACCTCAAATATTGTATGGAAACACATTTAGAAATTTGAAGAGTTGAAACGCAACCCGCCCCCCCACTCGCTCGCATCGCCAACTGCGCTGCAGGGGGGGGGACTTGCCTCAGCATTATGGTGTTGCCCCGTGCATTGTCATCACATTATGGGGCCGGTTTCAGGGTCCTCGGCCATGCCGTTGTGGGACCTCATCTCATGCATTTTAAGCCAGGCTCCCCCGTGAGGTTTAGCTTGTAGGCCGTGGGGGGAGCCCGGGGGTTGGGAGCGGAGGTGTGCAGGGGAGGTCACTCCATCGCCTCTGGTGCCCCCTCCCTCGCACATGAAAATCACGCAAGGTCCAGCTAAGGCCGGGTGGGTTTCGTAGGCCTCCCCGGAGTCAGCCGAGCCCTGCCCCCCTCCCCATGGACTTTGTCAGGAGCCAAAGGTAGGTAGGGAGGAGGTACATGCACCGATGTGGGAGCGTGTCACCTCGCCAGGGAGGGGGGGGCGTTTTAAGTTGGAGGCCTCGGGGCAACCTCCACACGCTGTGCAGGCCCCGTGGAGCTTGCGACACACAACGGGCTGCTGAAACCTCCGAAGTGAAACCCCCCAAACAGATCCTGCATAGAAACTCGCATAGAAGCCTCATGCGGCCTGGTGGTGCCGGAGCACCCCCTTGCCAGGCGAAATGCTGTGGGGGACCGGCAGAGGGTCCATGTTGGCGGAGAGAACTTTTCACACAAGGCCGCGGACTGCATTAGTCGAGCCTGGCTGCGGGACCCCCTAAGTGCACGAAACAACCCCCAGTCGCAAAGGTGACCTCACGAGTGCCGAACCGGGGAAAGAGAGTCAAGGTCCCACCTTGCCCCTGCAGTGGGACCCCGATGGTGGTGGGGGGGGGGGGGTTTGTGCCGCGGGCAGGCTACTAACCTGGTGGGCCTCGGCAGCACAATCACAAACAACCAGCACAACGTCAGAGTGAGGGACAAAGAGGCCGCCAGCTGAGCCGGGGAGGAACTTATACCTCTCCCCTTCCCCCACCTCGGCCGGAAGTGACGAGCGTGACCCCGAAGGGGTCTCCGGACACTAGGCTGTCCAGTGTGCCATCCTGTGGCACTAAAGGGGCACCCTCTTATGAGGGTCCCCTGCGGTGGCGGCGTCGGTCAGCCCACAAAATATCATATCGTTTCTACATCTAAACAACCCTAATATGAATCGGGTCATTTAGGACGACTCTTTAAATTGAAAGTAAAGCGGAAGTGCCTGAAAAAGTGAGCAAAAGAAGGCACATTCTGATCTCCTCAGCCCACGAAGCGGGACGGCCCTGCAAGCCTGGCAATCCCGGTTACCACAAAAAAAGTTTGGCGACTCACAGTTTTACTCATGACTGCCGCTCACTTCCGTGCCTGTTCACAAAATCTCGGCCATTAATTATTATCACAATCTTGAGGTACATTGCCAAACCGGCAGAATTAAAGAGAGCCGACTCACAGCCTCGGCTCCCCTTTCCTTCCCCTGATCAGAGAGCCGTGAACGACAGTTCAAACAAGCACTGATGAGCTTCAATGCCCAGAGAGAAGGGGCCCTCGCGTGCTGTGCGAGGAGGAGGAGGATGGCTATCCAAAGCAATCCCTTGGTGAAATCGCCTCAACTGAAACAGGCCCCCAAAGGAGGGATTGTTGAGAGGAATGAAACAATAGAAGGCTAGCATTGCGGATTGGCACAAGAAAGAAACAATGGCATAGTGCCAATATCGGCAACACTCCCCATCCCCCATACAGCAATCTCCTTGAGAAATAAACAGACAAGACACATTATTTGTGGAGACAATTGCTGCAGGTTTATTTGCATAACAAATATGCCAACATGGTGGGTTATCTTACGGGCGATCCCAGGGCAGGCAGTCCCTCGCCGCCTGCCCACCTGATGAGCCAAATTACACCGTGGCCACAGCCAATCGGTGTTTGCCAGATTTGGGGGAGGGGATAACCCCTCCCACCGATGGACCGCCAGTCCACCTCATTACTCACGCCCCCAGAAAGGGGCGGAGCATTCCAGGCAACCCCCGGTTTCTCAGGTCCACAACTGCCCATAGAACTAACGGGGCTCCGTCGCTCCTCCAGGATCCAACGCGAGGACCTCCCTGGGGATATTTGGCCTTTGCACTCTTGTTGTGCTCCTGCAGTGGGTACCCTTCTGTACCTTATAGCCTCTGGATTGCCCTGTAACTCCACCACAGCTCTGGGTGTGGCCACCGTCACAACCAGGGCCCCCCACCAAGATAGGCATCTTTACCTACACCCTGCTGACCCTCTGGACAAGTGCATCCCAAACTCTAAAAACTCCCTGTGGATTTTTGCATGCAGCAGGCCATGCCTGATCACCCAAACCCCCTTTGTTCAGTGACTCTGCGCCTGGCACTGTAAACTCTCTTGGCAGATGTTCCCGCGGCAACCCCTGACCGGTCCCTCACCACATTAACAGTGGCGTTATCTCTGGCCATCATAACACACATGCCCACAATCTGGTTGCTTAACTAACACCAGGGGGGTTTCATTTCTGGCAGCCTTGCCCTCCGACCCAGGAAAGTCAAGTCATTGCCTCCCAGGTGTATAGCCAAAATTGTTGGGAGGGGAGACACCCCCCCTAGTCTGTGTCGCAGCCTCTACAGCATGCTGTTCCAGCGCATGCCTGGGACCCCCACTCACAGGACGCGCGGAAGTCCCTCCCCCCAGACCATTGCTCCTGGCAACTTGAAGAAATGCTAGGTTGCAAAAACCCCCTTTGTTGAGCACTGCACACCATTCTATACAACTAAACCAGCTTGCACATATTTGCCTCATAACACTGCACCTCAACAAATCTCATGTGCCTCACAGGGGTGCCTATAGTATATACTAAGGGTGGGCGTAGTTCGCGAAGTAGCACTTCGCGAAGCTACGCAAATTGAAGTTCGCACTACGCGAGCTACGCGTAGCACTTCGCGAACTGCGAAGTAACATGTTCGCACTGTGCAAGATGTTGTTTTCAATGATTGCACAGTGCGGACAAGCAACCGGCACTGTGCAATCATTGAAAATGGCAT
Organism: Triturus cristatus; assembly: GCF_964204655.1. Taxonomy (NCBI): domain Eukaryota; kingdom Metazoa; phylum Chordata; class Amphibia; order Caudata; family Salamandridae; genus Triturus; species Triturus cristatus. The sequence goes on from NC_140586.1 coordinate 722,768,308, forward strand.
CTTGCACAGTGCGAGCTGTAGTTTTCTGCTGCTCGAGTAGATTTTTACTCGAGCTGCAGCTTTCTCAACGCGAACTGGTAGTTTCTCATCGCGAGCGGTCGCGAGCATACGCGACCCCTCGCAATGAGAAACCTGAACTTCTCGCGTTGGGAATCTCGCCGGGAGGTTTATTTTCCATGCTCGCGATCGCGAACAAGGAAAAAGTCTCGCCAGGATGTCATTTTGCTTGCTCGCGGTCGCCAACTTGACGTCGAGGACCGCGAGCAAGCAAAAAATGACCGCAGCACTACGCAACACTACGCTACGCGTGTTCGCACTGTGCTACGTGCAGTTCGCGTAGCGCGAAGTAGCGCGAACTTCGCAAACTACGCGAGCGTAGCGTAGTGCTTCGCCCAGGCCTAGTATATACACCATTCGCCTGTACATAAAACACTTAACCTGTCATCCGGCCACTCCCCTGGGTGGCTGTTGACGGATGTACCTTTTAACACATTGGGATTCACCTCGTCCCACCTGCATGATGCGCTCCACTGACAAGCCTGCCTAGAATGCTGGGCTTGCTGTCCCTGCAAAAGAGTGCGTGCAAAGTTGCCTGCCAGGACACGCAAAGCCTGACATTTAATCATGCCTTCCATACCCGTTCAACCCCAAAATGGTAAGGGGCGTGCTGTGAGCATGAACCAGAGAGTACCCCTCTCCCTAAGGGCCAGGTAAGAAGCGACGAGACCCACTGGGCCATACATCTATCTCCCAGCTGGGTGTGACAGAATACCCTTCAGCCAAGCCTGGTCGGCATGTGCCCTTCTCCCTACCCCTTGTAAGGGAGCACCACATCCGCCCGTCTTCCTAGGCCAAAATTGGGACATTAGTCCCCTTGTTGGCTGACTGCTCCCAAGGATATTTTGCTTAACTGAAGCAACCTGTATCATGCCGCTGCGGATCGGAGGACATGGAGTAAACCTATGGTCAGTGTACCTGTACCCTCTTAACTATAAAAGCAAAATGTGCTCTGATAGTAGTCCGTCTTTGTGATCCTAACCCTCCATTCCAAAACTATTAGAGTACCAGCACCAGTGGTGTAGCTAGAGCTTCTGGTGCCCGGGGCTATCCCTCAGATTGCCCCCCATGGCAGGTAGGGGGGGGGGTGGGGGGATGCTGGGTAAAAATAACGGTAAGCACATGAAAGAGGTTCAAGAGACATGTGGTATAACTGCTAAAAGTTACCTCGATCATGAAAGTTACATGCACATACATGACACGGGCCAAGGCCACACAGTTGAATACACCGGCAGTACAAAGACATAACATTGATGGGCGGAATGCAGAACAAATCAAAACATTCACCCCCAGTCCATGGATCTTGGGTTAAATCCATCATTCTTTTGCTCACCATGCCACCCCAGTTTAGACTTGGTCATATGCAAATCAAGACTGATTGGCATAGGGAGCAGAAAAAGGATTTAGGCCCAGATCTCTGTACTGGGGTGAATGTATGACATTGTTCTGTATTCTGTCCATCAATTGTTATTTTTGCAATAATACTATACAAGTACAGAGGTATCAAGTTTGACTTGTTTCCAACCTCTAGCATATTTAACCAAAAAAAAATGACCAGAGTCCTATATGCGGTAAATTGAGTTGATCTGAATAGATGTTATTACACCTTAAACCTATACCTCCTTGGGTGGAGATCTCAGCACATAAAACAAAGAAGTAGTAGAGGTAGAGGTCTCCACACATGGGTTTGTGAATTGCATTTTGTAGTATGAGAGTAGTACTACTGTACTGATTCTAATGGTTCTACTGAATGCAGTTTCTGAATTTTACTCGAACAGTCTCTGATGTCTTGCCAATTTGCCACTACGGAGAGGGGCCATATTGGGTTGTGCCTGCTCCCCTTTGATTTTTGCCCTAATGTGGGACCCATTTGCAAAAGAGATGGGGAAAGGATTTGGGGTTGAAGGACTTTTACGGACCAAAGCCTGTTGCATCGCAATATGTTAATCACATACTCGTTTAGTCCTGGACAGGTATTGCCTGCTGTCTTCTATCAGATTGAGGAATTAGACTTAGAATTGGGTATGTTAATTAAAAGATGAAAGTTTGCCTTAAAAGTCTGCTTTATGTCCCTTACCTGGGTGCAGATTTGATGATCTGTCTGATCTTTTAAACAGGGTCTCCAGTGAATCCTTCAAATAGTCTGGGTTAACAATATGTTTAAATCCTATGAAATTGAAATCCCTATTCCAAGTTTAAGTGATAACTTCAAATAACTTCCGCAATGTGGAGCTTTTCTGGATCTTCCAAATGAAACTATGAAATATTAATCAAAGAAAAAGCTGCTGAATAGTTGTTTACATCTCTAACAAACAAATCAAAAGATTCACAATTGCTGATGTCAATAATAATTAAATTTGATTATCATATTTCTCACTGTCTAATGAAGAAATTATTAAACATCCTAATTACCAGCTCCAGAAACTAAACCAATTGAGGATTAGCTGGTTTCTCCTTTTATAGTTGCAGCGCTAGCAATCACTAATGGTGTGGGTGATTTGTAGCTAAAGTGGAATTCAACTACAGGTAAAAAATCCTGATGAACATGATTGTCAGTTATATTGAGAAGGAGTCATGCAACGGCAAAACCTACATGAATTCAGGATAATCCATGAGTATCTCGTCTCTGCAGGTCATTGGAAATCCTTGGATTTAACTTTCATCTGATTGGCTAGTATATCCCCCTGAAGGGCAAATATTAAATAGTTTCATTCCAGTTCTTCTCCATGTTGAGGGGTTTTAATGCTCTGTTAAGAGACTTAGGTCAAGGATGGCTGGGCGTGTCTTTTAGCGTTAACATTTCTGCCGACAATAAAGATGTTCTAGTGTGGCCTATAATTTTTGAAAGAAGGTGGCAAAAAATCTGATTCCATATCTCAAGTTTGTTTCACTTGGTGTGTCAAAATGGATAAGTTGAACAAAGTTCTAAAGGAAGCTTTGTAGATGGTACAAGTGAGCACAGAGCTGCCATCTAGAAGCCTTCCCCCGGTGAGCCTGGTTCCTGTACATCAGCAGGAGGGGATTACTGCACTCTACTTCCAGGGTGGGTTCCAATGTGGCCCTGAACCACCTGACCTGGTGCTTTCCGGTCATGGCCCTTTATTACTAATCCTGGAATGGGGTAGACTCTTTACTTGTATGCTATTGTACCAAGGTACGCCTTTAACGTGTCAAAGAAAATTTCCTTACATGCTAATCTGAGTCTGAAAAGGCTTGTTGACAAAAGTAATACTCTGAATCACAGAATCAAGGGTCCACCTGTAGGCAACCTGGACAGAGGTTTCTACTATTGATCACATTATCATTTTTCTCACAAATAATTACGAGCATGAGAATGCAAGGGTGACCTCAACATGTATCAAAAACGGAAACATGTTTTGGCAGAGCAAGCTATTCACCTATTTCACGTCTCAAATGCCAAACGCAGTTTCTCCCTCTTGCCCTATATTATTTAAAGAACTAAAGTCGCTTCACTGTTGATGAATCTGTTCACTTCCGGTTCAATTCCACTTCTACAGTATTCTAAAGTACCATAGGCAAAACGCCAGCCGTCCTATTAATTGCTATGATCCCACTTTGGTAACAAGTAAAATGGGAAAATACCCTTGTTTCCAGTAAAGGTTAAGATAAATCAGTCTGTAAGGCAACTCGTGCTCATGTAAAGCGCTCTGATACTGATAGTTCGTGCTATATAAAACTACAAAAAAAAAGAGAAGAGGCATTGCAGGCTCAGGCTAGGATGTAAATCAGGAAGAGAGCGAAGACAGTTAAAATAACACCAGCAACTCAAGTGCGTTTAAAGTTTTTCACAAAAACGAATCTGCTTGTTGTTGGAGCGAATATTTAGCTTACCTCTCCTGTAGACTCCATAGTGGTGGCAGGGCCCCTACCATAGGGGCTCTGCAAATCGCCCAGCAGTCCCCTGCTGAGACTCCACTTTGAAAAAAGAGCGTGTGGTGGTGGCGCGCGTCACTGCTGCATTTTAGCAGCATTGCGCAGGGGCTGGAAAAAAATGATACCCAGGGCCGTCATTTGTAGCGCTTTCACGTGCTACAAGATTGATGGCCCTGGGAACCACATACACGGTATGCCACACAACGCACCACCACCACTTGCTAGGTGGTGCGTGCGTGCACTGCAGCCGGTGCGCTTTCACTAACATAACTGCACGTCACGTGTGCAGACAGTGCTCCGACCTCAGCAACAGATTCACCGCCGTACATGTGGGGGAGGTGTCAGTGTCCCCAATTAAATCATAAACACCATCGCCATGTGCCACCAGGGTCGTGCCACCACCCCCAAAATAGTGCTGCCTGGGGCGGACCGCCCCCCCTAGCTACGCCTCTGACCAGCACCCTTTTGGGAATGATAAACTCACGGCCCAGCTGACAGACTAGAGCCTATTCGTACTCGGTCTAAAAGACCCGACCGACACCTCAAACCCTGACAAGATGAGGCCTGCTAACCTGCCCCCACTCTGTGGAAACAACAACCTGTGCAATATTCGGGAAAGCTGCCACCCAGAAAACCCTCCCCGGCACACGGGGGTCATGCAGTCGCTCCTTGGCCTGAAACTAACCACATTCACTTATGGATGAAGTCAAAGGACCCATCCCTCAGCGCATGCTTGCAACCTGTCCCCTGCATCACCCTAGTCAGAGAGAACGACTGCAGGGCCCATGCCGAGCAAATCGTCCCCATATGCTGGCCCAGGTCCCCCCCCTCACGTGAGTAGCCCATGGCCAGACTCCTCCTGCCGCATACCAGAATGTAGGCCTGCGTGTGGAAAAGCTACTGGAGTGGGGGTAGCAATCAAGCGGTTTGCCTGCCCTTTCTAAGTATGTGAATGCTCAAAGTCCAATAACTTGCAGCCTTTGTTATTTGTGCTGTAGCCCTCCCAGCGCCAGTGGCATTTTTCTAAGAGCCGGGTGGTTGAACCTTTGGGCATGTTGGAGCTGAAGAGGGAGGTGCCAGGCTGAGAGAAACCCCACGGGGGGGGACCATGACCGGGAGGTAGAACCCCGGCCCCCGCAGTGTGTGCTGTAATCGCTGAGCCAGCAGAAACAGGGAATAAGAGGTTGTGCTCTGCTGACCGAGTTCCATCTCAGTTTAACTACGGCTAGAAGCAGGACGATATGTAGCCGACCAGCGCACCCACCCTGGTATGGACTACCCAGCACCCAAATTGGAAGTAATACTGGGATGCCAGAGAGGAAAAGCAGGTTGCTTTGCTACACTTTGTCTGCAAGTGTCCTATCTCCAGTGTACCCTGCACAAAAGGGCACCTTGCACTACATGTGGACCGGGCATCCCTGTGTTGTCCATGCGAGCTATGTTAGTTCATCCCGTCCACAAGCATTGAGGTAACCCTGGTTGTGTACAACCCCAACCTGTAATTGCATGCCCCACACCCGAAGGTATCTTGGCTCTGGATGACAGGTGTCTGTTACTGAACTAGGTGATATACGCCCCTCATTGGTACACAGCCTGACTGACGCTGCAGGGCCCTTCCCTCCCTGGACATCTCCCCAGGCAGCACAACTCAGTTCAGCTCCCGGGTAACGCAGACAGATACCATGCCAGATAATTAAAGACACAAATGATCAGTTCACTCCCTAATCACCATAAGAACGAGCTCACCTGACAGCTTAAATATTTCGCTTCCGGGACACTGATTTCTGCCTTATAACCCGCACCAAATCCAGCCCCCTCTTACAAAGAGGACCCCGACCCCACGGAAGGGTAACCTCATCTTATGATGCAGTACCTATGGGATGTCCCAGAGGTGTGAGAAATTGGCATGCAGGTGTATTGCAGGTAACTGGAGTATGTAATATTGCAGGTATAGCAAGACCATACTGACCCAAGATGGACTCCCATCAGGGTTTGAGCTTTGGCGATGATGCAGTAATGGATATTTTAGACAGGACGCCTTCTTTACTAGGGGCTGATGGCAATGCAGCAACGGGTTCACAGTCTGTTGACTGGACGGCATTAACACACTTGAAGAGGGAATGGCTCAAGATTACTTTGCATGGGGCACTCATGACAGAATACCTGCGGGCTAACATCGCACCCGCAGGTCTAATTGTCAACAACTTTCCTAGATTATTTCTAGAGGATGCCACCTTTAAGAAGGAATGGTCCCTAGTTGCGTGGAAATGCACTAGGGACTGGTTAGTCTTGATTATCAATACCGCGAGAAGATTGGCTGACGCCATCCTCGTGAGAATTCAAATTGCTGAAGGGGCATTAAAAACAGCTATACAGATAACGGCTTACAAAACCAGACTGGCCGAGATCAATGCCGAAATTGCCGATAACAAAGACTATCTAATGAAACAGAAAATAACCAAATTGCAGAAAGATATACAGAAATTCGACAAGGAAAGGGTTTACCCATATTTGAAAGCTGACTACACCTCTGACAAAACGAGCTACTCCTCTGATGATACTTCAGATAGGAGAGACTCCAGCGATAGCAACTCCAGCACCAATAGTTGGGGGAGTAACAACTCTAGGAAAAACCAACGGAACAACAGGTTCTACAATGGTCCTCCCTTCCATGGCCCCCCCATGTTCCAAGGCCCACCACCACCACTACCATTCTGGCAATTTCCCCAATACCAACATTGCCCCCCTCAGTTCTTTAATGGTAATAACCAACCTTTTTTAGGCAGAGGCTGGGGCAGAGGAAGAGGGCGCAACAGAAGAGGCGCACAGAAGCAGGTCCACTGGCAGGAACCACCGACCAGCGGCATGGACACCAGGAGCAGAACGAAGGACAAGAGGAACCAGTAGTGAATCTTTCACACAGGATCCTCACAGCTCCCGAAAAATCACTGCTACAAAAAGGTCTTGGTTTTGTCCCCACTCCAAGGGTCGACAGGTTCAGGGATCATTGTGAAATTCACAACCTGTTTCGTAAAATACGTCTCAAATCCTTTTTCCAGGACCAACCTCATAATGAGGAAAGTGATGCTGGATTGAGAAACCCTTCCACATTCACTCCACAGAATAACATGGTTCCCGTGGAGATTCTCACTTTTGAAAAAGCGGTCATGAAAGAACTAAACTTACCTCACAGGGAGGCACCTTTACATAATTTGACTAAACACGAAACCCTGCTCTTGAATAACCTCTCTGAGGATACCTCCATCACCATCAAACAGGCAGACAAGGGTGGGGCTATCGTGATCCAGTCCACCACGGATTATGAGATAGAATGCAGACGCCAACTCACCAACGAGAGATATTACACTCCCATAGCGTCTGATCCGACCCCCTGTCTTAAGACCACCATTTCCACCATGGTTCATGAAGCTGAAGCCAATGGTTGGATTACCCATAAAGAGGCAGAGTTTCTGGTAACTCGGGAACCTAGGGTCCCCTTCTTCTACACCCTTCCGAAGATCCACAAGGGCACGACCCCAGTCCCAGGACGACCAATCGTATCTGGCATTGGCTCGCTTCTCGAACCATTGTCCAAGTTCTGCGATCACTTTTTACAACCTTTGGTACGAGACACACCTTCATTCATTAAAGACACCACCGACGTCCTTAAAATCATTGATGACTTCCCAGACACTGGTGTCATTGACTATCTTGTAACCTTAGACGTGGAGGCCCTCTATACAAACATCCCCCAGAGGGCCACCTTGGCAGTTATTGAGTCAACATTACGGGCACTCGATTGGTCATCACCCACACCAGTCACATTTATTGTTGATTGTGCTACCTTGGCTTTAACTGAGAATTTTTTTGAATTCAACAGACAATTGTACCATCAAAGCCAAGGCACATCTATGGGTAGTACCTTTGCTCCCAGTGTAGCGTGTCTTTACATGGCAGATTTTGAGAAAAATGTGATCTTGAATACTTCCAATCCTTTCTATGACAACATCTCCCTTTGGAAACGATTTATAGACGATATACTCGTCTTCTGGCACGGTACACACACTGAGTGTGTGAATTTCATACAATGGATTAATGAGCAAAATGAGTTCCTCAGATTCTCTCACACTATATCAGAGCACTCAATACCGTTTTTGGACTTGAACATCACACTACTCAATGGCACCCTCACCACCACACTGTACAAAAAACCCACTGACCGCAATAGTCTACTGCGTTACGACAGCCACCATCCCAAAACATTGAGGGATAACTTGCCCTTCGGGCAATTCCTACGCATTAGACGCAATTGCACTAGGGTATCGGACTACAACACAGAGGCTAGAATACTATCAACTAACCTGATGGCCAGGGGCTATCCCACTAGATGTGTCCACAACTCTATGAAAAGGGCTAAGAACAACCCACGTGAGACACTCCTAGAAACACACACCAAACCTGAAACTGACATCTTGACCTGTGTCACTTCCTTCACATCTGATTCCACTAGGATTAGAAAGATCATCTTGAGCAACTGGGGGATTTTAGACACGGGCAATCTCAACATACCCAAACCTAGATTTGCCTACAAACGCACACAGAACATCAAGGACCTATTGGTTCACACTAGACCTAGATCGAATACCATCGGTTCACAAAGGACAATATGGGAGTTACCCCCAGTCAGGGGCCACTTCCCTTGTGGCTCTTGTGTAGTGTGCAAATTGACGATCACCTGTAAGGACATCACTTTTAAGAATGATTTTCACTGGACATTGAACAGACATACCAATTGCAACACAAAAAACTGCATCTGTATGATCAGATGTCCTTGCGAGTTGGTGTACATAGGCATGACTACCCGCATGGTCAAGACTAGGATAACGGAACACAAGAGCAACATACGATGTCAGAGAGTGACTACTAAACTTTACACTCATTTCAAAGAAATGCAACATCAGACTGACACTATCAGCTGGGTGGTCTTAGAAGCACACCCACAGATCTCTCAGAATGCATTGTTCAAACTAGAACAAAGATGGGTCCTTAGGTTATCTTCACATTTGACTGGCTTGAATGATGATATCCCATGGTCTGCACTCATTGGCTGAGTTTCTCCCTGTTAGGGCTTGAACCCCCTCTATAACTGGTTGTGTTTTACATCCCACACGATCGTCCAGATAGGTCATGTGACCTTTGCCCCTGACCACACACTCCCTCTTGGCTTTGGGGACATTGGTGCATTGCTTAAAAGTATACCAGATTCCATATAGATCTCTCTGGTACTTCTGTCCACCTGTATTGCATAGATATAACAACTGTATTTTATTTATTTTAATTTGTTACCCTCTTTTTCCTCGTTGTTTGTCTGTTTCTCCAAGCGGATCATTACCGTTTTGGTTTCTTATTTCCACCCACGGGTTATATCCCCAAAGGTCTAATGTTACCTTTACACTGTAGCATGGCCCCCGTGACTGCTTCCTCTAACCTAGTCTCCATCCTGATTCCATTTGGGTTGTTGGTTTTAATTCACCACTTCCTGCATACCTCTCACTTCATTACCCCGTTCCATCATGGCTACCCGTTCCTTATGAATCTCCACCTATGGGGAACTACTCCCGCGGTCACGGGTTGAAACCGGATTTTGATAGGCGGTTTCCCTGCCTGTTCCAAGATGGCTACACTGAGGACAATTCCTCCGCCAATGGGGTTGGGGCACCCGGGATCACGTGACGCCATCCGCAACTTCCGGGGTCCTTATCTGGCTCACACTTGCTCACTCCGTTACCCATCCCAGGTCCGGCGGCAGGGGTAGGTCTTTGAGCACGAGCGTCAACGAACGCAGGTGAGTGGAGCGTGTTTTTCACTTCCCCGACATCCACATATTTTCCGAGGTGAGTCTCCTTTTACGGAGGGGTCTTTTGGCGCCTCTTTAACTTCAATGACACCATGGGCGCCACCGTCCTGTTCTGACCCATCCGCTACCAGGGGCTACGGCGGTTCCCGCTATGTCTACGAGGTTTTCATTACATTATGGATATCCAGCACTCTAACCATTTGTGCGATGACACGCCTGAGCCCCTGAGTATGAGGGCCACCATGGCTGCACACCAGACCGCCCATGGGAGTACATTATGAGATTTTAGGCTGCCTTTACCTACCGGAACTTCACTCACCCCTTTGGATTCATGGGATGACTACGTTATGCACGGGTTTTGCGTTTTCAGGTTTTTTAATATCCTCCTTCCCGGTTTTTATCCCAGGACCCACGTTGGAGTCCTTTTTATCCGCCGGACACTGCTGCAAGATTGCCTTGCCAGCACAATAGGTGAGTTCTTCACCTCTCCCCTTGTCTCCTTCCACAGTCCTGTCTTTGGTTTTGCCTCCTCACAAGTGACCTTTCACTATCCACTTGGGAGTATGTCCCCAGCAGTCTCTTGATGATCGTAGCTTACTTTGTTTTATGTGTACAATTTATCATGTGGTATATTGTCATGTGTTCTTTTCTGTTTTCCATTTTTTCTTAGGTTACTTCTGAGCACCTCTTAGGTATGTAGTATTCACACACCTTCGTTGTAGATAGTTCCTATTTTTTCTGATCCTGATGAATTGCCGTGACCAATTACTGGCTATTTAGGCAAGAAACATGTTGATCTTCCTGAGTGTAGGGCATACATAACTAGCGACATAACCACTAGTGGCTATACTCACCTCATTTTTTCACTTATTTTAATTAGGCTGTTTACCACTTTAATAAATATTTTTCCGTGGACAAACAGTACCTATTTTAATTCTTTCACCACATCTACACATTCTAGGGCCCCTTACCCCCACAGCACCCTTCGGCAGGAACAGAAGATCCCCGCCAAAGAGCCCTATTATTGGGAGCCCGTCAGGAATTGCAGCGCCGACCTGACGAGGGGCAGGCTCAAATGATGAAGCATGACACCTAGCTTGCTGGGTGTGTGAGAGCCCTAGTTCCAACAAAGGGTTTCCCCCCACCCCCGTGACATATGACAGTCCCACTGATAATATAACCTTCTTCACCTTTATATATTTTTTTCTGACCAGAGGAACTTTGTACTCTTTTTGTATTACTAGGTATAGCGCTATGCCATGTTTTCCAAAAACGCGCATGTGAGAAGTTGGCCTGGCATATGCTGGTCACTAGTTAAAGTGGCCACCTTGCATCAGTCCAAATCGACTCTTATGGTAGATAGGTTTAAGACAACCTTTTAAAGAAAGCTATCCTAGTGGTAGCTGTGGAGAGCAGCCTTCAGGCTAAGTCTCTAAGGAATGTAAAGCAGCTTGTTTTACCTTATAATCTCTTGAATTACCAAATGAAAGGACACCACAAAGGTATATATATAAAATATATATGTATTTATTTCTAGACACACTCTACTAATCTCTTTATGAGATTAGAAGTCAGGAACATATGCACAAATCAATGTTTCACAACAAATTAAGCACTTATATGGCTGGTGCCCTGGGGGCGTACCAGACCATATACTAAAAAAGAGGTATAAGAAGAACGACTTGAGAAGGGAGAAGGCCTAAGGTCTTCAGAAGCGCTGGGGCCTCACTAATCCACCCAAGGCAGGTAAGTAAAGGACCCACGGGAGACGCATGCAGTGTGAGAACACAGCCGCGGACCCCAATAGACTTCAATGGAGCAAGTCGCGGTTGGAATTTTAAAGTTTTAGGGTACTTCTGGAGAGTCTACAAGCAAGTCACTTACAGGGTAAGTAGTTCGAGAGCCAAAACACACAGGAGGACCGGAGTGCATGAGTTACCTCACCCAGGGAAGCCGGTTGCATAGGTATCTTTTGGTGTCGGGTCGCGGCGTCGATTTCAATGGGAGCCAAAGAAGACTTGCTACTTGTGAAGACAGAAGAAGTGTCCAGTGAAATCCAAGTCTGGATTCTGAAGAAGGAAGACCTGAAAGCAGAAGGGACAGTGTTCAAAGTCACTTGCCAGTGACCCGGGGCCAGGAAGATGGATGCCCACAGTAGTCGGGTAATTTCAGGTGATCACGGGTGTCTTGACTCTTCAGCCACGAGGTCCAGGAGGTGTCGATGATGACCAGGAGCTGGATTCGGAGTGTCCCATGAAGTCTGCACCTTACTGAGGTGTTGGCAACCGGATTGGAGCCAACAAGCCTTGGCAACAGCAAGTCTCGTGGAATGTGAAGAAAGTCAGCGGTGCAGACCAGCAAGGTCTGAGGGACTCACCCAGCAAAGGTAAGTCATGGCAAGCCTGGAGCCACCAGGTGAGCCCTTTGGTTTGATGAAAAAGTCTTCAGGGGACCCACAAGCTAACCAGCAAGGGATCGCAAAGATGCCTCAGGAGGATTCACTTCACAGGAGCCCACGGTCACACGGGACGAAGTAAGCCTCTGATTTTCAGTGGAAATACTGCTGGAGGCTCGGACCACACGTGGTCCGATGCACAAGTTCATAGAACGTCGTGAAGGGGTTGCACTCGACAATAGTGCACAGTACCCGGGTATTGCTGTTTCTCATCACTCGTGGGGTCCACTCTCCTCAGGTTTGCTGGGGACTCACAATGGCCATCAAGAAGTCAGGAAATCCACATCTGGGGCTGCAGGGACTTCAGACTCCGGCGAGAGTGGGAAAGTTTACGACCATTAATGCAAAGTTTTGGTGCCTGCCAAGCAGGGGAGTCACTCCTTGACTTCAAGGGAGATTCTTCAGTCTTCCAAAGGTAGTTTAACGTCGAAGGTCCAGGATTCTTCTTGTAGAGCGTTGTCCTGCAGGTAATACCATGTTAATGTTCCCTGCTTGACACAAACCACAGGGCTGCTTGAGCACCGCCAACACCGTAGGGGGTTGTGACGTCTAAAAATTGCCAACCGCACAATACACTGAGGATCCTTGCACAATGCCCACTATTAACACAATATTGCCAACTGCAGTATACTGATCTTGTCAATATAGAGCTTGCTAGGCGACCAATCTGCCATACTTGGAGCGTAGGACAAAGCTGGCCAAATTAGGTGTGTTATTTCCCCCACAAGAGCGGCACGCGAAATGGGTCTAGTCCCTCAATCTGAGGAGCACTCGTGACCCGACAAAAGGCCGTGTCCCACACAGTAACAGGTATTGCTTTGTCGTCTCCTGCGCGGAATCTTTTAAAACAATTGAACAGTGATTATATGACTGCCCTGCATCCAACTCTTTGCGTTACAAAAATCTTGTAACAACGCGTGCTATGGCCATTGTAACTGGAGAAACCCCTGTTGCGGTGCCCTCTGTTGGCCTGTACACCTCCACAAGCCGAGCTGAAATGGCTGCAGAGACACAACCTTGTTCGAGTTCCCCTACCCTCAAATACATTCGACATTCATTGTTAAACATTGGTAGAATAGAACAACAGTGGACCCGTATCCTCGGGTGGCCAAAATTACCTTGCATATATTTACTGCTCATCTAGAGACTGTGGGGCCGTGCCTGGTGGCCAACGTGCCCTGAAACACAACTTGCGATATTCCTTGTAAACTCAAATAGTTTACAGTCCCGTGCCGTCCCGTCCGGAAGCCCAACTGCAGCGCTGTGTGTACTTTTACTAAACTCCAAACCATTTAGCATCATGCTTAATGGATGAAATTTATTGCCTTACAAAAGCCATGCTGCCACGCCACTATTCGTGCACCGGCTAATTGGCGAATACTGTTTTCCCCGAACTACCAAGCCTTTGAATCATGGTTGCTCATTCAATTCCCGTGGTACCCCCGATACGTCTAAATGCACACCACGTGCGAATTGGCCGCCATTTTAATTTTGTCGCATGTACATCTGCCAAATTTACCTGTGACCTTGTTATTCGTAGCGCCACACTGTCCTTACTCGCGCTACCACATCCTTGCAAACAAGTTCCTTGTTTCACCTAACGTCGGCATGCGGGAACCCCATCGTGAACAACACCCACCACAACCCACAAACTAACTTGGCTTAATTTGCGGTTGGCCAGTGCTACAAGATGAACATTTTTACTGTAACGCTGCGTGTTTTGCGCTAACCTGTACATGAGCAACGCAAGTACCAAGTTCAAATAAACATCAGCATGGGGGACACATGTTACCTTTTCATACCTAACACACGATATGACTCGTTAATCATCCGTTTGGCAAGTGAGCACACGTTCATCAATTTTAGAGCTCACGATGCGTCTAACTAAACACCAAGTAACCAAGCGCTGCGGACAGCCTAGCGAACGCTGCCAACGCCGACTGTACATTTCTTTATATTCGAGGGCGATATGTCACCCATTATCGTTGTACACCCTGGCCCGCAAAGGACCGAACCTGCGACCTTGTTAACCGGAGTGCTAAACTCTAATCGCTCGGGCTATGACGTACCTGTGACAAAACAATAACTCCGTTTTCCCATGTGCATAAAACAAACGTCTCAGTCCGTTAGCACCTGAGAACGACGTTATTAAATTAATAAACAAACCATCGAATGGGCGTCCTAGGGATGGTTGCTGTAACCGCCTCACCTGCAACCACAGCCCCCCCACCGTGCCCCTGAAAGCCTGCCGCGGCCACTCAGTGAGCTGCGAACCAGCCCTGGACCTTGGGCTGGCCCCCATAGTACCCCCAGGGGCACCCCGCTTTCCCCCCTCCCCCCAAATTAGGTTACCCAAAGAAGACACAAGAAACAGTTGTAAGTGGGTAACAAATGCTGCAGGATTTATTACATAATTCCAGGATATGTAATAGGTGGGTTATCTTACGGGCGATCCAAGGGCAGGCGGCCATCTACTTCACCTGCCCCGCCTGATGAGCCGGGCAGCACGGGAACGACCCGCAAGTGCTGCCCCCCAAGTGATTCTTTTTTCGATCACGTGCCGTTGGTAGTTCTACTCACGCCCCCCTTCTCGGGGCGGAGCGTCGCATAGCAAACCCCCGGTTGTTCAGGCCCACAACCGCCCGCAGGCCTAGCGGGGCGCCGACCGGCTTCCGGGACCTCTCTGGAGGCTCCTCGTTTTGGCTCAGGCACCACGTGGTGCCGCGCAGAGGTACCCTTTGTACCGGCCTGCTTCCAGATCGCCCTGTAACTCCGCCTGCAACGAAAAGGAAAACATGAAAACGTTCAGCAAAAAACCCCACCCCACCACACCTACGCCGGGTAAGCGGTAGGGAGGGTAAAAGGCGAGGTGGGCGACAAAGAGGTCGCCAGTGAGGGTGGGGGAAGGCTAAATAGCCTTCCCCTCACACCTGGGCCCGGAAGTGACGCGCATTGCGCGTCACTTCCGGCCCCCGACACGGAGGGGGGCAACAGTCAGGATCCCTGCCCCCGCCCCCCCCGAAGGAGGAAGTGGGGAGGGGTGACCGGGGCCCCGGGGCCACTAAGGCGCCGACCGCCGAGTGGCCCCCTGCGGGGGCCGCGGTCAGCGGCATAGTACCCCCAGGGGCACCCCGCTTTCCCCCCTCCCCCCAAATTAGGTTACCCAAAGAAGACACAAGAAACAGTTGTAAGTGGGTAACAAATGCTGCAGGATTTATTACATAATTCCAGGATATGTAATAGGTGGGTTATCTTACGGGCGATCCAAGGGCAGGCGGCCATCTACTTCACCTGCCCCGCCTGATGAGCCGGGCAGCACGGGAACGACCCGCAAGTGCTGCCCCCCAAGTGATTCTTTTTTCGATCACGTGCCGTTGGTAGTTCTACTCACGCCCCCCTTCTCGGGGCGGAGCGTCGCATAGCAAACCCCCGGTTGTTCAGGCCCACAACCGCCCGCAGGCCTAGCGGGGCGCCGACCGGCTTCCGGGACCTCTCTGGAGGCTCCTCGTTTTGGCTCAGGCACCACGTGGTGCCGCGCAGAGGTACCCTTTGTACCGGCCTGCTTCCAGATCGCCCTGTAACTCCGCCACAGCCCTGGAGGCGGCTAACCGTCGCAGCCAGGGCCCCCCACCAACCTAGCTCTTTACCTGCACCCTCTATTCACCAATGCTTCGCTTAAATCCAATAAAAACAGGTCCATGCCTATTTGGGAGAGGTGTACTCCATCCAAGTCGAAGTACCCCTTTACATTCCCCCGAATCATCTCATGGCGAATAAAGCCCAAACCCCTTTGGGATGTGAACTTACGCATTGCTCCATTAATGCGCCTCCTGGAGTGCTCTACCGCTTCTAAGGATTTAGCTCCCCGCCAAGACCTGCGGGGGATGATCTCCGACCACACGATCTCACACTCGCCCAGACGCTTGCAGATTTCCCCTAAGTCTCTTTTCATGGCTAATAACAGCAATCGTCTCCCTACGGTAACAAGGTTGTTTCCACCCAGGTGTATCACCAACAGGTGGGGCAAGGTGGACCCGTGTGCTCTTAGTCTCTGCTCGATCTTATTCCTGAGTTCGAACCATCTCATCCCCGGCACCCCCATCCATTCCACTTCAGTCTGGGGGAAGTGTCGCATCCAATTCCGGTGCGATGCCCATTGGGCCGCCCGGGCGACAAATGAATGCCCGATCACCCACACCACTCGTCCTAATAAAGAGGAGACATGGTGTACGCACAAGTTATTTAATCAGAAAGGGTGATTTCAACGATACACACTATAAAATCACAAACACATTACTAAAAGCTGCCTCATGGGCGAACATATATCTTATAGCAATCAGATTCCCAACGCCCCAATTTCTTCACCTGAGCGGCCTCTAATCCCGCCAGGTGAGCGGCGGTGGCAGCGCCTATGCGGAAGGAGTGGCTGGAATACCTTCTGTCCGGCCGGGCGAGCCCCGCCTTGGCTAAGCTGGCCCTGATTACCTGCTCGAACTGGTATCTAGTTACGGGGGTACAATTTGAATGCAACAGAAGATAACCAGGGCCGGGCGGTCTGTACTCCAACAACGCCTTTACCCATTGTACTGGGCAGAACCTGGGGTCACCTAGGGGCTGAAGAACCACCCTGATCCCCCGCCCCGCCTGGTCAGTCTTGGACTTGCGTAAATGAATGGTCAGTGACCCGGAAATGGACACATCTGAAATTGCCAGCGCATCCCCTGAAAAGTCGACCTTGGACCTAGCCACTAACTCGCTGACTCTGAATGCCCCAAAAAATGCTAAGCAGAACGTGGCTGAAAACAGCGTGGCCTCGTAATGAGAGTAGGTGACTAGCTCGAGAGCCCCTAGCATGCCTTTCAGGATTTCGAAATCAATGGGGGCCCGATTATCAGGGGCCCTGGGCTCCTCCCTAGCCCAGCCCTTCAAGGCGGCCCGGATGGGATAGGAGTTAGTGGGATCCGCCCCGCCAGACAACTTGGTGTCGTGGCTTACGGCCGCCAAGTGGCAGCCTACCCATGAACGGCTTTTCCCCTGTCCCCTAGCCCACACCAGAAATGCTCGGACCTGGGACACCAACGCAGCCCCTGAAGTACCCAGCGCTACAGAAGTTGCTCTGAATGTTGCCATGTGGGCGCTGTCACGCTTTCTGGTACCTGGGGCCAGAGCTCTTTCTCCCATCTCCTTCAGGCTCAGTCCCACTGCAGGATCCTCCATAGATGGTCCGGGAATGGGGTCATCTGCGCTCTCGCCCGCGGCCAGGCCTCCCTGAATCGGAGCCACTGAAAACGAGAAAGAGCGTCAGCTGCCACATTTTGAATACCCTCAATGTGCCTGGCTTTAAACTCGACATTGATGCGCAGGCATGCCCGGACCAACTCCCTTAGTAAGCGCAGCACCAGCCGGCACCTAGCGGACTGGTTGTTAATTGCCTGAACAACCGCCATGTTGTCAGACCAAAATACCACCTTCCTATCTGACAACGCCGCCGGCCATAGGTGTAGTGCAACAACAATCGGGAAGAGCTCCAGAACAGTCACATTTTTGGTGATCCTATGCCTGCGCCAAACATTGGGCCATCCCTGCGCGCACCATTCCTCGCCCAAGATAGCCCCGAAACCTTCCCTGCCTGAGGCATCTGTGAAAAGACAAAGTTCCTGACTATCAATCCAGGGCTGCTTCCAAATAACCGTCCCATTAAAGCAGGCTAGGAATTCGCTCCATACCACCAGATCCTGCTTCAGACCTGTCCCCAGCTTGACCCAGTGATGTTTCTTTTTTATACCAGCGGTCGCCCTTGCTAACCTGCGTGCAAAGACCCTCCCCATGGGTATGACCTTTACCGCAAAATTCAGGGTCCCTAGCAGGCATTGGATTTCACCCAGAGTAGCCTTGTCCCTACCCAGTAGATCGCAGATCTCCTGACGCAAGGCCTGTACCTTATCCGCAGGGAGTCGGGACACGCCCTTTACCGTGTCCAACTCGATGCCCAAGAATACCAAAACCTGCGCCGGACCCTCGGTCTTACCAGGAGCTAAAGGTACGCCCAAGTGTCCTGCCAATTCCTTGAAACATTGCAGCGCCCGTGCACAATCTTGCGAGTCAGCTCCCCCGATGAACAGGAAATCATCCACGTAGTGGGTCACTCCCTCAATGCCATACCTGTTTGTTAAGGCCCACTGTAGGAAGGAGCTGAACGCCTCAAAGTACGCACAAGACACCGAGCAACCCATGGGCATACACCTATCATAAAAGACCTGGTCCCCCCACTTGAAGCCCAGAAGGTGTTGGCTGTCCGGGTGTACTGGCAGGAGCCTGAAGGCCGATTCGATATCAGACTTGGCCAACCAGGCTCCCTTCCCTGCCCTCCTGATCATGTCGACTGCCAGGTCTAGGGAGCAGTAAGACACTGAGCATCTACCTTCGTCAAGCCAGGAATTCACGGAGTCCCCTTTAGGGTGTGATAGGTTATGAATAAGACGGAAAGCCCCTGGCTCCTTTTTTGGTACCACCCCCAGGGGAGAAATCACAAAGTGGGGCATAGGGGGTGAGGAAAAAGGGCCCGCCACCCTGCCCAAAGACACCTCCTTCGCTATTTTATCCCGCACTACCTCCGGGTGCTCCCTAGCCGATTTCTGATTCTCCGCATCCCTGCTCACTAAGGGGCCTTGATAAGGAATGCGGAAACCGTCTAAGAAGCCCTCAGAAATGAGGGACCCTTCCCTGCTAGTGTATCCGCGGAGGGCGCTGAGGAGGTTCTTTACGCTGATGGGAGAGGGCCCTTTCACATGGTCGTGTGGGGCAAGGGCATGCGCGCTAGCAGATGTGTTCGCGGGGGGCCAAAGCGCGGGAGGGGGAACCCCCCCGGGGCTACTTGCTCGAGGAAGGCTTGTCGGGAGTGTCGCGCTTGGAGCATGCAGTGGCGGCATGGGGGGCCCCGCACACACTGCAATTGTGTGAGAAACGGCATGTTTTGTCCCAGGAGCAGAACCCTGCATTAAAGAGCCTGCAGGTCCCAGAAGACCGTGCCCGAAAGCCAGGCCTGCGACCCCCCCCACGACCGCCCCGAAAGGACTTCCTGTTCTGCCATTTCCTCTCCTGTTTATCCTCTTTCTCTTTGCTCTTTACACCGCTCTCTGTACCTGACTTCGTCGTAGACCCCTCAGTATGCTTGCCCATGTGTTTTACCCATAAACGGACCTCCAACTGGTCCCACTCAAGATCTGGGCAGATTGCTCTCTGTCTACGGAAGTCACAGTCGCACGGGAACGACACGCAAGTGCTGCCCCCCAAGTGATTCTTTTTTCGATCACGTGCCGTTGGTAGTTCTACTCACGCCCCCCTTCTCGGGGCGGAGCGTCGCATAGCAAACCCCCGGTTGTTCAGGCCCACAACCGCCCGCAGGCCTAGCGGGGCGCCGACCGGCTTCCGGGACCTCTCTGGAGGCTCCTCGTTTTGGCTCAGGCACCACGTGGTGCCGCGCAGAGGTACCCTTTGTACCGGCCTGCTTCCAGATCGCCCTGTAACTCCGCCTGCAACGAAAAGGAAAACATGAAAACGTTCAGCAAAAAACCCCACCCCACCACACCTACGCCGGGTAAGCGGTAGGGAGGGTAAAAGGCGAGGTGGGCGACAAAGAGGTCGCCAGTGAGGGTGGGGGAAGGCTAAATAGCCTTCCCCTCACACCTGGGCCCGGAAGTGACGCGCATTGCGCGTCACTTCCGGCCCCCGACACGGAGGGGGGCAACAGTCAGGATCCCTGCCCCCGCCCCCCCCGAAGGAGGAAGTGGGGAGGGGTGACCGGGGCCCCGGGGCCACTAAGGCGCCGACCGCCGAGTGGCCCCCTGCGGGGGCCGCGGTCAGCGGCAAACATGCGCACCAATCTGGACCGGTCCCCATTGGGGAAGGTGGGTGCGCAAAACAACCGTAGGACACCCCACGTGCCGATACACATACCCACTCTGTCTCAGGACCCAAGGACAGACACGGAAACAAACGCCCAGCCTTCCACCCCACCGAGAGGACAGAAGGCCCACACCCACATGCCGGTGTAGAAAGGACACTGAACCGAAATACAGCAAAAAGCTTTATTCAAAACAGCCCCACACAGGTGCGGAGTGAACGTCTTGACAGGATAATGACAGTTGACAGTTGGGGACAGGGAACCCCAGGGCAGGTGGAATGTTGTGGCAACCGATGGGAGGGGAGGAGAACAGGGATGCTCTCGCGCAGGAGAGCTCCTGAGCATCGGCTGCCACGCGCTAGTTACAGCCTGTGATATGATCGTGTAACAGTAAAGCATCATAACAGCCGGCAGGGGCCAATCACAAAGTATGGCCCAAGGAGCCCTCCCATTCCCAAAACTCACCGCGACTGACACCATTCGGTCCCGGAAACGCGCTTTAGAACCTTCGGAACCTATTTTGAGTCATGGAAATAAAGAAAGGGCCTGTCGTGGAGCCCATTGACACCGGAGAACGAAGGAATGCCTCTGCATTGCCACCGGGGCTATGCTTGTTCGAGGGAGCAGCTCTTCGCCTCATGGCATCGCCTGCAAAACCAAGCAGCCACTCATTGCGGCGACTAACAGCCCATCTTCGTCCAAATAAGCCACAACACTGGTGTCAGCGCGCACATACCCACTGAGGGCCGCTTGCCACCTGCACCCATTACTGCCTAACCCATTCACCGCGTATTTCTCCATTTCTTCCATGCCTCTCACACCTATAGGCATAGGATATAATGGGATTTATATTACGACAGACGAGATATAAACCCTTCCGCCAAGATCTAAATCAGGCCCTAACTCTTCTTTTAATATTCCAAACTCCAGCCGGATCTGGGCTCGCTGTATGTATCCAGGTAACTGAAATATTCTTTTGTAGGTTGCTGTTTGGAATTTATCCAACATGGGCTCCAATTTTGAAGAAAAGCCATGTCGACCATAAGAGATTGTTGGTATTAATGTAGCCTTAACGACTCTCATTATGACTTCAGCCGATGGCCTGTACAGTTTTGCTTTTAGTTTCCAAATGGCAAATATTAGGCTTTGTGCTTTCTTCTCCAGAGCTCAAATGTGAGTGTACGCAGTGCTGTTACCACATAGCCAAACCCCCAAATAGTTGTGTGTTGTGTGTACTCTAATCTTGCGGGCCCAGCTTCCAAACTTTCTTTGTTTTATCCCTGAGTTTCCCAAAGACTGAGTTTAGTTATATTTGTATTTGCCACCAACCCGTTGCTTTGATTGTATGTATGCAATTTCATTGAGGAATCGCTGAATACCTATTGTAGTTTGGTCCAAGATGACTAGAAAGTCTGCATATTGTATTAAATGGATTTTGTGTGAGCTGATCTTCGCAGGGACTGACTTGGCCTTTGCAATTGCGCTCCCAGATCTGAAGTATACACATTGAATTGTAGCAGTACCAATATGCAGCCTTGTTTGATGCCCCTATTTGTGTGGATTTCTTGCAATACCCTGTTCCCTTAGCCGAGTTTAACTTGCACCTATGTATCCGAGCAGAGAGAAACAATTTCTTTTAGAAGGGTTTGGAGAATGCCTCAGTCTGACAGTTTTCCTCCATAATATTTGTCTATCCACTCTTTCAAAAGCTGCAGAATAGTCCACAAAGCACACCCGTTTTGGAGGTTGGTTGGCAACAACATTGTCAATTGTCAAGGCACTTTGCCTAAACCCCGTCTGGCAGTACGGTATTAGATTTTCTTCTTCCACCCAATCTTCCCGTTCCTTTAACAGGACTCTTGCGTAGGCCTCTCAGTAAGATTTTACCCTAATATGTGCATAATGAGCATCGTGGGCAGTTGAAACAGTCCCTAGCCCTCCCTTTTCTCCGCATTTTGAGTGACACCTATACATTCCACGTGCGTTCCGAGATTTGACTATTAGTCACTATCGATATGATAACGATCTGTTATCTTACACCGATATTTGAGTATACCTAGGTGCACATTTTTTCACATTTTGGCACCTGAGGTAGATCTAGTGGCACTCATTTGTCCTTCGAGCACAACAGTTCTTAACTCCTGAGTTGTAGAGCACGATTTTGCGACAAACATTGATATTTCTTTTTATGTTTTGTCTTTCTGTTTGTTTGTCTCTTTGTATCGTCAGAGTAAACTCGTTCCTCTCCCCTTAACAATTAACATTAACTGGCGGAGTTTTCACTATCAAGTTTTTTTGATTTTCACATTAGTAGCCCACGGTAGGGTGGACCTTAGAGTGTTCATACCACCGGGGCTCTGCACATCCACTCTGGTCCTGAAGAATGCCCGATTAACACTCATAGAGGCAGAAACATGTTGACCGCCGCGGAGTGAACCAGGTCTTTTATTTTTTTGACCCTCACTCCCTTTTATTCTTTTCCAATTAAGCAAAATTATTAAAGTTTTATTTTTTGACTCAATTGGAGATTTTAAATTCACTTTCCCCACACAAAAAACCCCGCTCCGCAGTAACCTGGCGTTGCAGCACACTGGGATGACATTCGGTCGTCCCAGTGGAAGCCCAATGATGAAGCATGTCACCAACCAGGTTGGCGAGTGAGGGCTTTTAATACCAACTGGGTATTCTTCCATAGAGGTCTACTTTCTTTCCGTGAACATACCGGTTTATATGGAAATTGTGGACCTGTGCTCTTTTGACTACAGTACTGTTTTGACTACAGTGCCCTTTGTTTTGATTTACTGTACACTGGCTTTGTTGATTTTGGATAATCTACTGAGGGGACTAGCCGTGTAGATCCCTTCCTCTCTTGTTGATTTTTGATAGTTCAGCAGCGCATAGCTGTGAGAGACCGTTTGTTTCTCTTTCCCCCCCTTACCTTAGGCGGTGGTTCTTTCTATTTTCCCGGGATTTCATCATCCCTCCTTTACCCAGACAGTATGGCCTCCCTTGGTCTTACTTTCTCAGACTCTGAGGTGGATGCTATCCTAGCACGCCCCTCACTATTTGCGGACCCTTCCATATCGCAAACAGTAACATATGCTAGCGAATGGGAACAACTCTCTGAGTTGAAGAAAAATCGGATTCGCACAATTCTGCATGGCACTATCCTAACGGAGTACCTACGGACTAATACAGCCCCAAGGGGCCTACTAGTAACCAACGCTCCACGTATCTTTCTGGAGGATGCCACCTTCAGAAAAGACTGGGCAATGATAGCATGGCATTGCACTCGAGACTGGTTAGTCCTAATCATAAAAACAGCCGTCCGACTGTCCGAGGCAATTATGATTGAGATTACCCAGACAGAGACACAATTTAAAACCACACTCACTGGTTTTAAAAAACGACTTGATGAACTGAATAAAGACATCAACGAGTATAAAGAAAATCTCACACAGAGCAAGGTGAATCAATTTCAGAAAGATCTGAAAAAATTTGAATTTAATAAAATCTACCCTTATGCTGACCCTGCCTTTGTGGCCATACGTAGAACTGAAACCAACTCCTACGGGACAGATGATGACTCCTCTAATAGTAGTGGTTCTAGTAATAACAGTTTCAGACAAACCAGAAGAGGCAGACAAAGAGGAAGAACACGCCTCCTTCCTAGTCAAGCACCTTGGGCAAACTTTCCCCCACAACAAGGTGCTATGGGCCCACATCCCATGCAATTCCATTATCCGTTCGGCCCACATATGGGTTGGAACCCTGGATATGCGTCCCCAATGTACCCTCCTAATCCCTTTTCACAGCCCCCTTTTTTAGAGAGGGGCCAAAGGGGAAAAGGTCGGCGGAGAGGGACCAATCAAAGAGTACACTGGGTACAAGACGACCCAGTGGGCAACCACACCCGGAGCAAACAAGCTCAGGAACAGTTGGCCTCGGGACCGAGCACTTCAACAGCCTGATCGTCAATCTGTCGAACAAAACACTGACAGACCAAGAGAGATCTGTTTTGGAAAAGGGACTGGGTTTTGTTCCATCAGCCCGCCCCGACAAATTCCGCCTTCACTGCGAACTTGCAGCATTTTTCAGGAAGTTGAAACTAAAAGCTTTCTTTGAAGGCCGTGTCACAGATGAAGCTGACATGGACGTAGGGGACACCCCCCTACGCCCACCATCGACCTTTAACCCCCCTCCACATACCATTCCTGTGGAAATTACGACCTTTGAACGAGCAGTGTTTGCCGAAATTGAGCATACAGTCATCCCCACTACTTTTAAGAACTTGAGGGCAGATGAATACAGAGCCATCACCTCTCTCCGTGCGGACCCCAATCTCACCATAAAACCTGCAGATAAGGGGGGCGCAGTCGTACTACTGAATACTACCGACTACGACCAAGAGTGTCTCCGATTGTTAAACGACCGTCGGAACTATACACCACTCCTCAATGATCCATCTGATGAGCTTAAGGGTGAGATCCTGAGTGTGGTTGAAGATGCACAGACACAAGGTGTCATCACCAGGGCTGAAGCACGTTTCCTCACTGAAGGCCCGGGGAATATCCCATATTTCTACACACTTCCTAAAATCCATAAAGAGAGAGTCCCTCCCCCTGGACGTCCCATAGTCTCGGGGATCGGCTCTCTCTTGGAACCCCTATCACGGTTCTGTGACCACTTCCTGAAACCCTTGGTCCAAAAATCCACCACTTACCTTAAGGATACTAAGGACCTTCTAAAACTACTCAATAACTCCACGTGCTCAGAACACACCATACTGGCGACATTAGACATAGAAAGCTTGTATACGAGCATACCCCAGGACGAAACCATCAGGGTCCTGGAGGAGTCACTTGACTCCACTCCCTGGGAGTACAGAACCACAAAAGAGTTTATAATTCAATGTGCTTCCTTGGCCTTGAAGAAGAACTTTTTTGAATACCAGGGACAACTGTATCTCCAAACCACAGGTACTTCCATGGGGAGTACCTTCGCTCCCAGTGTAGCTGGACTGTACGTCTATGCTTTTGAACAAAAGTTCATCCTCCCTACTTCAAACCCATATCGCTCTTCCATAGTTTTATGGAAGCGATATATAGACGATGTGCTTCTGATCTGGCAAGGTAATAACAACACCCTCCAGTCTTTCCTCACATGGATCAACACTCTGAATCCGCACCTGAATTTTACACACACATATGACGAATCTGAAGTTGTATTCCTTGATGTGGTGATCACTAAGACACTAGGGTCCTTTCACACCAGGACCTATTATAAGCCTACTTCGAGGAACAATCTCCTCGAGTTTACTAGTTTCCACCCACGCACCCTGAGGGAGAACTTACCCTATGGACAGTTTCTCCGCCTACGACGAAATTGCACCACCCTGAGCGATTTCAAGGCCCAATCTCACGATCTAACAACTAAACTGAGAGCTAGAGGGTACCCTTCCCCTCTCCTTTCCAGAAGCTACAAACGTGCGAGGAACCAACCAAGGCATGTACTCCTAACTGACTATGCAAAAGATACTGCTCCAATCCCACTTACATGCGTCACCACCTATTGTACCCTTTCCAACCAACTGAAAAAAACTATCAACAAACATTGGGGTATAATCAACAGTATTAATCGTAACTGGGAAAAACCGCTCTTTTCGTTCAAACGCGCTCAGAGCCTCCGCAATAATCTTGTACATACACGCCCTCTGATGTCACTGGAGACCCCACAAAGAACCATAACCGAAGCATGGGGCCTCCCCAAGATCACTGGACATTTTCCTTGCTCTGACTGTAGCGTATGCCATCTGACCTCACATACTAAAACCCTTAATCTTGAACCTAACAAGGTCTGGACCCAAAGAGGCCATACGAACTGTAATACTCCTAATGTGGTTTACCTCATTACATGCCCCTGCGGTCTACGATACGTGGGGATGACGACGAGGAAGGTCAAACTCAGGATATGCGAACACCGGAGCAACGTCAGGTGTAAACGCGCTACTACTAAAATGAGTGAGCACTTTCTATCCGTCAACCACACCACCAATGACCTAAAATGGACCGTGATTGAAGAGATTTCAAAAGGCAGAAACATCCCTAAAGTACTTTTTGAAAGGGAGCAGAGATGGGTCTATCGCCTGGGGACTAACCTCCATGGGTTAAATGATAATGTTCCTTGGACTAATATTCTTTAACACACTCTCAGTCTACAGGAAGAGTATTTTCTTAATCTTTATTCATTAGGAACTCCTGAGACCTCAGCTGCTATGACTCAATTTTGTCATTTGGTGTTTTTCACTTTCCCAGCAATTACGTTACATGTTTTTATACATGTTTTTATCTCAGACAGTAGGGGATGAATTACTTGCCCTATACCCCCTATGCACATCTAGTCACTATCTAGTACGCGAGTCTGCCAATTGGCCCCTCCGAGCAGAACTGTCCTCAGCGTATACATAATACTCTCTTTTCACCTACTTGGGGCCGGGTCTTATCATCAGGCCCCGTTGCACACTCCACGTGTGCCCTGTGTTAGTTTGCTTTGTGTTCCCCTATGGAACCTGCCATTAAAGTTTTGTGCCTTTCTTCCCCTTTTTTTCTACACGTTGTCTAGTACGACGAACGACTCCTTTTTCTTCCCTTCGCTCCTATTGGATCTCCCTTATCCAATCAGTAATGGAGCTGGAGCATTCTATCCAATCAGGTAGAAGCTCTCTCAGCGAGCCCAACCTGGGACGCGCCGAGTGATCTTTATTCACACCTCCGGCCACGGATCACTACCATCCGGACCCGGCAGCAAGAGGCTGTGTAGGTTTTCCACGGGTGCTGAGCAGCAAGGGCGTAAGTAACACACATCGCTCCTCGCCCGAGAAGGTAAGCGAGCTCTCGCTTTCTCCTCCGTTCGTGGTATTGACCCGGACTCCCCTTTCTTTTTATCTTTTCCTGATGCAGGGTGTGCCAATTTGCTCCCACCCCCCTCCCGGGATCCATGAGGCATTTAACGGATTGGCCTCTCAGTAAGATTTTACCCTAATATGTGCATAATGAGCATCGTGGGCAGTTGAAACAGTCCCTAGCCCTCCCTTTTCTCCGCATTTTGAGTGACACCTATACATTCCACGTGCGTTCCGAGATTTGACTATTAGTCACTATCGATATGATAACGATCTGTTATCTTACACCGATATTTGAGTATACCTAGGTGCACATTTTTTCACATTTTGGCACCTGAGGTAGATCTAGTGGCACTCATTTGTCCTTCGAGCACAACAGTTCTTAACTCCTGAGTTGTAGAGCACGATTTTGCGACAAACATTGATATTTCTTTTTATGTTTTGTCTTTCTGTTTGTTTGTCTCTTTGTATCGTCAGAGTAAACTCGTTCCTCTCCCCTTAACAATTAACATTAACTGGCGGAGTTTTCACTATCAAGTTTTTTTGATTTTCACATTAGTAGCCCACGGTAGGGTGGACCTTAGAGTGTTCATACCACCGGGGCTCTGCACATCCACTCTGGTCCTGAAGAATGCCCGATTAACACTCATAGAGGCAGAAACATGTTGACCGCCGCGGAGTGAACCAGGTCTTTTATTTTTTTGACCCTCACTCCCTTTTATTCTTTTCCAATTAAGCAAAATTATTAAAGTTTTATTTTTTGACTCAATTGGAGATTTTAAATTCACTTTCCCCACACAAAAAACCCCGCTCCGCAGTAACCTGGCGTTGCAGCACACTGGGATGACATTCGGTCGTCCCAGTGGAAGCCCAAAGATGAAGCATGTCACCAACCAGGTTGGCGAGTGAGGGCTTTTAATACCAACTGGGTATTGTTCCATAGAGGTCTACTTTCTTTCCGTGAACATACCGGTTTATATGGAAATTGTGGACCTGTGCTCTTTTGACTACAGTACTGTTTTGACTACAGTGCCCTTTGTTTTGATTTACTGTACACTGGCTTTGTTGATTTTGGATAGGCTTTGGCCTCGACATCCAGAAGTGCCATCAAGAAATATTTGGCCAGGTCTTTAGTGTCCCCTTTTTTCTGTATGGGATGTAATATGACCCTCGCCACAAATCAGGGACATCAGCAGACATGGGACAAAAGGGTGTGACAAGGAAGCTGGATGGCCTGGGGGTTGCCTTTAGCCCGTCCTGAACTTCAAAGGTTAGCCTGAGGACTGTGGCAACCCCCTTCCTGACTTCAGAAACTGACTACCTAGTCACTGGCAAATGCAGCTCCTACATGGGCCTACCTGCCCTTTGTCCCTCCAAACAGATTGGAGCCACACCTAGGGAGAGGGGCAGGTTAGACAAATAGGTTCACCCCCACACACAGGCTGGCACTGGATATAAAAGTGGCACCCTCAGAACCTCTCATCAGAACCATCCTGGACCTGAGAAGATTCAGAAGAAATACTGCCCTGCTGTCTGAAACAAGCAAGACTAGACCTGCTTGCCTTGACCCCAGAAGTGGCTCCAAGGGTCTGCTGGATGACCTCCTGTTTGAGGTACAGGGCCCCAGCTGGACCCCTTTGCTGGGCTCTGTGGAAGTGAGTCCTGAAACCCCCCCTACTCTTTCAAGTGTCCTGGACCCTTGGCTGGAGTCAGAGTGTATTACTCTCTGCTTTACTGATGGTTCCATCAGATCCGATACAAGCCTTACATTGCCACGCAGCTTCTACTCTAAGGTTTCACCGGATCTGACGTTGAGCGATGCAGAGCACTGCAGAGTCTCGCTGCACCAAAACGCTGAGTGACAAAAAGCCTTGCAGAGCCATACCGCACAGATCCCATCTGAAAGTTTCTCCAGATCCAACGCAGAATCCCCCCAGAGCTGTATTGCTCTTGGCTTTGCCAGATTTTAAGTCAAGTGATGCGAATCCCAACATAACCTGCGATGCAGCTAAAAGCTGCACTTGATCTCACACTGAGTGACGCAGACCTCCACAAACAATGCCACGCAGACCTCACATCAATTGCAGAAGATGCAACCCTCAGCGGGTCAAACTCAGTCCTATACCTGGCCTGCGCGTAATCGCGGTCACCCTAAACTTGTGACTTTGTCCTTGTCCAGCTCTATTTTTCCCGAAACTTTAAAAACTCATTAATCCGGTTTCACTGATTGGATTCCTGCTCCTTTTGAGTCATATTTTTTATTAAAATATATTCAAATTTTCCCAATTGGTTTGATATTTTTCTTGTGTTGTGTTTTCAGTGTAATACTGATTACTGAGTGCTGTAGAAATACTTCATAAATTGCCTCTAAGTTAAGCTTGACTGCTTTTGTTCCAAGCTAGCAAAGGTTAAGCACAGGTTTAAATTAGTGATTTTTGTGTTTCACCCTAACAAGAATTATAATTGTTACTGAAGTGGGGCTCGTACTCCTCTCAGCTAATAATCCCTTTTCTTGCATTGTGCTACTAAAATATTGGAACAAGAATATTGTCTCCCAAAATGTTTGAAAGGTAAATATATAGTTAATTATGTATTCACTCTATTTATCTCCACTTATGGGTACAATGACAATATACATCTTCCTAAGACGTAGAGGTGGACCTAAGCATAATAAATCTATACTTTCCTATAGACTCCATGATATTTTGAAAGTTGATATTCTGTTATGTTATGTTATGTTATGTTATGTTATGTTATGTTATGTTATGTTAGTACTATTGTAGCGCACGACTCACCCGGGGGCATCTCGGCACTGTTTAGAAACCACCCTGAGACTGGAAGATCAGATCAAATGAGATTAGAACAAGTAGGCTTTTAGTTGTTTCCTAAATGTACTGTAGGTGGGGATTTCACATGAAGCAATAGGTAATTTATTCCAGTATCTTGGAACAAGGTAGGAAAAAGCTTTACCCCCTGTATGGCTGAGGCGTATTCGGGGCACCTGTAGAAGAGCAAGTGTGCTGGATCTAAGATTCTGACAAGGTACATGTTTTATGAGTTTCATTTGCAAATAGCATGGACCTTTGCCTTTCAAGGCGTTGTAGGTAAGACAGCAAATTTTAAAATATGATCGCTTCCTCACTGGTAGCCAATGCAGCTCTTTCAATAGCGGGCCCGAGGTGGAGCCTGCCGGGCGGTTCCGATTCGTTCTTGCCGCAGTTTTCTGAATCACCTGAAGTTTAGCAAGCAGGGTCTCTCCTACTTCGGCCAGCAGAGCATTCCCGTGATCCAATCTGCTGATTCTAGCTACAATACGATATTTTTTGTTTCATATTCTGCCATACCATTGTCCTCAGCCATTTATCATGCCTTTGTCTGCCCAGTAAAGTGTTGCAAACAGATGAGCAGCAGACCAGTCCATATTCTGATAGTGACGGTTAGGTATCATTCAGTGATGCGTTTTATATCTTTAACTATTCACGATCAGTCGTTTGCACTATTCTAGTCTTAAAATAAAAAAAATATGTACTCAATTAACAATACCATTACACCAATGCGCTGGTGCTAAAATGGTCGCAATCGAAATGTATGCTGAATAACATGGAATAACAAGAATAAACCCTAGCAGTGATATCCAGCCCACCCACCACAATTCTAAATTGTTCATTTGGTTTGTATAGTTTAAATGAGAGTAGCCTTTGTATTTGTGAGCTCTTTAATTGTTACTTAGAGACTCATATTGATCAAGATAAGACGTAATTATGTTATGCAAGCGCTAAAATCAATAATGTGACCTGTAAGAAAACTGTGTGGCTAGGTAAATATTTCTAGGTATCAGTACAGCACAACTTGCCAACGCTGAAATGCTTACCTTGGCAGTGGCGGCCGTCAGTGGAAAGAGCAGTGAGGCGGGGCAGGGTAGGGCGGAAGTCGACAGAAGATCAGATAGGTAAAATGAAGTTTAATAATAAAGAAGACCACTTACCTTGCGTTCGCCGCCTCGCCGAGTCGGCAATGCGGTGAGTGCACGGTAAGTGGTTTTAATTATTTTTTTATTTTATTTTACCTATCCTGTCATCTGTCGACTCCACCCCACCCCGCCCCGCCCCGCCTTGCCGCTCTTACTTGTGCCGGTCGCCACTGTACCCTTGTCTCTACTTGGCCATATCCTTTATTAAGTCACTAATCACTATTTGCAGTAATTCACATCTCTAAACATTGGTGATGGATGGAGCTTAAACTGTATTTTTGGGAGAAAAATACTAGAACTTGAATTTTCTAATTCTGTATTTCTGTACTACAGAAAACTGCTATCAGACATGCTTCTGCTTGTTGGGTGGAAAAAAGAGTGGTACAAACTTTGGTGCTCATTTCTTTTCCTGTGCAATGCCAGGTGCTTACTGTGCTTCTGGTAAATACTGAACTCTCTTTGTCGGGAATTTACTGGGTGGCCATTTATAGGCCTGGGCAGTAAATTCCGCTCCGCTCGTGGAATTTTCAGAATTTTGGCAATTCCGCATTCCACAAAGAACCTGAAGCGCCGAAAATTCTGCAGCGTAGCGGAATTTTTTCCTTGTTTGTGCTTTCAAAATGCGTGTTCGTGCATGTGGCAGCGACTTACCGGGATCCCTGTATTCGCTGACGAGTTTTCCTATCCGTTCGCGTGCGCCACGAGATTTTGGTAGCCGGCCACGCGATCCTGTGAGAGTGTGTGATTGCGAACACGTCATTTGGACGCGCTATTGGACATCCGCATTCGTGAACAGAAAACACACATTGCGAGCGGGCGGGACAAGTGAAACAAGATGGCCGCGCCATTTGGCTACCGCATGGGCAAGTTCGCGAAATATTTCCCCCCGAGCACTCAAACAGTGTCCCCAAACAAGAAAAACGCATCGTGAACGGGTGGAACAAGCAATTCCGCAGCTGCGCAGCTTGTGGGGATTTTTTACAGTTTTGCAGAATTTTGCGTAAAGCGTCCATGCAAATTTCGCCCACCCCTAGTTCATTTACCGCACCATTCTGAGTTTTACAGTTCAGATTAGGGGATGACATGCCAAAACCGCTTGTTTCACCATCTATGCTGAGCAAACTCAGAATGTGCAGTGTTTGCCCGTACATAGTGCATAGGGTTTCATCTGGCACAGAATATGTCCGACACCCACCTGTGAGGCCCAAAATTACAACCTGAGCCAGAATTCTAATTCAGGTGAAAATGGACATTTATTTGAGCCAAAAGGGCATCTTCCCCACAGAATCATATCATCCACTGATGAAACGTGAATTTCTTACAAGATTAGAAAATTAAAGAGAAATTGCTCTAAAATAAATTGCCAATGCACATCTTTGTGATTTGTCTATCTGCTGCTTGCAGGGCTTTTGCTTTTTAACTCTTTAAATGAAGTAACTCTCAATATGACATACACATACTGGTGCCGATTCCGATCCGGGTAAAAAAAATTGAGTACGACTCGTATCCATATATTTTCACGTACGAATCGTACAAGTACCGTACAAACTGCGAAGTACGATTCGTACGTGAAAAATACATACGAATTGCGTCGGGAAAATGGTCCGAGAGGGAGTCGTAAATTTTTACGTCCGAATAGCGTCGGGAAAAGTGTCCGATAGGGAGCCGGACATTTTTACGTGCAAATCGTAAAACAGAAGTCCGAGCGCGCAAGTACGATCCGTACCACCCGTCCGAATACACAACCGCATGTAAAAGGCCCCGTACGGAGCGAACGCTGTAGCACACATGTACACGGGTAAACTTGTGCCCGGATACAAGTCGTACAGCCCCCCCTCACCCCGCACATGTCAGCACCGTACCCCCGTATGTCAGCACCGTACCCCCCCTCCGCACCGTACCCCAACACCATAGCACAGCCCCGCACCTGTACACGCCGCACCCCAGGCCCGTCTCCCAGCCCCGCACCTGTACGCCCCGTACCCCAGCCCCCCCGTATGTCCGCGCCGTACCCCCAGCCCCCCGTATGTACGCGCCGTACCCCCACCCCCGTATGTACGCGCCGTACCCCCAGCCCCCTGTATGTACGCGCCGTACCCCCACCCCGTATTTACGCGCCATACACCCAGCCCCCCGTATGTATGTGCCATACCCCCACGCCCGTATGTACGCGCCATACCCCCACCCCCGTATGTACGCGCTGTACACCCAGCCCCCCGTATGTACATGCCGTACCCCCACCCCCGTATGTACGCGCCGTACCCCCAGCGCTGGGGGTACGGCACGTACATATGGGGGTGGGGGTACGGCACATACATACGGGGGGCTGGGGGTACGGCGCGTACATATGTGGGGCTGGGGGTACGGCACGTACATACAGGGGGCTGGGAGTACAGCGCGTACATACAGGGGGCTGGGGGTATGGCGCGTACATACGGGGGCTGGGGGTACGGTGCGTACATACAGGGGGCTGGGGGTACTGCGCGTACATACGGGGGGCTGGGAGTACGGCGTGTACATACGGGGGGCTGGGGGTACGGCGCGTACATACGGGGGCTGGGGGTATGGCGCGTACATACGGGGTTGGGGGTACGGCACGTACTGGGCCCTCTTTTCCTCATGCATCGCGGCGTACTGTGCTTTTCCGGCACTTTTTGGCTCCCGTAACAATATAGCCGTGCGGAGTGCTGTGGGTACGAATCGTACTTGCTGGTCCGTAAAACGCTGCCTGACTCCGTGCGGACGTCGCGTACGCGCTGTCCAGGATCGGAATTGTATGTATTTTTTAGCCGCACTGTGTTTTTTACGATTCGTACGGAAAAGGTATTTCTGTACGAATCGTACTTGCTGGTTTATACGGTGGAATTCCCGGGTACGAGTCGTATGGAGAAAACGCTCACTACGACCATTTGTACCCGGGTTTTACAGGATCGGAATCGGCACCACTGTGTAGCTTGTTTTTTATCACCATTGTAAGTGCACTGCACCATTTTAAAATTCCACTTCTCATGATTTTGTGATTTGGCATGTGGAATTTGGATTCATAAATTATTTTTAGCACACATAAATTGCACTTAACTTTGCAAAAGTGTGTGTATTGTGGCCTAAGACAGTACTCAATTCAATCTCCCAGACTAGGGCCTGGTTTATCAACACTTTGCACCATACAAAGTCACCAAGTGTGACATAATCTGATGAAAAGTGTTAATTTAGGATTAAATATAAACATACGATTTTTATGCACCTCTAACACAAAAGCTTGGCTAGATTCATGCAGCTACCTTTTGTAGGAAATTGGGTTACTGGTTGAGGGGGTTGGAGGGGGGGGTGAAACCCTACTCAAGCAGCAACCACAATCACTATCAGGTTGAAACACAAGCAAATCTCTAATCAACCTGTGCTTAACCCTTTGGTAGCTTGGCACACAACAATCTGTATTAATTTAGAGCCGATTTGTAAAGTATTTATGCAGCACTTCAAACAGTAATGAAGGAAAAACACAACACAAGAAAAATCCCACAGCAATTTTGAAAACAATACAGTAAAATGTAATAACACAACGCAGCATATTCGAATGCTGCAATATGCTGCAACATGTTGTGTTAAAAATTTCAAAATGTGCTTGTAGATATCTCTCCAGTGGTTGAAGAGGGTACTATCTAAGCCTGTGTATCATCTCAGTTGAGATGTTTGATACTAGTGAAGGAGTGAGGGACTCCCAATTCCCCCACTTAAATGGCTAGTGCAGTACTGCTATCTGAATATCTGTGTCCAATTAGCGCATACGAAAGTGCTGGCTTTGTCTTGTAAGCATGCAATATCTCCACAGTTTACCTGCAGGGAACTTGCCTGGAACTGATAGAAAATTATGGACAATAGAACCATCTTTCAGTGTTGGTTTTACATATCATGGCTAAGAAGTATTCCTTGGTGCAATCTTGCCACTGAGGGATCAATCTCACACCCAAATATCTCATTCTTTTCATTGACCATCGCAAAAGGGTACGGGTCTGTAGGTGTTTTAAATAGAAGTGCATGCCCTTCTGCTACGATCAGGCATTCATACTTAAGTTGATACATGAGAGAAGGGGGTTCTGACCATCTGAGCCGCCTGGATTTTTCACTTTTTGAACACTCGATTTTTGAACTTTTACTGTGGGAGAGCCTCAAAAGCTTGGACTCACCGACAGTGAACTTATGATGAAATGGACTGCATGTGGATTTCACCGGTGTCCGCCTTGTGAAATAAGGCTGCTGCGCTGTAGCCAGGGTAAGGAGCACCGGACTGGTTACATGTGGACACGTGTGTACACGTGTGTGCACCCATATAAGGGTTGCGCAGGGAGAGCCCTGTCGTGTGCAGCCCAGGAGCTGGTACAGATAGAATGGTGTGACGGGATTATGCAGAGTTAGGTGGTGACATGGAATAGGCTTTATAATATGGGGATACTCATGCAAGGGAAAGTCAGTGTGCCTTACTGTTTCACTACAGGAACACTCCATTACTCTTCTATGGAGACGGAGACCACATGGGGTAGTTTCAGTTCCCTAAGGCCTACAAACTCCACATAAGCACCAAAGTGCACTGTAAGTTGTGCAAAACTAAGTATTCTGCTGAGTCCAAAGCCATATCTGTACTGCTTACGTGTCATCCAGAAATGTCATATTCCTCTGGCTCAGCTCATAACCACAGCCTGGCCGGGTGTGACCCTGCCAGGCTGTTTTTTTTAATTTTTTTATTTTTACGGTTTTGTATAGCGCAAACAAGACCCTTGCGGGTATCAAAGCGCTTTACAGGGCAAATATAGGTAATGACATATACATATAAATACAATGAATTATGTGAATACAGTACTGGTAACTATTAGAGATTAGCACATATCTACAAGAGTGTATAGGACAAGTTCAAGTGAATTTGGACATGAGAATCGATTTCACTTCTTTTAAAAAAAAAGCAGTGGATGGATTAAGTCTTGTTTCTGGGGGTAAGGCGATCCAGATCCTGGGGGCCATTCCTGAGAAGGTACGATTTTATGTTATTTTCTTGGAGAAACGTTGTGGTTTAAGTAGAAGATTATTTGAACTCCTGGTAGATCTGTTACCACCTGATAGTACTAGTTTCTCCGCTAGGTACCTCGGGGTTTTGCGATGTAATGCCTTATGTGTCATACAGGCGATTTTTAACTGGATTCTGGCCTCAAAAGGTAGCCAGTTGAGGGCATGAAGGTCAGGGGAAATGTGGCAGTTTCTTTTGGTGCCTGTGATGAGTCTTGCAGCTGTATTGATTGAGACTCTGAGCGGAGTGGTCGTTGATTTGGGAAGACCACAGAGAGCAACACTCCCAAAGTCAACTCTGGGAATTTACTAGAGTTTGTCCTGCCTGTTTAAAGTCATTTGCGGGTATGAAGGGTTTCAATTTTCTCAGTGTGTTTATCTGAAAATGTGCTCCTTTTGGTGCAACGCTGATGTGCTCCTGCATGTTTAGCTTATTATCCAGGGTTATTCCTAGAGATTTAGTGGAATCAATGATGAGAGGCTGACCGTCGAGTGCAGTTAGGTGCTTCATCCACTCGTGGATGATGGTTGTTTGGTTGGGGGGAGCGATTAAGAGGAATTCTGTCTTTAGTGTGTTTAGTTTGAAATGGTTCTTAGCTAGCCATGTCTGTGTTTTTTGGAGCGTTGAGTTAAGGGACTTGATGTCTTCAAGAGAGTGGACCTTAATGTAGAGTTGTGTGTCATCGGCCTACATGTGATATTGGATATTTGTGAAGATAAGAAGCTCAGTGAGTGGTTCCATAAACTGTTTGAAGAGTGTTGGGGAGAGGGAAGATCCCTGGGGTACTCCCAAAGTGACTGGGGTGGGGTTAGCTGAAGATTGGTTGATCTTGAATCTTTGTGTTCTATTTTGGAGGAAGGAAGTGAACCAGTTTAACACTGTTCCAGATAGCCCCATTCTATGCTTCAAGAGGTCAAGTAGGTTGTCGTGTTTGACTGTATCGAAGGCTGAAGATAGGTCAAGTAGGATTATCAAGCAGGCTTTGTTTTGATCCAGTATTTGTAATGCGACATCTATTATGTGGGTCATGGCTGATTCGGTACTGTGCCCTGATCGAAAGCCTGATTGGAATTGGTCAAGCAGGTTGAAGTGGTCTATGTGGTTACTAAGCTGCATGTGGACATATTTTTAGAGTAGTTTGGCCAGGGTCGAGATGTTGGATATTGGGAGATAGTTATTCAGGTCTGATGGGTCCGCTGATACTTTCTTTAGGATGGGGGATACCTGACCAGCTTTGAGGATGTCAGGGATGGTTCCTTGCAGAAGAGTGGTGTTTATAATCCTAGTCCATAGGGGCACTAGCAGTGGAATGAAGGTCTTTAAGTGGGATGCTGGGAGGGGGTCTGTGAAATGATTGGAGGGATTCAGAGTAGTGAGCGTGCTTAGGATAGTTTATTCACTGTAGAGGTTGAAGGCAGTCCAGGAGGCATTGTTCTTGAGGTCGAGCATTGGTGGAGCAGTTAAGGGGGGTCCCTGGTGTGGTCAGTGAGGAGATTGTGTGTGTATCGGTACGCGCGCAGAAACACAGTCGCCGAGACCTGTTAACCAGCTCTGTCCTTGAATTTGTTCTCTGTCTTTTTAACTGCATGTAGATTGTTACCGTTTTTTAAAAAGGATATCTCGCACCATTTGCACTTTAAAAATTAGCGTTTATATGTGTTAAATTGCTATTTGCACAAAAATTGCTTTTGCAGCATAGCGCTATTCTTAACTGTATTTTACCGTATCTGTAGCTGTTGGTTGCCCCTCCCCGTTCCACCGCGGGTGTAGTCCCGATTGTTGTGGAGGGAGTATAGCAACTTCCGGTGCTCTGGGGTTGGCGCTCTAGTTGCCGCGCCTTCCCTTATTTAAATCTGATGCCTTGGCTATCGCGCAGCGGACGCGCGCAGAAACACAGAGTCGCCGAGACCTGTTAACCAGCTCTGTCCTTGAATTTGTTCTCTGCCTTTTTTAACTGCATGTAGATTGATACCGTTTTTTAAAAAGGATATCTCGCACCATTTGCACTTTAAAAATTAGCGTTTATATGTGTTAAATTGCTATTTGCACAAAAATTGTTTTTGCAGCATAGCGCTATTCTTTACTGTATTTTACCGTATCTGTAGCTGTTGGTTGCCCCTCCCCGTTCCACCGCGGGTGTAGTCCCGATTGTTGTGGAGGGAGTATAGCAACTTCCGGTGCTCTGGGGTTGGCGCTCTAGTTGCCGCACCTTCCCTTATTTAAATCTGATGCCTTGGCTATCGCGCAGCGGACGCGCGCAGAAACACAGAGTCGCCGAGACCTGTTAACCAGCTCTGTCCTTGAATTTGTTCTCTGCCTTTTTTAACTGCATGTAGATTGT
Organism: Triturus cristatus; assembly: GCF_964204655.1. Lineage (NCBI taxonomy): Eukaryota > Metazoa > Chordata > Amphibia > Caudata > Salamandridae > Triturus > Triturus cristatus. Next base: position 722,806,742 of record NC_140586.1, read on the forward strand.
TACCGTTTTTTAAAAAGGATATCTCGCACCATTTGCACTTTAAAAATTAGCGTTTATATGTGTTAAATTGCTATTTGCACAAAAATTGCTTTTGCAGCATAGCGCTATTCTTAAATGTATTTTACCGTATCTGTAGCTGTTGGTTGCCCCTCCCCATTCCACCGCGGGTGTAGTCCCGATTGTTGTGGAGGGAGTAAAGCAACTTCTGGTGCTCTGGGATTGGCGCTCTAGTTGCCGCACCTTCCCTTATTTAAATCTGATGCCTTAGCTATCGCGCAGCGGACGCGCGCAGCGGGCACGCCGGCGGCGCGCCAAAGGCAAGCCCGTCTGTGCCCGTCCGCGACCAGACTGCGGCCAGGGCCAGGCATGCTGTCACTGAGGGGGCTTCAGAGGTGAGGATCGTGTGGTCACGGGAAGATCTGTGGGCGCTAAACACGGCTGCTGAGTGTTGCGCTCATAGGTCAGACCTAAGGTCTGTCGCCCTCCCTCAGGCATGTGGGGCTTGTAGGAAACCTCTGGGAGTGATGGGCGGTGTGGGAGCGGAGGGGTATACTAAGCCCAAGCCGCTCATTAGCAGAGGTTTCAGAGCTGGCCTTTTGAATTGCAGATCCCTAGCCAAGCATGCAGACGACATCTGGCTGCTATTGGAAGGTTATGAGTCGGATGCTCTGTTTTTAACAGAGACCTGGCTCAATGAGGACAATGTGACCGCCATCGCGCTGGCGGTACCCCCAGGTTATAAAATGTGTTTTTCTAACCGGGCAGGCGCTAGAAGAGGAGGGGGTGTGGCTGTTATATTTAAGGAGCAGTTTACACTAACATCCTCCGCTCCAACCCTGATTCCGGGACTGGAGGGACTACACTTCTGCCTTCAGGTGGGACCTCAGCTATCCCTAGCGGGACTAGTTATATACCGCCCTCCTGGTAGGGATGACCCCAACCTGACAGCTCTGTTGGATGTGATCGTTCAGAGCTCCCTCCTTCATCCTCATTTCCTCATAGTTGGGGATTTTAACATCCATGTGGATAAGGAGGGCTGCGTCCCTGCAGAGATACTGAGGGCCACACTGAATGCAGCCAATTTGAGATTAATCAACGATGGCCCCACACATAGAGCGGGTCATACGCTTGATTTAATTTTCTCCAACATTAAAAATGTGGCGGTGGAGGCGGCACTGCCGTTAGTTTGGTCAGGCCATTCGCTTATTCCATTTAAAATAAATTTAGCGGCCAATAGACCTGCGACAAGCAAGTGCTCCTTTATGAGGAGACAATGGAAGAAGCTAGTCCCTGCCATTATAGGCCCAGTTCTGGCTCAGAATAAACCAACTCTAACCTCGAATACCAATACAGATGCACAGCTGTTTAATGACTGGATTGGGAACATGGTGTCGTCCATTGCACCGGCAAAACGCGCAATGTCCAAGAGGGAATCCCCTTCCGCTCCCTGGTTTTCACAGGACCTTAGAGTAGAGAAGGCAGCGTGTAAGAGGCTAGGGAGGCTCTGGAGGGTAAATTACGGGACCCTGGAAAAAACCCGATACAAGGAAGCCTCCAAAAAACTGCAGAAGGCTGTTAGAAAGGCCAAAAAACAGTTCTTTGCGGCGTCGATTCAGCAGGCAGAACATTCGAGCAAGGACATCTTTTAGGTAGTACAGTCCTTTTTCAAACCCAGGTGTATTGAGAGAGAGGTACCCCCGTCGGCCACACTGTGCGATAGCATTTCAGAATACTTTGACTGCAAAATTAAGCGAGTTTATGAGTCCTTCGGCCCTGAGAGGAGGACGGTGAAGACGGATATGGTTGTCAAAGAGGTGGATGGTGAAACTCTGGCTCAATTTCAGCCTATAGCTCTGACTTTGGTCATGCAGGAATTAAGACGCTGTAAGTCAGGGTCATCTGACGACCCCTGTCCACCTAAGCTCTGGAGCACAATGGCTGACTTTGTGGCTCCCACTATACAGCACATCTGGAATATGTCCATCTCCTCCGGGGTGTTCCCGAAGATATGGAAACACGCCACCCTCCTCCCATTAAAGAAAAAAACAAATGGAGATCCCACGGACCTTAGTAACCTTCATCCAATTTCTTTGCTGGCAGCGCCGGGCAAAATGCTTGAGAAAGTAATCCAGCGGCAGTTAAGTAAATTTACGGAGGAAAATAGGATACTGCACGAGACGCAGTCAGGCTTTAGACCCTGTTTTAGTACCGAGACAGCACTGATTGAGGTGGCAGAGTCAGTGAGGTGGTAGATGGATTCGGGAGACTCAGCTATGCTGGTCCTCCAGGATCTATCGGCTGCTTTTGATACAGTTGACCACACAAGGCTGTTAAAGTGACTGGCAGAGGTAGGCCTTCAGGACCAGGCGCTGGGATGGATACAGTTGTATCTGACTCAGAGACCCAGAAGGTGGCACTGGGGACCGTTTCTTCAACACCTAAGGTTCTCAGCTGTGGCGTCCCTCAGGGATCGGCACTTAGTCCATTATTATTTAATATCTACCTGGCTCCGCTTTTTACGCTGATTGCCAATTGGGGGGTCAAGGCAATCTCATATGCCGATGACACCCAACTGGTGTTCCCGTATTCGGAGCTGTCGGAGGCGGCCTTTTCGAGCTTCGAGGGCTGTCTCCAAGACGTTGCGTGCTGGATGAACACCAACAAATTAAAACTTAATGCAGACAAGACGGAAGTGATTTTCTTTGGAAAAGGCTCCCCTCCACCCTCGGAGCTTTGGTGGCCGGCGGCCATGGGACCGGCCCCTTCGCCTAGCCAAATGGCAAAAAATCTGGGGGTGCGATGGGACGACAGCCTTTCCTTTGCCTCGCATATCCAGCAGATAGTTGGGTGCTGTCTGTGCAAGTTGAGGAATCTACGGAAGATTCTGCGACTCCTACCAGAGGGTTGCCGAAAAACAGTAATCCATGCCACAGTGACATCAAGGCTGGATTACGCTAACGGCCTCTATCTGGGCTTGCCAAAGTTCCTAACTCAGCAGTTGCAAATGGTCCAGAATGCGGCTGCGAGACTGTTAATGCGTATTCCATTCAAGCATTCAGTCTCTCCGCACCTTCTTTCACTTCACTGGTTACCAGTAGCCAGTAGGATCAAATTCAAGGTACTCATGCTGGCCTTTAGATCTCTGTATGGCACCTGCCCAAACTACCTGAGAGCTCGGTTGCCGAGATATATCCAGGCCCGCTCCCTCCGCTTCAACTGCCGCGTTCAGCTAGCAGTTCCACGAACAAAAAGGGCTCGGCTGGGAGGAAGAACCGTCTCGGCCAATGTGGCGGCGCTATGGAATACCCTGCCACCAGCGCTTCAGCAGGCCCCCTCCGAATCCTGCTTTAAGCAGATGTTGAAGACTTGGCTCTTCACCCAACCACGCTAAGTGCTCAAAATTGGTCCCTGTGGCCATGCCTGCTGTCCTAGCGCCGGGACACCTCCTTGTGAGGTAGCTGTTCGCGCTTTAGAAAAATGCTGTATTATTATTATTATTATTATTATTATCGGTAAGGGATAATAGATCGTTAAGTAGGTCTGTCTTTAATTTTTCAGTCTTTGTTGTGAAAAAGGAGGCAAGATCCTCACAATTGGGGAGTGCATGAGGATTGACTTGGGGGGAGTGGGAGACACCCTTAGATTGAGGTTTGATTATTTTGAACAATTTTTTGGGGCGATTCTTAGCTTTGTCTAATTGTTTGCATATGAAATCAGCTTTTGAGCGTCTAATCCTTCTGTAGTAGGCATTTCTGGTGCTTCTTAGTAATTTGAGGCGGGCAGTGGATGGGGCTACTCTCCATTGTCTTTCAATTTCTCTCAATGATCTTCTGTCTTCATTTAGTCTACCATCATACCAGGGGTTTGAGTTCTTTGTGGTGACTCCTTTTAATTGTAGGGGGGCTAATGTGTCAAGTACCCTGTTCATAGAGTGGAAGTAGTGATTGGTCATATCCTGTACATCCTTTGATCCATCTGGTGGGGGCGTGAGGATGTGACTAGCGGATGCGAGATCGACCGGATTGATGTTTTCTAGGTTCCTCTTCCAGATTTTCGTTCTCGTGAGTTGGGCAGAGAGTAGTTTAACTACTTCCTTGATATGGAAAGTGATAATGTAATGGTCGGACCAATCGCAAGGGAGAATCGATTCCAGCTGGGTAGAGTCTGCTTTGGAGATTACTAGATCAAGGATTGAGCCTTTTTCGTGGGTGGGGCTGTCACAGATATGGGACAGGTTGAGGTCGGATAGGAAAGCTTTGAGGCTATTGATCTCTGGGTCATCCGGATCGTTCCAGTGGAGGTTGAAGTCCCCCAGGAAGATCTGTGTATTCTGTTGTCCGGCATTTGTGGCTAAAATATCCATCATGTGTTCGATGAAGGTGAGGTTGTTACTAGGAGGATGGTAAAAAGAGTGTGGTGAGCATATTGGCTTGTTATTGCTAGTAATGTGTAGGCAAAGGTATTCACAGGAAGAGAACACCAGGGTGTTTGATCGGTTCACAGAGAGGTTGTTGTTATGGATGCAGGCAATACCACCACCTATACTATCGGGTCTATCTAGTCTTGTGATGTAGTAGTTTCGGGGAACTAATATGTCTAAGATGGGCGTGGATGATTCATTTAGCCAAGTTTCCTTTAAAATTATAAGGTCGGGTTCATTGGTCATAATGAGGCCTGCTACATCAGTGGCATGACGTGCTGCCGATCTACAGTTTAGTAGGATACATTTTATCTGGTGTTCTGGTCGTGGGAGATGGGTACTCTTTTGAGGTTGTTTTCAACAATACCTCTTGGAGTGTGTCTTGTAAATCTTGAGGCATTGGAATGGATTGGTTGGATTAAGGACCGTTTCTGTGTATTCTCCAAGTGCACAGGTTCAGAGGGTAGGGATTCGGGTTTGTAGGAGTGAGGTAGGGAAATAAGATCATTTGGTGATAGGGTATTCTTTTCCCTGATCAGCCGGGATGATGCATTGGGGTAAAGTGCTGTTTTCCATTTGGGGAGCACCTGAGGCGAGGGGCTAGTGCAAGCCTGCTGAATGGGTTTCGCTTGAGGCTTGAGTTGTTGTCAGATCAGGTCATGAAGAGTTTGGATGTCCTCTTTTATTTGTTGTAGGGATCTCGTCCAGTCTGGGATCAGGTGTAGTAGTTGTCATATTGATGGCCTGGACTGTGGTTAAGTGAGGAGGTGTAGTAGCTTGTGTGGTGTCCCGGGGTGTGACGGGAGGGGTGGAGAGGGGACGTGAAGGGGTATTGATGTGTACTTTAGGAGTATCTGATTTGTTGTGTGGCATTGTTGTGGAGTGTAAGTCACTGGGAAGGGAGTCAATAGAGCACGGACGTGAGGGTGTATTGGTGTGGGCTGTAGGAAGAGGGATGGTGAGATGTGTATTGCAGGGAGAGGGTGGAACTGCGGACTGAACGGGAGTAGCTGTGTAGGGAGAGATTGGAGTAGAATCTGGAATGGAGTTAATGGGGGAGGTGGGGAGGGGTGAGCTATCTAAAGAGGTGATGAAGATGTGGTTGGGGAGATGGGGAGTGGTAGTGGGGGCGAGGGTGCATGTGGGAAGGCTATGGATGAGGTGAAGCGAGCTTGAGGGAAGGTGGGTATAGTAGAAATTGTGGTTTGAGCTGGGGGAAGTAGGTATAATGCAGATTTATGTCATTCAGTGGGGTGACGGTTGGGCCTGGGGTGGGTGTATTTGTGCTATGGGATACAGAGGGAGAATGTCTAGATGGGGAATCAGGTAGAGAGTCAGTCAGAGGGTTAGGAGAGTGGTTTGTTGGGGAGGTGGGAAAGGGTTTTGTAACCTTCACTTTGATGATTGGGAAGATATTGTCCAGCATTTTAAGGTTATGGTCTGAGGCCTGCATGAGGATGATCCCATTATGATAAATGGTAATTGTAGCAGTCGTGTTGTAGAACGGAGAGGGAATGATAGATAATGTAAGACCGTGTGCAGTTTTCATAGTGGATGCAATTGAGAATAGGGTGAGAAAGGCTTTCCGCCATTGTGTTCTCCTTTTGGTGTAGAAGATAATGTCATTCGTTTTGTGTCCTGTGTTATATGAGAAGTAGGGGTCAGAGATTGGAGTTTTTGGGTGTGCTTTTAGGAGATTTTAGGATTGATTACCTTCCTCCCCAAGCTGTAGCATCAGAGGCCTAGCCCTTCACTACAAGCATTCCCAAGGGCAAAGGTCTTCTCTCCAGGAGGGAGAGATGGGGTTAAGCTGCAGGGTATCAGTCAGCAGCTGTCACCCAGTGCCAGGCACCAGGCCTGCTCTGGGCCTGGGCTATGAAGCCAGCAAGGGGGCAAAGGGGCTTTTGAGAGACCATGTAGCATGAGACAGCTGGACAACGCCATCTTGGGGCCTGTGCAGGAAGGAGGGAGTAGTGGCAGATAGGTGATGTGTCGCTGCAGGATAGGGCAGAAGTGCCTTCCTGCCAGCCCCCTCCAATTTCTCTTAAAAGGTCTTGCACAGAAGAGGAGCTCTCTCTGGGGTGCGGTCTTGTCGAGGAAGACTGGTGCTGGAGACTGGCACCATGGGCAGTTGGAAGGAGAAACCCTCTGACTGCCCCAGGACTCTGTACTGCACCGTTGAGGGAGTCCAGGGCAAGTGAGCAGAAGCCTGGGCCTCTGCACAAGGAGAAGAGAGGCCCAGAAGGAGAGCCAGGTGAAAGGCTGGCGCAGGAAGCCAGTGTAGACAGCTCCTTGCAGAGTCACCCTCTTAGGGCTAGGAGGGTGGTGAAAAGGGTTCACTGATAGAATATCGATGTAACAAACATCAAAAAAAAATATTGACTGCAAAATATCAACTCCAATACCTTAACAGGTAAGTACAAAAATATTGAATCAAAAATATCGAGGTAAAAAATATAGATGTAAAAAATATCGATAAAAAAAATATATATCAGAGGAGGAGCCTAGCGCGCAACCAAGATGGCCGCGTAGGTGCGAAGCTCCCGAGGACCTCCGCGACCTCCTGAATTAATCCTGATTATATCCTGTCTTTGATGAGGGGACTGTGTCTGTGTACCCGAGCTGAGGCGGCACCCGTTTTCCGTTTTCGAATCGGACCCCGGACACCGGTGGGAGCGCCGATCGAAGATTGCGGCCTTCTCTGCGCCGGCCCCCCGGATTGGAGTTGTGGGGCGATCCGGGGACAAAGCGAACAACAGCGGCGGGCAGGGCCGGGCGACTCGCGTACCCCGCGCTTTCACTTTCACTTTTGTGCCCTCCTTGCCCTCAAGCGAGGTAGGGTTGCGGAGCGGGGTGCGGTGGTGTGGCCTTGTCCCGGTGCCCGGCTGACCCGCCGGCTGTGAGTTGTCCTGCGGTCCAGTGGTCACCCCCCCCCGGAACCCGTGAACTGGTTTATCGGCCCTTTCGAGGAGATTGGCACGACTTTGGGAGTGCGACATGTCCACAAAGCAAGATGGCGACCGGGCAAAGGTGAAATCGACCCGCCGCGGCCCGGCACATCAGTCTAACAGCATGGACCGCTACACCCTCCAGAAGGGATCTCCAGAGGCACAGCGTACATCCCCCGCGGGCCCGACTGAGGCGTCTGCTCAGCCCGCGGATCTGACCCTCCGGGACGTCATGGGCGCCATTGCCGAGATGAAGGCCTCGGTGGACCAGCGCTTTGATACTCTGGCGCAGAAGATAGACTCGGCCCTGGTGGATGTGGGCCTGGTGAGAGCCGACTTGTCTAAAACAAATGACCGGGTCGATTCCCTGGCCCACACTACCTCGAGTCTCACTACAGACGTGGCGGCCCTTCAAAAGGAGGTGCACCGGCTTGGCCAGGCGAGCGCCCTGATGGACCGTCGATTGGAGGACTCCGAGGGTCGGGCCCGGAGGAACAACGTTCGCATTGTCGGGGTGCCGGAGGGACGGGAGGAGGAGGCGGCAGATTTGTTTGTGGAAGACCTGATCCTCACCCGTCTCCAGCCCCGGGGGCTGAGTAAACTTTTTGCGGTGGAACGTCCTCACAGGGTCCCCGGAGGAAGACCTAAGGCCGGAGCCCCGCCGCGGCCTCTCATTGCCCGGATTTTTAACTTTCGGGACAGAGACGCTATCCTGCAGACTTCCAGGCTACAGGGACCGGTCAAGCTCGATAATATGGACGTGAATTTCTACCCTGACTTTACTCCGACGGTCCAAAAGCAGAGACTGAGTTTTCTCGGAGTTAAACGTCGCCTACGGGACCTGAACCTTAAGTACTCAATGCTTTTTCCAGCTAAGCTGAGGGTGGAGGTGGATGGTCGCACGCACTTTTTTGACCGTCCCGAGGCGGCTGGGGACTGGTTGGATGCTCTGCCTGGGGATCGGGGCCGGGGGGGTGGGGGGGGTGCGGTTGGCGGGGAGGGCTCGCCGGATCAGAACTGAGGGGTGAATAGTAGGCCTTGCTCTGGACAACATTCCGGTTACCATTCACTGATCGTGTATGTTCCCCTCCTATGGAGGTCGTACGGGGTCCATTGGGGGCTTTCCCTCCTCCTCTGGGGGACTAGTTAGTTTTTCGTCTATGGGGCGACAGGCACACTGCACTTTGGGGGGGCTGTCTGGGCTCATGCAGGGGTGCAGGGAGGGGGGAGTTCTGTTGGGATGGGTGGGCGGGGGTGGAGTGTTGTTTGTTTGCACCGCAAGGCGAACCCTTTACTGTATTGTTGTTTTCGAGATGCTCTTTGGGGGACGACTGCTGGCTTCCGTGTATGATGGGGGGTAGGGATTTGACTGTGTTATCATGGAACGTTAACGGACTGGGGGATAGGATTAAGCGTGGTGTGGTCCTGCAGTATCTGAAACGAATTTCACCAGATGTGGTCTTCCTGCAGGAGACACACCTTATAGGTAATTCCTTTCATGCCATGAATCGGCGAGGCTATCGCTTGGTGGCCCATTCGGGCTTCACTTCGGGCTCGCGGGGGGTGGGCATCATGATTAAGAACTCGCTCCCATTGGAGATTGATGAGGTGCGCCATGATGAGAGGGGACGTTACACTGTCTTGGTGGGTAGAATGGAGGGCAGAGTGGTCGTTTTTGTGTCAGTGTACGTTCCGCCGGGGTTGCAATCTACCACGTTTGCGGACCTGGGGCGCCTCCTCCTTGACCTCCCGGGTGGGCTTCTGGTAGTTGGGGGGGACTTCAATGCGGTGGCTTCTGGGTCTATGGATCGTCATCCCCCCAGGGACCTCCCCCGGGCACAGGCGTGGCTGTCCGGCCTTTTAGATACACTAGGATTGGTGGATTGCTGGCGACTAAAGCATCCCGCGCAGCTGCAATACACCTTCCACTCGGGTGCCCATGGTAGCCTCTCGCGGCTTGATTATGTCCTTGTCCCTGCGGCCTATGCTGGGAGAGTGGGAGAGGTGCGCCATTTGGCGCGGGGTATTTCAGATCACTCCCCATTACTGTTGCACTTTGATGTCTTCCCGAGGGGGGAGGGCAGGGTAGCCCCAATCAATGCCTGGTACCTGCGCGACCCCACTATTCGAGCCGAATTGATCAAATCCTTGCAGCGGTACTTTGAGGAGAATGTGGGGTCTGTCCCTTCGGCTATCTCCCTGTGGGAGGCTTTTAAGGTAGTTCTCAGAGGGGAGGCCCTCTCCTTTATCTCCCATGCCCGGAGGCGCGAGCGGGAGGAGGTAACCCGGGTGGAGGCCGAAATTACTGAACTAGAGGGTGACCTGGGGAGCGGGGTGACGGATGCCACATTGTTCTACACCTCAGGCAGGCGGCCTATAGGGCCCTCGTCACGGAGGCGGCCAGGGGCCTCAGTAGAGAGCAACAGGGGCGACTGTATGATGTGGGTGATAAGGCTGGTAAATTGATTGCGTGGTTGGACAAAAAGGAGAGAGCGAGTCGTGTGGTTCCGTTGATCGAGAGGATGGATGGTGTGTGTGTCACCGAGCCGGACGCCATTGTCTCCTGCTTCGCGGATTATTTCCGCGAGGTGTATTCCCCGGTTTCTCCCTGCTCGGAGGAGGATTCCCATGCCCTGCTTCGGGACATCGCGCTGCCCTCCCTTTCGGTGGAGGACAGGGATTCGCTGGACGCTCCTCCCACCTCGGACGAAATTGCCCTTGCTATCCGCTCGGTCGCATCTGGCAAGGCCGTGGGCCCCAATGGCATCCCTATCGAGCTGTATAAGCTGCGACCGGATGTACTGGCGCCCCACCTGCGCGCGATGTTCCTGGCGGCCCGCTCGCGGGGTTCCCTTCCGCCAGACCAGCGTCTGGCCACGATCGTGGTGATCCACAAGGAGGGGAGACCCCGTGAGCGGGTCACATCCTATAGGCCTATCTCGCTCTTGAACGCGGAGCCCAAAATCCTCGCCAAGGTGCTGGCCAACCGGCTGGTCGGCGTGGTGGGCGATTTGGTCCACCAAGACCAGTCCGGCTTCATACCCCATCGTAACACGGCCCTTAATCTGCGACGCTTGCACGGGGTGCTCGCGCGTGTCCCGTTCGTGCGGGAACCGGCCATCTTGGCGTCCTTGGACGCCACCATGGCGTTTGATACGCTCGAGTGGCCATACATTTGGGCGATGCTGGCGAAGTTTGGCTTCGGACCGGGCTTCATCAGCTGGGTCAAGTTGTTGTATTCCGGCCCATTGGCGCAGGTGGTGGTGAATGGACGAGTTTCGGCCCCATTCGCACTGGGACGGGGCACGCGACAGGGTTGCCCCCTGTCGCCCCTCCTGTTTGCACTGGCCCTGGAGCCCCTGGCGGAGTGGCTGCGGTGGCACCCTTCCATCCGTGGTCTCCGCTGGACCCCCGAGCATGAGGACCGTGTGTCCCTCTACGCTGATGATATCCTTCTATATCTCGCCTCCCCGCGTAAATCACTGATCGTCCTAGTTGATGTTTTGCGCTCATTCGGTCGCAACTCAGGCCTCGTCATCAACTGGGCGAAATCCTGTGTATATGTGCTTGCCGGGGAGGCTCCGGTCCTACCACGGGACTGTCCGATCCAGATTGCCTCCCAGGGGTTTCGGTACCTGGGTATATATATTACTCTGGACCCGGAGGCCCGCTACGAGCGGAATTTGCTGCCCCCCCTCCAGCGCTTGAAGGAGGACGTGGTGCGTTGGCGGCGTCTGCCGCTTTCGCCGCTCGGCCGAGCGGCCTTGTTTAAGATGATGTCGTTGCCGCGCTTTCTGTACGCTCTCCAGAACACTATGGACTTGGTCCCGGCGCGCTACTTCCGTGAGGTGGAGAGTTTGCAGCGTCGCCTGTTCTGGGACGGGAGGCCACGTATTGCCTTGGCTAAATTGACGCTCCCGTGGTACGACGGGGGGGTTGCCCTCCCGGATATTAAACGGTATTACTGGGCCTCCCAGCTAGCTGCGATTAATCATGGCCTTTACGGGCCCGCCCTGAACCCGGCATTTGAAATGGACAAGATGCTCCTGCCCGGTGGCGACTACAATCGAGCGCTCTACTCTGGCGCGCCGGACCCTCGCCTGACGGGACCGACGCGTGTCATGGTGCGTGTATGGCACGCGGCTAACGCAGCTATGGGGTGGAAGGACCGTTTGACCCTAGCGTCACCGCTATATGCGTCTGCGAGGTTGGGCTCCCTGTGGACCTCGAAGGGCTTCGAGAAGTGGGACACGATCGGCATCAGCACGGTGGGAGATCTCTGGACGAGGGGGGGATTCAAAACTTTCGAGGCGCTGCAGGCGGAGTTTCAGTTGCAAGGCAGTGAGTACTTTCGGTACTTACAAGTCCGCCACGCGCTGGGCTCCGTCTTCCCGGATGTCGCGTCCATTCCGGAGTCTTCCCCCCTGGAGGACAGAGTGCTGGATGGCCATGTCCCAGACAGCACGATCTCCCTTATATATAAAAAACTGATCAACGACCGATCGGGCCTGCTGACTGGCCTCCGCGAGGCCTGGGTTGCCGATGGGCTGGAATTGGACGACGAGGACTGGATTTCCGCGGTGGCCTCTCCGAAGGAGGTGGCCATCCCGGCTCGCCTTCGTTTCGTCCAGCTTAAGATCCTCCACCGGGTTTACGTGACGGGGCCAAGGCTTCTACGTATGGGCTTTGCTGAGGATGGACTGTGTAAGCGTGGCTGTGGTGCTTTGGCAACTTTCTTGCATATTCTGTGGGAATGCCCAAAGGTGGAGCGATTCTGGCGTGGTGTGCACGAGGTCCTGCGAGTGGTTACGCGTGTCGCGCTGTTGCCTGAAGCGAGGAGATGCTTGCTGAATGTGTGGGAGCCAACTGACTACTCGGTTCCGCAGACGCGGTGGGTGACTCTGGGATACATGATAGCTAAGCGTGACATTGCTCAATTGTGGGGATCCCAGAGGCCCCCGGCGGTCTCGGCCTGGAAAGAACACATGGATTGGTGTATGTTTCGTGAAAAGGTGGTGTATGTTGCGAGGGGTAAGCCTGGGGCGTGGGTGAAAATCTGGGGCCCCTGGAACGCCTATCGCGGGGGTATTTGCGAGCCGCCACTGCTGCCGGCTGCCTCACCAGCTCCGTCCCCCTAGCCGACCCCCTCCCCCAGCCATGGGCACGTGGTTCCCCAGTCCCTGATCTGTTCTCATTCCCCTCTTCAGAGTTTGGCGATTGGTTGGGGTCCCCCACTTAAGGAGCGCGTGCTGTCACTTGGGATTGCGGGTTGCCTTGCGGGTGTGGTTTTTTGTGTTGTTGTGTTTCGACAAAAGGAAACCGTATTGTGGGTTTGGAGTTATGTGGCCTGCACTACTGATATCTCCTGATTTACCTTTTTGCACCGCCAAGAGATTTTTCTGTATATATGTCATATGCTTCTGCCACTCTAGCGGCCGGCCAGACGGTTGTAGGCCCATACCTGTAACTATTTGAGATTGCAATAAACGGTTTCAAAAAAAAAATATATATATATATATCAAATAAAATAATATATAGTAAGTATATTAAATATTAATATTATTTTTAACAAAATAAATTACATTTAACATACGTTTTCACTAAATATATCAAATAAACTTTTTTATTTTTTATTTTTGAACCAGTTTATTAACAAATATGGTCAGTGTACAGCTCGGCAACTCGCCTACATCCCTGCAGGGCCGGCAACGCCATGATCACGTTATGTAAATATCCAAGCAGCTGGGGGTAGGGGAGTACACAGCAAGCCGCCTACAACCCATCTGGGCCGGCCGCGGTTAGAGGTCAGTCGGCTGTACCATTCATAGCAGTATCTGGTGCATACAATGCTTAGCAATAGTAACCATCAAACAACGTAAGTAACCTTCAGCTCTACATGTGATCATACAAGTCTGGAGCATATCGCCTTGTTAAAGGTCCGCAGTCCACCCTTCGCGGCAGTGGCTCCCAATACCGCACGCCCTCCAATCCGCTAAATGTGCGATCCCAGGGCCAGAGCAATGGGCGAAGACTACGCTGGGGGTCCCGATGCAGGCCCATCGCGGTCCGTGTCGACAGCATGTTCCAACAAATAAGTCTGCAGGGGTCCCCATATATCCCGTGGTCGAGATGAGGGGGTTTGGAGATCCGCATATACCTGCAATTGTTCTTGACAGTAAGTGAGATCCTGGAGCCAGTTCTTGAACTTCGGTGCCCTCCCCGTCCCCCACCGGCATGAAATTCGTCGTTTAGCTAAGAGTAGTGCTAATGAGATGTATCTGCGCATTTTGGCAGCCAGGGGTTCAGTATATCCAAGCAGGGCAGTTAGTGGCTCCACAGGGACATGGAGGCCTGTCATCAGGTCCAGGTGACGAAAGTCTGCCCCTTCCTCCCCACATCTGTCGCATCGGTCGTTATCTCGAAGCCCCAATCTATACAGCCGCGCCGGTGTGTAGTAGAACCTATGGAGGAACTTATAGTGTATAATTCTAAGCCGACTGCTGGCAGAAACCTCACCCGTCTGTTTTATTTATTTATTTATTTAAAATATTTATAAAGCGCGACTGTCACCTGGCAGGTATCCTGGCGCTGGTAGCTACTCTTGTGGTTTATTGACGGGGGTGAACTGGAACTGGACGGTTTTTTTATAGGGACAGGGGAAAGAGCCATGTTTTGATACGTTTCCTGAATGGGAGGAGGTGAGGGATATGGCGAATGTCGACAGGTAGACTGTTCCATAGCTTGGCTGCAGCTACTCGGAACGATCTTCCTCCCATCCTGGCCTTCTTACATCTGGGCACTCTCGCGAGGCAGGCAGTAGTGGACCTGAGTGTTCTGGTGGGAGTATACCAGGAGAACAGACGTTGAAGAGGTCTGGGTCCTATTCCATGTAGTGCCTTGAAGACCAGGCAAAGGGCCTTGAAGGCAATGCGTTGCCTCAAAGGCAGCCAATGCAACTCGGCCGGTGCGGCAGTGGCCGAGGATCTCCTGGTCCATCCCAGAGCCAGTTTGGCTGCTGCCGACTGGACTCGTTGGAGTCTGTCCAGTAGTGTTGCAGGGGATTCAAGCAGCAGGGCGTTGCAGTAGTCAAGGCGACTAAGAATAGTACACCTGACTACTAGAGCTCTGGCGGAGGATGGAAGTAGAGGCAAGACTTTGCGCAGTGAGCGCATAAGGCCAGAGCAAGTTGCGACTGTTCTTGAAACCTGTGTTTCCATGCTTAATTGATGGTTGAGCATGACGCCCAGGTTGCGAACGGTGGTAGCTGGTAGGGGGTTGTTGGAGTTTTCCGGGGGCCAGAACTCAGCGGGCAGAGGGCGAGGTATGCGGCTCGCAGGGCAGTACATCACCTCGGTTTTCGAGGAGTTGAACTGAAGTGAGTTCCGGTGCAACCAGCATGCCGTGTCTCGTAGGCAGTCATGGAAGGCTTGCAAGGGGATGGAGTCTTCGCCTTCCCACGAGAGAAGGAGCTGTGTATCGTCCGCATAGTTTACTGTGGTCATGTTGTGTGACTTAATTAACGTGACCAGAGGTTTTAAGTAAACATTAAAAAGAATCGGACTGATAGAGGAACCCTGGGGGACACCGTGAGGGACCGGGGAGAAGACCGATTGGAAAGGGGGGAGGGAAACAGCCTGTTTTCTGTCGCTGAGGTAGGAGTGAAACCAGATCAGGGCCGTGCCGTCGATCCCTGCCGCTCTCAACCGCTGGAGCAGGATCCTATGATTGACAGTATCGAATGCGGCAGACAAGTCAAGTAAAATGAGGGCCACGGCTTGGCCCCTGTCTGCGCGCATTCGAAGCTCCTCCATGGCCGTGAGCACCGCGGTTTCAGTGCCATGGGCTGGGCGAAACCCAAATTGGAATTCGTCCAAAAAATGGTGCTGCTCGAGGTGGGTTGAGAGGCATTTACTGACCCAGCGTTCGAGCACCTTCGCCGGGAAAGGCAGGAGTGATATGGGGCGGAAGTTGGACAGACAATCTGGGTTTAGCGTGGGTTTCTTTAGCAGCGGGGTTATAAGCGCTTGCTTCCAGGAGCGGGGAACGACGCCGCAGCTCAGGGATTGATTACAAATCAACCGGAGGGTGTGAAATAGTTGGAGCCCACAGGTTTTCCATATTTTCGGTGGCAGAGGGTCAAGGGGGGATCCGGAAGTGATGCCCTGTGCGACTATTTCAAATTCTGTTTGAGGAATAAGAGGGAAAGCCAGCAATTTATTCGCGGGAGGACAGGTTGGCCTCAGAGATTCAGGGTTAGTGAGGTTAATTTTGGAGAGGGTGGAGAGAGTGGAAGACGGGGGCGTTGCCAGGTTATTAATAATAGTCTCAATTTTATCAGTAAAAAACTGAGCGAGGCTATCACAAAGGGACTGAGAGGGGGGGATGGAGTTTTTGACGCAGTCAGGGTGTAAGATATTGTCCAGAATCTGAAATATACTTTTTGGACTGTTAGCCGCATTGGTAATGGTGGAGCAGTAGTAGTTCACTTTACTCTCTGCAATAGCGGACTTGTAGTCACGGAGTGCCTTCTTCCAGAGGGTTTTGTTGTTGTTACTGTATCCGTGTCTCCACTTTCTCTCAGCTTGTTTGCAGGCTGATTTGAGGGTTTTCAAAGAGTCGTTGTACCAGGGAGCCGAGGCTCTACCTTTCGGTTTACAAAGTTTAAGAGGGGCAGCAGAGTCCGCAAGGGAGGTGATTCTCGAGCTAAAGGATCTGTAGTTATCTTCCACAGAATTGGTAATGGTGAAACTGTCCTCCACCTCGAAGATTCTGGTGGAGGTGCTGAGTTTTTCAAACGCTTTCCAGTTTTGGTACAAGAATTGTGGGGGCGGGTGAGATTTGGCTTTGCTTGTTGTGGCATTATTGATGTAGAATTTGATGAGCGAGTGGTCTGTCCAACTCATAGGCAGGATGTCGCCTATTTGGGTTAGGCCTGGGCTCGAGAAGATAAGATCGAGTCGGTTGCCTGCGGAGTGAGTGGGGTCCTTTATCAGTTGTTGGAGGCCTACACTATCACAGGACAGCCGAAGGTTGTGTAGACCTGCGTCTAGGCTGCCGTTTGGCCAGAGGTTAAAGTCTCCTAGAAGTACTAGTTTACTGTGAGAGGTTGCCATGTTGGTGATGGTCGTGAGAAGGGCTTGCTGTTGCAAGAGAGAAAAGGCCCCAGGTGGACGGTAGCAGATGATTACCGTAAAGATATCTCCTTGATGGCGGTTTATAGACAGACCAAAGAGCTCGATTCCAGGTGTCGGGTCTATGTCTAGGATGTTCGTTTGCCACGAGGCTTTGAGGATGACGCCAACTCCGCCACCGCGGCCCTTGGGTCTAGGAAGATGAAGAATGTTAAAGTTTAGCGGACAGGCGGCTGCTAGGTCGGTCTCACAGTTTGCATGTGTCCAAGTCTCGGTTAAAAAGAGTACATCTAGATGGTGTGACTCGATAAGAAGATTAATTTCGGTGGCATGTTTTGGTAAGGATCTTACGTTCAAGAGGCCTCCTACAGTTAGGTCCTTATGTGTGAAGTCAGTTAATGGAAAGGCAGTCTCTTCAAAAGAGAGCTTACCTTCATGCGCATACCCTCGAAGGTCGAGCAAAGCATCCCGAGTGGAGCCGGGGGATGATGGGCTGTGCCGGACAGGGTGTGTGGCGCTAGGCGCGTCCTCGTCGCGGACGAGCGCAGACGAGCTTGCCTTAAGCGCGCCTTCGGCGCGCAATCGGCGTGCCCGCTGCGCTCGTCCGCTGCGCTTCCGACATTGACACATAGTTTATAGTGGTCACGGGTAGCGTAGGAGGGGGCGTGGCCAACAAGAAGTGGGCGTGGCTGTCGTCTCCCTTCGGTGGTCAATGGCGCCAAGAAACGAGTGGTTTCTGAGTCCCAGCAGCTAATAATCAGCTGTTGTGGGATCAGGGATTGTGCAAGTCAGGCAAGTATTTTAAAAACAAATACAGTACACAAGCAGGTTTAAAAACGAGTACAGAACACCTCCCGGCTTTTCGCCTCAGGAGTAGCAGCAATGGAGCAGCGTTCGAGTGCAGCGCGCTCTATTTATGTCTGCGGAGGGGGCGTGGCCAACAAGAAGTGGGCGTGGCTGTCGTCTCCCTTCGGCGGTCAATGGCGCCAAGAAACGAGTGGTTTCTGAGTCCCAGCAGCTAATAATCAGCTGTTGTGGGATCAGGGATTGTGCAAGTCAGGCAAGTATTTTAAAAACAAATACAGTACACAAGCAGGTTTAAAAACGAGTACAGAACACCTCCCGGCTTTTCGCCTCAGGAGTAGCAGCAATGGAGCAGCGTTCGAGTGCAGCGCGCTCTATTTATGTCTGCGGAGGGGGCGTGGCCAACAAGAAGTGGGCGTGGCTGTCGTCTCCCTTCGGCGGTCAATGGCGCCAAGAAACGAGTGGTTTCTGAGTCCCAGCAGCTAATAATCAGCTGTTGTGGGATCAGGGATTGTGCAAGTCAGGCAAGTATTTTAAAAACAAATACAGTACACAAGCAGGTTTAAAAACGAGTACAGAACACCTCCCGGCTTTTCGCCTCAGGAGTAGCAGCAATGGAGCAGCGTTCGAGTGCAGCGCGCTCTATTTATGTCTGCGGAGGGGGCGTGGCCAACAAGAAGTGGGCGTGGCTGTCGTCTCCCTTCGGCGGTCAATGGCGCCAAGAAACGAGTGGTTTCTGAGTCCCAGCAGCTAATAATCAGCTGTTGTGGGATCAGGGATTGTGCAAGTCAGGCAAGTATTTTAAAAACAAATACAGTACACAAGCAGGTTTAAAAACGAGTACAGAACACCTCCCGGCTTTTCGCCTCAGGAGTAGCAGCAATGGAGCAGCGTTCGAGTGCAGCGCGCTCTATTTATGTCTGCGGAGGGGGCGTGGCCAACAAGAAGTGGGCGTGGCTGTCGTCTCCCTTCGGCGGTCAATGGCGCCAAGAAACGAGTGGTTTCTGAGTCCCAGCAGCTAATAATCAGCTGTTGTGGGATCAGGGATTGTGCAAGTCAGGCAAGTATTTTAAAAACAAATACAGTACACAAGCAGGTTTAAAAACGAGTACAGAACACCTCCCGGCTTTTCGCCTCAGGAGTAGCAGCAATGGAGCCACTGCTTGTCTGTAAGAGGTTGGGTTAATTCAGTGTCCCAGCAACTGCGGGCTATTGGAGGGGTGTATTCCATGTGTAGCTGGACCGTGTGGTATAGGAGTGAGAGTACATGTGCTGGGGTATCTTGTTGGAGTAGGGCGTGTAGCGCGGGCATCAACGGCGGTTCTGTAGGAAAGGCAGGCGTAGCAGTCTTCACGCACTGACGAAGCCTTATGTAGTAAAAGCGATCTAAGGGGGTAGGGTTTACCTCTCCAAAAAATTGCTCACAAGTACGGAACTTCCCGCCACTGTACAGCTGACCCCAAGTGTGCACCCCCAGCCTGCGTAGAAGCTGTCTACAACCTCCCTCTTGTGTGACTGGGAGGTCTTGCCGGCCAGCAAGGGGCAGGAGCGGGGAGTATAGAGGCGCGCAGCAAGTTGCCTTAGCTAGATCCCACCACGCACCAACAG
The DNA here is from genome assembly GCF_964204655.1 of Triturus cristatus. Classification (NCBI taxonomy): domain Eukaryota; kingdom Metazoa; phylum Chordata; class Amphibia; order Caudata; family Salamandridae; genus Triturus; species Triturus cristatus. Next base: position 722,825,653 of record NC_140586.1, read on the forward strand.
TACACTGGACAGAAGTATTTGCATGGTGCCGGGGCACTCTGGGAGCGCTAAGATAGGCGATGCTAGGGGTGGGCCTCATGTAGCCGTCTTCGATGGCCAAGTGAGGCATGAAAGGGGGGGGTTTCATCCATTAGGCAGCGTAGTGGGCCTGGGCGCAACTATAATACAGCTCAATGTCCGGCACAGAAAATCCCCCGGCCCATAAAGGTCGCGTAATGGTGTCCCATTTCAGCCGCGCTTGCTTCCCACCCCAAAGAAGGCAGACCAGTTGGGTCTTCAGAGCGGAGAAGAAGTGACGGCTGGGGGCGTACGGAATGTTGATGAAGAAATATAGTAGTTTTGGCAGAATAACCATTTTGATGATCGCTGCCCTCCCAGCCATGGAGAGGGGCAGCGCAATCCAGCGCGCGACCCTATCCGTAATGGAGTCCAGAAGTCTTCCATAATTGTCTCGCATGAGCTCCATGCGGTCCCAGGAAATACTAATACCAAGGTAGTTGATGGCACCTTCACACCACCGGAGGGGATAATCAGGGACGAACCGCTGCGTGGAATCAGTGAGGGGGAATATATGCGATTTATTCCAATTTAACATGACTCCCGACAATCGCCCAAACAGTATGAAGAGCCGCAGCATGGGGTTCAGACTTACACCAGTGTGTCGCAAGCATAGAGTGAGGTCGTCAGCATACAGCGAGATGAGGACCTGCCTCTCCGGGTATACAATGGAGTGCTCCCTGTGATGTTGTCGTATTTTTGCGGCGAGGGGTTCTATGGCCAGGGCAAAGAGCACAGGAGAAAGTGGACACCCCTGCCGGGTGCCTCTGGCCAGCGGAAAGGAAGACGAGCGCAGTCCATTGACCGACACAGTCGCGCGGAGTCCCGTATAGAGCAAGTTTATCCATGCCAAAAAGGGGGGAGGGAAGCCCATGCGCACCAAAAAAAAGGATAGGTAATCCCATTCTAGGGAGTCAAAAGCCTTGGTGGCATCAAGGAAAATGGCAGCTGCATCCTCCCCCGGATCCATGTCATGAAGCAGCGCAAACAAAGTGCGCAGATTGTGAGCCGTGCTTCTGTGTGGGATGAACCCGGATTGGTCTGGAAGGACAAGCACCGGCATCAGAGGCCTGATGCGGTTGGCTACAAGCTTCGCAAGGATCTTTGCATCAACATTGATAAGGGAGAGGGGCCGGTAGGAATCCAGGTGTTTAGGGTCTTTGCCAGGCTTTGGGATGGAGATGATGAGCGCCTCCCGCATGGTACGAGGTAAAATGCCGGTTTCTCGGGCTTCCTCAAACACGTGCCGCAATATGGGAATGAGCAGGTGTCAGTACAGTTTATAGAACTCAGCCGGGAGGCCGTCGGGCCCCGGGGCTTTGCCAGAAGCCATTTGCATGATAGCGGACACAATCTCCTCATCTTCATGGTGCGAAAGGAGGAATTCTCTCTGGCCATCTCCCAGCCAGTCTATGGCAGTGCCATCAAAGAATGACTCGAAATCTGCTGGGGACTGCCGTTGGGAGGTGTAGAGTTTTTTATAGAACCGCTTAAATGCAACAAGTATCTCTGCGGAATCACTATGCACTAGACCATCCTCATCCTCTACCTCCAAGACAGTATTGGCGAATCGTGGAGGCCTGATGGTAGATGCCAGCGCTCGTCCCGGTCTCTCTCCCTCCCCATACCGCCGGGCCACGTGATACTTCCCCCTAAACTTGCACTCCCGTTCTGCAGTGGCCTGATAATCATCGAGCAATTTGCGTAGCTGCGCTTGCACAGCTGGGGAAGACGTGGTCCAGAGCTCAGACTCGGTACGCTTTATGTCCCTTTCCAACCGCTTAAGCGTATTCCGGATATCTTTTAACACCCCTCCGCCCTTCGCTATGCATATGCCCCTCACAGTCGCGTTAAAGGCTTCCCATAGGGTCGAGTTCTGGGACACAGATCCGGTATTACGACTGAAGAAATCCGATATTTCTTGCTCAAGTTCAGCCTTGAAGGCCGTATCCAGGAGCGAGTGTGGGTTGAGGCGCCATGAAAGAAATGGGGGTTCTGCTTGAGGTGGGGCGAGAACCAGCATCACCGGAGAGTGGTCCGAATATGTGCATGGTAGGTATGACACATGGGAGGTCCATGTCGCAAGGCCCCTGTCCATCAACCAATAATCAATACGCGACCAGGAGGCATGCGCTTAGGAGTAGCAGGATCCCTGACGCGCCTATGGGTACCGAGCCCTCCAAGGGTCCACAAGAGCAGTATCCGATAACAAGGTTTGAAGGGTTAACTGCGCGGCGGTGTAGTGGTGCGATTGTGGGTGCGATCGGTCGAGCCTGGGGTTAACAGTTGCGTTAAAGTCACCTCCCCAGATGATGTGTGTAGTATCATTGTCCTGTATCTTCCCCCATAGCACCCGAAAAAATTCCGGATCATCTAAGTTTGGTATATAACAAGACACCATAGTAATGGACTGCTCGCATAGTCTCCCCCACATTATGTTATATCTACCCTGCGGGTCAGCATAAGCGCCAATAGGGGTGTATGGGAGCGTGCGCTTCACCAGAATTGAGGTGCCCCGTGAATAGGAGGAGTAACACGAAAAGCCCCTAGAGCCAGCCCAGCGTGCCGCAAACCCGGGAGGTGCACTGGGGGACAAGTGCGTTTCCTGGAGCATGGCGCAGTGGCATTATGTCTGTCTAAGTAAGCAAGGATATGGCGCCTCTTCCGAGGATTGCCCAGACCGCGCACATTCCAGGTTAAAAAAGTATAGTGGGGTGCTCTAGGACCAGGGCCCGCCATCTAGGAACCAGGGAATTGCAGTGGAGGTCAGAGTGCGTGCGGACCACCAGCGAAGCATGTCAAGTAGAGCCTGAACAAACTGGCAATGAAGCCTAACAAAGTACACAACGAAGAATCCCTCCCCCCTCCCACACCAGCAACCCCAATTTGCCGTGTCGCTATCCACCCCCCTCCCGAACCCTCTCAGAATTCCCTGCCCAATCCCAGGATAAGAAGGGAACATTGAAATCAAGGTGTTCAAAGTCTAACAGTAGGGGTCACCTGATGGGTCGCAGCCAGAGGGCAACCAGGCACTCCTCGCATCAAGCGAAGGTGTTCGGGTATAGCATATGAGACCCATGATGGCACATAAATCAAAGGTGGGCACAGGGACTGGCAGGCCGATACAGCATAAGGAGGCATCAAGCTCAGTGCGACACAGCCTCACAGAGACAGCCCCAGGGTCCCCCCAGTCCGACCCAAAGAAGCATTCCCAAGAGTGAATCTTCAGTTCATTCTCCTGCAGGATTCCGCTGAGGGTCCCTAATAGAGACGCCACCCCCGGACAGGGGAGGTCCGCCATCAGTATCCAGATTAAAAGGATTCGCAGCTGACTGGAGAAAAAAAAGTAGGGGAAACACTCTGCAAGGTCTGTGGGAAATTTATAGATGATGGAAGGTCAAGACCGTGGAGACCCTCATTCAATATCAGATAAACTTCGCCCCGTCGCGTCCTGAGGTGCCGGGGAGCGACGCTTCACCGGGGACCTGGGTAAGCTGTTAATGAAGTCTTGGGCGTGTTGGGGGTTGGTGAAGAAGTGTTGTTTCCCCGAAGACGACACCTTCAAGCGGGCCGGGTAGAGCATGACATAAGGAATATTCAGCTGCTGCAGCCTCTTTTTAACCTAAAAAAATGTTCGGCGTTGCTCCTGCACCGCAACGGTAAAGTCCGGATAGATGGAGATCTCCGACCCTGCATACGTGAGGCGTCTCCCCTCTCCCGTGACAGCCGCAACACAGCATCCCGGTCTCGGTAATTCAGTAGTCTGGCTATAATGTGCCGCGGGGGGGCTCCAGGTGGAGGACGACCTGCCAAAGCACGATGCGCCCTCTCCACCACAAAACCCCCCGAGAACACCTCTCCGCCGAAGAGCTCCGTCAATAATCGCTCTACATAGTCCTCCATCTGGCTAGTCGCTGTTGATTCCGGTACTCCCAAAATTCGAAGATTATTCCGCCGGGACCGCGATTCTAACTCCTCGTTCTTGGCAGCAATCACTTTCAGAACTTTCTCCATCTCGAGGGTGCCGGCAGAGGTTGCGGTAGAGGTATCCTCCAGGTCAGATATGCGCCGCTCCGCTTCAGTCAGGCGGTCTTCGTGTTTGTCCACCTTGCATTTCAGCCCGTCCATCCTAGCCGACATAGAGTCCATCTTGGAGGCTATCGAGGTCAGGCTCGTCTGCATGTTAAGCAGGAGATCTTTCAACTCCGCCGTGGTCGGGGCTGGCGGCTCCGCCGAATCCTCCTCTGGGCCCGCCTGGGACCGCGGAATCCTCCGGGAATCAAAGGTGAGCTTCGACTGCCTGCCCTCCGGTTTCCCCATGGTGGCCCAGAGGGGTGAGCAACCGGGAGCCAAAAATAAAAGGGTTGCGGGCCGTCTCCCAAGTTATATCGCCTCGTGGGTGTCCAAAGGGCAAGGGGGCCCGCAGCAGGAACCAGCTAAAAAGCAGAGAGCGGGCGCTGCCAAAGTGTCCACTGGGTCAGGCGTTAAGGCAGCGGATTTCTCAGGCTAGGTGCGCCTTCAGACAGGTAGGTCCAGGTAACCCATCAGCCAGCCTCAGTGCAGCAAACAACAGGCAAGATCCCCAGCCTCACGGACAGCTCGTCGGCGTCATCCAGGGTCCAAGACTTCACTCGGCGTGGATAGCCGTCCCCGGGCCCCGGTGGCACCCGAGCAGTCCGGCCCTCCGCAGGAGCCCCCAAACAGGCCGCAGCAGAAGGTCAAAGTCGGCCCATCGCGCCCAGGACAGCGCCGCGCCTCAAGCGCCCCAGGGGGGCAGACAACAACCCAGGCTACAGGTAGCTCCTGAAGAGGGAGGGCCCTAGGCCAGGCCGGACTCCCCAGCGCGGGAAAACCTAGACCGCGGCCTCCCTAGCTAGGGGCCCGCTGTAATAACACCGCGTGATCAGACCTCCGCTCCGGGCCGCGCTTCCAGGTCCCCCTCCGCTGCAACAGTCGGCCACCCCCCCCCCGGTCTCCCCCTCTGCGTAGGCCAATCGCCCCGGAGGCAATGAAGCGCGGGCCCCAGCGGGAGCGGCAACCAGCAAAGCGGACACAACAGGGGCAAAGCTACGTTAGGCCTCCCGCGCCGCCATCAGCCGCCTCCCCTGCCCGGCTCCCACAGCACCAACACCCCCACACAGCGCCCCTACCTGTGGTGTCTTCAGCGCGGCAGGCCCCTCCGGGCACAGGCGGGCACTCCGTCGTAGTCGTCCGTTGTTCCCGCCAGCCGCCAGCCCCTCAGCAGCCTTCGTGACGCGGGCGTCGCAGGAGACAGATCCCCCCGGGCCAGCAGCAGCGACGCAGCGGGACCCAGGCTCCGGCCACGCCGTGGATCCAGCGCAGTGGGCGGGCAGCAGGGTCAGCACCCATATCGCGGCTCGCCGCCGGACCTCTCTTCGTTCCGGGTCAGTATATGCAGTTAGGCCGCCATCTTAGGCAGCGCGAGCGTGCAGGGCAGCATCCGCGCCGTCAGCTCCAAAGTTAGTGTTTGCGCCGTTTTCTCTCCTCCGAGTCGGCGCCAGGCTGTACAGAGGCAGGGGGGGGTCCCCGCCAGGTGAGTAGATGCCAGGATTGTCAGGATATTGGGCGGATTGCCTCCCGAACAGCAAGAGCCTCACATCAGTGTGGCCATCTTGCTTGGCGCCCTCTAGCACCCCCCAAATATATCAGATAAACTTATTTAAAAAATATAAACACAAACATAAAAATTTATGCATATGCATATATTTACTTCAAAATAATTTATTTACTATTATCTTTATTTAATTTTTAAACTTTAAAATTATATAAAAATGAAAAGTATATATATCAATAATTTAGAATAGAAAAAGATTCTATAATTTAAAAAAAATTAAACTATAATTTATTTTTTTAACTTACATTTCCCAATACAATAAGTGCAACAGTAGGGAAAGTGTTGGATAGTGGAATAATTGAATGTACTATTCCCACTCCAGTGATAGCAACTGTAGAAAAAGTGTTGGATAGCGGAGGGGTAAAAATTACTATTCCCACTCCAGTGATAGCAACAGTAGGGAAAGTGATGGATAGCGGAGGGGAAACAATTACTATTCCCACTCCAAAGAGTGCAACAGTAGGGAAAGTGTTGGATAGAGTAGGGGTAAAAATTACTATTCCTGCTCCAAAGAGTGCAACAGTAGGGAAACTGTTGGATTGCGGAAGGGTAAAAACGACTATTCTCACTCCAGTGATTAAAACATTAGGGAAAGTGTTGGATATCAGATAAACAAAAAATACTAATAACACTTAAACAATTGAAAAAAAACAATATTACAAAAGTTTAAAAATCATAACAAAAAATAAACAATATTTTAACAATATAAAAATAAATATTATACTATTAATTACATATAACAAAACCCTACAAATAATATATAAAATAAATTAATGAATACATTTATAAACAATAATTATTTCAAAGTAGCAACTATTAACAAACAACAAAATGAATTAAAACATAAATGTATTTATTTTATTTCCTACCCGATAACAGCGCACCAATAACAAAACACTTCAACATTTTTAATTAAATGTATTTCCATAATTAACATAATTAATAATCATTTGAAAAAATCTTAGTAATAAAAAAAATCATTGAATACACATGCTTTAACATTATAATATCCACAACACACACCAAAATTAAACTATACAATAATAAAACAGAATTAAATATTATTTGTAAAAGAAAAACTATAACTATCAACAACTAATAATTAAATATTTAAAAATGTATTTAATAGCCAACTTTTACCCCTTTAAAAGTAAAAACAACACATAAAATAAACAATTACCCAAAATAAATATCAAATAATTAACATTCATTAACAACTATACAATAATTAACTAAATACAAAATACTTACCACCCTTTACTCCTATAACCACCACAACACACACCTAAAACTAATTACACAATTACCATAATTAATTACTAATTTATTAATTAAAATTGATTAACAACTAATTATTAAATCACCAATTAAAAATAAATTACTTCCCATCCTTTACACTGATAAACATCAGAACACACACCTACAATTAATTACACCATTGCCATAATTAATTACCAATTAACTAATTAAAATTAATTGCCAACCAATTATTAATTCATGAATAATACATTACTTTACCCATTTAACACTATAACATCTCAATTGAACAAATAAAAAATATTTCATACATTTAATATAATTAAATTGCTTCCCACCCAGAATTCAAATAAAAAAATATTATTAACAACTAAAAATAATCAATTAATTTTATATAATGAAATTACTTCCTACCCCATTCCCCTGTAAACCTACAACCTGCAACGGAACTAAAAACGCAGAAATCAAATAGAAAATAATTAATCACTAACAATTTTTTAACACATATATTAAAAATACTAGCAAATCTTATACAAAAAAACATACCTCACATACATATAAAAATATATACTAAAATACATAATATTTATAAAAATCGATAACTACTATACTATGGTGCCGATTACGATCCTGGAAAAAATTTCCCCGTACGACTCGTGTCCGGTCTTTTTACCGAACGAATCGTACAAGTGCCGTACAAACTGCCAAGTACGATTCGCATGGGAAAAAGTCCATACGAATCGCATTGGGAATAATTCCCCACACGTCCTCGGGTCGGAAAATGTGTCCGACACGTCCCCGGACGATTTACCGTACAAATGTGAAAAGTGAAGTCCGACCGCGCAAGTACGATCCATCCCGTGCGTCCGATCTTACAACCGTATGGAAGAAACACCGTCCGCACCGAACTCCCATAGCAACCATGGAGACATGTGCCCGCATACACGCCGAACAACCCCCAGCCCCCGTATGTACGCGCCGAACCATCCCCCAGCCCTCGTATGTACGTGCGAACCCCCACCCGTGCATGTACACCCCCGTACGTACGGACCGTACCCCCACCCGTGTATGTATGGAGCGTACCCCCACCCCAACCGTGTATGTACGGCCTGTACCCCCACCCGCGTATATATCGAGCGTACCCCCACCCCAACCGTGTATGTACGGCCCGTACCCCCACCCGTGTATGTATTGAGCGTACCCCCACCCCAACCGTGTATGTACGGCCCGTACCCCCACCCGCGTATGTATGGAGCGTACCCCCACCCCAACCGTGTATGTACGGACCGTACCCCCACCCGCGTATGTATGGAGCGTACCCCTACCCCAACCGTGTATGTATGGCCCGTACCCCCACCCGCGTATGTATGGAGGGTACCCCCACCCCAACCGTGTATGTACGGCCCGTACCCCCACCCGCGTATGTATGGAGCGTACCCCCACCCCAACTGTGTATGTACGGCCCGTACCCCCACCCGCGTATGTATGGAGCGTACCCCCACCCCAACCGTGTATGTACGGCCCGTACCCCCACCTGCGTATGTATGGAGCGTACCCCCACCCCAACCGTGTATGTACGGACCGTACCCCCACCCGCGTATGTATGGAGCGTACCCCCACCCCAACCGTGTATGTACGGCCCGTACCCCCACCCGCGTATGTATGGAGCGTACCCCCACCAAAACCGTGTATGTACGGCCCGTACCCCCACCCGCGTATGTATTGAGCGTACCCCGACCCCAATCGTGTATGTACGGACCGTACCCCCACCCGCGTATGTATTGAGCGTACCCCGACCCCAACAGTCTAAGTACGGAGCGCACCCCAGGCCCCAACACCAGCACCTTCACCCAACATCGCGCATGTACGAGTCGTACCAAGCCAGAGACAAGGACAGCACTGTACAATAAAATGGCCGATGTACACACCGTACACACGTTAAAAACACACGTACACAACCAGGACAAAGCAAAACAACACAAGAAGACTTTATTTGAATCGCACAAAGCCACAAAACATGTCCAACAAGCACAAATACAACACATTCACTGACCTGCAACTGCCAAACTCCCAAACAGAGGCCCAAAACACAACCACTCCTTATAACACACCCACCCAAAGTTCAAACACAGCCACACCCACCAATGGACCAATAAAAAGGCCCAACACACACAAACCATGATCCTTTGCAACAGACCCACTGCTGCCAGACCACACAGAGAAACAACTGCACCATACTACAAACTCCACTACACCTTACACCTGCACACCTTCACACTACCACCTTCACAAACACCCCCTCATCACATTCACACACACACCTGCACAACTACACCCACACACCCACAACCATCCACACCCACACCCCCCACAACCATCCACACCCACACCCCTCACCATGCCCACTAACAAGAATCCAAAGTTCACTAGCCAAGAGTTGGAGCTCCTTGTCGACGAAATCCTCAGAGACGAGCCACACCGCTTTGGAACATTTGTCAGACAGACCAGCATTTCCGAAAAAACAGCCATGTGGCAGACGATTGTCGATGCTGTGAATGCTGTTGCGTCCACCAGAAGGACCAGGCATGAATGCCAAGCCAGGTGGTACGATCTGCGGAGGAGGGTCCGAGCCAAAATGACCGACGACCACAACCAGGCCAACATCACTGGAGGAGGGCCGCCCCGCAGACGCGTACAATACCATCCCTGGGAGGAGAAGGTGATGGCCATACTGCCGGTGGTGGCAGTGGACGGAGTAGAAGGACTCCGAGAGCCTGGTGAGTACACAAACAACTCACCTCACATGGGGGGAACGTCATCCACAACCAAACTCACAATCATGCACGCAACCACCCCAAGCTATCGCATGACTCAATCACACTCCATAAACACGCACATGCCACTAGCGCCACCATACCCCATGCACCCAGCTGGACAATCCCAAGTCACAGGCCACAGAAAACACCAACACAAGACACGGTAACCCGGATGGCGGGAGTGTGGGCCTCAAAAATCACATAGTGCAACTCAGAAGCAGACAACAATGCCCTCTGCCCATATGGCCTAGGTCACAGCCAGACAAACAGTGTGTCCCCACACAGGGAAGACTTGCCAGCAAATGGCGGACGCCTTGCATTAAGACATGGGGGTGAAGGCACTTTTTGCACATGACAGCAGCTAATGAACAGCCAACACTGTGAAAGAGTGGCAGCACACACCACCACAGCAGCAGCGCAGACACAGACACTACACCCAATGGGTGCCTGGAGATCAGAAACAAACTCACATGAACTAGCCAAGGGCCATTCAAAGATCTGCCAAAAGTGTGTGCCTAGGAAGCTGGGCTGAGGTGACAGAGGGTGACACACAGAGGGAGGGAGAGGGAGGGAGACACAGGGAAACGGACAGAGGGAGGAGGCTGACACAGGGAGGGAGGGAGAGGGGGACAGAGAGGGAGTGAGAAAGGGAGACACAGGGAGACCAATTCAGCCTTGGGTGGTGTGGGAATGTCTGCTCGTCAGCAGGTGGACTGCGTGCATGTAGACAAGGGTGGCCAGTGCCTGAATCCCCCTCTCTTCTCCATGGCAAAACACTGGGCCATGTCTCAACCTGTGCGCTAGCAGAACGACAGCTACCTGCATTATATAAGTGTGTGGAACAACTCCATGTGCCCACGTACAGTGCAACACGGAAGGCGCCAATGCATGGCTCGCCACACCTGCTCACTCCACTGCTGACTGCAGTCACAATTGACGCAGCAAGTAAGACTGTGTCACACATAGGTAAAGTCTCAAAAGCTGTGGCCAAGGGACATACCCATGCACAAGTGCACTGTGAGTGGAATGCAAGACATATCCAAATACCCAGAGGAAATGTGCCAACTTTGAAACGAATGAAACATGGATGTTGCATGGAACAAAAATAACATTGTCTCTCACACACACAGGTCAACGTCGTGGATCACCCCCCAACACTGGGGGGAAAGACTCACAGGACCCGGCTCTGCGGGATGACGACCCCACCTGCAGCGACGACTCTCACCACTCTGTGGACGACCCCGACCAACCTGGCCCCTCTGGTGTCCAACCACCTGCAGCACCTGCGTCAGGTACAACTGGGCCAACCACCACCCCCACTCCTGCCACATCCCAGGAGACACCCAGGATCCCTGCCCCACCACCACAACGCAGCCAGGCTCACCAGGAGGGACACGGTGTACCGGGCACCCAGGAGGAGGCATGCGACAACGCTAATGCCACCCCTCAGGGGTCCCGGAGACCCGATGTGCCCACAACGGCAGGCCAGGTGCAAGTGGGCAGGGGTGGTGGGAGTGGAGGACAGCGGAGGCGCGAGCCTGACCAGTTGGCTGCGGAACCGGTATATTCCCATGTAAGAAACATCCTGGACACATACCGGCAGGACACCACGGGCATGAGCCAGGTTGTGTCCACCCTCAACGAGATGAAGGGGACCCTCGAGGAGATCAAGACCCAGCAGGCCCAGCAACATGCGGAGCAACATGCCTGTCAACTGCGACACCAAGGGCGGATGGAGGACAGACAGGCTGAGCTTGTGACGGTGTTCATAGGAATTCACCGTACACTCCGTCGGATAGCCGACAACATGGGCAACCCTCCCTGTGCCACCAGGTGAAGAACATCACCACCCACAGGGAGGGATCAGGAGGAGGAGGAGACATCCGACGGAGCATCCCAAACATCATCACGGCCTGCTTCTGAGGGTTCCCGCAGGAGGGCGGGTCGTCCACGGAAAAGACCGTGAGGGTCGGCGCAACAGCACCATCTCCCAGGACACCTGGCCCACTGGCCCAACAGCAGCACATCAGCACATGACATTCTCTGCCACATGGACTTGCTGGTCACTGTCTGACCAATGTTGACAAAGACTGTGGCATGGACTCTGATGATTTCCAATGGCAAGGACACCAACTCCCCAAGTGAACTTTGGATTCCACACACCCGGAAAGCCCCTCTTGTCATACCCCCCCCAACACGTACCCCAACACAAATAAAAAGTTACACGATAAAGAGATGATGCCTAAATTGTGCATTATTACCTTACATGTGTCTTGTAAAGTCTAACCATGCCTGAGTTCTCATATGACTTCAACCATCCATACCCTGGGGCCTGAGTCTGGCACAGGACACACATGGGTCACAATGTATTAGGCAAGACAGACATGGAGCACCATACACACCCGTGATGGGCCCAACCAGCTGAGGGGGTGGCCGCACAACCGTGCCGACAGACATATTGAGTACAGCAACAGTCATGCGCAGAGGTCAGGGATCATGTGGAGTGTCCTGGGGGGCACCCAGGTATGTGTAGACAGGTGGCAGAACCATGTCCTGCAAGCTTGAGTCAGGTGGATGCAGAGAATGGTGGCCTGGCCAACGTTGGATGCATGAGGATGGCACATGTCACAATATCCACACAGTCATGGACATCATGCACAATACAGAGTCTAATCCCACACAAACAGCTTGCATCTTGCTACTCTACACATGGACACATAGCCACTATCACGGAAAACCATGCCAGACATGCCGTATGCACCGTGGCAACACACCAGCATTGACTGAGAAGAGGCACCTTGGAGGCATAGGGACACATTTATTAGTCATGTATTCCGGAATGCAGAGGCAACTCGGAGTACACATACACAGGTCATGTGGAGTAACATGTGGGTCCAACACTGGCACCCCCCTACTGCACCACAAATGCGTGATAGCCATGGAACTGGCACACAAGTATCGGCTAACAGCTAAACACCCCCTGCTGCTCACGGAGAGGCTGCCATACACCATTGATCCTCTGATGTGGAAGTCCCACACCATGTCAAGCCAATGCAAACCGTATGTGTCCGAGGGCAGTGTTACACACATTGATGCCATCATCACAATCCACTATCCCATCACAGATGACTGTCAACAAGTCTGACCATCTATTCAGGTGTATCCAGCTACATGTAATGTGTCCCATGGTGATGCGACATGTCTGCCGAGGAACCAAAAATCGACAGGGGCAGTGTGCACACATCGTAAACAACTGCCACACCCAATACACCCCTGATGCATCCCTTACCCTAAGGAGACTTCCAAACTTGTCCGTGCGTGTAACGCTGAGTCAGCACACGATGACGTGTCCATGAGGAATAGCAGTGCCACAACAATGCAACCAGCAGACGGCATGCGCAAGTACTCGGGGATGAGAGACACACAAGAAGTCAGCCACAAAAAGCACATCCACTTGCATGTGCATGTACTCGACACATGTAAGGATGACAACATGCTAGGTCACAATTATGACTGTGGAAATACACTCATCACTGGCACCATCACTCGAGTGACACATCCACACACACCTCTGACTCACGTGGCATACATGCAGATGGACACACACATGGCAACACATGCCACACGGGGACCAATGCGTGCACACTCAGACACTGGTACTCACCACTAAGCAAAGAAGTCACGTATGAGCCAACTCCGGATGTCCTCTTGCGGAACCACATCCTCCACATCACTAGCCCCATTGCCAAGCCCTTCGTCCTCCACGGGTGGATGGTCCTGATCATCTTGATCCAGGATGAGTGGCACGGCTTTCTCAACTGCCATGTTGTGCAGCATGCAGCAGACCATGAAGATTTTGCAGACCTTCGCCGGGGCATATGGGAGGGCGCCGCCGGTCTTGTGTAGGCACCTGAATCGGCTCTTCAGGAGGCCAAATGTCCCCTCTATCACTCGCCTTGTCCGGCCATGGGCGGTGTTGTAGCGGAGCTGGGCCGGCGTGCTGGGGTTGCGGAGAGGTGTGATCAGCCATGGCATGTTGGGATATCCAGTGTCCCCTACATGGAAACCACATGGACATAAGTAGGACAGGAGAAGTGGTCGTGCTGGAAGTCTACGCAAAATACAGGACAGACAGAGTGTACCCACCAACAACACATGCTCGTTCGTTGCGCAGCTGCGTCATCATTTCAGGCACCCTGCTACGCCTCATGATGTAGGCATCGTGTGCTGATCCTGGAAAACGAGCACAGACATGTAAATTCACCATGTTGGACAGACACACCACAAGGGCATTGATGGAGTGGTAGTGTTTGCGATTCCTGTACGCTACCTCCTGTGCCTGTGGTGGTACCAAAGCCACATGTGTCCCATCTATGGACCCAATGACATGGGGCATCCCTCCCAGGGCATAGAATCCACGCTTGACCCCAGTCAACTGTTCAGGAGTTGGGAAATGGATGAACTCATCCAGGTGAAGCAACATGGCCTCTAAGAAATCATGCAGCACACGGCTGAACATGCTCTGGGACATGCCACCAACATGAGCTATGGTATATTGAAAGGTACCCGTGGCAAGAAAATGTAGGGCTGCCATTACCTTCAGCTTGGGTGTCAGTGCCGTAGGATACCTGTGCAGCGGTTGCAGGTGTGGTGCCAGCCTTGCCGTCAACTCCTCAATCAACGGTTTGGGGAAGCGGTAGCAGCGTATACAGTCATTCTCCCGCATGTCAGCCAAGTCCGGAATTGGTTGGGGAAGAGGCGGCGCTCTGCAGTAATTTGGAAGTGACAAGGAAGAGTGAGTGCACTACAACAACAATTTATATGTACTGAGCACATGTTAATCTGTCAATACACATATGCTACATAGGGAGTCAGGTATGTGCTACATGCCCTGGACACGTATGGCTGCCAGGTGACACTCCTACCAAGACCCAGCTACACACGGAGATTGTGAACCTCCACATCCCATGGCATGGGACTAGCTGTGTCCCTGTGTAAGTGAACAGCCAGACGCAACACAGGAGTGACATACATCAACACATCAGCAGAAATAGGATGTTGATTGCAGAGACAGGTAGCGGAACACTAGAGCCACAGGTCACATGACATTACACTAGGACAGCCCACACAGCTTGCCATTAAGGTGTACATGTCATGGCTGACCACACATACATTGAGAGGATGCAGACAGGTCCTTGTTACGCTACTCCGTGTCCCATGCATACATACACACCTTACATCCGATACCACATGTGGCCTGGTGTGCGTAACAGTGTGCCATGGCCATCTACACACAGACACATGTTGGTTGCTGCAACAGCAGATGCTTTTGAGGGAACACCAACATCAAGCTAATGTGAACACACCACACATACATGACATAGACACATCGTGCACCGTGGATAGTCACATGTATGGTGTGGTAACCCCTGTAGCGGGCATCAGGGGACACTTGCGTGTGTTGTTGACTGTGCCATGCCAGTGACGCTTATCTCAAGTGTTCTGTACGACATGCACACATGTCAAAGGAGCGAAGGGCATGTCTGGCACATAGTGCACCATCACACATAACATCTGTACACATCTCATCATACATCTATTGCCTTCACGACTCAGGAGTAATGTGCCACATCACAGCCTTTCACACCTGTGCCCCACACATGTAGTACTGCACAGACAATGCCTTGATGTCCATCCATGGACAAGTATGTCAGCTCTATTCCCTTCTGTGTGCTGCCTGTCACCACTGTTATGTGTGAAAGGCACCGTACATTCACTCTGAGGGCGTGTGTACGTTCCCTATCACTATGGGAGTGCTGCCGTAGGCCTACCCATAGTGATAGTGAGCGTACAGGCGTGTGTACGGTCCGTATCACTATGGGTACGCATACGCGAGCACACCCATAGTGATAGTGAGCGTACAGGCGTGTGTACGGTCTGTATCACTATGGGTACACATACGCGAGCACACCCATAGTGATAGTGAGCGTACGCGCGTGTGTACGGTCCGTATCACTATGGGTACGCATACGCGAACACACCCATAGTGATAGTGAGCGTACAGGCGTGTGTACGGTCCGTATCACTATGGGTACGCATACGCAGGCACACCCATAGTGATACGGACCGTACACACGCCTGTACGCTCACTATCACTATGGGTTTGCTCGCGTATGCGTACCCATAGTGATACGGACCGTACACACGCGTGTACGCTCACTATCACTATGGGTGTGCTCGCATATGCGTACCCATAGTGATACGGACTGTACACATGCCTGTACGGGCCGTTGCTATGCATTTGGGGTGCCCTAGGGCCCCGGAACGCACCGTACCTGTGTGTGAATCTCCAAATTACATAGGGGACACATGAGGGACAAGTATAAAGGCCTACATGCATGCTGGTTGTCATGGAGACCAAGTTTAAAGTATGAATTTTTTTCTGCAGGTGCACAGCAAAAGTCGGTTTGAATGAATCTACTTTGTTGCAAAGTGGTTGTGGAGTTGACATCATGCTCAAGAAAAAAAATATGAAACCCACTGACTGTGCTAGGTTTAAAGGGATTGGAGGAAACATAGGATGCAAATGTGAGTGACCAATCACTCTGTAGTCCTGTGCGTGAAACAGGCCAGCAAGGCAGATATAAGGCAGCCAGGTCCCATGAGAGAGCACTTGCCTGCACATCTTTGGATTCGACGACCCTGCTGCTGCTCGTGATTCCCTGGAACCATGTCAAGGTCTGTGGAGAGGTCCCAGCCTTTCACCCTGGAGGAGAACCTGGCATTGCTGGATGTGATCCTCCCACAGTACCCCAGGCTGTATGGGCGACCAGGGTATCAGGTGAGTGCAGAGTCCACTAGCACAGACTGTGTCCCTTTTTTGTGACTGTGCTTTCTGGCATTGTGTCCAGGTGTGACACACATGAAATGGGAAATGCCTGATGTCTCCCAGCCAGAGCATGCTGTGGTGCATGTCTGCCGTCACTTGCATTGTGTTTACTGTGACAATCACTGCATGGTGCATGCCACATTCTGCCTGTCTTATCCTCCTGGGAATGTTGCCTCTACAGTCCTCATGCGATTATGTGGTCAGCCCAGTGTGACAGGTGACTGTACACACAGATGTGTGTTATTTCTGTGTACCTGTGCTGAGAGTGTCCACATGATGTGTTCGTACCCTGGACATCGGTGTGTGTGTAAGTTCCCTGTCATGTGGGTGGGTGCATATGTGGAGTGTAGCACCCAAGCTGCATGAGGGATGGATATACCCTGCCCATCTGATGTGAGCAGGGAGCAGTGCTGTGTGTCTGACGTGCAGAGCCAGCCCCACACCTGTGAGCCCCCCCGTCTAGTGGCACATGTGCAGAGTGAGGTTTGTAGCTGCATTTGGCAATGGCAGGTGAATGTCCTGTGCCTGTGTGTGTCTGTGTACTCTGCTGAGGTAGCGTCAGTGGCCTGTGGCATGTGACTGCTTTGAGGTGCTGCACATAATCCTGGTGTAGCTTGTGATGCACAGTGTGAGCCTGGATCCTTGATTGTGTCGTTGCCCTCATTCCACCTGTGTACTTTCAATGGCACGTACTGCTTTTGCCCTTCCCCAGAGGATAATGTCCCTATGACAAAGGTGCAATGCGTTGGCTGCATACTATGCCTTGTTGTAACCAGCAAATTTGTTCTAATATGTGTCTCTGTGACATGTGCCAGGTGTATTGATGTAGCGTCACTTGTTCATCCTCACAGGTAGGCGCCTCTGCCAAGAAGCAGATCTGGATGAACGCCGTCAGTGCCGTGAGGAGGGCGGAGGGTCGCAAGCGGTGCCTGGCCCAGGTGAGAAAACGCTGGCAGGATATCCGGTGCTGGAAGCGGAGGACCGCACGGGTCCTGCTGGGGGACTCACCTGAGACCCATAAGAACCGTGTGCGCCGCCGTCTGACCCACATCCACAAGCGTATGCTGGCGGTGGTCTTTCCAGACTTGGACAGGCGCTTACGGGAGAAGCAGCAGCAGGAAGGGGGTAGGTACATGTGTGTTTGTTGTGTGTCACCAGCATTTGTAAGTGCGCAGTTGCATGGATACACTGCCAGGGTTTAAATGTGCTGTGCAGATCCTGTTACCCACAGTATAGCGGTGCTCTCCTGCCTCCCTTCCCCTCCTTGCAATGTGTTCCCTGGTCTGTGTGTAGTCACTCCTTCACAAGGTTATCTAGGCTGGCAGTTTATCCACGTGAACAATGCCTGTAGCATCATGTGTGGGGGTGGTGTGTAACAGGTTTTGGGACCTTGCCTGTGCCCTGTCCAGTTCAGTACTTGTGGGTTCCATGTCAGTTGGCACTGATGCTGAGTCCAGACATGGGAGTTAGTCTCTCAAGTGTCATGCCTTACAGCACGCATGTCCTATGTTGTGGCCTGTGACATGATGTGCATGAGTGTGCAATACGCATAGTGCAGGGATGGTGGCGTGTGTTGCAGTCATTCCCATTCAGGACCATGGAGTTGTGTGGCCACTACTGTCCCCTGGGGCATATTTTCCTAGGTGTCATGTGTGTCATCACAAAATGTGGACACTCTCAGTGTCTACAGCATAGGTTGTGCTCTGTGCCATTGTCCCCTGGCACCATGTATATTGACGTCAAATGTAGTACAAGTGTCCACTGTCCAGCCTGACCTGATTTTCCTTGTTCATACTCATGGTGGCCAGTGCCTGTGTGTCTTGTTACAATCATCTGATGATGCCCATTTGCACATGATTATTTGGACAGGCCCACCTTGGGTATTTTGTGTCCAATCTTGCATTTTTCCAGCCCATGTGTATTTCACCCAGACTAAGAGATGTAAGTGCTTCCTGTGTCTCAACAAATTGTCTCATGTAGGGGTGGTTGGTGCGGGCAAGGCCTACATGTCAAAACCTGAAATCTCCTTGCTAGGTCTGGCCAGTGTGTGATGTTTGTCTGGACATACACTCAAGGTGCAGTGAGTCAGTCATGGTGGGCATGTTTTCAGTATTACCTATGCAGCATGTGCCTCAAGTTCATGGATATGGTCCCTGCTCATCCCTATTTTCGGCAACGCTGTGTGGTGCAGATGCAGTGCTGGATTGTCCCCAGAGCCTGGCTCCTCTGTCAAAATCCATTTCATGTCATTTGCAATTGTGTCATGCTCTCCATAGTTTTTCAGTGGCATGGTGGGTCAACCAACTGTGTGTTGCAGGGCCTACATATGTACCTTGCATTGTAGATGTTAATCATCTTTCTTTTCAGGCTATGCACTGTAACCTATGTAGATTGGACTCATGTGACATATGTATACAGGTGTATGATTAATTCCTGTCTCTTCACCTTGCCCACAGCATCGTTGGGGGACACGGATGGAGACATCAGCACAGACCGTGCGGAGGGACCGAGCACCAGTGCCAGCAGTGACATCTTGGCTGGCACATCGAGTGGGACTGAGGCGGAGGGGAGTGAGGCGGAGGACCTGTCCAGTGCCACCACAGAATATGAAGCTGACGGGTCCGAGGCTGAGCTCTCCGAGTGGGTGGAGGCTGCACCACCATCTGACAGCGGCACAACATCTCTCCCCGCCCCCTCCATTGCCATCAGCCGCCTCCCACTTGCTCGTGTCCCTTCCCAGCGTGCCCGGTCACCACATGTCTCCTTCCTGCCAGGCACTGCACCCCCTGCCCCTGTCTCCACTGCTGCCATCAATGCCGAGTCTGTGGACATCCAGCGGCAGTTGCAGGTTGGTCAGGCTGCGATGCTTAATGTCCTCCATGGCCACAGCCAAGTGCTAAACAACATGGAGGCATACTTGGAGGGCATTTCCTCATCGCAGGCTGACCAACGCAACTTGCTGAGGTCCATTGACTCGACACTGACTGCAGCAGTGGGTCTCCTGCAGCGCTTCGTCCAACCCCCTACCCCTGACCCATCCACACTTCCCACTCCCATGCCTGTCCCATGTACACCCAGACGTCAGCATGCACCCACCACAACAGACACAGGCACCACACCAGCAGGGAAGGTCAAACGCACACCTCCTGGCACGCACACACAGGGTGAAGTAGGCACACCCACTGGGTCGAGGGGCAAACGTAAGACTCGCAGCCAGAGTGGGAGTCCGCATTCCACAAAATCCACTCCCTCCAAATCCCCTCCCCTCAGCTCTCCTGGCCAAGAGTTGGATACAGGGTCAGTCCTGCCCAGTCTGTCCATCAGCCCCAGTGTGTCCCACCCCGCAAGCGGTGGAGGCAGGACACCAGCAGGGGAGTTGAGGCCCCTCCCTGTCCACACCCTCCCCCAGTGGCGCTGCGACCCATCCCTCCGACCCCCCCCCCGCCTCCTTGGGGTCTGTGGTTCCTTCGGGTGCAGGGGAGACGCTGGGGGACCTTGCTAAGGTGTGCAGCGCCATCCTGACCTCCACCTTTGGCGCTGCCCCACCCCCTGTGGTGGAGTCCTCCGTCCCTGCACCCCCGACGCCTACCCTTCGCCCTCCTGTCCCTGCGGTGCCTGGTCCTTCCCCCCCACATGATGCCCCCCCCCTGTGAAAGACAAAGGAGTCTGACTGTGCAGGCAAGCTAGGGGACACGCGTCCCACTGTGTCCCCTTCCGGATTGGAGTCATGGACTGCCCTATGGGCCTTGTATATATTGACATGTATAAGGATTATTAGTTAGATCCTGCTGAATAAAGCATTTATTTTTTTGTTTACATAGAAAACTACTGTTTATCTGGTATTGCTGTTGGTGGACCTGCTCCATTATTTTGGGTGGTGGTAATGTGTTGGGTGTGTGGGAATTGTAGTCTTGTGCTGGTCATAGGTTGGACCCTGGCATCTGTGTGCCATCACAAGCTGTTGGCTACATAACTTTGTTCATGTAAGCAGTTACTGCATGGTGACATCGTCCCAAGGTGTGTTCCTTCCTCTGTGTAACCTGACATCTTCCCTGCAGGGTCATTCCAATATGTGGTGCTGAGCTGTGTCTACATTGGCTGGGTGTGTGACAAACTCGTTAGACTTGGGCCATGCATGCTGAGCGATGTCTCCACCTGCATCATTCGTGGCATCCTTGGTGGATCCCTGTACTTGTGTATATAGACTGTTGACATGACTTCATGTGGACATGTTTTCTTTTCGGCGCTATGCATATTTATACTTCCAGCCTCGCACACATGTGGTACATGTACTGCAGGGTCTTTGTGCACCTGACTGACATTTGTAGCCATTGGATCTGTGGGTACTCCACCCTTTTCTTTCCAGGGGCACTGCTGTGAGTGTTAGGCACCCACCCCTCCTGTGTCTGGGCACTGCTGGGAGGACTCTGCACCCACCCCTCCTATGTGTGGGCACTGCTGGGAGGAATCTGCACCCACCCCCTCCTGTGTCTGGGCACTGCTGGGAGGACTCTGCACCCACCCCTCCTGTGTCTGGGCACTGATGGGAGGACTCTGCACCCACCCCTCCTGTGTCTGGGCACTGCTGGGAGGACTCTGCACCCACCCCTCCTATGTGTGGGCACTGCTGGGAGGAATCTGCACCCACCCCTACTATGTGTGGGCACTGCTGGGAGGAATCTGCACCCACCCCTCCTATGTGTGGGCACTGCTGGGAGGAATCTGCACCCACCCCTCCTGTGTCTGGGCACTGCTGGGAGGACTCTGCACCCACCCCTCCTGTGTCTGGGCACTGCTGGGAGGACTCTGCACCCACCCCTCCTGTGTCTGGGCACTGCTGGGAGGACTCTGCACCCACCCCTTCTATGTGTGGGCACTGCTGGGAGGAATCTGCACCCACCCCTCCTGTGTCTGGGCACTGCTGGGAGGACTCTGCACCCACCCCTCCTGTGTCTGGGCACTGCTGGGAGGAATCTGCACCCACCCCTCCTATGTGTGGGCACTGCTGGGAGGAATCTGCACCCACCCCTCCTGTGTCTGGGCACTGCTGGGAGGACTCTGCACCCACCCCTCCTGTGTCTGGGCACTGCTGGGAGGACTCTGCACCCACCCCTCCTATGTGTGGGCACTGCTGAGAGGAATCTGCACCCACCCCTCCTGTGTCTGGGCACTGCTGGGAGGACTCTGCACCCACCCCTCCTGTGTCTGGGCACTGCTGGGAGAACTCTGCACCCACCCCTCCTGTGTCTGGGCACTGCTGGGAGGAATCTGCACCCACCCCTCCTATGTGTGGGCACTGCTGGGAGGAATTTGCACCCACCCCTCCTGTGTCTGGGCACTGCTGGGAGGACTCTGCACCCACCCCTACTATGTGTGGGCACTGCTGGGAGGAATCTGCACCCACCCCTCCTATGTGTGGGCACTGCTGGGAGGAATCTGCACCCACCCCTCCTGTGTCTGGGCACTGCTGGGAGGACTCTGCACCCACCCCTCCTGTGTCTGGGCACTGCTGGGAGGACTCTGCACCCACCCCTCCTGTGTCTGGGCACTGCTGGGAGGACTCTGCACCCACCCCTCCTATGTGTGGGCACTGCTGGGAGGAATCTGCACCCACCCCTCCTATGTGTGGGCACTGCTGGGAGGAATCTGCACCCACCCCTCCTGTGTCTGGGCACTGCTGGGAGGACTCTGCACCCACCCCTCCTGTGTCTGGGCACTGCTGGGAGGACTCTGCACCCACCCCTCCTATGTGTGGGCATTTCTGGGAGGAATCTGCACCCACCCCTCCTGTGCCTGGGCACTTCTGGGAGGACTCTGCACCCACCCCTCCTATGTGTGGGCACTGCTGGGAGGAATCTACACCCACCCCTCCTATGTGTGGGCACTGCTGGGAGGAATCTGCACCCACCCCTCCTGTGTCTGGGCACTGCTGGGAGGACTCTGCACCCACCCCTCCTGTGTCTGGGCACTTCTGGGAGGACTCTGCACCCACCCCTCCTATGTGTGGGCACTGCTGGGAGGAATCTACACCCACCCCTCCTATGTGTGGGCACTGCTGGGAGGAATCTGCACCCACCCCTCCTGTGTCTGGGCACTGCTGGGAGGACTCTGCACCCACCCCTCCTGTGTCTGGGCACTGCTGGGAGGACTCTGCACCCACCCCTCCTATGTGTGGGCACTGCTGGGAGGAATCTGCACCCACCCCTCCTGTGTCTGGGCACTGCTGGGAGGACTCTGCACCCACCCCTCCTGTGTCTGGGCACTGCTGGGAGGAATCTGCACCCACCCCTCCTATGTGTGGGCACTGCTGGGAGGAATCTGCACCCACCCCTCCTGTGTCTGGGCACTGCTGGGAGGACTCTGCACCCACCCCTCCTGTGTCTGGGCACTGCTGGGAGGACTCTGCACCCACCCCTCCTATGTGTGGGCACTGTTGGGAGGAATCTGCACCCACCCCTCCTATGTGTGGGCACTGCTGGGAGGAATCTGCACCCACCCCTCCTGTGTCTGGGCACTGCTGGGAGGACTCTGCACCCACCCCTCTTGTGTCTGGGCACTGCTGGGAGGACTCTGCACCCACCCCTCCTATGTGTGGGCACTGCTGGGAGGAATCTGCACCCACCCCTCCTGTGTCTGGGCACTGCTGGGAGGACTCTGCACCCACCCCTCCTGTGTCTGGGCACTGCTGTGAGGACTCTGCACCCACCCCTCCTGTGTCTGGGCACTGCTGTGAGGACTCTGCACCCACCCCTCCTATGTGTGGGCACTGCTGGGAGGAATCTGCACCCACCCCTCCTATGTGTGGGCACTGCTGGGAGGAATCTGCACCCACCCCTCCTGTGTCTGGGCACTGCTGGGAGGACTCTGCACCCACCCCTCCTGTGTCTGGGCACTGCTGGGAGGACTCTGCACCAACCCCTCCTATATGTGGGCACTGCTGGGAGGAATCTGCACCCACCCCTCCTATGTGTGGGCACTGCTGGGAGGAATCTGCACCCACCCCTCCTGTGTCTGGGCACTGCTGGGAGGACTCTGCACCCACCCCTCCTGTGTCTGGGCACTGCTGGGAGGACTCTGCACCCACCTCTCCTATGTGTGGGCACTGCTGGGAGGACTCTGCACCCACCCCTCCTGTGGCTGGGCACTGCTGGGAGGACTCTGCACCCACCCCTCCTGTGTCTGGGCACTGCTGGGAGGAATCTGCACCCACCCCTCCTATGTGTGGGCACTGCTGGGAGGAATCTGCACCCACCCCTCCTGTGTCTGGGCACTGCTGGGAGGACTCTGCACCCACCCCTCCTGTGTCTGGGCACTGCTGGGAGGACTCTGCACCCACCCCTCCTATGTGTGGGCACTGCTGGGAGGAATCTGCACCCACCCCTCCTGTGTCTGGGCACTGCTGGGAGGACTCTGCACCCACCCCTCCTGTGTCTGGGCACTGCTGGGAGGACTCTGCACCCACCCCTCCTATGTGTGGGCACTGCTGGGAGGAATCTGCACACACCCCTCCTATGTGTGGGCACTGCTGGGAGGAATCTGCACCCACTCCTCCTGTGTCTGGGCACTGCTGGGAGGACTCTGCACCCACCCCTCCTGTGTCTGGGCACTGCTGGGAGGACTCTGCACCCACCCCTCCTATGTGTGGGCACTGCTGAGAGGAATCTGCACCCACCCTCCTATGTGTGGGCACTGCTGGGAGGAATCTGCACCCACCCCCCCTATGTGTGGGCACTGCTGGGAGGAATCTGCACCCACCCCTCCTGTGTCTGGGCACTGCTGGGAGGACTCTGCACCCAACCCTCCTATATCAGGATATGTACGCTTAGAACATACACGGGTGTGGGTTCGCTCCATACATACGGGGTTGGTGTTACGGTCCGTACATACGCTGTTGTGGTGGGGGTTGGCTCCATGCATACACGGGTGGGGGTACGGTCCGTACGTACACTGTTGGGGTGGAGGGTACGCTCCATGCATACACGGGTGGTGTTACGGTCTGTACGTACACTGTTGGGGTGGGGGTACTCTCCATACATACGGGGGTGGGGGTACGGTCCGTACGTACACTGTTGGGGTGGGGGGTACGCTCCATACATACGGGGTGGTGTTACGGTCTGTACGTACACTGTTGGGGTGGGGGGTACTCTCCATACATATGGGGGTGGGGGTACGGTCCGTACGTACACTGTTGGGGTGGGGGGTACGCTCCATGCATACGCGGGTGGGGTACGGTCAGTACGTACACTGTTGGGGTGGGGGATATGCTCCATGCATACGTGGGTGGGGGTACGGTCCGTACGTACACTGTTGGGGTGGGGGGTACGCTCCATACATACGGGGTGGTGTTACTGTCCGTACGTACACTGTTGGGGTGCGCTCCATACATACGGGGGTGGGGGTACGGTCCGTACGTACACTGTTGGGGTGGGGGGTACGCTCCATGCATACGTGGGTGGGGGTACGGTCCGTACGTACACTGTTGGGGTGGGGGCTACGCTCCATGCATACGAGGGTGGGGGTACAGTCCGTACATATCCGTACCCACGCTGTGGAATGCTTGTGCGGGCCGTACCCAGGCCTTTGCCACGTGGGTACGAGTCCCGCCATTGTTGGGGTGACGTGGGTGTGGGCGTGGTACGACTCGTACCCACGCTCTTAAGGCGTGGGTATGGGACGTACCTGTATTGTTGTGTTACCGGTTCGCGTCATCAACCACTTCCGTTGTGGCGGATGCTGGCTTTGCTGGACACGCCCCCACCCCCTCGTAGTGACCAGGGCCTGGGGGTCAGGTATGTCCAGGGCATGTGTGCTGTGTGACTTGGGTGGGGGTTTTGTGGCCTGCCCCTGCTCCTGCCCCCCCACCCCTCTTTCCCCCCTCCCTTTGTTGTTCTGACCTTCTGCGGCATCTGCGTCGGAGCCTGTAGAGGAGGTCGACTGCTATGAGGGCCGGGATGACACGTAGGTTCGGGTCCATGTCTGTCCGTCGCGTGCAGGTACTCCTTGTTCGCGTCGTCCTGATTTCCCGGCAGTTTTTGGCTGCCGGAAAATATTCTCCGTGCGGGATGACGTCGGTGCGAATCGTACTTCCTGGTTCGTGAAAGGCAGGCTGCGTGCGTCCCGACGTCACGTCGGCGCTTTCCCGGATCACATTTGTATGTGTATTTTCGTTGGTCGGTGTTTTGTACGAATCGTACGGCAATAGTATTTCCGTGCGAATCGTACTTCCATGTTTGTATATTGTTCCGACCGGGTACGCGTCGGACGGAGAATATGCTCCGTCCGACGGTTCGTACCTGGTTTTTCCAGGATCATAATCGGCACCTATATTTTTGCCAACAATATTTTACACTTCGATATTTTTAACATCGATATTACTTACCTAAATTCGATATTCTTGACCACGAGAATTTGTCTGTCGATATTTCTGACCCATGAGATTTTTAACTCAATATTTGTATAAATCGATGTTTTTGATTCGATATTCTGTCTCGGCACAGGTGAAAAGTGCTCCAGATGGCTAGGGCTGGCCACCAGGAGCAGGAGGAGGCCAAGATGGCCGAAATCAGCCTCACAGGGCTGAGATATGCCCCCGAGAAAGTAGGCGACCGTTGACCTTTTCTGGGACTGAAGACAAAGCGCGTGGTGCTCTGTTGCCGGTCTTTGATATCCCCTAAGGTGGGTCAAATCCCAGGGGCTGCCTCCAGAAGAAGGAGATGCCGGCGAGCCCCGTCGCACACACTGTGAACTTGCCTAGAGGGCCCAGGCTCTCAAACCTGTGCCCCCACAAACTAAAATCAGGGTGCACCATCATGCTTCCCCTGAAATGGCCCCCCAAGGGCCCAGGAGCCTACCCGGGGCCCTTACAATCCTGAAGCCGGAGAGCACCGTCGCGCCCCTGTGAAGAGGTGCCAGAGGCCCAGAACCCCCAACTCCAGGCCCTGCCAAAGAGGAAGCCGGGGAGCGCTGTCACACACCCTGTGAAGTGGTGCTAGGGGCCTGGGACCCCCAACTCCAGGCCCCGCCAAAGAAGAAGTCGGGGAGTGCCGTTGCGCTCCCCGTGTATGGTGGTGAGGCCCAGGACCCTCCCTCGAGCCCTGGTGTCAGCGTAAGGGAGGTGGAGGGCTGCCACACTCCCCCGTGGCAGAAGCAAGGAGGGGGGGTGCCATCACAATCCCCCGAGGCCCCGCCCGACCAGCTGAAGCATCCCAGTCTGCCCGTAGGAGCGGGCAGACCAGAATGAAGAGCCAGCTCCCACTGCAGCACGTGAGGATGCTGGACAGTCGGGGAGCCGGCGAGAGCAGCCGGGGCTGGGCTCCCCGAGCTGCTCTCCACCTTACCTGCGCACGGGACCGGGCCCCCCGAGGAAGGGGAGATGCGGCGTGAGTCTGCCAACAGTTGCAGCGCGACTCTCCCTGGAGCAGCGGGAGAGCCATGTCTCAGATATGCATGAGTTGGGAAAAGAGTGCCCCATAATGCCTTGCTGGGCCCAGGAAGGCCTGAAGGGAAAACAGGCTTGTTTTTGGTGTGCAGTGGACCCAGGAGGATGGGGCCACTGTCATTTGTGTGCAAAGGTGCAGGGGGAGCTGCAGGAGCAACACAGACTCCCCCAGCCCACAAGTGGAAAGTCCCCATCCTAAGTCACTGGAGACTTGAAGGAAATAACCCCTCAAGTGTTCAACTATGTTTTGAAGCTAACCTAATACTTGAAGTTTAGTTCTGCAGCTTGGCGCTCGTGTCTAAATCTGCATAGAAATTTCAAAGGCTGAACAGGGATTGTCTTTGTGACATTCCCTAGAGGTGTAAAGGTGTAATTGCATAGGTGGTGCATTTACAGGGTGTTCCTAATGGGGACTGTAAGTCACATGTAATATGTGAAATGATAAGTAATTTGGAAATATGTTGCTAGGTATTCCTGCCAGGGTGCCTGGTTGTAATTGCATAATCATGTGATTCCAGATGTGACGCCTTTTAGGGGCTGTGATTGACTTGCATTACACCTGTTATCAGGTATGATAAGTACCTGTCATTCTAAGTGATGCCTAGATATGTATTCTTGCTACTGCTTTAGTTGAACATACAGACTGACAGCCACTGTGATTAATGTGTGTATACTGTATGCTCAGTATGAGATGCTCAGTCAGGGTTATGTGTCACTATGGCAGGTGTTCCCATTATAAATGCTTGTTGAGATAATTGGGATGTGCCGCTGGGGCCGTGCCAGTGGGTAGAGCCCTCACTCCAGGTTATGGTCAACCCACTGCATTTGGGCGCAAGATGATGTTAATACATGTGAATGCTGGTACTAGATCCCCCCTCCCCCCTTGCAGGAGGGTTAGGAATGTGTACACAATGTCAAGAAGTATCTCCAACAGCTTATGTATATTTGCAAATTGATGCATAGTATTGAGTAGTGTGTATGTGTAACAAATGTACTCTTCCTTTTTAGAAAGAAAAGTACAGACTGGACAATCAATTATTGTGTGTTATTGCTGTGTACCTGTAAATGGCGACTACTAAGGCCCTAAGCCCGCTCCTATTTAACATATATCTGGCCCCTCTATTCACCCTGATAGCCAACTGGGGAGAGAAGGCGATTTCCTACGCCGACGACACCCAGCTGGTCTTCTCATTCAAGGATCAGACTGAAGATTCTTTTAAGTGCTTCAAAGGCTGCTTAAAAGACATAGCAGGCTGGATGAACAACAACAAGCTTAAATTGAATGCCGATAAAACTGAAATGATGTTTTTTGGCAAATCCCAGCCTCTGGCTGCAGCCCTATGGTGGCCTAAGGAAATTGGTCCACCAACTGTACCAGCGGGCTATGCTAAAAATTTGGGTGTAAAATGGCAGGATGATCTATCCTTTTCTGCCCAAATTCAGCAGGTCACAGCTGCCTGCTTCAGCAGCTTGAGAAACCTGCGGAAAGTTATACATCTGATACCGGAGAGCTGCCGCAGGACTGTAATCCATGGCACAGTAACTGCCCGCTTGGACTACGCAAATGGCCTCTATACCGGCTTACCAGACTACCTTGTAAAGAGACTCCAAATGGTCCAAAATGTGGCTGTGAGATTAATCAAACATGTTCCTTTTCGGCAACACATCTCTCCGCATATTAGAGAACGACATTGGCTTCCGGTAGCCAAGAGAATCAAATTCAAGGCCTTGACCCTTGCATTTCAGGCATTTCACGGATCGTGCCCTTCGTATCTGAAACAGAGGCTAGGTGTTTACACACAGTCGCGGATTCTGAGATCCAGCTCCCAGAAACTACTTTGCATTCCTCGAGTGAAGAAAACTCGGCTGGGTGGCAGATCTTTCATGTTTGGGGCTTCTACATTGTGGAACTCCCTTCCTAACTCCTTGCGTCAGATATCTTCTGAAACACAATTTAGGAAGGCAGTCAAAACATGGCTTTTTAACTTGGCTTAATTTGATGTTTCTCGATCACTGTCTGTCTCCCGTGTGTCACTTGTCGCTTTAGCACCAGAACACCTCCTAGGAGGCAGCTGTTCTCACTCAATAAATGACTGTATTATTATTATTACTAGCCCACACCACCTCCCTTGAGTAAGCCTTAGACTGCTATGCAACGCTACCCTCTGATTGTCAAGCGCTACAATGGGGTGTTTGGTTCCTAGTGAAGGATAAATGTAAACCCATTATTTCTGTGGGCCTCACAACTAATGCCTCGTTTTCCAACAATACAGCTCTGTAACTCTGTCAATTCAGGAAATAATTCCCTGATGGAATGCCAGGGGTCTTCTAAAGGAATGAGAAGATCATTGGCAAAAGCCATGTTGTTTTAAGGGTATTCTGACTGAATATATGCCCTTGGTCTAGTGGCTGTACTTATTTTGTTTGCAGATGAGGCTCTAAAGCAAGTGCAAATAAAAGAGGGCACTGGAGGCACTCCTGTCATGTCCTCTGTATCCACACCCTGTATGACTGCTTCACATCTACTCTTATGGGCATATTCACACAGCGCAGGAAGTCACCTTGCAGTGCTGCATGAATAGGAAAGGGCAGGAATGCACTATACTTAATATTGTATGGCCCATTCTTGTCTTTTCCCTGCGCAGGCACACAATGTGCTTCCTATCTCCAACGCAGCTACACTTTCCCAGGTCTACCACTTTTGGTAAATCTGGGAATTTATCAGAATACATGGGTGGATGCATATGAACTCTCAGGCTCCACCCATATAACGCCGTCACCACGCAGTGGTAACGCAAGTCAGCAACTTTCTCTGCCTTGCATTACAATGGATTTACCAAGCCACACGAGGCCACCCAGTATGAGCTTGCGTGACTTGATAAATCTCATTGTAGATTTTGCCCTGCCCTGCGTTGCCTTGCGTGGCACAGGGCGATACAAAACTTTAATAATTATGCCCCTTATTCTCTACCGAAGGGATAGGTAGTTTGCTAAAACACAGCCCTGAAAACATGGTCCAAACTTCATTTCTGGGGGTTTTCTACAATCATGCCTAGTCCACCCAATCCAACACCTTCTCAGCATCTAAAGAGAGGAGGGTAGTGGCTCTCCCGCTTTTCTTTGCCAAATCAATAAGATGGAGAGGTTTCTTAATATTATTGCCAGGACTATGTCCTGGGACAGATCATGCCTGATTGACATGGACCTGAGCTGGCAGCACCCCCTCCAGCCAATTTGCCAAAACCCTCGGACAGTTCTTGGTGATTGCATTACGTAAAGAAATCAGTCTGTATGATCCACAGTTTATAGGGGTCCTTGTCCGGTTTTAATATCATTGTTCTTGCTCAGCATATTATAATGATTTACTAGGAATGAGCCCAAATGAGAGGCGAAGGTTCAGTAAAATAAAGCTGTAAAGAGGATCTGGTTCTAGCATTTTGAGTTGTTTTAGACTCTCTATGTCTCTTGTAATCACTTCATGGGATAAAAGAGCTTCTAATACCTCCCTCTGTGTTTTGTGTAACTCAGGAAAGCGAACTGAGTTTACTTAGGTTTGTCTTAGCGTCGGGTTGGAAGTTTCTGGTGCCTAAAGGGACTGGTAGAAGTCCTGAAAACCCATAATTTGCCTCCCTGAGTATTTTGCAGTACCTCATCCTAAAACGTAATTTTTGAGATGTAACTGCTGGTCTGTGGTGTCCAGAATTTACGAGCTAGGAGTCTATTACGTTTATTGCCTGCTTCATGAAAAATCACTCCAACCTTAATTAATACATCCTTAGCTTTGTCATATTTGAGGTTATGACCTCGAATGTGACTCCAACTTGATTTGGATAAGGAAGATTTGTGTTTTTCTTCTGCTTGCTGCAATTGTATGTGCAGGTCGGTCAAGAGGGCTGCTCGCATTACTTTAAGGCGGGCTGTTTTCTTTGATCAGGGTTCTGGGAACTGCTGCCTTCAGGGCACCTCATACCACTCTTTCATCTACCTCTCCAGTGGTATTAAATGTGAGATACTCTACCATCTGTTTGTAGTTGATATTAACCACTGCAGCAGTCATTTATTTAATCGCCAGGAGCTTCAGGCTTCCGCATTTCACCAAAAAGCAAAGACAAGGACCCCATCATGGGACTCTGATCCACTCATATCCATCCTTCCACCCACCTTTTGTGGAGGAACATATAGTCGATTCTGGAGTGTTGTAAGCTGCTGAGAACAGTCAGTCCCGATGAGATGGCAGTGGCAGCAGGCGTCAGTCAGTCCCCTGTCCAGTTCTTTACCTTGCAGTTGTTATGTCAAGCATCCCTTCAGTTCTTCGTTACAAGTGTTCTTGACTCACTTGCATCACAAGATTAAGATTCCAACCAGTTATCAGGGTTCTCTGTCCAAATCAATACATTCTAGCAAAGAATTCTCCTTGTTCCCGGCTAAGGGTATCGATGTAAAGATAGTGGTTGGTTATTCCATGTAGTATTACCTATTAACCAAGCAGGGATCCTTATCCCTCTTGAGCTCCTTCTCTATGATGGACTGCTGGTCTTTTACTGGGATTGCCACTCCATAGATTTCTTAGCCCCTGAAGCATGGCAATGTACACAAAAAGACCTGATCTCAAACAACTCCAATCCTCTTTCAGGATATGTGTCTCTCTCTTGCAAGTAAAAGATCTCCACTCCAAGACCTGCAACCTCTTCTAGAATGCTTATCCACTTGCTAGGGTTATAATGGCCACAGACGGGTGAATTGTAGGGGTGTCATCCTTTTGCGTGCATGCCCCTCCGCTCATCTGCCCCATGAAGCCAGAAGTAGTCCAGCCATCCTGAGCCCCCAGCTCTCGTGCAGCTACCCCCCAATATGTCTATAACTACCCACTTGTGTGTATTCATCCCTCTTCCTTGGCGAATTTGTCGGATTAATTCAATGACGTGACTAAACCTCATTCCTGAAGCGCCACATGCTAAAATTTTGATTTATATGGCAAATAGCAGAATATTAACGTATTAATTTTTTTCATCCAATGCACAATTGACATACTTACATTTGTCTCTGGACTTCTGTCTCTTGCTGTTCTTATGATATCATCAAAAGAATGCATGGAGTAATAATATCTCAGCAATTATGTCAATGATTTATAAGAGATCAACTCTTTTACAACAACCTCCTACAATTCTAATGCAAACTTTGAAGGTGGTCACTCTTTTATCTTGGATGTTGTGTGGAAGTATATCTCTTTTCTGTGATTTAGTGAAGATTTTGATTGGGTCCCACTTTGTTGAAATACTCCATGTGGACTTCAGAGAGGAGGGGTTATTCATCTGCCGAATAATTTTTTTTCTCTTATTTTCTTAATTTTCAAGTGTAGGATTCCCTCTGAGGTACCATCGTGCATAGATCTATATCAAGAAATGTGAAAAAATATCATGCTTTTTCAGAAAGGTAGGATGACAACTAAAGAGCTAGCAACAGCCACGTTTTCTAAAGTTGATTAGGAACAGTTCCTCTCACAATTTTAGAGACATTCTACTCTACAGTGTAGCAACAGCAACTTTAGAATGCTCTGTCACCTAACTTGGCATGACAGAATTTGGGACTGTTAACCAAAAAAGCATTTTCCAATCTAAGGCTTCACCTTGGTTTATGGAACAAGAATCTTCCGGACAAGTAGGAAGAGCAGGGATAATGGAACAATTTGAGCACAAGGGATAGAAATTTGAACATTACTGTTTGATGTACTAGAAGCCAGTGCAATTCAGCCAGGACTGGGAAAATTGAGCCAAATTTGTTGACACACAGAAACATTCTGGATGCTGAATTTTCAATGAGTTGAAGCTTGTGTAATGTTTTTCCAGACAAGTCTAGAGCATTGCTGTAATTACAGCATTACAGTAATTGGTCCTCTGTTTGTAGAACATATACTTCATGCTTAGGTTGATCAGAAGGTCCTTCCCATGAAAGAATGTAGGTCAGAATGTTGAATAATGAAATATCACTTGGCACAAACATCTCTTAAATATCATCCATTGAGCATAGAATTCCTATTAACTCTCTTAGGACAATATGTTTGTAAACAATATTTAGGAACCAATATTTATGTAAAAAAATATTCTGGCAACAAAGTCTGGTAAGAAAGCCCCTTATTGCCTCTGATCCTGACCCTTTCTTGAGGTGGCAAACCATGAGACTCAAGTGCCCTGGAGTTCACCCCTAGTCTGGTGGCTTTACTTTGCTCCATCACTTCAGATCCCCGGAAAAGCCATCTTTCACCTCCTGCTGGGCTCTGTTTTCGATCAAATTCAAGGAGCCTAAGTGTGAGCCCCACTTGGAACCCACCACAAAGGCATCTGTTTGCAAGTTCTAAAGTATGGACTGAGCTTGCATAACACGACACAGACCTTGCATGACCCTCTTCATCGAAAGACAAACTCACACCCACAGGAGGAAAAAGATGCACAAAAAACAAACCACAACTGATTCTGGAAATCTCAAGAGTAATAAATACAAGAACACTGAACCAGGCTTCTCGTGTTTAGCTTCTGAACTGCCTGGGATCAAAGACCCAATGATAACCTGCTGTCATATGGAAGAAACCTGTTCCACATGTTCAGATGTTTCTATAAGATCCTTTCCATGGGTGCTCGAATTTAATCACAACTGAGGGTATTCTCGTTAGCAAATGTGCTACCAGTGCACTAATTAGCAATTGCACCCTGACATCTTTCACCAACCTCCATTGACGAGTACCATTCTTGTAAACACGCGCAGAATGTAGATTTGGCACATGCCGGTGAAATACAAGTGACACATGCACGATCAACACTGTAAGACCGAAAGTAAATGCGATACAGCAGCATGACATAAGCTTTTTAGGTTGCGCTGCTAATTGCAGATAACGACTCCATTGCCTGACCTTAATGCATCACTATTCAATTACCATCATTAAATCCGTCAGGCAATAA
Organism: Triturus cristatus; assembly: GCF_964204655.1. NCBI lineage: Eukaryota > Metazoa > Chordata > Amphibia > Caudata > Salamandridae > Triturus > Triturus cristatus. Next base: position 722,859,698 of record NC_140586.1, read on the forward strand.
TTGGTCCAATCCTTTAAGGGTGTCAAAATCGCTTTGCAGGAGGAGCAGTAATGGATTTAGATTTTTCTAGTGCCCTTTTATCTTAAAAACCCTGGAGGTAAGCACTTATATAATTTGTTGTTTGTGTTTTTCCATTTCTGTTCCCTGAGGGCAATAGCTGTCTGTTTCTTCACGGTACATTGTCGAGTTAAACAATTCAATTTTTAAAAGCGTGTCTGAAGTACTTGTTTATCCTTCAGTGGTGCGTGTCACATCGTGTATTGCTGTGTTGTACTAGGCCATATGAAATATTATTACATATATTTAGGTAAATGGTCTGTTACATAAGGGAAACGAATTATGTGAAAAGAGACAGGAAGTGACTGGGAAGTAGAAGGGGTAGACGGTGGCTGTTTGTACAGGACGACCTCCCCAGACAGACACACATAACCCCTCACCTCAGGAAACTACACTGGCTACTGGTCATGAAGAAATGCCAGTACAAACTACTCACCCATGCATACAACGCATTACACAACGAAGGACCTGCTCACCTCAACCAACATGTGAACTTTTACCAGCCCACCAGGAAACTCCAATCCGGATCCCTAGCTGCCACCTGTCGCATCCACCGGACAAATAGCAGAGGCCGTTCCTTCTCCCATCTGGCACCCAAGACCTGGTATGACCTCCCCTGCACCTCAGAGCTTCATCATTGCTCCAGCAATTCAGGAAAAACCTCAAGACATGGATGGTCAACCAATAGGACAGGGAGATTTATCCAACAGCACCTTGAGACCCTCACCGGTGAAGCAGCTACGCTCTACAAATCCTGATTGAATGAACTTTGCCAAAAATGTACCTGGCTGGACAATAAAATTGGTTTGAGTGGATGTGGCTGTGAAATTTGAGTGGCCTCTTGGGCAGCAGACTGAAAAGAGACTATACCAACCTAAAAAAAATGTAGTGCTGAAACTGCAAGACCAAAAATGAGGGTGAAAATGTACATATATGTATGTGTATGGCATTCCTATAGCGGGAACCTAGCTAAAATGGAGCAGAGCGCTATACAGGACCAAAGACAAGAATAAAGTCAACAAGGGATAATTGTTAGCTGCATTGTGGACTCTCTTATTGTGATGTAGTCTTCTTTACAGGTGCATCTTTAACTCTTTCCTAATTTGGAGTAGTGTTGGGGTGGTTCTGATGGAGACAGGGATGTTTTCCCAGATCCTGGGAGCATAGACGGAAAATGGCAGAATGAGGTGCAATGAGAATTAGCAGAAGAGGCAAATCTCAAAGGCGTTGAGATAGGCACCATACCTAGAGGTCTGTCCAAGGGCAACAGGCACCTGCTGTGAAGCACCTGGAAAGGAAAACTAAGTAAAATAACTCTTTTAAGGGCTTCTCTAAAACACAGATCATGTACTGGTGGATGGGGAGCACTTTCCAGAGTTTAGACCTCAAAGTATTGAGATCATCACCTCCATTGATGCTACATTTAACAATGGAACTTGAAGAAGTGTGATGAGTTCAGGTATTAATGAACCAGGCTGAGGCAGAGCTGTAGAAAGCATTGTGCTTCAAACAAGGTATTTTAATTTCATTCTAGAGGAGTGGTCCACTTGACTAGTGTGTTGAGATCTTCTGCTGGATCCTGAATCCCTCTGGCAGCCTCTGAAATATGACAGAGAAATCACTAATCACTTGCCCCGGATAGTGAAAGAAGTGCAGATTTGAAAAAATCCCTTGCAAGAAATATGCACAAGCTTTTCAGTTTGTACTCATCATGGCAATTGGTGCGTGGCTGCTAAGTTTTTAGTTTGCGTATGTGCAACATTTAGATGTTTTCAGTGTACGTATGCGTGACATCTCAGTGTATTATGTATTACACTTTCTGTGAACCCTTATTGTCGTAGACCGGTCCAGTTATTCGGCTCTGCAATTGAAGAGCTCAAACACTGCATGCTAGGCAGAGTTGCTCTTGCACCAAAGTTTTTAATCAAAGTTGGTTTTCAGAAGGCCTTCTGGCATCAAAGCTTTGACTGTTTTAGATTCGTGGATTGCAATTGAGAACTTCTTGAATTTGTTTTGTGGTGTTCACACTTTTACCAATTCAGATATACAAACGCTCAAAGGGGCTTATTTAAAAGCCCCTTGCACCATCGGTGCGTCACTTTTTGTGATGCACTGCTGACGTAACCTCCTGCCTCATATTTACAAGGACCCTCCGTGGCTTTTTCTATCCTTGTAATTATGGCCCCTTCTCACGCAACACTTTGCATGAAAGGGGCGTGACATGTGTGTTGCTGTGGGTGTTCGCATGCCACACCAATCTATTCTACAGCATTTCCAGAGAATTCGTAAACCTGGAAATGCGTCAGAATGCATGTTACCCTAGGAGTAGCATAGTGAGGCACAACAAGGAGAAATGTTTACATTTCTCCTTGTTTTTACTTGAGAGTAAAACGCAGAGAAGGCATCCAAAATTTCTGCCTGGCCTCTGATGGCGTCACCTTGTGTGTTATGTAGTTTGTGAATGAACGTAGCAGACCAAGAGGGGCAGATCATACCAGCCAGCGTGCAGCCAGGTCTGTTACCCTCCCCATACCGCCGCGCCTCTGCGTATTTACCCAGGAACTTGACCTCACGTTGGGCCTCTTCAGCAAAGTCCAACAATTTGGATTTCAGGAGGGCAGCAGTTTTAGGCTCATTAGTGGAATAGAATTGGTTTTCAAACTCTTTTATTTGAGCTTCCAGTGAGGCAATCATACCCCTAATGGCCTTCAGCACTCCCGCCTGTCTGGCAATACACTGACCTCTGATAACTACCTTAAATGCCTCCCACAGTGAGGCATCAGTCTCTACCGAACCTGTATTCAGGGTAAAATACTCGGTAATATCCGATCGTATTTCTTTCTTGAAAGCTTCATCAAGCAGGGCATGCAGCGGGAGGCGCCAGGTGAAAGCACAGGAGGTGAACCCGGGATTAGCAGTCTCAACAGGCAAGGGGCATGGTCTGATAAGGAGCGTGGCAGGTGCAAGATTTCAGAGGTCCAGGTGGCTATGTTGCATGAAACCAACCAGAAGTCCAATTGGGACCAGGCGCTGTGGTGGTCAGAGATACACGTACCCTCCCTAACTAAAGGGTGTCTCCTACACCATATATCAAGTAAATCTCCATCAGAGATTAAAGCTGGCAGGGCGGCACTAGCAGCCAGATGCAGGGGGCGAGCTGCACCCCTCCTGTCCATGTCATCATCTAAGATAGCATTAAAATCCCCTCCCCACAAAATTGTATTGCAACCGGTCGCCCTGACCTTAGTCCAGACATCCTGAAAAAACTCTGGTGAGTCCACATTGGGGCAATACACTGCTGCTATAACTAGGGAAATGCCACCCAAATCGCCATGTATGAGGATAAATCTCCCTTCGGGATCACCGTGGGTTTCCCTCTCCCGCCTGTCTACTCCCCGCTTAATCAACACAGCCACCCCCCCAGCGTAGTTGGAGTAAATAGAAGAGTACACGTTCCCTCACCTATTGTGTCGGAGCCTCTGCGATGGTGTGATATTTAAATGTGTCTCTTGCAATAAACAGACATCTATGTTATGCGTGGATAAATAGGCATGCACTAGCCTAGACTTCCCACTGTCATTCAACCCTCTGATGTTCCATGTGAGAAAATTTCTCGTATTAGCGTGAAATCGTGCGCGGTAAACCAATAAAAGTGATGCAGGCAGTGGCAACGTGACGTCCCCCAATGGCAGACCAAGTATCCTGACCAACAATATGCAATCGTACTGGCAATGAACAATAGAACTTTCCCTGCCCTCCACCCCCCCTCCCACTCCAACCCCCCAATCAGGTTGTAGAATACCCACCCCAAAATTAAAACTCAAGTAACCACAAATCAGTACAGGGAACTTTCCCATGAGGGCGCAGAGGCACCAGCAAACCTCCCTGTTTGCACAGGGTGGCCGGGAGTACTGCAGAGAAGCTACCGGCTCAAACCTCCTATATCAAACCATCCAAGAGAAATTCAGGTTATAGAACTCCAGGACTCTCTACAGCGAAATAAATATATCCGCCCCAAGCTAGCACCCCAGCGGCATAATCTTAAAGGCTAATGAACACAACGATACCCAAGTCAATCATTATCACTAAGGTGGCCGGCAGTAGACCTCTCTGCTTCTCGGGCGACCTTGTTTTTCTTTCCACTGACATGCTTGGCGAACTTCAAGGCGGACTGTACCGTCATATGAAACTTTTAACTTGGCTGGATACAGCAGGGAATAAGGAATCTGTGCTTGCATAAGGATACGTTTGGCAGGGAGGAATTCTCGACGCGCCGCCTGCACGGCTGGAGTAAAATCGGGATAAAAGGAAATGGTATTGCCTTTATGCGATATTTGACATTTTTCCCTGGCCATCCTCAGGATAAGATCCCTGTCTTGATAGTTCAATAGCTTTGCCAGAATGGGCCTAGGTGTAGTGACGGCCCGTGTAGGGCATTTTACCGGGGCGGTGACGTGGCGCAGAGGAGGGGCAGGGTGGGGGGTTGCAAAATGCGGCAAACGGCCGATTTCAGGTAAGTTACGAAAAAAATTAATAAAACGAATTTCGTTGCGCGCGCTGCATCGCATTTGGCATATGCGGTGCTGCAGGTGAGAAATAAGGCCAGTGCGCACATCGTCTCCAGGGAGCCCCAACCAGAATACAGCACCCTGGCATACACAGTCCTCCGCAGCAGGCAGCAGAGTATCCAGCCTCAAGCAGTTCACGTGTTGTTAAATCACACAGCGACGTATCTGCAACATAGAATCGCTCACCCGTCTGCTGGTATGGGTGATCCTCTGCAGGGGCATCGTGCACTCAAGGCCACGTCCGCTCACAAAATGGTGGACTCACCGTATAGGGCCCCTCCTGTTGCTCTGAGTGCACCACACTGTATTGTATTGTATGTATTGTATTGTATGAAGTATTTATATCGCGCAACTATCACCCCACGGGTATCCTGGCGCATAGAGACCATGATGACATAAGGCAACCAATCGATTCGGCCACTAAACGGGAACCTACTAGCTGTTTCTGGCAAATAGCCAGGCCTTAAGGTTTTTCCTAAATAACAGTAAAGAGTCTACTTGTCTAAGGCTTAAGGGAATTTCATTCCATAGACAGGCTGCTGCCAGGCCGAAAGCTCTGCCCCCTAGCTTTGACGAATTAACTCTGGCAACAGACGCCAGGCTTTGGCTGGCGGACCGAAGAAGTCTTTTGGGCGCATACCAGGTAAGCCGTTCTTGTAAGGAGAGCGGACCTAAATCATGGAGCGCTCTAAAGACAAGACATAAAGATTTAAAACTGACTCTGTCCTTGATAGGAAGCCAGTGTAGATCCCTCAGTGCCTGCGTCGCGGAGGAATTACGCTATCTCTTAAGGGCCAATTTAGCTGCCATAGACTGGACTCTTTGCAACCCCTGAAGAATGTACTTGGGAGCACCCAGATACAGGGAGTTGCAATAGTCCAGTCTACTCATGATGATACTACGGACCACCAAAGGCCTCACTTCACTAGATAGTAGAGGAAGGATCTGACGGAGGGCTCTCAATAGTGCAAAACATATGCCGATTGTTTTATTGGCCTGGGTTTTCATTTGAAGGTCTTCATCAAACATGACTCCCAGGTTACGCACCGTCCTGGATGCCTCTATAAGGGCATCCTCTGGTCCGAACCTGAATTCACCTATCAGTTGTCTGGACAGTCTCGCTGCACCACAGTGCAGCAGCTCTGTTTTCCCCGCATTGAGCTGGAGAGAATTAACTCCTAGCCAGTCTGAGATCTGCCCCATGCACGCCTGAAAGGAACTCATGGATATTGCATGCTTTCCTTGGATGGAAAAAGACAATTGAATGTCATTGGCATAGTTGATAACATCAATCCCAAAAGATTTTATGATGGGGATCAAAGGGCTTAGATAGACATTAAAAAGAATCGGGCTGATTGCTGAGCCCTGGGGTACTCCAGAGCATACTGGAGACCATGAGGAGACATATGGCACCATACTGACCGCCTGCTGTCGACCTGACAGATATGATTGAAACCATTTCAGGGCACATCCCCTCACTCCAATACTCTCTAGTCTTGCCATCAGTACTGGTTGACCGTGTCGAATGCGGCCGACATGTCCAGTAGGACCAGCACTGAAGAGGTCCCACTGTCGGCTCGCATTCTCAACTTATCCATCATTGTGATCAGAGCGGTCTCCGTCCCATGCCCTGGCCGGAACCCAAACTGGTCCCTGTCCAGGAGAAGATTATCCTCTAAATAGCATGACAGAGACCTACTGACCAGTTTTTCCACGATTTTAATAGGAAAAGGCAGCAAGGATATGGGGCGAAAACTAGCTGGCAGCAAGGGGTCCAGAGATGGCTTCTTCAATAGGGGGGTCACCATCGCTTGTTTCCAAGCACCTGGTACCACTCCTTCATTCAAGGATTGGCAACAGATGAGCCGCAAGGCCGGGAAAAGGATGGGGCCGTAATCCTTCCATATTTTATGAGGAAGGGGGTCAAGAGGTGATCCAGATGAGACCTCCAGTGCTAAACTGTTGAAAAGATCCTCTGTGAGGGGTTGGAAATATTCCAGTGATGTGGTCGATCTGTTGTCCTTGATAGTTAATGGTGAGCCCTTAGAATCAGAAACAAAGCCCCCCACAATTTTGGCCACCTTATCAATAAAGAAGGCGGCAATCTCATTGCAGAGCCTTTGTGATGGCTGGATTCCATTAGCCGTACACCCAGGGTTGCTAAGGTCTTTAACAATTTTGAAAAGAGCCTTAGTACTATTGGGCGCCTGTAAGATAGAGTTGGCATAAAACTGTGCCTTGGCTCCCCTGATGGCTTGATTATATTGGGCTTGGGCTAATCTGGACGCCGTTTTATCTGACTCAGAGTATGACCTCCGCCATCTTCGTTCTGCCTGCCGGTGGGCAGAGCGGAGCTTTTTCAATTCCTCACTGAACCACGGTGCAGAGGGTATGGCCTTGATTTTACGTCTTTTCCTGGGAATGCAGCGATCGAGAGTATTATTTATAAAATTGCTGTAGCTGTTATAGTTCTCCTCTATTGAGACATCAGGATCATGTAGATATTGCTCAGTAAAAGGAGAGGCTAGACTCTCATTAGGCAATTTTGACCAATCTCGGCCCCATCGAAAGGAAGCTTGTTTTTTCCCTGTCGGAGAAGCTCTAGATATAGTAATCCTAAAGCGTATCAAGAAATGATCAGTCCAGCTTAGCAGGCACCCACAGCGAGACCGCAGCGTTCGTGGAAGTGATGGTGGTAACAGATGTGCCCCAAGTGTCCCGGCAGCCTCAGCCGCACCCGATCTCCGACTCAACGTGACTCAGCCTCAAAATGGCGGCCTCTGGGACAGCGCGTCCTGGGTCTCTCCACTCGCGACCCCACGGCAACTGGGCGCACCGCGGCTCTTCACACTCCCGCAGGCTACGACCGTACCTCAAAGCCGCTGGGTGGAAGCCGGCAGGACTGTCTCAGCTTCACGACAGGGCCACGGCCAATGGTCTGGCGGCGGCCTCAGGCTCAATTTACAGGGCTGCCCGTCCACAGTTCGGTACGAGGCCAGGAGTGTCAAACCTCCGGCGGTTTAGCGGCCAACCGCACAACTCGGCCCCAGAGTGCATCCGAGCCACAGGAGCGCCAGCACCAGGGTCCACAGATATTCTGCCACCTGAGGAGTGTCATAAAGCGGCACAGCAGCTCTCCATATCCCAGGATTATGAGAGGATTAATTCCCGGCTGGTGGAGCTCACTCACAGAGAGGCCATTCCACTAGGTTGCAGACCACGCCCCCAATGATGTCCCTAGAGTTAACGGTAATATACTACCCGCCTTGTTATACGGCAATGATGCGGTAGTAATGGGCCGCACACCTAATGCTCTACGTCTTTTAGTGCAGGTTTTTTTTAATTTTATTGCCACATTAGAGCTATGCACTAATTAAAAAAAAATCTTTTATAATGGTTTGCGGGCCGAGAAAGCGCGTTTTAAATTCCATCTCCGTGGGCAATCAAAGTTTACAATGCACTAGCAATTTTCCCAATTTGGGGTTGGTCTTTGCTGCTAATGGCTCCTGGTCTGATCATATGGTATACTGTAGGAATAAGTTTTCCAAAGCTATTAACACGGTTCTGAGTTTACCGCAACCAAGACGACGGGGGCTATTTTAGCCATTTTAAAAATATTTAAATTTCAGTGTATACCCACGGCATCCTATGGTACGGAGGTCTGGGGCTTTTCAAGGAGCTGTTGTATTCAGCGTGAGGAAAATAGACTTTGTCAGAAACTCCTGGGTGCCCCTATCTATTAGTCCCAATATGTTTGGCACAGCGAATTGAAATTACACTCTATTAAAGATTACATACAGGCCCTCCCTGCCCTGTTCTGGCTAGCCATTTGAAAAAATCCAGTGGTAACACTCACACGAGAGATTATAGGAGATCGCCTCAAGGGCATAAAGGGAATGGAATTCCATGGATAGCAGAGGTGCCCTTGAGCCTAAGCAGGGTTAACTATGAACATATTTTTGTAAGTCCAAATAAGATAGATACCGTTAGCAAAAAAGAAGTCTGGACGGCACTCTATAAGCATTATAGTAAGGCAAGACTTGATAGGGAGTCTAGGAAGCCAACTGTAGCTGCTTCTTTTTTGTCAATCAAGAATACAAATTATCAGTTGGTCAGCTATCTCACAAAACCTATAGGCCGTTGGGAGCGGTTACTCCTTTTCCGCTGGCACAGTGAAATTCTTACGTTGTTTCCCTCTTGATTTTCATGCTAACCTTGATCTTGATCTTTTGCCATGCCCGTATGATGGCCAGAGCGGGCAAACTATATCACACTTTTTATTATTCTGTACATTTTAAATGAAGTATGCCAAATGGTTTTTAATACCTTTTATTTATTTTTTAATAATTCAGCTGTCCACCTTGAAGCTGCATATAGGACTCTCATTAATCTAGAAGATGATGAACCGGTTTTCTGTTTAGGCGTTTTCCTGAAAACTGTTGTGCGTGTCTGCAATACGATGAGCACTATATGAATAATGTTTTAACATGTTTGCTTTTATATTTGATATTACGATGAAATCGTGCATTTTATGTGTTGAAATGTGATGTGTTCTTTTATGGATATGTTTTTATCTGAAGAAAGTAAATTGAATTGAATTGAATATTGGGCTATCAAAATGTGCACTGAAGCTCACTTTCATCTTTTGATATTAAATAAGTTAAAGACACCCGAATATTAGTATAACTCAACACTTTCAAAAATCAATTGCATTAATTTCGTGGTAAAATACACATCAATCTTTACAGATCTTTCTTTTATCCAATATCTGGCAACACCGGTAGAAATAAACAGTCTATGAATTTAACACCCTATTTTTCTGTCTGATGCCATCAGGGGAGAGGATGTAGCCTTACGGCTAGAACGGTGGACCTCAAAGCTGGGGAACCGGGGCTCGAGTCTCTGCAACGACGCTCAGCATCCTGTGATTCTGGGCAAATCATTTAAACTCCCCTTGCCTAACAAAAAATGAATGTGTCCTTGTTTAATCAAACTGGTGCTCATGTAAAGTGTTCTGATATCTTCGGGACTAGTTCGCACTATATAAAACTAAAAAAAAAAAAAGTAGACTGTTTCAGAGCCCTGTTATACCCATTGTGTTCGATATCGCATCAACTTTTTTGTCAAAAATGTGACAACATCTTAGTGCCAATATCGGCAACAGTTATCACAAAGCACATAAGTACATAAATAAAACACACGACACTAATGTAAGTGGAGAAATATTGCTGCAGGTTTATTAGCATAACCAATATGCAAACAAGGTGGGTTATCTTACGGGCGATCCCAGGGCAGGCCAGCCCTATGCCGCCTGCCCGTCTGATAAGCCTAGAGTCACCATGGCAACGCCAACTGGTGTATACCAAATATTGGGAGGGTCCACCCCTCCCATCCGTGGACCACCAGTCCACATGCTTCACACGCCCCCCCGTGATGGGTGGGCGGAGCATACATGGCAGCCCCCGGTTGCTCAGACCCACAACCGCCTTTCGGTTAACGGGGCGCCGTCGTTCTTCCAGGGGACCTGCTAAACATCCCTGGGTATCCTGGCTTAGCACCCCGCGGTGCTGCTGCATGCTGTACCCCTTGGTATGTGCAGACCCTGGATCGCCCTGTAACTCCTCCTGCAACACAAAGTAAAATTGTTAGAAAAAACCTGCCCCCCCTTTTGTCCCTCCGGACGCCGGGTAAGCGGAGGGGCGGGCAAGGCGAACGAGCGGACAAGAGGACGAGGAGGGGGCGGAGACAGTATAAGTACCCCTGTCTCCTGCCCGCCCTCGCCAGAAACAGCTATCTGTTGGGGTCTCCCCCGGACTAGCCCAGGGACTCGACCTCCCACCCCTGTGCCTTCCTGTGGCACTAAGGCGGCCGCCCTCCAAGGGGCGGGCCGCTGCGCAACCCCCCCCCGGGCAGCCTTACATAGTGCCAATATCGGCAACAGTTATCACAAAGCACATAAGTACATAAATAAAACACACGACACTAATGTAAGTGGAGAAATATTGCTGCAGGTTTATTAGCATAACCAATATGCAAACAAGGTGGGTTATCTTACGGGCGATCCCAGGGCAGGCCAGCCCTATGCCGCCTGCCCGTCTGATAAGCCTAGAGTCACCATGGCAACGCCAACTGGTGTATACCAAATATTGGGAGGGTCCACCCCTCCCATCCGTGGACCACCAGTCCACATGCTTCACACGCCCCCCCGTGATGGGTGGGCGGAGCATACTTGGCAGCCCCCGGTTGCTCAGACCCACAACCGCCTTTCGGTTAACGGGGCGCCGTCGTTCTTCCAGGGGACCCGCTAAACATCCCTGGGTATCCTGGCGTAGCACCCCGCGGTGCTGCTGCATGCTGTACCCCTTGGTATGTGCAGACCCTGGATCGCCCTGTAACTCCTCCACAGCCTTGGGAGTGGCCACCGTCACTACCAGGGCCCCCCACCAAGGTAGACCTGTTTACTTACAACCTGCTGCAGTCCAAGCTTCCCCTAGGTCCAGTAGGAAAAGGTCCATGCCTAAACTAGGGAGGTGCACCCCATCTCCCTCCAGGCACCCTGTGGACTCGGCGTGATAAGACCATGCCTGATGAAGCCAAGACCTCTTTGGTCTGCGCAACTGCGCATGGCTCCAGGTAGGGCTTTTTACCTACAGCATACTGATACCGGGCTTCTCCCAGGTCCAGCTAAAACAAGTCTACGCTCAACCGGACCGGCGGCCAGCATGCACCATCAGGACATGTGCCCCCATCCTTCCTAAACTCCCCCGTCGATTTTTGACTGAGATGACCTTAAACCTAAAACAAGGCGTTGGTCCAATGTTGCCTTTGCATGGCTGAAGAACAATCCCTTTGACTAGACACTCCTGCCTGGCGGTGCCAATGCGGGAGGTAAGAGTAGACAAGCCCACCTTACTTCCTCTTTCACTCCGTTGGAGTACGCCCATCGTATTCCATCAGTCACCACCAAATGTAAAGCCTTGCCCTCCCAAAATTCTGCTAGTATACCAGGGAGAGACAGGACAGAGTCACCACAGAGGAGAACAACGTGTAAAAATTCTTCTCTATTTAAATACTGGGAAAGCCGATTGTTCTCCTGCTGATTTGTAGCCCAAAAAGTGTTACCCCGGTGTTTCCCTTAATCATCTGGACCATAAGCCCCCATTGGATGGCCGACTTCCACAACCTGCATAGCTGCCAGCCAGTGCTGGAGGGCGGGGAAAGTTACCCGGTACCCATACTCACATCAAAAGTACCTGTTTCGTCGAACTCAAGGGCGGGCTACTAAGTGAGCAACCAGGCTCCGCCCTAGTATCCAGAGGTCAAACCCAAGCCCCTCCAAGTTCTGCTGCTTCACCTGCCTGTTAACACGAATCCCAGGGCAGACCACCAGCCTATACCCCATGCTTGGCCATGCCTGAGCTAAAATACCTCTGAACAGCATGCCAACAGGCTAACCACCAGCATTGCGTTCTGAATGTTTCTAACACTGCCAAGAAACATGCGCATAACTAAAGCAACTGGCACCATGCCATAAAAGTATCAATTCAGCCTTCTATGAAACAAAGCGTGCCCTTGTGGCGGTCCGAGTAGTGCTCCCTCCAAACCAGCCGCCCTACCCAGGCAACCCGTACCCTCTTGGCACTGGCACACCCCCACCCCAGCTGCCCTAGAGTGCCTGGTCGTGTGTAGCCACAACCTATGTTTCATCACTGACGTTATATCGGGGGTATAATGACACATCTAACTCTACTGCTGAGTGCCCGTTGCACCATCGCAAGTATGCCTTTGCCTGCTCAGAGTCTGGCTGCAACGTTGGATGATGTTGACACCCCAGCCCAGGGCGAAAATTGGCAGCTTTACAGTATCTGGTGCTCTAGACGGTCCCCGTACCCTGATGGAACAGAATGCAATTCCCTTGCTCCTGTTGAGCATGAACCCAAAACCAATTGCTCACCATGGTTCAATACCTTCCTGCTGTTAATCATTTCCTAGCCGAATGCTGACAAATCTATGTTCTGCAATGGCTCTACTTCGCAGCCTGCACCATTCTGCCAGTGCCGAAGAGACCTTTGTCATGCTACCTGGCCTAATCAATCTTGCCCTGTTCTAGAAGCGCCCGCTTCAGCCGTAGAGCAAACAATTCGCCAGTAACCCCAAACTGGCCCTGATGCGAGCCAAACCGAGCCAAGGCACAACAGTGAGTGTACTAACTAATAGCAGGTCTAACAGCGTCAAAAGGCATCTTCCGCTTACAATATGCGTGATGGAGTAAGGGTATCCAGTGAGCATCAAGATGACAGCTTCCCAACTGACCAACCGTGGTGGGAAACACTCCTGTATATTCTAGGACAATTGGTCCCAGTTCACCTGTCACTGCCTGATGTACGTGACCTAGGTACATGGTCCCCTTGCATGGCGGCATGCCATTGACACCAACCTCCAGTCCCCGATAAGTACCACTATCTGCCTACGCTACCCTCTTGCCTGGCCTTCCTTCCTGCCCAGATATACCATGCGATTATTGCTCTCCTCAGTCACTTGACCCGACCACACCTTGACGAACAAACACAGCGAGAGGAAGCGGCCTGTGACCTGCCCCAAGGCTCTATGAAATTCTCATAACGAATGGTGTGGGAGCTCGCCACCACCTCTGTCCCTGCCTACCAGCCCCAAAGTATTTGGACCCCTATTGCTCCAAGAATTGGAGGGGGGGGGGGGGGGATGAGGGGCAGTCCTGGCTGGAGATGTGTGTAATGGAGGACATGCGCCCTAGAGTACCTGTTTGGTGCAAATAACAGTACCACGAGTACCTGATGTGTTTAATACTATTAACAGTAGTGACAACTCAATCAGCACAGGGCTAGGTGCCCCCCGTCTTACAACCGTGTGGACAAACAGGGAGAAAAAAAGGAAGGCTATCCCCAGTCAGACACAGAAAGACCCACCACGTGGCTGCCCAAAAACCTCCATCCCGTGTCAAACCGACCTGATGGAAAGACAACAAGAGCCTAACGCCCTCCACCCGCGGATGACCCCAGGAAATAACCAATCGTTTAACAATTGAGTAAATAACAACGGACATCCTTTCAGCCTCTGAAGGCCTAGCCATTTCAGAGGTAACCTGGGAACCCAAATGCCAGGCATCAGATCAGGCCTCGGCACCTGTGGAGGATGTGATCTTGGCCAACTACCGTGTGACCAGGGCCCGCGATGCATGCTTTCTTCATTATCGCTGAAGCACACGTAAACCACCCTAGCTGTTCCTTGCCGCTAGGTCGTCCTACCATAAGGAGCCCCAATGAACGACCAGGTAACATTAACACTCACTCAACACTAGGCGTAACTCTTCGCTTAGCCTATGTGCTGGATGCAAAGTGACAACAATACTAGCCAAACTTACTAAAGATTTACACTCCCAAGCCCTTGCAGTGTAAATATTATTTGAATCAGAAGGCACACGGGATACCTACGGGCCCCGAGCCCATCCCGAGAAGGATGCTACATTACCAACAGTGAGAGCCGTAGTCATTACTGGTGACCCAGGCAAAGTCAGGCAGATCATTGCTTCACCAGGTATATTTACAACATTCACTGCGAACCTGACTGATCACCATTCATGGCGTTAATCTATGCACATTGAGAAATACATTTCATTAAGAGTATGTGAACGCAAAGGTGTTGAAACGTTAAACATGACCCAAGTTACCTGACATCCTGAGCACATCATCGCATCCCTGTATTTACTACACACGGTGCACTACCTACAACAAGCCCCTCTATTGGCTAATCAGTGCTGCTAATTGCAAGTAGTGAAATAATTCCCCATTATAGCTCAGTTGCATGGCCAACTGAGGGCTATTCTACCTCATGTCAGACTTGCAGCGAAACGAAAGCTGGGCTGGCATCCCCACACCAGCAGACAGCAAATTCTACACAACACCCAGAGGATCCCTTAATAAAAGGCGAGGAAGAAGGAAATGCACAGGCTATACAGTGACCTCCTTCGAAGGAAGGCCCCCCCAGCTCTTCCCTTTCCGTTAGAGGCAAACCGTCAGCACCGCCGATCCTCACTCAACGCCAATAACGATATAATTCCATAGTCATCGTAACCTGTTGGGCATTTACCTAACCTCCTACTCTTACCACATAGTGCCTGTGTGTGGCAAGTGCGGCCCCAGTTTTTTTTTTTTGGGAGATAGTTGCCTCCGTAACTTAAGCAACAACTGTGGCTCCGTTGAACATGTAATGGTTCCGGAATGAAGAGGCTGTGTAAATCCTAATCAGTCACTTAGAAGTTGCATCCCCCATTACAACTGTCTACCAAACTACACTTTATCACTGCATTGTCCCGACCGCAGGAGAAACCGCGCTGAGACCAGACAAAGGCCAAGCTCCTGGACTGTTGTCGCTATTCACCCGTTTTGAATTTGAAATGAATGTGTGCCTGTGCACAGGCCGCTGCTCAGAAACCAGCGCTAGCACGTTTCCACAACCAAGGCTGCTTAGACTTGATTAAAATTATCTATAACTGGTGCGCGCATCCATGCACACATTGCTGCAGGATATATGGATGAAATGCGCTCATGGCGAGCACTGGCACCTGGACTGCAAGGCACGCGGACAGGAGGGGCGCCCAAGCCAGGCGAAGGTCCCACCCCTCAACCGGATAGAACTGGAGATGCCGGGGGTTAAACCCGGGGCCGGCCTAGGTGTTGGTGGCGCCTTGTGCAACAATGTTTGTTGGCACCCCCCAATGCCACCTCCCCCACGCATTCTCTCACTCGCCCCCTTTGACAGTGACCAAGTCTCCCTAACCACACTCAGCTGCATTGAATTAGTATATAGCGACACTCCTACCAGTGTAGGGTGTCGGAACACTCTGCCTCGCACACAAATTACGCAGAGCCAATCATTCATATGTGTGTGAATCGGTGTATCGGAAATGTTACCTAAGCCAAAGGACTCAAAGTGTATGATTCTCATGTCATCCCTACTGGAAGGCAATATAGTTAAAGGTTGCTTAGTGCGGAGAATCACAAGCTCAGAGTCGCTTTCTGGCCAAATTAACTCATTTGCCTCAATAATCAATGTTCTAATAATGTATACTTTGCGATGTGTATGCAGTTCTGGGAAGAACGTTTGTAGCTCACTGTTGAATATTAGGACTTTAAGTTATAAATTGCAAATAACCAAAGGATGCCTCTTTGAAAACAGTGACCTGCTGACCTATTTACATCATACGCACTCTGTAATCTACTTGGCACACGTTCTATGCAGCAGGCATATTAACCCTCTGCACGAACTTCACCGAAGTCAAAACCTCAACTATACAAATCCTGCTCGCTCTCCAGGGGGAACGCAGCATCCGGTGCTTCAAGAAGCGTAATAAACTTCCAAACCAAGCGCCCCCCCAAGGAGCACGCACTCGGTGCGCTGGGCCCCGGTGCACCGCCCTACCTAACAGCAGGCCATTTGCTTATTCAACTAATCTCCACAGCCGTTTTGGTCCTAATGCCAGCAATCTCTGTATTACAATAATTGTCCTGTTCTTGCTAACACTCCTAGAAATTGCAGTAGCCATAATCCAGGCTTTCGTCTTCGTCCTTCTATTAAGCCTCTATTTACAAGAAAACGTCTAATGGCACACCAAGCACACGCCTATCATATAGTAGACCCAAGCCCTTGACCCTTCACAGGAGCCAATGCAGCCCTTCTCCTAATCTCTGGTTTAGCAATATGGTTTCACTTTGGACCAATAACCTTAATAACACTGGGATTAGTAATTATACTGTTAACCATACTCCAGTGATGACGAGACATCATACGAGAGGGCACATTTCAGGGGCACCACACCCTCCTGTACAAAAAGGGCTTTGATACGGAATAATATTGTTTATTACATCAGAGGTCTTCTCTTTCTTAGGGGTTTTTTGAGCATTTTACAACTCTAGCCTCGCCCCAACTCTAGAGCAAGGGGGAATGCTGACCCCCTACCGGAATTACGCCCCTAGACCCATATGAAGTTCCCCTATTAAACACCGGAGGCAAGGAGACCGAAAAGAAGCCATTCAATCTTTTCTTCTGACAATTATCTTGGGCTATACTTTACTGCCCTCCAGGCTATGGAATATTATGAAGTCCCATTTACAATTGCGGACGGAGTTTACGGCTCAACCTTTTTCGTTGCAACAGGCTTTCCCGGCGTACATGTTATTATCGGATCTTTGTTCCTCTCTGTGTGCCTTTTTCGACAAATTAAGTTTCACTTTACATCAAACCACCATTCCGGCTTCGAGGCAGCAGCATGATATTGACACTTTGTGCACGTAGTTCGACTATTCTTGTATGTATCCATTTATTGATGGCGATCATGTCTATTTAGTACAACCATTCTAAATGACTTCCAATTATTAGACCTTAGTTAGCGCCTAGGAAAAGACAATGAACTTAGTCGCACTCATGCTAGTTTTTACAACAGCGCTATCAATTATCCTCATCACTGTTGGATTCTGACTTCCACAAAATTACCCGGACACAGAAACTATCCCCCTATGAGTGCGGCTTTGACCCTCTTGGCTCAGCTCGATTGCCGTTTTCAGTCCGATTCTTCTAAATTGCCATCCCTTTTTCTACTTTTTGATCTCGAAATTGCCCTTCTTCTACCAACCCACTGAGCGGCACAAATATCTCCAGCCGGGATACTGCTCTGATCAACAATTATCTTACACTAAGGTTAGTATATGAGTGGCTACAAGGCAGCCTAGAGTGAGCCGAATAAGTATTTAATCTAAACAAGAATATTGATTTTGACTCAATAAATTTGGTTCAACCCCAAAAAAGCTTTATGTCATCAGCGCTATTCACAGTTATATCGGCATTTACACTAGGTACTACCGGATTAATGCTTCACTGAACCCACTTTTTATCCGGTCTTCTCTGCTTAGAGGGAATAATACTTGCAATATTTATCTAGTCGGGCGCTGCCCTGCGCCACGCTAGAGGATCCAGCTCCCGGGCAACTGCTCCCGCTGCCGGGGCACCACAAAACGGACAATGCACAGCAGTTGCAGAGAGGAGATGGGCCTGTACCCAAGCAGCAGCCCAACTCGATTCAAACGTACTAACCGGGATTCAAACCCAAGTCGGCGAACCGCTCCTGCCTGCTGCAGCTAGCGCTCAAAACCCGCCTTGCCACTACTGCCGTCCGCACCGCAGCTGCGCCCCGGACCCCAGGCGAACCGTCAAAGTGCCACGAGCACCCGGGACAGCACGGGGACACCTAAACCGGCCCAGCACGGCACTGCCCCCCCGAGGTGTACTCGCCTACACAGGTGGGGAGCGCCCGCATACCGGCGGGTCCTGCAACAACGAGCTGGGGGGGGGGGGGGTCTACGCTGCACTCACCGATGCCAACGACGCGCTAGCCCGACCAGGCCTGAGGATCCCAACAACAAGACACGAACTTCACCGAAGTCAAAACCACAACTATACAGAGACGCAGCATCCGGTGCTTCAAATAGCATAATAAGCTTCAAACCCGGCGCCCCCAAGAAGCCAGCACATGGTGCGGTGGCCCCGGTCGCATCGCCCTAAATCCGGCCCAGCCGGGGCCTCCCACACACAATCCAAGAGCTCTACGCTCCACCAAGGCTCTCGCTCTCATCCCAACAACACTCACCGGGATAACAGAGATGACGAACAACCCGGAAACAACCCGCCGCAAGACCCCGAGGAGCGAACGGCGTCAAGGCGAACGAGCGGACAAGAGGACGAGGAGGGGGCGGAGACAGAATAAGTACCCCTGTCTCCTGCCCGCCCTCGCCGGAAACAGCTATCTGTTGGGGTCTCCCCCGGACTAGCCCAGGGACTCGACCTCCCACCCCTGTGCCTTCCTGTGGCACTAAGGCGGCCGCCCTCCAAGGGGCGGGCCGCTGCGCAACCCCCCCCCGGGCAGCCTTACAGAGCAAGTATTTGACTTATTCAGGTCTGTCTTCTCAGCACACCAAGATTATTTTTTGGCCTTTCTCTGTGTGGCATGTTGCACCTAAGGAACCTAGTCACCATAGCCTCTCATAGACTCAGCAAATTGCAATTTATGGGGAGGTAGTTTGATGTGCTATTAGACGGACAGTCTAATGGGGCTGTTGCCGCTCTAGGTTTGCAGTGTTTATAGGGCTGTATTTGGTACATTTTATATCCCCCCTGAGATATACCTGGATACATTTTATGTGATATATAACATTTATCACATAAAATATATTTATTTCACTATGACTGCTTCCCGCTAGCGCATATAATCTCCTTACATTCAGCCCTTACCAGTGCCTTCCTTGCTGCTTTTTTGTACTTGGCTCTTTCAGCTTTGCAGTCCGCCACGCTAGCCATTTGAGCGGAGGGAGCCCTTACCAGTGCCTTCCTTGCTGCTTTTGTGTACTTAGCTATTTCAGCTTCCCAGTCCGCCACGCTAGCCATTTGAGCGGAGGGAGCTGAAACGTTAATTGGTTTCTCTTTGCTCGACCGCTGAGGCAGCCATTTTGGACGGTCGCGATGCAGCGGATTCCCATTAGCGTCTGCCCTATTTAGGTGCAGGCTGGCGTCGATGTGCAGCAGACGGACAGTCTAATGGGGCTGTTGCCACTTTAGGTTTTCAGGGTTTACAGGACTGTATTTTGTAAATTTTCTATCCCCCTGAGATATACCCCAATACATTTTATGTGATA
Source organism: Triturus cristatus (assembly GCF_964204655.1). Classification (NCBI taxonomy): domain Eukaryota; kingdom Metazoa; phylum Chordata; class Amphibia; order Caudata; family Salamandridae; genus Triturus; species Triturus cristatus. The sequence goes on from NC_140586.1 coordinate 722,879,043, forward strand.
AATGTATTTTAGGTGATACATTTAAAATATTTTACTATAGCTGCATCCTGCTTGTGCACATCTTCTTCTTACATTCGGCCCTTACCGATGCCTTCCTTGCTGCTTGTGCATACTTCATTCTTTCAGCTCTCCAGGCCGCCGCGCCTGCCGTTTGATTGGAGGAAACTGAAATGTTAATTGGGTTCTCTTTGCTGGACCGCTGCGGCCGCCATTTAGGACAGTCACTGTCCAGCTAATTCCTATTAGCATCGGCCCTTATTTAGGTGCAGGCTGGTGCCGACGCACAGCAGACGTGAGCTGTGGGTTCTCCAAAGGCAAGCCCGTCTGCACAATTCTGCGGCGGCGCCAGGGGACAAGGATGCTGGCAGGTTTATGTCCCATACTAATTGGGTGTGGTAAGGCAATACTCGTGTGCACAACTTATGGACCTCCAACCTAGAAACCCTAAGTAGGCATGCCCAGTTAATTTAATCTGTGTGATAGTGAGGTAAGGCATTGTCAGAACTGTATGTTTTCATCTAATTGTCTGTTCCAATATGATTCAGGAAATCTACTTAAATTTGATGTGGATAGACTTCCTAATGATGATGTTAGGGAGGGGACAATCCGATGCATATTCGTGGTGAGCTAATTAACTCAGGATCCCTCATCAAGCATAAATTGGAGGTCTGTGACCTAATTATGTCACTGTCCCTTGATTGCCCTTTCATCACAGAGACCTGGGCAAAAGAGGACTCTGGCCCTGAGTCGGTGGACAAGATCCCCCCAGGTTACACTATTCTTAGAAGTGATCGTCAGGACCGGAGGAGGGGTTGCCTGGCCTTAATAGCGCGTGAGGTTTTCAGCTGCACCATTAATCCTGTGGCCAAGAGTACAAATGACTCTCTGGAGACAGCCCTATTTAGGCTTAAACTCTCAGCTAAGTACACTGCCTCAGGGCTTCTGGTATATCGGCTGCCGGGCCCAGAGGTAATTTTACCGAGGTTTGGTGCCAGACCTTGGAACTTAATTTAATGTCCTCCTATTTTAATACTGATGGGGCATTCAACTTTCATTTTGAAGACACTCTTTGTAGAGACTCAGCCTTATTCCATGAACTCATGTCCAATTATGGATTTCTACAGCTGTGCAATCTCCTACTCATAGTGCTGGACACACCCTAGATGGGATTTTCGCTAATCATAACAACCTGACTATTGAGGAAGTCCTGCCTCTTAGCTGGGTAGATCACCGGGTCATTCAGTTTAAATTCTCTCATCCTCGTCCCACATGTGAAATGGTCTCTTCCCTTCCCAAGCAATTATGCTGCAGGAACATAAATACGATCACACCTGTTGGCTGGGAACAGGCTCTTGAACCCTCTAAAGCAGCTGAGGATAGCTCTTTTCCTTTCTCTGTGGAAGGCTTTCAAGACTGGGATAAGACATCTCTGGACATTGTTGCTCCCTTTGAAATCCGGTTTGTGGTTATAGGCAAGCCTTCGGCACCCTGGTACTCAACAGAACGTATGACCCTTAGGCAGAAATGCCACAGACAAGAGCAGAAATGGAGTCCATGCCCTAGTGAAAGAGAGAAGCATAAAGCACTACGCTTGAAATATAAACAGGCCATAATACAAGCTAAAGCATTCTTTGTTATGGAGAAAATTAGGGCAGCAAATAACTCTTCCAAATTTTTGTTTAGAGTAGTGAAGGAGCTATCAGAACCCCCTACTCAGCGGGTGCTCGATGCTTCTCAAGAGTTCTGCGACAACGTAGCAGTATATTTTCAAGATACAGTTCTCAACATCTTTTGGAATTTCAAGCTGCCGGATGCATATGAAACACTTCCTGACAAATCTGCTTTTGACTTCCCTGACAATCTCCTCTCAATTTTCCCACCTATCTCTGTCCAACAGACCAAGAACTTATTATTGAGTTTAAAATCAGGGTCCCCGTTTGATCCCTGCATGCCCAAAATATTACAACTGGCCCCGGATCCAATTTCTACATTTTACAGAAGGTGTATAATTGCACACATCAATTAGGCACTTTTCCAGATACATGGAAGGAAGCTATAGTTTCTCCGCTCCTGAAGAAAACCAATGGCGATCCAGAAGTTATGAAAAATCTTCATCCCATTTCCTTGTTGTCGGCTCCTGCTAAGATCATAGAAAAACATATTAATCAAGAGCTGATAAAGTTTATTGATACTCAGGGTACCCTTGATCCCTTCGCAAAACAGATTTCATGCTGGCCATAGTACAGGGACAGCCCTTATATTGGCCACAGACAGCATCTGTGCCTAGGTTGATCGGGGCAGGAAGGCTATCCTGGGAGGCTTGACCTGTTGGCAGCATTCATTTCTGTCTCAGCCGCATGTATGGTTCAGCTTCTGCAGCAAGCTAGAGTCAGCAGGACTGCTCTTCAGCTTCTCCATTCCTTTCCATCAAAGAGGGTGCAAATTGTCAGCTGCAGTGGTTTCAAGGCAAGGCAAGAGAGCCAAGGCAAGAGAGGTGTTCAGTCTCTCTTGCGGGATGCCCCAGGACTCATCTTTGAGCTCAACTCTTTCTAACTTTTATGTGGCCCCTCTGGCTGACCTGGTGCGCTCATTCGGGCTTTAAGTGCTGTCATAGGCTGATGACACTCAAATGATTGTATCTATTTCTAACAACCTGCCTTAGGTGGTGGAAAAGTTCAGCCAGTGTATGTCCAGCATTATCTGCTGTATTAAAGACAACACACTCAAGATTAATGCAGACAAGACTGAAGTGCTTGTGTTTGGCTCTCAAAATTCTATATGGTTCAACACTTGGTGGCCCGATGTCAGTGGATTCCTCTCCACCCCTGTCAAGTCAGCTAAAAAGCTTAGGGTAATTTTTGATAACACTCTACGTTTTGATTCACAGATCAGTTGCATTACTTGCACTTGTTTCGACGTCATCAGGACCCTGAAAAAGATCTTTCCTTACATTCCATCAGAATTGCACCAAACAATTACGACCGCCCTTGTCACCTCATTGTTGGACTACTGCAATGCACTTTACCTTAACATCAATAGTTCCCCCTTGAATAAACTTCAAGTCATATAGAATGTGACAGCCTGTCTGCTTCTGAACATACCCAATGGCACTCAGTCAGAAAAGGGATACGTACCTTACATTGGCTCCCGATCAGGAGGCAAATTTGTTTCAAAGCCCTATGTTTAGTTTTTAACGCTCTTCATCACCAAGGCCCCATCCGAATGAATGAACTTTTTCATTGGTACATTCCTGGAAGACCTCTTAGATTCTCAGGCTGCAAAAACTCAGGATTCCCAGATTTTGGAAGGCTAGATGGGGTGGGCGATTCTTTTCTGTGGTCGCTGCCAAGCTGTGGAACACTCTTCCTACCTATATCTCAGAAGTAGATTCTCTTATGTCCTTTAAAAAACATCTGAAAACCTTGCATTTTTCTTTTCAGAATCCACTGCTCCTGCTGATTTTTCTGGTCTGCTAAAGTGCTTTGGCACCTTCAGGTTTTAGTGTGCTCTATAAATTCTATCCTATCCTATCCTATCCTAGCAGAGGAGATTGCAAAGGTGGAACCTAGTCACACCCTCTACAATTCAAGCACAATATTGCAGACCAAAATATAAGAGATCACGGACAAGGCCAATACTGTGGTCTCAAATTCATGAGATGGTGACATTTGCAAAAAGACACAATCTAAAATGGATTGTGTTTGATCTCCACTCCAAGCATGGACAGGGAAGCCTGGTCATTGGTGCAGGCCAGCACTAGAACTAGAAGGTCCTCCATAAACTTTACAAGTCTGGACTGGTTTGACGGAGGAGCTGAAGAATAAGGGACTGAGGATAGAGGTCAATGTATCAACAGTATATACCACCTACATACATGCCACACATCATATGCTTGAAGTTTAGGGATAGGAGTGTAAATGATTTATTGGTTGCAGGAAATGGATAATGTTGCCTAGGATGTGCAGTTTCGGAAATGAATGTTTTTATGCTTTCTTTTCAGTTAGTTATATAAAGACATCTGTTACCTAAGTGGAAGGCAACAAGGTCAAGGAAGAGTCCATGTTGTGTGCTGCCTCTCTACAGAGTATTTTGAAAGTGGACGGTAGAGGATATGTGCATGAGGAAAAGATGTGCCTAGGTAGCATACTGAAAGGTGCTGCTACAATTTGATATTTGTGGTTCATTATCAATAGCATAATTTCATTCTTAGTGCACCCCAGCTCCAATTACAGCTAACATTGCACAGCATAAGGGAGATATGCACTCTACAAGTCACACCACTGTCCACGTGAGATGCCTCCTCCTCATTTGCCACCACAAGCACAATTAACACCTCACCTGCCTCCACCAGCTCACTTGTCCACATAGTTGTCACCAGAGCCAGGTCCATACCAGCTGCCAACATGTGTGCAATTGCCAGTGCTCCCCAGCATCCACTGCCCCTGACCATCTCTAGAGCAGCTGCAACATCTTCTACCACCATCTTTATTAACCATCTGCTTCTGTGATCCCATTGCCACCGTTCAACCCAGCTTTAAGGAGAGAGCAGCATGGGAGAATGGGATTAGGAGAAAGAACACATCACACTCCAGAATGATGGATCTGACTACTAGGCCCATAGTTCCAGTAGGAGAGGCAGGAGCTCCTGCTGGAGCTGGACAAGCAAGAATAGTACAGCTCAATCATTGATACAGAGAAAAGAAAGAACTGATGTAATGGGGACAGGTCTGGCAATCCTCCCGGGGATCTCTCAAGAGGCTATAACAGCAATGGTGGTGATACGAGAGCACATGGGGTGGTGTCAGAGAAACGTGCAGACCTGGTTCATGTCTAGAAACTAATCCCAGTTTGTTCTGCAACAAAGAATTCAGAAATGCAAAATGACCAGGGCAACCTAATGCCCCCATGAACTGCACTTGTTTAAAGAATGGGCCTCCCAAAGGGTCAATTGTTGCATGACCTATGCCATCCTTAGCTTCACAGGGATTGTGGAGAAGGATTTTTGACAGTAATGTCTGGTATTCTGAAGCACCTGGATGGCTGGCCACAAAACAATTTCCAGCCCTGGGATGCGATGAGAGCAAGAGTACTTCCTCACCACACGTTACCACCTGCTTACTCTTATCCTCGTGCCATCATTTCTCTCCTATCAGGTTTCACAGCAATTCTGCCCATACTGCCCAGCTCACCTTGGTGAGCCAGACCCCAGCTAAGTATGACCAATGAAAGAATTACTTTTTGCAAATAGTTGGGGCGGTGGTATGACTGTTAAATTTGTCGGCCTTAGGGTAGTATTCCCCCAAACGTATTACCTTAATCTTCCATTGCTGCTGCTCTAATTTTTGTTGGCTTTAGGACGCTGTGCACTTTACACTGCTAACAAGTGCTAAAGTGTGTGTTGCCTCAGCCTGTATCCTGGGTCACATGTCTAGGTGTAGCTGGCAGTTGATCTTTGTATATTACTCCCAGACAGTGACACAAAGTGGTTATAGGTGTTGGCAGGATGGGCCGTCTCTAATTTGATGAGTGGTCGGAGGTGTCACCTACCCCAACTGCATGTAATAAAGACTCTCCTCAGCACATTCACAAAGTGTTTCACACTAGTCTGTTATGCCCCCAGACACATTGGGTCCAGGGCAGGTAGGCAGGAAATTCTAAACACCTATGGGGTAGGAACCTTCTGAGTCTTCGCCTACTTCAAAGCTGGCTCCATATATAAACACTGGAGTCTCAGACCCAACTCTTCAGTACACACCTGGACCTGTGGATACTACAGGATGCCCTGTTTCACTGTTGCTTGAAGCCTGCCCTGCTTGTGAAGAAAAAAGACTGGACCTGCACCCTTCATCCCAGACTGAAGTGACTTCAAGGGTCAGCTGACTGATCTCCTTTTCTGAGCTACAGGGACATAACAAGTTCCAGAGGACTCACTTACTCAGCCCAGTTGACCTGCTGCCTGTACCTGCAACTGGGATTGCCTGAGCCCTCCTGACCTCTGCTGGAGTGAGTTCCTGATCCCCTAGAGGTGCCCCTAATGTCCTGGACCCTTGGTGTGGCACAGTGAACAGGACAATTCTTGACAAGATCTTGCTGACTGCCACCACAAAGCTCTAGTGAACCAGACAGTAAATGCCAGTGACGACCGGCAATGCGAGATCTGCTCTTCACAATACATCGACGACGGCTTGCAATGCCCAGTCTACTCTTCACACTACAGCGATGACCATTTATGACACACTCCCTGCTCCTTGTGTCTTCATCCACCGTGAATGGAGTTCTTCGAGCTATATTTTAGAAGGTAACTATTTCAGCAGTGCTAACCTGTCCTTGTATCTGTTCCAGGCTCCATCGTGGTTGGCCTGAATTTGTGACTGTCACAAGTCTAGCACAACCATATAACAGTAAATGGTGCTTTGTGCATTCATGCATTATACTTACCTTAGTTCTTTAAAACTGCATATCTCCGGATCTACTGTTTGGGTTTGTGTTGTTTTTGTTTCAAATAGCTTATTAAATTTCACTCTATTTTCTAAATTAGAATAGGATTTTTTTTGTTTTGTGTTTTAACAAGGTCAGATTTACTATACTAACTCCAGTCTAACAAACATTGGAGAAAATATACACCTTAAGGATCAGATTTAATACCCAGAGGGAATGGACAGGTAATTAAAGTGTGACAGTGCAATGCAGATGATATACATGCAAGTAGTGTGTACCAGTGTTTACTTGGGTAATACATATCTAATTTCATTGCTGAGTCTGGTAGCTTAGTGGACTAATATGCCCTCTGCTTGACTTCTGGTGACAGGTTCAAATCCCGGTAAGTCTACTCTATATTCTGAGGGCGATAAAAAGAGTACCAGTGAGATAGGTAACAATAAACACCTGTTATTCAGCCTCAAGAGGTTAACATGCACTTTACATATACACATTATCGTATATTAATATTTGTTACATTCTTCAAACCACTGATGATTGTTGATTAATGATGGCATCTCAATGGCCATTGTTAGCAATCAACTAGTCACTTAGAAGGTCCTCTCTGGCTTGGGGGCAATGCACATACATTAGAAATGAATTTATACAGGACTAGAGTTTGCTTGTGATTATGCTGTCATGTGTTTGTGTATCCACAATATCTGTTAGGACACCACTTACTTAAATGTTCTAACTCTTTAGCCCTGTATCTGTGCATCCTCACTGATCGTTCCATTGTACATGTGCGAATTATGACTGTTTACTTTCTGCTTGCACACACCCACCCTCTTTATAACCTCAGGTTCTTAATGCAATGTTGAGGACATCTCTAGGGTTCTACGAATACATGGGTCATGTTGTAGTATCAGATAGTCACTACAAGTTCCAAGATGCATTGTGAATGCTTCAATTGTATCACCTGTGGGATGTGTTAACATCATGTGGGGTTGAGGATAATATATTCACTAGAAATCAAGTGCTGATTAGGAGCCACAACTCCCTAGTATAAGGTATTCCACTGTTCAAAATCATGGTATCATGGGTAGATCAACGAATTCCGAAGCAGCAGTGTCTGAACACCATGTCTCCATCACACCCTAGTTGCACACTGGTGGGATAGGGCATTATCCCATTTCTGTATGTTCGACTAGTGGTCTTGAGAGCTTTGAGTGGTATTAGTGATGGAGCAAGGACTCATTTAAATGAGACTTGCTCGGACTCAATTCACTCGTTTTAACTTATTAACATGAATTATTAATTGTGTTTGTGATCAATCCTTGGACATTACATTTACATAAACGACACAGAAACTTGCCTATGTGTTTTCTAACCATTAATACAGATAGCGGACTAAAAACTCGGCTCTAACAGGGAAACTTAACTGCGCATGCGTCAATTGCATTTACGTGATGTGACGTTTAACAGCTTTGGAGGGAATTTCTCGTGCATGAAGAGAATGCACTAACATGACGTCTTCAAGACCCACATGCATAGCACCTGCTTTGCTAATTAGAAAACGCTTTATTTACTAAGAGCTAATGCAGGGAAAGTACTAATGGATAAAGGGAAATAGAGTAGAGGTAGGTGGTATATAGTGAAATCATTTATTTCTTGAATTAATATTTTCTCTTTTGACCTTTTCATTAGTTCGTATTTTGGGCCTTCTTGCCATAACCCGAGTGATTGAGTGAAAGCCTTCTGCGCATGTGTGACAGCTACTTCTCCCGGAAGGATGATCCCATGATTAGACTGCATCCAAGGCCTCCGACCGCTAAACCCTGGGAACCCAAGTGTCAGAAGTGCAGTGGCTGAAGTCATATGAACGTTATTGATAAAAATGTTTCAACTGTGAATAAACTCGGGTGGGAATAAAATAAAATTCATATTAATAAGGGGATGGGTTTGTGAACAAAGAAAAGTGCTATGCCATCATGGTGCAATGACCAAACGCCGCTTGCCTGTCCAATCCGAATTCGTATTTTTACGATATTGCAACTTTAGGGGGCGGTACATGAATCACAAAAGGTATAACTAAGGTAATTAGTTAGAAGACAAGTTGTTGTTGCTGATTGATGCTGATGCTGATCCTGAGAGAATGCTGTCGGATGGGTTGATGATGCTGATAGGCTGATGAAGATTCGAATGCAGACTTACTTAAGCAATTTATTGGAAGAAGATAGAGGAAGAATCTTGAGGAGGAAGAGAGTATCAGAGAGGGGTGCGGCGAGTCTTTGGTTCTAGAGAGGTCCACTGTCCTGTCCTGACTCCTGTCCTGAAGTCTTTGTCCCTGATCTTTCCCGGGGACCCTTGCCAATCCCTTTGGCCAGGGGGCTGGTCTTCACACCACCATTGGTAATTATAAATTTCATATATTTCCTGATGTATTGCTGTCTCTATCCTCTGTTTTCTGAGCAACGTCAATCTATTGAATCTGTGAGAGTATTTGAATTAATTGAATCTTCCTCCCTAATGATTGATGGTGTTCATGGCGTGCAATCGAATGGTTCACTCACATTTAACTTTGGATAAAGGTTTTGAAAACTTCCTGAGTCTATTTAATATCATTATTAGATGAAGTATTTGTAAGAAAGGCTTTGTGCATCGTCACCATCAACTAGTTCCAACTAATTTGGTTCATCGACCAAATGGAAAGAAGTTATTGATCAGTGATAATAGTTAGGAAGAAGTACAAATTATTGCTGTACTAATCAAATCATGAAATAAACAAACATAACCCACAGCGGCTTACCATGAATTTAAGTGTATGTGTTATTGATGGGCCCAGGCGAATATATGGTATTGGAGTATCTGTTGTTGGTGCACCGCTGGATCATTTGTGTGCAGTATATTACCCCAATGACATTATGGTTACCGGCAATGCCAAAGAACATTGCTTTGGAAAATTCAGTGTCTGGGTGCACTGCAGTGGGCAGCCGGCCAGATAAGAGTAGTGGGGTGGGGCAGTGGGGTGGAGTGAGTTGGTGGGGCAGGGCGATGTGAGTGGGAAAGTCGACAGACGACAGTTTAGTTTAATTTAATTTTTATCTAACCTGTTGTCTGTCGACTATCCCCCCCACAACACCGCTCACCGTTCTTACCTGTGCCAGCCACACTGGTGTCCTGTAGGGAAATGGTTTGGGGGACTAGTTGAGGAGCGCACTCATGATTCAGGTCAACACCTTACAGAAATGCAGCTTCACTTACATGAGCAAATGTCCAGCTGGACTTTAGTATCTCATAGTGGCAGCCAAATGTAATATAGCTGTTAGTTCCATGTTGGGGTGGGGGCACAGTAGTTCTTATGCCAGTGTTAGGCTCAAGCGCATCCCTAATGGCCTTAGGGGGTGCTGAATTGTGTCAATGTCTAGCTGCTCTGCAGTGGGAATGTGGGTTCAGGAAAAGTTGGGTGGGGTAAGTCCACCGTCAATGAGCGTCAGCCTTATGCGGCATCCAGCTTGTGGCAATGCCCTTTGGTGCTAGGTTGCATGTTGATGTTGGAGCTGCATAAGTACTGACTGAATCAAAATTTCTATTTCATGCAGTCTGAAATAATTTGTTGCTCTGTGCTTGCTCCGTGATACCTGCTGCAAGTAAGGGTGGGTAGATGTGGAACGAATTTACAGTGCTTGGGGTAATTGCAGTCACCTATGAGCTTACGTTTTCCCTGTTGGGGTATTGTAGACAATGATGTGTATGTTAAATAGTTTGATGTTTTGTACCAAAAATCATTCATCGTGTCTGTGTTGTCAATAGTTTGGGACACAGTTCGTATAATAAAGATACGTTGGGACAGTTTACAACAAACTAACGCAGCGCGTTGCAGCAAGTAATTTTGCTGCGCCATGCTGCGTTAGTTTGGGAAGCACAGAGATGCGACATATTTACAAGAATATGTTGCATCTCTGTGCTTCCCCTGCGCTGGCGCACAAACTGCAGCCATGCGCAGGCGCAGGCACCCTTGCACCATGGTGCACGGATGCCTGCGTCGTGGGGGATTGTTTTTGTGCAGGAAGGGACACCATACTGCACAAAAACAATCACAAGAGGTTTTTCCCTCTTTCAATGCGTGCTGTAGAATGCAGCACTCATTGAAAGAGGAAAAAACGAGGAGAAATGAAAACATTTCTCCTCGTTGCGCCTCGCTACGCCACCTCTAGGGTGGCGTAGCATTAACACGCATCTCCAGATTTACGATTTCTCGTAAATGTGGAGATGTTTCTAGTTCCATGGGTGTTGCGTGGGAACACCCACAGCAACACCCATGGAACGCCCCTTCCACGCACAGTGCTGCGTATGAAGGGCCATATTTACGAGGAGAGGAAATGTCACGCAGGGTGGCTTTTCCTCTCCTTGTAAATATGGAGGAGCCCCCTGCACCACCAGTACGTCACAAAAAGTGACTTAGTGGTGGCGCCGGGGGCTGGTAAATCTGCCCTGTAGTTTCTACGTGTGGGTTTTGCTGATCGTCAATTGTTTCCCACTTGCTCTGGGATGGAGGAGTAATTCTGCGGCAATTCCGCAAGATCTGCCTGGCACTCGGTAGTTAGGCATTATCACATGCGCTATTACTGCATACAATATTTTCATTTTTCGGGTCACTACTTCAGCATAGGCTAATAACGAATGCCGAAAGTCGTGTGGCGGTGCACAGCGTTACTGGTGCAACGCATGAGTAATACCACTCCGCCTCACTCGTGATGGTGGTAGTCATTGTGTAGGACTGGAAAAGGTTCGATTGAGGACCAATCAATATTGCACAAAGTACATTTCTGTAGAAAGGGTTTATTAATATAATGAATGGTTTCATTAAGAATACAGCATGTATATTGCCCCATTTATACCTAATGTTTAAAACGAGAAGTACTAAAAGCCTGCAGATGTGCCCCCTTTTTGAACCTGCCCTAATAAAAATATATTCTGTAGCATCAGTCAGGACATTTTTAAGATACACATGCAATAGAGATGCCTGGCGTGCAGGTGTTCAATTGCTGTTTCTTCCGTAGCACCCGCCCGGAGCTCGCCATCAATGCACTTTGAGGAGGATGGGGGAATCGGGACCGAAACAGCCTCATTTGTTTGTTTGTGCATTACTGAGATCAGTGACCGGAGACGGTTTTGATGTTGTTCAGAGTGCCATTATGGTTGCCACCTGCTCCATCTCTTCCTATGGCACGCAGGGCCCCTTGTATGTGGCCATCTGTACCAGAGACAAAATAGACCCGGATGAGTATCAATGCACGGGTCATATCAGTGCAGGAAGGCTGCACCTGGTGTGCTTTCTGCTCCATCTACACACAGCTGGCCCTGTATCTTGATCTATAGACACAGCTTGCCATAGGTTATTAGTTATACGCCATATTGCCTCCCAGCATTGTCCTGTTTCTTCTGACACTCATTGCATTCTCTTCATCATATGTTGTTGCTGTGTGTTATTGTTGAAATAAATAAGGCTGCTGAAATTTGAACATGCAATTTACAGAGAGACCATAGCAACAGGACACATCTGTAGTTCGAAACATTAGGCCAGGTTAACTCAAAATCACCCCCACCACGGTCTATGGTGCCTCCCTGAATTTAGAGCAGGCATAGATAACCACGTTCAAAGGTGTTAAAAGGTGAATGAGCAACAAAGAGACCCTTACATCTTGTTTTAACATTGTCACATTTGCTGTGTGTTCAAAGATACAGGTCATAAGTCAGGCTCTGTCTTCTGGCAAATTGCTGCTCATTCTTTTAACATGTTAGAAATGGGGTCTCTAGTTGGCAATGGTTTGGACATTTGTCCAAGTAGGTACTCTTCCTACTAGTTAGGTTAAGGGAGTTATACCCTTAGACCACCTGCTCACCCCCGTGGTAGCTTGGCACGAGTAATCAGGCTTATGTCAGAAGTAAAGCATTTGTGCACACATACAGTAACACAGTGAAGACACTACAAAGGGCCACCACAACAGTTTAAAAAATAGGAAATCTTTATCTAAACCAAACAAGACCAAAACGACAAAAATCCACCATACATATGTCAGGATGTCATCAAAAATAGATGATCAAAAACATGAGTTAGCTGACTCAGAGTACTTTAGATACACTCAAATCCATCATGCACTAAAGTCTCACTTCCCGAAAGGCTCCTTCCCTCCAGAACCCTCTCCACTGGAGGATAGGCTGCTGGATGGTCACTTACCCGAGAAAGCCATATCGTTAACTTATAAAAAATTGATCAATAATACGGCAGACCCCCTCGGGCCACTGCGAGAGACATGGGTGAGGGATGGCATTGAGCTAGACGATGAAGATTGGCAGGAAGCAGTGTCCTCCCCAAGAGTGGTAGCAATCTCGACTTGGCTCAGGCTAGTTCAACTCAAAATTCTTCATAGAGTCTATGTCACAGGGCTTTGTCTGGTATGCATGGGTAGGGCTGACAGAGGAGATTGTTGGAGACAATGCGGTCAAGAAGGCACATTTCTACACATAATATGCGAATGCGGTTACATACAATCATACTGGCGCAAAATCCACGACATTCTAAGCGAAGTGCTCACACTTGTCCTCCGCCCGGAAGCACGTAGATGCCTCGTGAACATATGGGAACCTACAGATTTAAATAGTCACCATACGCAATGGGTCACATTAGGATTACTGCTGGCAAAGAGGAACATTGCACAACTGTGGGGAGCGTCGCAGCCACCCAAAGTAGAGGCCTGGAAAGAAGACCAAGACTGGTGTATGTATAGAGAAAAGACTGTTTATACAGCCCGGGCTGCCCTAAAAAATGGTCTAAAATATGGAACCCCTGGAACTCCTATCGAGGATATATTTGTAAGCCACTTAACATTGATTCAGACGATCCCTTCACCCCATAACCTGTACTTACAATGCTCTGACATAGAAGTCTATCTATTGTTGCCATCGCTGATTGCAACGTACTTGATTCCTCTGTATTGTATAGTACATGTCGATGAATGTTTAATAAAAAGAAATATAAAAAAATAGGTTATTCACAAAAAGAAAGCTTGTAGCAACAAATAGCTCCACCAGCGGCTATTATGACATCATGACTGATAAAAATCCCAAAGTAAGGCGCTGACCGCGTGGTGTGCAGGCCAGGCACAGTGTTGCATGGACCCCAAGAAGAGTACCTTGACAAATGATGAAAACAAAGACCGTGTAAGGCATCGGGGAGGTGATGCGTCGTTGGTGCCAGGTGGCACCAGTTCCTTAGGACCACAGGGGAGGCGTTGGTTCTTTACGACCACAGGGGAGGTGAGGCATCAGTTCCTTACTGTGATGCATAGAAGGTGAGGCATCAGTTCCTTACTGTTGCCATAGAGGTGAGGCGTCTGTGACTACTGTTGTCGGGGATGTGACGTTGCACTGGTGGCGATGCAGTGGTTGCTTACGACTGTGCGGGGTCGATGGATTAAGGAGGTCACCCACGCCATGTATCGTGAGGCACCGGCATTGGTGAGGTCAGGGCAGTGGTGCCCTTGGCTCCGGTGCAGGCCGCGGCCTTGGTGATGGTGTCAGAGGTGATACAGTGTCGGCAGGCGTCAGCACTGCGGTACAAGCCAGGGTGGTGCATGGTGCATTTCACGAGCGATGCCAATGGCTTTGTCGCAGGTCGTTGCATTGCTCACCAGCTTCTGTGTTGCCTCACCCCTATGTGGCAGCTGAAAAACAGCAGCTCCAGGTGCAGGAGGACAGAGGCAGTGAAGTCTTTGGGCCTGATTCACAGAACTAACTTAAGACAAAATCCTAAACTTACTACCATTTTTGTATTCACACAAGGCACTTACTCATTTTGGTATTCACAGAAGACACTTACTCACTTCGGTATTCACAGAAGTTAGGAGTCCTAACTTTAGGACTCCTAAATGCCTTCTGTGAATACCGAAAGTCTTAAAATTAGGATTTTTCTCAGTTTAGGAGTCCTGAAGTTAGGACTCCTAACTTTACTACTACTAAACTGAGAAAAATCCTTATTTTAAGGCTTTCGGTATTCACAGAAGGCATTTAGGAGTCCTAAAGTTAGGAGTCCTAACTTTACTACTACTAAATTGAGAAAAATCCATATTTTAAGACTTTCGGTATTCACAGAAGGCATTTAGGAGTCCTAAAGTTAGGAGTCCTAACTATACTACTACTAAACTGAGAAAAATCGTAATTTTAAGACTTTCGGTATTCACAGAAGGCATGTAGGAATCCTAAAGTTAGGAGTCCTAACTTTACTACTACTAAATTGAGAAAAATCCTAATTTTAAGACTTTCTGTATTCATAGAAGGCATTTAGGAGTCCTAAAGTTAGGAGTCCTAACTATACTACTACTAAACTGAGAAAAATCCTAATTTTAAGACTTTCGGTATTCACAGCAGGCATTTAAGAGTCCTAAAGTTAGGACTCCTAACTTCTGTGAATACCGAAATGAGTAAGTGCCTTCTGTGAATACCAAAATGAGTAAGTGCCTTCTGTGAATACCAAAATGGTAGTAAGTTTAGGATTTTGTCTTAAGTTAGTTCTGTGAATCGGGCCCTTTGTGTCCCCGAGACTTCAGAACAGGAGGCATGCTCTACACCAAGCCCTTGGAGATCTTCGTCAAGCAGGAAACACAGCACAGTTCAGTCTTTGTTCTCTCCTTGACAGAAGCAGCCACTGCAGGCCAACCCAGCAAAGCATCCACACAGCATTGGGGCAGTACGCCTCCTTACAGCTTCTCCAGCTCTTCTCATTGGCAGAGGTTCCTCCTGAGTCCAGAAGTATTCTTAAGTTTGTGGTCTGGACCCCAATATTTATGCTACATTTTCCTTTGTTCTCTTGTGGCAAAAAGTCTCTCCGCTCAGTCCAAACCAGTTCTGTCCTCTTTGTTCCAGCTTCTTGGCAGGAGTAGGAGACAGCATGGTGCACAGGAGATGGGGCCTATTCAGGTGCAAGGAAAACTGCTCTCACTACGCTAAATGCAGTCAGGTCCATTCAGCCAGGCTGTGAGTCACCCAGGAGAGCCAGGGACCACCTCAACCCCTCCTTGTCTGTCTAGTGTGAATGCACATCCCCTGCTCCTGTCACTCTAAATCCAGCCAGGGAATACACACAAGGCCGCGGCACACTGTATGGTTAGACAAGAAAAGACTCACTTTCTAAAAGTGGTCTTTTCAAACAGAGTTTAACAACCATCTCCCTTAAAAGATGTGTTATTAAATTCTGAGTTCAGACAAACTAAATTTGATTTCTCTATCTCATCCCAATGGAAAATTATGTTTATAAGATGTTACAAAGCAACTCCAAGGTTAGCCTATGGGGCAAATAGTCTTTTAATAATGAAAGCGAAATTGGCAGTATATCACTATCAGGACATGTCACACACACCAGTACATGTCCTAACTTTTACATACACTGCACCCTGCCCATGGGGATACCTTGGGCCTACATTAGGGACACCTTACATGGAAGTGAACGGAAGGTTTAGGCCTCGCAAGTGGGTGCACTTGCTAGGTCGACATGGCAGTTTTTAAACTGTGCCCTGACACTGCAGTAGCAGGTCTTAGATACCTTCCCCGGGCTACTCATGTGGGTGGCACAATCAGTGCTGCAGGCCCACTAGTAGCATTTGATTTACAGGCCCTGGGCACACACAATGCACTTTACTAGGGACAAGTATATCATATATGCCATCAAATATGCCAATCATGGATAACCAATCGTAATAACAATCTACACAGAGAGGATATGCACTTGAGCACTGGTAATGTGCCCAGAGTTCTTAAGCCAACAAAAACAGGTCAGGAAACATAGGAGGAAGAAGCAAAATGTTTGGGAATAACCCTGCAAAATGGACCATTCTAACACACCCCCACCAAGGTCTGTGGTGCCTCTTCAAACTAATTCCAGACAGAGGTGCTGCAGCAACTTCAAAATAACCATGCTGGATTTCAAAGGTGAATGACCAGCAAAGAGGCCCTTACATTTTGTTTTAATTTTGTCACATTTGCTGTGCATTCAAAGCCAGAGGTCAAAATGTTAGGCTCTCTAAACCCACCTTGCAGTGGTCAGGTTTGCTGCTGCACTCGCTCACTACAAGCAGTGGGGGTTGATCAGGCAATATTTGCCAGGGCTGCTTTTCAGTCAAAGTCCATCCCTGACTGCACATTTTTGTGGGTGCTCAAGTGGGACACAAGTCTGAACCTCGTGTTGTAAAGTGGACCGAACACCAGTAATCTTACACATACAAAACCTATTTTGCGCCAGAGGCTGATATGAGTGCAGGGCAACAGTTGTTTTGTATCAGAGAGGGCCAAACCCTGATAAACCAAAGGTAGGATAATGGGATAGCACCAGAGGAAAAGCCATCAGGTAGAGGTATTAAAATCAAGTGACTTGTCTATAGGTGAATGACTAGCTCCAAAAAGAAACCAGGACAAACAATGGGCAAGTGTAGCATTGCCTGCCATTCCAACGTGTAACTTGTAAATTCCAAGAAATTACCCATTTTATGTGGTTTATGCTTGGTCGGTTATAATTGCATTAACACCTGTACTGGAGGGTGTATATCAAGAATGAACTTCAAGCATGGCACCGCTGAATTGCCTTTGCGGAATTGGCAGCACACCAAACATTGTGCTACAGTAGTTTTTTAGCGCATGTGCAGCTAATGTCATCATTGGTGCACGGCTTTATAACTCAGATGCTGCATTATTTGTTTTACTATTTGTGTGAAGATTGGCATGGGACGCACCTATGTGTTGCAAAAAGTTTCGTAAATCTGGGCTTACGCCTGGATAGAGCACGCATGGAATTTCACAAGTGTTGTGCATTGTGAATCACCTGCAAACTACAAATGCAAATTGGTAACATTTCAACCATGGGCGGCTCCTCCATTAGGGCGGAGGAGCGTTGCCCCACTGCTTTCTTGCAGTGTGAGAAGCAGAAACATTAAATGGTATTTTAAATATTATTTTATGTTTCTGCTTCTCATGCTGCGAGAAAGCAGAACGGTATGCCTCGTAGGGGGTGGGCTGGTGGGCGGGTCGGGGAGGAGTGGATTTCCCAATGCTGTGGGCCCTGACTGTTTGGTCAGCCCTCTGGGGCTGACCAAACCAGTCATGTGCACTCTCTCTTTTCTCTATGTAGGCTGCATGCAGCCTACATAGAGAAAATGGCCTCCCCATAGGCGCCCGGCTGGGCACCGTCTGCACCATTCACAACACTGCCATTGCAGTGTTGTGATTGGCTATGGGGAGGGGAGGGAGGCTGCCTGCTTCCTGTACAGGAGAGCAGGAAAGCAGCAGGAAAACACAGGACCCGGCCAGGAGCGGAGGCCGCACAGGACCCGGTAAGATGGTTTGTCTAAAAAGAATTGTTTACATCCCTCCCTGTGTGAACCCCCGCACGAAAGAACCCCCCCCCACCCGTGAGTCATGCTGGCTGCAACTGATTTCAATGCGTAAATCAGACCTTCATTCAGACTGTTTTGAGTACTAGTCCCAAGCTCATACAACAAACCACAAACACTGCTCAAACACTGCTCATTCGAATTCGTATTTGACTAGAATTCCCATCCGCTCCCCATGACTGAGGAGGAATCTGGACTTTTAAATAAACTCATGAAAATACAGTCCATTTAATTTCTGTTGTACATCCCTATGGAACTTTTTAGTACTGTCTTTGTAAGTGCAGCAGTTTGTTTTGGTTTATGAACGCTATTAAAAGCAATAACAAGTGGAGACACAAGAAAAGGCATCTGTGAAGCTCGAGAACCTTTCCGAGGGCAGACAACTCCCAAAGAAACCTTCTGCAACAAAAAGTAAAATATTCTTTTTCATGAGACCGATCCATAGCAACAAAAACACACCAAATAGCTGCTACTGCCTCCAGTCCATCCATAGGGTTTCTTGTGATGTATTATTTATTAACATTTCTCCCAAGGGTTTGTGCTAACAGGGTGAACTAGGACTGTTGCAATAATAAAAAATGATTACTGAATATTATTTGGGCTGCACATTTCAGCATAAGTTTCATTGCAGGTTTTAAATGGATTGAAAACCAATATCTTTGGACTTTCATTCATGCGTTTAGTAATGCGGTGCTGAATCTGTTAGAAATAATTATATTAAGATTTTCAAATATCTATAAATATATATATATATATGTAATACTGCTTATTTTTTATGTGAAGTAAAAACATCACTGAAAAAAGCAGTATGAATGAAGTTATGGTTACTAAAAAACACATATGAACCACTGAAAGTTGCCAGTTGGGGATAGATTAGCTACACCTGACTTGTGCCCCGTTAGAAGGGAGGCTGGAAATAAAGAAGTGTCCAAAAAATGTATATTTCCCATTTTAACTCCTACAGGTTTCTTTATTAGCTACTACAGAAAAAACATTTCAATGGAATTAAAGCAAACTTGGCATGAAAGTAAAACTTCATGCAAGGAAGCTCCTTAGCTTGATTTGGTGTAAACCCATTAAGTAATTTCAAGAAATTGGCATTTAAAGTGTGTTTTTGGGTGGACACAAAAGCATTGAATCACTGAGCTATCCGCACTTTTAATTTGTGGATCCTCTGCATATTCGCAAATCCACGGAGGAATCCCAAGTCAAAACACAAATAATAAAGGTACACCATTGGCCTTATAGAGCTCTTTCTCCCATCATCCATGTCCGCTTCCGAGGATGTAGACCGGCTGAAAAATCCTGCCATTTCTGAATGCCTACACCAACGAGTAGAGATGGACATGCTGCCGGTGATAAGAATCTAGGGAGAGACAGGGAAACAAGAGAGAAACGCTGGACTGTAGGTCAGTCCTAGGTGGAATTGTGTCAGTCAAAGGAGGCCACTGTGCAACCTCGATGTCACAGATATAGTTTACTCTGCACTGGCTGGAAAACAGAGGCCAGCTGATTATATCGAACCAGGTTGAGAGGAAATCTGTATATAAAGATAAAAACTTTCCAGTTTTGGCTGTGAATGTTGGCGTGTTGAACGTCAGGCTGACCAGGAATCAAGCTGTATGCCACAGGATGCTGCTGCATACCCACTAGTGAGTATAAAAACGCCATTATACTAGATATAATATATATATTACCTACTGGCGGTCGCCAGTGGGTAGTTCTGGTTATGTCCATGTTCCATAGGAAAAGCGTTTTTTGACTTGCCTATTTCTTTAGAGCCAAGAAAAGTGTCATGGTCATCGCAATGTTGTTGCAAATATTTTCAAAAATTAAAAAAAATAGTTATTTAGAATGAAAATGAACACAAATTTTGGGCACTAGGCTGGCTCTGACAAGAGACTTTTAGTTAATTGTGTATATTTGACAGCTACAAATAATACCAGATGCAGAGCTTCAGGTTCCTTAGAAAGACCCTGTTGCCTTTGTCTGCCCTCGCCTGTGAGACAAAATTAAAAGAAAATGTCTTGGCTCATTGCGTCCTGTAGGACCCAGTGCAGCCCCTATGTTGTCCCACAGGACTCTGGTGGGAGCCAGCGCAAACTACTGTGCTCCACAGGAGTCCCACTCAAGCAAAGAACATTTAAAAAAAGGAATATTGGGATGTGGGGTTGGCAGCCCACAGGGGCTTGACTACCTGCAGGGGTTGGATGCAGGGTCTGGGAACACGGCCATGTGGCCACCCCCACGCTGAGCATGGCCGAAGGCCGTGTCCCGTGGGGAGTTGGGCACAGGAACTAGCCACAGGCCCAGTCATGCAGCAGCACACAGGAGAGAGGTGTTGGCTGTAGATTTATTATAATAAGATATTAGTTTACTGTGAGACATTGTTCTTTGACTGGGGTATGAGCCCTGATCAAGCAGCAATCACAATCCTTGTCAGAGTGGGCACAAACCAAGTCTCCGCCGACCTCTCAGTCGCCACCATCCCGCGCATCCGAAGAACAACCACCGGCGGGAGATCCTTTTCCCACCTTGCCGCCAAGACATGAAACACCCTCCCACTGAGCCTACGACAGACCCAGACCTGCTGACCTTCAGGAGGATACTCAAGACCTGGCTGTTCGATCAGTAGCGCCCCCCCCCCCCCAGCGCCTTGAGACTCTCGCGGGTATGTAGTGCGCTTTACAAATGATTGATTGATTGATTGATTGAAGCCTAAATTAACCTGTGCTCAACCCTCAAGTAGCTTGGCACAGAGCAGTCTGGCTTAAATTAGAAGAAATTTGTAAAGTATTTGTGCAACAATTCAAAAAGTAATAAAGTGAAAACACGACACAAAAAAGATCTCACACCAACTTAAAAAAAGTAGAACTTTCTTTAGTAAATAAAACAAAGCCAAAACAACAAAAATCCAATCAGTAGAACCATAGGAATGCAATTTTAAAGTTTTCAGAGAAAATAGTGCCAAAAAGCACAAAGTTCAGGACAACTGCAATGGAGCGTGGTCTGGCTACAAGGACCCTCTTTGGCCCACTTTACATAGTACCTCAAATCCTGGTTTGCGGACCCTTGCTAGGATTCACATCAAAGATGTGTTGTGCAGCTGAAGTGTTGCCTCAGTTTTAAGATGCAGCATGGTTGTGATTCAAGGGCCTGTATGGTCATTGATGATCCCGTCGACAGGGCTCGTGATGCAAAGTCCAGCCTTGTGGTATCCAAGGGGCTGCAATGTATAGTCGGACGTCATCGTCAAGGCTGCATTCGACAAGGGTTTCGAGGGCCTGCACCGAGGATGCATCACACAGTGGCGGTTCCAAAGGCATTGCAGGCTGCAGCGGCAATACGTATCTTTGCGACGGGTGCAATACATGCACCAGCGGAGATGCATCGGTTCTGCTCAGGGGTGCACCGTGCAGCAGAGGAGATGCATTGGTTACACTGGATATAGAGAAGTTGACAGAGCTCCTTTAGTCCACTTCCAAGGGTCCAGGACTTAGGTGGCACCACTAGACAGGGTAGACTCACAGATGGCAGAGTCTAGGTGCAGGGTTGTTGGAAGCCTGCTATGTCCCCGAGGGTTCAGATCAGGCCAGCCAATTAGCCCTTGGAGTCACTCTAGGTTCTGGGGTGAGAGAGGCAGGTCCAGTCCTTCTCACACAGGCAAGCGGGAAGCTGCCAGCAGATCAGCACAGCAGGGCAGTAGTCATTCAGAGCAGCAGTCCTGAAGTGAGCCAGTCTTTTCAGCAGAAAGGTAGTCCTTCTTCCTGGCAGGGTATTCACAGGTACAGAAGTGTACCGAAGTGGTGGTGTCTGAGGTCCAGTATAAACACCCATTTGGGCCTCCACATCTAAGTCATATCCCAGTAGTGCAACATTTTTTGTCTAGTTCTTTTTTTTTTTGTTTATTATTTTTTTTTATTGAAAGTACAAAAAACAGATACAAAGATACAAAAAAAACCTTTTTGATCAAGACCTCCCTACCCACCCTCTGCACCCCCCCCCCCCCCCCAACTCTAAAAACAACAGTATAGACATTGGTTGATGAGTGATCTATTATCGGGATGAGAAAAAAACAAAGTAAAAGGAGGCGGAGAGAGAAAGAAGAGAAGGAAAAGAAAGAGGAAAAAGAAAATAACTGAGAGAGAGAAAAAAAAACTATAGTGCAAAATGCCCAGCAGCATTCAGGTTCGTTGATAACATCAACAGTGTAAATACAAGAATGTCTCATCTAGCATCCGAAAAACAAAGAAAGACAGAAAAATAATTTAAGACCTTTTCCCAAAGTCCCCCTTAAGTCTGTCTATCTAAGCCAAGCAGATAATGGTTGCCAGATAACAAGGCCCTTTGTCTCCCCCCCTGTAGCCCATTTTGGAGAATATAGCCTTTTCCATATTATGAGTAGAAATCAATCGAGCTAACCAGTGAGAGAATAGTGGAGGATTAGAGTCCTTCCATGATGACGCTATACAGAGGTGCAAAATAGTCATAGCAACAAAAATAAGTGCGCCTCCATTCTTTCTGCAGACCTTGTCTTGCATGCCCAATAGAACTGTCGGGGGTGTTAGTTGAATGTCCTGTGACAGAACTTTTCTGTGGAGAAGTGTAGCTCACTGGTTAGAGGAGGCATACCCTGAAGCAGAGATCAGGCCCGGGACCTGGGTTCGATTCCCGACGCGGCAGGGTCCAGAACCCAATTGTCCACGGACTCGATAATTCTCGCTTCGGTGCCCACTCTAAGCACGAGTTCACACTATGCAGCTCTGGGCAACAAGCCTGCTTAATCTCCACAACGGCCCCCTGCGGCGGGATGCATGGCTTTCACCTTGGGGATGCCCAGTACGGGTTATCTTACAGGGAAAAACCAGGAAGGGTTCCCAATGCAAGCGCCAAGATGCCCGTAGGGTGATAGTTGCGCTCTATAAGTACCCCAATCAATCAATCAATCAATCAATCAAAAAGTCCTCTATCTGACCCAATAGCGGAGTAAGTTGGGGACAAGTAGCAAACATATGGATCGAGTCCGCGCTAAACTCTGCATATCTGGGACAGAATGTGCCCGGCCCTGTCCCCCACTTTGCAACTCTACCCGGTGTAATTTATATTAAAAAAAGTGGTTTTAAAAAATTGTGCCTGCAGTTTAGCTGATAGCAAACCGCTACTGGCTAATTGTATGGCTTGATTAAATGTGTTATAGGAACTATTTAGATACTTTTGCCATTTACTGGCAGTGGCGAGCATATCGTCAGGCATCAAGCTGACTAGTTTAGTATATATGTTGCCGATCCTGGGCAGGGTAGAGTTTTGCAATTTATCAATAAGGTCTACTCTTGAGAAGCCAGCGGTCCTCCCAGTCTTACGAGATAGAAAGTCTCTTACAGCCATGTATTTAAACGACTGATGTTCCCCAAATTGAAATTTGGTATTCAGAACACCAAAAGATTTAATACCATCGATAGTTATCAGATCGCCCATTTTCAGAATGCCTGCTCGATGCCATTCAGGCATATAAGAAGCGTTGAATATCGACGGTAGATTGGGGTTGTTGTTAAGAGGGGTATAATAATTTAAGCTGCCCAGCCAAAAGTTTTCCGTATATTGGAGAAGACTTTAAAGATATTGATTAAAGTCTTAAATCTTACCCGCTTGTAATAGCCATAGGAGAGTTGCCTCCAGAGGCATCCACGGGTCTCTTCCCCCAAAAGCAGTTGATATGGTGATGGTAGGCCTAAATCTGGAGTATATGGATGTTCTTGCAGCAATTCTGCACTGTATTGCATGGCTGCAGCCCAATAATAAAATTTCAGATTAGGTAGTGCCCATCCGCCCCTCTCTGGGGAACAGATAGTAGGGTCATCTTAATGAGGTTGCACCTCCCTACAATGGTAAGGTGTAAATTGTTTAGTCTTTTATAAAACTCCACCGGTATGTGGTCTGCACCTGTCGCTTTCCCATCTGGAAGGCTTCCTAAGGCTTTGGCTATCTCTTCCCATTCAGGGGTTACCTCAAGTTGGTCATAATCCTCAGAGTTAAGTGCCACCAGGGTGATTTGGTCTAAATACATCAGACTTTCTACCCCTCTCAGTTTTGGTGTCCCTGTGTTATCTTCTGAATAGAGACTCTGGTAAAAATCACAAAATGATTTACGGATCTTACTAGCATCTTTTGTGATCTCTCCAGTATTAAGCTGGATCGACTGAATTTCACTAGCAGACACCTGTTCTCTAATTTTGAGAGCGAGTTGGTGGCAAATGTTGTCGCCACATTCATATATTTGTTCCCTGGCAGAGGCCCATTTCTTAGCAGTTTTTTCAGCAAATATGGACCCTATTTCTGCCTTACTAGCTATTACTTCTAACTGAGCATTTTAAATTTCAGCCCCTAGATTGACTGCTAAAATTAAATCTTCCTCAGCTATTTTCATCTTGTCATGAGCTTTTGCTAGTTGTGCTTTATCTTTTTCACTACGGCTGATCCTGTGTTAATTTCCAAAAACTCCTTAATCCACCCCTGCATATGTGAGCGGTAAACCTCATCATATAATAAAGCTTTTTCAAAGCACCAATTCGAAGTTTCTTTCCTAAGCCCTAACCCATTAATGTTTAAAATAAGGGGGTTGTGGTCCGACATAAATCGTCGGGCTATCTCGATAGAGCATGTTTTGGAGTATAGATGTAGACACAAAAAAATAATCTATTCTAGCAAGTGAGAGGTGTGGGGCTGAGAAATATGTGTTCCCTGGATGAGTGGGTTTTAGATTAGCCCAGACGTCACTGAGTCTGTGTATTTGTATTAAATTAAGTAAGGCCTGATAAACTTTGGGCTTCCTGCCAGTGTATGACCAGTGATCGGTTGCTGGGTAGATTAATATTCAGATCACCAGAGATTACTAGAGGCAAAGGCCAGTGGGCAAGTTTTCCCGTGAGCCAATTGATGACCCCAGGGTCATCTTTGTTACTTCCGTAAATAGAGCATAGTGTAAAGACCATATTAGGGGAAAGATGACACTCCACGATTACCCACCTACCCAGGGGATCGGATTTTACCCTGTTGGAAGTCAATGGATATCTATGTTGAACCCAGCACTCCAACTCCTCTCGTTTTTGCCCCCTGGGAGGTTCCCCCTATGACCCTATACCCTAGTGAGTTTAATAAGTGCTTCTGGGACCCCTCAACATGTGTTTCTTGCAGGGTGATAGTTCAGCTCCCAAAAAACGTAAGCCCTGGGCTACTCTCTGCCGCTTTAAAACCTCATTTAGGCCACATATATTAACAGACACAATTTTTAAGAATCATTGATTATTCATATTGTCTGACATATTTTTTACTGCCTTTCTACTAGCTGTGTATCCTGTCTCATCAAGCCTATGGTGATTCTTACAATATACAAATATTTTAGATTTTTTGCTCATTTTTATTCCCCTTTTCCTGTTTTCTTTTCTTTTGACTTGTGATTTAACCTTCTTTTTTTGCATTTTATTTTCATTATCTAATATCAGATTTACCAGTGTCGTGAGCCTCATCACCAGTGATTCGTGACCCCCCTCTTCCCCCTCCACCCCACCCCCCCACAATTAGAGCAATCAGGAGAATCCTGAATGATAGTTGTCAGTAAAGATGCATCGCCGCTTGGCTACGCCCTTGGATTAAACGAGATGCATTATCGGCTTTATATCTTGACTTTCTAAGCCCCCAAAAACGAATCACCCAAATTCACATAAAGAGGGAAAGAAAAGGAAAAACCATCAGATTATTACGCTCGTTTTCTTAATTTATCTCTTTACACACTTTTGGGGGGGTTTCTATTCTTTGCTTGACGTTGCACTGTCCCAGTGTCTTTAGAGGGGTTGATACTGATATCTTTACTAGAGCTGGAACTGATTTGTTCGCCATCAGAGGTGGATAGAGAGCCATCCAAAACCGAATAAAAGTGTTTGCCACTAATTTCTGGAGTCCAGGGAGCTCTGAGGCCAGGATTAGGTTCTACTCTAAGGATATAGTCAGTGATGCCTTTTGTTAATTGATTTACCCCGGTTCCACTTCCAACCATTGTTTTGATGAAGTCTGAGACTAGGGGGCTAGCGGCATCTTCGGGGGAGGGCGCGGAAGTAAGTAAGTTGGCGGGTATCTTTCCAAAAGCCACTGAACCCTCTGTGTGATTCTGGTCTATAGCCTGCTCACCGAAAGAAGTTTGTAAAAAAGTGCCACTTTCTTGAGATTCCCCTGGGTTAGCTCCAGGATTCTGGTGCTCCCTAACCTCTACGAGCAGGTGATCTGGTTCGGGTACTGTGTGGGGTGTGGGGGTTGGAGCGTCATTCAAAGTAGCGTCAGGATTAGTAGATAGTGTCTTAGGTCCCACTAGCATTTCTACAATTGTTGGTTGGATACCTTCCTTTGCCCCATATACTCCCACAACTCCCAGTTTTTCCAGTAGCCCGTTTCAAATAGTTAGTTTCCCTTTTACCTTTTGTAGAGTTGTCAGGTACAGCACCCTCTCATGTGTTGTTGCTGTTTGGCATGGGCTGAGGCACCTTTGGTTTGTTGCTTATCACAACTCTGGGAGCCCTGAACAACATCTGCCGCTTCATATGTAGATCCCTAATTGGCAGGATGGATTTTAGAGCACACACCAAGGGAGTCGAGAAGCACAAAAGCAGAAGACAGCCAAGACATCTAAGCGCACTTCCCAGCGCAGCGTGTTTTCCACCTCTCGCGTCTCCCCAGTTTCGAGGGCAAATCCGCAACGCTCGTGTCCTGCTCCCTCTCGGGTCCTGGAACAGAAATCCCGAAAGGAACTCAGCGAGTGGTGAAACAATGTAACAGAGGATTAGAAGGCAGCTGAGAGATTGTATCGTCTCTCCCAGCGTTTCACCAAGCACGGCGTTGAAAACAAGATCCAGATTCCTTTTGGCTGTCAAGCAGGGCAGCTGCGCTCATGTCCTGTTTGCTCTCAGCCTCGGCAGCGGCATCTTGGAACAGTCCGCATGGCCGATTGTCGGCAGTACGGCGTGTGATGCGAAGCAACGAAGAATCAACCTGACACCATCTTGCTCCCTCTCTCGGTCTAGTTCTAATTCGGTGCCAGTTATGGCTCTAGCTCTTGGAATATTTCGTGCAAAAAGTCATGTATCCCTGGACAAAGACAGGCGGCATATAGGAACTTAGCATCCTCCTTACCACATCTTTGACACCTCGAGGAGTCACACAGCCCATAACAATGTAGTATTTCTGGTGTGTAGTAAACCCGGTGGAGATATTTAAAATGTGTCAATCTATGTCGCCCATTCATTGAGATGGTTTTGGTTCCAGTACAGCAATACTGCCATGCTTTATCACTGATGGCTTCCCAAATCACGTTGCTAATCTACTCTAGCCTTTAACATCTCAGGCCTGCGCGTGTCTTGTGCTCACATGTAGACTTTTAGTATCAATTTTGCAGGAGTCTCCATCTGTATCAGAGCTGTCATTGCCAGCATGTCTTGCAGCTCCAACATATGCTCTCCCAATAATTAATGCAATGTATGCCTGGCCCTATGATAATGATGCTGCGTTAGCACTGAGATGGTTGATACTCTCTCTTGGATAAATTCCTAGCTGCATACTGTACCCTCATTAAAGAAATCCCTCAAAGTGGTTATACCGAGAGTATTGAGTGCACGTCGTGCCCCCCTCACCCATCGGGAACCATAAGCAGCATTGCAAAGGGATATGTGGTGAATATAAGAAAGCCTCCGCCTGCCTGTCTAACAATGTCAGGCAAGCTTGTGTTGTGACAGCCAATGAGTCGAATACCCCATGCCTTCTCAATGGATTACAGAAGAAGATCGGGAGAGAGCAGAGGGATCAGCAGCGTCTTTTTTAAGGTACAGATGGATTGTAGGACATGTATCCAGTAGTTTGAAAATGTGCTCTGGACAGCTCTGTAGTACATTTAAAGGCTTGGCGCATTGAGGCCTCCCATGTCATACAGTAGGGTGAGAGATTCCCATTGCACTCTAGGTTGTTTCCCGGCCCAAGCTAGCTAAATCAGGAGGGTGTGTAGCATGGTTCGCAGTAAAAGCAACGAGATGTTCTGAAACAAAAATCTGGGTAGTACAACCATTTTTATTATGGCTACCCACCCTACCAAGGATAACGGGAGCTTAATCCACCTTCCGGCATCACCTGCAAGTCTCTTTTTGCTACCTCATAGTTATCGAGTAAAAGTACTGCGGTGTCAGTGTGAATGTGAATCCCAAGATAACGTACAGAATCAGTTGTCCATTGCAACGGATATTCCAAAGTCATTGGGGTCACGGTAGTAGTGAGTGGAAAGATGATTCCAATTAACTTGAGTGCAGAGAGCCCTCCAAACCACACCACTTCCCTGAGTATGGGGGGAAGATTCACATCTGGATTGCAAATATATAAAAGGGTATCATCCACATATCATCCACATATGCCGATATAATGAGATTATATCCTAGGAAGCACAAGCCCTTATTGCAATGGTGTTCTCGCAGCGCGCAGGCCAAGGGCTTGACTGCCAACGCCTATAACAAAGGGGACACGAGGCAGCCCTGTTTGGTACCTCTAGTTATGGCTATGGTGGCGGAAACTGCACCGCCCACCCGTATTCTAGCAGAAGGGCATGAATATAGAACTGATATGAGGCAAACAAAGATTCCTCCATTACCTATTCTGTGAAGCACAGCGAACATGAACCGCCACTCTACTGAATCAAATGCCTTTTCAGCATCGAGAAACACAGCGGCCGCCATAATCTCTTAGTATACCCTCTGGATGGTACCAAAGAGTGTTCTCAGGTTATATGTTATGCTGCGGCAGGGGACAAATCCCCCTAACTCCGGACATACAACTCCCGGTAATATGAGCGCTTATCTGTTGGCTAAAGTCTTTGCGTATATTTTAGTGTCGATGTTAAGTAGGGATAGTGGCCTGTAGGAAGAGCAGAGATTAGATTGCTTACCTGGTTTTAGTACGGAAAACAGTTGCCACAGACCTATTTTTTAACATAAATTTCTTAATGGAAACAGCGGTGTATTCAAACCAAGTCTTAGAGCATTCAAAAGTTAGCTCACGGTTACTTGAAAACTGAATTATTTAGAATACTGATGTGCAACCACAATTGATTTCAAAGAAAGCCATATATTTATTAATCACTAAATCGTCATAAGATGATTGTACAACTTCATCAAGATACTTATTTTTTATTAAATTAAAATAGATCCAGAACCACTGTTTTCCGTACCAATCGTTACCCAGATCCAAGGACTTTTATTGGGTTAACCCCATTTATTATAATGGCTCCCTAGCAGCATCACTATCAGTGCTTCCTGTATTGGGGGAGGCATTGTTCCTGCCTCTACCATTTCCTGATATAATGTCACCAAGTGTGGAACTATTAGGTCCTGGTAGGCCTTGTAATAGGCCACCGTAAAGCCATCAGATCCCGGTGCCTTCCTGGACTGCATACCTTGGAGGCAGCCCTAATTTCAGCGGACAGCAGTGGCGCCATCAGGTGTTCTCTGTATTCCTCAGACAGCCAGTGCATTTCTATTTGAGTCAGGTATTCATTTATAGCTTCACTGGCTATGGAGAGTCATGAGAGGTATAAATCTTCGCAATAATTGCACAACTGTTCAACAATTTAATCGGTACCATGTAGAACCTGCCCCTCCTCATTTAGAATTTCCGTTATTATGTCAGACATCCTCCCGGGTTTCAGAATACCCGCCAGCCTTGCTCCTGGATAGTCCAGCTCCCCATAGGATTGCGCTATCTCGTATTTGCACACATGTTTAATCTCAGCATTTGCCGTCTCATGAAAGTCTTTCAGCTTTTATTTTATGTCTGCGAGGAAGTAGGATTCTCTTGTACTCTGGAATCTACTTTCCATATTGGCTATCTCCTTTTCAACCCCATCTAACTGACTCCTTAAGGAACGAAGAACACCTGCACTTTAGAGATCATGACCTCCCTATTATAGGCCATGAAAGTTTCCCATACAGTGGAGAAGTTAACAACCGATCCCACATTGTGTTGAATAAACTCTTCTTTGTCCTTTGGCAATTCAGCCCTGAAGACCGAGTCTAGTAGAGAGTAGGGCGAGAAACACCATGTGAAAGCAGGGATCCTCTGCGCTTGATATTCTAGTATCAACTGTATTGGAGAATGGTGCGAATAAGTCCTGGGGAGGGGGTAACCCATACACAACAATAAGTGGATCACACATAGGGGTGGATGTTGTCGGCTCTCTGATCCCTAGACGGCCCCTACCACCAACCCTGTGGTATGAAGTACAGTGGGTGCCCCAACCTTCCACCCAGGCCACTTGGAGCGGACCACGTGCCCCGATCACCGCATTGATGCAATATAAATGTGCCATACAAGGTGACACAGTTCAATTATGCTAGATAACATTAGATAGATCACCCTCATTCTGCTATAGATGCAAGCCAAGACCCCACTGGAAAAAACTGGAGCAGTCTTACCAATAGTCAGCCTCCTTAACTCCCCACCAGGAAAAATGTCAATTCTGCCACTGGCCGATACGCAACTGAAGAAGTTGCACTCATTGATCACCTCTCCTCACAGACCCAGGGGATCTTCTAATAAAAAAGGTCCCCTAAGAGTGCTTCTGTTACAAACCTCCAGTCAGTGTGACAAGCGCCGAACCAGGAGTGTGCGCCATTGTTCCTCTGAATCCTGTATTTTACTGCCTTCACCCTGGGTCTTTCTCGGAGAGTTCTGTCTACTGTTAGATTATTCCTTCTGCTTTATGAACTGCATAACAAATGTTGAATCAGTAAAGTAGTGCACCTTGTCTTCTGACGTTATTCTTAGTTTGTCTGGGTAGAGCATATTGCAGTCCATGTTAAGTTCACAACGTTTCCATTTGGCTGGGACGAACAGACATCTTGCTTCCTTCACCTGTTGGGTAAAATCTGGATAGCGGGAGAGCTCCGCTCCTTCATGCTGCAATGTCCCAAACTCACAGGCCTTTTGCATCTCAGCATCGTGATCTCCTTAGTTCATTCATTTCGCTATTATATGCCTTGGGCTGGCCCCTCGGTATCGGTCGCGGAGCAAGGAAGTGGTGGGCATGCTCCACGACAAACATGTCGAAGAAAGTGTCTCTGCTTAGTAACTCTATTAGTACCTGTTCAATGTACTGTTCCATATTATTTAAATTGGTTGATTCTGCAATGCCCATGATTCTGATGTTATTCCAACTAGACTGGCCCTCTAAATCTTCGGCTTTGGCCTGGAGTGACCGTAGAAGTTTATCCATCCCCTTGTGTGACACTGACGCAGCCTGCAACATGTCTTCTGCGTCTGAGACCCTCTTTTGACTGTGTCAAGCCTGTCAGTGTGCTTATCTATGCTTTCAGACATCCTGTTAGGGCATCTATTTTCCTGTCGAATCTAGTCGGACTCTGCTGCATGGTTCGCAATATTTGTTTCAGATCCGACTCCGCAATTGACTCAGCCTGTTCAGCAGCGTCCATCTCACAAGGCCTAGGGGTCCTGCGCTTTTCAAATTGCAGCTCTGTTTGAGATATGTCAGTTTTGCCCATCTTTTGTGTCCCATCTGTTCAATATACTCAGCGATTGATGCTTGTATAGAATGTTAACAAGAAACCTACAGGAGAAGACCCATAGATCCAGTTGAGACCCCGGTAGATTAATTATAACAATCAACAATGTCTCAACAAGTTACATTTACATAGACAGATTCAAAAGAAGCATATAATTTGCAGAAGCACAGAACAAAGGGAAGAAAACCAAGGATTTTCTTTGAGTACTCATAGGGGTCTGTATTTATATGATTGGTATACATCAATAGTTATATCAGCACTGTTTTCAATGTATGTGGGTTTAACCCTAAAGAATACGTGCACAGACGTGCTCATACAAGGAGTGATCGGCGCTAGTGACACGTGCAAATAAATATGGAGAAACAGCAAAATATAAACAAAAGATGGTTACAAGATAAAATATTCACAATGTGCAAAAATGATTTCAATCTTTTTATGCAACCGTCAGAGCGCCATGAAATGCGCTGAATGGTCGACGGCGTTTCGACCTGTGAATACTTTAGGTTGTCATCAGGAAATTTGTAATGAAATTACAAAATCACGGCATGTGAATTTAAATTTTAATGTGTTCCTGCGAGTTAGATCGGCTCACGGGGAATCCCGTTCGTGGAACGAAAGTCCTCCGAAATCTGGAGGTCCGGTTTGGATTTGGAGAGCTCATAAAGGATAGGGGCTCGTCTTAAGGGCAAAACGGTCAAGCGTACCATGCCCAAGATTCGAGGAGTGGCGGGGGAGCCAGCGTGAGTTTGGCAGAGGACGAACCAAATGCGCCCAACGTTGATCAGGTAGTAAAGCCTCGAAGGCTCGTGGCTTCACTACCTGATAAATGTTTCATCCTCCACTAGACTCACGCTGGCTCCCCCTCCACTCCACTGTTGGTGTGCTGCATAAATGCTTTGTACTTTGCCTCTAAGTTAAGCTTTTGTGCCAAGCTATCAGAGGCTTAAGCACAGGTTCAGTCAATGACTTTTGTGGTTCCCTCTCACAGGATATGTGGTTGTTGCTTGAGAAATGTTAACACCTCGCTCAACCAAAAACCCAATTTCTCAGACTGTGGTAACCTGGGGTAAAGTTTGACCAGAGGGTACAGAGTACCGCGGTATCCGAAAACCTTTTGAAAAATATATAAAAAAGCAGTGTGGTTTGGGTGTTCTTAGGGATTTGACCGCACCCAAGTGGTTGGGTGCATGGCTGAAAGCTGAGCACAGTCGATGGTTGGCCGCCCACGAGGGCAGTTCTCTGCAGGGCCTGGTAAAGGTAGGCCCTGAGGCCAATCCCTCACTAAGCATGGGCTTCCATTATGTCATTCAACATGTCATGGTTGGTGTAATATGTGAGATCCTAAGCAATGCATGGTGGGGGTGTAAGTTACAGTTAGCTCAGTAAACTATAACTGGTGAATTTCAGTGTTTTTTGTTTTTTAAACGTTGGTTCCTATTTTTTTTCAAACCTAACTATAACGTCACTTTAACTTTTGGTTTTATCAGTGAATTTCGAAGGTGTTTTTTGTTAAGTAATCTAATTATTACCATAGCTAACTATAATGTCACTTTAACCTTTGTTTTTTCCATTGAATATATATTCATTCGTTTGCCAGTATATATGAGGAAGCCGTTGCCTTCTTAAGAAGTGATGTAGTAATAGCATGTTTAAGTTCATTTGGTACTTCTCATGCCATTGGGAGTCAGTTACACATATCTTGATGATCGACACAATAGCAGATTGGCAGTCTAATGGTTTACAGGAGTCTAGAGGGATCATAACATGTTTGAGTTTATTGATGATTCTGTTGATGGTGTTCTCTGTCATTCTAACAAACGCAGTGACGGTAGCACTGAAGAATGTTGGGGTATTGATTTCTTGCCGAGGCAAAGTGGTTGGTTGCATGTAACGATGGAGCCTAGCGGTCATTAGAAAGGACATAAGGTCGTTAAAGACATATTGTGATGGCGGCACTAGAATCGAAGGGGCTGTGATCATTTGCGATAGACACAAATGAATCTTTTGAAGCTATATCGGAGTTTGCAATTTAAGTCTGTACGTATATAATTTTTGTCCATTCATCAGAAGGCAGGACTCTTTCTAGTGACATTGTGGACCTTTTGCTTACGTCTGCGTTATCCAAGTTCTTTAGATTTCACATTAAATATATATGTCATATACTTACTTACGCATGCTTTCAGCCACCACTGTAAAGCCATCATTTTTTTTTGCGTCATTCACAGTTTTCTACGATCCACTACAGCATACTGCGTGGGGCACTAGGTCAGCTAACATCTGCCATTTGCTAACTTCACTGCCAATGATTGACTGCATTTGCTTCTTTCACAAAGAGCACACCCACACACAAAGTAGTTTCCGTTAGTGCCACAGACTATTATGGCAGTGTGTCATTTTTTGCTTTTTACCAATTGTTGTTATGTTGTTGAGGGGCCAACAGATCCTCAACAATAAAGTTTAACAAATAACATGACAAAACAAGCATTGACAAAGCCAAAAGTCAGGCAACTAAAAGCGGACCTATTGAGGCTTTTTGTTACAGGTGCTGGGGGGCCATGACAGGAGTTTGTTGTGCTCTAGGTCTGGACTTAGGATGCAGTCATTGCTTCTGATAGACTATGCTTTGTATGTGCTAACTCAATGAAGGCTTATGAATGAACCTGACTTTGTTAATGTAACATTCTAAGCATACAACTGCAACTTCTGGGGGGCGTACGGGCTAGTTGAAGTCCAGGATAGCTGTGCAGTCTTGGGTCTTAAAAACAACTCCTCCCTAACCCGCTTTTGGTACTCTCGGGGAAAGCCATTGCGCCTGCTGGAGCAGGTCCCTGACACATGCCCCATAAGGAGTGAGAGAGGACACACCTCTAGGATGCTGAAGTACTCAGAGTGTTACGGGGCACATGCTCTTATTGTAGGAATACATAGAGAGGTCTGTGTATGCATGAAATGGAAGGAGGGAAAAGAAAAAGCAGAGTTATTTTTGACTTCCACTGCTTTGACTAAGAAAGGCCCGAGAAAACAGTGGTGGCTTTGTATGATGACGAAGAACCCACACCAGGGGTCTAAATCCTGTTTCTGAGGATTGTGGTATGTTATATGACAAGACTGTGCATCCTTACAGTGTAATACACTTGCAAAATGCCTTGGATCAAGTCAGGCTTATTTGTAAAACCTTTAGTTCAGCCCTGGTTAGCTGTGGCTTTGAGCAACAAGGCTTAAACAAAGGAACTAGTGTAACGCATTTAAAAACACAAACAACAAAATAAGAAAATCATGCAACATAAAAGAAATCCTACTCCAATCTGTAGAAATTGATTATATTTGTATGGATGTTTAGAAATAAACATGAGCAAAATCCACTGGAGGGTTCCAGAGATATGGATTTTTAAGTAGAACATAAATCTCAGCTTTATACTCCAAAGTGCAAGCAAGCATTGGTAACGGTAAAGTTTGAAAAAATTTGAAAACTTTGAAAGAGTTGTGTTTGTCTGCTTGGCTAAATTGGCTAAGTTGAGTGACCAGTTCTGTCATTAAGATGGTGAGGGGCTAGTAAGGAGTATTTGGACAGTTGCCTGGTCACCAAAGCAGTCTCAAATCCAGTTCCATACTTTACATCAAGAACGCCAAAGACTCCAATGGAGTGGTCCTGATTCTGGGGATGCAAGATGATGAGGATGCTAAAAAATGCTCATGCTGCTGTACGGTTGGCGGGGTGTCCTTGCACTTATTCCTCAGTCCACAGGTAAGGTGTGGCAACCTTTACAACAGGGGTTGGCTTTCTTTGAAGTCCTCTTTGTGCCAGTAGAAGGCCAGCTGTCGCTGGAATACAGATCACTGTATACAGCGGGTCCAGTGGTATCCTGTGGTGAAGGCTGGTGTCTTTCTTTGGTGTAAATGAAAACAACAAGAGAGAGAGGGTTGAGTCACACTCTTAATCCCCCTATATCATAAATTCAACAACAAAAGAGTGTGAAGAAAAAGAAACAAAAAGGAAAAAATTCAGTTAAAGTGAATATATACGTTATAAAGTGCCACAGACAAATCAATCAGATATAAGTATAGAACCCTCACTCACCAACCTGGTTGGTGAAATGCTTCATCATAGGGTTCCACAAGGGGTGCCTATTGCACCTCTGGTGTGCTTCGACGCTTCCTTAAACCGGAGCGCAAATATCAGACTGAAGGGATTCTAGTGTATGATAAGTGCAAAAAATAATAATTCAAAATAGTGAGTTAAAAAATGCCCAAGATTCGCCCACAAGCAAATTTAATGGCGACGAATCTGGCACTGGTCTAAAAACAGTGAAGGATGGTTAGTACTGACTTAAGTTGGTCAGGTACATCCTATTTAATAAATGCTGTATTGGTCGACATGTTTCAGCTTATTGTCGTTATTTCCAAAGCTTTCTTCAGGACCTTATAGAAAAAATAAATAAAAACAGCACCTTGGCGGTGTAAGCTCGCTAAGGCTTACCCTAACCTCAGGTGCAAAGGAACCGGATACACTCACGGTTTTGTATGGGCCTTCGAGAACTTCACAAAGGCCTCAGGTCGTCTGTAAGAAAACATATATATATATATATAGTGCACGTGTTGTATTCATTTCCAAATCATTACTTCATATAATGGCTTCATTACAGACTGAATGAAAGGTCATAGGCACAAATACAACTTTATGATAACGTTATTAAACTGGCATGCACACTGACAATGTTCCGTAACTACCAGTATTCACAGAGACTCAAGAAAGAAGAACCAAAATTTTATGTCAATCTTTCGAATCCATTATGCAAAATGAGTGAGTCTACTCAATTCTGCCGTTTATCAAGTGAATAGACCTAAAAGATTACTACGATGTAGATGTAATCACGCTAGAGCTTGGCATATTTAAAATGTAGAAACAACACCAACAAAAAATGGCGTGTACTACCACATAGGAGAATAGTAAATAAAAAATAAAAACAGGGCTTACGTGTAGAGGAAAATAAACCCGCTCCTTAGACATACAAGTGGGTGGCGGGACTACAGAAAAACTATAGTGGGAAAAGAAAGAAAAACGGGGAAATCACACTTAGTTACCATCCCTGTTAATTCATAACCCACATGTGGGTTATGAATTATATGCAATGAAAAAGCAAAAGTTGAGGAGAAGTTATAGTTAGGAAAACGTTTGAAACACTGTGTATGGAGATGCACAAGTTAAATAAGTTTTGGATGGTGTGTAAATTAAAACTGTAAGTTATAGCTATAACCTTAAAATGTCCAATGCTTGTGTAGTTTAAGTTGGTTTTGTATACGAATAAATAGGCTTTCTTTACTATAACTTATCCTCAACCCTTAGTTTTTTCATTGAATTTCTACAGAGTAGTGTCTTATATAATGCACCCCTCTACTTGCAGCCCATAATTTTTTTTACATATCTGAATTGCCAAATTATATATATATATATGTATATATATATGTGTGTGTGTGTATATATATATATATATATGTATATACGTATATATATACATATCCATCAGCCTCTTTTTCACTTTCAAAGAAGATCTGTCACTCAAGAGGGGGTGTGGTTCAAAGAAAACTTTATTAACATCTGTGGCCCCAGAGACGCAGAAATTGTAGCCTTGCCGAACTGAAAAAAATGTGTTTGCTTTAAAATTTCATGCAGGTAACAGTTCATTTTTTGTAAAAAATGAAAACAGCATTCGCTGCTCTTTGTCCTATGATTAAGGGTGGAATACTCGAAACGCGTCAGGTTACTGCAGACGCTGGATGTACCTGACTCTTCCTTGTCCACATGAACCGTCGATTAGTGAGTGCGCCCTGCCCTGTGGGTAACTTGTGGAACTGTATATATATATATATATATATATATATATATATATATATATATATATATATATATATATATATATATATATATATATATATATACTTATATATATATATGTATATATATATATATTAACACAACAAAGGGGTTTCCCTTGGATGTCCCCTCGAAAGAGCCGCAACACAGGTAGGTTTTAACCTTTGGTTTATTGAGGCAAGCTACAGCAGTAAAGCACGAGACATCACTGCAATCTTCAAAGGCCAATGCGTTTCGTGCAACCAAGCACTTCTTCCAAGGCCAAATGACTCACTGTGCGCCGGGACAACGAGCACCTGATATCACTGTCGACCATCCCCAGTGGGGGCGTGGACAGCACTGCTGCCTGCTGGTCAATGTAGTGCTCGTGCGATTTTCCTTCAGCGAGGTTCCTAGCGCACAACGTATTTCAAGTCAATAAAAACCCAAGTGGGTGCGTGAAATGTCTTTAACTGGACTGCTGCACCATACAACTCGCCTCACCACCTCTCCTGTCCAATTCCTGCTGCAAACCGTTTGGCGCAGCTTTGGCCGCTTCCATGCAGCGGGACTCTCTCACGGCAGGATATATATTCACTGAAAAAAACATAGGTTTTACAGACGTTATAGTTAGGAATTAGTATTTTTTTTAAAAACATGAAATTCACAAAAAAAAACATAGGTTTCAGGGACGTTATAGTTAGTTGAACATTTGACTCATATAAAACCAGAGAAATTCGCCTGTTATAGTTAGTTGAGCTAACTATAACTTGTGCGCCCGCAATGCACTGCTGATGATGTCACATATTACATCACTCATGACATGGTCAGTGACATCACTGATGACATCACTGATGACATCTCAAATGACATCACTCATGACATCACTCATGACATCATCCAGTGAATGTGTGTTTCTATAAAATGTAAATATATTTTATATATATATGCCAAGGTGTATTGAAGAATGAATGCATTTACAAGTGCTTAAAGGAATTATTTTATATGTATGTGACTGACTGTATAAGTGAGTGATTGAACGTGTCTTACTGAATGCATGGGTTACTGACTAAACTGTGTAAAAGTCTGTATTAGTCTCTCCATTGGTGTGTAAGCAACTGAATGGTTGGCTTAATACCTACATGAGTGTCTATATAGGTTATTGATTTGTTGTCTGAGTATCTGTATGGGTCCCTGTGTGTCTGTGTGGGTGGGTGGGTGGGTGGGTGTATGAGTCTGTGCATAGATGTCTGAGTGGGTGATTCAGTGGTTGTATGGATTAAAAAGTGCATCTGGAAAGGGCTGTATGGGTGAGTTAGTGTGTCTATGGGTGTGTTGGTGAGTGAATAAATGTCTCAGTGGTATATCTGTGACTAACTACATATGTTTTAAGCCACTATATGTGAGTGTTGGGGTATATAAATGAGTATAGGTGAGACTAAGTTATTTCAAGAGTGGGTGTATAAATACGTGTCTGCTTCTATCAGTGATTGTATTAGACAGTAAATATGTGTTAGTATCTGTATAAATAAGTGATGTGGTATGTCTAAAAATAACGAAGTTGGTATGTATAACTGTATACATGATTAAATGGGTATGTGATTCATTCTTTGCATTACTGACTACGCGTGTCAGTAACTCTATGGATGAGTGGCAGCATGTGACTGCATGCATAGATGTATGAGTGCAAATTATAGTCCTCTATTGATGAGTAATTACATGTATAAGTGACTGGATGTGTGTGTAGACCTAGGAAATAGTGAGTGCTATGTAGTATATGGCATTCTTCTGTGTATGGTTTCAAAAATAGTAGTCAGCATTTTAGAATGGGTGTATCAAAGTTTATATTAGAGCATCAGTATGTGCATTAGATTGTCACGTGGATGATGTCATGAGTGATGTCATTTGAGATGTCATCAGTGATGTCATCAGTGATGTCACTGACCATGTCATGAGTGATGTAATATGTGACATCATCAGCAGTGCATTGCGGGCGCGCAAGTTATAGTTAGCTCAACTAACTATAACAGGCGAATGTCTCTAGTTTTATATGAGTCAAATGTTCAACTAACTATAACGTCCCTGAAACCTATGTTTTTTTGGGGAATTTCAAAGGTTTTTTAAATGGTAATTCCTAACTATATCATCTGTAAAACCTATCATTTTTTCAGTGAATTAAGTTTGTAAATATTAATTTCATATTTTAATATTTATAAAACCTATATTTTATATTATATTTTTAAATATTTTGGAACTCTATTATACTTCTTGTTTTTAACTTTATAATTCATGTAATCTTTTATATCTTCCCCAAAAAATATGTATTTTTTTGAGGGGGGGGAGAAAACTGCACTCCCACACCGGTAGCGTACCAAGCTCCATCACCACACGAATCCTATCCGCCATATTGCTAAATGATGCGCATTTCGTATCCGACGAGTTTGTGGCACAGCGTCCCGCGTAACATCATATACGCATGAAGTCACCCCAGGTACTACTTTGGTATCCGACGCGAAAATCTAAATTATTTTAAACATTTATATATTTCTAACTGCAATAAACTTATATTATGATTAATATATTTTGTCGAAATTGCATCGGGTGCGGCCTCCTTGCGCGCTCGGTGCGCGATTGCCTTGTGACCTTAACAAAAAGCATTTCAATTGGTTCATAACATTTCCCCTTGTAACAGTGTACGACCCCACCCATTTTACTCATTCTCTCTACAGCGTTTGATGAGAAACACCTCTTCTGCTTAGAAAGCTTTTTTGAAAAGTGTTTTTCTTTATACACATATCTTATACTACACACAACATGCAAAGATCATCTTGATCAATATTCATGCTTTGTACATTAGCCTTCCACGTGTGATTGCCATGCATCTCAAACGTTCCACCAAAAACAAATATGTGTTACACAATGCTGCTGGTGTGTGTGTCTACACATTATTGTGCTGCCTTTCAGACTGGGTATTGCTGGCTCTAAGGAAGATCATCAGCCACGGGCAGACTGCACATCCTAGATCACATGCCATCTCATTAACGATAGTTTCCGCCCTCCCGACACATGCTACACTAATCTAAATTGCACACTCTGCGAGGTCAAAACTACAAAAGAAACAAACATGAGTACACTTCCTGGCCAGGCAGGAACTGAACAACGCCCAAGTCCCTGGAATAATTATTCACACCCCTACGCTTGCCTGGCGTACGCAAGCCCAGCCCACTTTGCGTACGTATAAATAGGATAACCATGACGCCACATTCTTCCACACTACCTCAAATGATTTGCTGCATCCACCTCGCATATCACAATACGCAATAAAAAAAAGAAATGGATCCATGAGGTGTACTCCATCCTGGCAATCAACACGGGCTCTAAATTGTGAGCCCTACGGCCCGTCATCTACGAAGGGGATCCATGAGGTGTACACTCTCCTGCAATCAACACTCCATCTGAATTGTGAGCACTGCTGCCCGTAGTGTTTGCTCACACAACAATGACAGCAGGTAAGCAGAGCGGCCTGGGTGCACAGGGCCTCCAATTGAGTGCACTACGGCGAGAGGGGTGGGGTGCTTCAGCCTAGCTGCGCAGGTCCGAACAAACGATATTGCCATGTGTTATGATGTGATCTTTGACCTCATTCAGTCATATCTCTGTCTCATTTTAAAGACCTGCTGGACTGTACTGTAGGCCTGAGCCAGCGGGCAGCGCTGCCCTACAGATACCTTCAGCGTGGTGCTGCGGGAGGGATGGGATGCATCAGCCAGACTGCGCACGTGCGAATAAGCAATATTGCCATGTGTTATGATGTGATCTTTGACCTCATTCAGTCACATCTCTGTCTCATTTTAAAGACCTGCTATACCATAAGGTAGGCCTGAACCTACGGGCAGCGCTGCCCTACAGACACCTGTTGAGTGCGGTTCTGCGGGAGAGGTGTGGTGAATCACCCTGAGTGAACACGTGCAAAAAAGCGATGTTGCCGTGCGTAATGATATGATCTCTGACCTCATTAAGTCACATCGGTCTAATATTAAGGACCTGCTGGACCGTACTGTAGGCCTGAGCCAGCGGGCAGCGCTGCCCTACAGACACGTGGCGTTGGCTTTTAGGACACTGTAGTGATCTCCTTACTAAGTGCACATGCACACAGGCTCCCGCCACTGCATTACATGCGCACATTATGCTTCTAGCATGCGCTCTGTTCCTTTGTATGTGAACGTTGGCATAACATATTATTATTTAACCTTGTGTATTCTCGTGCACTCCAACTCCTCTTTGAACCACAATTACCACTAACAGTTGGTAGATCATACTTCAAAAACGAAGGATGCACTCAACTCCTATTTTCTAACAAGCTTGAAATAAACCTTCATTTACCTCCAGACGTTTCCACCATTAAATTATTTCTCCCTTTTCAGTCATTCCATTGATTGCCACAAGAAGGGCGGAGCGGGAGCTGACCCCGCAATGATGCCCTGGCATTCTGACACCTTCCATCGTGGTATCAAGACACCGTCCCCGACCGGAGACCTGGTCTATTGGACAAACATACCCCAGACTAGGAGCTTGCACCAACACGTCGTGGGACACATCATTGGTGGCAGGTGAGCAGTGAAGCCTCGGTGTGCAAGACCTACAATTGAGCACAGTGCGGGGGAAGGGGTTGGTGTTCAGCACCCTGGGTGCACAGGTGTATGCAAGCGATTTTGCCGTAGCTAATAATGTAGGACTATATTATCAAACAACGGCGATAACATTATCACCACTTTAGTGACAGGAAACTGCCGCTAAAGGGACGATAAGGGGTTGATAATATGCCCTTGCAAATTCTCATAGAAGCCCAGGTTCACACCAGAACCTGGGCTTCTAAGGGAACTCACAAGGGCATATTATCAACCCCTTATCGCCGCTTTAGCAGCAGTTTCCTGCCGCGAAAGGGGCGACCTTCATAATATGGCCCATCATCTCTGGCCTCATGTATTTAATTTTAAGGACTTGCTGAACCTCACTCTTTCTCGCAGACCCCAGCGTCCTAGACAAATGGGTGACGGAGAGTAAACACTAAATGCTGGGTGCAATAGGCTGACGCTCTGTCTCCTCCTCCCTCTCTTCTTTTGACTCTCCCTCCCCTTCTCCCTTCCACCCGCTCCCCCTCCCTTCCATTCTCACTATGGTCCTTTCATTCGGACTACCTTTCTTTACCTCTTCCACATAGCACACATACTTATGTTTCATTTTTGTCTTGCAGGTTTCCTACGCTGCTTCCACTGGAGTTCAAACCATGTTTTTTTTATTATACTGTTCTATTAAAGTTACCTTTCTATTTATTTCTGTTTTAATAAAGGTTACTTATTTTTTCAAATAAATAACTGAGTGTATAGGTCTTCTTTTACTGTCGACACTTGTCTATTGTTTATTGTGAAAATCATCTGTTTATAGGAGATTTTAAGGACAACAATATTTAATATCAGAGTGCACCTACCAAACGTAATCTAACTGACTATTAGACAAATGAAGCTTGGGTAATTTTACAACTGCAAGAGTTCTATGAGTGTATCACTTTATAACACCATAAGTACTGCCCGTGTGATTACAGAACAAATAAGGCACTGCCTAGGACCACCGAGGCTTCAGGGACTGCCGAGGCCCACCCTGCATATTTAAATAAAGACCCGGAGTGTGGCGATCCCCGGACTTCAGTTGGCCTCAAATACCCCGAACAATTAGTAAACAATACCCGGGAAGGTGACGCACCCCTGGGCTGCAAAACGTCTCTGTGCCCTTCAGCGCCTAATTTACATGTGACATTAAGATCCCCAGTCCTACAGAGACCCCACGATATAATAATTGGATTGGCCACGGAACATCATGGGCCTCATTTAAAAGAACGGGTGAGACCCGCTTTTTTTGTTTTGTTCTTTTCTCTGCATTTTTACCATCCGCATCCCCTCTATTACAGCGATACAAGGTTTTCCTCCTCTTGCTTCAAGTAGTCGAACAAGTATTTGCCATCACAGGGTGGAAGCAATGCACCACCCTCTAATAGCAAACATAAATGTCCAGCGAATGCACACCCCAGGACATTGTATGAGCTGCGCCTGAGAGGTCGCCCTCCCTACTACCATGATGCATTTGTTAGTATAAACGCATACTAACACTACTTACACATGTGTAGTACAGCGACCAGAATGTAGTGAAGAAGCAAAGGAAGCGCAAAATCTAAAAATATAAATCCTACCAGAAGTCGGATGACACAGTTCAATGAGCCGACGACCCTGGCATGAGTAGGAACAGCTACACGAACAAAACGGATCTTCAGTACAACGCGAGCAATTTTGAAATATTGCTGAGTGGTGCCTTCTTTTTGCCTTCTCCCACTCGTCGCCAAATTTATGTAGTGAAGAGGCAGACAGAAGTGAATCCAATAAGTAGATTTATTACAAGAAAACAAGACACCTGAAACAACCACCAATAGGAGTAGACAGCAAAGCAACCGTCTAATCCAGCACCGTGAACAAATTCCGCAAGGTTCCCCTCATTACAGCCCTACATTCTAGCATTACATACTGAGGGCCATATTCTCAAGGAACGGCGTTAAATTTATCGCCGCTTCGGCGGCAGGAAACTGCCACTAAAACGGCGATAATGGGCGTGATAATATGCCGTAGAGAATTCCAATAGAAGCCCATGTTCTCGTGTTAACATGGGCTTCTATTGGAATTCTCTATGGCATATTATCAAGCCCGTTATCGCCATTTTAGCGGCAGTTTCCTGCCGCTAAAGCGGCGATAATTTTAACGCCATTCCTTGATAATATGCCCCTTAGATTCTAGTAGCATTACATACTAACATTCTACTATGACTTACAATGGAATACTACACAGAGCACATGACTTTACAGCAATGAGCTCATAGTTTCATCCACAAGTCTTGACACCGGTAGGGGTAAGACTTTCGCTTCCCACTCCCTATATTGTATAAACGTAAACCAACACTTCTTCCACAAATATGCTACAGCACTTAGAGGACATCACTTTACAGGAATGAGCTCACAATTTAGGCTCACGGT
Source organism: Triturus cristatus (assembly GCF_964204655.1). Taxonomy (NCBI): domain Eukaryota; kingdom Metazoa; phylum Chordata; class Amphibia; order Caudata; family Salamandridae; genus Triturus; species Triturus cristatus. Next base: position 722,923,428 of record NC_140586.1, read on the forward strand.
TAAATCCCCGAGCCTTCACACCATTAAGGATGAGTAGTTCGCTTCCCACTCTCTATATACTATAAACGCATACTAACACTACTTACACACTTATACTACAGCGGCCAGTATCCTACACCGCCCAGAGCCCATCACTTTACAGCAATCAGCTCGGTTTCATCCCCAAGTCTTCACACCGGTAGGCGTAACTATTTCGCTTCCCGCTTCCGGCATACTATCAACACACAGTAGCGGTCAGTAGTTCGCTTCCCACTCCCTGTATGGTATAAACACCTACTAACACTACTTGCACATGTATGCTACAAACACCAGATGACATCACTTTACAGCAATGACTTGATGGTTTAGACTCTCGGTTTCATACCCGAGTGTAGTACCATATCATTTCACCACCATGCCACTCTGAGCAACACCGCACTTTCAGACCGTTAACAGTGATAACTACCTACTGTAGACCGCCAGTAGGTAATCCAGAACAAATTACAATAGTTCCTTGATTCTTTTAGCTTTCAAAAATTCTCTCTATTACTGTCTTTCTACTTTTCCATATAAATAGTTTTTTTAATATTCAAGTACACATCGAAGTCTGAAATGCAACGTATTCTATCAACACACTTTCTAGAACATTCTACAACACGTGGAGGTTAAAAGTTCATCAATTTTATAAACCTAACGATATTTTTTTGCAAAATTTTCTCGAACATTTAACGGCACATGCAGGTTAAAAGTTCACGATTGTTTTAAGTTCGAACAGTGCCTTCCAAATGCAAGTAGCAGGTGTGGTTGAGTTGAGCAAATTGTATTCTATAATATGTACTATAATATGTACGTGCAAACTGCTTTTTCTTAACCAATCACAAACATACTTTTCCACAAAATGAATGTGCACCCTGCTTTTAAAAAACAATGCTTTTCGTCTCCCAATCAGGTACCGCTTTAATGCGAAAAGAAACTAGTTCCCCATCTTTAAACATATTCTTATTTTACGAAGGAACTGCATGAGCTACAGACATCTTTCCATACCTTCCAGCCATACCTTCAAAATGCTAGTGTGGATCGTAGGACATAGCTATGTTTTCTGGTGCAAGAGGTATGCAGAACAGAGACGTATTGACTTAGACCTAGGTTTACATAATGTGGACATTAAATGGTTTGGACAGAGAGGATTGAAGTGGCACCAATTGTTGCCTTTGGTTAAAACCTGTTTGCATCTCCAACATCCTGACCCCATGATTGTGCACTGTGGTGGAAACGACCTAGGCACATTGACTGGGGTAGATTTGAAAATGCTTATGAAGGACACCTTTGGACAATTGATGTTACTTTTGCCTCAAACTTTCTTTGTATATTCCAATATATGCCAAAGACTGAAGTGGAAATGGTCCAAACAATTTTGTCCTCAGATTGAAAAATCTCAGAAAAAAGTCAAAAAAGCTGTCTCTGCATACCTCAGAGACCACAAAATGGGGTCCATATACAACAACAACATACGTTTTGATATGGCGGATATATACAGAAGTGATGGAGTACACTTCATAGATCAGGGAAACTGAGTTTTCCTGAATAACTTGAAGCTGTGCATCCGCACTTATATGTAGCTCCAACTAATGAACACAAGGGCTCTATTTAGAGCCACCCTATAACTTACAACTTAGGCCCGCTATTTTAGGGCTAGATAACGCCAACTCCTGCACCCTCGTCAAAATTTATTCTCCACACAGCTGTGGCACAGCGGCCAGACCATCTCACTTTGCAGCACAGACCTCTCGCTTTGATCCCCAGCTCTACTCACCCATAGGGGTGAGTAGTTTGTGCTCTACAAATACCATATTGATTTACCTTTGCACTCCCTATACAACACCACCTAAGCACCATACACAAGCTACAATGTTCTAAACAAAAGTTCATCCAAGTACCAATAACTACATGCTGACACTACTTGCACAGATGTGGCACAGCGGCCAGAGCACATGACTTCACAGCATATAACATACAGTTTGGGCTCACGCTTTAATCCCCGACTCCGGCAGCAGCTCAGCTTAGCAACATGAGACTCTAGACAATACCGCACATATATTCCGTACCCCAGGACTTTCATACCAGTACGGGTCAGCAGTTCATCCTAGTAGTTATAAACACATCCGCACGCTAATTCCACAACTGTAGTGCAGGGGCCACGGCACATGACTTCACAGCATAAGACACACAATTTGGGCTCATGCTTTAATCCCCGAGTCCCACACCAGCTCACCTTACCCGCATCAGACTCTACCCAATACCTCACTTAATTTTCGTAGCCCACCACTTACACACCAGTAGGGGTAAATACTTTGCTTCGCACCTCCTCTATAGCACACCCTAAACACCCCACAGAGGTTACAGTGCTCCTGCCCTCCTATGTCCCACTTTTTTCCCCCTTTTCCCCCCTTTTTTCACCTTACTCGCTACAACGGAATCACAAAATGGCGGCCAACACTTCCTAGTTGCAACCGCTCGCAGCCAATCGGCAACAAGCTCGTGCTCGTAACGCCTCAGCCAATCAGATGGCAGAATTCCCAAATATCGATATCTGTAAATTTTGATATTTCTCAAAAACTACTGAACGAATTTACACCAAATAAACACAGTAATGACTATTACAAACAAGCATTGACATAGCCAATAAGTCTCACCTTTGGGACCTTAAAAGTGTTTAGCCATGCAGCACATTATCCTGGGTACTGTGCCACCTGGAATTGAAGAGCTGTGCAATTGACCATAGCTGCTGGCATCTGTGGTCATAACATGGTCTGAATTGGGGCGTATGCTGTTTTCTTATCGGGTTAATAAGTTTGTTAATGATGTGTCTATTTACGTTGCTACTCTGGTTCCCTTAGAACGTGTTTACGCTATGGTACACAGTGTGTTCCTTACAGGTACATGCTGGAGAGGCGTTCCTGGTGCTATATGTTCCTGCCATATGCAGATAAGGGATGGGTATTCACATTCATATTTTAGAGCGCTACGCCAGGCACAGCAGCTCCGAGCGCTATGTGTTCTTGAGTGTGTGTGCTGCGCACCAATGTTACACAAAAAGCAGACAAAAAATAAAAATTACATATAATACTTACAGCCAAATAATTCCGATTTACACAACATTACTCTAGCGCAAAATGTCCCTGTGACCTCACTTGCATCATTTAGACTAGTGCCGGGAGGAGGCCCAGAGAAGGAGCTTTGAGAGGGAGACCAGGGCATCCGCTTCGAATAATAAGCTACGCATTTTATCAGCCTCTTGAAGATGAGTGGTTGAGTGAGCCTTGATGCATTTTACCCTAAGCTTCCCATCTTCAACTCCCGTCTGGGTTCCCTCCTCTGACATGGCAGGCTTCTTTTCAGTGGGTAAGTTAGAGAGTAAAGCATGCCGCCCCACTTGAAAGTGCCACAACGTGGCCCTTGTGTCAAAAAGTACTAACCACAACATTAAAAGCATCAAGTTCACTTGCCGGCAGGCTAAAAAGTGGCCTTGTGGCACAGATCAGAGCAGTGGTTCTGCTGGGAAACAGAAGGCTCCGTAAGGCGAGCAGATGGCGAGTAACACTTGTACCGTTCAGTGGGGCACACTAGCCTGGTGGCTCTTCCAAAACCGATTCTGCCTCACTGGTGGTACAGGGAGCAAGAGTTACCACAACCCCATGCACTGGTTAAATGTGCAACGATTACCTACATGGATTACAAATGACCATTACTTATGCATGGACAGGAGGAAAAGCAACACAACTTCATACACTGCATTTGTTTGCAGATATTAAATTAACTGCAATGTTGTGCTTCAAAATCACAGAGAAACAAGTAGATAGTAACCTGACCAGAGGAAGGCAGCTGCCACCCTGTGCACTGCTGCTCGCTCCCGCAGGCAAAACGCAGTGGGAGTGAACAATTAGTTAGTAACCTGACCCGAGAAATGCAGCTGCCACCCTGCACGTCGCTGCTCGCTCCCGAGAGCAAAACGTTGTGGGAGTGAACTTTAAAAAAGAAGATGGGACATGCACCGGCCTTTTGCCATTTGCGTGCTTTCATTAGTGAAAGACACACACAAAAGTCAATCCGATGTGTGGGAGGAGTCAGTCCCACACAGAGTAGTATAGAGTACTTACAAGAAGCCTCCCATATAGCAGCTTATGCGAGCTGAGCTCGGCTCGATCTAAGAAGGTTCTTTTTGTGGTATTACATTTCTGTGTAGAATGCAGAATTCCTCTTGTGGTGGTCGAATGAGATTGAACGTTTCCACCATGATCACTAGTCGCCATTGAAAAAGTCTGTTCCTAAGCAGTAAGCAGCTCTGCTTCTTCAGGTCTCCCATGGCTGAATCTCTTCAACAGGGAGCATGATATGATATTTGTATTGACCATCTTGCAGAAGGGGAGTTGTTCTTCAACAGGAAGTGTGATATGACAATTGCATTGAACATCCTACAGACGGGGCATAGTTCTTCAACAGGGAGCGCAATATGACATTTGCATTGACCATCTTGCAGAAGGGGAGTAGTTCTTCAACAGAAAGTGCTATCTGACATTTGCATTGACCATCCTGCAGAAGGGGCGTAGTTCTTCAACAGGGAGAGCGAGTTGACATTTGTATTGACCATCCTGCAGAAGGGCGTAGTTCTTCAACAGGGACTGCGATATGACATTTGCATTGACCATCTTGCAGAAGGGGCGTAGATCTTCAACAGGGAGTGCAAGATGACATTTGCATTGACCATCCTGCAGAACGGGCGCAGTTCTTCAAAAGGGAGCGCGGTATGACATTTGCATTGACCATCCTGCAGAAAGTAGTTCTTCAACAGGAAGCGCAACATGACATTTGCATTGACCATCCTGTAGAAGGGGAAAAGTTCTTCAACGGGAAGCACAACATGGCATTTGCATTGACCATCCTGCAGAAGGGGAGTTGTTCTTCAATTTTTTTTTGTAAAATATGTTTATTAAGTAACCTTGTACAGTACTTCAGGAACATTTCAAGCAAAAACATCCGCGCACATACTAAGATCCTAATCCACCATCCTCCTCGTACAAACAATACTGTTCATGTGCGATGATTTACAGACAGAGTTGCTCATACCCGTTATAACATCCTGTGATATACCACCCATTAGCCGCTCCATTATCTTTTCATATCAAGGTGCACCGCAACAATGCGAATAACAGTGAGTACCCTCGGAAGTTCCATATCGTAATAAAGACAAGTACATAAAACCCTCAATCCTATCCCATGCTACCTCCCCTCCTCCCCCCACCCCCCATTCCCACAACTCCCCTGGCATGACTTGTTGAGTGGATACAGAACAAGGCCTTCGGCTGTGCGCATACTTACATCTTCTACAATTCTAAGGTGAACATCAAACTTTCCCGTTTCAGGACTACTGACAGGCTAGTAATAAGATCCATCTATTCTCCCGTAACCGTTCTAACCAGGCCCAGAGGGGGGTATGTTTTGCGTATCACTAATCTCCGACCCCACTTCCATATCAGAGTCTGTGGATTTCAGAAGTTCTGCTTAGGCTCTCCAGGCTCGGGCCAAGTCCAGTGCCCTATCGCTATGAACTCGAGTGGCCGCCTGCAACCTAAGAGCCGTTTCACAGTCCGCCCACCGAACGAATTCCGCCCTCCACTTCTGCAATCTCAGCCCACGTTGCGCCTTCCAGTTAGATGTAATCTCCCGCTTGGCCAGTACCAATCCCAGATCTATAAATGTACTAGTTATTTTAGTCTTCGAGGTGTGGGGAAACCAGTGTAGCAAGCAAGGAGCCATACCAAATTCAATCTCCCTGTCCGTAACTTCGCATGGTAAGGACCATACTTCCAATAGGCCCCGATCCGAGGGCAGCTCCACAGCATGTGACGAAAATCAGCCCCCTCTACATGACACCTAGGACAGATCGCCGTAAGCGTGTGGAATTACCGTTGAATTTTAACAGGAGTAAGGTAAGCCCTGTGCAATATAAAAAACTGGATCTGCTTGAATCGAGCGTTTCTGGAACATTTCCAGGGCCTCTCCAGCAGCTCAGCCCATATTTTGTCAGGTATTTCGCCCTCTAAATCCTCCTCCCAATACTGCTTCAACCTAGTAAGGGGGGCTAGTTTCTCGCAGGTCATCCGCCGGTATAAACACGTGACCACTTTAATGGTGCCAGCCGCTAGTACCACATACTGGCAGGCCATGGATGTTCCAGGCTCAGACAATCCGCCCCTCCACCGACGCTGAATAGCTGACACCAGCGCCGCATGCAGCAGATAATCCCCGCGAGGGAGATCGAACCGATCGCGGAGTGTCTCATAGGGCAGCAGCGCATTGTCTTCATATAGATCTCCCACAGTCGTCAATCCAGAATCATTCCACCCCACAAGTCCCGACAAGTTGCCCCCATGGGGCAACTTCTGACACATTAACAACGGGATCTCCGGCGCATACGGACGCGTGATCCGCGCCCTCTGTTGACTCCTATTCCAACACAACCTGAAGGTCCGTTCTTCACTAGGGACACCCCCAAGGCGCATCGGCTGCTGCAGGATAATCCTAGACATGGGGGAGTTGTTCTTCAACAGGGAGTGCGACATGACATGACATTTGCATTGACCATCCTGCAGAAGGGGAGTTGTTCTTCAACATGGAGCGCGAAATGACATTTGCATTGACCATCCTGCAGAAGGGGAGTTGTTCTTCAACAGGAAGCGCAAAATAACATTTGCATTGACCATCTTGCAGAAGGGGCGTAGATCTTCAACAGGGACCGCGATAGGACATTTGCATTGACCATCCTGCAGAAGGGGCATAGTTCTTCAACAGGAAGCGCGACATGACATTTGCATTGACCATCCTGCAGAAGGGGAGTTGTTCTTCAACAGGTAGCGCGATATGACATTTGCATTGACCATCTTGCAGAAGGGACGTAGATCTTCAACAGGGAGCGTGATATGACATTTGCATTGACCATCCTGCAGTAGGGGCATAGTTCTTCAACAGGGAGCGCAAGATGACATTTGCATTGACCATCCTGCAGAAGGGGAGTTGTTCTTCAACATGGAGCGCTAAATGACATTTGCATTGACCATCCTGCAGAAGGGGCGTAGTTCTTCAACAGGGAGCGCAAGATGACATTTGCATTGACCATCCTGCAGAAGGGGCGTAGTTCTTCAACAGGTAGCGCGATATGACATTTGCATTGACCATCTTGCAGAAGGGGCGTAGATCTTCAACAGGGAGCGCTAGATGACATTTGCATTGACCATCCTGCAGAAGGGGCGCAGTTCTTCAATATGGAGCGCGAAATGACATTAGCATTAACCATCCTGCAGAAGGGGCGCAGTTCTTCAACAGGGAACGCGATATGACATTTGCATTGACCATCCTGCAGAAGGGGCATAGTTCTTCCACATGGAGCGCGAAATGAAATTTGCATTGACCATCCTGCAGAAGGGACACAGTGGTGCATAATGTGACATCTGAAAAATATACCATCTATATTGGAGTAGTCTGAGTTCAGCAATACTTCCAGCCGATATTGCCGTCTTTAGAGGTCATTACCTTGCATATCAATACTGCTAAACCTCAATTCATATGAAATTTCACCTTCCTCTTAAATGTATTGACACAGCCAATTTATGTGAATTAATTTTTAACTGTGTGCTATTATATGCAATATTACCTTAAAACAATCAGTTCTGCTGATTGTGGAAGTCCTTTATCGATGCACTGGTCCATTCATTAAAACAATAATTTACCGGTTTTTGAGAAATCCCTATATATATTTTTTTTTACAAAGCCTGCATATCTATCAACAAACCCAACAATTTGGTCAGTGTCCACACATTTACTGCAGATGATTGTGGCCAACACAGTTATTATATAAGCAGTCTTTACCCCCCTCTCCCACCCACCAATCCTCATAAGCACGTTCCTGTTGTTTCCAGAGCTGCAGTGATCTAGATTGACCCATCCTAGCCCTAGCCTGTGCCACGTCATTTCTCTTCCACACATGCAGTGCACAAGCTAACAGGGTTCTTTTAGCCATAGGCATGCTTTGTGTAACATCCCCTTCTGATCGACCACCCCTTGCTTCATCTGTCTTTCACTGAGTCTTGCCCCACTCCCTTTAGTGCCAGCTTTAGGGCGGTACACACTGGCTGCTGAGCTTAGGGGGGGGGGGGGGTTGGAGGTGCTTAATTTGAGCCAGTGGTTTTTGGTGCTTAGAACTGGCATCTAATTGTCAACACCAGAGCTTGACGGTCTGCCACAAGGTGGCACTGTGTGACTAATTTAGAGAATACCACAGCAACAAGATATGAATTCAATATACATTAAAAATGACTTATGTGCCGCCCAAGCTATTCTTATAGCTTTGTGGTCTGAAATAGTCAGAACTTGTAAGAGTGTGACGGTTAGTAGTTATGTTGTCACTATCAACGGCAGCATAGCAGGGGCAATGTGTGCAAGCACAGCCGGTACAAGCAAGAGTGGTGGGGTGAGCAAGGGGGGTAGTCGACAGACAATGGAATAGGAAAAATAAAAATATTTTTAAAGAAAAACACTTAGCTTGCGCTCGCTGCATCAGCACAAGGTAAGTGGTTATATTTATGTTTATATGTTATTTTCCCTATTCCTTTGTCTGACTACTTCCCCCCTGCCCCTCTGTCCCCACCCCGTCTCACCGCTCTTACCTGTATCAGCCGTGCCTCTGTGTGTGGTGCAAGCTTCAGTAGCCTCCTAACAAGAGCCCTGGCACTTATTGTTTTACAAATTAAGTACTGGGGGTGGGGGTTGTATTTTGAAATCTATGATGGCTTAAAAACACCTGCTGCAGAGTTCTGTGTGTGTACAGCAATGTTCAGACAATGATAAACACATCAAGATAACTCTGGTAATTAATGTACCTGCTGGAGAGTTTTGTCTAGTTGCAGTTTTGACTCATGCTAACCTGGCAACAGAGGGTGTATGTGCAGAGAAGATTAGTGCTTTTGTCGCAGCATTCCTTTTGTTTGTAAAGTCAACCCCACCTACTGTGTTACATTTTAAATTTGTGCTTCTACAGTCTTTGTAGTCCTTATTGTGTTATGTAATATTTTTTATACATTTTTTACAAACTTGAATTATTTTTTTGTCTCAGTACATGTGTGATGAAAAGTGCTCTGACACCCTACACTCATGTTTTAAATGGAAAAACATAAGTGCAAGTACTCATCAAAATGAGATGTGGACTAGGGGGTGGGGCTTGGGGGCAGGTCTATGGGGCAGGGCTATGGGCAGTGCTAAGGGACCCGGCCAGGGGCACACATTTAATTTGATTGAGATTTAATTGGTGTGCAGATGTGCAGAATTATACTAAACCATTTCTGGTAGAGTTTGAGTATTCCTTTCCCCTTCTACGTACAAAAGGATACATTTATTATTAAAGTGGGCTTCTCATGGTGCAACACCTAAATCACATATGAATTGCACAAGATATTTTCCTTAACATTTTTTAGAAACATTTAACTATGGTTAACTCTCTTGTTTTAGCGCCACGTAGCACAAATCACCCAGCCCCTTCTAGATGGCACACCCTTGCCTCAAAGCTCCTTACCTGCTGCAAAGTCTGATTCTCTCTATCTGGAGGTGGGCAAGCTGCTGAAAGCTTGAGCCAGGATGCCTGGCTCTGGCTCAGTTCCAGGTCCTCTTGCGCTCTCAAGCCAAGAATGAACAGAGCTTTGATGGTGCATCTTCCTGCCAACCAAACTCTAATCTCATGTGCAAAGAATAAAGACAAAAGTGTGGCCTTTATTGTAATACTGGAGAGAAAGAAATATGTAGCGTCCTAGAGCAGAGGTCTTCAAACTCTTTTACTCTGAGCCCCACCAAGCAAAATGTTTTGAGGCCGGGCCCCACTCCATAACTTTATGACAAGGATTGGGGGAGCGGGAGGGACATGGCTGCGTGCAGGGAGCGGGGCTTATGAGATGATTTCAGGAATACTTTTTCTATAGCTAATGAATTGCACCAAATATGAGACTTATAAAATAGAAAATGCATCAAACAAAAACAGATATCCCAAACAAACTGCTCCCCATAATTGGTGTGTTGTGAGGCCCTCACACTCTTTGACCTCAATGCAACTATACCTGCTGCACTAATAACTGCAGTCCTGGGTAGCAGGCTATCTCCTTTGCCTTTTTTACCTCTTCCCCTCCATGATGGATCATCACCTCTGTCCTAATGCTTGAAAGGACAATAAGCTCTGATGCCCCTTTTTTTAAAGGTAGACAGTCATAATTGTGATGCAGTGGGCCCCCCAAATCCCTGTGCCCCAGTCCTGCTACATCTGCTCCTTTGTGATAACCAGGAGTGGCCACTTACACACTTGGCAGCAGTACCAGCTTCACTAATGACTGTCCCTTTAAAAAAACACAAAAACACTTATATTCTCCCCTTCTTTGGGGTATCTCTCTGAAGAAGCGGTCTCTGGCCATTTGTAAACATAAAAATGAGTCTGCATACAGTGCTCTCTATTCTGGGCCTTCTCTTTGACAATATCTATGAATCTTGAATCATTCCTCTGTGTCCTAGACCATTACTGTGAGGCACCAGGTATCGAGACGATTAGGGCTCTGCATACCAATGCAACCCTGCTGGCCTTCTACCTGCCACCCCATGGACTCAGCTTTCACAAAAAAACTGCCCCTGAATGGTTAATACTGACTTTGAGATGCCTCTGCCTGAAAATGAAGTGTGGGTAGTAGTACAGAAAGTTAAAAAAGAAACCATGGAATTATGAGTTTCTGCAGCAGCAGCGTTTTCCACATAATTATCAGTGTACTGCATTTGCTACATAATCTGCAGATTTCAACAAAAAAATCTTGATACTAGCTCAAACGGAACAAAGGTTACTTAAAGCGCGACAAAGTGTTCCGGAGCAGTGGAAGGCCCTTTGCAAAGATTGCCTGGTAATCTTGTAGTTGCTTACTGCTGTATTTGGGTGCTACACTAGTACTAATGAGGTGAAATAATTCCCCTGACAGCGTTACCGTGAGTTAAAATGACAAAATAATGAAGTATTGCTAACCACAAAATGTGGCGCATTGTGCAGCATAATTTACGTTTTCTTGCTGCATAATTTAGTCAAATTTGCAGCATAATGTTGTCCTCTTCTGCTGAATAATTCCAGTGGATCTGCTTAAAGCTTTATGGTGGCAAAGATCTATTCTTTTTAAGATGTAATGTAAAGGAGTTATCAGCTGGGATCGGGAATAGTGGAGACACTTACAAAAATGTCTGCATTAGATACAGTTTGATTACTTATTACTAAAAAGTATGTTTTGTAAGAACTTGTTTTATCTCAATCACTGCATCATTTTGCAGCAGCCTAGCTTTGAGTATGTAAATACTGTTTTAAAATAATGACTTACATATTCACAGTGCTTTCTGCCACAGGCTGGGACCTCATAGCACTATAAATAGGGCCATTGGAATTATGCGGCAGGAGAAGAATATGTAGCATGGTTGCCTAAATTCTGCAGCAAACAAAGGCAAATTATGCTGCATGTTTTGTGATAGCATTACTGCACTATTTTGCTATTTTTACACTTGTTACCATTGTCCTGGTGTTTACTGCCCCTCATGAGTACCCCATTAACACCCACATATAGCAATAAGCAACAGAAAGGTGACCAGTGAACTTTTAGAAAGGGCCTTCCACTGTGAGGTAACATGTGTTGCTGCATTTTTTAATGTGCAAATTATGCAGCAGACGATGGATTATGTGGCAAATGCAGGAAAATCATAACTGTGCGCTGTGAGTGCAGGGTGAGCGTGAAAGTGAAGGGTGAAAATGAGGAGTGAGTTGTCTGAATGCAAGGTGAATTCCCAGACACTTGAAGTTAATCAGCATGTTATTGACGGGGCGTAGGGTTTCAGATATAAGTTAAACTATTGCTATTATGGAATTAATCAGGGAATCGAGGGCGAAGGAAATAAATAATGTGCTGATCCTGCAACAAACGTCCAGTCTTATGATTAGGGTTGCCAGCTCATTATTTTGATGTTGCAGACGGTACAAAAATAAACAGTCACCTAAAGCCCTATTTTCAGCACTTATCTGTGCGTACTTAGAAAAGGTAATATGCCTGAATGTTTCATGACTGAAAATAAAAGGAACAGACAGAAAGTCAAATTACAAATGAATACATACTGTTTTATTTAAGACCCTATTTAGTGTCAAAGCAAGGCATTTGCAGGCTCTTTAAACATACATGGCTGTCATTTTTTCTATTGGCAATCCTTTTTTTTTATATTCCTTTTCATGAAATGCATTTTCACACTACAGCAGTAAATTTACAATACAAATGTAAGGAATAGGCAGAGTCAGGGCCCGGGGGTACTGGAAAAAGAAAAAGAACTAAGCCTCGTAACCAGTTTCTAAAGGTATGCAAATGGTCTTGAAAGACCTGTGAAAAACTCGGGCGTGCTGGAGTCTTATTAAGACTACAGACACTGCCCAGTCAAGCTCCCAGCAGCACACCCACTGACCTCTGACCCCACGGCACTCTCAGGGCTTCGGAGTAAATGAAGACAGCCTGGAAATGCAGCAAATAAACATCACTGCACTTCCAGGCGTCTTCATTTACATGTGCTTGCAGAGGCTTTTGCGTCCCCCTGGGAACCCATCCACACCCCCCCAGGGGGGCGCGCCCCACAGTTTGAAGACCTGTGTCCTAGAGGCTGAATTGCACAATGTAAAAGCAGAAATTCTGGGATCAATCCTACCTTCCCCACACGACCAAAATGTGTAATCGTAGACAAATATTTTAACTTACCTACCTCCTAATTGTTCATTAGGACATATGATAGTATACTCAAAGGTACAAGTTCAATATGTGTGTTGTACAATCACATCTTGTGTTAGATTTAATACACTATAATGTTGCTTCATTCATGAAAAGAAAATAGTCCATATATAGTATACGCTTGAAAAGTGACTTACTTCCTAGATCACTAAAGGCATTGTTGTCACGGTGGGATGCACCAAGGTGAAATGCTTCCACGTGATAAAAATACACTTTTATTTCAGTGGTAATGTTTTCAAGGCTCGACTTATGCCGAGGCTTTTAAGGCCAAGCCAGACTTCCTCGTTCGGCTCTGACTTGGCTCTCCTTGTTAATTTGTTGGTCCCACTTATACCCCTCCCAAAGCCCCCTCATTAAACCCAAGAGTAAACGGGCTCCAAAATACAATCATGTTGAAACACTGCGGAGGAAGCAGATCTGTACTGAAGAGAGAGAGTGGCCTAGCACTTGCTACAAGCGAACCCTTTAAAGTGCGCTTCATGGGCAGAGTCTGGTAATCCAGGGCTTGTGGGGCGTGCAACTATAGATCTGCTGTGCTGGACACTGCAGACAACACTCACTCATGAAAGAACACGCACAGGGCATTTAGTACATGTTTACATTCGCTGCTGCCCACATCACTAAACCTTGATTCCCATCAGCTGGGCTACAGTGTCACCGTCACCACCTTCCTCCTCACTCTGGCTCCAAACAAGTGCTGCCTTACTCTGCTATGCCAGCAGGACGCCTTCTCTCTGGTTTCCCGAGAGTCAGGAGATGTGCCTGTTAGCAGGCCCATGCCCACACACCTACTGAGCTATTGACTCCACAGTGCCTGAGTGGACACTGTGTCAGTATCACAGCGTGAGTCAGGCCCCTCCCAAACCTCCTGCCAGTTTGAATGGATGCCTATGGGCCGCCGCTCAATTAGCACATTGTGAGGGTAGATTAGCACTCAATCAGCTCTGTTCCGCACTTCCTTCTGAACATGCCAATTTTACTGAGCTTGCCTTGCTGCCTCATGAGTACCGGTACTCTCTTTGGACAAGGAGAAGTTCCGGTACTCAAGCGCAGAAAATTTAGAAGTGCCGGTACTTAGTACCGGTGAGTACCGGCCCATTTAAAGCACTGCCTCCACTGGTGTGAGTAGTGCTACAAAAGAAATCAATCCATGCGAGAGAGAGCCCATGAAGAGTTGAGGGGAACTGCTGGAGGATGGTAGCGAGGAAATCCTTGGAAGTGGTCACTGTGAGGCGCTAACAAGGATTGTTGCACCAGCCGCCACCAGCACTTAAGCCGGCCCTGCACCCTCCACATCAATTGTTGAGTTTCCCTGTGGAGAGACATGGATCCAGCGGACCTTTTAGCAGGAAATCTAATTCTGGACAAAAATGGGGACCAACCAAATGCAATGCAAAGAATGAGCAGGGAAGCAATCAAATCACAGCGAAGGGGAACCTGCCCGCGCCTTGAATGTGGAGAAGAGATGAAGCAATGGACTGCCTTCTTGATATTCATGCCATGCTCTAACGTTGAACTGAACTCGGGCGCGCATCGCCTGTTCCCTTACGACACCTCCTATTAAAACATGGCTGCAGCGTTCTCGGTGCGCACAGGGCCCCACTTTGAGCTCTAATTTAGGCTGATGACTCACTTGTTCCCAGGCCCGGTTTACAGCAGAATTTCATTTCCCTGCTCACTCGCTCAAGCAAGCTCTTGATTATGGTGTTACTTAAACAGTGCCTGGGTTCATTTAAATACATGTTTGTTAAGCAGCTGTGCCGAGCTGAACTCCTACGTCTCACTGTGATTTTACTCCAGGTGTTGTCGAATGTGAAACAGTGGAAGTGTTAGTAGCTAGAGCCCGCCATAGGCTCTCGTGTCATTTTACAGAATGGGCTGGGATCCGCTTTCAGTGCATGGTGTTTACTGCTGTAGGCCTATTTTAACATGCCTGCATTCAAGGTTCAACCTGGAGACTGGATTCCACTGCAGGGAGGCGTCCATCAGCCAGATAGTACCACGAGAGCTTGAATCAATAATAATTCAACATTTTTAAAGCGCCAACTTAACAAAACCCCTCAGGATATGCAGGAGCTGGGAGCCATCGGGGAGATTAAGTGAGCTATTGCTCAGAGTCACAGGATGCTGAGCTGCCGCCCCCGCCAGGGATCGAACCGAGAGCCCCGCGCTCGGAGTCAGACGCTCTGGCCCCTGCGCCACACCTCTCCTTAAGTGTTGTTAAAGTCATTTCTTTTTGCGCTTGGACCCATATTTGCTTATCTTGCGAAAATCATTTTAATGTGTCATTGAGTATCTAACCAGTCTGTTCCTCTCACTGTAAGAAACACACAGTAATGGTGTCATCTAGTTAAATTAGTCTATCAGCTGCTGTATCATTAATGTGGAGTGCAGCTTTGCTTTAACTTGCTTTCAAATATATAAATAAATATGTTGCAGCACGTTGTCTGGTGAATAATGTCCCCTTTGACTCCCCTTCTGATCGGCCCAAGAGAAGGTAGAGAGATGGAAAGAGGTGAGGGAAAAACAAAAAAGAGTTTGCGAGAGAGTGTATAGATGCATGACAAAGACATAGAAATGGGACATGGAAACCGAGTAATAAGGTACACAGAAAGGAATGAGATAAAGAGAGGGGGAGAGAGATAGAGATGGAGGTGGCATAGGGAGTTGTAGAGAGAGAGATGAGGTCCTCCTAGAGAGGCAGAGACAAGAAGCCCATGGCAATTCACTTCTCATTAGGTTCCAAAAATACATTTTTGAGGATGAAGAGCTTCTGTCATATTGAGTTTGTTGTAAGACAACCCAGCCCTTCATTCATTTTCAGCGTAATTTAAAAACACAAGAAGGGGTGTTTTCATCATTCGGGTACTCGAATCAGAGGTGCAAAGCCAATACATTTAATCTAATTGATCACTAGCTCATAGACTGGGACCAACCTGCCCAGCAGTTAATGTTAGCTTTAGGTAATATGTGTAGGAGTGTGAGCAGGTCATTACTGCACCATAAATGAATTTCACATGCAACTACATTTACTCAACAAGGACCGTGGACATTGGACCTAATTCACTATAGAGAGGAATGTCATGTACGAACTAGAGCGCATGGAATATGTGTCAATGCACAAGAGTGCAGTTTAAAAGGACTCCATGGAGCACACATGGGAGTGCGGTGGTGGTGAAGTCTTAGCAGCAAACCGATGATTGGAGAGGGAGGTAGGACCATTGCTCACTCCACACGCTGTTAACATTTCCAGTTAGAGACTGGCACAATCGGGGCGCAAACTTTTTATTCCAAATAAGACTGAGCGAGAGAAGTTGAGGCTAAGAGGCGCAGAGAGAAAGAAAAAAGAGTGAAAATGGACTTGAAACACAGGGGATGAAGGTGGGGGGGGGGGGTTCTTAGAAAGGTTGGAGGATCAGTCATATTGTAGTAAAGGCAATGTGTGCAGAAGGTCTGTACTTGTGCTCTTTGTCCTATGATGTATGTGCCATGTGAAATGGCCTAGCTCTTTGTAAGTCCTTGACTAATCAGGTTGTTTACTCTCTTCTCAGTGTAGGAGCACTCGTCGGCTTGTCGATAGCAGCGGTGGTCTTGCTTGCCTTTATCATCACCGTGTGTGTACTCTGCTACTTGTTCATCAGCACCAAACCACACAATAAACTGGACACGGGTCTCAGCCTTCAGGCACCAGGTAGGACAGTTTGTATCTTGTATTTTTTTTTGGAGTCCCACACATCGAATGATCATCGCCCATGTATTTGTAAAAATTAGGACGAACATTGCGAACTTGATGATTTGTATTAAAGGATGAAGGGAATTAGGTTGTGGTTCTTCTAATAGTAAACTTTCATTTAAAGCTATCGAAAAATATCAGAGGGCTTGATTTTAACCTCCTCTCTCCATGTCATTCACTCAGTTATATCCTGCCATTTTTGTTATACCATTTTGTATAATTCCTCAAAATGAATGATTGTAGGAAAAATGGATTGTTAGCCTACGCGAGAGGGTGGCCCTAGTTCTCATGTGAGCTGTGACTGAGCTCACACAAGCGCCAAAGAGTTATACACCTAAGAGTAAACTGGTTTCTGCAAGGAATTCCAAGCTTACCCTTGGTGGTTTGGCACAAGCAGCGAGGCCGGCTTCAAAGGAACCACGGGGTACAAGGGCTGCAACTAAATTAAACAACCATATTGTAAAGAAATAGAACACACACACTTTCTAACCAACGTTTAATTAATTAAAAAGAAAATAACTGAAATGAATAAACTGCCTTGGAAATAAAGAAAACCAACCCTAATGAATGAAAAGGGGTTTTAAAAGCAAAAAACATTCAATTAAAAATCATAAGAAATCAAAATTCGCGGCTAATCCACGGAGTGCGGTAGACCAGCACCTAGGCAACTTCTGCAGTAGACCTGTCATGGACATCAACCAGGTAAAAGTTAGCAGTTTTTTCCCAGTGAAAATTCTTATAAGCTTATCTCATGGTCGGAAATATTCACCAGGGCAATGGTGGAGGCTGGTGGAATAACCACTCCTCTACATAACATCAAGTGCACACCAACACTGGGATTTAACATTACTTTGACCTTCTTATTCATAACAATCATAGCACCATCACTGTGACCCCGCAGCATGAAAATATCCTTAACTTCAAATCATTCCTTCTGAACTAGCAACATTTGAATACTTAACTATATTATTATTGTTATTATTAATAAGATGATGAAACCTAATACTAACTATAAACCCAAAACGTGTTAAATACCTAATATTGTTAATTAAATTAACTTCAAAGTAGAGAACTTTACCTCTTACATTAATTGTAAATGTGTTTATATTTATATGAGTTAAATGAAATACATTAAACTGAATTAAATTAAATAGGGAACTATATCTCTAAATCCATTTATATTTAGCTAACCTTTAAACCACTTATTAACTTGCTTTAAAAGATTATGGTCTGGTGCAATGATGGACTAATATTATGACTCAGTAATGGCAGTCGAAGTAATGCCAGAAGTTGAAATGCGGGCAGGGTAAGGGTGCTAAGTTGTGGCATCAGGCGTTTTCCTGGAAGGGTCGGGCTGGCTTTGAAGTGGTGGGGGCCGGTTTTGTTACTGAGGGCCGGTTTTGCAGCCATGCTGCAATATCGACCCCCAAAAGCAGCAAACAAGCGTTTCTAGCATACTGGGGCAGGCAGTGCTTCCCCAAGGGCCAGGCACCCATCCTGACACCCCTCTCTTCCTCCCCCCAGGACTAGTCTGAGAAAATTGCTGGGGCTCCCGTTGGTTCCCAGTCCGGCCCTAATAACATCACTAGCATCACGAGTCAAGGGGTTCTCAAATACAGAGCCACTGATTTATATGAAACCAGTCTACTGCAATTCATTTACATTTTGTCCCTCTTTTTAGGCCGAGCCTGCGCGCAGGCGCTGCTCTGCGAGACTTAGTGTAGAGGAGTAGGGCATAGAAGTACCACCCCCTCTTGCCCATATTTGCCATTGTCTTGTGTCATTGTCTGTCCTAAATGCTGGCTTCTGATTTGTCAATAGGCTTGTTAGTCCTCCTTAGTACCGCCTCCTCTTCATTTGTCACCTCCCATGGCAACTGGCCCCTTTACTTGTTGTTACACAGTACGTGTTGTTTAGACTGTGAGCATTATTTTATTTAATGAGGTCCTCCTACTGCAGGCATGACATACTTTGGTGCCTTCTTTACTCCCCCCCACCCTCCCATTGTCGTGCCTTCTTTTCTCCTCCCCACCCTCCCTTCCGTTGTCCGTGCCTTCTCCTCTCCCCCTGCCCGCCCGCCCTCCTACTGTTCATGCCTTCTCGCCCCCCTCGCCTGCCCTCCTGCTGTCCATGCCTTCTACCCCCGCCCTCCCTCCCTCCCATTGTCTGTGCCTTCTCGACCCCCTCCCACCCTCCATCCCATTATCCGTGTCCTTGCAGTTTCAATGCATTAGGTCTGGCATAAATGCGAGACCTATTGCAATGCAAATGCTTGTTTATCACAGTCCCTACATTTTTAAGATGAATCTAGTTGGAAAAACAGGCAACCATTCTAGCTCTATACATTTAACAAAGCAACTGCATCTCCCCTAGCTTTGCTAGCTAGTGTTTGTTTCTCTCCCAGGCTCCTCCTTAAGAATGTATTTTTTGAACTGTGTCAAGGAGGTCAGGGTCTTGACGAAGAGGCAGCCTGTTGAGTGTTCTCATTCCCTTCCACCCACCTTCATAGAGATTATTCCTTTCGTGAGATTATTGGGAAAGTAGGAAAACAGGCGGTGGAAGGTTGTGGTTTTCTATAAAAGAAAATTGGAACACTTCCTCAGTGGTATTTTGAAGCCAGTAATCCCAAGAGGTGCATGATTTGTGGACAAACCACCAAGAGCTGTCAGTAGAAGAGTTGGGGCTGCTTGATATGGACTCACAAGTTAAAGATTGTGTGGCAAGTTAGCAGGGCTGAATGGTAATGCAGTAATAAACTCGTTATACTGTTCAACATCACATCCGTAAATTCCCTCACTGTTGGGAGTATGTCAGCATCTGGACCATAGAAATGTTGTCTGCAAGATATTGTAGGGGTAAGTACAAACACACACACACACACACGCACACGCACACACACACACACACACACACACACACACACACACAGATATGTAGTTAAGCTACACATGTGTGAAGTTCAGTATAGTTAACCCTTCCTCGTCTATATACACTTAACTTGTTCATAGGTTATTATCAATGTTTTTGCTACGATATTTTAGACTATTTGTGCAGTCAGCCATCGGCTATTGTAGTACTGCTTGGGTATTGCAGACAAGGCTTTGGGGTTGAAGTGAAGGTATATGTGTTCTGTTGGCAAGAGGTAGGAGCTAAAAATCTCTGCTAAATTTAAAAGTTGATTGAGTTTGTCTGTGTTTCAGACATTACTTGCCCGCATAATGTAGGCTTTGTGGGTTTGTGTGTAGGATGAGTAAAACGTTTTAATTAAACAAAAATATTCAGTAAGTAATCAAGGCAACCTCTTATGTTCAACCTGAGCCCTAAGAATAAAGGTTATGCTTCTCTTTTAATCAGCAATGGAAGGTATGAATATGCAAATATGCCCAAACATGTTTTCACTTTTCACGGCCATTGTTTTAAAGGTTAAAATGTATTGAACAGCAATCTGAGTTTTGACAGGTGGATAATCTACTGATATATTAATTGAGTTGCAATGCAAGCGTAAAATATTTTTCTCATGATAAGAAGACTGTATACGTGTAATTGCATTTCTTCTACTTACTTTCTCTTGGCTTGACTGACACATCTAAAAGCTCCTGGAAGCTGCAGAGACCAGTCTAATAGCTCACTTAGGTAATCCTTTATAAATCTGAAATCTAACAAAAGTTGAAGCATTGCATTATCAGCCTGACTCCGCTGGTGGCTGCTTCCTGGCACGTGTAGCAGTATTTTTTCATGTCGATGAGTAATTTCTATTTCTATATGTGCACAACAGAAAATGCACAGTGCACCTTTATTTTTCTCCTGTGAGTTCCATGTAGACTGGCCACTCATATTGCTCTGTTTCATGATATTTATATTGTTTAATATGCACACAACATGCATCTACTAAGTTACGAGTCAGTGGCTCTCGTGTACTTTCAAAGTAGCACAAATGGCATTTTAACTCTTAGAGGAAGACCATAGAGCCGAGTCTTAACATTCAGAGCTTTACAGCATTGCATGGGTGCAGGTTTCAAACATTGGGAGATTTTTAGAGTTTTTCCAATAGTACTCCTGGTACCATGCAGCCTCTGCAGCTTGCCTGGAATACCTCTGGGATTCCTTTGAGAGCTCTTGTGAAGATGAGAAAGGCCTTCAGCATGAGCAACTGTCCTCAGGGTACAACGAGAGCAGTACACAATTATTCTACTAGTTATCCTAGTAAGTCATTGAGCATTCCTATAAGCATCTTATCACGAGTCTATTAAAACAAACCGATAGCTGACTTTTTCGACCGTGGTCCAGGAAATAAATAAAGACTGATCTCTTCTTGAAGGCGCCCAACCCGGAAATCTGGTCAGATCACTTGACCTCGCTTCTCACAAGAGTCCAGGCCCATGAGATGAGCCAGAGATGAGACAATAGGCATCTTTGCAACCAGGGCCGGACTGGCCATAGCGGGCACCGGGCAATCCCCCGGTGGGCCGCACAAGTGGGGGCCGGTTTTGGGCCCCTGGGGCCGTTTTTGTTACAGGGCCGTTTACGCAGCATAATCACCCCGAAACAAAATCGGACGAAAAAAGGCCCTGGCAAAGAGCTCAGCGGCACCCGCAAGCCCCGGGGGGGAGGGGGCGCCGGGCAAGCACTTTGCCAGGGCCGGTTTTGGTTCCCAGTCCGGCCCTGTTTGCAACTGCCCCTCTGATGCTACGGATTTCTTGTCGACTGTTTGCTTCTCTTCTAACAGTCGTGGCCCCGAGACTCTCAAGCACCAATTCGGCAGTGGAAGTTCAAACTCTTCAAGTTATCAGGACACCCAGCATACATTTCTAAAATACTGACTAGAAAGCTAAGTTACTGCCCTTTCTTATTCCAGTATTCCTATCACATAGGTCTTCTCATTACCAGCTGTTGCAATTTGTTCAGCCTTTGTAAAAATAAATAAATCTTGTTTTCAGCCTAATTTTTTAATGAATCAGGAGGATGAAGTAGGAAAAGGCAACATGTGAAGCACATTAAATGATTAAGTAATATATATCGTCCCTGCAAAATATAATTCGTTACTGAATAGAATACCAAACCATGCTGACAAAAACAAAGACATTGTTTAAAGCTGGGAAGGGGCATATCTTGCTGTGTTAGGTTGTAATAGTTGAATTCTCTACAAACCTCCGCAAGTTTAGTTCATTGGACCACAGTACTATGGCCAGGAAGCAAGGCAATCTCCACAGAAAATGCACGAAGTAACAGTGTGACCATACAGTCAAGCTCACACATAACTAACCTAAAACGTTAACATCCATTTTAAGTAAAAGGAGAACATAGATTGACCCATGATTTTAAAATAGTGAGGGAAAACTTGAAGATGTCTGTAAAAAAAGTGGCAAAATTAAATCATGTCAGAAACACCCCACACCAGTAGCATCAAAAACCTTGTTTACAACTCTAGGTGGTATGCATATTTGGAATGTCAAGATTCTTACTTAATTTCTTACTCTAGAGGGTCAAGCCTACAGATTCTGCCTGTAGAGAGGGTGCTGAAATCGGATATCAGTGGCTCATTTAAAAGTGGTCTGTCTTGATGGTAGCTGTAGCTCCGACTTGATGTTAAGAACCTCCAGCACTAAGAAGTTCCTGCAACTCTCTGGGATAAGTTAGAACAACTGCTGGCCCCGTACATCCCATCATGACATGGTAGTCTGCATTTTTAATGGTTTACATTAGCCTGCTCCCTAGTGAGGTTCATCTGCGGTACTGGACAAGCCCTCTCCATTTCTACTACAGTTGTTGTTGCATGTGGCTACATGTATCCATATGCAATCCTCTGAAATCTTCCAGGTAAGTATGATGGCTGGAGTGACGTGATACTTATTGGGAGAAGAACATCTGTGAAGAGGTAACTGGAGACATGATGTACCTTTTGATCGTAAATGTGCTAGACATGTTGTAAGATGCTGTCTCCAGTGCCACACAATTATGTTAATAGAGACAAGTGATTTTATTGAGATGCCGAAACAAATGGTCATGCCTGTGCACACCATTTTATTTTGAAGCAACAAATGTCCAATTTCTTTTGATTTCTGTGCGTTGAGTATGGTCTAGACAACTCAAGCCCGACAGTGCTTTCCTTACATTTTTTAGTACACTGTATTCTCCAAGTGTGTCAAGTCGAAATCTGATTAAGCTCTATTAAAGAGTCTTGTGAAAAAGCAAGGACATTTTCACACTACCTCATCAGGCCGTGAATGCACCAAAACATGGAACAAACCACTTCCACTGTTTTTCCTGTTGCTTTAGGTCCCGCTCTAAGATTTCTGGTAGCCATAAATGAAAAGTTCAAGGCTCTGAAGTAGCAGTTCCCTTCTGGAACTCAGCAAGGCCATGAATGGCTCAGGAGAACACTCCTGAACATAGGTCAATTCCCATTTCCCTGCAGCCGTAAGTACCATCCAACTTAGGAAGGTCATCTAACTGCAGAGAATAGAGTTTGGGTGAAGCTAAACTTCACCTCAGTTTGAGTCAGAAAGTTCTGCTCACTACGTAGATAAGGGAAACTTCCTACTTTTATTGAATTTGCTGGCAAATTATTCATTTTGATCTCTATCACAAAAAATGAGTAAGAGGAAGCACATCTACTAACATTCGTCCTCTAAAACCACAACATTACGCACAATAAGTATGCTATGAGACACAACACTATAGAGGTTAAAAAAAAATGCCAAAGTTCTACTAAAAACATTTTAAAAAATGGATGGAAAAGCCTCACTCACACTACTGTGGCTTCATCATAGGTGATTCTGTTCTACCTTGGTTGGATAATACTGCCAAGGTGGCCTCAAGACGAGGGAGAACACAATAATTTCTTCTGGATAGCAGCGAGATCCAGATGCAGTCAGTATAAAAAATACAATTGGGTGAGCAGACGACAAGGCCCCAGACACACTACAATACTGGCATCTTACTTTGTCAAGGAGGTGGTCTCCTGGTAATACCCATTGAAGCTCTCCATGGACTATAATAGGCACGGCCTGCCCTGTCACCAGTGCATTTGAGGCCTTACCCTCAGCACTAACTATTTCCGGACTGTAACATTCTAGGGATCCTGTTAACCCTGATGAAGGCCAAAAACCCTTCTGGACTATAAAAGATTCGAAATATGTTGTTTTGAAGAGTGATGAAGACATAATATCTTGGCTCACCCAATTATACTCCTGACAGGAGTTCCCCCTAAGAAGATATATCTTTGGGACTAACACTGTGGCAGTTATATCACTGTATCTGGATCCTACTCCCATCTAGAAGAAATATTCTTGCAATCGCTCTCTTTGTGAGGTCAAGGTGACTTTGGCAGGATTACCCAACCAAGATGGGACAGAATTGCCTATGATAAAGCTTGTCACAATAATGTGGGTGCGGCGTTTCCCTTCATTTTTTTATAATGCTCTCAATAGGTATTCTTTGAACATCTTAAGTCTTCTGCCCACTACCATATTTATTGTTGCAAAATTATTCATTTTGCCCAACCTAGTGCAAAACATTATTGGTACTGATTACTTTTCTTTAATGTCGGTCACATGTCTATAATTAGTACATGATTTGCAAACCTTTATACGGTCCCTCTCATGTAGATTTTGTGAGGATTTGCTTAATAGAAGTTGTGGCGTGTACGAGTTAGGCACAAAGAAAGAAAGAGAGAGAGAGAAGTTTTGTGATATGATTTTGGATTCATTTATTAAGGCACTTTTCTTTGATTGTAATTTTGTTTAATAATTGGGTGCTGGTTACTAGATTTTGTGTTTTGTATTTGATTACCCCTTTACTACAATCTAAATCATGGATTAATCATTAGTAGATTAATTTAAAAAACTAGTTGTTAGTTACTAGATTGTGTGTAATGTATTTGATTACCCTTTTACTAAATTTTAAGTAAAGGATATTTAAAAGAGTGTTATCTTATTTTGTTTATATATTAGCGACTTCTTTGTAATGAGGGTGAAAGAAGGGACGAAAGAAAATCGGTTGAAACCTTTAGAGCTAATGTTCAGCTCATATGCTGACGGAAATTTCCCCAGTAGATTATGAGTTGTTTTTAAAGTACCCAAGGGAAATAGCAATAAGTATTTGTGAAATTCTTAAAGCCACTCAGAGTGAATATCATGAATTAACCCCTCTGTTGATCCAGGGAAAGTAACAAATAAACCACTTTTCCCCACACGAAAGAGACACTATTGCTCTGTCCCCTTCTCTATGATTCTAAACATCACTATATATGAGTGAATTGCTGCATATTTCTGTTTTTCACTCTCATCCTTCTCTAATAAGTAGCCTACCATTGTTGCCTTTTCCTCCCCCCATTCTTTTGTCCTTGTTTATGTTTCCTTTCTCTTGTTCCCTCTAATGGGAAATCTGCTCTATAGTAGTTAAGGAATATATTTAGGTTTAGTTGCTTATTAGGCCAATGGAAGATCCAAGAGGCTGTGCCAAAAAAGGGAGAAGAAGGGTTGATCAGATTGTGAGCAATCACTCCCAGATTTCCATTTGTAGAGTGTAGTACCTGCCTTTAATTTAGCAAAAAAGGGAAGATACTTTCTGGTATTGACAAATTACAAAATGTGATTTGAATTTGTTGTCACTCATAGCCCTACTTTGCCATAGATCTCAGTCTCACCTAAGCAGCCCGTATGCCAAAACATGCCAAAAAATTAAGAGAAAAAGTCCTGGAAGGA
Organism: Triturus cristatus; assembly: GCF_964204655.1. Classification (NCBI taxonomy): domain Eukaryota; kingdom Metazoa; phylum Chordata; class Amphibia; order Caudata; family Salamandridae; genus Triturus; species Triturus cristatus. The sequence goes on from NC_140586.1 coordinate 722,948,723, forward strand.
AGGAAAACATGCATACGTTTATGGGTTATATTCCTATTCCGTATGTTATGCCTCATTTCCAAGGAGAAAACTCAGAATAGGAGGAATTTAGTACAGCCAAGAAAAAAAGCACCTCAGGGTATTTACTCCTCTTGGTAAATACCGCTTTTTGTTTTGCACATCTTGTATTCAGTGCCTCTGGCTTTTTCTTAAAAAGTTTGCATCACAATATATTATAATGAGCTTCAATGATAAACGTTTATTCTCTGTCTTAATACTTAATTTAAGCCATACTGCATTGTTAGCAGTTGTTTATTCATATTCACTACAGAGCTTTTGTTGGTATTTAGTGATGGTATTTTTACTAATTTGTTAGCACCATGTGTTCAATGCTATCTAATTGAGTGGCATTGTTTGCCACAACCTCCAACAACGGTTAGAAGTTTAAGGCTTGAACTCAGCCAAGCTAATGGAAGAGAGAACTAGTGGTACCATAGAAAACCTTCAAGACATCTCTATCTGTAGTAGGCAGAGTTTTAACAAATGTTGGATAGAACACACTCTGTCCTTTTTCTCTTCAGCTACTGTGGCTCCTTCAAGGAATTCCATTGTGTGACTCGGACACATTTTCCTGTAGTAATGTAAATGCATAAATCAAGTCCAGGCTAGGTTAAGCCTACATGATATATCTTAAAGCCCATGAAAAGCATTAACACTGTGTGGGACTTGGCCCACTCTTTAGGGTCTCACTCCAAAGGTTTACTTTTACCCTCCAATTTCTGCTGAATATATTTTTGTTGACCGTAGGACTTTGCACTTTACCACTGCTAACCAGAGCTAGAGTGCTTGTGCTCACTCCACTAAACATGGTTTGGTTGGCATACACCTGATTGTTATATTCAATCTATTTGCACATCCCTTGTACAGTGATATACCATATATCAAGGGCCTGTAAATTAAATTAAATTCTACTGGTGGTCCTTTAACACTTATTGTGCCACCTGCTTAAGAAGCGCTATAAAACATGTGCCAGGCCTCTCACTGCAGCCTGACTGCATTAAAACCCCCTTGCCAAGTTTTTAACTCTCCTTTCATTACATATAAGTTACCCCTAAGCTAAGCCCTAGGTAGCCCATAGGACAGGGTGCCTTGTAATTGAAAGGTTGGCCATGTACTTATTAGTTTTACATGTCCTGGTAGTAAAACATGTCTAAATTCATTTTCCGCTATGGTGAGGCCTACCCCTCCCATAGGATAATAATGTGGATTCCTATATACATTTATAACATTTAATAAGCTGTAATATCCAATTGGGAGCAAGTCATGGCATGATTGAGAGCAGGTAGCTATGTCATGATTGGTGTCTTTGGAATTGTGCAAAAAGACCCTATTTCATGATAAAGTTGTGTTTTTTATGACAATTTTCAAAATGCCACTTATAAAAAGTTATATAGAAAAACCAGAGATGTATCTGGTGATACCTAGTGCACTACTACAATACACTATCCAGTGTACGTTTCTCAAAAGGATGAATCAATCACTTTAAACACAAATTTCTCACTATTATCATTGAACCAAAAACATTTGTACATGAATCAAATAAATCCAACAAAACGTTCGTTGATAATGAAACAGTTCTTTCTTTACTGTTACAAACAGTTGAGATTCATAGCTCGGTTACAGCAAAATCCCGCTGTGATGATCACATTTTCAAATACATGATTGTTCTCAAAATTTCCCAATGCATTTCGGGCTGAAAACGCAAAGCCCTTCGTCAGGGGAATCTATAAAACAAAATGACAGCCATGTACACAGTCATATGACCTATCTGAATAACCAACTTGTGTAAAACATAGTGATTTTGACAATAAGGGCTCATAAGTTCGGTAGGACTAATGCGTTGTTAGAATAAAGCAGTAATGATATCAGGATGTCAGAAGTGAAAAGACAAAAAAAGTAAAAAATAGATTCGAGGATCAAGTCACCACGAGTGTTGAATAACTGTGCATCAATTCTAAACTCAATGTGTTCAAAGGAAAGGTGAATAATTCAAAAGAATGCCCTTCACAGATCCATGCTTGAAGAGAAAGAAAAAAACAATAAGGAAAAACAATGAGAAAATATTCTAACTGATCTCGTACCAGAGGATCACAATCACCACGCTGTTAGATGCGTGTCGATTCGTCAATAACAAACTGCGGGAAGCCTGAAACATGAGGCAGAACAGAAATAAAGAAGCGTAAGTGAAAACCATTACAAGCTGTATAACTGAAACACCCAAGTGCGCTAAAGGTTATCTTACCGACACAAGTATGTGCCGCGTACGGCAATGAGTCCACGGAAACACAATGACTACAAAATAGAAGAAAACACGAAAATAAATACGTGACTCGAGAAAATCGTAAGCCTTAGTGGTGCGTAAACGGAAAACGACAGCAGCTTACCCTAAGCTTAGAGAACTCAAAAATCCGTCACCGAAAAGTGTCCACTTCACCGGGATAGCAAGTGAAAACTAGAAACAGAGCATGCGTGTTTTAAACTAAATTCAGTGTGAACGAAAGAGGACTGCATCGGAAAACCTCCGCGGCCATGTTGAATAGGGGAAATGAGAGACACGGGCACTTATAGCAAGCCTACAAATGTAACTAAAAAATCAGCGTTATCACACTCGTAACCCTAAATTGAAAGTAGGCAAAACGCAAATGACACTTTTGTATGGCAATAAATAATATAAATAAAATAAAGAGTGAAGAACTCGTACTGTACAATAAAGTTTAACAAATTCAAAAAATGACCTGACATTATGTAACTGTATCAACACTGTCCATATGAAATTACAAAAAAGCATGATGTTAAAAAACAATAATATACATATATACAGCCATATAGACATATGGCACAGTCAGCAGTTTACAATATAAATCATAGAGTACCAGGCAGAGAGATGACAATAATATACACAACAGATGGATTACAGAAAACATGCTAATTCAAATTTATCATTAAGCCCCAATGGGGCAAGTGTTTGTAGGAACCAAATCCAATGTGATTCCCTCTGTGCAAGAATTTTAGGCAAGTTTCTCCCTGGAATGTCTTCAATTACTTCAAGAACCCCAAATTTAAGCTGAGCTAGTGAATGTTTAGAGTCAGTCCAATGTTGTGCAAGTGGGGAACTGATAGTTTTAGTGCGAATCCGGCTTTTGTGCTCTGTTATCCGTATCCGGAGAGCGCGTTCTGTCTTTCCTACATAACATAAATCGCATGGACATTTAATAATGTAAACAACGTGATGACTATTGCAGTTGGCACTAAAATGTAGATCAATCTTTTTCCCTGTTCTTGGATGGGAAAGGCTGCTGCCTACCATTACATTATTACAATGTGAGCAGTTCATGCATTTTGACATGCCTTTGTAGGCCTTCTTTGGTTCAATTTTGCATTTGGTCAAAAGTTCTTTTAGATTCCGTGATCTCTTGTATGCAAACAGTGGAACTTCAGTGAACAGGCCTTGGAGATCAGGCTCGCATTTCAATAAGTCCCATCTTTGTAGTATACTTTTTTTTAAAGAGTAAGAGTCCGTTGAGTAGGTGGAAACGAAAACCTCTCTTTTTTTCTCAGTCGGTATCAATCTCTTCCTGAATAGATCTTCACGATTAGACAATTTAGCCCTTGTGGCCGCCTGTTCAACAATTTGAGGAGGATATCCTCTATCAAGGAATTTACTTTTAGAGGCTTCAAATAAAAAAAAGTATACTACAAAGATGGGACTTATTGAAATGCGAGCCTGATCTCCAAGGCCTGTTCACTGAAGTTCCACTGTTTGCATACAAGAGATCACGGAATCTAAAAGAACTTTTGACCAAATGCAAAATTGAACCAAAGAAGGCCTACAAAGGCATGTCAAAATGCATGAACTGCTCACATTGTAATAATGTAATGGTAGGCAGCAGCCTTTCCCATCCAAGAACAGGGAAAAAGATTGATCTACATTTTAGTGCCAACTGCAATAGTCATCACGTTGTTTACATTATTAAATGTCCATGCGATTTATGTTATGTAGGAAAGACAGAACGCGCTCTCCGGATACGGATAACAGAGCACAAAAGCCGGATTCGCACTAAAACTATCAGTTCCCCACTTGCACAACATTGGACTGACTCTAAACATTCACTAGCTCAGCTTAAATTTGGGGTTCTTGAAGTAATTGAAGACATTCCAGGGAGAAACTTGCCTAAAATTCTTGCACAGAGGGAATCACATTGGATTTGGTTCCTACAAACACTTGCCCCATTGGGGCTTAATGATAAATTTGAATTAGCATGTTTTCTGTAATCCATCTGTTGTGTATATTATTGTCATCTCTCTGCCTGGTACTCTATGATTTATATTGTAAACTGCTGACTGTGCCATATGTCTATATGGCTGTATATATGTATATTATTGTTTTTTAACATCATGCTTTTTTGTAATTTCATATGGACAGTGTTGATACAGTTACATAATGTCAGGTCATTTTTTGAATTTGTTAAACTTTATTGTACAGTACGAGTTCTTCACTCTTTATTTTATTTATATTATTTATTGCCATACAAAAGTGTCATTTGCGTTTTGCCTACTTTCAATTTAGGGTTACGAGTGTGATAACGCTGATTTTTTAGTTACATTTGTAGGCTTGCTATAAGTGCCCGTGTCTCTCATTTCCCCTATTCAACATGGCCGCGGAGGTTTTCCGATGCAGTCCTCTTTCGTTCACACTGAATTTAGTTTAAAACACGCATGCTCTGTTTCTAGTTTTCACTTGCTATCCCGGTGAAGTGGACACTTTTCGGTGACGGATTTTTGAGTTCTCTAAGCTTAGGGTAAGCTGCTGTCGTTTTCCGTTTACGCACCACTAAGGCTTACGATTTTCTCGAGTCACGTATTTATTTTCGTGTTTTCTTCTATTTTGTAGTCATTGTGTTTCCGTGGACTCATTGCCGTACGCGGCACATACTTGTGTCGGTAAGATAACCTTTAGCGCACTTGGGTGTTTCAGTTATACAGCTTGTAATGGTTTTCACTTACGCTTCTTTATTTCTGTTCTGCCTCATGTTTCAGGCTTCCCGCAGTTTGTTATTGACGAATCGACACGCATCTAACAGCGTGGTGATTGTGATCCTCTGGTACGAGATCAGTTAGAATATTTTCTCATTGTTTTTCCTTATTGTTTTTTTCTTTCTCTTCAAGCATGGATCTGTGAAGGGCATTCTTTTGAATTATTCACCTTTCCTTTGAACACATTGAGTTTAGAATTGATGCACAGTTATTCAACACTCGTGGTGACTTGATCCTCGAATCTATTTTTTACTTTTTTTGTCTTTTCACTTCTGACATCCTGATATCATTACTGCTTTATTCTAACAACGCATTAGTCCTACCGAACTTATGAGCCCTTATTGTCAAAATCACTATGTTTTACACAAGTTGGTTATTCAGATAGGTCATATGACTGTGTACATGGCTGTCATTTTGTTTTATAGATTCCCCTGACGAAGGGCTTTGCGTTTTCAGCCCGAAATGCATTGGGAAATTTTGAGAACAATCATGTATTTGAAAATGTGATCATCACAGCGGGATTTTGCTGTAACCGAGCTATGAATCTCAACTGTTTGTAACAGTAAAGAAAGAACTGTTTCATTATCAACGAACGTTTTGTTGGATTTATTTGATTCATGTACAAATGTTTTTGGTTCAATGATAATAGTGAGAAATTTGTGTTTAAAGTGATTGATTCATCCTTTTGAGAAACGTACACTGGATAGTGTATTGTAGTAGTGCACTAGGTATCACCAGATACATCTCTGGTTTTTCTATATTACTTTTGTATTCAGTGGTCCGCAGAACCACTTTTCCTGGTGCACACAGAACGTTTAAAGTTATCTTGAAAATGTTATAAATATGATATATGGTTTAAACTAGAGAACTTTTTTTGAGTGCATCACAGCTGCTTTTCTCCCAGTTATTCAATTTATCTGCACACAGCTATAGTTGCACCACATAATTAAGCTTTATACAGTCAAGCAACCATGTCGTTCGACGACATTGCACATCTGACCGAGAACAGAGCACAAACTAAGGCATATTCTGCTGCTGAAGCAGCTGACATTTACGGTCTCATTAAGGAGGTTAGGACTTTTGACTTAAATTCTGGTCCAATACAACAACAAGTTCGGCAGTTAGAGTACCTGATGCGCAGAGAGATCAATCAGCGCCTGCACGCCACCACTTTAATCCAATACCATAAGGCAAGTCGTATACCCAGGGGACTGCGTTTAGCCATCAAGCCCATGTTATTTAAAATGAACAAAAAGTTTATGGAGAAGTGGTACACTATTTTAAATAAATGCTCCCTTGACTTGATTTTGCTCATTGTAGAAGAACTTTCACTAGTCCTTACTGGTTTAGAAACTGAAATTAAGGAACTTCAGGCTAATCTTGTGTTACGTATGGAGAATGAGGCATGGTCTACTACATTGATAGAGATTAATACGAAATTAGATGTATACGCCAAAGAAATACATGAGCGAAAAGTGAGGAAGTTTCGCCGTGACACAATTGATTATAAGCTGGATGAAGTTTATTCTTGGGCGGAAGTCTACTCTCAGAGAAGAAATTGGCAAAAACCAACCACCACATCTTCTGAAGAGAGCATAGCTTCTACTAGTGACACTCAATTATCTCGACCACCTGTTACTGTAAGTGGTCCACCTCCACCCTCTACGGGTGAGCGTCAATCTCCGGTTCCTAGCACATCTAAGGTGTCTTTTTTGGCCACCAGTCCGGCTTCAAATCAACCACCGACGCAGCCACCCACAGAACATCCCAAACACGTAGAGGCCACCGATTCCACAAAAACAGGGACAAGTCGCCGCACAAAGAAACATTAGTGGTAAACATTTCCTCCAAGTCATTGACCGACAAGCAAATTGCAGTACTTAACAAAGGTTGCTCATTTGTACCCACTTTTCAATCTAGAAATTTGGACTCCTTGATTGCTCTTTATAAATTCACTAGGAAGTTACGTCTCAGACTATTTTTTTCTACAATTGTTACGGAATCACAGTCAGACACAGAGGTTGAATATCTTGAGTTCAAGCCACGTAGCACTTTTGTGTCCCCTGTGACACATAAGGCTATAGATTTGTTTGAGACTCTCGTTAAACAGGACATATCCAAGTTCACTTCTCGTCCCCAGGGTAACTCTAATTTAACAAAGAGTGAGATCTTTGCGTTAAAATCATTGCAATCTCAAAATACGTTACACTTCACTAAAGCGGACAAAGGTGGGGCTTTAGTGGTGATGGATCGCAGCAAATATGAGCTGAAAATAGATCAGATGCTACAAGATCGGTCAACATACCTGCCATTAGAGTCAGATCCCACTAATGAATTTTTGAAGACACTGGATTCTATTTTGTCACATGCACTTGAAATGCAATGGATTACTGTTAAAACTAGGGATTATCTATTCACTCAGTTTCCAAGAAGGCCGAGCCTTTATATGCTCCCTAAAATTCATAAAAATTTGGACGATCCTCCCCTGAGACCCATTGTCTCGGGATGCGACTCGATTCATGACCCTCTTGGCCGTTATTTGGATACTTTTTTCCAACCGATTGTTCAAAGTTGTCCATCTTACGTTCAAGACACCACTCACTTATTGACAATACTCCAAAACATTCACATCCCCGAGGGTGAGCAATTATGGTTATGTACAGTAGATGTTGTTTCTCTGTACACATCTATTCCTCACATGGAAGGCATTGATGCCATTGAATGGGCTTTACTACGTCAAAATGATGTTAAAGCAAGTAAGGTTTTCTTATTGGAAATTTTGAATTTTTGCTTGTTTCATAGCTATTTCCAGTGGAAGGGTCAATTTTTTCTTCAATCCAATGGCACATCAATGGGTTTTTCTGGGGCTCCCAGTTATGCGAACATTTTTATGTTCAAATTTGAAACAGAGCACATTCTTACAGACGTTTCGTGGACCTCAAATCTCCTGTTATACCGTCGATATATCGACGATATATTGATTGTCTGGAAAGGGTCTAAAAACAGCCTTGAGACTAAGATTTTGGCACTTAACCAGATTAATTCTCGAATTCAATTCACACACCTGATTGATTCTTCAAGTATAGCATTTCTTGACGTGCAAGTGACCCTAGTAGATTCTTCTATTCAGACCACTGTCTTCACAAAATCGACAGATCGAAATAATGCTTTGCTGTTCCAAAGCTTTCATCCATGGCCATTAAAACGCCACCTTCCGTACTCACAGTTTCTTAGGATCAAACGTATCACGTCTGATCTGGAGGTTGGCGAGCAGGCCATTGAAGCCTCTAAAAGTAAATTCCTTGATAGAGGATATCCTCCTCAAATTGTTGAACAGGCGGCCACAAGGGCTAAATTGTCTAATCGTGAAGATCTATTCAGGAAGAGATTGATACCGACTGAGAAAAAAAGAGAGGTTTTCGTTTCCACCTACTCAACGGACTCTTACTCTTTAAAAAAAAGTATACTACAAAGATGGGACTTATTGAAATGCGAGCCTGATCTCCAAGGCCTGTTCACTGAAGTTCCACTGTTTGCATACAAGAGATCACGGAATCTAAAAGAACTTTTGACCAAATGCAAAATTGAACCAAAGAAGGCCTACAAAGGCATGTCAAAATGCATGAACTGCTCACATTGTAATAATGTAATGGTAGGCAGCAGCCTTTCCCATCCAAGAACAGGGAAAAAGATTGATCTACATTTTAGTGCCAACTGCAATAGTCATCACGTTGTTTACATTATTAAATGTCCATGCGATTTATGTTATGTAGGAAAGACAGAACGCGCTCTCCGGATACGGATAACAGAGCACAAAAGCCGGATTCGCACTAAAACTATCAGTTCCCCACTTGCACAACATTGGACTGACTCTAAACATTCACTAGCTCAGCTTAAATTTGGGGTTCTTGAAGTAATTGAAGACATTCCAGGGAGAAACTTGCCTAAAATTCTTGCACAGAGGGAATCACATTGGATTTGGTTCCTACAAACACTTGCCCCATTGGGGCTTAATGATAAATTTGAATTAGCATGTTTTCTGTAATCCATCTGTTGTGTATATTATTGTCATCTCTCTGCCTGGTACTCTATGATTTATATTGTAAACTGCTGACTGTGCCATATGTCTATATGGCTGTATATATGTATATTATTGTTTTTTAACATCATGCTTTTTTGTAATTTCATATGGACAGTGTTGATACAGTTACATAATGTCAGGTCATTTTTTGAATTTGTTAAACTTTATTGTACAGTACGAGTTCTTCACTCTTTATTTTATTTATATTATTTATTGCCATACAAAAGTGTCATTTGCGTTTTGCCTACTTTCAATTTAGGGTTACGAGTGTGATAACGCTGATTTTTTAGTTACATTTGTAGGCTTGCTATAAGTGCCCGTGTCTCTCATTTCCCCTATTCAACATGGCCGCGGAGGTTTTCCGATGCAGTCCTCTTTCGTTCACACTGAATTTAGTTTAAAACACGCATGCTCTGTTTCTAGTTTTCACTTGCTATCCCGGTGAAGTGGACACTTTTCGGTGACGGATTTTTGAGTTCTCTAAGCTTAGGGTAAGCTGCTGTCGTTTTCCGTTTACGCACCACTAAGGCTTACGATTTTCTCGAGTCACGTATTTATTTTCGTGTTTTCTTCTATTTTGTAGTCATTGTGTTTCCGTGGACTCATTGCCGTACGCGGCACATACTTGTGTCGGTAAGATAACCTTTAGCGCACTTGGGTGTTTCAGTTATACAGCTTGTAATGGTTTTCACTTACGCTTCTTTATTTCTGTTCTGCCTCATGTTTCAGGCTTCCCGCAGTTTGTTATTGACGAATCGACACGCATCTAACAGCGTGGTGATTGTGATCCTCTGGTACGAGATCAGTTAGAATATTTTCTCATTGTTTTTCCTTATTGTTTTTTTCTTTCTCTTCAAGCATGGATCTGTGAAGGGCATTCTTTTGAATTATTCACCTTTCCTTTGAACACATTGAGTTTAGAATTGATGCACAGTTATTCAACACTCGTGGTGACTTGATCCTCGAATCTATTTTTTACTTTTTTTGTCTTTTCACTTCTGACATCCTGATATCATTACTGCTTTATTCTAACAACGCATTAGTCCTACCGAACTTATGAGCCCTTATTGTCAAAATCACTATGTTTTACACAAGTTGGTTATTCAGATAGGTCATATGACTGTGTACATGGCTGTCATTTTGTTTTATAGATTCCCCTGGCGAAGGGCTTTGCGTTTTCAGCCCGAAATGCATTGGGAAATTTTGAGAACAATCATGTATTTGAAAATGTGATCATCACAGCGGGATTTTGCTGTAACCGAGCTATGAATCTCAACTGTTTGTAACAGTAAAGAAAGAACTGTTTCATTATCAACAAACGTTTTGTTGGATTTATTTGATTCATGTACAAATGTTTTTGGTTCAATGATAATAGTGAGAAATTTGTGTTTAAAGTGATTGATTCATCCTTTTGAGAAACGTACACTGGATAGTGTATTGTAGTAGTGCACTAGGTATCACCAGATACATCTCTGGTTTTTCTATATTACTTTTGTATTCAGTGGTCCGCAGAACCACTTTTCCTGGTGCACACAGAACGTTTAAAGTTATCTTGAAAATGTTATAAATATGATATATGGTTTAAACTAGAGAACTTTTTTTGAGTGCATCACAGCTGCTTTTCTCCCACTTATAAAAAGTTGGCATTTTTTCCCCTTAGCCCTTCTGTGCCTCCAGCCTGTGTTGGGTTACATGACTGGGTGTAACTGACAGTTAGGCTTTGTGTATTCTTCCCAGACAATCACACAATAGAGGGATTAGGTGTGCCGCAATGGGCAATCTGATGGCAGATAGGGCGCGGAGGAGAGCACAGCCCCACTTGCAAATGAATTGGGAGTGCTCTGCCTTCATACAAAGGGTCTATTGCCTCCTCATTGTCACTGCAGTCAGTGAGCCAGGGAGGGGAGTCAGGAAATTCCATCCACTTTAAAGTCACTGTCTTGAAGCTTCATTAGCCTTCAAGAAAGAGTGCACCAAGATATAAACATAGGGCCTCAGACATCAACTCTACAGTACACTTCTGGACCTGTGGATATTCTGCCAAGAAGAACTGCTGTGCTTCTTAAATGACTCGCGGTACAAAAGGGGGTAGTGATGGACGGAGCATCAGAACCAATCAAACACTCACACCCAGTCAACAGATCTGGGTTTGATCCATCACCATTTTTGAGCCCACTCTGCCACCCCAGTTCAGACATGGCCATATGCAAATCAGTCTGACCCTGTGCCTCATGGGAACAGTCCAGCCCGAACTGCCAAGCCATACCTTCCCTGGACCGGAAACAAGCTTCCTAGGACCGGTTTCTGGCATTTCAGCCGTCTTCAGCCAGGCTTGCTTGAATCCAGTGGCAAAGTGAGCAAGGGACTCACGTCTGAGCATACCCTGCCAACTTATGGCGAACAAAGCGGTACAAAAGGGGGTAGTGATGGACGGAGCATCAGAACCAATCAAACACTCACACCCAGTCAACAGATCTGGGTTTGATCCATCACCATTTTTGAGCCCACTCTGCCACCCCAGTTCAGACATGGCCATATGCAAATCAGTCTGACCCTGTGCCTCATGGGAACAGTCCAGCCCGAACTGCCAAGCTATACCTTCCCTGGACCGGAAACAAGCTTCCTAGGACCGGTTTCTGGCATTTCAGCCGTCTTCAGCCAGGCTTGCTTGAATCCAGTGGCAAAGTGAGCAAGGGACTCACGTCTGAGCATACCCTGCCAACTTATGGCGAACAAAGCGGTACAAAAGGGGGTAGTGATGGACGGAGCATCAGAACCAATCAAACACTCACACCCAGTCAACAGATCTGGGTTTGATCCATCACCATTTTTGAGCCCACTCTGCCACCCCAGTTCAGACATGGCCATATGCAAATCAGTCTGACCCTGTGCCTCATGGGAACAGTCCAGCCCGAACTGCCAAGCCATACCTTCCCTGGACCGGAAACAAGCTTCCTAGGACCGGTTTCTGGCATTTCAGCCGTCTTCAGCCAGGCTTGCTTGAATCCAGTGGTAAAGTGAGCAAGGGACTCACGTCTGAGCATACCCTGCCAACTTATGGCGAACAAAGCGGTACAAAAGGGGGTAGTGATGGACGGAGCATCAGAACCAATCAAACACTCACACCCAGTCAACAGATCTGGGTTTGATCCATCACCATTTTTGAGCCCACTCTGCCACCCCAGTTCAGACATGGCCATATGCAAATCAGTCTGACCCTGTGCCTCATGGGAACAGTCCAGCCCAAACTGCCAAGCCATACCTTCCCTGGACCGGAAACAAGCTTCCTAGGACCGGTTTCTGGCATTTCAGCCGTCTTCAGCCAGGCTTGCTTGAATCCAGTGGCAAAGTGAGCAAGGGACTCACGTCTGAGCATACCCTGCCAACTTATGGCGAACAAAGCGGTACAAAAGGGGGTAGTGATGGACGGAGCATCAGAACCAATCAAACACTCACACCCAGTCAACAGATCTGGGTTTGATCCATCACCATTTTTGAGCCCACTCTGCCACCCCAGTTCAGACATGGCCATATGCAAATCAGTCTGACCCTGTGCCTCATGGGAACAGTCCAGCCCGAACTGCCAAGCCATACCTTCCCTGGACCGGAAACAAGCTTCCTAGGACCGGTTTCTGGCATTTCAGCCGTCTTCAGCCAGGCTTGCTTGAATCCAGTGGCAAAGTGAGCAAGGGACTCACGTCTGAGCATACCCTGCCAACTTATGGCGAACAAAGCGGTACAAAAGGGGGTAGTGATGGACGGAGCATCAGAACCAATCAAACACTCACACCCAGTCAACAGATCTGGGTTTGATCCATCACCATTTTTGAGCCCACTCTGCCACCCCAGTTCAGACATGGCCATATGCAAATCAGTCTGACCCTGTGCCTCATGGGAACAGTCCAGCCCGAACTGCCAAGCCATACCTTCCCTGGACCGGAAACAAGCTTCCTAGGACCGGTTTCTGGCATTTCAGCCGTCTTCAGCCAGGCTTGCTTGAATCCAGTGGCAAAGTGAGCAAGGGACTCACGTCTGAGCATACCCTGCCAACTTATGGCGAACAAAGCGGTACAAAAGGGGGTAGTGATGGACGGAGCATCAGAACCAATCAAACACTCACACCCAGTCAACAGATCTGGGTTTGATCCATCACCATTTTTGAGCCCACTCTGCCACCCCAGTTCAGACATGGCCATATGCAAATCAGTCTGACCCTGTGCCTCATGGGAACAGTCCAGCCCGAACTGCCAAGCCATACCTTCCCTGGACCGGAAACAAGCTTCCTAGGACCGGTTTCTGGCATTTCAGCCGTCTTCAGTGCAATGTTCAACACTCCGTCCATCATTTCCTTTGGTTTTTGCTTTGTTCGCCATAAGTTGGCAGGGCATGCTCAGACGTGAGTCCCTTGCTCACTTTGCCACTGGATTCAAGCAAGCCTGGCTGAAGACGGCTGAAATGCCAGAAACCGGTCCTAGGAAGCTTGTTTCCGGTCCAGGGAAGACATGGCTTGGCAGTTCGGGCTGGACTGTTCCCATGAGGCACAGGGTCAGACTGATTTGCATATGGCCATGTCTGAACTGGGGTGGCAGAGTGGGCTAAAGAACAGTGATGGATTAAACCCAGATCAGTTGACTGGGGGTGAGTGTTTGCAATGTTCAACACTCCGTCCATCATTTCCTTTGGTTTTTGCTTTGTTCGCCATAAGTTGGCAGGGCATGCTCAGACGTGAGTCCCTTGCTCACTTTGCCACTGGATTCAAGCAAGCCTGGCTGAAGACGGCTGAAATGCCAGAAACCGGTCCTAGGAAGCTTGTTTCCGGTCCAGGGAAGACATGGTTTGGCAGTTCGGGCTGGACTGTTCCCATGAGGCACAGGGTCAGACTGATTTGCATATGGCCATGTCTGAACTGGGGTGGCAGAGTGGGCTAAAGAACAGTGATGGATTAAACCCAGATCAGTTGACTGGGGGTGAGTGTTTGCAATGTTCAACACTCCGTCCATCATTTCCTTTGGTTTTTGCTTTGTTCGCCATAAGTTGGCAGGGCATGCTCAGACGTGAGTCCCTTGCTCACTTTGCCACTGGATTCAAGCAAGCCTGGCTGAAGACGGCTGAAATGCCAGAAACCGGTCCTAGGAAGCTTGTTTCCGGTCCAGGGAAGACATGGCTTGGCAGTTCGGGCTGGACTGTTCCCATGAGGCACAGGGTCAGACTGATTTGCATATGGCCATGTCTGAACTGGGGTGGCAGAGTGGGCTAAAGAACAGTGATGGATTAAACCCAGATCAGTTGACTGGGGGTGAGTGTTTGCAATGTTCAACACTCCGTCCATCATTTCCTTTGGTTTTTGCTTTGTTCGCCATAAGTTGGCAGGGCATGCTCAGACGTGAGTCCCTTGCTCACTTTGCCACTGGATTCAAGCAAGCCTGGCTGAAGACGGCTGAAATGCCAGAAACCGGTCCTAGGAAGCTTGTTTCCGGTCCAGGGAAGACATGGCTTGGCAGTTCGGGCTGGACTGTTCCCATGAGGCACAGGGTCAGACTGATTTGCATATGGCCATGTCTGAACTGGGGTGGCAGAGTGGGCTAAAGAACAGTGATGGATTAAACCCAGATCAGTTGACTGGGGGTGAGTGTTTGCAATGTTCAACACTCCGTCCATCATTTCCTTTGGTTTTTGCTTCTTAAATGACTGCCATTCTTCTGACCTGCTGCTTCCATGCTGAATTGCTGCCTTTCTACCCTGCTGCCCTCTTGTATGGGGAGGAATAACTAGAATTGGAACTTCAATCCATGACCACCATAGCGGATTCAAAGGGAAAGTTTGCTGGCCTACTGATCTGACCCTCAAGGACACAAAAGGATCCCGTCACCTCGGACCCACACCTGAAGCCACTCTGAGTGAGTGCTGGCCCTCCAAGCGGTGTCCCATCAGTCCTGGACCCTTGGAAGTGGTGGGAAGGTGACCAGATAGCCAAAATCCTATAGTGGGGACATTTTTTGGCCATAAACTGCTCTGAGAATCAGGAGACCGAGGCTAGCCTGCTCACCTATCCACCAAAGGTGCATTGCTGGTCATGGCTTCTCATGGTTTCTCCTGCTACATTCTTCTCCACAGCAGCAAATCCTGTTCAGCGGTCCTGTAACAAAGGGGGTCCTCATGGTCCTCATGGAATTTTCTTCGGCTACAGCCCTCTGTCTCGTCCTGCTGGAGATTTTGACTTCCATTTCAGAGACTAAGGGCCTCATGTAGGTAGCCAAATACCGGTCGGTAACGGCCGATTTTCGGCAAATATGCCGTTACCGACCGGTATTCAGACAAGTGAGATGTAGGAGTCCAAAAACCACCTTTCGGTAAATATGAGGCGGTAAATACCGAATCATATATACCGAATTCTAAAATACCGAATCAGAATTACCGAATACATACTTAACGAATCGGTAAATATGAAGTGGTAAATATGAAGTGGTAAAAATTAAAATGACATGTAGGAGCACTCGGTAATTAAGAAATCCAAGAAAATCGGTAAATAAGAGTCGGTAATTAACACGGATTGAAAGCAGGTGGTAACCATCAACAGTGCATATTAGCAATCCCAAAATGCAACAGCGTGGACAACATGGCCGCTATGTATGTCATTGCAAGGCGCCTACGTCTACAGGCAGCAGGACTGAGGGTTTGGCGACGGGAGGAACGCATCTACAGACAGCGCATCACACTATTCCAGCTGACTGATGCAGAGATACATGAGAGGTACAGGCTACACCCCGAAACCATCATGGACTTAATCAGGGACCTTCACCCACTCCTAGACCAGCCAATAAGAAGGGCGCACGCCATACCCCCACATGTGCAGGTGCTCTGCAGCCTACATCTGCTGGCATCCGGCAGTTATCAGGTGGTGATAGCTGCGGTGGGTGGGGTATCCCAGAGTTGCCTGTCCCGTTTCTTCAGGAAGTTCCTGGATGCCATGATGCAGAGAATGCACCACTACATCAGCTTCCCCAACACACAGGCTGCACTGCATAAAACAAAAACAGACTTTTATCACATGGCACAGTTCCCCCATGTCATCGGCTGTATTGATGGTACACACATCCCAATCTGTCCACCAGCTGACACAGAGCACATCTACAGGAACAGGAAGTCCACCTACTCCATCAATGTGCAGGTGATCTGTGATGCAGGGAACATCATCACAGATATCGTTGCAAAGTTTCCTGGAAGCACCCACGACTCTTACATCTTCCAGAATAGTGGGATCTACACACGACTGAGTGCAGGAGAATTCGGAGAGGGATACCTGCTAGGTAAGTAACAGTGACGCCCCTTGCAACCTGCAAATCATAGTGTATAGAGGCATGTGACTGATGTCACCCTGTTACTCATCTAGGCGACAGTGCATATGCATGCCGGTCATTCATCCTCACTCCCTACCTACACCCAGCAACCCAGAGTGAGAGACGATACAACGTGGCACACAAAACAACACGCAATGTGGTGGAGCGCACGTTTGGACTACTGAAGAGCAGGTTCCGCTGCCTCCACAAGAGCGGAGGCGCACGCCAGTACAAACCCATCACCTGCTGCAAGATTATTGCCACTTGTGCAATGCTGCACAACCTTGCCACGAAAAAAGGGACAGATGTGGAACTAACATATTTTGAGGACAACGAGGATGAGTCAGGACAGCCACAGGGCAACGCAGCTAGAGTGCCAACTGCAATAGATGGGAGAGAGAGACGGGCAGAGATCACATGCAACTATTTCTGAGTAAGTAAGGGGACACAGCCAGTTGTGAGAAGTCATGACGTAGTTTAATGTGGCACCACGCCATGAACACATGAACAAGCCAATCTGGCAATATCCCATCTATACAAGAAGTAAGTCCAGGGTTACGTCACCCAATGGGAAGGGGCTAAGCAGGGCCACATCAATGTTTGCGCATACGCGCTGCAGTGGTGGATGGCACGGCCTGTGCATCCTCACTAGAGCCAACCCCAAGCCGCCTGCTGCTCCTGCGTGCTTCTGGGACGGGGGGTGTGATGCTGCTCCTGCTGCTGGTGTCGATGCTCTCCGCAGCATCCCCTGCAGCAGTTGTCGACGCCTGACTAGTCAATAGCACCCCTAGTGCACTTGTCACCTGCACCATCCCCCGAGACAGGTCGCTGCAGCACTGTGTTAGGCCCTCCTGCATCGTCACAGAGCGCCGGCACAGTAGAGAAGTCGCCGTTGCCAGACGGTTGAGTGCCCTGTTGGTAGTGTCCCTTCTCTGGCGTTCCCGGCGCCGTGCTTCGATGTCAGCATCTAATTTGCTGCACAACTGCTGGATTGACTGGGACATGTCCCGAATGCCCGCAGCCATGCCGCTGATGTTATTGTCCATGGTGACTAATGTGGTTTTCATCACCCGCATGTGCCTCTGGACTGACATGACTGCCTTTGTTTGCAGGCGCTGTTGCTTCAACATTTGGCCCTCGAGACCCAAGAAGACACCATGGCCGTCAATGGGTGCTGGTGGACTCTGGACACGCGACCTGCGGCGCCCTCTTGCTCCCGTCTGTGCTGCCTGTGAGGTGTGGGGCACAGTGGCATGGCTCCCTTCCTGGGACATGGTGAGTTCGTCAGGGCCCATGCTGTCGTCTGACGAGGTGTCTAAGGCTCGTAGCCTGGCTGCTGGACGCCTCATCATTCTCACACCTGCAAGCGGAGATGTGGCCGGTGACTCAAACATGAGTGGCGATGCTGGCTCTTGGTGAGGTGATGCTGGCTCTGGCTGCGGCGAGGCTGCCTGTGTTGGTGGTGCGGGTGCCAGTGGGCCTGCTCCCTGGTCTGTACTTGTGCTGGCTAGAGGTGATATTTGTGGCCGGTGTGCCGTCTCTCCTGCAGCATGCCCTGTCTTGCATGATGTCACATCTGTGGACAGAAATACAACAATGGCTCAGTGTCCCCGAAGGGCTGCATTGAAAGCGTCACAATAAATCATTTCACATTCCAAAATGTCCTCTGTCTCCTTGTGCCTCGAGTGCGTAACATGCCTTGTTGCCCTGTTACATTTACGTCATGGTTAGTGTTTCCCTGACTACATCTCCCGGAATGCAATGCCTGTCTGCACTGACACGTGTGGACTGCAGTGTGATTCTCGTTTCACAATGGGGGATGTGGGATAGGGATAGGGGGTGCTACATTGCTGTGCTTTCGTCTTACCTTGTTGTGTGGCGGCTCTGGCAGAGCTGTCGGCGTCCCCAAGACCCACGACGCTCTCTTGCTCGATTGTGGCCCCCACCAGCTCCTCCAGTTCGGTGAGGGCAGGTGCCCTGTTGGTTCCACCTCCAGTCTGGCTGGCCTCCTTCTGGATGTCGCCCATCTTCCTCTTGGTTACAATCCTCAGGTCATACCAGCGCTTCTTTAGGACCTCTATGTCCCTGTGGGTCACTCCCACTGCATTCACCTGGGCCTGGATGGCCAGCCATATGTTGCGCTTTTCCGCCTCAGGCACTTGCAGGGATTGCCTTCCGAACAGCTTCTGGTGCTGCTTCACCACCTCCTCCACCAGCACCTGGAGTTCCTTGGGGCTAAATTTCAGCTTCCTCCTCCTTTCCCCTCCGTCTCTCTGTGTTCTCTGGCTGGACATGATGTTCGTTTTCCCGCTCGCACAGGCACCGGCTCCCTGCCTCTCCTCTGCACTCCAAGACTCTCCAGGGTCGGCTAATTATGTACACCTGCCTGGGTGTGGCCACTTCCTGGTTGGGTGGGCTGTGGTTGCACGGGATTAGCTGTTTCGTCAAGTCATGTGATTTTATTTGCCGAATCCGTACATACCGATTCGGTATTTTCCGATTCGGTAAATACCACCTCGGTATTTTCCGATTCGGTAAATACCACCTCGGTATTTTCCGAATCGGTAAATACCACCTCGGTATTTACCGATTCGGTGGATTCCGAATCGTGATTACCGAATGTTACCGAATCGGTAACTGTTACCGAATTTTTACCTACATATAACTTACCGATTCTAATTTACCGATTCGGTACGGCTCGGTATTTAAGAAACGGTAAAATTTATTTACCTACATGAGGCCCTTAGGGCCTAATTACGATGCGTCAGAATGGAACATATGATGATATCCCACAGTCAATTACCCCGCATACCATCACTCCACATTTTTTACAACGCAGGTGTAATTACTCCGTGATCCAATCTCCCCGCCAATTTTACCCCGCATATGACTTTACCACGCATGCCATTACAACGCAAAGGCATGCGTGGTAAAGGCATAAACTTACTAAAATTACTTAACCTATATATATATATATATATATATATATATATATATATATATATATATATATATATATATATATATATATATATTATCTACTGGCGGTCGCCAGTAGATAGTTATAGTTAGGACCGTGTTTCCATAGGAAATCTGAAAATTCTATTTTGAATAACTTTGGCGCCGGTTGACGAATCCTCACAAAATTTTCAAAACTAATGGGGCGCTCTGCTCAGCTCCTACCCTGAAAGTCTCGGGGTGATTCGTCAAGCGGGGGCCGAGAAAAAAGGGGGGTCCCAAAACGTGTTTTCCCCATGCATTTTTCCATAGGACCTTTAGTCGAAGGTACAGCCCGAACGGCTGAACAGAATTACTTGAAATTTGGCAGAGAGGTAGTCCTCAGGTCAGGGAAGTGCCTTTTGCAGGTCTGGTGTCAATCTGTTCAGTAGTTCCTGAGAAAATAGCATTTAAAAGCATATACATATCTATAGCCGCGCACCGTGCGCGCACCGTGCGAGCACCGTGCGAGCACCCTAACGTGCGCGAGCGTAATTCTGATTGGTGGTTACATGTTAGTCAACGTTCGAATCGGTCGAAATCAGGAAGTGTCGGCCGCCATTTTGTTTGTTTTCAGTGCGAGAGTGAAAAAGGAAGGTGGCTAACGTGAAAAGGGGGCAGGGTAGAGAGTTCCTGACCCCCTAGCCTTTGTCAGGGGGTCCCTGAAGGACCCCGAAGGCAGAAAAAAAAGAATTTTTTTTTTTTGAATACGTAGTTTATTGTAAAATAAATACATAAAAAAATAATAATACATACATAACTTAGCATTTAAAAAACCGTACAAATTCACTGAAATAACGGGGGAATTTCATTGGTTTTATACGAGGAAAATGTCCAGCTAACTATAACATGTGTGAAACCTATGGTTTTTTAAGTGAATGTGCAAGGTTTTTTAAATGCTAATTCCTAACTATAACGTGTGTGAAACGTGTGTGAAACCTATGGTTTTTTAAGAGTGAATATATATATATATATATATATATATATTACCTACTGGCGGTCGCCAGTAGGTAGTTATAGTTAGGACCACGTTTCCATAGGAAAACCTCAACATTCTATTTTGAATAACTTTGGCGCCGGTCGACGAATCCTCGCGAATTTCTCAAAATAGGTGGGGCGCTACGCTCCGCTCCTACCCTGAAAGTCTCGGGGGGATTCGTCAAGCGGGGGCTGAGATAAAAGGGGGGTCCCAAAACGCGTTTTTCCCATGCATTTTTCCATAGGACCTTTAGAACGAGCTACAGCCCGAACGGCTGAACAGAATTACTAGAAATTTGGCAGAGAGGTAGTCCCTAGGTCAAGGAAGTGCCTTTTGTAGGTTTGGTGTTTATCTGTTCAGTAGATTCTGAGAAAATAGCCTTTAAATCAATATATATATCTGAGCCCGCTTACGGTACGCTTACCGTACGCTTACCGTACGCTTACCGTAAGCTTACGGTGGCGTGCGCGAGCGCGATTCTGATTGGCTCTTAGATCTTAGTAAACATTCGAATCGGCCGAAACCAGGAAGCGGCGTCCGCCATTTTGTCTCTCGCACTGAGTGTTGTTTATCAAACATGATGGCCAAAAACATGTTACGGGGCTGTTTTGACAACTCCCTCCCACATAGTCATGTTGAGGGAGTCCCCAAACATCCCCCAAGAGCAAAAACGGTTTTATTTTTTTTTCGGCAATTTCGCGGGGTACGCTTACCGTACGCTTACCGTACGCTTACCGTAAGCTTACCGTACGCTTACGGTAAAAAAATAAAAATAAAAAAAACACTATCCACACTTACCCCACCCCCTGTGCTTTTGGTGGCCGCAGGCCACCAAATGTGCAGGGCTTATTAATAGAGAAAAAAAACGTAATTTTGGCAACATGAAATTAAAAAAAAGAAATAAAAAAAACACTATCCACATTGACCTCACCCCCTGTGCTTTTGGTGGCCGAAGGCCACCAAATGTACAGGGCTTATTAAAGTTGATAAAAACCGTGCACGGAACGAACTGCGTTAAGTGGGCGCGCACGCCACAAATGGCGTAAAGTAACTTAGCATTTAAAAAACCGTACAAATTCACTGAAAAAACCATAGGTTTCACACACGTTATAGTTAGGAAATAGCATTTAAAAAACCTTGCTAATTCACTGAAAAAACCATAGGTTTCACACATGTTATAGTTAGCTGGACATTTTACTGATAAAAAACCAATGAAATTCCCCCGTTATAGTTACTGTAGGCAACTATAACTCACGCGACCGTAATCCTCTGCTGATGACATATGTGTCTTTATGAAAAAAAAATATTTGTAATATATGTATAGCTAAAATTTAATGGAAGAAGATATGGGCAAATAAGTGTCTAAATACAGTATTAGCATCAGCAGAGGATTGCGGTCGCGTGAGTTATAGTTGCCTACAGTAACTATAACGGGGGAATTTCATTGGTTTTTTATCAGTAAAATGTCCAGCTAACTATAACATGTGTGAAACCTATGGTTTTTTCAGTGAATATATATATATATATATATATATTACCTATTTAGTTAGGACCACGTTTCCATAGGAAATCCGCAACATTCTATTTTGAATAACTTTGGCGCCGGTCGTCGAATCCTCGCGAATTTTTCAAAATAGGTGGGGCGCTACGCTCCGCTCCTACCCTGAAAGTCTCGGGGGGATTCGTCAAGCAGGGGCTGAGATAAAAGGGGGGTCCCAAAACGCGTTTTTCCCATGCATTTTTCCATAGGACCTTTAGACAGAGCTACAGCCTGAACGGCTGAACAGAATTTAATGAAATTTGGCAGAGAGGTAGTCCCCAGGTCAAGGAAGTGCCTTTTGTAGGTTTGGTGTAAATCTGTTCAGTAGATTCTGAGAAAATAGCATTTAAATCAATATATATATCTGTGGCAGCTTACGGTGCGCTTACCGTGCGCGTACGGTGGCGTGCGCGAGCTCACATCTGATTGGCTGTTAGATCTTAGTAAACATTCGAATCGGAAGAAAGGAGGAAGTGTCGGCCGCCATTTTGTCACTCGCACTGTCAGGGGGGTGAATAAAAAAGGTGGATAATGTGAAAAGGGGGCAGGCTCGACAGTTCCTGACCCCCTAGCCTTGGTCAGGGGGTCCTAGAAGGACCCTCAAGGGCAAAAATGAATTTTTTTTTTTTTCGAAAAATTGCCGAATGCGCGTAGCTTACGCGCACGGTGTAAACTGCGAAATTCCGCGAAATTCGCGGAATTACGCGTACCGTGCGCGCACGGCAAAAAAAAATTTGCAAAAAGGAAAGCTTAAAAAAAAAATAAAAAAAATTGTGAGGTAAGGTTGGCTCTTATAAGAGCCGTTGGGTTAATACAGGGATAGAGGAAAGAAAGAATGGGAATATTATAAGCGTCTACAAACATGCTGGTCTATCTTATTGTTAATAAGGGGAAGACTGATCTCCCCATAAACAATAAGACCACCACATCTTGTACACCTCATTTCAACCCTCCCAAATCGAGGGTTAATGTCCACAGGAAAAGAAGAAGGTGATGCTCCCACCTCAGAGGAAGGGCTCAGCTGAGCTGCCGATGATGTACTCGGCTGAGCATCTGAGGTTGGGCTCTGGTGACTTACTGAAGAGTTTTCTCCAGTATGTCGAGCAAAGGTCCTGGGATGTCTATCCTGCAGGTGTCTTTTCATAGAGTGATTTCCAAAGGAATATTTCTTCCTTGGATTTCCTCTAGATAAAACACGGCCACAAAGTGTGCAAGTGACCAATTGAGCATTCACCTTTTTCTCCCCCTCTGGAAAAGTAAAATACTCCCATTCAAAAGAAGTCTTTTGTTTCCTCCTTCTCTGGATCATGGTGGTGCTGCTGGCCTCACTCTCAGAAGAGCTCTGCTGTTCTGCCATTGTATCCCAATGTCAATCCAGCTCCTTCTCCTAAGGGATCTCAAGCAGTAATGAGGGGAATGGGTGTGGTGTTTGAAGTTTCTGGAACTGAAAGTAGTTTAAACCAATGAAAAGTGTTCTTTCAAGCAGTAATGAGGGGAATGGGTGTGGTGTGGGAAGTTTCTGGAACTGAAAGCAGTTTCAACCAATAAAAAGTGTTCTTTGTGGATCACATGACCTACCGTGCGCGCTCCGTAAGCTCACGGTACGCGCTCGTAAACAAGTACGCATGCGCAAACGTGACGCTTACGGAGCGCTTACGGAGCGCGTACGTAAGATGCACTCGCGCATGCGCATTACACGCCCCTGCGTAACCGCGACGTTGCTTCCGCGTGTACGCGTACGTCACGCACGTATCATGTAGGCGCGCTGTACTTATGACGTGCTGAGCACGTAGCGTCAGCTTACGGTACGCGTATCCTATTACGTACGCGCACCGTACTTATGACGTACGGAGCGCGTACCGTCAGCTTACCGTACGCGCACGGAAAAAAATGCATAAAAAAAAAAAAAACCTTTCCATAATGCAGGATATAGTACATATATTATTTTATACATAGGTTTACAAAAAATGTCAAAAAAAATTTGCATTTAAAAAACCGTACAAATTCACTGAAAAAACCATGGGTTTCACACACGTTATGGTTAGGAATTAGCATTTAAAAAACCTTGCAAATTCACTGAAAAAACCATAGGTTTCACACATGTTATAGTTAGCTGGAAATTTTACTGATAAAAAACCAATGAAATTCCCCCGTTATAGTTACTGCAGGCAACTATAACTCACGTGACCGCAATCCTCTGCTGATGGTAATACTGTATTTAGACAATTATTTGCCCATGTGTTCTTCCATTAAATTTTAGCTATACATATATTACAAATATTTTTTTTTCATAAAGACACATATGTCATCAGCAGAGGATTGCGGTCGCGTGAGTTATAGTTGCCTGCAGTAACTATAACGGGGGAATTTCATTGGTTTTTTATCAGTAAAATTTCCAGCTAACTATAACATGTGTGAAACCTATGGTTTTTTCAGTGAATTTGCAAGGTTTTTTAAATGCTAATTCCTAACTATAACGTGTGTGAAACCCATGGTTTTTTCAGTGAATTATATATATATATATATATATATATATATATATGTATAAGGGTAACCTTGAGTTTGGACATTAATTAGCGGCGCGCCTCGTCGCGAGAACGCCCTGCCGCCAATTATATGCGGACCTGCAGCGCCTGTTAATATCGAGCGCAGTGTGGACTTTGAAGCCTGGTGTTGCTGGAATAAATAGCAGAAGAGGCAACTTTTTCTCCAGAGGTAACTCCACATGGAGTAAGTGAAATTTTAAAGCAATAAGAATTTGTCAACACCCACTGTGGGAAACGAAGGAACTACAGATACCATGAGGATATGGGGCATGATACGCCCACTGGAGGCAGGTCCAACAAGCACTTTAAATGTTCCTCTTTCGCTGCAAAAACTTGTTGATGCTGAGCCAGTGATTAAGGGCAATGCTGCCCGAAATGCGTATGGCAACTTACCTGATGTGAGCGTGTTTCTCTGCAGCCTGCAATAAAGAAGGTGATTAACTTCAAAGTGTGCTGGCGTTCTCACAAAGTGTAACCTTGAGTTTGAACATTTATATATATATATATATATATATATATATATATATATATATATATATATATATATATATATATATATTACCTACTGGCGGTCGCCAGTAGGTAGTTATAGTTAGGACCACGTTTCCATAGGAAAACCTCAACATTCTATTTTGAATAACTTTGGCGCCGGTCGATGAATCCTCGCGAATTTCTCAAAATAGGTGGGGCGCTACGCTCCGCTCCTACCCTGAAAGTCTCGGGGGGATCCGTCAAGCGGGGGCTGAGATAAAAGGGGGGTCCCAAAACGCGTTTTTCCCATGCATTTTTCCATAGGACCTTTAGAACGAGCTACAGCCCGAACGGCTGAACAGAATTACTCAAAATTTGGCAGAGAGGTAGTCCCTAGGTCAAGGAAGTGCCTTTTGTAGGTTTGGTGTAAATCTGTTCAGTAGATTCTGAGAAAATAGCCTTTAAATCAATATATATATCTGAGCCCGCTTACGGTACGCTTACCGTACGCTTACGGTAAGCGTACGGTGGCGTGCGCGAGCGCGATTCTGATTGGCTCTTAGATCTTAGTAAACATTCGAATCGGTCGAAACCAGGAAGCGGCGGCCGCCATTTTGTGTATTTCACTCTGAAAAAAAAGAGTGAAAACAAGGAAAGGGGGCAATGAGGAGAGTTACAGACCCCCTAACATTTGTAAGGGGGTCAAAGAAGGACAGAAAAGTACAAAAAAAACATTTATTGATTTTAAAAAAAATCACGGGGTACGCGTACGGTAAGCTTACGGTAAGCGTACGGTAAAAAAAATAAAAATAAATAAATGAAAAGCAGATTTAAGAGTTTAGATATTAGGGGGCTCTAAAAAGAGCCGTTGTGTTTATGAAGTGATTTTTTAGTGGTACCTACAAGTAAGTACCGATGCAGAGTCTAAGGTTCAAGAGGAAGACTCTGTTCCCTTCATCATTGAAGTGCACACCATCTCATCTATAAATGTCTTGCATGTCATAACGCAAGTTGTTGTGGTAAATGGCACCCATACCATAGTCACGGAGGAAAGCAGAAACAGATTTGTTGACGTGCTTTCTTGCTTTGTCAATCTGTGGACAGAAATGATTGGACCAGTTCCATTTTTGCCTTTGGCATATGTTGGAAAACACAAAGGCAGTTTTAGGGAAAAGTGTAAACAGTTGTGCAAAGGTGTCCTTCATAAGCATTTCCAGACATACCCCAGTAAAAGTGCCTAGGTCATTGCCACCACAGTGCACTATTATGAGGTCAGGGTGTTGGATTTGAATGAAGGATTTCACCAATGGCATCAATTGGTGCCACTTTAACCCTCTCTGACCAATCCATTTAATGTCTACATTTGGCAAAGCAAGGTCTCTCACCATACCTGTTTTCTCTGCAAACTTTTCACTCCAGAAGACATAGCTGTGCCCTACAATCCACACTGTGAACATCTTCAAAGGAGAACTGGATGCACTCAGGAGGTGTCTTTCAGTAGAATGGCAATATGAAAAGAAAGACAGTTTGGAAATGGAGGCATGCATATTTTTTTCAAAACAAAAAGAACTGATTGGCTGTTTCATACCATTCTAGAATAAAAACTAGGCTGTATGTGTAAATTAATAGAAGCATGTTTTGTATTGGTAAAAAAAAATGTGTAAACAAAGAACAGTACTATGGATTTGCTGTTAGGTTTGAAAAGTCAAGCACTCTTGCTCTGTGGAATTGAAACATTGTTTGGCGAACTTCTGACCTAACTCAACACAGCAGTGTTCCATGAGCTGTTGCTATGGTAGCAGGCAGAAGTCAAGTTGGGGGAAGGGTACTAGGCAGAAGTCAAGTTGGGGGAAGGGTACTTTTGGAAAAGGGTTGGTTTTCAACCAATAGAAATGTGTGATTACATTTGAAAAAAAGGGGGAAGCACTGAGATTTGAAACTTACAAGTATATGTGTGGAAAAATAGAGGGAAAGTTTGCCATTATCTGGTTCTGCTGAGAGGAGAGAGGTGAACACAACAGAGATCCTGGCTCTGATAATCTGCTGTTTGAGTGTCACATTTCTTTCACAACTAACTAATTTTAAAGGTGAGTTTACAGTTTGAGAGGGGATGTATGTAGTAACTTAAGAAATGAATAATAGAAATGGAAATTGTTTTTGTTGTAGTTACACATGGAGGTTTCATAATGTGTCAGTCTGTAAAAGTGATTTTCACTTGCCCAAAAAAAAGAGCAGTAAGTGTGCTTTCAAATTGGCAAAGAAATTTCGTTTTGGGACTAATGTGAAAACATGACTCTGTGTGCAGAGAGGAATTATAGGCAGAGATTTATTGCGTCTTGCTCTGGTGATTTCACAGTTGCATTAGATGGAAAGGGGGAGCGAATTTTTGGGGGAAGAAGCAGAGTCTTAGCACACACCCATGTGCTTGCCATGTATAGTCATGCACAGTATTTACAAGCGAGTGGGGTTTTCAGGTTTCAGTCTGTAATGCAAATACATTCAGCATCACTAAGGCTGGTTGCCCTTGCTGTAGTGTAGCAGTCTGGACATGGGCTTTTTAAAAAATCTGAAAAGTGGTTTCATAATGTGACAGTTTGTAAAAGTGATTTTCACTTGCCCAAAAAAAAGAGCAGTTAGTGTGCATTCAAATTGGCATAGAAATTTCGTTTTGTGACTATTGTGAAAAGAAATGTAGTAATATATTTAAATACAATAAAGGAATTGTTACAGAGAATCGGTGAGATCTGTACAAATAAAACTTTAGAATTTTATTGGATTACCATTGGAAATGTAATCAAAAAAGAATTTTAAAATTACTATTTGGTCTAAAGGAAATGAAATCAGATGTATTTTGGAGTTATTTGAGATATAATATTGTGATTATACTTCTGAAACAAACATATCAGACGGTATTTTAAAGAAATAAGTATTGGTATTAGATGATATTTTTTTAGAATATTATGCATTTCTATAATGTTAAGTTTAAGTAAAAAAAGAATCAGGGCTTTTTTAATACAATCTTTGTGATTGTTATTTTTTTTTGCCCGCTGTAAAATGATGAATGCAATTGCTTTCACAATTTATAGTGAAATGCAATATATTCTGAAAACAGCAAAAATAAGGCAAAAATATTTTATGGAAAAAAATGTAAATATGTGTACTGTATTATAAAATGTTTTAAAAATATTAATACTTTTTTCTTTTTTTCCAGATAGATATAGAAAATTTTCGAAAACTACAAACATTTTTAAAACTATTTTTAAAAAAAACAAATGAATAAATATTTTTTCAGTGAGTATGGTAAGTCAATAATAATAATTGTAGTCTCTCAAGGACCTTGTAATGTGTTTATTGATTTTTAGTGTTTTTTAAAAAAAAAAAAAAAAGTACGCGCACCGTACGCGTACGGTAAAAAAAAATAAAAAAAAGTTTTTAAAAACATATGTAAAAAAAAGATGAAAGATAAGGTTGGCTCTTAAAAGAACCGTTGTGTTCATGCAGGGACAGAGGAAAGGAAGCATGGGAAAATTATTCAAAGCGACAAATGTGTTGATCTATTTTGTTGTTCACTAGGGAAACACTGGTCTCCCTATAGCAAATTAGATCTTGACAAAATGTGCATCGAATATCAACCTTCCGAAATCGAGGGTTGATTTCCAGAGGGCCAGCAAAAGGAGATTCTCCCCCCACAGATGAAGGGCTCACCTGACCTGCAGAAGAAGGAGTCAGCCCTGCAGATGATGGTTCAGGCTGAGCTGCTGTGGATGTACTGGCTTGTCTTTCTGAAGAGTTACCTCCAAAAAGATGACCATGTGTCCTTCTGTGTACATCCTGGAGGTGTCTCTTCATGGTGTGATTCCCAAAGGAATACTTCCTGTTAGGATTACCTCTAGAAAGTACACGCTTACACAGCTTACAAGTCACTAAGGGTGCATTTACCTTTTGCTGGCCTTCAGGAAAAGTAAAATAATCCCATACATAAGAGGGCTTTTGTTTCCTCGATCTCTGCCTCAAGACAGTGCTGCTAGTGCTAGCCTCACTCTCAGAAGAGCTCTGCTGTTCTGCCATCGTATCCCAAAGACAAACCAGCTCCTTCTCCCAAGGGATCACAAGCAGAAATGAGGGGAATGGGTGTGGTGTAGGAGAGTTCTAGAACTGAAAGTAGTTTCAACCAATCAAAAGTTGTGTTTCATGATCACATGACCTACCGTACGCTTACGGTACGCTTACGGTACGCTTACGGCAAAAGTGCGCATGCGCGTAAAAAAGACACGCGCTTGCGCGCATGCGCATAACAGTCACTCCCGGCACTTCCACGTAACGTGCACGTGTAGCGTACACGTGTACGCGTCCCACGCGGAGTACGCGCGGCTACGCAAATTGCGTAACTATACGCAAGCAGCGTAGGAAAATTACGGACGTTGCGTAAACCGTACGCTTACCGTGAGCTTACGGTACGCGTACTAAAAAAAATTTAAAAAAAAATAGAAAAAAAGTACTGCAAATACATTTTACATGTTTATTTTAAAAAATATATAAAAAAAAACATATTTAAGAATTTTAAAAATTTAATCATAGTCTTTATAAAAGGTAAGAAAATTAAAATAAAAATATGTTAGAAAAAATAGAAGAAAAAAAAAAATTAGCATTTAAAAAACCTTGCAAATTCACTGAAAAAACCATGGGTTTCACACACGTTATAGTTAGGAATTAGCATTTAAAAAACCTTAGAAATTCAGTGAAAAAACCATAGGTTTCACACACGTTATAGTTAGGAATTAGCATTTAAAAAACCTTAGAAATTCAGTGAAAAAACCATAGGTTTCACACATGTTATAGTTAGCTGGACATTTTACTCGTAAAAAACCAATGAAATTCCCCCGTTATAGTTAGTTCAGCTAACTATAACTCGCGCGCCCGCAATGAACTGCTGATGACGTCACATATTACATCACTCATGACATGGTCAGTGACATCACTCATGACATCACTGATGACATCTCAAATGACATCACTGATGACCTCACTGATGACATCATCCTTGTGATAGAGCGGCAGACCTCCTCTTCCCCTAATAAAACCTTTGATACACACATTCAAAAATAGAGACTAAAATTTACAAAACAATGGACATACCAATAACAGTTACAACAACCTCTTCAGTAATTCTAAGATCCACATACACATCCACTCATTCACCAACAGTCCAATACAGTCACTCATACATGTACTCACTTATCATATGTACTCATACACCTATACATCCTGTAACACAATGCCACTCATCCATAGAGCTACTCACACACATAGTCACTCATGCTAATAAAGAATCAAACATACATTTACTTGCATATACAGTTATACACACACCACCACACTTACTTCTACGGAAACTTACACATACTTAGTCTTTTAAACAATCACTTATGGAAATACATACTTATTCATACAGGAACTCTTTCAATCTCTCACTCTCACATATACTCACATATATAAACCAATAGTCACATATACTAGTTTTAAACATATGTAGTTACTCATAAAGACACTATTGAGACAGTCATTCACTCACTAACACACCCATACACACACTCATCCACCCATGCAGTCCTGCACACATGCTCTGTTCAACACATACAAACAGTGAGTCACTCATTCATGCACCTATGCACTACGTCATACCCCCCACCGAACCATGCAGACACTCAGACTAATACTCAAAAAACCAACTAATAACCTATATAGACACCCATGTAGCTACTCACCAACCCATGCAGCCACTTATACACAAAGTGAAAAAATGATACAGATATTTATATATTTAAACATTACTCACTAAGCCATGTATTCACTATGATACACTTAATCAGTCAGTTACATAATCAATTTTTCAAAAAGAAATCATCCATTTAGACAGTAATATACCCATTTATTCTTCCATCAACCTTGAGATATACAAATATAAAACATATTTAATTTTCAGAAAAACACACATTCACTGGATGATGTCATCAGTGAGGTCATCAGTGATGTCATTTGAGATGTCATCAGTGATGTCATGAGTGATGTCACTGACCATGTCATGAGTGATGTAATATGTGACGTCATCAGCAGTTCATTGCGGGCGCGCGAGTTATAGTTAGCTGAACTAACTATAACGGGGGAATTTCATTGGTTTTTTACGAGTAAAATGTCCAGCTAACTATAACATGTGTGAAACCTATGGTTTTTTCACTGAATATATATATATATACATACATATATATATGTTTTTTTAAATATATCAAAACATTTTTTTATATTTATTATTTAAATATATTTATATATATATATATATGTATATATAGATAGCCACAAGTGACCCAGATTTTTGAAGTCAATGGCCCATTGACAGGTGGTGAGCCACACCGGGCAGGTCTCCCGGCAACGTTAAATCCACACAGCGTCTTCTTCAAAGAAGGACTCACTCTCGGAAGATAAACCAGTGTTTATTCGTAAAGGTTACGCGTTTCGTCAGACAAGCTGACTTGATCACACAAAATACCACAGAGAACAGGAGGCATTACATTGCTGCTGAAATGAAAGACAGACTAGTAATTGACAAGTGGTGTAAATACCCACGGCGGCCATTTTTAAATGTACAAATAAAGTTCCATAGTTGTAAATATAGGTTCATGCTAGTGATTTATACAAATAACGGAACAATGAAACTCAGCATTAATTTTACATAGAAACATGTCCATGGAAACACCCTTATTACAAGATTGAATAATCAGTTTTACAGGGTGTGAAGTGTGTGTCAAGCGCAGTTGCTTAACTCTAGATTAATACTACAGTCTAGGAAACATGAATATTAAGAGGCCGAATAGCCTGCAAAATTCAACTCTGTAATTAAAGGGCCGAGCATCTAGGCGAAGTGCAAATAAATGTGAAAGTCGGCATAGTGCCGATATACTCAGCGCATAAAGCCCGATAGCCTGTAAAGTGTACCTAGATCGAGAGCTTGCGATAATGCTTCTCATAGGGTTGTTAGGTGAATCTCTATAAACAAACCTGGCAAAAATATATCTATGATAACAATAAATTTGCAACAATTGACCAAAGTTAAATGGCAAGCTAAATAATTAGTTTATGTATTCAATCAGCATAGTGGTTTTTAGAATCAACACACTCATGTCCATAAGGTCAGGATCCATGTATATGCAAGACCAAAATTACAGCTAGCTGACCGACTCCAAAATCAGCAGACTTACAACCTCCTGATCAAAGAAAGTGCCCAAAGTGAACAATATATGTGAAAATAGAAAAAGAAAAGAAAAAGATATGTCTTATCTGAGATGGACCCACATGACGAGGAAGAAAAGGGTAGGGTAACCGGAACACATGAGACAGTCCGCAAGTGTGGCGACCCTTCCTTTCCTCCTGTGCAAAGAGAAAAAAAGGAAAGTGAGGTTAAAATTAGAGATGGTTATACTATTACATCATAGTAGTTACCTTTTGATAAAAACATAATTTAGCCAGCAAGATACATATCCAGTCATAGTCAGAACAGATTGAACAGAAGGTAGAAACAATAATCATTCACTGCGTAAATATGTGCTCAATTCTTCGTCCAGGTTATGGCCTGTCGGATACTTTGTTTCGAGTTCAATTATCCACCTGGATTCACGTTTCCGAAGTAGTAAGGTTCTATTGCCACCTTTTGGACCTGTGTGGACTTGTGCCAAAACAAAGTAACTCAACAACGAACTTTTGGAAAAATGAAAAAGGTCAAAATGTCTGGCGATAGGGTAATGGTTGTCTTTTTTATTTATGGGCCGCATATGTTCAAGCACTCTTTTCTTTGCCATAAATGTGGTACTACCCACATACCACAGTTTGCAGGGACATGTCAGCACATATACACAATATGTTGTGCTGCAAGTTAGAAATTGATTGATGATTTTAGGCATATCATAACCTGGGATGGCAACTTTTTTGGTTATATAGCTATTACGACAGGCTTTACAGTGGCCGCAGGGATAAAATCCTTTAAGATTGTGTTCGCTTGTAACTGACCTAGGTGTTATGTCATTGTGGACGAGAATGTCTTTGAAGCTACGGCCTTTTCTGTAAGTTATTCTCGGTCTGCACTGGAAAGTATGGCCAATGATGGGGTCACTTGTAAGTATATCCCATTTGTTTGCCAGTATCTTTTGTATCTGTCCAGAGTTACCACTGTAGGTAAGTATGACTCTGTTGGTTTCCTCAGGGGTAGTAGTATTCTCAATATTACTTTCAAATTCGGTGGTCAAGGATTGAGCACGATCAATTTGATTCACTCTGTTGATGGCTTTACGAAGAACCTACTTAGGATAACCTCTATCCTTAAATCTTTTAATCATGATTTCTTTTTCTAGTTGAAAAGCAGTGTCAGTACTGCAGTTCCTTCTCGCTCTCAGCAGTTCCCCATACGGGATACTCCATTTTAGGGTATCTGGGTGGCTGCTGAGAGCATGAAGGAGGGTATTACCTGATGTCGTTTTGCGAAAAAGGCTAGTTTGAAGTGTTTCTCTCTCTGGTTTAATGAGTAGGTCCTGAAATTCAATAGAGTGTCTGCTCATATTGCTAGTAAGTGTAATGTTAAGTTTGTTGCTATTTAATTTCTCTATGAATTTTTTAGCCATATCCTCAGTGTCAGTCCAGATTACAAAGAGATCGTCTATATAGCGAAGCCAAATTTTGACTTTGCCAAAAGACGATGAAAGTGTTCTGTCATTTCTAATGTCCTCCTCCCATTTGCCTAGAAAGAGATTGGCAAAACTAGGGGCAAAACAAGTTCCCATGGCCGTACCGAGGGTCTGTTTATAGATGGTGCCATCAAACATAAAGATGTTATTGGTAAGGCATAGGTGCATCATCTCCAAGAGCATTTTAGTATGTTCTAAGTACTCTAATGGTCTCTTTTTCAAGTAATGATGACATGCTTCAATGCCCTGCGTATGGTTTATAATCATGTAGAGGGAATTTACATCAACTGTTATCATCAGGTCAGTGGGTCCCCATCTGATATTTTTGAGTTTAGTCAGAAAGTCTTTGCTATCCTTTACGTGTGAGGGGAGTCCTGTGACATACTCCCCAAGGAAATGGTCGACGTACTTGGACACATTTTCTAAGGTACTACCTATAGATGATACGATAGGTCTCCCTGGTGGTCTAGTGGGATTTTTATGAATCTTAGGCAAGAGGTACAAAATTGATAGTTTAGGATAGTCAGGTTTAAAAAAACAATATTCCTCCCATGTTACATAGCCTTTTTCCTCCCACTCTTTCAGTTTGTCCCAAGTATCAAAAATGCTGGCATTATATGTGTCCATATTTGTTTTCATATAGAATTTTTGATCACCCAATTGTCTTTGTGCTTCCGCAATGTACATGTGTTTGTCCCAAAGGACGATGTTTCCCCCTTTATCCGCAGGGCGGATGATGATGCTAGGGTCTGGTGCCAATGTTTTAAGAAATTATTTTTGTTTGATAGATAAATTAAACTGTATGTTATTTTTCTTATTGGTTTGATGCTTGCGTTTAAGCAGGGCTTGCGTAACAACGTCTTGAAAAGTATCTATGTTATAATGTGGGAGGTTAGGGTAAAAAAAAGATTGAGGTTTAAATTTTGTAGAAGCTATAGAGTCTGTGGGAATATCTGGCTCCCATTCTTCAGTGGGAGTTGTCATCTGCGGTTCATATCCCATAGCTAACTCATGCATGTCACGTAATGTTTCTGCATCTGCAATGTTCAAATTTTGGAAGGGACGGCTGACGTTATCCTCTATAGAAAGTTGATTATTACGGTCTCATTTGTAAAGGAAATGCCATTTCTTAAGTTTGGCTTTCCTGACAAATTTGTACGAGTCAATGCGTGCGTCTGCATAGTTAAAGATTTCCGTAGGGCAAAAAGGAAGACCTAGGCATAGTGTACTTTTCTCAGAAAATGTCAATTGTCTTTCACTTAAATTAATGATAGTTTTGTTTACCGTGTCCGGATCCATTACTTCCTGCTTTTTGAGCCATGTGCCTTGTTTCCCATGGGCTCTGTTGTGTTTTTCTTTTGATTCCCTTTGTTTTCTTCTTTTGCGTCTTTGTTTACTCCTCCCCTCCCTCTTCCTCTTCCACGGCCCCTGCCTAGTGGCGCTCTTCCCCTTCCCGGAGGTGACAGTGGTGTTGATCTTGGTGTTTGTCGGCCTTTTCACAGGACCCTGAACTCGTCTAAAAAAGTCGCCGTTCTTACTGGCGCTTGTCTTTCAGATATTGTGCTGACCGTAGAGATTGAGATATCAGTGTCTGACCCGCTGGCTTCTGTAACCGGATGTTTTACTTCCAGTGCCATGGTTTCTGTTGTCTCAGTAGACTGTGGTAGATCATCATATAGATAGTCATATTTATTACTATAGGTCAGGATGCGGCCAGATTCATAGTCCACACAATCTCTGTGGAGTTTCCTTTGTTTGCGATTTTTGATGTCTTCTTCATGTTGTTGTAGTTTGGATTTCAAATCTGTCATGAATTTATTAATCACATCCTGTTCGCTGCATTTAGATAATTCATCTTCAAGTGTACCTATTTCAGATAAGATGAGTTCTTTGTCCTCCCATGCATACTTGATAAGTATGTTAAGCCTATTTCTTGAGCTATTGGCCGAATTCACCTGCCAATCCTGTAACATACGGGGATTTTAAGATTCATATGAGGGCATGATGTAGATGCGAAGTCCTTTAGGTACCATTTGTTTATCCACATAATCTTGCAACGAGATGGCTTCCCACCATTTAGCCGTTTCAGACTTTTTGAGTTTCTCTAGGCGTCTTAATTTTGCATTAAGCGATGTATCCATCTGGTGGATAGGTTTTTTAGTGCTGGGTCCTATACCTGGTGCACGTGCTAGCAGCACTGCTGCCGCTGCACGGCGTTCTGCTTCAGTATTCATGCTGGTATTCAGATAGTCTGTGAGTCACAGTGCACTTACACAAGAAGTGCACAAACGTAATTCATGCAAAGCGGGAGGCACTTTCTCTCCGTGATCATCTGGTTCTCTTCCCCTCCACACAATTGGAGGTTCCTGTTGCCGCGCAATATGAATGCAGTGGTTGGATAGATATGCTCAGGATCGTTTTTGATTTCTACCATCCCGCTTCCACCATGTCGGAATGGTTTCACAAATTCAATATTGCAAGGGTTCCGTAACGTAAAAAATATCAGCAGTGTTGCAATATTACTATCGGAGCGTTCATGCAGTTGACAGCTTGCTTACATAGTACGGGCGCCGTCTGAGGGAAAACGTGTCTCCTAAAGCAATGTGGCGGGCAGGGACAGGACGCGTCTGCTCCCAAATGGTAGCCTACCCCTCCCACGCCTCACGCTCCCCGAAAACTGGGAAAAAGAGACACTTACCTTACGGAAGCATTGGAAAATCACCAGATCCTGAGCAGTAAAACAGTCTGCAAATCCTCACGTAGGGCAGGGGCCGGCTGTTAGACTTCTCAGTAATAATATCCACAAGCGACCCAGATTTCTGAAGTCAATGGCCCGTTGACAGGTGGTGAGTCACACCGGGCAGGTCTCCCGGCAACGTTAAATCCACACAGCGTCTTCTTCAAAGAAGGACTCACTCTCGGAAGTTAAACCAGTGTTTATTCGTAAAAGTTACGCGTTTCGTCAGACAAGCTGACTTGATCACACAAAATACCACAGAAAACAGGAGGCATTACATAGCTGCTGAAATGAAAGACAGACTAGTAATTGACAAGTGGTGTATGTAACCACGGCGGACATTTCTAAATGTACAAATAAAGTTCCATAGTTGTAAATAAAGGTTCATGCTAGTGATTTATACAAATAACGGAACAATGAAACTCTGAATTAATATTACATAGAAACATGTCCATGGAAACAACTTTATTACAAGATTGAATAATCAGTTTTACAGGGTGTGAAGTGTGTGTCAAGCGCAGTTGCTTAACTCTAGATTAATACTACAGTCTAGGTAACGTGCATATTAAGAGGCCGAATAGCCTGCAAAATTCAACTCTGTAATTAAAGAGCCGAGCATCTAGGCGAATTGCAAATAAATGTGAAAGTCAGCATAGTGCCACTATACTCAGCGCATAAAGCCCGATAGCCTGTAAAGTGTACCTAGATTGAGAGCTTGCAATAATGCTTCTCATAGGGTTGTTAAGTGAATCTCTATAAACAAACATGGCAAAAATATATCTATGAGAACAATAAATTTGCAGCAATTGACCAAAGTCATTTGAGATGTCATCAGTGATGTCATGAGTGATGTCACTGACCATGTCATGAGTGATGTAATATGTGTCATCATCAGCAGTGCATTGCGGGCGCGCGAGTTATAGTTAGCTGAACTAACTATAACGGGGGAATTTCAATGGTTTTGTACGAGTGAAAAGTCCAGCTAACTATAACGCCCCTGAAACCTATGGTTTTTTCAGTGAATTTATATATATATATATATAGATTCTTGTTGCCAAAACTTCCCGCTATAACTTTCAGGAGGGCACCCTCTATGAGGGATGCACTTGTTAAAACATGCCCTGAGATCATGCCCAAAACCAATTGGTTGGTCAGACCAGGTTTTTTTAAGTGCTCGTCATGCTGAGCATGTAAATTTGGTCTGAACCTATCGGAATATTGTACAGCCTTTAGTGATTCTCCAATTTGTATAAAAGAACACTACACATGTAGAACTGACTACGCTGTATATCAACTGCAGTGTACATGCCAACTGAAGTATATTGGCAGCACTAAGCTTCCGTTTTTTAACCGGATTCTCCAACATCTGCGTGCTATTGTTAACTCGGATGAAAATTATCCTGTAGCACGACATTTTAAAGCAGTTCACAATAATAGGTTACAAGATCTAACTTATTCCGTAATAGGGGCATTTCCTCCTTATTTTCGGGGAGGCAACAGGGAAAAAAGATTGAGGCAGTTGGAGTCCTCGTTCATTCTCATGCTGGATACGCGTATACCGCATGGATTGAACACCAGTGAGGACTTACACCATTTTCTATAAACAGTATGAAAGGTCTTAGTTTCAAAACTAATTGACATACAGTATGTGTTAAAAAATCTGTACGTGTATTTGGAGACCTTTTATTTATGAGTACCATATGTTTATGGAGGTGAACTTACTGTCAAGCCTTAAGCAATGCAATATGGGGATTTAATTCTTTCCCTGTCTGAAGCTACTAAACCGTTTGTGTGGAGTTGGTGCCATACTGGCTATTAGTGAGATTGTCAAATATCGCCACAGCACACATGATTAAACGTCAATGTTTGATGCCCGTATCTATGTGTCAACTGCTATATATTGAGTATTTGGTATTCACAAATATTGTTCCCAGCTGCACCACCCAAAGCAAATTTTTAAAAATAATCAACCTTGATTTATCCTTTCAAAATAAAAAACATTTTTCATTTATGGAGATTGATACAATCTGGCATATTAACATGCTTTGAGAAGTGCACAGCAAACAATAGCGGGTGCTAATTTAAGGTAATAGTCTCACATGAGAAATAAGTGGATCAGATCATTGATGCATTTTTTATTTAAGTAATTAATGACAATATTGGGCATTTGCCTTTATAATAGGAATATGAACTCAGTCACGTTATATTTGCAGTGATGTTTCACTAGGCACTTGCCTTAGTTACAATACAATCCATGTCCTGGGGTCCTTTGCAGGGCTGTACATACGAAATTGTTCGTTTCAGATATCCATTTTTATTTGAATTCACTGGGGGGACAGTGTTCATATGTTCACTCTGTAAAAATCATTAGTCACTGCTTGTATCAATATTTAGACGCGAGTTCTTTGCTAATAATCATTTGTTTACAATATGCATCTTAGTTCCATGATATTTACTTTTATCTGTGTGGCACCGGACTTTGCTACACTTCGCATGTTACTTTGTAATCATTTTGAATTCGAAGCGATCTGTCAAAATCTTTGTGTCACTTTAAATGCTGGTATTGCTTTAA
Source organism: Triturus cristatus (assembly GCF_964204655.1). Classification (NCBI taxonomy): domain Eukaryota; kingdom Metazoa; phylum Chordata; class Amphibia; order Caudata; family Salamandridae; genus Triturus; species Triturus cristatus. The sequence continues at coordinate 722,987,785 of NC_140586.1, forward strand.
ATCTCCATGAGGGTTCAATTGTTGAGAGGTTTTCATTGGTTGAATGTAATTCAACTATGGTAACCCGTCACAGGGGCGTCAGGTGATCAAGATCGCTTTGTCGATCGAAACGCGTCCAGGGCGGACACTTGTCTGTTTTTATTACAATGGCTGAATAAATCAAACTAAGAAGCTACCCAGGTTGTTTGAAGCGGCTTTCTTTCAACATTTTGAAGAAGTTAAGTGGTTCGTACCTATGTGTTGGGACAGTACAGCAGCTCAGGCATCAAAACTATATATATATATATATATGTATATATATATATATATATATATATATATATATATATATATATATATATATATTATCTACTGGCGGTCGCCAGTAGATAGTTATAGTTAGGATCGTGTTTCCATAGGAAATCTCAAAATTCTATTTTGAATAACTTTGGCGTCGGTTGACGAATCCTCGCGAAATTTTCAAAACTAATGGGGCGCTCCGTTCAGCTCCTACCCTGAAAGTCTCGGGGTGATTCGTCAAGCGGGGGCCGAGAAAAAGGGGGGGTCCCAAAACACGTTTTCCCCATGTATTTTTCCATAGGACCTTTAGACACAGCTACAGCCCGAACGGCTGAACAGAATGACTTGAAATTTGGCAGAGAGGTAGCCATAAGGTCAAGGAAGTGCCTTTCGCAGGTCTGGTGTAAATCTGTTCAGTATTTCCTGAGAAAATAGCATTTAAAAGCATATCAATATCTATACGCGCGCAGGTTGCACTAATTTTTTTTTGAAATCGGGGGTGCGCGCACCGTGTGCGCACGGTGACAACCAAAAAAAAAAAAAAATTTTAATACGTAGTTTATTGTAAAATAAATATAGAAAAAAAATAATAATACATAAATAAATTAGCATTTAAAAAAACGTACAAATTCACTGAAAAAACCATAGGTTTCACACACGTTATAGTTAGGAATTAGCATTTAAAAAACCTTGCAAATTCACTTAAAAAACCATAGGTTTCACACATGTTATAGTGAGGTGGATATTTCACTCGTAAAAAACCAATGAAATTCCCCCGTTATAGTTAGTTCAGATAACTATAACTCGCGCGACCGCCACTCTATCACAAGGAGGATGTCATCAGTGATGTCATGAGTGATGCCACTGACCATGTCATGAGTGATGTAATATGTGACGTCATGAGCAGTGGATTGCGGGCGCGCGAGTTATAGTTATCTGAACTAACTATAACGGGGGAATTTCATTGTTTTTTTACGAGTGAAATATCCACCTAACTATAACATGTGTGAAACCTATGGTTTTTTAAGTGAATTTGCAAGGTTTTTTAAATGCTAATTCCTAACTATAACGTGTGTGAAACCTATGGTTTTTTCAGTGAATATATATATATTCACAGAAAAAAACATAGGTTTCAGGCACGTTATAGTTAGGAATTAGCATTTAAAAAACCTCAGAAATTCACTGAAAAAACCATAGGTTTCAGGGGTGTTATAGTTAGCTGGACTTTTCACTTGTACAAAACCATTGAAATTCCCCCGTTATAGTTAGTTCAGCTAACTATAACTCGCGCGCCCGCAATGCACTGCTGATGACGTCACATATTACATCACTCATGACATGGTCAGTGACAGCACTCATGACATCACTGATGACATCTCAAATGACATCACTGATGACATCATCCAGTGAATGTGTGTTTTTCTGAAAATTAAATATGTTTTATATATGTATATCTCAAGGTCGATGGAAGAATAAATGGGTATATAAGTGTCTAAATGGATGATTTGTTTTTGAAAACTTGATTGTGTAACTGACTGATTAAGTGTGTCATGGTGAATACATGGCTTAGTGAGTAATGTTTAAATATTTAAATATCTGTATCAGTCTCTCACTTTGTGTATAAGTGGCTGCATGGGTTGGTGAGTAGCTACATGGGTGTCTATATAGGTTATTAGTTGGTTTTTTGAGTATCAGTCTGAGTGTCTGCATGGTTCGGTGGGGGGTATTACGTAGTGCATAGGTGCATGAATGAGTGACTCACTGTTTGTATGTGTTGAAGACAGAATGTGTTCAGGACTGTATGGGTGGATGAGTGTGTGTATGGGTGTGTTAGTGAGTGAATGACTGTCTCAATAGTGTCTTTATGAGTAACTACATATGTTTTAAACTAGTATATGTGACTATTGGTGTATATAAGTGAGTATATGTGAGAGTGAGAGATTGAAAGAGTTCCTGTATGAATAAGTATGTGTTTCTATAAGTGATTGTTTAAAAGACTAAGTATGTGTAAGTTTCCGTAGAAGTAAGTGTGGTGGTGTGTGTATAACTGTATATGCAAGTAAATGTATGTTTGATTCTTTATTAGCATGAGTGACTATGTGTGTGAGTAACTCTATGGATGAGTGGCATTGTGTAACAGGATGTATAGGTGTATGAGTACATATGATGAGTGAGTACATGTATGAGTGACTGTATAGGACTGTTGGTGAATGAGTGGATGTGTATGTGGATCTTAGAATTGCTGAAGAGGTTGTTGTAACTGGTATTGGTCTGTCCATTGTTTTGAAAATTTTAGTCTCTATTTTTGAATGTGTGTATCAAAGGTTATATTAGGGTGAGAGGAGGTCTGCCACTCTATCACAAGGATGATGTCATCAGTGATGTCATAAGTGATGTCATTTGAGATGTCATCAGTGATGTGATGATTGATGTCACTGACCATGTCATGAGTGATGTAATATGTGACGTCATCAGCAGTGCATTGCGGGCGCGCGAGTTATAGTTAGCTGAACTAACTATAACGGGGGAATTTCAATGGTTTTGTACAAGTGAAAAGTCCAGCTAACTATAACACCCCTGAAACCTATGGTTTTTTCAGTGAATTTCTGAGGTTTTTTAAATGCTAATTCCTAACTATAACATGCCTGAAACCTATGGTTTTTTCTGTGAATTTCAAAGGTTTTTTAAATGCTAATTTCTAACTATGCCTACAGAGATAGGACATGTGAAGAAAGAAGAAAAAATGCACAGAAAGAAAAAAAAGAAGTGCAGAAAGAAGCAACAGAAGTCCTCAAAGACGAAGAAAAGTGTAGGAAGAAGGATAACGTGCAGAAAGAGCAAAAAGAAGAGCAGAAAGAAGCCTTGTTGCAAAATCATCCTGTACCCTCAACTTTTTCAGACGGATACTGGTGGTAACTGAGTCTGACTAACCAGTTCTAGAGCCAGTGCTATGTTAAAAGACACTTAGAATACAGTGAAAACACCTACATACAATAGTGAACATTATGCGTTGGGGTCCCCCTGTGATTAGCATGACCTCCTCTGTAAGCCCCTAGTATATAATAGGGCAGGGGGATTAAAACTACCTCTTAAAACAGGCCACAGGGCGTTTTTTCACACGTTAACTCAGGCCTCGTCCCCTCCCTTCACCACTGTGTAAACACGCCCTGTGTCCGTTTTTAGTTGGGAGATTCAGTTCATTTGAATCCTGAGGGTCCCTAGGGTCCAACTAGCCCACTAGGTACCTCCAGTAATTGCCACAGAGCTGCGTTGCAGAGAGGTGTAAAAAGTGGCACGGCCTGGACCACCTCTCTGCAATGCAGCTCAGTGGCGCTTACTGGAAGCACTTGGTGGGCTAGTTAGCCCCCAGGGGCCCTCATTATTGAAGAGAAATTATATCCCCAATTTAAAACGTGCCATAGTGCGTGTTTGCACACGTCACCTCAGGCCCCGTCCCCTCCCTTCACCCCTGTGTAAACGTGCCCTGTGGCTGTTCTAAGTTGAGAGATTAAGTCCCCTTGAATCCTAAGGGTCCCTAGGGTCAAACTAGACCACTAGGTACCTCCAGTAAGCGCCACAGAGCTGCGTTGCAGAGAGGTGTCTAAAGGGGCTTGGCCTCAGAACACCTGTCTGCAGCGCAGCTCCCTGGTGCATACTGGAGATGCCTGTTGGGCTAGTTGGCCCTCAGGGACCCTCAGTATTGAAGAGGAATTAATTCCCCAACTTACAACTCGCCAGGGGGTGCGTTTGCAGAGTGCTGCAAGGAGGGGGCGTGGCCTCCGGCACGATGCCAGTCTTTTATTTATTTTAATTTTTTAAGAAGGGGGGCTGTGTGGTTCCCCTTCTTATTCTAATTTATTGGCCCTGATGACCCCATCCCCCAGGGCCTGTCTCCATTTTTTTGACCCCAATCCCCAGGGCCGGCCACTGTTTTTTATTATTTTAAAAAAATATATATTTATAGACACACCTAGGACATGCTGGACAAACCGTACGTACCTATCACCATGACGATTTGCGTGATATTCATTAAAAGGCGACTATGCATACAATGAATCCACGTGGAATGTATTTACACCACTAGTGAAGCTCTGACATGTCTGATGCCCTACCGTGCCAAATCCCGGTAGACACCCTTGTCGTTTATTTATACAAACATGGGTAGCTATTGACGGGCACATTTAATACACATGCACACCAAGCCATTCAAAGGGGATTCGACAAAAATTCGACCAAAACTATGCAAGAAACCCCCCTCACGGTTAATAAAACACACATCCACTGCCGGATGTGTAATACTTTTTATTTTACTCTCTGGAAAGGGGACGAACATCACTTGAGAGTCACAGCGCGCTCCTGGCAGAGCCCAATGCTGTGTTACACTCACCATTGCCTGCTGAGTGCCACACACCTCTGTGTTGTATTCCACCAGCTAGTGCATATGCTATGACACTCTCTAGCCCGTGTGCACTGTAACACCACCCCGTGAATATGTCATGCCACACTTGTCTTCGCACGGGTTATATTGCCCCATCTCACGTGCCTTCCTCGATGCCTATGTTATAACGCACAGTGCTATGCCATACATATTATAATCTGGGATCCATATCTTTGTCACAGTGCATATGCAACGTTACACTCCCTAGCACATATTTTATATTACAACTTTAGAGACTAGTTAGGTTACACAACACTGCCCTGTGCATATTACACTCCAAGACGCATATCGCATAGCACGCGCTAGTGCCTGTGCTATCTCACGCTCTCCAATGAATCTGTCATTGCGCACAATGTATTGCATATTATATTTCATGCCCGGTTCATCTTATATCACACTTTTTGGTGCATAGTTTATACCATACACTATATCTAGTTTTCATTTTCTATCGTGCTCTCAGGACTATGTTCTATATAACACTGTCTTCACCTACCCTTTTCACGGGCATTACATTTTGAGATAGGGTGTGGAGGGTCAGGGGGTGTTTCTGCCAAGTGAGACCAGAGTCACAGTCACAAACGTCCTCTTCTTCCTGAATAAAAGTGAGATTATGCTGCATACTTGTTCATATTTTAAGTAGTTCGCACAGACACACGTTTTAAAAACAATAAAGTTCCTAATACCCGCCTTCTCTGAACAGTTAGCTTGCTGCCACATCCCCCTCCTCCCTATCCTCTGTTGTGTGAATCCATGGACTAGCCTCCTCCCTCCTGCCATGCATGGTCTGATGTGCTGCCACTGCCCTCAATTTAGTATGATGTACCAGTCCACTCCTCCTGCCCTCCATTGCCCAATTCTATGCCCCATCATTGACCTCCTGCTTAAACTCTGTGCTTAGCTTGCTGTCCCTATTCTCCTTCCACCTGCCCTCCGATGTCTTTGTGCATGCCCCTGCTCCATCCTTTTTGCCCACCATGTTCCATGGACCTGCCACTCCAATCTACTCTGAGTGTTCTGTTGAGCTGCCACTCCCCTCCCACCTGCTTAGCATTGTCAGATGACTGTAACCTGTCCCTGCCACCTCCACCCTGCCTGTCCACATGCCATGCCCCTATCCTCTTCCTCCTGTCCTACATGGTCCATTGTACTGCCACACCCTTCTGCCCTCCCTGGTCTGTTGTGCTGCAACTGCTCCTCCTGCCTGCCCCGTGCGGTCTGTTGTGAGGCCCCTTCCCCTGAACTTTCTTGTCTGTGCACAGGTCCTGACCCTCCCTTCTATCCTCCATCGTCCTTTGTGCATACCCCTGCAACCTCCTTCTTGCCCATCATAGCCATTGTGCTGCCACTAACCCTCCCACTTGCCATGCATGGTCTTCTGTGCTGCCATGGCCCCTCCCACCTTCCCTGTGTGGTCAGTTAGCTGCCCCTGACCCCCTCCCACCTTCCCACCATGGTCTGTGTGTATTCCATCACAGTCTCACTGTTGCTCTTCATGGTGTTTCTTGCTTCTAGTGCCCATCCTGCCTGACCTCCATGGATATCTTGCTGCTCCTGCCCTGCCCCTTGCCCCCAGCCCTCTGTTTACATGTGCAGACCCCTACTCCCTCCCTCCTGGCTTGTCTGTTCCATTGTAATGCCCCTGATCAGTCCCTCCTGCCCTTTATGGTCTGTTATGCAGCAGCTTTCTCTCCTGTCTGTCCATTATGGTCAGCTAGCTACCATTGCCTCTTGCCCCTCTGTTCTCTGTTGTCCATGTGCATGGTCCTGTCCCCTCCCTCTTGCTTTTTATGGATTGTTGTGCTGCACTCCCGTCCCGCATGCCCTGTGTGGTGTATTGAGCTGCTGCAAACCCTGATGCCTGCCCTGCAGGGTCAGTTTGGTGCACCTCTCCATGTCCCTCCTGTCCTCTGTTATCCAAGTCCATGTCCCTACCCCATTTCCTTCCATGATCCAATGTACCATACTTGCGAACATTTTGAACTTGGTAAGAGGGAGATTTTGAAAAAAAACTGGGGTATTGATTTTCCCATTTGAGTTACATTGAAAAAGAGGAGATTGTAGACAGGAGACAGATCAAATAAATCCCATTTGAGCTTAAAAACATTGGACGTTTCCTGGCTTAATCGGGTCTGTTGGCATGTATGGTTGTACTACCATTGCCTCTTCCTTCTGCCCACAATGGTCTATTACATTGCCACAGCCTCTCTTGCAAGTCCTGTATTGTTGGTTTGTTGCCCCTACCCCCCTTTCCACTGCCCTCCATAGTCTATTGTGCTGCCACGGCCCTTCCTGCCTGCTCAGTGTGGTTAAATTGTTGCCTTTGCACCCTCCTACCTGCATTCAATTTTCAGAGTCCGTGCCCCTGGCCTCTGCCTCTCAACAGTATCCTAATGAACAACTAGATTGCTAACATTCTATATTTATTACAAAAGAGTGGAACGCCTGACGTCATCTTGATGTAATCAAAACTGTAATACCTAGAGCATTTCCTTTAGAAATTACATATATGAGAGCGTCTTATTGGCATCAAAATTATGGTTAGTGCTCTAAAAGACTAAAATAAGGACATATTTTCTGAGTTTTCAAATAGCGACAAAGCACTTTTAAATTATTTGTTATCTTTAAATTATTTGTTATCTTTATGTTTTTTTATCCAGTTGACCACTTGATTAAATGTTGCACTTAGGGGAGAGGATGTGGTGTTACTTCCAGAACTGCAGACTTTGCAACTGGGGAACCAGGTTGGAGTTTCTGCTTCAGCTCGACATTCTGTGATTCTGATCAAATCACTTAGTCTCCCCATGTCTACAACCAAAATGAATTTGTTCTTGTGTGATGTAACCAATGCTCATGTAAAGCACTCCAATACCTGACAAGTCTGCACTATATAACACTGCAAAAACACAAAATAATAAGTGTTTTGCACACTTCTGTCATTGGGCTATATTTGGGCTACATCTGGGTGATTTTGGGCTACATTTGGGCTCTTTTGTCTCCGGTGGCCATCTTGGGAGATTTATTTGTTATGAAGTTTCCTAATTTCTTCATGTACTGTAGTCTCCTCAGTAGGAAATGCTTTCAGTTTTTTACTTTGATTCCATCATGAAGGTATTCAGATATGTCACACATTTGCCATAAATTCTGAATGTTAGCACTCTAGTTGCTCATTAGATCACTGTAGTAAAACTACTGTTCACCATGGAAATCTGCTCCTGGTATTAAAAGTGCATGTCTCAGTCTGCATGTCAGAATTTTTTAATGAAATAGAAGAGGATTTGAGAAGTCACTCAAAATGTGCCCTCATTTTCTTTCTTCAGCATTAATCATAATTTCTATGGCAAAATGAACCCCCTCATTGTGTTCCTTTTTAAATTAAATGTTTTAAGTGTTACCAGTTTATTCCAATCAAGATGGCTTCAGGTGTGCCATACTTTTGTCATAATGAAGACAGTAAGCGCTCTAGTTGTTTTTAAGACCACTCTGGGACATTCTGTCATTGGGCTATACTTGGGCTACATCTTGGTGATATTTGGGCTACATTTGGGCTCTTTTGTCTCTGGTGGCCATCTTGGGAGACTTATTTGTTATGAAGTTTCCTAATTTCCTCATTTACTGCAGTCTCCTCAGTAGGAAATACTTTCAGTTTTTTACTTTGATTGCATCAAGAAGGCATTCAGATGTGTCACACATGTGCCATAAATTCAGAATGTTAGCACTCTTTTTGCTCATTAGATCACTGTAGTAAAGCTACTGCTAACCAGGGAAAACTGCTGCTGGTATTGAAAGTGCATGTTTCAGTCTGCATGTCAGAATTTTTTAATGAAATAGAAGAGGATTTGAGAAGTCACTCAAAATGTGCCCTAATTTTTATTTCTGCAGCACTAATCATACTTTTTATGGAATAAAGAACCCCCTCATTTTGTTCCTTTTTAAATTAAATATTTTAAGAGTTACAACTTTAATCCAAGCAAGATGGCTTCAGGTGTGCCATACGTTTATCATAAGTAGGACTGTTAGCGCTCTAGTTGTTCTTTGGAACACTCTGGGAAGCTGCAGTAGAACACAAAGGAATCAACTGACAGTCTCTGCCCTTGTTGGATGTACATGTTTTGCTGAGAATGTCAGACTTCATTCTCACATGACTGAGAAAGATAATGTGAATTTACAGAAAATAAGCTCTCAGTTTAGCTTATAGATCACCTTCCAAACCTCTGTGGGAAAAGCATGAGAAAATAGTTTTCTCTCAATCATGATATCCCAGCAGAAGGCTGTTTCACATGGTGAAATCACCTTAGAACATACCACAATTCCTAAAATGAGTATGGTACCACCAACAAATGATTTATAATGTAACTAAAGTCTTAAAACCTTCTACTAACTGCAATGCTTTTTAATGAGGTGCTATCATGTATATTGGTCCCAAGATGGCTGCCAACACTTCTTGGATGAAGTGCTGACAGCCAATCAGATCTCAGGATGAGATGTGTGGTTAGGCTCCGCCCACATATATATATGATTTTACTTTTGATTTTCTCAGGAACTACTGAACAGATTGACTCCATATATGCAAAAGGCACTTCCCTGACCTGAGGACTACCTCTCTGCCAAATTTCAAGTAATTCTGTTCAGCCGTTCGGGCTGTACCTTGGACTAAAGTTCCCTATGGAAAATTGCATGGGGAAAACGCGTTTTGGGACCCCCCTTTTTCTCCCCACCTATTTTGAAAATTTCGCGAGGATTCATCAACCGGCACCGAAGTTATTCCAAATAGAATGTTGCGGATTTCCTATGGAAACACGGTCCTAACTATAACTATCTACTGTCGACCGCCAGTAGATAATATATATATATATATATATATATATATATATATATATATATATATATATATATATATATATATATATATATATTATTTTTAAATTATCCCTTTACATGCTAAAAACTAAACCCACCCTGATCCCTTAAAATGCCCCTGCACCCCATAATCCTATACCACCCTTACCCCTAAAAAAACTCATTTACCCTAATACCCCTTAAAATTCACATGTACCCCAAAACCCAAACAAATCCTTAACCCTAAAACGACCCCTGCACCCCAAAGCCTAAACCCACCCTGACCCCTAAAAATACCCCTGTCCCCCAAAAACTAAATACCCCTAAACCCTAAAAATACCCTAGTTCCCCAAAACCCAAACCCCCAGAACCCTAAAAATACCCCAGTACCCCAAAACCCAAACCCACCCTAAACCCTAAAAATTCCCCTGTACCCCAAAACCGTAATACCCCCTAAACCCTAAAAAATCCCTCAGCACCCCAAAACCCAAATCCAAACTGAACCCTAAAATTACACCCTGCACCCCAAAACCTAAACTTACCCATAACCCTAAAAATACCCCTTCACCCCAAACCCACCCTAAACCCTAAAAATTCCCCTGTGCCCCAAAACCTTAATACCCCCTAAACCCTTAAAATCCCTCAGCACCCCAAAACCCTAATCGATCCTGAACCCTAAAATGAACCCTGCACCCCAAAACCTAAGCTCACCCTGAACCCTAAAAATATCTCCTGCCCCCCCCTAAACTCACCCTAATCCCTAAAAATTCACCTGAACCCCAAAACCTAAATACCCCCTAAACCCTAAAAATACCCCATGCACCCCAAAACCTCAACTCACCCTGAACCCTAAATAAAACACCTGCACCCCAAAACCTTAATACCCCCTTAACCCTAAAAATACCCAAGCTCCCCAAAACCAGAACCAACCCTATACTCTAAAAATACCCTCTGCACCCCATAACCCAAACCCACCCTTAACTCTTAAAATACCCCTGAACCCCAAAACATATACCCCTACACCCCTTCAACTAAAACCATATACTTACCTTAAACTTAAATATAAAAAAAATATGATTTTACCATACATGCATTTACAACGAATTTCGTTGTAAAAGCATACGTGGTAAAAGCATATAAAATATAATGCCATGCGTTATTATGGTATTGCGGAGTAATGGTACTTTCGTTATAAAGGTATGCGGAGTGATGGTATGCAGGATAATATTTTCGTTGTAAAGGTTGATTACCGTCAGAATGTAGGTGGAAGTCCCACCAACATAAAGGCCCTGCAGGACTGCCTGCCGCATTATAATGCGTCGGGCGGAGAGACCGTCTGCAGCACATCTGACAGGCTCAAGGAGCCTATCGTACTGTCCGAAGGACAGTAAACGCTAAAATAGGGGCAGTGCCTGCTCAGGCCCCGCCGTAGGGATTACAATATCTCTTTCTGCATGCCCTTTCATGGGGGTAGGCCCGCCATGAAAAGGCAGGTGGAAAGTGCCTTGTGGGGCACCTGGTGGGACCCCTTTTTCCCCTGGCCGACCGCTATGGGGTCTGGATGGCAATTATGGTGCCACCCCTAAACATCCCTCACCATGTGCAGGGCCTCTGTCACAGGTTGCAGGGATGTTTACAAACATGCCTCTCAGCAGTAAGGCTTGTGCTGCGGCCCTTTTTGCGCCGCAGCACAAGCCACAGTGATAAGGGGCATGTTTCCAACTACCTCCATGGCGGTCGGATAGTAATTTGCCATGCGGGACCGCCGACTCCCTGTGGACCGGTCTCGTTTCTGCAACGATGGTGTTCAGACCGCCATCATAATCAGCCCCTAAGTCCGAACTAAGAAATATTCACTGCAGCTTCGACCGAAGGATGTCCGAAATGACACTCCCTCCTTGGAAATCTCCAACAGCCTTGCTCCACTGAACTTTACCTTCTCTAAACATTTTTTCAGAAATGTTACTAAGTCCGAAGGTAAGCACTGACGGGGGCCCAATACACTTCTTATATTCTAACCCGTGTCCATCGTGGCCAGCCATATTTTTTTTGTTTGACCTGGTCTCACACGATAGATGCTCACAGTTAGCGCTTTGAACTATTAGGCGCTACTTTTTACTGCAAACTTTAAAAGTTCATAACTCTGGTTCTACTGATTAGAATAGAATAGAATAGAATAGAATACATTTTATTGTTTAGTTAATTAAAACTGGAACAATATAACATTTGTTAACAATGCATTATACCAATAAAATCAATTAAAAAAGTATTGTAAAACCAGTTACTTTTTTCATAAAATGTTTGGGCCGTTTCCTTGTACAGATAGCCAATGTAACAATAAAATTAGGCCAATACCTGAGATTAATTATGTAAGTGCCATCGTGTTGTTAACTTGTTCTTAAAACATACACGTTTACAATTTAGTTATAGATGGTGTAAATTGTGTGCAAAAAGTTTTAAGAAAGCCATGTATAGCGTTTGTGTACAACAACAGAGGGGTGAGCAGGCAAGTTCTTAGTTCATTCAAAAGGGGCTCTCTTATGACTGGGTTTGTAGCGAATCGTCCACGCCCCACAACACTGTCTAAGCTGGTTCCTTGTAGGTGCTTGCTGTGGCATAGTCCCGTTGTGAATAGATGTTGAGACCATGGAGTCCGACTAAGACGGATCCAAGTCCCCTTCAGAATGTCCAAGAACATTGATGATTCTTTGATCAATTACCAAGTTTTTGTAGCCGTTTTTGTTCAGCAAGCGTTAAAAATTTTACTATGCGGCAATCTAGCTAGTTCGGATACCCTTTGAGTTGAATAGGTTTTTTAAGAGTTTCTGCCGATCTTGAGCCATATTTTTGCATAGGCAGATTGAGTGTAGTATATCGCCTTGCTTAGCTTTGCACAAGCTGCAATAGTCTTGTGCTGTCCGCCGTTGCCATGGCGGAAGATGCTGGGCACAAGGCAGAATTCCTAATCTGAACCTCATAAAACTCATTTTTACTGCTTTAGAATACCCCTGATTGAAATATACTTGTGGGGTCAGTGTCTTATATGTGTTCAGAGTCATCCAGGCATGGGCTCTATTGGAGAAAGTTGCCTTATCTTCGATCAGTGACGCTTGTTTAATGACCTTCCAGGCCAATTTTTTAAATGCGTAGTATCCAATTTGAGCACCCCAAAGTTCCTGTAATTTAGTATTTTCCAGGGCTGAGTGGAGGTAATCTCTGGCTTGAGACGTGTCTCTGTCCTGCAGATCTTGCCACAGCAGACTGTTGAGCATATGGGATGGAGAGCTTTTGATCTTAAACCAACAGATAATATATGCACCCTGTCTGGCGAGATCTTGTCGTAGGATCCCGAACTCCAACCTAACCTGGGCTGGAGAGGTATAGTTCGGAAGACAGAACATTTGTTTGTAAGCTTTGACCTGAAGGTTGTCTAGTTCCTTAGCATCTCTGCCCAGCATAGCTTCACTGACGTATGCAATTGTGGGAAGAAGTTTTGCCTGGGCTACCCTTAGTAAGGGGGTCAGGAGCGGCCCCGTAAGTTTGTGTGCAAGATTTTTCAGTGTTATGGACATTAACATGCCCTTTCTTCTTTCCTCCTTCATCTGAGATTTAAACGAGTCTCCTTTGTCTATTAATACTCCTAGGTATCTATATTCGTCTGCCACATCAATTTGTCTGTCACCGAGGAACCAGTTTCTCTGGCGTGTCGTTTTGTTATTATGGATTGTCATCGTCCGTGTTTTTTGCAAATTTATCCTTAGGTTATTCTCTTCGGCATAGTTCTGCATTACCGTCAGGAGTTTCTGTAGTCCGACGTATGTGTGGCTAAGCAGGACTACGTCGTCTGCATACATTAAGTTGGACAGTGCAATCCCACCTAACCGCGGGGAATGAGAGTTACAGGCGTTGAGTACTTTTGGCAGATCAGCCAGATATAGATTAAACAGGGTTGGTGCAAGCACACAACCCTGTTTCAAGCCTTTTGAGGTGTAAATTTTCTTGGAGATGTGGGTACCATCACCTAGTTTCACCTGCACCCAAGTGTTTGTGTGTAAAAGCTTCAGCATATTTACAGTAGGCGCTGGTGCACCCCATTGATCCAATTTCCTCCATAGTCTGCCTCTGTCCACGTTGTCGAAGGCAGCACTAAAGTCAATATAGCACAGATGTAATGGTTGCTTAGAGACTTTAGCTGCGTCGATTATTAAGGATATTGTGAGGATGTTAGTGGTGGTACTTGTTGATTTACGGAACCCAGTCTGATTCCACGGTATAATAAGACTAGCCTCTGCCCAAGTTGTTAGATCTTCAAGTATTGTGCCTGAAAAATATTTTGCCTCGTTGTCTATCAAAGCTATTCGGCGATAGTTGTTAGGATCCGCCTTGTGCCCTTTTTTGTGGATTGGTGCTATAATTGACCCTTTTCAGAGTTCTGGTATTATTTCCAGCCGCCTGATGTCTGTGAATAAAGAATGAAAAATTTCCACCCAGGCATCGGACTTAGCCTTGTAGAGTGCCGGGGGAATGCCATTCGTGCCTGGTGCTCCTTCTCTCCTTCCTTTTGAGATTTGTTTTCTTATTGTTGTCGGGGGGAGATAGCTGATGGCACCTAGTCGGCTGTTTTCATTATATTCAAGTTCTTGATTACTCGGCTCAATTAAGGTCTGGCTGACATATACTTGCGGCATAAAAATGCGTGTTTCATAATTGCCAGGTGTATCAGTAGTGTTGTTGAAGTGACTTGACAGGTAGTTCACCCATGTTAATTCTGTTATGTTTGACCCAATTCCGATGTGGTATGGGCAGATAATTCTGTTGACTGTTTTCCAAAAACGACTACTGTTGTTACATTTTATGTCGCTTAGCAATTTTGCCCAGTGATCATTCTCCGAGTCTCTTTTGATATGCCATTTCAATTTCTTCAATTTTGCCCTTTGCTCCTTTAAGTTTGTTCGAAGAAGAATATTCCACGGTGAGTGTCTTAGGTTACGCAGAGCTGCATTTATTGTTTTTTTACAAGACTTTATCTCTACTCGAATTCTTTTCGAGGTGTTGTTCTTATTATGTGTGGTCTGTAGCTTCCGCTTGTTATTGTTGTTTTCTGTTTGTGGACTTATAAGTGTATCGGTGAATTTTTCCCAAATTTCTATTTGATTTCCTGGGCTTTCAGCTAGTTTATTGAAGTTCATAACTCTGGTTCTACTGATTAGATATCTGTCATTTTGTGTCAAATGATGTATGACAAATTGCTCAACTTTTCCAAATTGGTGTGGGAGTTTTCTTGCATTGTATTATCACTTTATTGCTGTTTGTGTGCTGCATAAATACTTTACACATTACCTCTAAGTTAAGCCTCACTGCTTTTTGTGCTTAGCTACCCAGGGTTAAGCACAGGTTAATTTTGAGATTTGTTGTGGTTCACCCTGCAAGGGAATGTGGCTGTTGCTTGACCAGGGCTCACACCCCAATCAACCAAAACCCAATTTTTCACACACCATCTTCAACTGGTACTGACATTTAAGTGCCTGTATTGTCTTGTGCACAATCAATGACAGCATAAATGCCCCTAACACCGTTTGGGCTTACTAGAGTCCCATTTTTAGACTATACCTTTGATCAATGATTTAATTCAAACTGAGTAAATGCTAAATTAAACCTGCAATATGGATTCCATTACAAGAACTAGGTCCAAATACCACATCTGAATATAGTTTGGCTGAAGTTCGCTATGCATTCTAACAACACCTGATTGCCTTGAAATTATATAAAGAAACTTGAAGGCTGATCCTTTAGTGCAAATTGAGGAAAGAATTTACTTTTTAATAAAAGTGAAACACCGAACAATGGATTTTGCCTCAGAAGTTATTTATTGTATCATGTAAGGAATCATATTTTTGACAAGCTTTGTTAGCAGAAAGAGTGCCTACCCAATGTAGGATAATATGTATATCTGCTCAAGGTTTTCTTTTGATAGCAGAGTAGGAGCACCTTGCATCTGGCTTCCTTGGTTTTGCATTATGTGTGATTGATACATAAGGGTAATGAGTTTGGTGTGCAGCACTTTTTCCACAGCTGCAATTTGTAAATTGGTCACAGATGAGAACATATCTCTCAAGTGCTAAGGTCTTTTAATGAGCTGCCTGTGAGAAATTGTACATTTTTGCAAAGTAACCCCCATTTTCTGTTCAATTGTATTGCTGTTTTTAGACTCTGTACTGTGGGGCATGGTTGTCCAGTGAAAAGTGTATGTGCTGTGACCACTAACGTATGTAGAAATAATTATCCCCGATTGGCATGTTAAACTCTCCAATGAGGCCATAATATATGATGTGGAAACTAAACCCATGGCATGGTGGACTGCAACACTTTAATTCAATTCAATGTATCTTTATTTGAGCACCTATTCTGCCATCTACAAGTCTGGCAAGGAAACCATGGCTCAGGCCGTCCCTTGTAACTGCAGCAATTTTAATTTGCAGCCAACACTTTTTAGAGGGGAAAACTTCCCTTTTAAAAAATGTATAAGCCACTCATATGTAAGCCTTCTAGTCCACATGGTTAGTGCAATGGTATTAAAAATGGGGCATGTAGAAATTCAATGTTATCATGTCACTGTGACACAAAGCCCTGAAAAGCTATTTTCACAGAAGAAGGTCCTGACTGTTCTATGAGAAAAATAGAGTTCAGATTAAAATATTAATGTAATTATCTTGAGTTTGGAACCAGCTAGAAAAATAATCCAACCACTCTGTTTAATATTTATTAAGAACCCAATTCATTGGTGATATTGGATTTTTATTTAATATTGAGGAAAATTAACTTTTATAAAGTTATCTTTTTACCAGCCTGAATCTCCAGGAGGATAATTTACATTACAGCAACTGTCAATCTAGTGCGTGATCTTGAAGAGGTTAGATTGCCCCTAGGAACATTTACCACATTCCACCTCATTGGTCAGGAAAGATCCGGGAAACACCACAAGCCACTAGCTGGTGCCAGGCATAAATGTGGCATCCCAAGGTACCATCCTCAGAACACTTTCTGAACCTTTAGAAGAAGAGAAGAAGGACTGCACCTGAAGTTTGAGACCGTGAGGAGACTTGAATGGCTGAACAGGGTCACAAGGGTCAGCTTGCAGACCCCCTGTGTAGCTACACGGATGTAAAACTATGCAAGAGACCTTTTTCCTGAAGTGCCCAGCTGACCAGTAGTAACAGGACCTGGACTGGACCCTGCTGTTGGACTGTGGCCGATACCCTGTGAATCTTTAAGCCCCTCCCCTGAGGTCTTTGTGCCTTAGATGAGTACTCCTGTAGATGTTTGGGCACCAAAAGGAATCTTAAAAACGTTTGAAAACATTTCTTGCATAGCTCCAAAGGGATCTGCCTGAAAATGTGTCCGACAAGCAGGAATGGATTTCAGATTCGTCCTGCTCAAACGTCCCATTCTATGTTCCACACCAGTACCTACACTATCAATGGAGACCCTCGTGGGGAGCATTTTTCTTCAAAAAATTGTCAAAGTTTTATGGGTTTGGGACATAGATGAAATGTCAATGTTTTTCTTTAAAGCAGTGCCAAACTTCCTTTCTGAAGTGGGACTTAGATACTTTTTCTACTGTTTGACTTCCAGACTTTTACTGGGACCAATCCACTGTAGAGGAGCTGGGCTCAATTGAGGTCGGCCTGAAATTGCACTTGGGTCCCGTTCTAATGGGACCATTGACTTACATTTGGCACTTTATTTTTCATGCCACTTTTTCCCCTTAAAACTTTAAAAATTCATTACTCTGGTTCTCCTTATTGGATTTTTGTCATTTTGCTATTAAATGTTTCTCTCTATTCATAAATTTGATTGTGATTTTTATTGTGTTGTGCCTTTGACTTTTGAGCTGTTTTGGTACTTCTAAATGCTTCATCCAGTTTCTCTAAGTTAAACCTGTCTGCTCTCTGCAATGACTTCAGGGGTTTAGATCAAGTTTAAATTACTGCAACCTTTGGCTGGACCTAACAGGTCTAGTCAAAGTCACAGGTTAGTGACTTTAGTACTTGCAGTGGACATTCATCCACCCAATTAACAATTTAGTTTGTTACACTACCTATTAGACATAAAGGAAAGGAAAGACATAAAGCCCCTCCCCCACCCCATCCACTACTTCATGCACAGTCAAGCCGAAAGCATCTCGCACCACTGTCAATATTTGGTTGGAAAATGAGTTATTAGTAGTGGTAAATTTGCCTCTACCACTGACCCTCAGGCCACTAACCAAGTCCAGGGCTCAGTACTGATCTCAATAAATGAATCCCATGCTTAGCCCTGGGTAGTTTGGCTGCAAACAGGTAGGCTTAGCTTAGGAGATAGGTATGTAAAGCATTTAGAAAAACCATTTCAGTAAATAAGTAAACCACAACACACAATAGAAATCCCACAACAATTAATGGAAATAGGAAATATTCTTATCTTAAAGATGACACCAAAATGATAAACCAGATATATGAATTTGTAAAGAAAAGGAAAATTGAAACAACTGCTCGCGATAGAAGAGGAGATTAGCAAACTAGAATCTGAGTTATTATTGCTGGATTACCCAGACACCAAACACAGGTTACAGATTAAACAGAATAAATATAAAGATATTGCTGAAGAAGTGCCATGAGTGCAATAATGAGCAACCCAACATCGAATATATGAAGTTGGAGATAAGGCGGCCAAACTATTAGCATGGTTGGAGAAACAAGAAAAGGCTACCAGATGGGTGTTTGCGATTACATCAAACGAGGGGACCCCGCTTAGCGATAGGTAGGAAATAGTAGAGGCCTTTGCAGCATATTTCAGCCAGATATACACGCCATCAGGGAATCCACACAGATTGGGGCTCAAGAGTTGATGGCCACTCTCAATATTCCCTCCTTAGATGATACAGATAGAGAAAGCTTGGAGTCTGATTTAACTAAAAAATATGTGGTACACGCAATTGGGGAGCTACAGACTGGAAAAGCAATGGGCCCGAGTGAACTACCTATTGAATTATACAAACTAAATGCATCTACGATAGCCCCATACTTGGTGAAGATGTGTAAATAAAGTATAATGAGAGGTACCCTACCTGGAAGTCAGAAACTCACCAATGTCGTAGTAATACAAAAAAGTGGGAAATCCCCCCAAAACTGTGGCTCATACCCACCCATATCCCAGCTGAATGCAGAGGTAAAGATTCTTGCCAAAATCCTTGCAACTCAACTGTCTCCCCTGCTGCACAATCTAGTCCACCCCGATCAATCGGGCTTTATGCTAGGTAGAAACACAGCACTCAACTTGCAGCACCTCAATGGAGGTGGTAATAATGTCACTAGATGCCAAAATGGCATTTGATATGATTGACTGGCCCTTTCTATTCGCGGCCTTGGAAAGATTCGGATTTGGGGGAAAATACTTGTCATGGATATGGCTTCTCTACTCAGAATCCCTTGCACAAGTTACAGTGAATGGGGGAAGATCTTCAAGCTTCAAATCGCAGAGAGGAACACGGCAGGGCTGCCCACTTTCACCATTAATATTCTCACTGGTGTTAGAACCATTGGCAATATGGATCAGAGGTGATCCGCTCGTCAGGGGCCTCAAATGGACAGAGGATTGGGAGGACAGAATCTCCCAGTATGCAGATGACATACTACTTTATTTAGCTAACCCACATTCTTCTATACATAGAATACTGCATATATTCACCCTTTTAAAAAAAATACTGGGGGTACACTATTAATTGGGATAAGTCGCTCATTTATTTTCTTTGCGGGCCGGGCACTACCCTCCCCAAGGTCTGCATGGCGCTAGGAGTAACTAAAGGGTTTCAATACTTGGGAATTTATGTCACCACAAACCTGACAGTCTTTTAAGAGCAAAACTTACGTCGACTACAAGAGGACGTTAAATATTGGAAGACATTTCCCCTCACATTACTTGGTAAAGCCTCCCTATATAAAAGGATGGCGCTCCCCGGGTTTATCTATATCCTGAAAAATACTCCATATCTCGTTTCATCAAATATTTTCAAGCAATAGAATCAAAGATACGCACACTTCTCTGGGACAATGGTATCCCTCATATAGCCCTGGCTAATCTTACGAAAAGCCGGTACGATGGAGGTATTGCCATCCCAGCAACTCAATATTACTATTGGGCATCTCAACTTGCCGTAACAAATCATTGGGTATATTGGCCACAAGCAGAACCAGCTTATATGATGGACAGACACAATATGTCACCTGGGAATTATTTGAGAGTGATCAACTGTGGGGGAAAGAGTGCACCACAACACACACCAACATCAACTACATTCACACTATGGCACACTGCATCAGCATGACTGGGGTGGAAGAATAAGATAACAATGGCCACTAGCAAGACAACCTGGGTTCGATAAATGGAACCTTATTGGCCTCTTCAGGGTGGGAGATATTATGGGCAAGAGGGAAGATTATCCTCTTTAGCTACCTCCAAAGGGACTATGAACTTGACATAGGAGAAACGTTTCAGTACCTTCAGGTATGCAGCATATTGCAAAAGGCAATTCCCAGCAGCACTGAACTCCAGGCATTCTCTCCTCTAGAAGATAGACTCTTGGACAACTATTTAAAGCAGAAAGTAATCTCACTGACATATAGGAAGATATTAAATAATTTGCTTCATTACTTGGTGAAAATACTGGCTAAATTTGTAGATGATGTAGGGGACTGTAGAAATTAGGAAAATTCCAGGAATAAGAGTCCAAAACTTAATCCACAGATAAGGAAGATTTATTCGTAAGCATACAAATCAAACCACCAGTCCAGGCAGCAGTTACCATCCAACTGCCTGCACACAGTATTCCCAACCTCCCCAGCATTCTGCTGCCAGGCTATGACCACGTAGAATGTAGGGCATAGCCTAACAACACAGGCAAGGAAACGAGGACAACATGCATATGAATACAGAATGGAAATTAACCCACAACAGGGACATGAGTGACGAAGAGTGATAGGAGGCACGGGCGTCCCCCCAGGTGGTGGTTATACGCTCTCGATTCAGATTAATACAATTAAAAATTTTACACAGAGCATATTATACGAGTACAACACTAGTTATAATGGGCACCTCAAGCTCACCATCGTGCCCTAGGAACTGTGGTCAGGTGGGAACTTTTATATATCAATGGTGGGAATGCCCAATTATCAGGAAATACTGGTATAAAATAACATAGAGAATGCTGACATTGTTTTGGAAGGATGTAAAGGTCTCGACCAATAGTGCCTCCTTAATGTCTGGGAAAAACGGACCTTACAGCAAAAGGAATACCCTGGGTCGCCCTAGGGTGTATGGTCGTTAAGCGCAACATTGCGAGGACATGGAGGGGAGTGACTGTGCCTCGATTACGAGACTGGGAGGCAGACATGGATTGGTGTATGCAGGTGGAAAGAGTGATCTATGAAGGAAGAGGCTGTCCACAAAAGTGGTCCAAGATTTGGGGGAATGAAATAAAAGCAGGGGGATGATATGCATGCGCTCAATGGTCCTTCCCTCCAGGAGGAGTAATGTGGGTAGAGAAATACTTGTAATGCTGACAAGAATTGTGGTGATATTACAACTGATGTTTGTCCTGCTAGGTTGAAGATTCGAATTGGTAAACATGCACTGTATCAAATGGTTGTTAAATGTATCCGCTTTTCAACTACTTTTCAATAACACGAATTAAAAAAATAAAAGAAGAATAAACCTTGATCCTGTTTCACCTTACTACTGGCTGGCCTGCATCTTCATTTACCACAATGGCAACGAGCGGAGAAAGTACCAGCGTGAAGAGTAAAAGGCTACTGATGTGGGAGGAACAGGAGAGGAGAAGATATTGTAACTAAATGACAATTGAACCAATACAAAAAACTAAGAGAAACTGACAATGAAGATGTTCTGGAAAATGCACCTGGTAGCCCCACCGGCGTCCATTTACATCAGGCAGTCCACAGACCAGGGTATTGTACAACTGATTGAAGGTGCAGCTACTGAGTTACCATCACTTTTGTGCCTACAAACACTTCTGTTCTGCTAAGGAAAAGTGCGGGAATCCTTTCAAGCTAGACATACAGCCCCAGGCAACATTCACATGCCCAGGCTGCGTTAATCTGAAACGTGTTATTGACTTTTGTGTATTCCTACGAATTTTGTATTAATTTGCCAAATGGGCTCTGTATTCATCTGTGTCTACGTGGACTGCAGTGACAACGTGGATAGGCAACCTGCATTCAACTATGCTGCGACGGATGCGCTATCTCAGCACTTTGTCATCAGAGCCCACAGGCAGTTTCCAGCCTTGCAGTGCGTAATTGACGAAGGGATGGTGCAGCACACCTGTGGAGAACAGCCCGAAATGTCATCAAGGTTGGGATGGTTATGTGAACTTCTGCAGCGTGTACAAGGTTATTTCTCGCTGCACTTACGTTTTTCTCATACACGCGCTCTAAATCAAGAGAATTACATTGTCGTCTGTTATTCAGCAAGACAGATCCAGAGATACCCGAAGGCGTAGGCATTCATTTCTATGTCTGTGCTCTGTTTGCTTTGTATGACTAGCTTCTGGTGTTAAGCACACCCAGTATTCCAGTGTATTTTCATCTTCTATAAAAGATGCTTTGAAGGGTCTCCAGGTACCTGACAGCGAGCGTTACTTATAAAGCTTTGACATCAATATTTGAAGGGACCTGGTACCCTTCGCTTATTTTGAATTCCATTCCTTTTGTTTGGTGCCGCTCGGAGTGCTGTTGCCATGTACTTTACTTTTTTGAGCGTTTCCAGGACATCGCAATTCACTTCCAACTATGCTACATTCTAATCTCTACTCCTTTATTTGTGCGCTTTTCTACAGGCCCCCTCTCCATATGCCCACTTTTTCGCAGTCATTTGGTAACCTAATTGCGGTATTGGTCATTAACCATGCCAGAGTGCTGATCATCGGCGACTTTAACTATTGGCCTTATGATCCGCGGGAAAGCCCATGCTCGGCGGAATTTACGGAATTACTGATTGGTCTGAACTACTCCCAGCACATTAAGGTAGCAACCCATATAAAAGGACATACCCTTGATCAGGTTTGGACATCCAATCTTGAGGTAGCCGACCTCCAAATCCTCCCCTGCTCCTGGTCTGACCACCACGCCGTTTCCTTTTCTATCCCTTTCTCCTCCCCGGTCACAGTCCTCCCCTCTAACACTACCAAGGTCAGGAATTGGAGCCGAATCGAACCCTCTGAACTGTGCTCCGCTCTTTCCTCCCCTATGCTACATAAACTCATGCTTAATGATCACACGGTTTCTCCGCACACCCAAGCGTAAGACATCAATGCTTGGCTAGCTTCTGCTAGAGACAAACTAGCCCCATTGAAGAAAATCAGTATCTTGAGGTCCCATGACGCTCAACGCTGGTTTACCACTGATTTGAAAGAAAACAAATTAGCCCTACGCCAACTTGAGCGGAAGTGGAGACTAGATTACTGCCCCCTGAAAAAGGCTACCTTCAACATGGCTCTGAAAGACTATACAAATTCCATCCTCCTAGCCAAATCTGAATACTTTTCGTCTAAAATCCTCGCGTCCACGAACAAAGCCAAAGACATCTTCTCCATTGTGGATGAACTTGTTAAACCTGACCGTATTACCGCTAAACCCATCCCCTCTCAGTCCCTATGTGATTCTCTTAACTCCTATTTTTGGACAAAATTAATCTTATCAAAGCCAGTATCCCCAAGGTTACCTCACCTCCAGTCTCTGATTGTCTCTATCAGAATTCCCACCATTTAGACCTTATACCCCCTATTACCCTGGAGATCTTTTTCTCCCTCCTCACCCAGGTGCGCTCCGGCTCCCCCACGGACAGCTGTCCCCCTTACATCACTCGGGAAGCCTTTCTTCACTTCCCTGAACCCCCTCTATCGCTTCTAAACAGATCCCTCATGGAGGGTATAGTCCCCAATCTCTTCAAGAGCACAGAAATTGTACCAATTCTAAAAAAAACCCGGTTCTGATCCCCTGACTCTCAGCAATTTCCGCCCTATATCGCTTCTGCCTTTCTTTTCTTGGTAAAATCCTGGAGGTTCATGTCACCAAGTGCCTGAGCACCTTTGTCGAGGATACCCATTACCTCGACCCACACCAAGCAGGCTTCAGACCCAAACATTCTACCGAGTCTATCGTCTTGGCAGTCCTTGACGAACTTAGGAGGGGGGCAGACTATAACATCTCACAGGCCCTTGTGCTCCTGGATTTGTCGGCGGCCTTCGATACCGTCGACCACGCTTTACTGGTCGATCGGGTTGACTGTGCCGGGATCAGGGGGCTGCCCCTGAAGTGGGTCTCCTCTTTTCTTAGCGACCGCTTTCAAGCAGTTCGCCTTGCTAATTTCACTTCGGAAAAGAGAAGATTGTCCTGTGGCGTCATGCAGGGCTCCTCCCTTTCCCCCCTCCTTTTCAATTTATACATCTTTCCTCTGATCTTTGCCCTCCGTTAGAGAGAAGTCGTCACCTTTAACTATGCTGATGACCTTCAGCTAGCCTTTACCATTAATTCTTCTTCGTCCTCTATGGAAAATTTTCAATCTACTATGAATTTTATCAGCAATTGGATGAACTTAAATCAGCTCAAACCCAATCCTGATAAGACTGAGCTAGTTCTTACCGGGGCTCCCGCTAATCCCTGGAATTCCAATTTCTAGCCCAACTCACTGGGTTGTCCCCCCTCCCCAGTCAGCTCTGTCAAGAGTCTTGGGATCATTATTAGTAGTGATCTCACTATGAAGGCTCAGATAAATTCTGTGACCTCCGCCTGTTTTTTCCACCTAAGAAGAATTCGAAAGATTAGCAGATTTCTCTCTACGGAGGCGCTCATTCAAGTGATCCTTGCCCTTGTCATGTCTCGCATCGACTACGCTAACTCCCTGTACTCTGGTATCCCGGTTTATCAATCCCACCGTCTACAATTAATCCAGAACCAAGCAGCTAGACTTGTTTATGGCCAGCCTAAATTTCACCATGTTAAACCACTTCTTAAGAATCTTCATTGGCTCCCCGTCTCGCAGCAGTGTCTTTTCAAACTTGGCTGCTTGATTCATCAAGCCCTCTCATCTCATGGACCAGCCTTTATTGTCACTAGACTTCAACCATATGTTCCCTCTCGAAAGCTCCGCTCTTCTAATATGAACCTCCTGACCCCTGCCCTTTCAGGAGGAAAAAATATGGTGGTCTACGTTTCTCTACCTTAGTTCCTCAGTTCTGGAACTCCCTCCCCTCTGAATTGCGCCTCACCCCCTCCTATCCTCAATTCAGGAAATCCCTCAAAACTTGGCTCTTTACCTTGGCATACAATTAATTATCTGTTCTTTACTGTGACTCTTAACACGTCCCCTCCCTAGTGCCAAGAAACCGTTGGTGTACGTGCGCTTTAGAAGTATTTTTTAACATAACATAACATACATTCATCAACAGTAAAGTTCTATGCCATTTTGAGATTGCATGTGATAGCCATGTAAGCATAGTTTGGAGTGCTATTCTCGATTTAATACCTAATTTTTAATGCAATGCTATCCGCATGAGTTTGAAAGTTCAAGTAATGCATATATATTTTGCTATGCTGAATTGCTGCCTGCATGTGTGGGTAATGCCATGTTAGCATATTTTGTAATACTATTCTTGGATTCATACTGTATAGGGTGTGAGTGTGGCACCTTGTGCAAATTATTCTTTCTTTTACTTGTTATGGGGGTTATGTTTTCCACGCATAATTTCACTTGAACTGGGTCATGTTTAGTACCTCCTAGTCAATTTTTATTGTTTTGGTTATGGGGCAGGGATCTTGCAACCCGTACCGTACATACATATACGTTTCATGGTGGTGGAGCAGGGATCTTGAAACCCAAACTGTACTTACATTTACGTTGCATGGTGGTGGGCATTTGATTTACGCTCAAACTATTTTTACATTTACCTGTTGTGGGGTATATTGTTTTATAACACCAAACCATACTTACATTCATGTTTCATGGTGGTGGGAATTTGCCTTACACTCAAACCATTCTTGCATTTGCCTGTTATGATATATTTTGGTTATAACCCCAAACTGTACTTACATTTCATGGTGGGTAGTATTTGGGCTACGCTCAAACTATTCTTACATTTGTCTGTGGTGGGGTAGATTGGTTATAACCCCAAACTCTATTTACGTTTCATGGTTGTGGGCATTTGCATTATGATCAAACCATTCCTACAGTTACATTTTTTAGGGCATAAGTCTTGCACCCACAGGGGCACATGTTTTGCACTTCAATATTGGACAAATGTGTGCACCTGTAGGGGCACACGAATTGCACCATTATGGATGGTGCATATGTGTTGTACCCGCAGGGGCATATATTTTGCACTTTAATATTGGGCAAGTGTATGGCACCCGTAGGGGCACATGTATTACACCCTTGTGTATAATGCATAGGGGCACAAGTATTGCACTCTTGTACTATGCTGAAAAGTCGGTAACTCTATTAGTAGGTGACACTTTTGTTGCACCTCCATATTTCATTGTCGGTAAAAGGGGGAGAGTGTGGGTGTTTTTCCCAAGTGATGTTTAAATGTGCTAGTCTTATCCTTGTATAATTGTTCTCTTCTCTAGACCTTTTGTTTTTATGTATTGCGTGCTTGAATTTGAACTTCCTTTCTTCATTTTCATTTTTATGGATGAGGTGTATTACTGTCTTATTTTAATTTATATTGCCTATCTTTTCCTTAAAGAAGGGAAGTGTGCGCTATCTTCATCTTTGCCATCATTTTCTCCTCTTAGTGCTATGTCTCCTGCTGCTCAGCCAGAGTGACTGTGATTTAATTAGAATGCTGTTGTGTGCATGGTTGAGGAGAGTGTCAGTTGAATGTGTGGGCTGAGCAGCAAGGATGCTGCTCCCGGTGGGGCTTCCTTCATACATGCTTTATCTGTAACCTGAGACTCGTATCTTAAGAATAAACCTTGATCCTGTTTACCTTACGACTGGCTACTCTGCATCTTCATTAACCACAAACTTCTTTTGGGAAACCCACTCAGGTGAACACACCAAGTAGGGCCCTAGCCATTGCAGGAGCATTGACTGTTCTGAGGGGTATTGGCTCAGGGTACCTTGTGGTATGTTGCCCTACCAAGATATACCTGTTCCAAGATGCAGTACGTGGGTCTAGGGGACCCGCACTGTCTATCCTCACCTTTTCAAAGGGAGTCCCAACCACTGGCAGTGTTATCAAAGGAGCCTCTGACTTGCCCCCTGCCTTGCCAGTGGCCTGACAGGTGACACAAGACCTGCAAAACTCCTGTGTCCCCTGGCTTGCCACTGGCCTGACAAGTGACGCATGAGCTGCAAAATGCCTTTACCTTCTCAGACATATGGGGCCAGTATAAATAGTTCACCAACCGGTTCCAAGTCTTAGTCAGTCCCAAATGTCCTGCCAAGGGGATATCATCACCCAAGGTCAGGATGAACTCTATGTACTTTTGGGGCACCACCAACCTCTTTCTGGCCCCTTCCTTGAGGGCTCTGGCTAGGCCTGCGCAGTAAACTCTGCTCCATTTGCGGAGTTTTCTGCACTTCGTGGAGCATGCGGAGTTCCCAAAAACGTTTTCATCACTTGCGCTCGCCAACGTTAAGTTCCAGCGCTAGACCACCTCCCAGCGATATTTCTCAACACAGATGGTCGTGACCTCTCGCGTTGAAAAAACATCAGTTCACGTTAGGAAAGTTTCAGCTGGAGTAGAACATCTACTCGAGCAGCAGAAAGAAGCAGCGCCCTCTTGCGCTGCACATGGTGCCATTCGTGCTGATTTTCCAGCTGGAACAAACACTCAGTACTAAAACTCAGCATGAATGGCCCAAACGAATGTACTTTTCAGCCTGCGAAACTCCACGTAGCACGCTGGTCTTTTTTGGTCACTGAACTCTGCCAACTCCACCCAGGACTAGTTCTGGCCTCAAAATAAAGCGGTAAATCTTCCCAGTAGATACTGTGAAATCCACTCTCATCCTCTTCCTCTTGCTTCAAGACAATCCAACTCAAGCGTTTAAGAATGGGACAGTCTCTCTGTGCCTGACAAAACTCCTCTCAGGAGGGTCCACCGGCTCCTGCCAGTTCTGCCAAGTCAGACAGATCGGGCAGGGATGGAATTCCTTTCTCAGAGGTCAGACCCTCCCCATCAGGGTCAGATTCCTCCTGCACCTGTGGAGTTCCCTGGGCTGGCTCACCAGACCCGGTGCCCTTGTCATTTGATGCTTGGCCCTTTGTTCTAGGGTCCAGGCACCCAGCCTTTCCTTTCCGGATAGTCTGTGACCTGATCACAGCACATGCCTACTCAGGGAGCCCCAATGTTCTCATATGGAGTAGGACTGAGTGACGTTCTGGGATACTCTGCAGGAAAAATACTGGTGTACTTCGCAGAGTTCCGAAAGTGTTGAACTCTGTTAAGTCCTGCTGCTCGCACTCATTTTTAGTGCCAGGAGTTTGTCCCATGCTGTAAAATCAGCGAGAACAGCACTAAGGGTCATGCGAGAGGGCCCTGCTGCATTCTGCCACTTGAGTAGACATTCTACTACAGTGACAGCTTCCTCAACGTGAGCAGCAAATTTCTCAATGTGAGTGGTCGCGAGCTGATGAGACCACATGCATTGAGAAATCTCATCAGGAGGAGGTCTGGAGCGTGTTTTATTCTCAAAAGAGCTCACCAACTTAAAGTTGGCAAGCCGCTTGAG
This sequence comes from Triturus cristatus, assembly GCF_964204655.1. NCBI lineage: Eukaryota > Metazoa > Chordata > Amphibia > Caudata > Salamandridae > Triturus > Triturus cristatus. The sequence continues at coordinate 723,016,130 of NC_140586.1, forward strand.
AGAAAAAACTCTGCTGTGCATAACTTCGCTGAGTTTTTTGGAACTCCGCCCTCCGCGCTCTGCATGGAGTTCAGAGTTGCAAAACTCCAAGATCTCCACTGGTGGAGCAAAATTCTTGGCCCACCCATAATATTTATTTATTTACTTATAAGGTTTTATATAGTGCGAACAAGATCCTGAATGATATCGGAGTGCTTTACAAAGAATAGAAGGAAGGACATAACTCCAATATCGAACATCAAGTAAAAATACAAAGCAGGAATAATCACATAATTCCCAGACAAATGAATAAGGGAGAGTAATGCAAAAAACAGGTATATAGCAAGCTCCGAAGGGGGCAAACCATGCGGAAAAGAAGAGCATAGATTCAATATCGACAACAAGTAGGAATACACAACATGAATAATCACTTGATTCCCAGACAAATGAACCTAGGAGAGAGATACAATAAGCAGGAAATTAGCAGGCTACTAGGGGGGCACACAATGCATTACAGAAGAGTAGCATCACATGAAGGCACAATGGATTTAGGATCAATGATTTCGAGCAGGTGATCCTAGCCCAAATTAAGGTAAAAATGTGTTTGTTATGAATCTTTTGGCTTCCAGTTTGAAAGCAGTCGTTAAAGAGATTCTGCGTACTTCCGGTGGGAGAGCGTTCCATATCCTTGGGGCAGCGCCAGAGAAGGCTCGAAGAAAGGTTCTCTTTTTCCTAAGGATGGGTGGTTTCAGGAGGAGAGTGATAGCTCTTCTTGAGGCTCTCCCCCCACAGGATAATTCAAGCTTTTGCGCTAAGTACCTGAGAGTTTTGAAATGTAGGGCTTTGTGCGTCAGAACGGCAATCTTTAACTGAATTCGAGCTTTGTATGGCAACCATTTAAGAGATTTAAGGATTGGGGATATGTGCTCATTTTGTTTGGTACCTCTGACCAGTCTGGCCTCAGCATTCAGTGATGCCCTTAATGGAGCCAGAGTGTATTTGGGAAGGCCACAGAGCGTAGCGCTGCCGTAGTCTAGCCTCAGTAGGAATAGTGCTTGTACCACCTGCTTGAAGTCCTTTTGTGGAAGGAATGGCTTGAAATTTCTAAGTGTCCTCATCAAGTGGTTAGCTCCCTTACACACATTGCTGATATGATTTTTAATATTCAAATGCTTGTCCAGGGTGGTTCCGAGAGATTTGGCTGAGTCTTTGATGAGAGGGGTGCAGTTGAAGGCAGTGAGGTGATTCAGTCAAAGGTCTAGCTTGGGGATGTGGTTCGGGGGAGAGATGAAAAGGAATTCAGTTTTGGAGGTGTTGAGCAGTAGATGGTTCTCCGTTAACCAATTTTGCGTAGCATTTAGGGTAGTGTTGAATGAGATGATGTTGTCCAGGGATGAGATTTTCAAATAAAGATGTGTGTCATCCGCGTACATATGGAAGAGAATGTTCGTGGAATTTAGAGAGTTTGCTAGTGGTTCCAAGAAAAGTTTGAAGAGGATAGGCGATAGGGCGAACCCTTGGGGGCCACCCATGAGTACTGGAGAGGGCTGAGAGAGGGAGTGGTTTGCCTTTATTCTTTGTAATCTGTGGTGAAGGAAAGACGAGAACCATTGTAGCACCCGACCTGAGAAACCATTCTGTTATTCAGAATGGATAGGAGGTTGTCGTGATTAACCGTGTCAAATGCGGATGAAAGGTCTAAGAGGATTAGGAGGCAGGAATCATTTTGGTCCGGCATTTTTAAGATGTCATCCATAACATGCGTGAGAGCCGATTCGGTACTGTGCCCCTTCTGAAAACCAGATAGATGCTGGTCTAGGAGTTGGAAATTCTCTATCTGACCACAGAGTTGGGATTGTACACATTTTTCAAGTAGTTTGGCTGGAGTGGGGATGTTGGAGATGGGGCGGAAATTCTTGAGGTCAGTTTTATCTGCGTTAGTTTTTTTTTAGTATAGGTGACACCTGAGCCGCTGTTAGGCAGTCTGGGATCGTGCCTTGTGATAGAGAAGCATTTACGATCCTTGTCCAGGTGGGGATGAGTACATTCTTGATTTCTTTGAAGAGGGCCGGTGGCAGTGGGTCACTGGAGTGGTTAGATGGATTGATGTTCTGAAGAATCTTGTTGATTTCTTTTTCACTGAATGGGGTAAAGGTGCCCCATGACGCATTTTTCTTAGTATTCAGGCTGATAGGTTTGCACTTTTCTGAGCGGACAAGGGATGGTGCGGACCCAGGGGATTGCAGTAGAGCCTTCTTAGAGGCAAGTTCAATGGTGATGAGTCTTGATTTCTCGGTGAAGAAAGCAGCAAGATCATCACAGGAAGGGGGGCTGCCTCCGGAGTCAGAGTGCTTTGGGCCGACCACTGATTGCTGTTTGACCAACTCAAAAAGTTTCTTGGGGCGATTTGCAGCTTGATCAAGTTGGTGTCTGAAATAGTCTGCCTTAGCGCTCTTGTTTAGTTTACTGTAGAAGCTTCTAACATCTCTAAGAAGTTTTAGTTGTTCTAAGGAGGGTTTGGCTCTCCAGGAATGTTCAGCTGCCCTAAGGTTGCGGCACTCCGTTGTTTAAGTTGTCGTTGTACCACGGTTTGGATATTTTTATTGAAACATTTTTTTGTTGGAGCGGTGCGATGTCGTCCATGATGTTGGAGATGGTCGAGTTGTAGGAGTCAGTGAGTAACTGAATCTCGGTCAAGTCAGCTTGGGAGGAGAGGGCAGATTTACGGTGGGCTGCTAGTTCTTGATCTGAGGTCCCTTTTCCAGATCTTTGATTTCGTTGGTTGAGCCTTTCCTCAACAAAACCTCCCTGATAATATAAAAGAAGATGCAGTGGTGGTCGGACCAAGCGCAAGGGGTAATGGTATCCAATGTGATGGACTGCCCTTTCGAGATTATGAGGTCTAGAGTTTCTCCTTTATTGTGAGTTGGTTGGTCACAGTGCTGCATCAGCTCGTGATCATTCAGAAATGCTTAAGTTACCACGTGGTCATTAGGGTTAGATCAGTGAAGGTTGAAGTCACCAAGGAAGATCTGGGTCACGGCTGAGTCGACATTGCCAGAGATGACTTCAATTAGTTGCTCGATGAAGGGGAGTTTGTCTCCCGGGGGGTGATAAAAAGTGTGAAGTTTGCAGACCGGCAGGTTATTACTTGAGATGCTGAGCCAAAGGTATTCACAGGCAGAGGGCAAAGAGGACTCTAGGTGAGAAATCGAAAGTGTGTTTCTATGAATACACGCTAGGCCACTCCCCAGCTTCCGAGCTTTGTCTAGCCTAATTATGTCATGAGTAGGAGGTACTAGTAAGTCTAGGATAGGAGTGGAGGCGGGATTTAGCCAAGTTTCGGTGAGGATGATAATGTCTATATCATTGTGTTGAAGGATGTCGAAGATGTCAGAGGCGTGTTTACTGGCTGACCTACAATTGAGTAGTACACATTTAAGTCATGGTGAAGTAGTGTGGGAAGGAGACTGGATGACATTTACTTTCTTGAGATTCTCTTTTTTGATGACTCTAAGATTGTGTGGAGGTTCTCTGTATGGGTTAGCATGGATGGTTTGTATTTGGCTCGACGGGATCATGTTGGAATTGGACCTAGTAGAGTAAGAGTTGTGAAGGTCAATGAGATCCTTGGGCGCCAGGTAGATCTCACATCTTCTGTGGCGAGAGGGCGCGTTGGCTAAGAGAATGGTTTGCGAGATGAGGGGGTTAAAAACTGGCCCATGCATTCACTCACACTAGGGGAGGCTCTGGGCAGGTTCGCAGAGGTGAGAAATGAGCTGATCGCGGGGAGAAGATCATTTGAGAGGGCGTTCAGGTCATGTAGTTCAGTAGTGAGGAGGTGCAGCTGGAGAGATATATCCTCCAGGAATGTAACCAAGTCTGAATATGGTAAAGGGTGTGTTGGGAAAGCGCGTGGAGAAAGGGGGCCTCGGTGTAAGCCCTCGGGGTCCAAGGTGATGGAGAATGGTTCCTGGGGAGGGAGTTGATCAATTGGGACTAGCAGAGTTCCTTGACCTCTAGATATCAAGGTTGGAGCATTAGCACTGGTGATATGACCATTGAGCTGAGGGTCAGATACGGTCCAGACAGGAAAGAGTGGGTTTGACCGATCAAGATCGGTGGATGGAAATTGCCCATTCACAAACATAGTAGGGGTCGTGGGGAGAGGGAGGCGGGAAGAGGGATCAATTGTTGAGGGCAATGATAGTAGGTCACACGGGGATCTCTCCGAACGAGGGACGGATAGAATCAGCTTGGCTGGTTGTGCGTCGGGTGAACCTGGAAAGTCTCTCACAATCTGGGGTCTAGAGGGTTGGGGCACTTCAACAGGGGACAGCGCCGCTCTGTGAACATCTAAAGGCGAAGAGAGATTTAGAGAGAATGAGGGCCTCCCCAGAGTGGTGGGGGAGGACTAGTGATGACTTGAGTGATGGAAAGGTGAGAGTGGGTGTCATTGGGTTTCGCTGAAACCACGCTTTTGAGTAAAGGGAAGATACTGGCTATCTTAATTAGATTGACATTGGAGGCTTTGATTAGGATTATCCCATTGTTATAGAGGGTGATGGTGGCACTGGTGTTGAGCGTGGATGAGGGTGCTGTAGTAAGCTTGAGACTATGAGGTGTTTTCCTGGTACTTGACATTCTGAGTATAGCGTAGAAGACTTTTCGCCAACATGCTCTTTTCCTGGTGTAGAAAATCAGGTCATTAACACTACTACCTTTGTTTGTGCAAAAATAGATGTTCGAAATTAAGGTTTCGGGCCTAGCCCTGAGTATGTGGTGCTTGTGTTTTTTGGCATCGTTTTTCAAAAGGTTGGGTGGGTAGTTGATAATGAATGCGTTGGAATCTGAGGGATCGGGACTTAACTCCATTTTGAGAGTGTGTCAATTTTCTGATGGTAGTGTCATATCCGTACGATAAGGATGGTGTTAGGAGGAGAGTTCAATACCCAGGTGTGTGGGATATGACAAAAAGGCCCATTCCAAGATGGCCACCAAAAGCAGAGAGTTAGAACCAGCCCATTTCTCTTTCAGTGCTCAGCCGAGCAAAGAGCCGAGGGGGGGGGGCGCATCCCACCACAAGCTCCTGCGACCAGAGGACAAAATGGATGCCCGATATCGACAATAAAGATTCACAAGCAAAATGGGCGTCCCTCTATGTGAACAAACAGAGCCTGGGGTGCCGTGCGATTTACTTCCAGGCACTTCCAAGCCCCTCTCACACCTCCTTAAACAGGGCAGGAAAGCATCTCGGCAGTAAGGAGAAACACCATCGCAGTAGTAGGGAGAAAAACCGGCACTCAGGAGGTTTCAGTGTAACTGTGCTCGTTTTCACGCACTGGGTGCGGCGGCCATGTTGAGGTCAGGCATGCAGAGGCCCAACATCACATGCTCACGAGCCCAATTACAATAACCAAGAAAAAATAAAAAAACAAACAAAATGGGTTCTTTAAGATGTGGTGTGACTGCGTTCTTTTCAAACACCAGGTGCGGCGGTCATGTTGAGGACAGGCAAGCTGATGTATAGGAGACCCTCCTCTGGTGCTCCCAAATGCCTCAAACAACTGGATATGTAGAACTTTCTCCATCTCTAACCACTTACATGCTTCAAGATTATTGCCCAGTAAGTACTGGACTGGGAGTTCAGGAGACACAGCTACCATCATAGGGCCTGTCACACCTCCCCATTCCAAAACTACCTCAGTCATGGGATGGAGTTTGGTACTGTTGTCTGCATGGGTCACCTGGTGAAACTCACCAGGTAGGATTCTCACTTGAGACACCAGGGTGTCACACTAGCCCCTATGTCTTTTAGAGCCTCAACCTCAGTCCCATTGACTTTGCGTCTCTGCCTGTACTTATCCACGTTTGGAGGTAAGGCAGTCATGATTGCAATATTCACCCCACCCTGGGACACTAAGGTTGCCTCTGGCACTTCCATAACCCTCTCTAGGGCACTCTCCACCCCCACACTTACACTAGAAATCCCTGGGGATAGCCCATAAGTGGGGGTCTTCTTTGTACAGACAGCATCTCTCTTCTTGTGTCCTGGCTGATTACAGTCAAAGCACTTTTCCACCTTTGAGGGATCAAAAAACCTACCATTCTTACCCTGATACCCCCTCTCTTTGAATTTGGGTTGGCTCTGCCACCCCCTCCTTGTTCATGTTTTTCACGTCTTTTAAGGACTCCTCCTGTTTTTGACCTTCTTACCCCTGGGCCTTCTACTGGGGGGGGCTGTCCTTTCTTCTTCCTATTGCCCCCCTGGTGCTGATTGGAAATCCGGGTTCTCACCCACTCATCAGCTGCTTTCTCCAGCTCTCTAGGGTCTATCAGCCTAGAGTCCACTAGATACTGGCATAAATTCTCTTCAGCACGAGTCAAAAAGTGCTCCTTCAACAACAAATTATTGAATCCCTCATATGTGTCAACTTTGTTACCAACAATCCAGCCTTCCAGTACCTTCAGTGAAATGTCTACCTAGTCCATCCAAGACAGTGTGCTCACCTTGTGGGTGTTTCTGAACTTCAACCTGTACTGCTCTGGAGTCAGACCAAATCTCCTGACTAAGCATGCGTTCATCTGCTGGGAAGATTCTGCCTCATGGCCTCACGGAGTCAGGAGCCTATCCCTCCCTGCTACAATAATCAGCTCCCACAGCTGTATGCCCCAATATTAGAGTGGCCCCAACCCATCCTAGGGGCCCTCTCAAAGGCTGCTAGCCACTTATCAATGTTATTCTCCTCTGTGTACTTAGAAACTATTCCCTTGGGAAGCCTGTGGTCAAACCCACCACCGTTGGACATCTCTATTTCATCTTCAATTTTGCTGTCACCATTTCCTCTCTCCTCCTCCCGCTGCCACTTCTTCTTAGCTAATTTCAATTTCTCCCCCTCAAAGGAAATGGAAGCTAGCTGGGCCTCAAACTGCCTCTCTGCAAGGGACAGCGATTGTTCCTGTGTGTGTGGCCCTGACTCCCCCCACCATCTATCTAGTGTTAGATGGTATTGAGGAGGCATCCTCCTCGCCCTCCTGGATGACGCTGGGAGAGTCATCCTTCCTCTCCCCTTCAATCTCTTCAGCTGCCCTAGTCCAGGCCTTCAGGTACTTAAGCAACCCTACCTTCCTAATCTTGTTGACTGCAGGTAGCTCCCTAAGCCTACACTTTATCCGAAGCTCAGCCATCTTGAGTTTAGTCAGTATAAGTAGGTCCATTTCCATGGGATCCCTAGTTTTTGGTCATGACAACTATCAATCAGACTTAGAACAACTGTAGAAAAACTAAACAATGGATTAAAAATTAGTTTAGTCCAAATTAAAAAAAATTTAATTCAAAAGCTTTATTCTGAGACAATTCTGAGGATTTTTAAAATCTTAATTCACTTCACTGAAAGGTGTACTTTTAAACACAAGTCTGAATCCACACCTTTTAACACCATATGTTGGAAATTGTGTTATTAGTAGTGGTAGATATGCATCTACTACTGGCAATAATGCCACTATCACAGTCTAGGGCTCAGTACAGGTCTCAATAGATTATTCCCATGCTCAACCCTGGGTACCTTGACTGCATGCAGGAGGGCTTAACTTTGGAGACAGGTATGTAAAGCATTTAAAAATACCAATTCAGTAAATAAGTAAGACCCAACACACAATAAAAATCCCACATCAATTTATAAAAATAGGAAACATTGTTATCTTTAAAATGACACTATAATGACAAACATCCAATACAGGGATATGAATTTCTAAAGAATAAACACTTTCTAGCACTTAGTCACCTTTTGGAGCTTTTTTCCAAAGTTGCTTCAAACTTCTCCAAACTTCTGGAAAATCTTCCAGAAGTTCCTCTTGAGGGTCCAAAGGCTCCAAAACACAATCCAAGGCTTGGAAGTTCCAAGATGGTTCTTGAAAGTTTGGGACCACATTTTCCACAATAAGCCTAGCCAAAACCTTTAAAAGTCCACTGGATACACTCCAGTTAGGGGACTCTTGGTAGAGTTGATGCAGGTGATCTCTGTTAACCTGTAGCTTGCAGGGAGTCCAATCTTTAATCCTTTTGAAGCAGGGTACATCCACAGGGCTGTAGTTCCAGATAGTGCAGCAGGCACAGTCAGTCAGAATGCAAGACCTGGTGTTGCAAATCAAGTTTCCAGCATTGCAATCCTTCTTCTCTTAGTTTCAAGCAGCATATCTGAGAGGCTATGCACTACTCACATATTTATTCAGTGTTCTCTGTGGTCAGGCAGAAGAGCACTCCTGTCCAATGAGGTTTCAAAGCAACACCCCAGAGCATGACCACTTCCTCCAAAGTGTGGCATAATCATCTCCCAGAAAGCACCATTCCTCCAAAATTCATGATGGCAAAATGCTCAGCAGAGGAACAAGATCTAGTTAAACCAAGCTCCAGTATGGCTCATTTCCATAGCTCTCCTCCCCTAACATCTGCAGACTCCTTCCTTAAGCCTGCTATCTGGCTGGTTCAAGGGGGATGAAGGTAGTTGGACCTGCCATTCCCTGCCTGTCCTGTTTCTCCTTTCAAGCTTCATGCTTTACGACCCTCCCCCTTGCTTTGACATACCTGTGTAGCAGAGCTCTCTCTGACAGATATCCTCTCTCCTGGTGAGCGACGTATCACTTCATCAAAGAAGCCTGGCTAATCCTGTTAACACTTACCAATTGGGGAAGACTGCAGGAAGGCTGAATTTTGGCTTACAGACAAGAAAGTCTTATAACTTATTTTCTGAACACTTTAGGATAAATCCAACAATGACATATTGTTAGATTTATTAATACCATTCCCCTGAGTCTTTGAATTATATGTTATTTAATTCCTTGTAGTATTAATGCATTCATAAACTATTGCAGTGTTATCCTATGTGGCTCGGATCTTACAATGGGGAATATGAAAAGTGTTCCCATTATATAACATCTTTTATAGTTACATGTCCCACTGGGACACCTAGGGGAGACCTTGGGGATCTGAATATGCAAAGATAATGTAGATCCACACTCCACAGAGCTCCTAGCGCCAAAGTCGATTTTGGGAGTCACTTTACTACAATGAAAATCGTGAAATGGGCCATTCCTATACCCCAAGGTCATAAAAAACATCTTTTTTAAGGGCCCTTCTTATAATTACATGAGCCCCCCTCACCCCTGGAACACTTAGGGAAGGCCCTGGGGGTACCTAATATGCAGAAATATTGTAGAGTATCACTTTTTAGGTGCCCCTACCACCAAAGTTGAGTTTGCAGTGCATGTATTTTTAAAAACAGTGATGCAATACAGGACTGCTTTTAAAATGACCTCAGGCACTCAGCAGTGAACACATACAAGTGCAGAAAGGGTTGCTGTGCCCTATGATTTACTAGTGACTTACAGGTAGTTGTAAATCCCCCTGTCCTGCTATCTACTAGGGACTTGTAGGGTAGGTCATGCCGATTGTAAATGTGCCCTAATATATACTGTACCCTTACGAAAGTGTGGGTTTACACTTGTGTTTTCAACCTAGCCTGGGGCCTTGTTAGACAGAGCCCAGGGACAGTCAGAGACAATTACCACTAGTACCAACCAGCAAAGAATGGGGGTGTACAGGGCCCACAGGATGACTTTGCAACAATATGAGCATCTCCTCCAATAGAAACTTTTTTGAACAACTGCTGTCTCATCAGTACACTGCTAATAAACATGAGAAGCTACTGTATTCATGTTCTTGATCTCTGGAAGGTTTTATTTTAGTTGTCAGGTGGTTGCCATCCAAACTCAGGTTCCTCCTATATGCATCTATCATTCTTTTATTTGTATGGATGTGCCCACTATTTACCCTTGCACTCTTCATCCTCCAGTGGGATTCTCCTACCTGTCCCTCCACCTTTGTTCCTCCTGCTCTCTATCTTCCAGTTGTCCTGTTTTTGTCGCCCGTCAACTCTTTTTTCTGAAATTCTATTGCACCCCTTCACACTGTCCCTTCCTGCACCTACTTGTACATCCCCACAGTGTTTTTGTACCATGAATAAGCCTTCAGACCAGATGAAATACCAAAGAGATCAGAGGACTTTCCAAGTGATATAGGCCTACTCTAGCTACTTTGCTATTTTGAGCATGTATTTGAAAACTTATCATATGTTATTATCTTGGGTGGTATTTATTGTTTGCTATTTGTTTTGGCAAAAAGATATACTGCTTATGTAATTGATGTGAATATTGTCCACTATTTCATGAATCATATCGTATGATTTGAAAGACATGTATTTTAGGTGTGATTGATATGTCCAAGGCTGCTCCAATAAACAATAGAGACTGCTGTAGCATCTATCGTGCCAGTCTGAGCTATGCTAATATAGTAAATAGGGCCTCATCACCAGTGCCCTGTAACTTCCAGTGGGGCCAGTAGCTCATATTGAGGCCCTAAGTAGCAATTAATAAAACAGTGGATTTAGGTACAAGAGATTCAAACTCTGGTCCTTTCCATGACATCGACCATCAGACTTCATCAAGCCAAATGTTACCATTATCCACTGGGCAGTAGCTCTGTCAATCTCCACAATCCTAACAGAACGCTGAATATTGTGCTACAAAAATATTGGCGCAAGAACAGTGACTACAAAAATATTGTGAAGGTAAGTAAAAAACGTTTTTAGATTTAGAATACTTAACTCCACATCTATGTACCTTGATGGTATGTATACTGTCAAGGTACATAGATGTGAAGGTCGGAAGAGTAAATCTATACTTATATTTTTTAGTTGTTTGATTTGATATTCTCTTTATGATATTTGTATAGCAGGATCCTTTTATGTTTGATAGTCTGGCACACAATCCACTGAATGGGATACCCACTTCAAACAGTGTGATAATTTATAAATTACTGGAAGTTCCATATTGTGATTTGATTGAGGTCTTTGTAGTGCACCTATCCTTTCTGGCAGCGTTTTCAGAGTAGTTGTCTTGGAGGCAAAGGGAAGGGGGCGGGGTTACACACACCAAGGATGAGCACAAGTCAGCATAGTAGACTGCAGGCGTGTTGCACTATGTAAGTGCTCAGCCTTTTTTATTCGTTTCGTAAACCTCTCATTCTCTTAAATTTCCCAGAATCAGCATTTCATAACATTCAGTACTAACTGCACATGCTGGTTTTTCCATGTACAATTTTTTACCGAGTACAAACTTTATGGAAATCTTTCACAGTACAATTCTAGAATTTTGAGTTGTAAATCTCTGAAAGAAAGGAAACATGTAGTTTTAATCTGCTATCCCTCATTCCAGGCTGCAGAACTCAGAATATGATAATTTCACACTCGGAAATGAGACACATAGTTATTGATATCTACGGTATGCGGTGTTCGGGCTCCAAAATAATATTACAACTGCAATACGGGTCTTGGTAAGATTTAGCGAACCACGAATGAACACACTGTCCCATAGACACAGAATGGGTAAAACCCTTTGATACATCAGTCCCTTAATGCGATTGGATACTGGGAGAAGAGGCCTTGCAGTTGTAGACATCTTTCCTTCAAAGGATTTGTATCAAGATGGGTACAGAGGCCTGTTTGGAGATGCTGGAGTTACAATGCATAGATACTAACAGGTTCTCAGTGTCTTAAAACCAGTATTCTTTTTTTTTTTTATATTTTATTTTTTATCGAGCAAAATTCATACAGCATAATATTTCAAACAATATACAGAAAAAACAATAAAAAATATGAAATAAGAATTCAAATCAGGATTTACATAAATATAAAGCCCAGCAGAGGGGACTAACATTTGACTAATTTTAGAAGCCAAAGAAACATAGGACTTAAATAGCGGACAGCTCGTTTAGTTCAAAGGAGGTATATCATTGGACCTATGTTTTAGATACCATTTAGAAATAGGAGCCCAAATCTGAGCCCCAAAAAGCCGGGTTTTTTTACCTCTAGAACTATAAATTAAAAGCTCCTGTTTATATGTTGCTAAAAACCGGCTAAGCCACATCTGGAAAGTAGGTGATTCAGAATCTTTCCACCGTGCAGCTAAAATAATACGAAAAATAGCGGTACCCAAAAAAAGTATCCTTTGTTCTTCAGTGTTATGACCGAGCGATTCATCATGTCCCAATAAATAAAGAGTTATTGAATCTTGAATATAATGACCAAATAGCTGGGTCCAAAAGCCCATAAACGAAGCCTTTAATAAATCTAATTTGGGACAGTTTGCAAACATATGTACTAAATTCGCTTGGGGTTGGGTACATCTCGGACAACTATCATCAGCCCGTAGGCCCCAAGAAAATAACTTTGCGGGCGTAAAATAAAGGTTATAAAGAACTCTATAATATTGGGCTTTAAGATTCGAAGGAATAAAAAGCTCAGATGAAAGGACCAAGCAAAGATCAACATCGACATTTGGATTAGCTAACCTTGTGGCCCAGGCCTGTTCAACCCGTTCTAAATCATCTGGAGTACTTTGGTTCAGCAATTGATAAAAAGTGCCGATCTTAGTGGAATGTTTCCCAATAATAGAAAACAGATTAATGTTGTCCAATTTAATTCTGGGAATACAGTCACGAATGCTTGTAAACACCTGAAGGTATTTCAGAAAATCAGTAGATGGAATATTAAATTTCTGTTGCAACCGTCCAAATGACAAAGTAGTATCCTGGCCGAAGAAATCATCCACTGTATTAATACCTAAAAGTTCCCACCTACGGGTGGTAGAGTCATTAAGACTAATAGGTATAATAGCGCTACGCCATAAGGGGGTGTATTTCGAGAATTTTGGAATTGATAAATATTTAGATACAGATTTCCAGACCTTCCAAGCATCCGTGACTACCTTTAGCTTAATTTTTTTATAATATAGTTGCTCAACCTGCCTTAAAAATAAACCTTGACATTTAGTTCCAAGACTCAGCTCATAAATGGAAGGGATAAAATATTCCATACTAAGCGAGGTGGTAGTTTTATAACTAAATAATGGGGCCATTTGTTGAAGAAATGTTGCCCATAAGTATAATGTTAAACTGGGAATACCCAGCCCGCCTCTCCTCTGGGGCGAAGTTAGAAAGGATAGGGCTCTTCTGATCTTTCCAAAGCTCCAAATAAACTTGGACATGGAGGAGTCAATGATCTTAATAAAACTACCTCCAGGTAGAAGCGGGATTGCTCGAAACAGGTAGAGTATTCTTGGGAAAATATTCATTTTTAAATAATTTGCCCTGCCAATTATAGATAGATGTAAATTATCTACTCTCCTAAGGTCAATCTTTATTTTATTAATCAAGGGAGTATAGTTGAGATGATCAATTTCCTTTACATCAGAAGAGAGGCAGACACCTAAATAGGTGGCTTGCTTCACTCTTAGAGGGCTATCAAAAACCGTATTATTTGTACACAGAACCATTGTTTTATCCTTATTGAGGGAATAACCTGAAAAGAAACCAAAGGACTGAGTGATTAGTTCAATTTCCTGAACTGCATCAGCAGGATTTGTTGTTAAAATGGCCACATCATCGGCATAGGCCAGGACTTTCGTCGATGACACACCAATATCAATAGGCCGGATAACGGGTGAGGAAAGCAATTTAACAATTAATGGGTTAATATAAAGAGAAAATAATATAGGAGAGCAGGGACAGCCCTGCCTCGTGCCTCTCTGTATCTCAACAAACTCCGACTCAACACCACAGATGGACACTTTTGCTTTAGGATCGATATATAGAGACTTTATAGCTCTAATGAACTTGTTCCCAAAGTTGTTAAATTCCAGGATATTCCAAAGAAAACTCCATGATACGCGATCAAATGCCTTCTCGGCGTCGAGAAGGATCATCGACATCTCACCCCCCGTGCTGCCCATGATGTCAAAAAGGGTGATGGCTCTCCGCGTGTGGTCCGTAGTACCCCTACCTGGGATGAAGCCATGTTGCCATGGGGAGACAAGATGTTCGATGATCCCACTCAGCCGGTTAGCTAGAATCTTAGCATAAAGTTTTGAGTCAGAGTTTATCAAAGATATAGGTCTGTAAGAGGTTGGAGTATGTGGGGGTTTGCCTTTTTTCAGAAAAATGGCTATATTGGTATGTTTCCATGATTCAGGTGGAAGTGAATGATACTGAACCCCCAGAAACAAGTCCAGTAAGTAGGGTAGAATTTGTTTACCTAGCACCTTATAAAGATCAAGTGGAATTTTGTCCGGTCCTGCTGCCTTGCCATTTGCTAGATCATAAAGTGCAATCTCCAGCTCCGACATTGAAATTTCTCTTTCGAGATCTTCTTTAACTACTTCGTCAACCACCGGATTGAGATCCTGATCCGATAGCCAATTTTTAAGAAAAGTTTTTAAGGCGTTATCAGAGTGTGAGTTATCGCTGTGATAAAGTTTTTGATAATATTTTCTAAATGCCTCCACAATCTCGCATGAGGAGGCGTATTCCTGGCCCTCATACTCAATCTTCTGAATCTTGTTTTGAGATTGTTTTTGACGTGTTCGGAGGGCTAGATATCTGCCTACATTCTCTCCGGATTCATATAATCTGCTTTTATTGGCTTCATATGTTTCTACAGCTTTCCGAGTTAAGGTACCATTAATTTCAGCTTTTAATACCAGTATTTTTTGAAGAGTATCAAGAGTTGGGACTCCCTGTTGTATCTGGGTAGCATGATGTGTCTCGAGGTTGGACAGTTCACGCATTAAGCTCATATTGATATTATCCTCTATCTTTTTGCGTTTAGCAACAAACGCAATAGTCTCCCCCCTTAATGCAGCTTTGAAACAATCCCATACGATCAGTCTAGAAGCACTAAACTGATTGCAGTCAAAAAATTCCTGGGCCCAAGATGTTATATGGGCTATATATTGATAATTAACGAGTAGCTTTCTATCAAAGGACCATTGCGTTTTCGGCTTCATACTGTTTGGAGAATCAAATATAAGGGTAAGTGCGTTATGATCTGAGATCGTTTTCGGGGATTTAATTATATCTAACAAAAACGGGAACTCTAATGATGACATAATATAATCAATTCGGACATACTCAGAAGGTGGACAGAAGTGGCGCTCCAGATATACTCCCTGAGCCTCGAATTCAACTTAAGGGCAGCTAATGGGAGGACATCCTCGGATAGGGGGGGTGCCCACACGTACAATAGACCAGGACACACCTCTAGGCTAGATTATTTCCTAATAGATGTATACTTATGGTCTTATGTAAGGGGCATGCAGGTGGTCCCCTCGACTGAAAGTGACCACAATTCACTCTCCTTAAGTATGGTCCAGTGGTGGCGCCCCTTAAGGAAGGACAACATTAACCTGGTAGCCGCGCCCGCGGATGAGTCTGAAGTCTCCCCTTGTGGTAGACGAATAAAATGGGCGAAATTGGTTTTATCCGAGGCAAAGGTAGGGGAAATACAATCCCATTTAAACCATGCGGTAACAACCCTCGGAACCTCCTTAGAAGGGGTGGGTAGAGCGAGTGGGCTTTTTGTCTCCCTGGTAGAAGCCTTAACCAACGTGTTTACCTTATACCCTAACAAGTCGGGCAACAAAGAATTTAAAAAACCAGTCGATGGTTGGTATACCCAAACATGTAGGGTCCACAAGGCCAAGTTAGTTGAGGCGGTTAAACTCAAGTCCCGTAGTGTGATACAGGAAGCAAGGAAGACCTATAATAAGTCCCTTAAATTTGCCAGGAGGGAGTGGGAAGACAAATTCTGGGAAGACCTGCTCCAGGCTAGTAAAATCAGGGATTCAAGGGCCTTTTGGAATCTCATAAGCACACGGAATAAACCCGATGCATCTGTGAGACCCTGCAACATCCCGCCTCAAAGCTGGGTAAAACACTTTGGGACCCTATACCTCCCCCCAGATGGGGAACTGAACGTGGGGATGGACCTTACACGAGCATTTGAACCTCATGCCTATGATCTCTTCACTCCTTTAGAGATTGAGGGGGTTATAGGGTGGGTAGCGCCTCGCAAGGCAGCGGGCCCAGACGGCCTTCCGGGGGACCTTATGAGGGCATACCCAGCGGAATGGGCAAGGGTCATAGCAACACTCCTAAACGATATCATGATGGGAGGGGCTGTGCCAGAATCCTGGAAAGGGGCGGTGGTGGTCCCGATTTATAAAAAAGGGTGCAGGGAAACACCGGGGAACTATCGCCCTATAAGTCTGATAGACTCCACCCAAAAGATAGCTGGTAAAGCTATCCTTGGAAGGATTCTCCATTGGGTGGAGGAGAATAAAATCCTATCAGACTTTCAGGCAGGTTTTCGGGCTGGTAGGGGACAATAGAGCAGGTGTTTAGGCTGGCACTATTGGGGTGGAAGGTGGTGGAACTAGGCAAGGGTAGTCTTTATTTGGCCTTTATAGACCTGAAGACTGCCTTTGACCTAGTCCCCCAGGAAGAGCTCTGGAGGGTGCTTTATGAGTTGGGATTACCCCCTTACATCTCGTCCCTTCTCATTAGCCTTCATGCCCATACCTTTGCACAGGTCTGTTGGGGTAAAAATGGAGAGCTCACTGAGAAGATACCAGTGTCCAGGGGCGTAAGACAGGGCTGTGTCTTGGCACCCACCCTATTTTCATTATATGTGAATGGGGTGGTAAAACATCTTCAACAAGAACCAGCCGACGCCCCCTGTCTCGGAGGAGTCCGTATCCCCACCCTGCTTTTTGCGGATGACACGCTCCTGATCTCGAAGACCCCACAAGGCCTCCAGAAATTGCTAACGCGACTCCAGGAGTTCTGTGCTGCAAAAGGCTTAATAATAACGTGGACAAAACAAAATACCTAGTCCTAAATCCTCCTAAGAAACTGGGCCGTCCACCTACACTTAACTCGATTCCCCTAGAGAAAGTAGCCGAATTCGATTACCTCGGTATTCGGATTACGGATAGGATGTCTTGGGCAAATCATATTGACAAAATGGTCCTCAACCACAGGAGAGTAGGAGGAGCTCTCATGAGGGAGTTCAGGGCCTCACCTAGGAGATCACTTACCCCAGTAATCGATATCTACAAGGCCAAAGTAGTGACATCAGCCTTGTATGGGGCAGAACTGTGGGGCCACTGCCGATTGGATGCCCTAGTGACAGCGGAGAGCAAGCTACTGAAATCCATTATCTCCATTCCACTAAAGCACACCATCTGTACCAGTGTGGTTGGACACGGGTTGTAAAAACATCAAAGATCAGGCCCAGCTTCGCCCGCTCCTGCTATGGACACGAATCTGGAGGGGTGAAGAACTAAAATCCTATGCTGATGCCCTGGGGGAAATAATGAGTCTGGGGGGTTGGGCTAAGATAAGATGGTTAAGAGAAACTAAAAAGCTTCTGGAGAAGATCGGTCTAGGAGACTGTTGGTCATCACGTTCAGCCCCTCCAAAAGAAGTTGTCAAGGCGCTTTACTGGAAATGGACTGCGGAGCGTCTAATTACAAACCCTAACCACTGCAAGTCCACTGTCGCCTTTTTACAAATCAAAGACATTGTGGCTTTTGAACCCTACCTGGACCTGATCACCCTCCCCTTTGACCGAGCCCTTTATTTTAAATTTATAGTTGGATCCCTCCCCCTAGGTGCTGTGGTATCGAATTGGACATCAGCGGCCCGTACTTCTCCAAACTGTGCATGTTGCCTGAGTAGGGTTGAGTCCATTGCGCATGTCCTATTTGAATGCCCGGATTATGCAAGGCCTAGGAGTTTTTGGTTGAAACCTCTTTGTCGAAATATGGGCACACGTAGCCACCTAGTAGCCTTGCGTATCCTAACCACGGACACTTCCCCCCCTATAGTGTGTGGAACAGCAAAATTTTTAAAGCAGTTTTGGCTTATTCGTTGTAAGAGATTGTCAGTAGCTGTTTAATTCCTTTTTTAGCTAATTTAGTAACGGGCATTTTATGTCCTTTTATCTTTTCTAATGAATTTTATACTGGCTTCTTGTAGCAATGCTTTTTTGTACACTGTAATGATTGTATTCTAATTGTGCTTATAAGATATCTTGCATATCGAATAAAAGCTTATGATGATGATGAATTCGGACATACTTGTTGTGTGGATATGAAAAATAAGTAAATCCGTCATCTTTTTTCTTCTTTAGTCCCCATATATCCTGTAAATTATGGCTATCCATCAATTGACGCAAGGCCCTATATACCCTAGGTTTACGTCCCTTGTAGTTTGTGAAATTTTGATTATGAAAATGACTCCCTGTAGCAATGTTTAGATCCCCACATAGAATAAGAGGTCCAGACCAAGAGGCTAATTCCAGCTCTAGATCTCTAAAGAGTAGGGGATCGTCCAGATTTGAGCCATAGATTGCACAAATTACGAGACCAGATTTTAATTGAGCTATAGCCCATCTGCCGTGTTTATCGGCCAGTGTTCGAGTAGGATCACCAATTGAGGGCTTTACAAGAATAGCAACCCCGCGTGTTTTAGATGTTTGTGATGTTGCTATAATAACATTGTACCCTGGAATATTAAGCAGTTCTTTATCTGATTCTGAAATGTGCGTCTCTTGTAGACATAAGATATCGACAGGATCCTGCCGCAAGAGTTGAAATAATTGTGCCCTTTTATTTCTATCATTTAGACCCGCAATATTCCAACTACAGAGTTTTACTCTCCCCATCTATAGAAACAAGAAAAATTCCGGAACCTAAACACCAGAAAGACAAAAGGCTGTATAAAAAACAAAACATAAATCTTAGTCTGGTCCCCTCTAATTACTAGAATATATTCAGTATACAAAAAACTGAAAGTTACCTTATTTGCATGAAATTGCTCATTTTTATATTTTTCCCTCCCCCCCCCCTCCCCCTCGCCAATCCCCCCCTCCCCAAACGGCGGCCAACAGGGCATTAAGACTCCAAAGGAGTCTATGGCGATGGAGAGATATGCCCTAACCAGCATATAAAGAATAAACATCAAGAGTGAAAAGCCAATAAGGCCAGAAGGGTGCAACCGTGGTAAAAAAGAGCAAAAAGGTAAAGAGAAGAAAATGGAAAACAAAAAAAAAAAAAAACAAAAAAAAAAAGATAGAGAAGCTAAGCAACCCAGCCCATTTTCCTAACTCAGTACTACTAGTATATATAATGTATATGGTATAAACAAGAGAGTTTAAAGGTTCAAGGCAGGCTATCTAAAAACTCCTTAGCTTTAATTTCTGAAGAAAAAAATTTAGCCTTACCATTGTGAATAACTTTAAGCTTAGCAGGGTTGTTGAGATACACCTGCACTTTTTTTTCCTGAAAGGGTTTGATCAATTGGCGGAGACGCCATCCCCTCTCAACAGTAGTGTGACAAAAATCAGGCCTCACAAAATAGGAGATAGCGCCTCTGCTACGCCGAGCTTCAGGTCTTGCTTTCTCCGCGATAGCCTGGCGGAGTAGAAAATTTCCAAAAAAAAACAGAATTGCACGGGGGTATCCCCCTTGTGGTGAGGTCTTTAAAGTAATTGGGACTCTATGAGCACGTTGAATTTCTAAGTCCCAGTTCCAGGATACCAGCTCGGGGAGTGTGTCCTTGAACAGCTAGATTATAAATGAGCGTACATCATCGCCCTCAATTTTCTCTGGAACTCCAAGTACACGAAGGTTGTTGCGTCGAAGGCGATTTTCCATTTCCTCCAATTTCCACCTAACGTCTTTCAGATCATCTTCATGAGCCTCCACTTTTTTCTGAATTGTAGTGGTTTCGGTTTCATTAGTTACTATTCGATCTTCAATCTCCGTCAGTCTCGTGTTGAAGGTTGTAACTGTTTTAGAAAGTTTCCGGACCACACCTTGAACTTTATGAAGAGCTACTTGCGCCCTACGACCATCCCTGGAAGTCTGTTCCCGGTGGGAAGCAATAGCCTGGAGTACTGTATCCATAACAGCTGATAATGTAGTGCTTTGCGGCTCAATGGCAGACAACTCAGGATGAGATACAGAGGCATGGTCCTGTGAGTTTGGTAGCACCGTTAGGGAATAATCCCGTGCTGACCCAGATGCTCCATGAAGGCTCCTTCTCTTCCGCAGCACAGACCTCCTGCTTTCCCTAGACTCTCCATGAGCCAGGTCATAATCACTTTCAGTCGGTGCAGTATCAGAGCCAGTGTTGATTTCAGAATCTGAGTCCGAATCTGACTCTTGAGACCATCTAAGCTCTTCCAAACCTTCAGATATTGAGTAAAAATCCGACGGATCTTTATCGGTATCAAAAGAGTCAGAAGCATAAGCCTTGGACGCCTTCCCACTGGGGACCAGAGCGCGATGTACAGTATTTTTAGAGGCATTTGATACATTTGATACAGCACAAGACGTAGGGAGGTCAATGACACCCCCTTGTTGAGAAGAGGAAGACACTAGCGGTTGTAGAACGGGAGTTGCAGCAGTGATTATGAGTGAGGTAGAATCTACAGACACGGGAGGAGCATTAGAAACCACTGTGACTAGTGAAGAGGAACATGTACCTTTGGCATCCATACCTTCAAAGTCTTCGACCATTTGCACTTGCACTTCAGAGGGTGGTGTTTGAATGCTCCCTTCTCCCCCTTCTCCCCCTTCTCCCTCTGGATTGCCCGGTATACTGCTTACCAATCCTGTATCAGTTAAACTCGCCATAACTTTCTCTTGCTGGGTTTGCTCGAGAGCGCCACCTCCAGGCAGCTCATTCTGAATCAGCGAGATCACCTCCGTGGTAGTAGATACGGGAGCGGGGGAGGGGATCCCAGGCATTTTTTGTAGAAGCTCCATTACCGAGGGGCCGGGTCCCGGAGTAAGCGGCAGTTGCTTTGTTGTTTTATTCAATTTCACAGAGGCTATGTCCGGGCAGCTAGGTTTATCCGAGTCGAAAAGCTCACCGCGTTTCATTGCCAGCTCGCGATCTCTGAGCGCCTGCTTTGCTGCTCGGGTTTTGGAAGCTGCCGCTGCTGCGGCGTTCTTTGGAGCCATTGAGCTGCCTCGATCCAAGCCTGCCGTGACCAGAGCGCTGGAGGTATTTTGTGTACTTTGCGGACTTTGTGCGGTCGCTATGTCGTCCCCCCGATCAGTGGCAGCGGGGGCTCCAGTGCAAGTTCTAATCAGCCGTGAACATCTGACTGCCCGCAGCACTACAAAGCCGATCAAAGAAGCCAGGACCCGCAGGTGAGAGTGATTAGAGAGTGGGATCGTCGAGCTTTCATCCAACTCCATTAGGCTTACAGAAGCCCGCAGCGTTAAATTCTTTCAGAATTAGTCTCGAAGCCTCAGCATGGTTTAAAGAAGTAGTAAGTTTACATATTTTCTCTTCTCTTCCGAAAGAGAAAGGCACCCGTTAGACCATTATAATCAGAACTGATGCCGGTCAGAGAGGATCTCACAGCGGTCTAGGACACCGCCGCCATCTTGCCCCCTAAAACCAGTATTCTTAGGAAGAAACACATTTGCCAATGGCAATCGCTCCCAGTCCGTAGCTATTCACCTACCATACCAACTTAGTCCAGCCATATGCAAATCAGTCTTGACACTGATTCTCATGGGACCAGTCCAGCCCGAACTGCCCGGACAGGTCCTTTCGGATCTAGAACACAAGCCAACCAGGCCTGCTGGCTGAGATTAATTTAAGCATTCCATCAATTACTTTTTGTATACTTAAATATGACTGTGAAGAGAGGTGGTAAATGCTGTTCAGGTAGACAGGTATTTACACCCCATTGTGCAATGCATTGTTGAACACCTTGATACACAAAAAGAAAACGGTTTCAGTGCTTCATAGGCGCATTGGAAATCAATACAGTCCTCAACAGAGCCTCCAATCAATACTATTTCTCGAAAAAAAGATGCCTTTGCAAAATATTCACTCTGCTTTAAATATACCTTATTGTTGTTAAATTTGTGACAGTTGCTAGATGATTTGCAATGCTGATACAAGGCGCTGAATGTTTGTTTGCACTCAGCTCTTGCCAGAGTTGCTTATAAAGTATAGACTTTGATTTCTCTGGGAGTGGGAATGGTGTGGGTTCAGAGCGTGCTCACCACTTTCAGTACTTAAGTACACTTTGATTTATTTATTTTTGCGATTTTACCTGGAGCGACCAAAACCCAAAAGGGGGACCTGTGTGCTTTACATTACAACAGTTACTACTGCACACATAGATACAGAAGAACAATTTACACAGTTATGTAAGTTAAAGCAAACGTCACTCACCTAAACGGACTCCTGCAGACAATTATATTCATTTGCCCTGGAGATATGTGATGACTATCAAAGAGAAAGCAAGCCCTAAAGAAAAGACAGAGAATCATGCACCATTTTTACTCCCAATATGGCCTCCGTGAACATACAAAGATTGACTGATAATGGTTGCAAAGTATTACCAGCCCAGTTGTCAATTCGATAAGGGCACAATGTGGGGTCTCCAGGAGAAAACATAAGTGTTGCAGTAAAAAAAACGGTGGCTGCAAACAACCCACAAGCAGTATCAGTGCTTCCTGTACACTTTTCAGATACTTCAGGAAATGTTAAAACTCAGTATTTTGTATTGGTGTATACCTTACTTAAGGTACATTGATGTCAATTGTTTCGAACTCTAATGTTTAGCTTGAAAATCAAAATGTTGCATTGATTACTTCCAAATGCCGCTACCTCCCTTTGCATGACAAACATCTTACCCCTCTTAGCACTGTCATTACCTCCCTTTTGTGTGATTGGTTGCCTAAACCTTTATGTGCTTTTCAACAGAAAAGGTGCCTCATTATTTCTCTGCTACTGTTCCACCTTCAATAAGCAGGCACTGAGGACTGAGGAAGGGGTCTTGTCTCTGAGGGGCCAGGAAAACAGTCTATGCTGAGAAGGCAAGTCTAGCAGAAGGGTCAGAGGTGTGTGGGGAAGTCGCATGTGGTGTGTGAATGCTTAGGTGGTGGACCACAAGCAAGCAGTGAAACAAACTCAGGGCCTCAGTTTAAAGGAAGTTAGTGTCTAAATTGCTATTCTGAATTTTGTGGTACTTGTCAAATGTGTACTTTATGCCAGCATAACGTTTTCCATGTAAAAAGCTGGGACACCTTGTTCAGGCGAACACAACACATCCTGAGTTTGCACACCTTAGTAGGTGTGAAACATGCAATATTACTGCATTACCCTATTCCGGTGCAAGCTGTAAAAAAGTCGTATGCAGTGGTATCGTGAATTTATCAGGTGTGCTGTTTCCACACGGTCAAGTGAAATATGATTAATTTATCCCGGTGTAAGCCAAGATCGGGACATATTCAGCGACTGCCAAACATTATCTGCTTTCCGTTTGGAGCAGCAACCTGTATGCAGCGAGGGGGATTTCTTATTTACAGTTCCAGTTGGGCCTACAACAAAGTCCTGAGTTAAAGGGCCAACAGGCCTCCTTTGTTTGAGTATTAATCTGACTGGACGCTGTCTAGAGCCCAAGACCTTGATGCCAATGTAAGGGAGGGAAATAGAGCTTGTTTTCACTACACAAGTACTTAAGAGAAACTTTGATTTGGAGACAGGTTTTTGACTTTGTTCAACCCCTGTATGTAGAGATTTGCATGCCGTGTAAGAATGTCCACTGTATCTGGCTGTATTAGTAATTGAACAAATATTTTAAATTATGTTATCATTCAATTCTTTTATAGCACTATTCATCCGAATGTAGGGTGTTGCACATTACAAACACACATAAATATAGACAATATTTCTTACAAGTATGCAAATCTGCGTAAAGGGAAATGTTACATAGGACATTGAGGGTTACAGTGTGTGGGATTCAAGTAGCGTCAATACTGGAAGACAGTATATGGTATGAGTTATATGTTATGAGTGCATGGTTAGGTGAAAAAACACCGTGTCAGGATTTAAAACATAACACTGTTTAGAATAATCACAGACTGGATAAAAAACTATAAATCTCTAATCCGATACTTTGCATTTTGCACGCTGCTCTCTGATGCCGCTTCATAGGTCACAGGGCTATATTAGAAGGATTGCAACATACAAATTTCAAGTGACCAAAGTATCTCTGTCAAACGCAGTAACCCACTTACATATCTGCATAAAATACTAATCTGTGATCTGCATGCTACAAGATATGCTTTGCAGCAGGCACATAGCCCTACTGTGCTACTTCATGAGTCAAAAGTGAGACTACACCCAACACAGATTTCTCCAGTGAGTGCATTAATCATCAGAGTTATCTTACTGTTACTATTATCCCCTGAGAACGTGCCTTAACTTATTAAGGTACTTTGCAATGCAGCCTCTTTGTGCCAAATAAAGTAAGCCAGAACCGATTTACTGTCAAATGTGTCCTTGGTGCTAATTTATTTGCTGCAGAGTTTTTAATAAATAAATGTATGAGTTGACTGACAGACTCTGTTTTTCATGACTCCGACCCCTTTCCCCTGCCACACATTGACCTCCATTTTATGGGTTCCTCGCTTTTTTCCAGTACTGCGCACAGGATTGCACGGTGGTTTAATGGGGCCCGCAGATTAAAGGATTTGAGTCTTAATAGCAGCATACTGACTGGCATAAGAATGGTGCCCATCAACAATCACACATTTGTGTGCAAAGTTTTTACTGGCAATATTTTTTATTGAATGCATATGTCAACATAATTGTGGTTATATATATTTACAGTTGTGCAAGGTATACACAATCTATCTTTTTCCTTACAATCTACAGCCGTGGAATAGAATATATCACGTTTGCTGCAATTTCTCCACTTTTTAAATATCGCATTTGTTTCTAGCACTGATGACTCTCAAAATGCTCCTTAGTGACAGCAGTGGCATGATGCAAAATGATGTCCCGTTAACACCCCCCTATGGCAGAATGACGAGAGGCTCCCGAGCCTCACTCAGCTCACTAATATGTATTTTCCTTGGGCTGTATGGGAACCCCCTGTAAGTTTTAGGGCACTTGACAGGCTGGTGCCCCCCCCATGCCCGCATTGCACCCCTGACCTAGCCCCTTGCAATTTCTTTCCAGGGTGCATCTTTGTGTGCATTGACTTTTTAAATTTATTTCAACACTATTTGAAGGTTTTGGCTCCTGGAGTGTTGAGGGCCACCCTGCCTCTAAGGCGCTGCTGGGCCTGCATTACGTTCGTGAGTGATAGGTCCTTGCATTGCATGTCCAGGGTGCACCTTTGCCTTGCGTTGTGCTTTTTCTGTTATTTTCCCACTATTTGAAGATTTTGGGCGCCCTGAAGGGCTGGGGGTCGCCACGCCCTGCAGGCACTGCTGGGCCTGCATTACGCCCCTGAGTGATAGCTCCCTGCATTGTAACTGTTGGGTGTTTATTTGTGTTGTTCTTTTTTTAGTTACTTTGGCACAATTTCCCAACTTGCTTTGATAGTGTTGATTGTGAGTGTGTACAACACTGCAAAACGATCTAATTTTAGGAAACCGAACTTGCCAGTTTTTAACATCTGTGTTCAACAAATAAATGGGCGTGATGCATGTTTATGCAATGTCCTTATGAACTCAGTGGACGTGAGAAAGAGTGGTGTGCTGTAGCAATCAGTCAATAGATGCGCAATCGCGTATTGATCAACTCTTGGGGGCCGATTCACAGAACTAATCTGAGATAAAATCCTAAACGTACTACTTTTGGTATTCACAGAAGGGATTTAGTAGTAGTAACGTTAGGACTCCTAACTTCACTACTACTAAATGCCTTTTGTGAATACCGAAAGCCGTAAAGTTAGGATTTTGTCTCAGTTTAGTAGTAGTAAAGTTAGGAGTCCTAACTTTACTACTACTAAATGTCTTCGGTGAATACCAAAAGTAGTACGTTTAGGATTTTATCTCAGATTAGTTCTGTGAATCGGCCCCTTGGTATCTATTCAAGTGCTGTGAAAGCTGTGCACGTGGGAATGCCTTGCTTATTTGGCTCACCCAAGGTGTGCCTCCAGCATACGATGTTCTAAAGAGTGCTCAGTGTAGCCCTTGCTTGTCAGTGCTCAGCACCGGGACTCATTATAGATGGCAAGCATGAGGGGGCAGATTTGCTTAGAATTTACGCAATGCAGTGCACCAAGGCAAGGTGCTATGTTGTGTTTCGAGAATGGGAGAGAACTTAAAAGTGC
This sequence comes from Triturus cristatus, assembly GCF_964204655.1. Taxonomy (NCBI): domain Eukaryota; kingdom Metazoa; phylum Chordata; class Amphibia; order Caudata; family Salamandridae; genus Triturus; species Triturus cristatus. The sequence continues at coordinate 723,042,166 of NC_140586.1, forward strand.
CATATCTACTATGATATGGAGCTCTTCAGCTCTCTCTGTGCACTGGTGCACTTGAGGCTACCTAGCACCAACGCAGACACCTTCATTCCAGGCAGGATTGTTTTTGTGCAGGAAGGGATATCTTCCTGTACAAAAACAATCCTTATAAGCATATTCCTCTTTGTAGGTACACTAAGATATGTCTCCTTGTTATGCCTCACTGTGGAAGGCATAGCATTTTTGTCACATTTACCTATTTACTAGCTCTAGTAAATCTGCAAATGCACCAAAATCCAAGGGTAGATGCATGGAAACGCCTAAACTCCACACATGGAACTCCTTTCCAACACTAAGTAACACAACGCAGTGCTATGAACAGTTACATGACTTTTTATTAACTAAGCCACACTACTCCACTTGAAGCAGCTTTGCATGGCTTAGTAAATACCAAAACTAATTTTGCTTCAGAGCTGTGCCACAAAAGTGATGCAACCAGACACAAAATCTTAGTAAATCTGCCCCTTCATATTTTGTAGAGATCAGAGTGATATACTTCATACTGTGTTCTCTCTGACTGACTGTGTGCATCGTGTGGGCTCCCATCTCATCGGACACTCATGCACAAACCTGTTATGATCAAACATTGAAGCATCAAAATTACTATTTTGGTCCCCACAGTAGTGCTGTCAGTCACATGTGGGCCATGAATAGACATGTGTCTGTTCTGAATATGTCCAAGTTCCCGTTGCAAAGCCCTCAAATACCCCCACCTCTCACCTGTGATAATTGCCCGCCCCTCTGTTGTCTAATTTATGCTAGCGCTGGCCTAACCACCCAGCAGTTTCATCCTTCCCTTCCAATATGCTGTGCAAACCACATTACTTATTGTGAGCCATGAGTTGTGACCCCTGAGTCCTGAAGGAACCCAAGGATTGCTCCTGTAAAATTCAGAACGTCCAGGACACTGTCCTTCCCTGAGAAGCTAGTGGCATCCTGACGTTTCAGTCAGCGTTACCTGTGCCATGTTGTCAGAATCAGAGGAGGTCTCTGCTTAGAGGTTAGGGTACAAGACATGGAGGTCTAAGAGGCACAGCCTTTGCAGTATAGGGGTTATAATATCCTGAGGTCAAGCAACCTCCAGTGTTCAGATCTGAGGCAGGGATATTTACATCACCTATGCAGCTGTATCATTCCTACAATGTTTCTTTATCCATGAAAGTTACTCAGATTTTTTTTTTTATTATTTCCTTTTTTGCAACAGGTTGTGCGTCCCCTGATGCATTGGTGTTACACAGGGTTATCACCTTGCTATATCCTTCACTGGTCTTCCCTCCCTATAGTCTCAGGAGATAACAAGCTTGACCCTCACCGTGCAATCCCTGGCCTGTGGCTTCATATTATGTTTTTAGGTGCAGTAGCTGCACCTAGAGAGTTAGTTATTGGTTCCTCATATATATTAGGTTCAGATGTTCTGGGTAGACGTCAGCCTATTTGTGTTTGCTATAGTTGGGTGCATGTCTTGTGATCTGCTTCCTCTACACCAAATTTACTAAAATATGTGCCAAATGTGACCAGAATATTTATGTTCATGTTATTCATTGGAACATGCACATTTACAAACTGGTTCACATTGCATTCTTCATAGAGGTACTACCCTCCTTGTTATTTTGATCATCTCTGCTACCCTCCTGTCACTATATATCGCAGGAGGCGATCCAATTCATGACTGTCACAGCGAACCTCCAGTTGAAGCTGCTCTTGGACCCTTATTGACCCTTATTGTAATAACTGAGAGCTTGCAATCAACTTTTAAGAAACCAAAAAATGCACTCCCGCTGCTTTGCATATTGCCCTAGAAGGAGGACATATTATATTCCTGCATAATCGTGAGGTGTGAGACCAGCTGAAGCAAAGCTCTCATGTTAACCAGATTCATGCTTGAGTAGCTCATCAGGTCCAGGATTTTGATTTTCATTCTGGGATTTCTAGTCCTGATGTTTATAACGACATAATCATGACTTCAAGTCTTAGAATGGATAACTCCAAAGGTCTAACAAAGAACCAAAGCATGCCTCATAAAAAAACATAATGCTCAAATGCTTGGCATTGGGGAAATGTTTTCTGACAGCTTCCCTAGAATGAGACTATTACAAGCCAACTTCCCAGTCAGGCTCCTAGCTCTACGCTGCCCTTTTGTCTTTTTTAGAGGGATCCTTATTGAGGCAGGAAGCACTGCCTGTTAACCCGACTGTCAGCCATGCCCTCAGTTCCTGCTTAGAATGCTCGCTAACCATTAAGCAAAGGCCTACTCACCTCACACTCTCCTTGATGAGACAGTTGTATTTTTCGGATTTGACACGCCATAGTGTATTTTTTACCTCTATGCACTGTTTATCCCTCAATGAATCATTGTTCAAGTTTTACTCATACAAATGTATATTATTTATAGCATTTGCCTAGCAATGGGGGGAAGTCTTGTGCTTTCCATGACCATCAAAAGGATAGACATAACAAATGGGTAGCAATAATTGTGAGTTCCTGGGGCTGCGAACCAGGGAAATTAGGTCTGTGCACAGGACTGGAACAGAAAGATTATTTCTCCAGCCTCTTACAGTGGATCCTGGAGATACAACACCCAAGGCTTCCTATGAACCATCCTCATGAGTTATCGCACTACTTGCAAGCACAGCCCTGCCCCACCCAAGCATAAGTCATGACCCCTCCATCAATCAGAGTCAGGGGCTCATCAACCGGATGCATGTACTTTCCAATGTCTGCCTAGATTCAATTGGAACTTACCTAACACTGAAGAATTTTGAAGAGTAGTTTGATGACTTAATTCATTATATATGTGCCTTCCCTGCCTTTCCTACTTTACAATTTTCAACAATGCTTACTGCTAAAAAGTCTACTCATTATACAACATACAAGGAACATGCCTTCTTCTCCTGTCTGAGACACTTCCACAGGACCTTTTCAGGAGCACATCTGTGTCTGTAAAATGCCTTCACAAGACATGAGGCTCGCCCTCCACTCCGTGGCTCGTGATTCTTGTGTGCCTTGTTCCTCGAGGGCGATCTACAGGATAATCATTAGCTTTCCTAGTGAATTCTAGGTATCATGATTTACTTTCTCACAAGGTTATTCAAAGAGTAACCCTCCTGGCATCTCTGATATAGGGAAAGTGTTGCCGCCTCCGCCTACCCCTCTTATTACCTAACTCTTCCTATTTCATTCATTTCGTATTGGTCCAAAGATAGTAAAAACAATGTTTCAAAGATATCAGCAATTCCACTTGTGTGAAGCTTTTGGAGTGTTCCCTTACATTTGCTTAGTTTCAATCCTCCGAAGGGTAAAACCGATCTCATGACTCTCATTCAGAGTGATGTTGACATGTTTCAGCATCTTCATCGCTCAAGTCAGCCTTACATTGAGACGACAAACAATGACACATACATTCCACATCACTGCTGTTTACATCCCAGTTACTCGCAACACTATTATTCATTTGCACTGGTCATATATCAAAATTCATCAGAACGTTACATCCTTGTTCTTCATTAGTACCCCATCATCTGCAAAGTACTTTCAGGATGACTATGAGTTTCACCCCACCCATGTACTATTGAAAGTGCTTCACTGGCAGCTGACCTTTCAAACACTTTCATTTCACCTTGATTGGCACCTTGTATCACTGTGCTGTATCCCTATGTCTGCACTTTAATTTTGTGCCTCCCCATTCACCTGCATCTAGAGTCTCATATTAATAATTTATTATAGGAACATGTGCTTTCAAACTCGTGTCCGTATCAAAGTTCATAATAGTGTTTGATAACAGATCATTGTTTACTTTGTAGTTACAACTTGACAAGAACTGTACACGACCTCCCCCCAAAATCAGCGGGGTGTATTTATGTCTTTTAGTCTGTGTGCCTGAATGGTTAATTTGTGTTTGTCTTAAGGTGTACTGCTCTATCTGCATGTGTGCTGCACATGTAATTGGTGTCTACATGTGTGCATGTATACTTGCATGTTACTGCTGGTGCAGTATGTGTGACATTAATAGTGTTCTCATATACTTATATGTGATATTTCATGTCTTGTGTTACACTTTGAGTGACACTTAATCATGATCTAAGTCAAGTAGTTAGACATCTGTTTCACTGTTAATTACATTAATAACCAAGTTTTACAATGCCAAGAGCTCTTCCAATGCTAATATTTAAATTCAAATAAATACAATTATTCTGATTTTCAGTAATCCTCTGTAGCCTCTCTTACATAGCCTTTAGGGAAGCTCTATCCTCTATCTGAACTTTCTGTTCTGTCTAGTCCATGTGCTCTATTTTCCATCCCATCTCTTATACCCTCTACTCTATTGCTGCTCATGTCATCTCTTTCCGCCACATCTACAAATAATGTCTCTTCCATTCTTCAGTTATTTCTGCATTCATCTCCCCTCGGGTGCTCTCTCCTCTCTATTCCTACACAAAATGTCCAGTGTGATTGCACTCTGGCACAATTCATAAATCTCAGGTTCTCTCTTTGTTGTCTCAATATCACCTTCATTAACCTTCCATATCCATCATGCAGTATTTGTTCACCCCCTCCCTAAAGAAGTCCCCATTCCGGTCTTGTATCCTCCACTATTAATACACAGTAAACTGCTTTCTCTCATGGTGTTTTCTAAACGCTTTTGCTCCTACTTACACCCTTTATTCCCCTTTGGTACGTTTGTACTATTAGATGCCCACTGTTCCACCATGAAGAATGTTTCCATCCATGCCACTCAGGTATCCGCTAATGCTTCTCAATTCGCAATTGCGTTCTGACAAATCTGAGCAAACCCATCTCTGTAGTGTGGATGCACATATGCCTGCTCACTCTCCACCACGAATCAAACAGCTTGTGGTGTCCTTAACCTCTTACACCACACAGTCCTCACAAACACAATACATCTGTGTTTGATTCTTTGTGTTTTGAACCTTTGAAGGTAATGAACCTTGTGAAGACAGGCAGAACGAAGGAGTTTTATAGATGCAAATCATGCTTTTTTCCAAAGAACAGTACAGAATCAGCTGCAAAGGCTGTTCTGTAACAATCTACTGATAATGCAGATTCTAGATCAGTCCTGAAGCTTTTATTCATGTAGGAGGGAAACGGTTATTGTTATCTTATGCAAAGACGAGGCTCTCACTGTCCTTCAACCCAAATACCCCATGTCATGTGAGACAACTTTAAGTGAAACCACAACTCCCATTATGCAATCTGTTGTTAGCTAAAAGAAGCAGAACTTGTTGAAGGTATCACACATGACATGGAGCTAGTTAGCAGATATGAGCAAAGCTTAAATTAGTTCTTAAAGGTCCCCTGGTCTTCATTGCTTTAGTGCCTCATCTGAGCAGAATTTGAGCATTATTGGAGCATTAGAGTGTTGAGAGCTCCATGGGAGACAGTGGATTGGCTCCAGGCTTATAAGGCCTAGTATAAGCCAGAAGCTCCAACATTCCAATGTTTGTCTTCATGTTTGTCTCTTTTTAATTTGGAACATTATACCCTGTTGGACCTGGCCCTTTTGGCCAGATGGTCCCTAAACATTTCGCCTTCCACCTGTACTTTTTCTGACCTGTTGTTGGCTATTCTATGACTCTGGGCACTTTACCACTGCTGTTCAGTGCTAAAGTGCATATGCTCTCCCTATGTAAAATGTATATGTTGGTTGGATTCCCTGATTGGCTTATTTGGTTTACTATCAGACCCCAGTAAAGTGCACCAGGGGTGTCAGGGCGTGCACTGGTTGTGCCACCCCCAGAAGCGGCCTGGTAAAATGTGTCTAAGGTCTGCCATTGCAGAACCTGCGTGCAGTCTGGTACTGTCATGCTGACTGGGAAAGTGCACCCACTTCCCAGTCCCTAAACCTTCCCTTAACTTCATATTAGTCACCCCTATGGTAGGCCCAAGGGCAGGGTGCATTGTAAGCATAAGGTAGGACAAGCCCTGATATGTGTGTCATGTCCTAATAGTGAATTACAGCCATTTTCGTTTTTCACTATTGTAAGGCTACCTGTTCTCCATAGGCCAGAATTGGCTGTTAGAATTGTTACATCCTATGATCCTAACAGACCCAGGAAACATGGTAGAAAATCGAGTTTAGTATGCCTGAACTCAGAATAATAAAATACATCTTTTAGTAAAGTTTATTTTAATATTCTGTGTTTGCAAATACCACTTTTAGAAAGTTGGTATTTGCTTGCCTAACCATTTCAGCCCGCCTCTGCTATGATGTCTATCTGCCTGTCTGGTTTGTGTGAGTGGCAGGGCTGGGGAAACCCAGAGGGGCAGGGCTAGGTAGCCTAGTGGTGAATAGAGAGATTGACATCCAGATGGGTGGTATTAGTGCACCTGGACTCTGAATAGGGCTGTGCTCTGCCACCACAATGCTGGCTCCACCTCCTGTGGAGTGACTGATGTCTCTGCCCTGCACCCTGAATAGAAAGGCAGAGTCATGTCAACAAAGTGCTCAAGAACTGGTTTGGACTGGGCAAAGGCCCCTCTACCCCAGAGGAACAAAGGAATTAGGGGTATAAGTATTGGGACCCTGCTCCCAAGAAATTAGATCCTGCTTGACAAGAAGAACCTCTGCCTGAGGAGAAGGAACCGGGAAAGCTGTAAGGAGGAGTACTGTCCCTGACCTGGGGGGATTGGCCCGCAGTGGTTGCCTTGCTGCTGAAAGGAGAGGAGAAAAGACTGCAAAGACTTTATTTCAACTTGTGCTTAAAAGATCTCCAAGGGCTTGTTCTGAGCTTGCCCCCTGAACGAAGTCCCAGGACCAGTGGACTTCAGCCCCCAGCTCCCCAGAGTTCTTTGGAAGTGCCTGCTGCTGTTGTTGGGCCTTCTGAGGGACTGCGTGTCGCAAGGAGCTGGAAGCGTGACTCAAGAAGGAGAAGCGGTGCTGTTGTCATCGCATCTCGCAAAGGGTGTCGCCGCTGCAGCATCGCATCGAGCGGAAGCGTCTCGCATCATTCCGGAAGTGTCTCGCAACGCCGAAGAAGTGTGTCGCCATCGCAGCCATCGTAGCTGACGCATTGCACCGCATCAAGAGAAGAATCTTGCATCGAGGAAGAAGCGTGTCGCCATCGCAGCCATCGTAGTTGTCGCATTGCACCGCATCAAGAAAAGCGCCTCGCATCCACGGAGAAGCGTGCCGCCATCGGAGCTGCTGTCATCGCATCGCGTAAAGGGTTGACGCCGCTGCAGCATCGCATCGAGCGGAAGCGTCTCGCAAACGTCGGAGAAGAGTGCCGTTGCCAAGGCCGCTGTCGTCGCATTGCGTAAAGGGGTGACGCCGCTGTAGCTGACACATCGAGTCGAGTCTTCTCGCAACATCGGAGAAGCGTAACACACCTGGAAGATCTTCACGTCTTTATTTCTTTGCACCAAAAACTTCATTGCATCTGCATCGTTGCAACATTTTCGTTGCCCTGCGTGTCGCATCTAAGGTACATTGACTTAAAGTGTCGCATTTAAGAACTAAAGAGAACTAAGCAAACTTCTACCATCTAAAGTAACAGTATTGTGTATTTTTGTCGTTTAATGGTCTTGTGGTAACTCTATATAAAGAATCCTTATTTTTAATATAAAAACCTGTGTGGTGTCCATCTTTAGTGTTGTCACTTGGTTACTGTATGTGTTCCCAAATGCTTAACCTATAGCGCTCTGAGATAAGCCTTGTCTGCTCGCGCCAAGCTACCTAGTGGGCGAGCAGGGGTTATTTTAGGAGTGTAACCCCTTACCCTGACTAGAGGAAAGGTTCCCTGCTTGTCACAAGTACCTACCTGTGCCAACCAGAGAACCCGGATTCTAACATTGGTGGTCAGCGGTGAGGATTCTGGACTTGCATTTGTGATTCATGTACAGTAATTGGTGAACACTACTTAGTGAGTGCAGACCTTAACGCAACCAATACTTGTTGGTAGATTTCTTTTTGGGACTGTCTATTTTTGAGCACTGCCAAGCTAAACCATGGTGGAGAAAGCAGCATCCATAGTCTCTGTTAATACTGAATTTGAATGGGAAGAAGAGAAATTGGATATCTACACTGCCAAGAAGCTGAAATTCTTCTGCAAGAAATTTAATGTTTCTACAACTGGATGTAAAAACAAGGTAGAGTTCTACAAGGCGCTGAAGGCCTGGGTAGAAGACAGGAATGCCACTGATGATAAGAATGCAGAGGAGCAGCTGGATGGGCCAGTGGGTCCAAGAGGAAGGAGAACCCCTTCCCCTGACGGTAGCAAAGTCTATCTCCAGAGGAGTTGGCAGACAGGAAGGAAACCAGAGCTCATGAGATAGAGATGGCGAAACTAAATGGACAACTGGCAATGGGACAGAAAAGGCTGGAAATGGAAGAGAGAAGAATGGAAAGGGAGCATGAGTTGATCATGAGGAATCTTGACTTAGAGCTCGAGAGGCTTGAGACCATGAGTGTCTCAGCCCAGCAACAAGAAATGTGTGTAGCTCAGAGATTGAGCTTTGCTGAGTGGGAGGAGGAATCCAGCACAGATGGTGGCAGCCATATTGAATTTTCTAGTGCAGAGAGAATAGTACACACACCTAGAGACATGGCACCTGACTTGAAGGAGGGGGTTAACATACACCAGGAGGTTCAAGGACATGAGGTAGCTCCAGTAGTGCACAGTGTCCCTGAGAGGGATAGGGTAACTGGCGCAGGAGTTCATGGTCCTAGTAGTGGGAGGGACACTCTACTGACTCTAGATGAGAGGTGCAGGGAGAGGAGTTCCCCAAAATTGAAGTCCTGGTATGTGAGTGTGAAGACCGCCCAGAAGAGTGTGGGTTGTGTGACAGAGACAGTCGGATACTGTCTTACCAGTCTCAGGAGAGGGGTGTGCAGTACGTGTGTGAGGCACTGGCTGGTGAGGTGAAGGATAGTTTGGTTAACCCTGCTAGGGGGCTGTGTGATCCAATTGTGGGAGAGCATATTGTTATTCCCTGTTTTCCAGAGCTATGCCAACACCTGTGGGAGAGTGAGTTCTCTGACCACAGGGAGCTCACATTGGAGGCAGACCTTTTGGTGGAGTCCAGAGGGTCTGGAAAGGCATTGGGGAGTGATCCCCAGAGGAGTGGTTCAGGTATCTTCAAACCCAACGTGGTGGAAGTGGCTCAGAGTAGCCCAACTAGGTCCTATAGTAGTGAGAGGGGTGTAGGGCCTCACGTCCTGTCTTTAAGGGGAAGGAGTGAGAATGGGTTATGTCCTGGTAGTGCCCAACCTCCGTCTCAGAGCCTGGATGGTTCTTTAAGGGAACACCAGGTGGGGAGCCTAGTCTGTCCTGAGGGGCTGCCCGTTGTGCGGGACCCCCAGTGTCTGGTGAATGGGGAGTGTCTGTAAGCAGGCCTCCATCAGTTCTGGTGTCTGGCAGTACCGCTCCAGTCGGGAGGGTGCAGAAGTCCAGAGTGAGGGGTGAGAGGGGGAAGGAGCCCCCAGTGGAAGAACCAGTGGGTCAGGGGCCAGCCAGAAGGGCTGCGTCACCAGTGAATGACCAGGGTGACACCACTTCTGCCCTGGGGGATCTTCGCGCACTGTCAGATGGACAGGGGTTGAGAGATCTGCGCCAGGCAGACTGTCACACGACACATGAGTTATGTGTCACCCTCAGGGGAGGCATGCGTGCTCCCCGGGAAGTCCTGGTGCACCAGGCAAGCGTTCAACCGCATGGGTTGGTCCCAGGGTTGGGAAGTCAGGCTCAGGTGTTGTCTGACCTGGGGGGTGGGACAACTGTAATCAGTGTCCTGACCCATGTTGCTTCTAGGGGTACCACTCCAGTTGGGAGTGTGCAGTACTCTGGAAGGGGCTGCAGAGGGAGGGTGTCCTCACCTCTGACCCCGGTGCAGCCTGAGGGTTTAGACCCTAGGTTGGAGAGCCAGGTTCAGGTGTTGTCTGACCTGGAGGGAGGGGCATCTGTAATCAGTGTCCTGACCCATGTTGCTTCTTGGTGTACCACTCCAGGTGGGAGGGTACAGCCATCTGGAAGGGGGTGAAGAGGGAGGGAGTCCTCGCCTCTGACCCCCGCTCAACTGAAGGGGTTAGACCCTAGGTTGGAGGGCCAGGTTCAGGGTGTCCCCCCTGACCTGGACGCCCAGTTGCAGGATAGAACCCCTGAACTGGTGGGCGAATTGCACAGGACACCTGCCACAGGTGCCCTGGCAATTGTGGAAGGGAGTACCACTCCAAGTGGAAGGGTACAGAGCCCCAAGGAGGAGGACTGGGTGTGTGAGAGGCCACCCCAGTCTTTGGTCCAGCCACCGGGTACAGGCCTGGGGCTGGTGGGTCGGTGCCAGGATGTCATACCTGACCTGACAGGAGGGAGAATGGACAAAGGGTGCCAAGCACCTGGGGCTACTGCCCCCGCTCCCTGGTGCCACAGAGGTTTGAGATCCCTGAGAGGCTTACGGCCTGGGTCCCATCCCTGACTACTGTCAGTGGTCACTGTCGCCTTTTGCTGTCAGTCTGTTGGGACACACCTGTGAGCCAGTTAAGGGTCGGGGCTGCACAGGTGGTCTCCACAGGTAAGGAGAAGGGTTCCCCATGGATTGGCCTGGTGGGCCCTGAGAGTATGGACAGAGGGATTCCATTAGGTTCAGATTGGCGTAGGACTGGAGTCTGCCCCTGCAGTTGCGGGCCAGGTCCTTGTTCTACCGCCCGCAGCAGGGAAGCCCATCAAGGTAGTGATTGGTCTACCCTGCGTTTTGGCTGGAAGGGGGTTGTGTTGGACCTGGCCATTTTGGCCGGATGGTCCCTAAACTTTTCGCCTTCCACCTGTACTTTTTCTGACCTGTTGTTGGCTATTCTATGACTCTGGGCACTTTACCACTGCTGTTCAGTGCTAAAGTGCATATGCTCTCCCTATGTAAAATGTATATGTTGGTTGGATTCCCTGATTGGCTTATTTGGTTTACTATCAGACCCCAGTAAAGTGCACCAGGGGTGCCAGGGCGTGTAAATACAAATGCCGCTGGTGGGCTTGCAGCACTGGTTGTGCCACCCCCAGAAGCGGCCTAGTAAAATGTGTCTAAGGTCTGCCATTGCAGAACCTGCGTGCAGTCTGGTACTGTCATGCTGACTGGGCAAGTGCACCCACTTCCCAGTCCCTAAACCTTCCCTTAACTTCATATTAGTCACCCCTATGGTAGGCCCAAGGGCAGGGTGCATTGTAAGCATAAGGTAGGACAATCCCTGATGTGTATGGCATATCCTAATAGTGAATTACAGCCATTTTCGTTTTTCACTATTGTAAGGCTACCTGTTCTCCATAGGCCAGAATGGGCTGTTAGAATTGTTAAATCCTATGATCCTAACAGACCCAGGGAACATGGTAGAAAATCGAGTTTAGTATGCCTGAACTCAGAATAATAAAATACATTTTTTAGTAAAGTTTATTTTAATATTCTGTGTTTGCAAATAACACTTTTAGAAAGTTGGTATTTGCTTGCCTAACCATTTCAGCCCGCCTCTGCTATGATGTGTATCTACCTGTCTGGTTTGTGTGAGTGACAGGGCTGGGGAAACCCAGATGGGCAAGGCTAGGTAGCCTGGTAGTGAATAGAGAGATTGACATCCAGATGGGTGGGAGGAGTGCACCTGGACTCTGAATAGGGCGGTGCTCTGCCACAACAATGCTGGCTCCACCTCATGTGGAGCGGCTGATGTCTCTGCCCTGCACCCTGAATAGAAAGGCAGAGTCATGTCAACAAAGTGCTCAAGAACTGGTTTGGACTGGGCAAAGGCCCCTCTACCCCAGAGGAACAAAGGAATTAGGGGTATAAGTATTGGGACCCTGCTCCCAAGAAATTAGATCCTGCTTGACAAGAAGAACCTCTGCCTGAGGAGAAGGAACCGGCAAAGCTGTAAGGAGGAGTACTGTCCCTGACCTGGGGGGATTGGCCTGCAGTGGTTGCCTTGCTGCTGAAAGGAGAGGAGAAAAGACTACAAAGACTTTATTTCAACTTGTGCTTAAAAGATCTCCAAGGGCTTGTGCTGAGCTGGTTCCCTGAACGAAGTCCCAGGACTAGTGGACTTCAGCCCCCAGCTCCCAAGAGTTCTTTGGAAGTGCCTGCTGCTGTTGTTGGGCCTTCTGAGGGACTGCGTGTCGCAAGGAGCTGGAAGTGCGACTCAAGAAGGAGAAGCGTGCCGCCGTCGGTGCTGTTGTTGTCGCATCTCGCAAAGGGTGTCTCCGTTGCAGCATCGCATCGAGCGGAAGCGTCTCGCATCATTCTGGAAGTGTCTCGCAACGCCGAAGAAGCGTGTCGCCATCGCAGCCATCGTAGCTGACGCATTGCACTGCATCAAGAGAAGAATCTCGCATCGAGGATGAAGCGTGTCGCCATCGCAGCCATCGTAGTTGTCGCATTGCACGGCATCAAGAAAAGCGCCTCGCATCCATGGACAAGCCTGCCGCCGTCGGAGCTGCTGTCGTCGCATCGCGTAAAGGGGTGACGCCGCTGCAGCATCGCATCGAGCGGAAGCGTCTCGCAAACGTCGGAGAAGAGTGCCGCTGCCAAGGCCGCTGTCGTCATATCGCATAAAAGGGTGACGCCTCTGTAGCTGACGCATCGAGTCAAGTCTTCTCGCAACATCGGAGAAGCGTAACGCACCTGGAAGATCTTCACGTCTTTATTTCTTTGCACCAAAAACTTCATTGCATCTGCATCGTTGCAACACTTTTGTTGCCCTGCGTGTCGCATCTAAGGTACATTGACTTAAAGTGTCGCATTTAAGAACTAAAGAGAACTAAGCAAACTTCTACCATCTAAAGTAACAGTATTGTGCATTTTTGTCGTTTAATGGTCTTGTGGTAACTCTATATAAAGAATCCTTATTTTTAATATAAAAACCTGTGTGGTGTCCATCTGTAGTGTTGTCACTTGGTTACTGTATGTGTTCCCAAATGCTTAACCTATAGCGCTCTGAGATAAGCCTTGTCTGCTCGCGCCAAGCTACCTAGCAGGGGTTATTTTAGGAGTGACTAGAGGAAAGGTTCCCTGCTTGTCACAAGTACCTACCTGTGCCAACCAGAGAAGCCGGATTCTAACATACCCCTAGAGGGTGGAATGTTCTAATAGCCTTGTAGCCCTTATGCCTCAGGCTATACCTGTTGTTAAAGGCCTTCACCCTTGTCATAGGCCCTCGCCTGCGATTCTGGCTGAAAATTCAAGTTCAGGGCCTTTAACAACCGGTGTAGCCCTTGTCAGCAAGCTATAAGGCTATATTAATGTTGTTTTTTGTTGTTGTTTTTTTTACTATACCACCCTTTCAATCTATAGCTTGGATTCCTGTCCAAGTTTTCATCACTCCCAATTAATTCACTTCACTGACCATTAGGAAGGAAACGCCAGGCTGATGCACAAAACTCTTTCTTGAAGCAGAAATAAAGAAGGGCTAAACTAAAGTTCTCATGTATTATTCTATATTCCTATATTATTACCCTTTCCACGCACTTGTATCTCATCTTGCAGACTCCTAGCCAGCAGGACTGTAACAACCTGAAACACCTTGTGTTGGCTGGGTGTCTGCAAGATGAGTTACAGCTGCCCTGAAAGAGTGTGAATCCACAGTGTGAGTGTTTTGTACTGCAGCTAACAGTTTCACTTCGACAGGAGTGAGTGAAATGTGTTGATTGTCATGAGGCATTTTGGGATTCTTTTCCCTCAGTGAGTGACTATCACTTGTTTAACCCCTTCGATGCTCATGACGGAATGGTTCCGTCATGAATATCGGTGCCCCTGTGCTCATGACGGAACCATTCCGTCATGAGGCCAGGGGCACGAAATCCCTCTGTGCAGACAGCAGAGGGATTTCTATTTAATCCCTTTGACCTTGGGAGCTGGGGAAGAGCTTCCCCAGCTCCCGAGGCCCCCTCCCTGGTTTCTGTGCAATGAAGATCAGCGCGCACGTCGCGCTGTCTTCATTGCACAGAAACCAAAACTGAAATGAGCCTTTAAGCTCATTTCAGTTTCACTTTGTATGTGCTCGGGGGCTATCTCAGCCCCCCGGGCACATAGAAAGACGGGAGAGGTATCATTGGAAAGGGGAGAATCTCCCCTTTCCAATGGTACCCAGTGGATCCCTGCTTGGGGATCGCCCCAGGAGGGCGATCCCCAAGCAGGGATCCACCCACTAGACACCAGGGAGGGGGGAGCGGCCCCTTAGGCAAGGGCTTTTGCTCCCTGAAATATTTGGAGTGTCATTTAGTCTTTTTGCCCCCCCCTGGGGGGCAGATGGGGCAATAGCCCCCAATCTGCCCCCCCGGGGGGGGCAAAAAGCCCACTAGACACCAGAGATATTTGCTTGGCGCACATAATTTATTAGGGTGGGGGCTGTCCATGAAGGGCATGTCCATGCCCCCACCGTGCATAATGTACAGCCTTTCTGCCCCCCTGGGGGGCAGTTGGGGGCAGTAGCCCCTAATCTGCCCCCCCGGGGGCAGAAAGCCCACTATACGCCAGGGATTTATGCCCATGCCCCCACCCACCCTCCGCAAAAATGACAGCCTTTCTGCCCCCCCTGGGGGACAGATGGGGGCATTAGCCCCAAATCTGCCCCCCTTGGGGGCAAAAAGCCCTGTAGACTCCAGGGATTTTTTAGGCAAATTTTAATTAGGGTGGGGGAATTGGCCTGCCCATTTTGGGCAGCCCCCACCCTAATTAAAATTTGCCCAAAAACTCCCTGACGTCTTGTGGACTTTCAGCCCCCCTGGGGGGCAGATGGGGCCATTAGCCGTGAATCTGCCCTGCCGGGGGGGGAACAAGAAGCCCACTAGATGCCAGGGTTTTTTTGGGGGGCAAATTTGAATTATGGTGGGGGGCGCCCTAAACGGGCATGCCCATGCCCCCACCCCCTCCTCCGCAAAAATAACAGCCTTCCTACCCCCTGGGGGGCAGATGGGGCAGTAACCCCCAATCTGCCCCCCCGGGGGGGTCAAAAAGTCCGCTAGATGCCAGGGATTTTTTGGGCAAATTTCAATTAGGGTGGGGACATTGACATGCCCGTTTTGGGCAGCCCCCAACCTAATAAAAATTTGCCCAAAAACCTCCCTGGCAACTAATGGACTTTCTACCCCCCCCCCCGGGGCAGAAGGGGGCTTTAGCCGCCAATCTGCCCCACCGGGGGGGGGGGGCAAAAAGCCCACTAGACACCAGGGATTTTTGGGGGGCAAATTTGTATTAGGGTGGAGGGTCCCAAAAAGGGCATGCCCATACCCCCACCAAAATTACAGCCTTCCTGCCCCCCTGGGGGGCAGATGGGACAGTAGCCCCCAGTCTGCCAACCCGGGGGGCAAAACACCCACTAGATGCCAGGGATTTTTTGGGGCAAATTTTAATTAGGGTGGGGGCATTGGCATACCCGTTTTGGGCAGCCCCCTCCCTAATTAAAATTTGCCCCAAAACCTCCATGGCATCTTGTGGATTTTCTGCCTCCCCTAGGGGGCAGATGGGGGCGTCAGCCCCCAATCTGCCCTGCCAGGGGGGCAAAAAGCCCACTAGACGCCAGGGATTATTTTGGGGCAAATTTGAATTGGGGTGGGGGGTGCCTAAAACGGACATGCTGAGGCCCCCACCCCCTCCCTGCAAAAATTACAGCCTTTCTGCCCCCCGTGGGGGACAGATGCGGCAGTAGCCCGCAATCTGCCCCCCGGGGGGCAAAAAGCCCATTAGATGCCAGGGATTTTTTGGGGCAAAATTTAATTAGGGTGGCGGCATTGGCATGCCCGTTTTGGTCAGCCCCCACCCTAATTAAAATTTGCCCCAAAAACTCCCTGGCGTCTAGTGGATTTTCTACCTCCTCTGGGGAGAAGATTGGGGCATCAGACCCCAATCTGCCCTGTTTGGGGGGGTAAAAATCCCACTAGATGCCAGGGATTATTTTGGGGCAAATTTTAATTAGGTTGGGGGTTGCCCAAAACTGGCATGCCCATGCCCCCACCCCCTCCCTGCAAAAGTTACAGCCTTCTTGCCCCCTGTGGGGGACAGATGGGGCATTAGCCCCCAATCTGCCCCACCGGGGGTGGCTAAAAAGCCCACTAGACGCCAGGGAGTGTTTTGGGGAAAATTCGAGTTAGGGTGGGGGTTGCCCAAAACGGGCATGCCCCCACCCCCTCCCCCAAAAGATTACAGCCTTCCTGCCCCCCCGGGGGAAAGATAGGGCAGTAGTCCCCAATCTGCCCCTCTGGGGGGCAAAAAGCCTACTAGACACCAGGGATTTCTTTAGGCAAATTTTAATTAGGATGGGGGCATTGGGATGCACGTTTTGAACAGCCCCCACCCTAATTAAAATTTGCCCAAAAAAATCCCTGGCATCTTTTAGACCTTCTGCCCCCCCGGGGCGGCAGATAGGGGCAGTAGCCCTCAATCTGCCCCCTTGGGGGGCAAAAAGCCCACTAGACGCCAACGATTACGCTGGCTTTTTTATGTGTGGGGGTGGGGGCTGCCGGGAATGGGCATACCAATGCCCCCACCCCCCAAAAAATAGCCACAGTGTTTCTGTTCCCCTTGGGGGCATATCGGGGCAACCCCCTCCCCCCCGATGCCCACCCCCCGGGTGGCAGAAAGCCAACTAGGCACAGAGTAGTTTTTAGCAATATGCCTACCTGTGGATTTTGGGCCCTACCGCAGCCGGCACATAGGGAAACCTACCAAACCCACACATTTCTGAAAACTAGACACCCGGGGGCTTCCAGGGAGGTATGGCTTGCGTGCATCCCCCAACGTTTCCTTACCCAGAATCCCCTGCAAACCTCAATTTTAGCTGAAAAAAACACTTTTTTCACATATTTTTGTGTGGGAAAGTTGTGGCATCAATGGGCTCACACAAATTTCCCACCACCCAGTGTTCCCCTAGGTCTAGCGGTAAAAATGGTGCCTCACTTGTGTGGAAGGCCCAAGTACCCGCGACAGGCAAGGGCCCAAAACGTAGTGAGGCAACATCAAAATGGCCTATCGAAAACCACCTGGTTTTGCAAGGGGGGTCACTTGGGTTTTTGGCCCGGTGCTCGGCGGTCATCTAGGGAAACCTACCAAACCCATACATTTCTGTAAACTAGACACCCGGCGGCTTCCAGGGAGGTATGGCTTGCGTGGATCCCCCAATGTTTCCTTACCCAGAATCCCCTGCAAACCTCAATTTTAGCTGAAAAAATCACTTTTTTCACATATTTTGGTGTGGGAAAGTTGTGGCATCACCGGGCTCACACAAACTTACCACCACCCAGCGTTCCCCCAGGTCTCCCGGTAAAAATGGTGCCTCACTTGTTGCGTTTTGTGCCGTTTCCTGTCCCGGGCACTAGGCCGACCCGCACAAGTGATGTACCATTTTTCTCGTAGGACTTTTGGGGAACGCGGGGTGGGTGGAAATTTGTGGATCCACGCAGATTCCAGAACTTTCCACCACAGAAATTTTTTGTCAACTGTTTAGGTTTGTAAAGGATTCTGGGTAACAGATCATGGTGGGAGGCAGTCAAGTCACCCCATCCTGGATTCCCCTGGGTGTGTAGTTTTAAAAAATGTATAGGTTTGCTAGGTTTCCCTAGGTGCCGGCAGAGCTAGGGTTCAAAAACTACAGCTAGACTCTTCGCAAAAAATGTATACATTTTCATTGTGAAAATGTGGTGTGTTCACTTTAGGTTTTGAGCCACTTCCTGTCGTGGGCACTATGCCTACCCACACAAGTGAGGTACCATTTTTATCGGGACACTTAGGGTAGTTTAGTTTTGTAAAGCAACTGTTATTACCTATTGATTTTTGATGCATTTCTCCCTTCCAAATGAAAGACATTGTGTAAAAAAAAAGTCATTTTGAAAAATGACCAATAATTCTCATGCTAGTATGAGTATTCCCATTTTCGAAAATGTGCAAATATGCACTGTTTTTAAACTCTGTAGTTTGTTCCCATTTCAGAAATACGTAGGTGTCTTTCATACCGATTTTTCCATGTATACGTTTTCCCACAATAATTGCTATATACCCGGAACATAATAAAAAACCATTACAAAATGCTGCTCAGTTTTTTACTCTGGGTTCGTTGGGCTCTTGGTGAACCTACAAGTCCTATATATCCCCACAACCAGGAAGGTCCAGCGGATGTAACGGTACATTGCTTTCAAAGAGATGTCATAATTAGAAGAAGTTACAGGTGAAAACGTTGACACAAAAGGCTGCTTTTTTCAACTAATTTTTATTTTCCTATATTTAACTGGTAGTTTCTATAAAGAAACCTTGATGGATCTACACAAATGACCCCTTGCTGAATTCAGAATTTTGTCTACTTTTTAAAAGTGTATAGCTTTCCAGGATCCATTATTGCTTTTGTACCCATTTCTACCATTAACTGGAAGGAGGTTGAAAGCACAAAAAATAGCAAAAATAGGGTATGTCCCAGAAAAATGCCAAAACTGTGTAAAAAATGTTGGTTTTCTGACAAAAATCTGTCATTCCCTAAAAGCTGGAGAAATGGTGATTTCAGCCCTATAAACCCTTTTTTGATACCATTTGCAGAGAAAAACCCAGACGCTTTCATTTGCAGCCCGTTTATCCCATTTTTCACAAAAAAAACCTATTTTTTGCTGTATTTTGGCTAATTTCTGGGACCCTTCCAGGGGAATCCACAAACCCTGGGTACCTTTAGAATCCCCATGATGTTGGAAGAAAAGGACGCAAATTTGGCGTGGATACCTTATGTGGTCAAAAAGTTACAGGGGCCTAAGCGCGCACTACCCCAAATAGCCTAAAAAAGGCTTAGCACAGGGGGGGGGGAAGGCCTAGCAGCGAAGGGGTTAAGAAAGTACCCGCTTAAAAGCATAGGCATAGTGAAACGGCGTTTGTGCCACTGCCTATTACTGATAGAATTTGAAAACACGACGAACACAATAAAAACACATAACCAAAGAAGTACAAAGAACTGTTTGAGCTAAAAAAATAACTAACATTTCTGACCTCTCCCTCGCTGCGTACTTTGGCTTGCGCATGACTTTCTGTGCTAGTGCTCCCAGTCTGTGTACGAGGTGGCACTCACAGTTCAGCTGAGTGCTCGAAGACCCAACTCATTCTGCAGGGTTACTCTGTGCTAGGGAGTGGGTGCATGCGTTCTGACTGAACTACAAACTCCGTACTAGCGAGAGTCACACTGGTGATCGGTCCCTAGTACGGTCGTCAGCTCTGCCGTACCACAGAATCTGCCTTGGGACCCTCAGCAGGTTAAACAGCTCTGACATAGGATCATTATTCTGGCCGGATTTATTTAGACTGTCACATGCTTTATGAGTAAGACTGGGAGTTATGAATTGCGTGACATCGCATTTCAGTGCGGCAACGCGGGGGCCAGCTTTGAAATATGTTAGTTTAACCCTCGATGCATGGCACTTGGTTGGGCTGCTGGTGTACACTTGCACCATCTAAAATTTCAATCTAATGCCTTACTATGCGCTATTTTTATTGCAGCAGGTTGTACTCTCACTGAGTCCACATGCTCTCACAGGGAAACATTTTCGAGTTACTGTAAATTATCTCTTCTCTGTAATACAGACTAATATGCACATATAAATATCGAGGCTCCGACTTATAATTTAGATCACATGTTCTGTACTAATTAATCTTTTTGTTCTGAAAATATCACCATCCATGGATTTATGTGATTTGACTACGCCAGGAATTAGACTACTTGTAGATCTGAAACCAAGGCTCTGGAAAACTGTCATTCAAACCATGAAAAAGACACACAAGTGTGGGTCCTGGGCTCACTGTGCCACTGGAATAAAGCTATCCTGGCTGAAGAGGGGCGAAACCCTGAAACCGGTCCTAGGATGCTTGTTTCCGGTCCAGGGAGGACCTGGCTTGGGAGTTCGGGCTGGTCTGTTCCCATGAGGCACAGGGTCAAGACTGATTTGCATATGGCCAGGTCTAAACTGGGATGGCATGGTGAGCAAAAGTATGATGGATTTAACCCAGATCTCTTGACTGGGGGGTAATGTTTTGATTTGTTCTGCATTCCGTCCATCAATTGTGTGCCTTTTGCATTCAAACCATGAAAGCATAAAATAATCTCAAACTCTTCAGAGAACATTTGAAAAACAAAAGAACGCCAGCACAAGGATTATTCTGGCATCAGTTCTGCCTGCAACCCACCAGAACATCAAACAGTGGACGTAACATCAGAGAGTTTAGTTTAATCTTACTTCAACCATGCAGTAATACCTAATCCATTCACAGTTAATACACCCGAAACAAACCACAACTTCAAAACACACCTTTTTAAAAAGGAACAAATGTGTCTTTTAAGCCTAAGCATTCCCTAAAAAGTGCTCTTGGTCAAAAGGTTTGCTTGCTAGCCTGACTGTATTTGTTAATTCGTGCTATTTGTTAACAGGATTTCTTAGGATAAACGTTAACTTTGTATTGCTTCCTGTACGTTGAATTTGTCTTGTGCTTAGCTTTCTTTCGATTGTTCCTGTTGTATAAGACATAACATTCTGTCTAATTCGCATTTCTTTTAGGTCTAATTTTATGCGACGTTCGTCTTTCAAAGAGGACTTTTTTAAGCTCACAGAAAACACGCATAATTCCAGCAATCAAAATGTACACGTAGAAACTGGCAGATGCAATCTAAAGATGTTTTCTCTTTTTGTACAAGCCACACTTTCTTGTACCTTTTGCTTTCTCTTTTTCCGACATTTTAACCATGTATCTCAATATTAAGGCATTCTGAGAAAATGTATCTACCCTCACCAACAGCTTTCCTCCTCTTTGCACCATCAAATGGTAGGGAAGAGGGAGGGAGCCTAAGGCTGATCTTGAAAAACCCAAGCAGACCCATCTCAGTTGTCTAATTTGAAACCAGTCCCCCTGGCAAAATTGATGGAAACAGCCTATAGTTTCTTCCTTTAGATAAAAATTATCTATGACCCTAGTCAAGTAGGACTGCAGCAGGGTCATGGCAGTGAGTTTGTCCTGCTCGCAGCTGCTGATGACTTTACAATGGCAGTGTCGGAGCTCTAGTACCAGGAGACCTATCAATGGAGTTCAACACCATGGACCACTCCATATTCTTGGAGTGTCTAGATTAGTAGAAGATATTGGCATGGTGGGCTCAGCCATGGCTTTGCTGCACACCTTTGTTTAAATCAGTTCCAATAAAGTTTGGTTCCATTTGTTCCAGTCCCCATTGCTTCACGTGGTTATGTTTTTTCCTCATGTATGTAATATCTATGCTGAGCCTTTGGCTCCACTCGTCCATTCTCTTAACACACCTTCCGATGTACATTGGCAACCCAGAGTTGATCATCGGTGAGGGTGTCAACAAATCAAAGGCATAGTCCTTCCAACAGTGTCTGATGTGGATAAGAGCCAGCTGGCTAAAGCTAAGTGAGGGGCCTGAGATCATGGTGGTGATATACTCTTGCGCCATCAAATATTACTGGCTTAACAAATGTAGGCCTTGCCCCTCCCCCGTTGAGTCGGTATGTTATCTAACATTCAGATCTGATGCACATTTTTCCTTTACAATTCAAATCTCCACTCTGGTGTTTACCTGTGCCTCTTATATGCGTAGCTTCAGGAAACCCCCCCCCGTATCTTAACCATGATGAAAAAAGGATAGCATTAGCAACAACTGTTGGTCTTGTCAGATCCATCTGGACAATGTAATTCCCTGTGTCAAGCTGATTGTCAAAGCCTGGCTTGCCACTCTTTAGCCGTCCATTTTGCAATCTCTTTATTGGCTTAATCTCAGGGAATGTGTCATCTTTAAAACCATGTGGGTTCAACTCAAAGTGAACTTCTGTTCCTTTCCTAATTTTATTAAAAGCAGGAATCAGCAGTGTGCACCAAGTCACCATCTCAGATGCCCAAACACGGCTCTCATGATCATTGCTTGATTTAGGAACTTCTGCATTGGAGTATGACATTTCCTTGTCCAGGCGCTGAAAGTTTAGAACACTTTACCTTACACCCTTTGGCAAACTCCCTTGCTCCTAATATTTAGCTGTACATAAAAACATTCCTCCTAACCAAGCTGCAATTTTGGGCTCATATGTTTGATTCTCCCTATTTCCAAGAAGGTATATTGGTTTACAAGTTCTCAATCTCAGACTAGCTCGTTATAATAGACTATTAACGTCATCAGATATGTGCATCATCTTAACATTCTATGTGTTGGGCAGTTTACAGAAGTTTGTTGGCCTTCTATTCTGCATATATGCATAGACATGTTCAGTGTAATTATGAATCTGTATGGATGAGGCTAATGTAACTATATGGCACTGCTTAATAGAGGCAGTCATACCTAAGCTACCAAATGGTTGTTGAAGACAACATGTAGTGGGAATGCTTACATGGAACGTCATGGTGAGCAAATAAATGATGGATTTAGGCCCAGATCTCTGCACTGGGGTGAATGTATGACATTGCTATGCATTCTGTCCATCAATTATTCTTTTTGCATTTTTCACACCGAGTGGGACGGGTATGCCCAGACGTGGGTCCCGTGCTCTCCATGCCACTGGAGTCAAGCTATCCTGGCTGATGAGGGGTTAAACCCCGAAACCGGTCCTAGGATGCTTGGTTCCAGTCCAGGGAGGACCTGGCCTGACAATTCAGGCTGGACTGTTCCTATTGGGCACAGGGTCAAGACTGATTTGCATATGGCTGGGTTCAAACTGGAATGGCTTGGCGAGTAAAAAAACGATGGATTTAGGCCCAGATCTCTGTACTGGGGTGAATGTGTGACATTGTTCTGCATTCTGTCCATCAATTGTTCTTTTTACATTTTGATTGTGGCACAGACTCAGTTCCTTTAAAATATTTTGGTTGTTAAATGTATACCCCTTTGATTAAGTTATATCAGCACAAATATTGACCTATTTGCATAAAACTAGGAATGTTATCAAAGTAATGGAAAAGGTCATTGCAAAATAACCTTTGCCTGCATTTCTTGTAAGCAGAACACCAGACGGAGGAAAGTTTCTTGACCATGCTGCGGTGCACCTAACATAATCTTTCAGGAAATAGCTTTATATTTATTGTATATCACTATGACATCACCACATGGACGGTGGAGCGATTTGCATTGGCAACAAAGCATTAAGTACAAAAATGTATAAAACATGTGGGTGCATCAGAAGCATAGGATAATGATAAAAAGTTGCTGTCGAATTAATTGTCTAATAGGTACTGCTGTCATGTCCTGTTTGGAAAGCTATGGGCAGGCAGGGGCTACTGGGCCACAGCCATGAGGGCTGAGGTTATTGCCCACAAAGTCCCATATTCCATCCTACTACGGCTCGCAAACTCGGCCAAGTGCAACCCTTTCCACACTTAAGTCTCAGGAGCAATGATGGCGAGCAGTCAGAGGCATCTCAAGGAGGTTACATGCATAGGCTTAGTACTCAACACCACACCCAGCAGCATAATCAGATAATTGCCCAGCACAGTGCTCTCCTTTTGAAAATAGTCAAGTACTTTATTTTATATAAAGGCACACTATTACAACATACAAAAATGCACTAGATAACCAGAGACATGGGTGCAAGTCCCATATGCTACGAGGCAGAGCTCCTACCTCCCACCCCTCTCTCTCCACTCTATGGGCTTGGAGTTCTTGTGGTATAGACTGTAAATCAGTTGCAGTGCTTCCTCCTCGCATAGCATACAGTCACTTCTTAGGGCCAAATAGCCTTATATTCTGTCATACTCTCCTTCTTGGTGGTGTGGAGCTGCAATGGGGCTCCCCCAGAAGGGCAGGTTCACAGCCAGCATGCAAGATCAAGTGCATATCTCATGCCAGTCATGTTCAGGTAGATTGTTGCAGGCCATATGGATGTCAGCAGGTTCGGCAGCTTATAGCGTCAACTCTCTTCTGGTCTCTTCCAGTCTTTCAGCACTAAGGGGCCTTTCAGACTCATTGTGGCCAAAGCCTCCAGTGAATACTCTGTGGGTCATGCTGGGGCCTTCCAGGATGCAGGTGGTTCTGCAGTCCTCTTCCACTGTGTCAGGGCTCTGGTGATGAAGGGAGATTTGTAGGTGCTATTAGGAGCAGAATGGAAGAAGCATGAATAGACTTTTCAGTTCCTCAGGTGGCAGAGGCTAGTTTGAGATGTAGTGCGTCAAGGTGAGGGCCTCGAACTTCAGAGCTGAAAAGTCCACATGGCACTATTTTAGGTCAGTGCCAGAACACCCACTCACAAAGGTGGTACCTCAGGTTGGCACCACTGGTTTGTAGTCTTCACTTTCGGAGCTGGTATGCCACATGGTGCACAGTTGCAAATGCTGTGATCGCTCCATCTGGAGGTGCAGGCATGCAGCTGATGCCACATGTCAAATGTTGATCCTAGCTTCAGTCAATTTAACCAATCAGGTACACTTCTTCAACCATCTTGGCTGCAATGAATGGGGTAACATGGAAGGCTACTCACGTTTGATTCGGAAGTGCCAGTCTTACGAAGATCTCTGGGAATGGTCCACAACATTAATCACGTCAGTCATACATTTAGTGAGTCTCTGGTGGATAGACGCTTGCACCAGGGTCAAGTAGTTTTTGCCCCCTTCCGCTGGCCAGTTCCTCCTACAGTATGGGGTTGCTCCTACCTCTTCACACAGTTAGGCCTCCATGGGTTCTTAGGACATGCCAATCACTTCTTCCTCCAGGTTAGACTCCAGGTGATGTACCCCCACATTTCGGAAGCTGGCTGTCAGGCAGATAACACCCCTAATTGCACAGAAGTCTTCTTGATACGCTGTCGAGTAGCCCGTTATAGGTCAGATACATCTTCAATCAGGCATAACAATTGGGCACATATCCTCAACCATTTGGACGGCAATGACTGGGATGACATGTGAGGCTGCTTGGGCCCACTTCAGAAGTACTGCAATGCTCTGCAGAGCTCTGGAAATGATCCACAACATTGAACATAGCAGTTGCACAGTGGATCTCTGGTGATATTCCCTTGCACCAGCGTCAACTGCTTCTTGCCTCCTTCCAACAGTAAGCTCCTCCTACAGGGTGGGTTTGCTCCTTCCTCTTTACTCAGGTAGGACTCTTGGACTTCCAGGACATGCAGGCACATCTTCCTCCAGGTTAGACTCCAGGTGATGTCCCTTCAGCTCTAGGAAGCTGGCAGCGAGGCAGATACCAACCCTGATTCCACAGTTTTCCTCAGGGTACTTTGTCGAGCCTCTCCCTTTTGGTCAATGGGAATTTGGACCTGGAAAAATAAGTGGATCGGCAGTTCCCACTTTTATAAAGAGTTAGAAGAACACAGTGTGTATTCTCTACTTTCGCAAAACCGGTTTGGACCTTTAAACATGTCATTCTCAGGCTTTCCTCCTTTGTCTTAAGTCTTGCACTTCACAGCAGGGTTGTCTCCAGGTTGGATCACTAACATTAAAGGCACAAAGGGGTGTGGGCAGTCTGCACCTGACTATTAATATCCACATCTAATAGTGATCAGGAAGACAGACAAAAGGGCTGGTCCCCTTCTAAAGAACATTTTATGTCCTGACACAGAAACTTCAATCCCATTCATCACCCCTGCCATCCATCAAATGGCAGAATCAGAAATACTGATTAGCAGTCCTCTGTATCACAAAGATCAAAGTCAAATTCCTAAAGGGAAACCTGTGTCTTCTTTCCCCACTTCAGTGTCTGGGTTCCCTCCCTCTCATCTAAGGAATGTCAGCAATACACTTCCAGTGTCTGAGAACCTGTGACAAAGACAGTAGTCTTTTTGTCACCTTGGGAGGTCTTCTTGGTGCATCCCTCTGGACAGGGGCAGGCCCATTAGTAAGCTAGGCTAACGGAAAATTGAGGCCAAACATATGAAAACTATGATAGTAGATACTTGGAGTAAGGCATGCAGGGCAGAGGTCTCAACTGAATACCATGCAGGGAGGATTGCTGTCTCAACAGGTATGCTTTAAATAGATGTACTTTGAACACATTTGGAAATGTCAGCAGGTTACAAATCAAATACATTTCTTCTAATAGATGAATTATCAAGTATGCCTATAGGGCTGTAGGGTTTGATAGAGCAGAACACCGCCATAAATTGGCAGACATCCCACCCCATCAAACACATGGTTCTCTTGTCCCTATGTAGAGTTCGGAGAACCACTGTTTGTGGACCCGTGAAGCCCCCAATCATCTGTGTAGGTTCATACACCGAAGCAGCATCCCATTGATGAATAATTTTCCATCCTGGGTCTACTGTGTGTCTTATGGTTGACTTGAGCAAGGCAATTAATAATGGCCCCCACATGGCAAAAACTCCCAGTGCGCCAGTGTCATTGATTTTTTTGTATTTCAGAAATAACTCTCCCTAACAGGTCGAGATGATTAATTTCAGATGAAAATGCTGACACAGCAGGAGTACTGTGTAGTGTTCTGTAATACGTTTCAACATTCTTCACTCCGGAATGTCAAGACATACTATTTGTTACAGAGACCTGCTTAAAGGACTGGAGTGGTCCTGATGTTGCGGACTCTGTTCCACCTGGCTACCTGATATATAGGAAGGATCGATTGGTAGGTAGGGGTGGAGGGTTGGCTATCATTTTGTGTGACTATTTTACCTGTACTTTTTTTTAACTTGATACGATTGCAGAAGCTGAAAGTTTAGGTTTTTGTCTTTCCCTGAATGCTACTTCATGCTTCTCAGGCGCCCTCTACTATCGGCCTCCTGGTCAAAGCACCAAGTTTATTGACTCACTTAGTGATTCTCTGAGCTATCTTATCCTTAAATATGCTAACTTCACGCTATTGGGTGATTTCAATCTTCACCTAGAGGGCAACTCTGAGCCTGGGACAGGTAACTTCCTCCAAGTCCTAGATTTATTCTCACTACAACAAATAGTGAAGGGACCTACCCACCAGGCAGGTCATACTCATGATGGGGTTTGCTCTAACCTGCCCTGGCTCTCTGTAGATATCCCTTCTCCTTTAATCTGGTCCGATCACTCCTTCATCCCCCTCAGGATCATGATTCCCCTGAAGGGTCATGTGGTGAAATTTTTGAAAGAACCTCAGCAGGGGCCATCATGGGCACAGATTGCAAAACACCCTAATCTATCGACTGTGGCTAAAGCTCTCATACCGACATTGACAGGCAATACAGAGATAGATTCTCGTCTATTTCAGTCCTGGTTATCCAATGTCTGCAAGACTCTTGCTCCTTTGGAGAAGGGGAGCAAGCCAAAAAAACCTAAGAACTTAAACACTCTTTGGTTCACGCCCCAATTGGCTCAAGCACGCCTGCATTGCAAGCAATTGGAGCGACAGTGGAGAAAGGGATATAAGGAGGAACAGAAAACAATGTTTAGGGAAGGTAGGAAAGCTTACTTTCTCCAGATTAAACAGGCAAAAAAGGAATTTTTTACCAAGAAAATAAACACAGCTAAGGATAATCAGAAAGCGATTTTGCTGATTGTGAAGTCATTTACAAAACCCATGGCGGAACAGAGGGAGCTTCCAGCCTCACAGATACTGTTTGATAATATCTCCCTGTACTTTGAGGAGAAAATCCATAAAATTCAAAGAGATTTTCCAGGGTGTAATCTTGTCTCCGACCCTTTCCTTGTGAAAAGCTCGGTCTCTATTTCCACTTTTGAGCCCGTCCCATTAGATATGACACTTATGGCTATTGAAAGGTGTAAATCAGGATCGCCATTGTATGCCTGCCCTCCGTCGATTCTCCATAAAATGCTGGAGGTAGTGAATCCCATCGTTAATCAGATAGTCAATTCCTCTCTCAGGACGGGTATTGTTCCAACGGAGTGGAAGCTGGCGTTGGTTAAACCACTGAAAAAAAAACAAAATATTGACTCGGCCGTTCTTTCAAATCTTGGCCCAATTTTGCTTCTCCCACTTTTGGGCAAAATAACGGAGACTTTTGTCCTAAAAGAGCTAACAAAATTTCTAGAAGATCAACAAATCCTTCACCCGCTTCAATCCGGATTTCGGCCTAAACATTCCACGGAGTCAGCCCTCCTTGAAGTTTCTGACTCTCTGAAAATGATTGCCGATAGGGGCAAGAAGGCGTTTTTGATTCTTTTAGATCTGTCGGCTGCATTCAACACTATTTCTCATGACATCCTTCTGAAACGTCTCGAGTGCAGCGGCATTTCCGGTATGGTGCTGAAGTGGATCAAATCTTTTCTTGCCAGTCGGAGACAGGCAGTCACTTTAGGTGCGTTCTTGTCCCCAGAACGCTCCATTACGGCAGGAGTTCCACAAGGGTCTTCTTTAAGTCCGTTGTTGTTTAAGGTGTATATGGCCCCTCTTATCGTTCTAATTAGTTCATTTGGGATAGAGGTTATGTAATATGCAGATGACACTCAAATGATTCTCTCTATAGAGAATGACTCCATGGAGGCTGAAATTAACTTCAAACATTGTTTGACCGCGGTTCTTCAATGGATGATGAACAACCAGTTGAAATGCAATACGGACAAAACAGAGATTCTCCCGATAGGGGCTGACGCCCTTTTCCAGCCGTCTAAATGGTGGCCTGATAGAGCTATTCCACCACCGGAGTTTGTGAAGGTTGCTAGGAATCTGGGAGTACAATTTGACAATTCCCTCTCCTTCCTACCGCATACTAAAGCGGTTGCGGGCATGTGTTTTAGCTTAATTAAAACCTTACATTTTTTTTTAAAGTTTCTCCCTTTGCCTGCAAGAAAATCTGTTGCGGTGGCTTTAATACTCTCACGCATTGATTATTGCAATGGCCTCCTGGCTGGAGTCAATAAGGCTGTTTTAAAGAAGCTTCAGGTGGTACAACATGCAGCAGCACGTTTGGTGCTCAAACTCCCTAGAAGATCTTCAGCTTCTGCAGCTCTGAACAGCCTTCACTGGCTTCCGGTTCATAAAAGAATTCTTTTTAAGATTCTCCTGATCACTTTTAGAGCAAAAATGAATACTGGTCCTAAATTTTTGTCGGCACGCTTTGCCCCACACACAACTACTAGACTGCTTGGGTCCTCTTCAGCAAATCTCCTTAAATTGCCCAATTTCAGATATAAACTAAAAGGTGCCAAAACTTTGGCCTTTTTGGGTGCCAGAGCCTGGAACAAGCTCCCTGCACAGATTAAATCATGTAACACTGAACTCTTATTTAGGAAATCCCTAAAAACTTGGATTTACGGCATTACAGATGATTGTTGTCTTGCTCTAATTTAATGTCTCGATCAGGTTAATTTTTGTTTTCCCTCACCTCATGACGTTAGCGCCAAGATACTCCTCGCGGAGTGATAGCTGCGCTTTATAAATAAAGTCTCAAATTCAAATTCAAATTCAAGACGTCGGAGTCTTTGAAGAATGTTGTAATTTGAGAGGTGATGGTTGGGCGAGACTGAGAGGATCAATGGAAAAGTCTTGTGCGCACCTCTGTGACAGCTCCTTATTTCTTGATGAGTGAAAATAAAGTCTACTGGCACCACCCACTTTGTGTTCTTCTTCATCCGGCATATCCATTTCCTCGCTACAACATACTTTTCTGTGATGACGAGTGGAGAGGAGCTGTCACCGTGTCCAGAGTCGCCCATTGGCACGCATCGCAATCCCCAAAGAGTTTTACTTATTTTCTCACTTAGGCCCATATTATCAATGAACGGCGATAACATTCAGGAAACTGCCGCTAAAGCGGCGATAATGGGCTTGATAATATGCCCTTGTGAATTCCCATAGAAGCCCAGGTTCTGGTGTGCACCTGGGCTTCTATGGGAATTCTCTGCGGCATATTATCAAGCCCATTATCGCCGCTTTAGCGGCAGTTTCCTGCCGCTAAAGCAGCGATAATGTTATCGCCGTTCCTTGATAATATGGCCCTTATTTTGTAGTGAGGACGTCAGAGCATTTTCTTTACGCCTTGAGCACCACTGGAGGTGTGCAGGATGGTTCAGTCTGCACACGCGTGAAGACTCACGGGAAGCAGTCGGAGACGCACAGCTTCATGCATTTCCTGGCGGTAGGAGCGCATTATCAGAGAAAGGCAGAGTATTGTGCGCCCTTAGTGGAGCTTTTATCTGTGAAGCCACGTTAGAAGCAGCTGTTTCAGATACTGAGCAATAATTTCAGTTGTTTGTTTTAAAGCATGTATGGTATGTCCGTAACAGTGACACACACACCTTAAAGAAGAAACCGGAGTCTCACTAACACTAAGGAAGGTCAAGCACTAACACTAAGATGTGTTAAGCGGTGACAAGCACACCTCAAAGATTAAATCTGAGGATCACCAGTCTTAACAAGAGCTGATAAACAGTGACACACACACCTCTCCCCGTAATTGTTATTAGCAGGTGTTGTGACTTTTGTTATGAACAAATGACAATGATCACCAGTGGCGTGTTGTATACTGGCGTGTTGTATACTGACAGTGACATGCACACCATGTCAAGATCATCATTAAATGTTGCATTCTATCTGCAAATTTTGGGGAGGCAGTCTGTGGTGGTGACGCGCACATCTACATCCTTGCATTTACAGCGGGTCTCCATATTGGCTTCATCTTCTTGAGAAATGTGTACAACAATGTTTTATTGAAAGTGCACAGAGGTGTTAGCCGCACATTTATAAAAAAAAATCGTTTTGCAGTTTATTTTAATTCTTGCCTTGCCCAAGTTTTCTCATGAATGTGCACCAACTCCCTGAAATGTAACAGTTATAAGACTGTGGTTCTGCTGGTGGGTAATCTCCCTGCCTCCTGGTGTTTCCAGCCCACCTGTGGCCTTTGACCACGGGTAGTCCCTCCAGCCAGGGCTGGTCGTGAAGAACCTGGGAGTGTGGCTTGATGACAAACTTAGTATGAGTCATGCTATGTTATGTTAATATAACTTATTGAGCACACGAATACCCGGAGGTGTCTTGGCGCTAAGGAACTACAGTAAGCCCTTGAGTTTCAGGCATTAGTTCAGGAATAGCCAAGTCTTCAGACTCTTTCTAAATGAGGCTAATGAACTTGTAGAACTGATATGCATAGGAGGTGTATTCCTTAGCTTTGCCGTACCATAGCCAATGCTTCGCCTCCCCCAGCTAGAGGTGCAAATCCTGGGAACCATCATAAGTTTGGGGCCAGTAGATCGAAGCTGTCTACCAGGGCAATACCAAGATTTTATTTTCTTAGCAACATCGGTCCCATATTGTTCAAGGCGTTAAACTCTAGGCATGGCATCTTAAACTTTACACGACCTGCTACAGGAAGCCAGTGGAGGCTTCGGATTTCAGTTGAGACCAATTCATACTTGGCAGGTTTAAGAGAAGTCTTGCAGCTGCATTCTTCACCATTTGCATTTTTTTTAATGTTGTTTTTGCATATTCAGGTACAGCTCATTGCAATAATCTAATTTCAATAATACTAGTGCAGTCACCACCGTCTTCCTAGCCTCTATAGGGATATAAGGAAGAACCTTCCTCAGTTTCTTGAGCAAGTAAAAAGTGGTAGAAACCGTTGCATTTGTTTGCTGGGCAAATGTTAATTTCTTGTCAATTAAAATCCCAAGGTTTTTTGTTTTTTCCACTGGTTTTCGCAACTCTCCCATCTCTGTGGGCCACCAGATGCCATCCCATCTTGGTTGGAGGTTGCCGAAAATCACAATTTCAGTTTTTTACGAATTGAGTTTAAGACAATGCTTGCCCATCCAGCTGTTACTTTCCTGCATACAATTTCCAAATAGCAGAGCAGGGGAGGCTTGCTGCTTATACGGCACTACCACAATCTGTGTGTCATCAGCATACGATGTTAGGCTAAAGCCGTTGGATCAGAGGAGCCAGCTCTGACACATAGATATTAAAAAGGGATGGACTGAGCGATGAGCCCTGTGGAACCCCACATGGCAGGACATAGGGTGTTGATTTAAAATGATCCAGTCACTGTTTGTGTTCTTTCCATCACAAAAACTGTTAACAAGGACAGAGCTAGTCCCTTTGCCCCCAGCTTTCTCAGGCAGGATCGCAACAGGTGGTGATTGACTGTGTCAAACACTGCCGAGGGATCCAAAAGAATCAAAGTGGCAGCACCGCCCTTGTCCATCATTGTCCGGATTTCTTCAGTAGCCATTATCAAGGCCGTTTCCGTGCTATGTTCTGGACGAAAACTAAATTGCGAGAAATCAAGTAGGTCATTTTCTTGAACAAACTGAGCGAGTTGTTTATTCATGATTTTCTCCACTATCTTAGCTGGAAAGGGAAGCCTAGCGATAGGTTGATAATTGTGAGGATCAGATGCATCCAGGCTCATTTCTTTTTAATCAATTGATGGATTGATGCGTTCTTCCGATTTATGTGAAAAGTTCCTGAAGTGAACATGGTATTAAAAATTTCCGTAAGAATAGGACTGATCTCCTTAACTATATCTCTTAATACTGCAAGGGTGGCAAGGATCCAAAGGAGATCCAGGTTTGATTTCCTTGATGAGAGTTTCCACTTGCTCCCTGGTGACCGGGGAGAAAACCTGAAACTTATTTTTGCAGGGGTCAGTGTTCGGGTTATCCTCAATAAGCTCCTGTGTAACAGTGGTCTCAAAGGAGTCATAAATGTTATTAACTTTGTTCCTAAACGTGGTGGCTATATCATCAGAGAAACTTTAATTGCTTTCTGTGGTCTTTTTACGAGGCAGGGAGGTGAGTTCTCTACAATCCCAAATAATTATTTTGTTGAATTCTTAGCCTTCTCAATTTGTTCAGTAAAATAACATCCTTTTTCTGTGATTAACAACGTCTTGTATTTGGCCAGTGCAGACTTATAGTCGCATTTTTCAAGAGTATCTTATTGTGCTCTCCAACGTCTTTCCAATCTATGACAATTTTGTTTTTCATGTCGCAATTCCTCTGTGAACCAAGGGGCAGAGGGGGATTTCCGATTGCCTGAAATTTTTCCAAGAGGCTCTGTGGCCCTGAAAGCTTCATTCAGCCAGTTTGTGTATTTGCTCGCTACCAAGTCTATATTTGTACTAAGCGTGAGTCTAGAATTATCCAAATAGGTGTGGAGCATAGTCTTATCCATCTTATTCCAGGCTTTGTAAGCATTTGAGTGCACTTTGTTCGCAGCCACCACTGGTGCTTTGGGGATAGAGTAATTCAAAAGGATGATGTAGTGATCTGTCCAGGTAAGAAGCTGGATGTATTATACTATCATGCTAGATATGGACGCAAATATTCCATCAGTGTGTGTCCTGCCTCATGTGTAGGTTTACGCACCAGTTGTGATAGCACTACAGTTTCAAAAGTATCTAGAAGGGCAGCCGTGTCTTTGCCAGTTAAATCCTCCAGGTATCCATTAAAATCACCCAGATGGAAAGGTCATTAGTAGTGAGAAAAGGTTCCATCAGGGAATATAGATTATTAACAAAGGGGCTTTTAGAGCCAGGGGGGCGATATAGGAGGATACCACTAGAGGTTTTTTTTTTATTCAATTCCAGGGCAAAATTGAGTGCCTCGCAGTGGGGGTTAGAGACAGAGGAAAAAGTGTCTCTAAACCATTCACAGTAGCTCACAGCTAGCCCACCACCTCTCTTGAGGCATCTATCCAACCTAGTAGATAAAAATCCAGAGGGCACTGCTGTTACGAAGTCCGGGTCCGCCCAGGTTTCAGTGAGGAATAGGATATCCAAGTTATAACGGGATATAAGATTTGCTATTTCATATTTGTGTTTGGCTAGAGATCTAACATTATTAAGACCGCAATAAACCTTGCCTCAGCTGAAGTTTCTGGGCACTTCACTAAAGGCTTCACCCCTGACATAAAACCTCACCTGGCCCTCTGTTCAGCCGGGAGTGAAAAACCACACACACAGCTCTGCCACTTTTGCAGAAGATTGTTGCCCACAGTAAATCTGCAGCAGTCGGGTCCAAAGATATTATGGGCCAGGCCACGAAGTTTTTACCTGAATATGTAACAAATCCTGCCATAGTAAAACCAGGGTTTCTGGCTCTGAGCCTGGACTAGGAGCGGACGGGCGCAGAAGGGCTTGCCTTTGGCACGCCCACTGCGCTCGTCTGCTGCAAATCTGTTTCAGCGTGCCTTAAGTAAGTGGTGGCAGGAGAAAAACTAGACCGCTCAACATCGGAAGACCAGAACCAGCAATGTGGTTCTGAAAACTACAGTGATCCTGAGTGGACTTCTCTGCGCCCTCTGTTCAATCGGCACACAGCCACGGCAGAAAGGGGGAGAGACACTCAGGACGAGACACAGGCTGAAATAAGGTAAGGTCCCTTACGGCTCACGGTAGCAGAGGAGCCAGGCTGGTATAAAATAGCTAAGATATTAGTAATGTCTCAGGTGAGTACATGCAGCAGCGCACAGAGATAAAATCACATGCACATAGGGCAAACACACCATAGATTAAAATCAGTTTGCAATTAAAACGGGTAAAACAACTTAAAAAAGATAAAGGACAGGCAGCAGTGCTTACTAAATCATCAGATTAATAAAATGGCCACTACTTGTTTCGGCATCTTGAATTGGCTCAGGAAGATTTTCTTCTGTCTTCCTACCTCAGCACAGAGATCCGTGGTCCAGGCCTTGGTTATTTTCAGACTCGACTATGGGAATGTGTTACATCTGGGCATGGCAAAAACATTACTCAAACACTTCCAGATCATTCAAAATGCTGGTGCACGGCTTTTTCTCCACTCTCCTTAATTCACCTTCACAGCCAGTATATTACGGACCTTACATTGGCTACCTATAGAGTGCCATGTACATTTGAAGGCATTGTGCTATATACACAAATCCTTTCAAACACCAGACCTGTATATCTTAGAGACTTGATGTCCCTGTATTTCCCTGCACGCTCATTGCACTCTTGTCATAGGAGGTTGGCCATAATTCCTAAAATTAGGAAGTCCCACCAAGAAGGTCGAGCATTCTTTTTCCTTGGATCTAGACTCTGGAATGATCTACCTCCAACACTGCGGGAGTGTCATTCACTCTCTTAGTTACGCAAATCTTACAGACATTGGTGTTTCAATTTCAGAATCTTCCTAACTCTGCATTTTCTCTTGATAGTACTCTGGTTTGATATATTTTACATAATTGAGCCTAGCGCTGGGAAACCTTTTTTTTAAGTAGCCATACACTTTACAAATTAAGCACAATAATAATAATAATCATAATAAAGTAGTGGCCTGAATGGAATGGTCACTCTTGGAAGCTTGGCATTGTTATGTCAGGGTTCTACAAGTGAGGATCGGCAGTGCTTCTTGTGACAGTTGGTGTTTGCTGTTTGCCTTCAGCAGTTCGCTGGATCTATGCTTAAATACATCTACTTGGAAAAACTTACCTTAAGTGACATGGACTGTTGATTACAACATTGTCTTGTTGGCGATGAGCGGTAGGCGAACTGCTGACATGGACCTATGCATCCCCGAGGAGGGAGTATCCGTTTGCCACTCAGTCTTTCACAGAAATGTTTGAGCATGCATCAGAGCACTGGAATACTGAACAGATACGGCGGCACACAGAAATGACATTAAATGAGATTCCTCGGTGGAGAAAACTGAGTGGACAAGTGTGAAGGTACCTGTGACGTGTTTAGGTGGTGACACGCATTGGCTTGAAACGCAAAACGGATGGAGTTGACGTGGAACCCACATGCACACTGTGGAACACAGTGTATTGTGGACAAACAGCTGAGCCAGGAACATCAATTTTTTGAAGAGAAGGATATGTATACTGCAGTTGTACGCTCGTTGTGCGGAGAGAGTGTTTAGCGTGCCAGTTGTCCCGCAGAGTGTAATTCTTCATGTTTATGGCACAGAGGTGATGCAAGGTGCTGTGAGTGACAGTTCAATCAATCTAGGAGCAATTTGGAAAGGCTGAGAGTACCCAAGTCTTCCCATAGCAACGATGGGCAAATTTGAGGTAATTTATTTAGCTGATTTCAGTCACCCGGAACAACATATTCATACACTGATGTGCACAGCAGACAGGTGTTCCAACGTTTCTTCAAGTTTTTGTGCACAGTCTTTTCACAATGAAAGTGTATTAAATCACTGATATGCAAAACATATTTTGAAGTTCACTATTATATATAGTAATTGAAATGTGTGTGATTGGACAAAATAATTGTTTTTGGTGACATTTTTATAAATGTTTTTTTGTTTTTTTTGTTTTTTGTTCTTCAAATGAGATTGTATGGTGATGTGGTCAGATTGGAAGTTTACTGGCAGTAAGTTGGCACTTTTAGGTTTTACAGGTGCCAATGGGAGTATCAGTGATGCTTGTAAATAATCTATTAGCACTATAGTGTGTGTGTGTACATTTGTGTTTATATTGTTATTGGTCTGTTATATGCAAATTTCCTCCCTTGATACTTTGAAGGTGCGCTGTAAAGGTACAGAGTGAAATTTAGACTGTAAATCCTCCACCTCTTTTTCTACAAACAGCAGGTGATCCCCCTATCGCTTGGAGAGCATGGTATGAGTCCTTTGAAACATATGTGGGTGCCATTGGAGCACAACGTTTTTGCCCAGAGCATAGGAAGTATCTGTTAAAGCACCTTTCGGGTTTCGAGGGCAGAGCCATTCTAAACATCTCCCGGATGTGAATAGGAGGAAGGGGTGGAGCAGCTGCATGAATAACAAGAAATGTTAAAGAAAATCCAAAATGGTTTGATATTCAACCATGTATTGTGATGTTCAGACATACATTTTTTAAAAGGGTGCAGAATTCAGGGGAGGATGTACACACATATGTTACAGCACTGAGGAGATTGGCAGCTGAGTGTAAATTTGAAAATGTTGTTAATCAGTTGGTGAGAGATCAATTTATAGGTCACTGTTCTGACAAAACCATTACACAGAAATTGTTGTCCAAGGGAACCCCAACACTTGAAGTTACGATCAAGACTGCCAAAAGTACTGAGATGTCTCAAGTGTCTGCGAAGGAACTATAGAACAAAGCTGTAGATCATGTAGGAGCAGGCAATACCAGTATGAGTAAAGTTGCTAAGGATGTTGAACAAGGAGAAAAAACCAAAGTCAACAGGATGTGTGTTTCCACTGGGGAATCGGATGCATCTTAAACAAGGGAGACAATGCAACAAATTGGTCCATTTTGCTAAAGTGTGTCAAATTCAGAGATTTAAGGGTGTTTCTTCAGTCAAGTGTGTTACAGATGAGTATGTACTTGATGATGAAGAAAGTATTGGAAGAGATCTAAGAGATATGGACTTGGTTGTCAAGAGTGATGTTATAAGAACGGGTGATCCTAGTGTTTGTGTTGATCCATATGTTAAAATCACTGTGGACAATAAGGCCTTAGAACTATTGGTGGATTCGGGTGCATGAATATCACTGATTACACTACGGCTATTCAACAAAGTTTGGGCAAACAGACCATTGTTACCACCAGATAGAAAAGCTGTGCCATATGAAGGATGCAGTATTGATTTGTGTGGGTATATTGAGGATATTTTGGAATTTAAAGGACGCAGGATTGCAGGGAAAGTTTATGTAGCCCAAAAGGAGCTCAATATTCTAGGGTGATTTCACCAGGGACTTTTTTGCAATATTTTGAGACCAGCCTCTAGAGAACAAGTTATTGCCATTAGGGATGATCAAGATCCAGAAGAAATCATGAATAAATACCCGCTTGTATTTTCCGGTGAATTGGGCAAAAGTAAAACTTTTCAGCACAAGATTGTAGTAAAAGACTGAGCTAAGCCTGTGAAACACAAACTCAGGAATGTGCCCTTTAGAGTTTGCGGAGTTTTGGAAAGAGAGTTGGATACATTGTGTAAGAAAGGGATAATCAAACCAGTGGCTATCACCTTTGGTGGTAGCATGCAAGCGTTGTGGGGAATTAAGGGTGTGTGTTGATCTTCAGTGTCTCAATAAGGAGATTTGGGTTGATGCACATCTTTAACCCAACATCTCAGAATTATTGGCAGGATTGAAAGATGCAAACATTTTTCTCCAAATTCGATTTAGCGTCAGTTTACCAATGGGTGGAACTAGAGATAAAGTCAAGACATCTCATTGCGTTTGTGTGCCCGTTTGGGATGTATCAATTTTTCTGCATGTCGTTTGGGCTGGCATCAGAGGGTTCAGTCTTTCAGAGAGTGATGGTTAATATGCTGAAGGTGGAGAAGGGATTTCCATTCTCTCAGGATGATGTTTTGATCATTGCTCCAGATAGACTAGTCCATAATGACATTTTGGATGAGGTATTGAACAGATTTGAGGCTAATGGATTTGTGCTGAGGCAGGACAAGTGTGCTTTCCTTGCTGACAAAGTAGAGCATTTGGGACACCTTATTTCAAGTGAAGGTGTTGAACCCAAACCTGCTCTAGTGAAAAGTATCATACAAGCAATACCACCGGTGGAGAGAGGGACTTTAATACCTTTTCTTGGCTTGTGTGAGTTTTATTGAAGATTTATACAGAACTATGCAACAAAGTTAAGACCCTTGCCCTGCATGCTACGGAGAGGGGTGGCATTTGTGTGGAGTGCTAAATGTCAGGAAGGTTTTGAATCAGGGAAAGGACAGCTGTTATCATCAAAAGTGTTAAAAAAACTATGATCCAGAACTGGAATGTATGCTGATGGTAGATCTTGTTAATGTGTGATTGGTAACTGTTCTCCACCAAGTGAGAGATAATCAAGCTCAGTTGATTGGTTATGCTTCTTGTGTTTTGCCTGATACTGAGAGGCAATACTTGGTTATTGAAAGAGAACTATTGGCCTGCTGGTGGGCAGTGATGAAATTTAGAAACTATGTGTGGGGTAAGCAATTTGTAATTCAGACTGATCACAAACCTTTGGTTTATATTTTGAGTGGGAGGAATTTGAAGGAGTTCACTCCCTGCATTGCTAGGCTTTCAAAATCGTTGTTGAATCTATCTTCACGCCAGAGTATATCCCAGGTGGTAGAAATGGTCACACTGATTTTCTTTTGCATTCACCTACAAACCAAGAGGATGATAAGGTGATGAATGGTGATAAGGATCAAGAGGAATATATTATGGCGTCCATAGATCCATAGATCTAACCCAATCACAAGCCTATAATGAACAAGAATGGAGGATATTGTTGAAGGAGGATGCTACTTTATGTTTAGTTATGAGATATGTGGAAACTTGATTTGCATCTTAAAACGTTCGTCGAAGTGGCAGAATAATTTTCTGTGGAGGATGGGTTATTGATGAGAATGGATACGTTCGTCCCACCCATTACATTGATGAATTCCATAATAGTAAGTGCTCATGAAACTCATCTGGGCACCACCATGATAAAAAGACGTATATGGTTGTCTGGTTGTCTTTATGGATTGGGAAGCCCATCAAATGCTCAAGGAATGTGTGATTTGTTCAAGGTTGTGAAAAGTCCATGAAGGTAGGGAGTCCTCCATTGTGTCCCATTGAGCTTCCTAGGGGACCCTGGGGAAAAGTTGATATTGACATTGTTGGACCTTTCCATTCTCTAGCAAACACATCGAAATTTGCGTTGGTCATATTGGAATATTATAGTAAATGGCCAGAGGTGAAGTTTGTAAGTGAGCTGACTTCTAAAGTAGTAATGGAATTCTTAAAGGAAGTTTTTCATATAAGAAGGGTTTCCAGCTACGTTGGCATCAGATAACGGAGTCCAATTTGTTTCTAATGAGGTGGAAAGTTTTCTAGAATGTAGTGGTTTGATGTATCTCAAGAGTTGACTATATCATCTCCAAACAAACGGGCTTGTAGAGAGGATGAAAAAAGTGTTGGGGAGTGTATTCAAAGGGCTATCACTAATGTGTGTAGTTGCAAATGCTGTGAGGAGTATGCTGTGGTTGTACCGCACCACTCCACATGTGACTACTGGTGTTACATCTTTTGAATCATTACTTGGGAGAAGAGCTACTACTTGTTTTTGTCAGGCATGGGTGTAAATGAGTCAGGATAGGAGGTTGGATGATACAATCAGGGCCAGGGCCAGGTAAACAAGATGCAGCGTTAGGCATACTTTGATCAGAGACACAGGGTCAAAGCTATAGATTTTGAAGTGGGAAAAATTGTTTGAGTGTGTAAACCTGTACATGTGGTTAAAGGTGGGACAAAGTTTGGATCTCCAATGAAAGTAGTGGAAATGAAAGGAAACAGTGTAAAGGTGCAAGGTTGTCAATGGTGGAATGGGAAGAATGTGGTGAGGGTAAATTGAAGTGGGAATGAGTTGAACAGAAATGGGAGAGATTTGTGCGTTTCTGACCGAGGTTTGAAACCAGGGAAAGGGAGAATGGGCTTGGAAATCAACGTGAGACGTTCTGTGAAAGTGAGGAATTTGCCACTGAGGTTTAGGGAATGTGAACAGATTTAATTACTTTGATCAAAATACTTCAATTCTATGTTTTTGTATATATTAATGATACAATGTAATCTTGTTTTTGCATTTTTTGTGGGGGATAGTAAATATTTTTGTGTGTTTTGTTTAAAGTAGGCTTTTCTAGGGAACATTTCACAGATGCACGCATTGGGCATCATTACAATTTCAGTCAGACTTGCGTCTGTCTGACATCGTAGCGAACTGGAGCCGCCCAACTATAGGTCGGCGGTCTACCCACTGAATTTGGATGCACCCGCCCTAGGGGTGGTCCTTATCATCCATTAATTAATGCCAGCTTGTGCGGCGAGCAAAAAAGGCCTGCAGCACAAGCTGCCTTTTAAAAATGGATGTCTGTAAACATCCCTGCATCATGTGGCAGGCACCATGCAGTGCCTGCCACATGGTGCAGGGAAGTTGGTGTGATCCATGCCCCATAGCGGAGGGCCAGGGGGCAAGGCGGCCCTGCTAGTGACATCATAATCACATATGACATCATAATCCGAATGGCAGAGCCGTGGCTGGCTCCACCCTCATTATGGGATTGTTAGTCATTCTTACACTCTGACAGGTTCCTTGAGCCCGTCGGAAGTGCAGCCGAATCCCCCGCGGGTTTCCCATCGACAACCATCATTGTAATATGGCAGTCACAGGGAAACCATTGATGTTGGGCGGAAAACCTCAAACAAGCTGTTGGATGGCTTTCCGCCCGACATCGAAATTGGCCCAATAATGTTAGTGTACCTATTGTTGTTAGTTTCTTATTGTTTTCATACTGTGATGTATTTAGTTTTTGTTGTAAAGGAAAGAGACATGTAGTGGCCTGAGTGGAATGTTCCCTTGTGGAAGCTTAGCAGTGTTATGTCAGGGTTCTACGCGGAAGGATTGGCGGTGAGTCTTGTGAAAGTTGGTGTTTGCTGTGTGCCTCCAGTAGTTCTCAGGGTCTATGCTTAAATACATCTACTTGGAAAAACGTACCTTGAGTGACATAGAATAATTGTTTTAGTTGAGTAATAACTGCTCACCATGCAGCTTGTAAATCCATCTCCATTTCTAGAGGTCCCTGGTTTGCCACCCATAAGGTGGAAGCCATGGTTTGATGTGTTCAAATCCTATCTGGATGATGTAGGGGCATCCAGGTTTAAATCTGAAAGAAAAAATATTTATTGATACACTCCCTATGGTTTGAATGGCATTCCATTTTCAAGCACCTTCCTGAAACTGAAGTGAATGAAGGAGAGGTGTTGGATGAATATGTGGAGACAGTAAGGAGACTAGAAAAAATATTCAACGTTCATCTAGTTTAGTTGTACAATGTCACAAATCTTTTACAAGAAATAACTACCAGGTAAAAGTGTTGATACATTTCTGTCTGCCTTGAGGAGGTTGGTGTCTGAGTGCCAATTTGATAAATTTGCCGATCAATTAATGCACAACCAGTTCATTGGACATTGTTCAGATAGATCTACCCAGCAGAAGCTGTTCTCTTTGGGTAATCCATAGTTAGAAGTGATTTTGCGGATTGACAAAAGCATTGACATTTCCCAACAGTCTATTAAGGAATTAGATAACACCATACAAGGTGTAAATGTGGTACAATACAAGGAAGTGAAAAATGCTAGAGAAAGGAAGAGGCCAAAATAAGGTTCCAAACAGATTAGAAGTTTTTACAATCAATCAAAGATCTGTTTCAGGTATGAGAACTCTCCACATACCAAAGAGGGTAGGGCATTTCTGGCCAGGAATGTATCTTTTAGGAATTGTGGCAAAATAGACCATTTTGCTAAAGTTTGTCAAGGGCAAAAAGGACAAAACGACAGAATGGCTGCTGTAGTTAGGGAGAGGTCGGATGACCAGATGAAGAAATAGCTTAGTAGTAAGAGGAGGATCTAAGTTATATTGTTTTTAGTGGTTAGAAACAGTGACATGGCCATGAGAGATCCATCCAACTGTGATGATCCCTATGTGAATATCACTGGTTTTTTTTTTATAACAATTTTTATTAAAGGTAAATCACAGAATCATCATTGCAATATCATAGTACATATCCAATATAATGAGTTACAGTGCGTCAATAATCATGTGCTACAGAAATTGGACGGTTGAGAGTCTACTGTTCTGTTCTTCTGCGCATCGCCATATCTTCTGTTGGTGATGTAAAAATAAACCCCCTCAATGCATTCCATCCCCCCACTTCTTATCCCATTTCTTGGGGCAACCTCGTATTTTATAGACCTCCTTCTCTGCTATCATGCACCTATCCATTTCCGCCACCCATCCAATCGATAAAAGACGTTTATTGGATCCACAAAGCATTGCTATAGCTCTTTTCACTAGTAGATGTCCCAGTGCCACCCACTGTTGTTCTATTTTCGTCAATCTGTGGGATCCCATATATTCAAGATTCCCAGCCGTGGTGTCAATAGGCGCTGCTTGCCTAATGTGTCCCTCATTTTTTTAGTTGCGTTATTTCATAGAGGGCGTACCCCGGGACATTCCCATAAGACATGATAAAAGGCGCTATCTTGACCACATAGCGTGTCCTTCCGGCTGCCTATCTTGGCCAGGAGGACCCCGGAGAGATAGGATCTATGGAGGATTTTTTGTTGGATAAGGCAAAAGCGATGTTTTATCGCCGTTTCCCTAGGGGACATTAGTGCAGTCTGCCAGTCATCGTCGTCAAGTGGCCCCATGTCCATCTGCCACTGATTCCGAAGGGTCTGAAAGGAGTCAGGTATGTTGTTACAGAGCTTACGATATGTGCAGGAGACGGCCTTTGTCAGGAGCGGTTCTGAGAGTAGACGGTCTTCCAAAGAGGAAGAGTCTGGTAAGGAGGGCATGTCAGGAATGTTAGTGAGAAGTGCATGTCTAATCTGCAAATATCGAAAGACTTTGCCTGTTTGGTTGGGTTTGCAGCTCTTTAAAGGTGAGAAGTTTGCCCCTGTGTATCAGGTCCCCAATGTTTGCTATACCAATGGTGTCCCATTTATCGAAACCTGTATGGTGGCAAAGTAGTCCCAGCCTCTGAGAGGACCAGAGCGGTGTGGATTTCGTGAGTTTATCTGCCCATCCCAGATGTTTAGTGGCCTCGTGCCAGATAGCCACTGTTTGCGACATAGGTCCTAGGTAACGACCCCTTCGGACCCTGCTATAGAGGGCGCCTAAATAACCCTCCCGCCCAGTTTGATAGCGCTCTAAATGAAAGTCCGGATTCGTCAGGGAATCATGAATCCAGTGGCTAGTGGCTACTAGTTGTGAGGCCCAGTAATATAGATGCAGGTCAGGAAGGGCAATTCCCCCATCGTACCATCCCTTTGTCAGTTTTCGGAGGGCAATGCGAGGTGCCTTGCCATCCCATAATAAAGTGTGAATTTCTCCTTCAATAATAGTAAA
The DNA here is from genome assembly GCF_964204655.1 of Triturus cristatus. Classification (NCBI taxonomy): domain Eukaryota; kingdom Metazoa; phylum Chordata; class Amphibia; order Caudata; family Salamandridae; genus Triturus; species Triturus cristatus. The sequence continues at coordinate 723,085,883 of NC_140586.1, forward strand.
ATAGGTGTTGGCAATTGGGAATGGGCAGTTTTGGAACACATATAAAAATCTAGGGAGTGCAAGCATTTTAAATAGGGTTGCCCTTCCCAGGAGGGACAAGGGCAGTGATCTCCTGTGTCTGATGTTATCTTGTAGCCGCCGGAGGGGGCCCAAAAGATTCCGATCATAAAATGTTTTGGGATCGGACGTAATGTAGATTCCTAAGTATTTGAAACCTCTAGTAGCTTCCTCAATTGCATAACCACGCGGCAATTTAGGTGGGGGGCCATGTAAAACGTATAGTACCGATTTGGACCAATTGATGGTGTACCCTGCGTATTTGCTGAAGTTAGTAATGACGTTGAACAGGCTATTAATTGAGGCCCGTGGGGACGCCAGATAAATCAAAATATCGTCAGCATATAACAAAATGTTATCCTCTTTATCGTCGCTCCATCGCAGTCCACGTATGGAGACATCACGCCTTATCCAATGCACTAATGGCTCTAGAATCAGCGCGAACAGTAGGGGGGACTGGGGACATCCCTGTCTGGTCCCTCTCTGCAATGTAAATGTACGTGATGTGTGATTGTTTACTATAACTTGACCCAGCAGTGCAGTGTACAACAATGCCACCCACCGTCAGAAGCGAGGACCGAAACCAAACCTCGCCAGAACCTCAAAGAGGTAAGGCAATTCTATTGAGTCAAACGCCATGGCGGCATCTAATGACAATATAACCGCGTCCTCTTGCAGATATGGCTGCCTCCCAAGGACGTTGTGAACTCGAATATTTAAAGCGGTGTTGCGGCCCCGATACAAACCTCGATTGGTCATTATGGACCAAGGAGGGGAGAACTGCGATTAGGTGGGACGCAAGGAGTTTGACTAACACCTTGTCTTCTGAACTTATTAAGGAAATGGGCCTATATGAGCCACAGTTGGTTGCCGGTTTGCCGGGTTTTTGTATGACAACAATAGATGCTAGCCTTTGATCCAAGGGGAAAACACATTGCTCCAAGCTTTCGTCATACATGTTTTTGAGGTGTGGGGCCACTTTAAGGGCCATGCCCTTGAGGAATTCGATTGGAATCCCATTGGGCCCCATTGCCTTCCCTGAAGTAATAGCAAATATAGCTTTACAGATTTTTTCCGCTGTTATGTCTGCATCTAGGGTTTCTCTATCATTATCTGAAAGTGTGGTAGGGGCATGTCCTCCAAGAGCTGGCGAGAATCATCAGAGGAGTAGGTGGTCTTGGAGGAGTATACCGCCTCCAAGTGGTCTGCAAACGCTTCCGCCACCTTCCGTGGGTCAGTTACCTGCTTCCCATTCTCGAGTAGGAGTTCGGAAACCCAACGAGCCACTTGGTCTCGCCGCTCCAGCCACGTCAGCAATTTTTCCTGGCTCGCTCTCCTAGCTCGTATACTCTGTGGCGTGTACAGAGGAGTCTCGCCTGAGTCTTTTCCCGGGCAAGGGCGTTATACTCCAGTTGCTTATTCCAAAGTTTGTGGGCCGTGGCGTCTGTGGGGGAGGTGTTATGTATTGTTTCTAGTTGAAGCAGGTCACTTTCTAATTGAGTCAGCTGTGCGTTTAGATTCCTGATATATCCAATCTTTAATGCTAGTGCGTGCCTCTTAATCACTGCCTTATAGGCTTCCCAAATAGTGTTGGCTAGAGTCAACAGAGCCAACGTTTTCACTAAAATAATAGTCTGTGCATTCAGCAAGATCATCCTTAACATCTGGGATCGTAAGAAGCCAAGGGTTTATGATTATAGGGCCTCAGGTACAGTGCTGATTAAAGTAAGTTCAACCCTGAGGGGGGAATGGGCTGATATACCTCTTGGGAGTCCTCGGGGGCATTGAAATAGACCTATATCTGCAAGGGAAGTGAAAAAATAGTCAATGCAGGACATGCTTTTGTGCGCATTAGAGTAGTGCGTGAAGTAGGTCGTGGTGGTATTAAATGTGCGCCAAATATCAATGAAACCCATCGCTTGGGTGAAGTCGGCCATGTGTGTGTTTCATCGGGGAGAGAGTTTTTGGGGGTGTCTGTTGAGCGTCCCGTCCATTGCCATATTAAAGTCTCCTCCTAGTATAAGAGTACCCGGGGGAAGATCTATCAGAATTTTGCCCAGGTCTTGCAATGCTACCTTACCCAGCGAGGGTGGAAGATATACTGATATTGCATTTAGTGGTTTACCCTCCCATAACGCCTCCAATACAGCAAATCTACCCTGTGGGTCGCTCCAGATACGAGTGGGTGTAAGGGCGAGATTTTCGCGTATAAGTATACCTGTGACTTTGGAGCCTGATGTGAATCCCGCATGGACCACAAGCCTGTACCCCCATCTGTTAAGAGCCTTGCAACTATTTCCCACCAAGTGTGTTTCTTGCAATAGCACTAGGTCCAGCAATTGCCTCTTAAGGTGCTGTAGGACCACTCCCATTTTTATCTTACTCCCCAAACCATTAACATTCCACGTCATTATGGACAACTTCAAGTCTCTTGTGATTGTCATATCAGGTAGTGGTGAAGAGCAAAGGGGGAATGCGATGCGAGCGTTAGTACCTCACCTAGTATTTCCAAGCTAAAAAAATGGTTTGGGATGACAGCACTGACAAAGCCTCTCCCGTCCCATCTCTCTGATCCTATGAATGATGTTTGCAATCTAACGTCCGATGATCGTCCCACTCGCTGCCATCCTTCAAGCCATTCCCAGGCTTCCTCCGGAGAGAAAAAGAACCATGATTTCCCCTCGGATTCCAGTCGGAGCCTAGCCGGGAACAGCATGGATTATTTGAAATCTTTATCATGTAGGGCCTTCTTAACCGCTGTGAAGCTGCGCCTCTGCGCTTGAACTTTGACAGTAAAATCCGGGAAGAAGGTGACATCTCCATTATTAATCTTTACTGGAGGTCCGGCCCTTGCTGTTTGTAGAATGACGTCTCTATCTCGAAAATTGAAGATTCTTGCGATTATAGGTCTGGGGGGAGCCCCAGGCTTTGGATGCTTAGGTTGGAGTTTATTGAGCACCAGGTCCTCCACAAAAAGATCCATGGCCGGTCCTTCCGATCTTTCAGGAACTCCCAGGATACGGACATTGTTCCTCCTCGCCCTCCCTTCATAGTCATCCAGGAACTCTTCCATCTTTTTCTGCTGGTCCTGGAGCTGGGTTACCTGTTGTTGTAGAGTAGAGGTGTCGGGGACCAAAGCTTTCGTAGTAGTTTCTACATCCTTGACTCTAGAGTCAATTTTCTTTAGATCCGCTCGGAGGAGAGTTACCTCTATGTTCACAGAGTCGATCCGAGTCTCCAGCGATGTCCGTACCCCTACTATAGCCTCCATGACATCTTCGAGAGTGAGAGTTTTAGTTGAAGAGCGAGGCTGCAACGTTTTGGGGTCTTCTCCTGTCGTCACGTCAGCATCTTCCCCTTGTTTAGTCCAAGCAAACTTTGCCAACTGTTTTTGAGTCTGAGATTTGAGTCCTTTGTTAGTGGCCATCTTTGGTAGGCAGGAGACAAGGGAGCTCAAGAATACTTGAAAATACTTGAGGATATCTGGGGGACACACCTGTATTAGCCGCCACCTACATGGAGGAAGAGGGTGATCGTCCGCCGGCCTGTCGGTGTTTTAGGTGGGTCAACTAGATTGGGAAGGAGTGCGGTTGTTTTCTAGCTGCCGGGTGGGGCCGTTTCAGTATCAGCGTACTTTATGTTTTGGTCCGTAGCCAGTTAGGGACGGTCCCCTCCGCAGCAAATAAGATGTGGGACACGTCGCAGGTCAGTCCCGTAGGGGGAGGCCCCCCTCCTCCCACTCTCCGTGTATAATGAAAGCTGTCAGGTTATAGCGTTTTGTGGTTCTCTACCATGGCCCCAGATGAAGGGGATATTGGGGAGAGCAGAGATCAAATCTGACTGCAGCCACAGTCCGGGAGGAGGTCAGGAGCTCTGTACTGTGTGTAATCCTTGAGGTGGCCCAGATCCGGGAATACACACCCAACTTGTGGTGCTGGCATCAGTCGGTCTCAAAGCACAGGCCTAAAGTTTTGCAGGGCCGCCCGACGTCTTCGCGCCTCCTCCCTCCGCAGGCGTTGCAGCTGAAGGCTCTCCGATAGGGTGTATGGTGCATCGAACCCAGTGTCAGCTATTTCCCCTGCGGCGAGCAGGAGCCGACGGTCTGGCCTTGGCTGTTATTATCCTCGTCAGCTCAGAGACAGGAAGGAGCAAATGTCTTTCCGAGTAGGCCTTGAAGCCGGGGCCTCAAATTTTACCCGGCTGCCCAGCACCTCCCAGTCATCATCAGGCAGTGGAAGCGTCTATTGCGCGTGTTCATCCTCCCTAGCGCTCGGTCGGCCCACCTCACCTTCAGTTCTGTTGGGCTCTTGAGGGGTGTAGACGCTCCGAGGATGGTTCAGCGCTCTAGCGGTAAGGCCGCAAAGCCAGGGATCTCAATTCTTCGGTCAGCCGATATGTTCTCGACCACCCGCAGGCCGCAGTCATGGGTGTCGATCACCTCCTTCCTCAGCAGCGTTCGATCGCCCCTTCTTCACCAGTGTTGCTCGGAGGTTTCCTGCTCGCACATCAGCTGTGATCCACGGCGGTGTTGTCCGCAAATGCAGCTCCGTAGTGGTCCGCAACTCCTCCACCACAGTCTGCCATTTTGATACACCCCAGGTTCCTCGAATCGGCAGTACTCTTCGGCCTCAGTGCCGGTACAGCTTGATCTTCGAGCAGCGTTTGTATGCTGGATCGGTTTAAGAGGCGATTCCCGAGGTGAGAGCGGAATCTGCCTCGCTACATACAGAGAACTGTGCGGTTGTTACGGCGAGGGCTGCGGAGCCACCTCAGATAGCGACCATTCCCGACGGCCGCTAGCCACGCCCCTGTGAATATCACTATTGGAAATAAGATGGTGTGGCTTCTGGTGGATTCAGGTGCAAGAATAACAATAGTCACTCGGCTTATTTGATGAGGTATGGCCAGGTAGGAGATTAAAGCCCCCTGACCATGCCCCAGAGTCTTACGAAGGAAGGAGGATTAATCTGTCTGGTTTTTTTTGGATAATATTTTGTTTGGTGGGAGGAAGATCTTTGGAAAAATCTATGTGGCTATCAAGAGGCTTTGCATTTTATGATGGTTCCATCAGAGGCCATTCAAAATGGTATTGAGATCTGGGACTAGGAAAACATGTGTCTGTTGTGAGTGAAAATAGTGCTGAGGTTCTTAGGAGGAAGTTTCCTGCTGTTTTCATGGGTAGTCTGGGTACCATCGAGGGTTTCCACCACAGGATTAAAGTCAAGGAGGGAGTACTTCCTGTCAAGCACAATCGCGTAGCATACCATTTTTAGTCAGGGATGATCTGGAAAAACAATTGCAATCCTTATGTGAGAAAGGGATAATTGAGCCTTTAGAGTCTTCCACATGGTTGTCACCACTGGTTGCTGTGTGTAAGCACAGTGGTGAGTTAAGAGTCTTTGTTGACTTAAGAAGCCTTCACCAAGCCATTTGTATAGACTCACACTTATTACCCAATATTCCAGAGCTGTTGGCACAAATTGGTGGGGCTAAATGTTTCAGTAAACTGGATTTAGCTTCCGCTTATCATCAAGATGTGTTGAACACTAGCTTCAGACATTTCACTGCGTTTCTTTCTCCCATTGGAACTTTCCAATACTGCAGGATTCCTTTCGAACTGGTTTCAGTTGCTTCTTTTTTTCAAAGATTCATGCACCTGATGTTTCACGGGATGAAGAGTTTCGCTGTTTTCCAAGATGATGTTATCATATTTGCAGCCACAGAAGAAGCACATACAGCCATACTTAAGCGGGTGTTCTTTAAACTGCAAGTAAGGGTTATGGCTCTTAAAACTGACAAAATTTGGTTTTTTTTTTGTAAACCAAGGTAGCGAAACTGGACCATTTATTTTTAGGGAAGGCACTGAACCCAGGCCATTATTGATGCACCTGCGCCCAAGGACAAAGAAGGCCTGAAATAATTTCTGAGAATCCGTGTCAATGGGCGTCATTGGTGGAATGCTGAAACAGTGGTAAGGTGCAAAGGGGGAGCAGCCCTAGATAAAAGTTCAAAGTGAATTTTCTTGTCAAGCACCAGGTCTGTGTGTCCCAGTATGAACATCAGCAAAATGTAAGGAAATGATGGTGGTTTCTGGCATCTTCGCAGATGAGTTCGCCCCAGAAGGATGTCCATTTGCTACAGATAATTTCTTATATGACCTGGAAATTTCTCTGTTTTTCACAATGGGTCAAGTAGGGCAATTGTAATTTATTTGCAGGGCCGGCTCCGGGGCGGTGCGACCGGTGCCACACCGCACCGGGTGCTGACTCTTCCAGGGGTGCCCTCTTTGGAAGTATTCTATGGTTTAAAAAGCACCTTCTGCTGCATTGCTGGCCTCGGGCTATTTTCACACAACAATAAAACTGTCAAGATAACTCTAGTGATCAATGTTCTTCCTTGAGAGAGAAGGAGTTTTGTCTAGTGGAAGTTTTAACTCATTTTATGGTAGCACAGAGGGTTAATATGCATGCAGCAAAGAATGTGTACCATGCAGATCACAAAGTGCATATAGTTTAAATAGGTCAGGGCTTTTGTCAGAGAGATCCTTTTGTTACTACCAGTGTATAAGTTAAAATCCAAACATGGAGCAGTGAGCTAATAACTGTCATCAAAGAGCTGCATGCAAGGTATATATTGGAGCATTATGATGTTTTCCTCTGTCTTTCCTTATTCTAATGTTTCAAAAAGGGTTCATTCCGGTGGAAAAAAAACACCTTATTATTAAATGTAACCACAACCATGAGGTTATGTTTTAAATTCTGAGTTTGTGCTTCTTCAGACCAAGCACTCTTATACTATACTCTCTACCAATATGGATGACATGTGACTCGCCTTGTAGTCTTCTGGCTTATGTAACATTTCCTATATATTGATTTACACACATATGGTTGATTGTCTCTTAGTAATGTGTGTTTGATGAAAAGTGCTCTGACACCCTACATTGGTATAGGCGGCGCTATATAACTAATTAAATACATCTGAGTGAGAGTGGTTATGGAGACGTGAGAAGGCACTGTTAAAGGGTGGTAGTGAGGGAATCCGTGGGGGTGTCCGTGGGGGGCGCCAACAAACATTGTCGCACAGGGCGCCACCAGTGCTAAAGCCGGCCCTGTTTATTTGTGTTTTACTCGGGGCAGTTTAAGCTGTTTATCATTTGTAACTTTGTTCTTTTGTTTCATTTTTTGTATATGATTGGATTATTATTTCATGTGTTTGCTTTGTAAAGGGAATAGTAAAGTCAACATTCTTCACTTTGGAATGTCATGACATCAGAGGGAAGACTGTTGTGATTCGAGAGATGACGGTTGAACAAGACATAAGATCGATTCAAAAGTTTTGGGTGCACCTCTGTGGCAGCTCCTTATTTCTTGATGAGTGAAAATAAAGTCTACTGGCACCATTCACTTTGTGTTCTTCTTAATCCAGGATATCTACCTCCTCACTACGATACACTTCTGCCTCAAAAGAAAGGCAGCATTTTCATCTGAAATAAACCACCAAACAGGTCACCATAAATGACCGGAGCGTAACGCAAGCCTCTGCAGCCCGTGTAATGCACTGGGGCCCCACCCTTCTGGAAGCCCCGTTTCAGGCCAAGACCTATGTATATCAATGAGATATGAGAGCCAGAGTGGCCCCTTACTGCCTTCGCAGGGGGGCCACATCAGTTTACATTACGGCACTGGTAATAGGGTAGTAGGTCAGCCGCAGAATTGGAGGAAACCGCTCTTGTGGCATACTGGGCCTAAATGACAACCTTTTTTGGGCCATGTAATTATATAGGCTTTATTTACTTTTGTTAGTTTTAGCCACGTGATGGTGATGCATTCTTCTAGAGGCATGAAGGTAGATTTCAGTTAATTACTTAGAAAGCAATTCAGCATGTTTTAAAGTGATTCTCCCTGGCAGGAGGAAGGTTTTACATCCACTTCCGTTCATCTGCAGCTGTGCCAATATCAGGTAAGATTTTTGTTTACATTTCACATCACTTCAGATGGGATACAAGTAGCATGACTCTAACTACTAATGACATAAAACCTTTTAGCAGTACTTGATGTTTCAATTCTTGATTGAGTTTTCCATTACTGTAGCAAGAGTTGTACCTTTAAAACATACACAGTCAAATCGCCACGGAAGGCGAGGAAACCAACAGGGTAGAATGCAAACCCATAATCCATCTGTAGACCAGACCTCAATGGAAGACCCGCATAAAATGAGGAGAAATACCAAAAACAGCTGAGAATAAATCTCCAAGAACATACACAGGGAATGGGCAAGCTGGCAACAAATACTAGCAGCTCTTGAAATTTGCCCTGGTGTGTTGAGAAAACAGGTTTACTCTACTGACCACGGACCACTCGCTCACCCTTGCTAAAAAAAATAGCATGCATTAATATTCAGACAATTATTTGTGCAACCTACTTTTGATGAAAGGGCTTGTGTTTGTTTATGAAATTATGGTTTCATCTTCTAAAAAACACAAACATTTGCGCCATTAGCCCCCATCTCCAATCATGACATCCTTACAACTGATTTCCTAGCAGTTTTTAAAACAACGACAAAACTACACGAGCAAGTGAAATTTCGTAGGCATGGATAAGTTTCAAGCAAAACGTAATAATTCATAAATAATTTAGATGAGAGAACATCAGTACTGAGTGCAAATGATCAATGTTATTGTTCCATTTTTTGATTGTGTTTGTTTAAGAGTAACCAGATATCTCAAAATCAACATGATGCCGCTGCTGCAATCAGGAATTATCCTTTTTTTAAACATTATAGGTTGCGATTTCCCAAGTGGCTGCATTTTTCTATTTAATTAAAATGTGTGTAAACAGAATCAAGAAGCGTAAGGTCTGCATATGGCTGTATATTATCTCCACAATCGCCCCAGCTCGTCAAACCTGCTGCAATTCATCACAAGTGACGCATGAACATGCGTCAGTCAAAGCATTACAAAATAACATTAGTCATTGGACATCATGTAAACAACATTTAACGTGTGATATTCACATAGTCCTTGACAAAGCCGTTTATCAGAACCATTTAATCAATGAGAACATCACACAGGATACTTAAAATGAGATGGGATATTTGCAGCATGTTACTTGCTTCTGTCCGTAACCACCTGCATGCAATTGGTGTTAATAGCGATTTCTTAATTTGCGAATTTCGTGAAATCGCAATTAGCGACTTTTTCATACATGTGTTAGCGAATTCTTATTTTGCGATATCATTTTTGCGATTTTCGCAAAGTTAAGAAATTGCTAATTTAGTATTCGCAAGGAAAATCGCAGTTTTCATGTTTCGTAGCCTAAGAAATCGCTAATTTAGCGATTTCTTAGTTTACACTAGGGATGTGTGTCATACATATGAAATTGCGAAAAATCAGTCGCAAACGCTGTTTTTTGCGATTCACAGCGTTTGCGACTAATTTTTGCTTTCATACATATGCCCCCTGGTGGCTGAGCTGCAGTCATGAAAAGTCTAGTGCAGGAGTAAGGTAAGTTTACTTTTAATATATTTTGAGTTTATTTGCGCATGCATGCCAGTTTATTTTTATATACTTTAATTTTATTTGAGCGTGCGCACCTACCTGCCCCCGTTCAGGCGCGTAGCTAGGGGGGGGCGGTGGGGGCGGACCGCCCCAGGCGGCACTGTTTTTAGGGCGGCCGCTCAGCACTGGTGGCCCGTTGCGGCTGCGGCGGCCTTTATAATTTATTTAGGGACAGATTTGACTGTCCCTAAATAAATTATAAAGTCAGCCGCGGCCGCAACAGCGCGCGCGGCCGGCGGCCCAGTTAAAAGTTAAACTTGTCTTCAAGCAGCGCGGTGAGCGCGCTGCGCACTGCACGCACCTGACGCTGACCAGCAGACCTACTTGTTTGTGGTGCGCCAGTGCGTCAGCGCCTGCTGCAGTGCTGCCTTGCCATCATGACGTCGGTCGGTTCCGGTTCGCCAAGACTAGACTCTAGAGCCAGGACTTCGTATTGGTCACCCAGCCTGCTCCAGGGCCTCGCGATGAGAACGTTACGTAGTGGTGACGCGTCACGCGCTTCACCACTACGCACTCGTGAGGACCCAATTCTGTGCTGCACAGGTCGGAGTCGGATTGTCGGAGAAAATAAGTTTGTTTATTCCTATTCCCCTTTCCTGACCCCTGCAGCTGCTTATCGCATCAGGCTGTGACACAGAGTTCGACTAGTAGGTAAGAGAATGTGTTACTATTTTTTTTCTTTTAAAAATATGTGCAGGCCCAGCAGGACACATACTTCTGTGCACGTCATTTAAACAGTTTTTATCCTTCTCATGGCCGATGCAGGACACAATATGACAACGCAATTCAGAATGCCCAGATAACGCTAGTGATTAATGATCCTGCTGGAGAGCAATCGTTTGTCTGTTGGTAGTTTTTAAGTGCAGATGAACTGTATTTTATGTGGATAGCTCAGTGGGTTACTGCCTTTGTCACAGAGATCCTTGTGTTACTTGCAGTTCAGAAGTCACAATCCTAACATAGGACAGTGACCAATGAACTGTCATCAAAGAGCTGCATACAAACATGAATGGTATCGTTTTTTTTGTTTTGTGATATAGTTAGAGCTTCCTCAGTCTTTCATCATTCTAATGTTGCTAAAATGAGTATGTTTGAGCAGAGATACATTTTTATCAGTAAAGCTGATCCCCATGGAATACTCTTTTAAATCCTAAGGTTGTGTTTCCCCAGACCAAATCCTCTCAAAATATACTGCCCACCAGTATGGATGACATGTGATTCCTACACCTTGTAATCCTCATTGGCTTATGTGACATTCCCTGTAGACTGATTTACATACTTGTATGATTGATTGTCTCTGTATAATGTGTTTGTGGTGTAAAGTGCTGACACACTACACTACACTGATATGAGTAGCGCTAAACAACAAATGCATATGAGAGAGGGGCTACGGAGCGATGAGAGGCACTGGTGGAGGGTGGCAGTGAGGGAATCTGAGGAGGAAGTAGTTGGAGGGGCTGTGGAGCGATGAGGGGCACTGGTGGAGGGTGACTGCAGGGCTCGAGTCGGGGTACCAGGCGGGTGGACGGTGTCCCCTCACTTATTTTAACGGGAGCTCGATTACTGGAGCAAATGGAGCCACACATTTACTCTTTGGCCTCTCTGGGGCGAGATTGGAGCTCATTCAGAACGCTGCTCACGCGCTGGCTTCTCTGATGCAATGGCATCTAAGGGGTGAGCGAGGGGAGGCAATGAGTCTGATGGTGCAAGCCACTTTCGTGACATTACTTCCTGTTGTGACGTCAGCGTCCCCATACTTCTTTTTTTAGGACTTGTGCCCTGGGTGACAGTGAGGGAATCCGAGGAAGAGGTCATGGTGTGGAGGGGGAGCTAGGGTGAGATGAGGAGCACTGGTGGAGGGTGGTAGTGAGGGAGTCTGAGGAGGAGGTCATGAGGGGGAGAGGCTGCAGAGAGATAAGGGGCACTGGTGGATGGTGGCAGTGAGGGAGTCCAAGGAGGAGGTCATGAGGGGGAGGGGCTATGGGGAGATGAGGGGCACTTGTGGCGTGAGGCAGTGAGGGAATCTGAGGAGGAGGTCACTAGGGGGGCCATGGAGGGACGAGGGGCACTGTTGGAAGGTGGTAGTAAAGGTATTTACAGAGAAAGAGGTTATTAGTGTGGCGCCAAAAAAGACTTTCGCATCAGCGCTAAAGCCGGCCCTGTCATGGCCTTTCTGTTTTTGTTTATTTAATTAGCAGTCGGGTCATAAGGGCTACTGTGGAACATGCTTTAAAGTGCTGCTAATTATATTTACTGCTATATTCAATGTTTTAAGTTTTAAGGTGATTTTACTAATGTTTTTACCGGGAAAAAGCAAAGTGGAGCTCGATAGTGCCTGATATGGGGCTGGGGCCCAAGGACAGCTGTGAGAAAAGGTGCACTGGAGAGAGGAGTAGTGGATAATCAAGCCTGTAAGGGAGAGCGTTGCCGAGTCCGGGGTCAGCTGGAGGTAGTAATGAAGAGGGATCCTCCATGAAGGCTCAAACAGATGGAGCCTGAGTAGTATCACTTGCCTGATACTCCCACCTCAAAAAAATCCTCTTCCCATCAAAGGAACATTACATGGAAAAAGCACTTTTTGTGAGTGATAATATTTAGAAAGAGATTTGGAAAAGAGTGAGTTTTACTGGTCCTTATAAGGCTAAGAAGAGATAAAGGAGGGCTCTGAAGCAGGCCTGCCCAGACATATATGCGACAAATCGAGCCCGCAGTGGCCCACCCAAATGCACCCTTGGCCCACCCAAATAAAAATTCCTGGAGCCAGGCCTGATGTGTGGCAAAAATATTTGTGCATGTTTGTTATGTGGCATTGCTCTGTGGTGGTGACTGTTTTTAAGCTGCCTCATCTGGAGGCATCCGACTGGGCCTCAGTGGGTTTATCCTGCTGGCTACGATGCATGCTAGTATTTTACAGTGAACATTTATGTGCGATGGGGATAGTGATATGTATGGTTAGGGTTGAATGGCCACACAGTGTTAAAGATCCTCAACCCTTTACGTTCAAAGAATGGGTGAGCACAGCTCTAAACGGTTTGAAGCTGAAAGGCTCTCCACAGAGAAGAGGCATGGGGCTTCAAAAAGCATTCCATAAGCGATCAATGACTGGGTGTATAATAATGTTAACAGACAAATCTTGTGGTTCCAGCATCTGAGCAGTACTTCCAAAATTAAGACCCATTACACACATTAAAATCCCACTCCACATTGAGGAAGAATGTAACAGCTTGGACCCAGGGGCTTAGTTGATCCTCGACCATTTACATTCAAACAATGGATGTCTGGAGCTGACAGCATGGCACTCCACAGAGCAGCCCTGCCCTGGCACTGCCTCCCAGCCCGTGTCTCTCTCGGCAGTGGCTCCCTTCCTGTGTCCTGGGTAGACTTGGGGGTAAGTTACAGGCTCAGCCCACAGGACAGGCGGCTCTCAGCTTCCCACCATTGGCTGCACTTCCAGCCCATTAGGAAAATGAAGACCCCTCTCCGGTTGCCCGAGCGGCTAATGCCGTTTTCTGGAAACCCTCCTCATTCTCTTTATCACTCCCTGGCCTCTCTCCCTCACACTGGCCCTCCTCATTCTCTTCCTGTCTCGCCTGTTGGTCGCCCCCCTAAGTATGTGCATCTACAGTCCCTCTACCAATTTGCCTGCCTCTACTCCTTCATTACCTCCCGCTGCTCTCTGACACAAGCCTGACCATGTAATTGCACGTTCTTTTTTCTTCCTGCATCGCGTCCTCTTCCATGAGGTTCCCTCCCTGTCCGGAGTGTGTCTTGCTGTGCATTGCCCTCCCAGGTTCTTTTGTGTCCTCCGTCCCCAGACGTGAACCAACCCCTGCCATAGAGACCCTGGCTCTGGCTGCCACCACTGTGGAGTGCTGCTGGAGGCTGAGTGAGGTAAGAGCTAAACGTTTTCAGAGGGGATATTTAGTGAGTGGCAGAGTGGCAGCATAGCTGCCAAGGTTTCAGATGTGTGACATTTTCTCATAACTTCAGTGTAATTATGATTGACATTTCAACGATTATGAGCATAGCTCCCAAGGTTTCAAATTGCTATGTGTGACATTTTCATAATTCAATTGTAGTTGTGAGTGACATTTCAACGACTATGAGTGACACTTCTTTGCGAGCAAAACTCAAGCAATGAAGACGAGGGAAACATATATATATATATATATATATATATATCAGTAATTACACCCATTTGAGCAATGAGAAACTCTAAGAAGACTAAAACTGGTACAAATGTCTGCGGCGGCGGACTCATAATTGCAATAAAATTATGAAAATATCACACCCAGCAATCTGAAAGCTTGGCAGCTATGCACTTTGAGGCTGCTATTTACCAACTGACGTTGGAACTACTCAAAACAACAATGTACAGTAGAACTCTTCTTACTGTGTATCATCTGTGACTTGTCCATGCACATCAAGGGTTGGATCTCTTTGGCAGTACCCCCATATAAGTCATATAGATTGCACAATTTTCTTCTCTAATGTATAATTCAGATGTAGCTTACTCAAATTATTTTAACTTATGTTGGTAATAGATTTTAATGGGCACATATAACAGGGGGGCACAGTAGTATAGCACAATACAGCCCATCCCATAATCTCCATGATTATCTCATGTACATCCAGGGTTCGATTCCCTGGCTTTACATCCCTTAATTTTCAGTTTGATTGTTATTGTCTTCTTTAATTTAGCCATAATGTATGTGTGGTATTAGTTTGGCAATATATTTAAATAGACACACCTAACAGCATCTCATGTAAGTTTAGCATAATGCAGCCTACCTGGTATGCTCAAGACTCACCTCTGTACATCTACTTCCTTTAATCTAGATGTATTTCACTTAAATTTTAGCAGCTGACAATCACACTTAACATGCTTGATGTCGTCTTTGTCTTGTATCTATTTATTTGCCCTGCACATTTCTTTATTTCGAAACATTGACCATTCTTGGCCGACATCACTGTGGTTTAATATTTCTTGTTTCTTCTGAATATTCAAGGAGTGCCGCAGCGCCGGAACAGTTTGTCCCGGGTCTTGGATAGAGTTGAACAAGTCCCCATGGCCCCCACAACTGTGTTTAAGGATTGTGATCATAATGTGTCGGCCCTCCCTGTATTTTAGCTTTGGGCCCCCAGGCAGGCTGTGCACCATGTGTGTGCTGAGGCTGCTGTGAAGGAGAGATGCACTATTACAAGCTGGTTTTGGGTACCAAGAGCACACGTCTTTTCATTCCCAGGGAGTTGGTTGCTGCTGCTTTGAAGTAATGACAGGGAGCGGCCCCTGGATGTTGCCTTTGGGCCACCAGAGTGGGCTTTGTATCTGGTCTGTGTTGGCAAGGTGGAGCTGACTGACCCCTTTGTGCTGCGTTTAGTTTTAAGGGCACACAGTGAGTCATTCCCTGTGAATAATTAATTTGCTGTTTTTGAAAGATAAAGAATCACAGGCTTCGACACTGTTAAGTTGGTTTTGGGTCCCCAGAGCACATCACGTTCGTGCAGGTCCCCACTGCTTTAATGGTGGGACCATGATGTATGGTCATTTAATGTCAGCTGTAGATGAAGGTTACATGAACAGTGTCATGTGTGTGCATGTTTGCATTGTGTTGAGGGGATTACCAGGTAATTGTTCACGCAGCTCTCTGATGGATGTCATATGAGGTTTTTCTGAGTCCCCAGATAGATCATGCAGTCTGTGTGTTCTCTTTTGTACTGCCAGTCACCGGTGTATTCAACTGTGTAGCCTTGGACCGTGTCATGTATGTGCATGCAACTTGCATGATCAAGGTAACTATTCGAGGCGATATTACGTTTTTTTCGGACCTCTTTGAAGTGCATGCCCTCCCGCCGGGGGGGGGGGGGGGGCGGCAATCTGAGGGATAGCCCCGGGCGCCACAAGTTCTAGCTACGCCACTGCCCCCGTTGATGCAAACCTCCACTGGGTAGTTGTTTTGGTGTTCCCTAAGACGATCTTAAAGTTCCAATCACTTAACTTATCAAATCCTAACCCTGTACCTAACCCTATCTTTTCAATCATGCTCGTTGCAGATACGTATAAAAATAAATGCATCTTCTGACTTGCCTAGTCAAGCTATCCTGGCTGAAGAGGGGTGAAACCCCAAAACCGGTCCTTTGATGCTTGATTCCGGTCCAGGGAAGTCATGGCTTGGCAGTTCCGGCTGGACTGTTCCCATGAGGCACAGGCTCAAGACTGATTTGCATATGGCCATGTCTGAACTGGGGTGGCGTGGTGAGCAAAATAACGATGGATTAAACCCAGATCTGTGACTGGGGGTGAATGTTTTGCCAATGTGCAACATTCCGTCCATCATCTTGTGTGTTTTGCCTAGTGACTTACTATACCCATGGTCCAATTTATTTTATCCACCCAAACTGTTCATGACCTACATAGTGTGCTTCTGTTGGTATTTTCTTAATAAACAAACAAATGAATCCATTAATAAATAAATCTTCTCTGCTTTTCAGCACTGGGACTTCCACGTTGGCACTGTTGAAACACACACTACTCTCACCTGTGCAGGGGCATCTGTCAGTTTGTCCTGGTGTCTCATTTACTTTTCCATACATCTAGTATAATGGGGTAACCCAGTGCCCATCAGAACCTCGGTGTGAAGATTATGGAGTAATGTTGGTTCTGTCAGGTACAGAATTGCTTTCTAGCTTACTGAATATTCAACAATAGCAAAAGGAACAATGACTCAAACATCTGTGCAATAGCAGTTAATGGAAAAAAGGAGAGCGTTCCAACCTTGCCTCCCTTTGATGAGATTCTTCACTATCACAGTCCAACCATTCTTGGTTATTACTCATCACCACCAGGACCTCGCATCCGTCATTCCTTCTACGAATCCAACCTAGGGTGGATCAATCCTAGAAGACAGTCGAGGTTCCCATTACCTTTATTCGGGCTGTCCTTATGTTCCTTTCGTCCTGAGAAAGACCCACCATGACTACCAGCAATTCACACACACTTTTGGGTGGAAAGGTGGACGCTCTTGTCACAATCCTGACCCTATTCTCTCTGCTCCACGTGAAAAGGAAATTCAAATCCCAAGCGGACCGGAGATTTATGTATCTAGGGATGCATGACCTTTGAATGATCATTTTTAACCAGCTATGCAGCACTGAATATATCTTGCTCACAACTAGCACTTCTTTTTTACCTTTGTCACCTTATCACTTGCGCTGTTCTGAATAATTGTTTTGTTTCATTATTCGTGACAGCCTTTTAGTGTCATGTATACAATATAACATGTAAAAAGAAAATAAGTGATAAATCCTTTAATACATTCCTTTGATCTATTCATGATTGGTGTGTTTCTTTGTTCTCCTTTTTTTCCATTAACTGCTATTACATAGACGTTTGACTAATTGTTTCTTTCGCTATTGTTGATTATTCAGTAAGCAAGAGAGCAATTCTGTACCCGACAGAACCAACATTACTCCATAATCATTTACTTTTCCAGCACGTGATTTAGAGATCATTTGGATACATCAAACCATCCTCTGTAAGTTACGACAGATATCATTCTAAGGCAGGCTTGCTTTTGTCAAAACATCTTCTCCAGAATGCTGCTGCTTGCATGGAATTGGGGAAAAGAAATGTCCGATCTCACCTGTAGAACGAAATGTAATAATTACTGTGGAATGAATCTATAATTATGGCTAGAGGATATTAGTGTTTCAGTTAACAGTTGAGGGTACAGCATTAAGCAAAGACTATGGACTTGATTATGAGTTTGTCAATTACAAGTTTGAAGGTATTTAAAGTATCCAATAAATATCAGATGCATTAAATAACTCAACCTTCCTTAAATTTCAGCAGGTGAAACCTGCCGAAATTTAATAGGGGAAAACATACGGTATTTACTGTACATTTGTGAATTTTGGTGCATTAAACACCAAAATCCACGTTATTTCCCATGAACTCATAATAGGTGTTATTTATTGCACCCAATAAATAATGTACTGCATGATATTGTTATTTAGTTGGGGTGATAATTATGCAATAGCGCATAACCAGGCTCTATGTCTGCATTGAGTACATACAAATGAAGCAAAGAACATACAGAGGATCCTTAACATCAAGAAAGCATGAGGCATCTGTTGCACAGTAGATATAGTCCACGCAGAAGAGCTGGGCACACCAAGCACAGTAGAGTTGGAAACTAAGCCAGCTAAATGTGTGGATATTTAGACAGGTTAAGATGATCCATTGAAAGTGGTTGAGAAGATCATATCTAAAATAATGCATAGGCTCTGAATGATACACTAATCAGAATGAAAAGGTAGTACAGAGGATTTACGGCCTTATTTAGAGTTTTCCAGATGGAATACTTTGTCACAAACATGGCGAATATCTCGCCACCATTTGACACGCGCATAGTAGTTGTTAGAAGGTGGACGGGATATCCTCCACATTTGTGACGCCGTATTCCATCCGCCAAACTCTAAATAAGCATTTAGTTTGATGGATTTGTAAGCAGCTACTAGCTATTTTGACTATATTGTTGTATGGATGTGTACCAATTGTCACTAATACATGATTACAACAACTGGGATTTAGTGGTGAAGGCTATCATTTCTTACATATAAGAAAATGAACTATGCTCCTTGTTTTAAGGTGGCTTTGGATTACAAACTTACCAATGTATGTGGGTCATCTTTATAAAGGAAGTCCCATTTTTATCACTGGCCTTTAGTTTATTGTTAAAGGAAGAGACTTTTAGTATACAAAATACTGCCCTCTAGCTGTACATGCTGTATTTTTGTGATAAAGTGGTGACTGCATGACTTCATTTGTAGGATAACCTTCATACCAGTTAAGCCAGGTAAAGGTACTCAAAAAAGTGCAGCTGATTTCTGACCTAAAAAATCCCATAATGTTGATCTTCAAAGCAGTTACTGGCTAAAGATCAGAAAAAAGTGACCCGTAACCTGTTTAAGATAGAATACAAAATCCCCCAAAGAGAGAAGATGAAGCAGCCACACCAATAGCCAATTGAGTCATTCTCCAATAGATATGCAATGCTTACAGCTTTGAAGTCTCTCCGGAGGCTTATGAAGGTATATATATATTTTTTTAAGAATGGTTATTTACTTCAGTGAGTCTTCATATTATGTTATGAACTTTAATCACACGATTCACCTCACCTGAAAGAAAGGGAAATGCTGATATATAACTACCTGCAGACCTAAAAGCAACATGATTTAACACACAGATGTTGATAGACATGAATGTAACAAATGCACAATTAGCAATATATGACACCTTAATTTTTCATCCCTTCGTATATGAACTGCCAAGAACATATTTTTTGTTCTTTCGCTTAGTCTGAGTTGTCAAAGTTTAAAATCCATTAAATCAATTACCAGAGGCCATGGGAGTAAACATTTATCAGAAGCCCCCAGCATGTTGCAGATGAAGGTCGATCTGAGGACGTGTGGATAGATGCTTATGAGACTGCAAAGCTTGAAATGTTTGCAATAGAATTGGAACCCTGAGGCCTTCCCTCCAGCCAAGCGTAAGGTTCAGAGGACACAATGGGGGTGCAACCTTCAACTTAATGTGCCCTGCTCTTGTCTGCTTTTAGGGAGCAAGATTATGACTCAGTTTCCATCAGCGCATGGATACTGTCTCTGCGTCCTGATGCATCTAGCATCGAGCAGTGTCTCTGTGATAACATGCAGCTGGTTTATAATTTTGTGAGGCACCAGCTTCAACACCGGTATCCTGACAAGCTACCTGGTATTAGATTACTGCATATATTTCTTTTGGTAGTTTGTCAATCCATTATTCAATTTTTTTAGTTTGATTTACACCTTATGTTCTTTATTCTTTTAACTATATTTTTTATTTTGAACTCCTCACCCTGGGATCTACACAATATCACCTCCTTAAAGCAAGTACTGTGCTCGGCCCCCGCTACCTAAGAGTGGAACAAGGATTGTTTAATAAGTGTAAAGTTTTCGGTTTGCCTCTGCAAGTTTGCTGTGCCAGGTCATTTATCTGGCCTTAGCCACATCCCATGTGAATGTCTTTCTCCTCAGCCTCCCAAGAGACTTTGCTCTACTCAAAGACTATTAACGGGGCCCCTGGGGCCCCTCAACATCACAGTCACATTGCTGCCACCTGGTGCCACCGTGAAAGTAATAAAAACACTGGCCCTTACTAGTGTAAGTGCAAATCTGCAATATTGTCATATAATGATCTATATGAGTCAGATATAGCCATCAGTGTTCTATCATAAGGTTTGGGGGACTGACATATAGAGCAGGGGATGGACTCAGTCCGACAAGCGGGTCATTCTCTGCTCCTGAGCTCCAGGAAGGCCTTAATTTCTACTCGCTGTGGAGTCTTTCGCCAACAAATGTGACTGCCGTTTTTATTAGCAGAGAACTTTTGGTTTCCACCGTCATCTTTCTGTAGCTGTGAATTCAGACCCAGACAAGACATATGAATGTATTTATATTTTTCGTTTGCGGCCTTTATCTCAATTGCTTGTATCGAGATATGTTTATTTTATTTTTGAGTGCTGCGTTTATATATTTTCAAGGCCTCTCGTCGGTGTAAAATCAATGTTTTTATACCACATGCGTTTTTTCTCCTGAAAAGATGTCGGGAGCAAGGCGGAGATGGGCTGCCGTGTCAAACAGGCGAGCCTCACACCGGCCTTTGCACAGCGGATTATTTAGCAGTGTCAGGGCCCCTGCACAGAGCCGACCCGCGGCACAGAGCCGAACCGCTGCCGACCCGCTGCACAGAGCCGACCCGCTGCAACTGCGCCCGCTCCTGAGCACCAGCTAATTAGCATTGATTCAGAGAGTTGTTCGATTAGAGGTCCTTGAAGTGTCTTCGGCTTCCATACTCCAAACGTCCAATGTTTAGATTTTAATGAGGCTGGAAATAAAATGAAGCAAACCGCAAGCTGAGGAAAGATTTGAATGGACTACTTCGGCGGTCGGATTGGAGTCCAAAGTCATCACGGTCTGTCAGGCTAGGAAGGATTTAAAAGAGAACCCAGCAGGAGGCAGTGCCATGCGGGGCCGGCTTTAGGGCAGAACTATTGGTGCGTCCGCACTGGGCGCTCACCTGGAGGGGGGCAAGAGGGGTGGGGCGCTATACTGAGCATAAGTTTACCATTGAAAAGCACCTGCTGCAGAGTTCCTCGTTCGACCTGCTTTCAGGCATTAATAAAAATGTCAAGATAACTTTGTCATTATTGTTCTTGCGAGAGAAAGAAAAATATATTTTTGTCTAGTGGCAGTTTTGACTGGCCATAACGTAACTCAGATGGTTAATTTCCAGCTGCAAAGAAAAGACCTGCGTTTTTTATGGATAGCAGAGTGGATTGGTAAAGCCAACCTTTACCAACGCTTTAAAACAATTTAAATGTATGTGAGAGAGGCTATACAGGGGCTGCTACACAGAGATAAGGGGCACTTTTGCCTGTTGGTGGTGATGGAATTCGAGGAGGAGGTCATGTTGTGCGGGGAAAAAGGGGGGGTCCCAAAACGCGTTTTCCCCATGCATTTTTCCATAGGACCTTTAGTCGCAGCTACAGCCCGAACGGCTGAACAGAATTACGTGGAATTTAGCAGAGAGGTAGCCATAAGGTCAAGGAAGTGCCTTTTGCAGGTCTGGTGTAAATCTGTTCAGTATTTCCTGAGAAAATAGCATTTCAAAGCATATCAATATCTATACGCGCGCACCGTGCGCGCACTGTGCGCGCACCCTGCCGTGCGCGAGCGCAATTCTAATTGGTTGTTAGATGTCGGTAAACATTCGAATCGGTCGAAACCAGGAAGTGTCGGCCGCCATTTTGTCTCTCGCAGTCTGAGGGGGTGAAAAACAAAGGTGGAGAACGTGAAAAGGGGGCAGAGTGGACAGTTCCTGACCCCCTAGCCTTGGTCAGGGGGTCACAGAAGGACCCCCAAGGGAGAAAAAAACAAATGTTTTTTTTTTTTAAATCGCGAGGTGCGCGCACCCTGCACGCACTGCGAACCGTGGGCGCTCGGTGCACGAAGCGCACCGAGTGCCCACAGAGTGCGCACGGTGCGCGAAGCGCACCGCGCGCGCACCGTGCGCGCACGGTGTAAAACCTGAAAAAAAATTTAAAAAATAAAATCATAACTTAGCATTTAAAAAACCGTACAAATTCACTGAAAAAAACATAGGTTTCACACACGTTATAGTTACGAATTAGCATTTAAAAAACCTTGCAAATTCACTTAAAAAACCATAGGTTTCACACATGTTATAGTTAGCTGGACATTTCACTCGTAAAAAACCAATGAAATTCCCCCGTTATAGTTACTGCAGGCAACTATAACTCACGCGACCGCAATCCTCTGCTGATGACGTCAGATATTACATCACTGATGACATATGAGTCTTTCTGAAAAATAAATATTTGTAATATATGTATAGCTAAAGATTAATGGAAGAAGACATGGGTAAATAAGTGTCTAAATACAGTGATGTAATATCTGACGTCATCAGCAGAGGATTGCGGTCGCGTGAGTTATAGTTGCCTGCAGTAACTATAACGGGGGAATTTCATTGGTTTTTACGAGTGAAATGTCCAGCTAACTATAACATGTGTGAAACCTATGGTTTTTTAAGTGAATTTGCAAGGTTTTTTAAATGCTAATTCGTAACTATAACGTGTGTGAAACCTATGTTTTTTTCAGTGAATATATATATATATATATTCGCCAAAAGTTGCTCTCTGCCAATCTTCGGCAGAACCAGCTGGCACGGACCTCAACCACACTCACAGAAAGGTATCAAATCGAAGTCTCGTGGAGAAAGCAGTATATATATACACACATATATATATATAATCTTTTATTTTGGCGTCCAAGCTATAAAAAGTTTACAAAAATTAAAACAATAGCAGCATTTATCATACCTACAAAATTATTGCACATGCAAAGGTACAGATGAAACCATTTTAAGAAAAAAAAGATGACACAACCAGCAGGTCGTTATTATTTTTGCCAATCCTATCAATGTTACTGCTATATAGTAACTCTGTTTCTATATAAAATAGGAATATGTCCTCTAGTGCAAAGCAATCTTTAAAAAAGTTCCATATAATTGTATATAAAAAACTTGCACATATCGATCTAAAAAACGGTTCATAAACATGGCTTTAATCAGCATCTTAGATAAGAAGAACAAGGACACTAAGCAGCCTATTGGGACTTGTTCTGGCAATTAACTGTCATAGTTAGGAGTTATCTAAGGCCTTCTTCCTTTGTTTCCAACCACAGTGCAGGTACCGTGATACCGCAAAGGCAAGTTGTTTGCTGGTGTCACTCTTGAAAAGTCTTGCGACTTCCCAGTAATGTTCCAAACCCATGAGTTTGCATACAGCTAAGAGCCATTTCTTTTGTGTGTACCTGTATAGAGGGCAGAAGAACATAAAATAGTCTTCAGATTCTTCAATATTAGGGCAATTTGGACAAAATTTAGAATGAGTAGGCTCATTAGCCCATTTCGAGGTATGGATTCTCAGGGGTAGTAGCCCACATTTGAATTGCAGGTATAGGCATTTGGACTGAAATGGATACATTCTTTCCATATAGGGTTCAAAACTTGGAACACACTTGTGATTCAGAAACTGGCCTGTTTGACTGCTATCTGGATAAGCGTCCCATGTTTGCAGCAAAACTGCCTCCCAGTATAGCTGTTTAACTTTTTGTGCATCTTCCTTAACAATCGACTCAGGGGATGTCCCTAATTCATCCATACCTATTCTGTGTGATGTTTTTTTAATGTTCTTAAGCCGTGGAGTGCACAGTGACCTGTCGAGACCTAATAGGTCTTTCACACAGTCCCTATATATTCCTAGTTTTTGCGTAGACCACAATCTAATCCAATATAACAACGTTTTTATTAGAATTGTTAGGTGTATAGGGTTGAGAGCTAGGTCTAGTCGCAATGGTGTAATGTGCGAGCTTGGGGTAGTTTAATTAAGGTTTTAATGAACTTATCTTCGATCTTAGTTAGAGACTCTGATGTATCATAGCCCCATAACTCTGCTCTGTATATTGCTGATGTTAGCGCTACTGCTCTATATACGGTAAGGACTGGGGACATAGCACCTCCCGAGGCGGCCCTGGATTTTCTCCCTATTTCAGAGGCTTTCTGCTGGAGAATGACTTTGCTTTTTGTGGGCCCTATATATATATAGGGAACCAAGAATTTATAAAAGAAAAATTTGAAAATTAAAACTCCCCACTTTCTCTTGCAAATCGAATAGCCTTTGGGGTATTGCAATTAAAGATATTAATATTTCTTTATTAAATCGGTAACCTCAATTTCAGCTGCAAGCCCAGTTCCTTACAAGAAATTGTTTTCTGTTTCATATTTGTCTGATACTAAATTATCAAATGAGAGATGAGGTTTCAGAGTTTTGCTATGAGTGGCTAGAGTATTCTCATAGTAAACACAACAAGATGATGGACAGAGTGCTGGAACGTTTCAACCACTCAACCCCAGTGAAGAGACCTGGGTTGAATCCATTGTTCTTGTGGTCAGTGCGCTACCCCAGTTTGGACCCAGCCATATGCAAATCAGTCTTGACCCTGCTCCTCATGGGAACAATCCAGCCCGAACTGCCAGGCCACGTCCTCCCTGGACCAGAAAGAAGCATTCTGTGACCGGTTTCGGGGTATCAGCCCTCATCAGCCAGGCTCGCTTGAATCCAGTGCACAACGAGCAAGGAACCCATGTCTGGGCATACCCTTAGCCACTTAGGGTGAACATAGCAAACACAAAAAGATGATGGACAGAGTGCTGAAATGTTTAAACCACTCACCTCCAGTCAAGAGATCTGGGTTGAATCCATCCTTCTTTTGCTCACTACTCCACCCTAGTTTGGACCCAGCCATATGCAAATCAGTCTTGACCCTTCTCCTAATGAGAACAGTTTTGGGATATCATCCCTCATCAGCCAGGCTAGATTGAACCCAGTTGCACAGCAAGTAAGGAACCCATGTCTGGACATACCCTTGGCAGCTTAGGGTGAACATAGCCTATTTCTGGTCAAGGGAGGACCTGGCCTGGTAATTCAGGCTCGACTGTTCCCATGGGCAGCAGGCTCAAGACTGATTTGCATATGGCGGTTTCTAAACTGGAATGGCGTGGCATGCAAAAAACGATGGATTTAACCCAAATCTGTGACTAGGGCTGAATGTTTGATTTGTTCAGAATTCTGTCCATCATCTGTTCTTTTGACATTTGTCAACCTAAGTGGGAAGGATATCCCCAGATGTGGGTTCCGTGCTCACTACGCCACCAGATTCTAGCTAGCCTACCTGATAAGGGGTGATACCCAGAAACTGGTCCCAGGATTCTTGTTTCTTGTTCAGGGAGGACCTGGCTTGGCAGCTCAAGCTGGACTCTTCACCTGGGGAGGAGGGTCAAGATTGATTTGCATATGGTTGGAGCTAAACTGGAATGGTGTGGCGTGCAATAAAACAATGGATTTAACCCAGATCTGTGACTGGTGGTAAATGTTTTTTTTTTAGCATTCCGTCCATCATCTGTTTTGTTTACATTAGAGTATTCTCATGGCATATTTTTGACATACATTTCAAGTGTGTGCCTTTCTGACTCAGTACCTACATCTATAACTTATATAATTCAGTTTTAATTTAGCCCATCTGAATTAGCACCCTATAAAAAAGATGAGTAGCCAATACATCCCATCTGCAGATTCCCACACATGGTGTAGGTTCTTTTGTTAACCAGGAAAATGTATAGTAACTTGAAATTGACTACATCTCATGGTTGACTTACCTTCCTAAAATGAAAGTAACCAATGGGACCGATTGCTAAAGTAAATGAATGGTAAAACAGTTTTGGGTGGCAGATCTTATGCAATTATTCTGTTGGTAATGTAGAAGCAATTTGATGATTCATGATGGTGCTTGGTCATGTAAAAACGTGTGCACTTAGCAGAAGGATCTGGAATGTAATCTTTTGAATTATTATGAGATCATGAAGAGTTATCACAGTGGAATTGAGGTGATCAGTGTCTGTCTGAGGATAAAGGGAGCTGTAGAATTCTTATCTTTGCTGAATAAGTGAAGATTTATCTGAAAGGACAGTGTAAATAGCATTGCAATAGTCTATCCTGGACATCATAGCTGCCAAGACAAGGGTGATCTTTTTTAGTAAGAGTAGTAAAGGCAAAAATGAATAAGCAATAGAATGTATTTTCTAATACAATATTAACTTGGGGATCATTGATAGGTTAACATCAAGTGTAAAGTATAAGTTCCAGACATTTGCTTAGGAGCTGGAGTGGGCCCATAGAAGCAGGCCAGTAAAACAGAAATTAGTTTGGATTGCTTGGCCGAAGAAGTAGTAAGAAGACATTTTTAGTGCATCCAATTTTATCTACTTTTTTTTATTAGTCGTTTTAGTAAAGCACTGTATAGGTACATACCATTTATCCATTAACCCATAACCCATTACAGTTTGAGGTAGATGAACAGTCAATTAGCCAGTGAAGTGGTGGCTTGTACTTGTGCAAGCACACATCCAATGTACTGAAGTGGGTTTATAAAGCCTTAGATGAGTTAGTGATCTCCTAAAAAAGCCTGGACCTGTAGTGGTGAAGGCAAAGGCAAGTCATAGATGCTTGATTGGCTGGAGAATGAGCATTTGGGTAAACATAAGCAAATACGACTACTGATCTATTGTGTTAAGAAAGAATGATTTGGGGAATTACTGAATTTGAGCTGCATAGCTAGAGTATCACAAGGAGGCAGTTTCTACTTGAAGGTATCTTCCACCATATCTCTAATTGTATAGCTGTAGTATCAATAATTTAGGTTAATTGACACAATGAAGGATTCTTGTTCAAGAGCATGAGAAAATCCACTCTGAGAACTACACTGGTGAGAAACCATTTAGCACTTTCAGAATGAAATTTAGGGTTATAAAGATTGATCTTTCTATTACCAATGCCAAAAGATTCCAAAGCTGGCTTAATGCATGGCATTTCAGGCTAAACAGGAGTCCTGTTTCTGGACTCTTTGTAGATTTACAAGTGATGTAGTTAATTTAGGTAAATAATTGGATTTTTTATGATTGCAAGTCCTTCCATGCTTCTTTTATGGCTGCAGGGATCATTGGAGGCTTTTATGTGGATTTGTGTGTCATCTTCATGCATTGTGTGATCTACCAAGCTGCAATTGTCTTTTGTGTCTCACTTTTCTTTATTGGCTCGAAGGTGAAATGTAAGCAACAATGTATACATACCACAATAATTGAACACTACATCATACATACATAAATGAATTGAAGTACTAAAACATCAGGCAGAAGATGGGAGGAGGGGAAGGGGAGCGAGGTAATGGACGCCTCCATAAAGGTCAAGAAAAAGTGTCTTGCGGGGCCTTAACAACAATCAACAGCCTTTTAGCAGTCTCAATGCTAAATCTTCAGGAACAGTATATAGATACAAGCATTTATAGTCATTGCTTCTCATAACGTTCAGTCATGGTGAAAACCGTTTAGAAGGTACTCTAAGTATACAGGAACCACCCACTGAAAAACTGGAACACAAAGCGAACCATCACAGCATATAAGCGGCAAATAAGTATTATCAACATCTTTCAATGTGAAAGGGAGAGAGGGAACACTCTGGGAATGCCCACTAGAAGTTACTAGTGAAGTGCAAAGCTGTTGCCGTCCCATACAGTTCACAGGAAAGTGTAGCGAAGGTGAAGGCCTTTAGAAACCTGTTCTTGTGAGACCTCGTGTCGAGGAACCTACCCCACATCTCCTCAAAATGTGGTAGTCTGTCATTAATTTTATATATACATTTTTTGAAAAATGCTGTTTCACACATATTCTCTAACCATGCTCAGTAGTAAGCCTGGGCAAAGCACTACGCTACGCTCGCGTAGTTTGCGAAGTTCGCGCTACTTCGCACTACGCGAACTGCACGTAGCACAGTGCGAACACGCGTAGCGTAGTGTTGCGTAGTGCTGCGGTCATTTTTTGCTTGCTCGCGGTTCTCAACGTCAAGTTGGCGACCGCGCGCAAGCAAAATGACATCCCGGCGAGACTTTTTCCTTGTTCGCGATCAGCAACTTCAAGTTGGCGATCGCGAGCATGCAAAATAAACCTCCCGGCGAGATTCCCAACGCGAGGAGGTCAGGTTTCTCATTGCGAGTGGTCGCGTATGCTCGCGACCGCTCGCGATGAGAAAGTACCAGTTCGCGTTGAGAAAGCTGAAGCTCGAGTAAAAATCTACTCGAGCAGCAGAAAACTACAGCTCGCACTGTGCAAGATGCCATTTTCAATGATTGCACAGTGCCGGTTGCTTGTCCGCACTGTGCAATCATTGAAAACGACATCTGGCACAGTGCGAACAAGGTACTACGCAGTTCGCGAAGTGCTACGCGTAGCTCGCGTAGTGCGAACTTCACTTTGCGTAGCTTCGCGAAGTGCTACTTCGCGAACTACGCCCAGGCCTAGGACGTAGGCTAGGACTCTGTCAGTTTTTCAATGTCTTAAAATCCTCATTTTGTCAACCCCTAGAGCTATAGTTACCCATCGTGTGAAGTGGGAGGGAAGGTCTGGGAGGTCCCTTATGTCAAGAATAAGGACTAAGGTTGCCATCAAGCCTCCATGGACCAAAAAAACAATTTCAGATGTTCCCATATTGGAGTCCAGTAACTGTACACACGCCCATAAAATATGCACTATGTCACAATCCAGAGTGTCACTTCGTCAGCAGTTTGAGTCAGGACTTAAGTTGGCTCTATGAAGTCTAGCAGATGACCAATGCCATTAATGTATCAAATTATAGTGCCCATACTTCTGGCGGATTCATATAGCCATTTGTTGTATGCTGCCAGATCCCCCATGATGAGCACAAGTTGACATTTTCGAAGATATTTACAAGTGGAATCATGTTAAAGTTCAAAATGGTTGAGGCAAAACTTAATCCGTGTGAGCCTCAACAAATGATGTGGCATGCAATCCTCACTTTGTGTGTAGAAATGGGGTTCAGTCCTTTTAAACCTAAATGGTAGAGCTTCTACAAATTGTTAATCAGGGAAGGTCCCCAAACAGCTTATGTAGTAAGTGCCATTTGATCCATGCATGTTCGGCCTGAATTTATTTGGCTTCAGGGATTGTTACACATACCATATATGAATGAGTGTAAACAGTAAAATTATTAAAAATACTAGCTTCATTCACAAACTTCATTTTGTAGAACATAAAGAAGTACTACAACAGTACTGTTTACTTACTTCAAAATACAATTCACAAAACTATCTCAATTTCCTCCTCTCCTATATTTTCCATGGAAAGATCATCACACATTTATATTTACTACTTGGTATTAAATGTAGTAGGGATCTGGGGAGTTGCTGGAAAGAGGGGAGTACTTACTACTAAACGTCAGGGGTTATGTGAGGAGTAGTAGTAGGGAGTTAAGGGAGGGCTAACATGGGTTTAGAGAGTGACAAAACCCCCATCCACGAATGAGTAAGCTCATTGCTATTCAGAAACTGCACTTCCAAAGTTACAACTGTCACAAATGACCTAAAACAGCAGAACATGTACTCCTGCTCAGACCTGGAATGATTCCAGCACCATACATGACCAGCTACCGGTACTGCAAAAATATATATACATTTAATTTAATGTCATAAACAATTACGCAGAAATTAAACATAAATGCTATTTTATCCTAAATATTTTGATAATATTTTTTTCATTTTTACTACAAAGTGTAAGAGTAATCATCCAGAAATGTACCTTGTTTATAGGCCCTTCTATCTTTAAGAAATAGAAGTCAGAATCAACAAGATATTGGTTTAATTAATGTAAACTCATAATAATACACATACACTGGAGTATTCCAGCAGGGACTACCTGTCCCAAGATTCTACAGTGGCTACGGAGGCAGCATGATTTAGCACCACACCTGCTGCCAATTTGAGTCTGCCACATCACTAAATAGCGCATTCTGAGTACCGACAGGGTGGAAGCATTCCAGCAGGGACAACCTATCCCAAGATTCTACAAGGGCTCTTTCAGCACCTCACCTGTTGCCAATTTGACTCTGCCACAGCGCTATATAGCGCATTCTGAGAACCCTTCTGCACCCGTTGATGTCCGAACGAGGCTGGGCTGGGCCTAGTCTCTTGACTACTCGCTCTTTTGGGCATTCCATCAAGGTTGTCCCATGGATGCTGTTTAGCATCACCTCAAAGGAAGTAATTGACAATGTCTTTTTTTTCTCACGAGGTTACCCTTGAGTGGGTTCAGATGAATTGTGTGCTTTAACCTTACTACCACCCTGTAGGCTACAGGGGTTTGTGTTATCACGATGGGGAAGAAGAAGGTGGTTAACCCGAAACCCACATTGGGACCTATAGGCATGACCATAGATGCTTTTTTAGTGATAGCTGTGGGTGTCCTCTTTCAGAAAATTGATCTGGCCGAGTGTCGTTTGTCTCTGGATCATGATGGAATCCCAACCTTGCCATTGCCTTTGCCCTTTGATGATTGCACTGAGGCTTTGAGGGATCACGTAGCTCCTCTGGTTTTTGTAGAGCCCTCTGTCACTATCCCTGCCACTGGTCACCCCATGGACGCAGTGGCCCAGTTGTCCCCAAGCAATCGCACTCCTGCTGCTAAACGCAAGTGCAAGTCTAGGTTCCTGTCCCCCAGACCGGAGGCCATGCGTGGTACGATTGTGAGCCCCCTCTAACAGGAAACTATCTTGGATGTTAACGAAGATTGCCCATAATGACTGAATTTGCATCTGTTAAAAATGACTGCCTGACCACTATCAATGAGGGACTAAATAAGCTTCCTGAGGAGGTCAGTAAACTCATCAAGTCTCATCCTCATTTGAAGCCTCCTTCTACTGACTAACCCTGGGCCACGAACTCCGCTCCGCTGGCGGAGTTTGCAAATTTTTGCTTACTCCGCGTTCCGTGGAGAACGCAAAGTCTGCAAAAACGTCTGACTCCGCAACAGAGCGGAGTTCAGCCCCGGACCCTCCCGCCTCAAACCCCCGCAATAAATATTTTCAAATAAAAATGACAATTAAAGTAAAATAAAAGCCAACTTACCTTTATCGCGCCGTCTCCGGGCTGCCCTCCTCCTCCACGCCGTAATCCCCTATGTCAGATGTACATCATGGTAGGACTGCGCATGCATAAAGGTAAGTGGGCTTTTATTTTACTTTAATTGTAATTTCTATTTAGAAATATTTAATTGCGGGAGGTGGGAGGCTCGGAGTGGAGCTCCACTGAGCTGATGCCCAACTCTGTGGAGCTCCGGGTAGAGAAACTCCGCCTGCTCTGCCCGGGGTTACTACTGACCTGACTCCGGTCGCTCCTACATGGTGTTGTCTTATATTGGCTGCCATAATCCCCGATCCCTCTCTCTAGCAGACAAGTGGTGTATCCACCTGTACTTACTAATGACTCCAGTTCCTTGCAGCGTAAATCTGGGGCCATGGTTATGAGGGGTGCTGCTCCTCCACATGCTCGCTTGTATTGCCCCACAACTACCAAGAATGAGGTTGTTATTGACTTTCCTCCGGCGGCTACACCTTACGTTGTGGTGCTGGGGAATGTCCACCCTCCGAAACGGCAGTGAGTGAATCATTTGCCCAGCTAATAACTAGGGGACTCACTGGATCGGCCTTCATTCTAATCTTCGACCCACATTCACGACTAGATTAACATAGTGAAAAGAGTCAGCTGGCTGGGGAAGAATGCCAAAGCTGATGAAGGGGATTTAGTGGTGGTGAACTGTAATCGACCTCAGGTTGCTGCGTAAGTTTTGGCAGCAATCAGTTTACAGCGATACAGTATCCCGTTTTTCATTCAAGCTGTTCCACTGGGCTATTTCTATGGGCCATAGATTGACGCTCCACGTGTCCAAGCAATGCATCATGGCCTTGGTCCACCCACGGACCACTCTGTCCTTTCTTCTCTGGAGAATTGGACCTATTTTGCCCCCCTGAGTGCCCTGGACTCTTGTGATTGACTAGCTCCTCAAGCTCTTCTTGTGAATTCAGTCAGTTCCCCTGGTCGTAGCTCTCCCATCCCTCCTCGTACAGGTTTTGCTTTATGGCACAACAACAATTTTAACGTAGTCTGCTGGAACATTGCTGGACTCGCTTCAAAATTCAGAGACCTGCATTGACATGCTTTTATCAGGAAATGTAATGTTATTTGTCTTCAGGAAACCTGGGTGACCTCAAATAATTTTTGGGTGGGGGTATACAGTTTATTTTGTTCCAGCAATTGCCTCAGTCTCCGGTGGGGCTGAAGGGGTTCTAGTAATTTATATTGCATTGGAATGTTGAGGCTTGAGTCAATGTTATGCCTTCTGGATCCTCTATACTCCAGGCATTAAGACTGTCAATTTCGGGTTCTACAGAATTCTTTCTTTTTCACTTTTATAATGCTGCCTTTTCTCCCCACAAATCATCCAATATATCCCTTCTGGGTACCTTCATTGATTCTGTAATCAATAATGTGGGTGGTTCTCTTAGCCCAATCATTGCAGGGGATTTTAATATTCACTTGTGTGAGTGTTCCCTTAGTAGAAGCAAGACAAAGCCTCCATGTAGGCTCTAGGAGGAGCTACACAAAAGAAAAGGCTCTGAGCAGAATAAAATTGCAAGTGGAAATAATTTGTTTTTTAATGTTGGAGAAACTGATCTATGCTCCAAATCCACATATTCTCCCCACATTTACTGACAGGGGCTGCTCTTTAACTATAGATTTTTGTTTTTGTTTCAGCCTCTCTTTTTCTGTTGATGTCTTGTTTTAATATTTTACATAGTGTCTTCAGTGACCACAACCCAGTTTCAATTATCATGAGTTGGAGGCAGTCCATCTTAACTCGCACTCAGGAGCCTCTTCGTGCTCTTTCCCTTTCTGATCAAGAAAGGCGAATCCAGTGGGCAATGGTTGAGCCTGAAAGATTTAAGCGCTCCCTGTTTCATAGCTGTGCTCCGGATTTTAGCACCTGTCTAGAACCCATTGCCACTGATTTATCAATCTTACAGTCTTTTGGGCGTATTTCTAAAAAAACAATTGCGCTTTTATCGCACCTGGCTACTAACTTCACTCCTGGCCCCCGATGGTTTGACACAGGTTGCTGTAAGGCCCTGAGGTCTCTAAAATCTGCACTGAGAGCTATGCCTAGAAACAGGGATCTGATTTCCAACCTTTGTAAAAAGAATTATCAGCTTGAGTGAAGGAGTCATAAATATGAACTAAGTGCCCAAGTTCAGGATGACCTAGCTCAAGCAAGTACCTGGAAAAACAGGTTCAACCTTTTGGCGCATACTGAACCAACAATGTTTTGCTCAGGGAAAGGATGTTACGGTGTGCCATCACATTGCTGCTGACCAATGGGTAACTCACTTTAAAGGTATCTATAATTATCAAGCGCATTCTGTGCAGGCAGTCGTTCCTGCACTGCCTCCCAGTGGTAGGTTTAAGCTAGCCTTTAAGTTGGAGCAAGTTACTCGGTGCATTCAAGGTTTAACAAGGATTAAGGCTACTGGCCCAGATGGCATACCTCCAATCAATCCATCAATTAGGGGAATTGTAAGCGCTCTACTCACCCATGAGGGTCTCAAGGCGCTGGGGGGGAAGGGGCTCCGTTCAGTCAAAGAGCCAGGTCTTGAGTGTCTTCCTGAAGATGTTCAGGGAGGGTCTGATGTCGATCGGGAGCGCATGCCAGGTCTTGGCTGCGATGTAGGAGAATGCTAATCCGCCTGTTCTGGCTCTGTGGATGGGATGCGTGGGGTTTCGGTGAGGACAAAGTTGGTGGATCAGAGATTTCTCTTGGGTGTGTGGAAGGAGATTCTCTCGTTGAGGTATTGAGGTCCGGTGTTGTGGAGGCATTTGTAGGCCTGGGTGAGTATCTTGAAAGTAACTCTCTTCTCAATGGGAAGCCAGTGGAGGTTCCATAGGTGATGTGTTCGTGGTGTCGAGGGATGCTGAGGACGAGTCTGGCTGGGGAGTTCTGTATGGTCTGGAGCTTGCGGTGCAGAGACTTGTTGATCCTGACGTAAAGGGAGTTTCCGTAGTCCAGTCTGCTGGTTATGAGTGCGTGGGTGATGGCTTTTCTTGACTCTGGTGGATCCATTTGAGGGTCTTTCAGAGGATGCTTAGGGTGTTGAAGCAGCTGTAGGCAGTTTACAGAATTTTGCTACGTGGAACTCCGCAAAGTTACAAAAAAACTCTGCGAAGTTCTGCAAGTGGTGGCGTGCAGTGCGAACTGCAGTTTGTGCTGGTATTCCTGCCGTTCTGGTCAAAATTCTACCCGAGCGGCAGCTCGCGCTCGCAAACTTACCCTTCGCGATCACGAACTTACCGTTTGCGATCGCGAGCAGGAAAAAACTCTGCTGCACATCGTGAAGTAGAGTTTTCTGTACTCCGCGTGCTCCATTGAGTGTGGAGTGCAGAAAACTCTGCAAACTCCGTGCACGGAGCGAAGTTCACAGCCCAGGCATAAGCTGGAGGCGACGGTGTTGACCTGTCGGTTCATGGAAAGGGATATGTTTCTTTGTGAGGTGGAGGTTTGGGGTCCAGTTTTAACACAGATTGTAATGCCTCAGTTAGAGAGTCACCCCCCCAGCCCACCACTGAAATTGTCCCAGTTTTTAAAAAGGGGGTAACGAAAACCCAGAAAGGTATCTCCCAATTTCCCTCATTGATCCTGTAGTAATGGTTCTGGGGTGTATCCTGTTGTTTAGACTTACCAACTGGGTAGAGGAAAATAACATCATATCTGACGTATGGTATGGTTTCAGGCAATGGAAGTCTACTATTGATTAATGCCTGAACCCATAGTCAGTGATCAACAAATGTACTGTTGCCCGCCCTGAATCCCTCCACCTGGCTTTTATGGATCTCGTGACAGCCTTCGACAGTGTCAACCGCGACAAACTCGGAGGTATCCTTTTGGGGATGGGTGTCAGTTCCAATATTGTAATCTACCTGTGGGATCTTCATGCACATACGACCATGTCCATTGGGGGTACTAGCCTAGCAGCCCATATCGAGTGTATTAAAACCGAAAGAGGGGGTTAGGGAAGGGTGCATTTTGGCCCCTTTTCTATTTACTCCATATATCAATAGCCTCGAGCAGGCCCTGTTGGAGTCTAAGGCTGACTGCCCTCCAGGTAGGCAATCCATTTGTTCTATATGCGGACGACATGGTCCTGATGGCAAGGACTGCAAGGAGTCTGCTAATCCTCCTAAACTCTTTCTTTAACTTTATGGAAAAGCTAGACCCGGCTGTTAATTTTTCTAAATCTTATTAGATGGTTGTGGGTTCCAGGTCGGCCAAATCACAGTCTTTTAGCATTTGTAACCAAACAGTTGCTAAGGTAAAGGCTTTTTCATACTTAGGAGATTTGATTGACTCTAATATGTTATGGAAACCTGTTTTGGGTGTTAAGTCTGAGGAGTTTTCTAGATCTATTGCTGCACTTCTCCAGTTTTCATCAAGGTTGGGTAATAAACCTCTTACGACTCTCACAAAAAGATATCAGGCCAAATGCACTTCTAAGGGCACATATAGCAGCGAGATCTGGGGGTATACAGTTCTTGAGTGCTTTCAGGTGGCTGAAAACAAATTATTGTGACGGTTACTCTGTGTTCCCCCCAAGCAACCCCTCAATGGGTGTGCATGAAGAATTGGGGGTGGGTTATCTCAGCGATATTTTAGCTCTGCATCCCCTGTTAGGCTGGATAAGGCTGTGGTCTAATGAAGCTCCCTTTCCTAAATCGGTGATAGCCTAAGACTGCTTGTCACTTGATGGGGCTTTAAAAATCCAGATGGTTAAGTACAACACGGAATACTTTATGTGACTGGGAAGGGGGGAGCTATTCTCTAACCCAGAGGGTATCTGTAAGATGGATAGGTCCGGGACAAAAATTAGTTTTAGGAGAAAAGAACTGGGGCGAGAGAGGAGTCAGAACTCCAGAAACCTTTGGTTCTGTTGTATGTGGTGTTGACAAATGCACAGATGATGGAGCCTTATCTTGTTTATGTAAAACAAAACAGAGAAAACTCACCAGGTTTAGATTCATGTGGTAATGTTATAATCATGGTGTACGAGATGAGCGCAGTGCATGCAGCCTTTATGAGGTTCTGCGTGCGATCATCTCGTGTACAAACATGTTTGTGTTTGAGTGTCTTCCACGCTCCAGGCTGTTTGCTGTTTAGCGGACTTTCGAGCAACGTTCATTTTCGTGCTTGAATTTGCAGCAGCTGGACACCCTGGTCATGGGTGTATTTCCTTTGAGAATAAACGGAAATCATCCTTCTTCTGCCTGCTGTCATTATTTAACATCTTGGTGACGATTTGGGATTACACACCCATCGACCATTTCAACAATTTCAAGCTTTTCAACCCATTTTGTACCTCTTCATGATCGGCTTGTGCTCTCTTCGCCGCACCGCTTGGATTTAAAATACCGGAGCCTTCCTTCTCAGCGTCTATTCTTCCTCTTTGTGGACCCTCGCTGGAGACGCTACTCATCCTGGCAGAGTGCGATTCTCCTCTACGGACCCTCGCAGGAGACGCTATTCATTTTGGCAATTAACGAGATTGCGTACGCCGATCTCCAACTGATTTAAAGGGGTACTGCCCTATTTTCAAATGAGATTGTGCACGTCGATCTCCAACATGTTTTTGATCTCATTCATTTAAAGTGCAACTCATTTCTTCAGATTTGGGAATCTGCTTCACATACATGTGCCATTCCCAACTACAATGTTTTAAAATTGGAAGCGTCTACCTTCATCTCATCACTTCCACAGGCAGGGGCCTGTGATTGGTTAGTCTTCACTCATTACTACTCTTGCTCAGGTACTGTTGAACTTCATTATTATTTGCTGCTGTGACATTCAATATATTATTAATTTTCATTAAGCACAAACTTATCATTTAGGCACCCCTTGTTTTTCATTGCTACGTGCCTCTACAATTTATAATTTGTTTTTTACATTTGTTTTGCCATATTTTCATTATCTTAAACTTCGTCATTATACATTGTTACTATGGCTTCATCTCAACAGATTACAGCTCCTCCTCTTTTTTTACAGTCCCCTTGCAAACCTATCTTTAAATGGCGTCAATGAATTAACATTTTTGACAATTATTTAGTGGCAATTGACGCAACAGGTTTTTCTCCTGCACGTAAAGCGGCTATTATATACAGTTGTATTGGTCTTGCCGCACAAAAAGATTTTGACAACTTACCTCACGTACCTCATGCAGGTTCAGGTGATGATTGGGACCCTTTTAAAGAAGCTTTAGCTCGTTTAAGCAAACAATATGATGAAGAACCGAGCATTATGGTAGAACGCCACAATTTCTTTAAAAAAAAAACAAAATATTGATGAAACTGTTGAGGAATATATTGCAGAATTGAGAATACTGGCATCCACTTGTGAATTTGGTGCAATTACAGATTATGCCATCAGAGATCAGTTTGTTTTCAGATGCTTTTCTCATAAGATTCAAGAAAGACTGTTGAGCTGTAGGAACCCTACCTTATCTGAAACCATTGATATAGCAAAATCAATTGAACGTTCTATGGTCTCCTTCAAAGCCATTCATGATGGACAATCTGTAAATTCTCTCACTACTCAACCTGAGGCAACTGTTTCTGCAATTTCAACTAACTATTCTGGGAAAAACTATCAAAGGAAAACTTTAATATGTTACAGATGTGGCTCTAGATCACATATTGGAAATTCTCCCAACTGCCCAGCTGTAGGCAAGAAATGCACTGCATGCAAAAAAATGGTCCATTTTCAAGGAGTGTGCAGAAATGTCAGAAGACCGATGAAAATCAACAGTATAGACTTCTCTGAGGATATACAAGCTGTTTCAGAAAAACTCACCAACGTTGTTGTTACAATTGAATGTAATTCCATTAGTGACATAGGTACTGCTAAAGGTCCTTGGTGTGAAGTTTTTATTGCAGGTGTTCCATTCCAAGTGATGGCTGATTCTGGATCTCCTATTACAATTCTCTCAGAAATGTATTTTCAAAAGGAATGGCATAATTCTGTACCACTTACTCCCACAGATGTAAATCCTAAGGCGTTTGGGGAAACTGAAATTGATATGCTTGGATATTTTAAATCCAAGTTGTTATGATTAGGACGTCATGTTTTCGCAAAAAAATTACGTTGCAGTTAAAGGCAGGGACATTGTTGGCTGGCAGGATCTTGCAATTTACCTTAAACCAGGTTCAGATAACCCTATTGTTCTTGGTGATTTACCAGGAGGATATGTCACAGATGATACTGACAACATAGATATGTTAGCCATTAATACTTCTTCCTTTTCAGATCTCCCCACTGATGTTAATAAGATTATCAGCCAGTTTCCCATGGTTCTTACTGAGAAAATTGGTACTGTTTTGGGTTTTCAACATCAAATAAGACGTAAACCAGACGCTCAACCCGTAGTGC
The DNA here is from genome assembly GCF_964204655.1 of Triturus cristatus. Lineage (NCBI taxonomy): Eukaryota > Metazoa > Chordata > Amphibia > Caudata > Salamandridae > Triturus > Triturus cristatus. The sequence continues at coordinate 723,124,042 of NC_140586.1, forward strand.
ACAAGGTCAGACCTTTACCTCTCAGCGCCAGAGATGATCTCAAGAAGGTATTAGATAATCTCTGTTCTGAAGGTATCATTTTCCCCTCTGATTCATCTCAGTGGGTTTCTCCCATTGTCGTTTGCAGGAAAAAATCAGGCAAGGTGAGACTCTGTGCTGACTTGCGCTCGTTAAATAAAAACATCATTATAGATTGCCACCCCATTCCGAAAATTCATAACCTTCTAGCTAGTTTAGGAGGTTCCAGGTATTTTTCTTTAATTGACCTACGGTCAGCATATCATCAGATTCCCCTCAGTGTTGATTCTCAAGAGCTCACCACTTTCATCACTCCCTTCGGGGCATTTAAATACCTTAGGCTGCCATTTGGACTTGCTTCCGCTGCTAGTTTGTTCCAGAAACTCATGGACTCACTCCTCAAAGATATTCCTGGAGTCCAAGCATATCAAGACGATATTCTGGTTCACACTAGCAGTCGTGAAGCACATAATTCCACCTTAAACAAGGTTTTGTCAAAATTGTCTACCTCTGGAATGACTATTAGACATGATAAATGCAAATTTGGTGGTCAAACCCTTGATTATTTAGGTCACAAACTTTCTCCTGAAGGTATCAAACCCAAAATATCACTAACCACAACTGTACGTGATGCATCACCCCCTAAAGACAGAGATGCCCAGCGTTCTTTCCTTGGCTTAGCTGAATACTATGCTCGCTTTGTACATGGCTATGCTCAGATTGTTGAACCCCTTCGAGCTTTACTTAGGAAAGGAGCAAAATATTTGTGGAGTGATGATTTGCAAGACACCTTGAATCAGGTTAAGTTCATCATTGAACGTGCTCCTGCCCTTCAAGCATTTCAGGATGACTGAAGATGTTTTTTAAATGTTGATGCTAGTTTGTCTGGTTTGGGTTCTGTTCTTTGTCAATGGGTAGGAAACAAGGAACACACAATTGCATTTGCCTCCAGAACATTACAACCTCCAGAAACACGGTACAGCTAAATTGAAAGGGAAGCACTCGCGTGTGTTTGGACCATTCAAAAGTTCAGATGTTACATTTGGGGACGAGAATTTGACATCTTCACTGACCATAAACCATTAGTTTACTTTCTCTCTAGTTCTGGTCCCAATAAAGCTACTGCGAGATTAGTATGTTTACTCTCCAATTTGCAAGAATACCATTTTGTAATCAAACACTTACCTGGAGGGAAAAACTTCAGAGCAGATTGTCTTTCTAGGATGTCTTTGGAAGCTGAATGTAATGAATGTGATGATGGTATTTCTGAGTGTGTTGTGGCAGCTATAGATGCTATCGTAGAATTTCCTTCTATTTCTGAGCACACTTGGAGAGAAGAATATGTTAAGGATCACAGCCTTAATAACGTTAAGCAATTTATCATTGAAGGTTGGCCCGAAAACAGAGTGCTTTCTGGTCACATGAAGAAATTTGCTTTCGAAGCTGATGAGCTATCCATTGCTGATGATATAATCATGCGTCATGATTTGTTCATTCCCCCTGAGAATTAATGGAGGAAAATCATTCTGTTAGCACATCAAGGTCACCTTGGTATTTCTAAAACTTGTCAACGAATCAAAGAATTTTATTGGTGGCCTTCCATGGAAGCGCAAGTGAAATCAAGTGCCTTTTATCTGATAAAAGATGGAAAACCCTACAAACCCCATTACCCTTCCCATGTGGTCCTTGGGACAAAGTAGGTATAGATTTTTCTGGACCCTATGAGTTGTTACCTGCACATAACAAATTCTTAATTTTAATGGTGGATTACTTTTCAAAGTGGATGTTTTATTGGTTTTGTGATGGTCCCACTACTGAAAACACCATCAAATTTTTAGAGCATATTTTCAAACTTGAAGGTTCTCCAAAGTCGATTGTCACTGATAATGGTACACATTTTATCTCTCAACGCACAGGGAAGTTTTTAGAGTATCATGACATCCAGCATTTTAAAGTAGCTCTTTATTCCCCATCTTCAAATGGTCTGGTTGAAAGAGGTAACAGGATTATCAAAGAAGGCACACAAACTGCTATTGCTTCAAGTTTAGATGTTGGGGAATACCTTAAGGAAAAGGTTTGGTCTTACAACACTACTCCCCATGCCACCACTGGGGTTGCACCTTTCACCTTGCTGAGAGGTAAAATGGCGCATTCTAGTCTATTTCCCTCATGGTTATCTAGTAAGTCTGAGCGAAAAATTGATTCGTTAGATGTGGTCAAAGCCAGAGTAAAGAGCAACCAAGACAACCTGAAAAGTCAGTTTGACTCTAAAAAATATTTTACTGGTCATTCCTTGAAACCGGGTGATTGGGTTTTAATTAAAAACCCTAAGAAAGTGTTGAAAGGTTCCTCCAAATTTTCTCCGCCAGTACAAGTTTGTAAAGTGAGCAAAGGTTCAGCTCTTTTATTCAACAAGGGATGGTGGAGTAAAAGGAATCTAGTTCTCATTTCAAGTTCCCAAGCTGATATTATTGTCAATCATTCTCTTTCCAACACAGGTCATTCACAATCTTATAATTGGTTACAAGATGTAGTTGCTTCCAAGCCTCTAAGTAACCCCACCTTGCTTACACCTGTTCATCCTTCTCCCTGTGACACATTTCCACCTGTTGCTCTCACAAATCTATTGTTGGTTGATAAAAGTGGAGTGACATGTGAGAAAAGTTTTGCTCGTATAAGGAGATTACCTGATAAATTCAAGGATTATGTTCTGGATTGATTTGTCATCTTCTTTTCCTTTCCAGACTTTGTAAACGTTGCATTGAATGCTCTATTTTCAATTGTATTTTTCAATATTTTGAATTAACTGTTTTATTGGCCATGTTTGTATTTCCTTTCATTTGCCAAGGAGGGAGATGTTGTGGTAATGTTATAATAATGGTGCACGAGATGAGCGCAGCCGTTTCAGACTTTATGAGGTTCTGCGTGCGATCATCTCGTGTACAAACTTGTTCGTGTTTGAGTGTCTTCCACGCTCCAGGCTGTTTGCTGTTTAGCGGACTTTTAAGCAGCGTTCATTTTCGTGCTTGAATCTGCAGCAGCTGGACGCCCTGGTCGTGGGTGTATTTCCTTTGTGAATAAACGGAAATCATCCTTCTTCTGCCTGCTGTCATTATTCAACAATTCACTCACTGTTAGCCTTTCCCGGAGGTTGTTATTTGGGGTCTATGGGTGCCTGTGGGTGCGTCAATGTGTCTCCACAGGGCATCCTACATTTTGTTATGTTTTGTAAATATTTTACCGCCCCAAGAAGATCTTTTATTATTCCACTTTTGAGGGGTAAGGGTTTTCTTAAGTTTGTCTTGCCCATGTATTTGCGGACACTGAGCAGTGAATTTGTTACTTTTAATGTTATCATTTTTTGAAGATCCGTTATGTACCTGAGTAAATTAGAGAAAGGATTACTGGTTTTTACATTGTTGTTATTTTAATGGTTGCTAGGGGCCTGTGATGGATTGTTTTTGATGCTTTCATTTTCTATGTACTTTTATGGTTCTTATGAGTCTGATAAAGTAAATTTGAAATTTTTATACACATTATAGCAAAGTAGGGTGCATGCAAAAAGGAACCAGCCAGTGGATACTATAGAGGGATCATTAGCACATGGAAGAAGTGACAGTTAGTAAATCTTTTCCTACCTGGCTTAAAAATAACCTATACAGTCCAGTGGTGCATATATATTTCTCCCTTGTTTTAACATATTTCAAATAAACATCCACTTGGACCATGACGGTGAAGGATTGTTCACAATATTGCACTCTTTACATAAGGATCATCACCAAAGGATATAAATGGCGACTGAAGTGAGAATACATTTCTTAGGTTCGGTATCTTGGGGATTCCGGCTTCTACTCTTTGAAGCGAGAACATTTAATCATTGTAATATGTGTGCTTGTTCATATACATTGTGAGGGATATGCTGATATGAGTAGTAGAGTGAATAGTGCAAGTAAGTGTGCACCCTGATATACACCCCCAGAGTATTGATAGGGCAGTAAAAAGAAGTAAAATGACCCCCACACCATGCGAGAGAACTCCTGTGGTGTGAGGAACATTAGTTTTTCTTATTTTTAAAAACAAATCTCTGCTATTTATTGTACCCGATGAATAACCTACCCTGTGGTATCATTATTTATCAGGTGCTATAAATAGCACCTATACTTGTAATCAGTAGGGGTTGGTGAAAAATTCCACTGTGCTGGCAGAGTTGGCAGAGTTTTGTCCACTCCGTGTTCCACTTGGAGTGCAGAGTACCAGCAAAATTCCACCAATCGTAACATGGCAATTTTTTTCTCGTGTGCAGTTTCCCAACATTAGATTGGCAAGTGCGAGCGAAATTTTGTGTCCCCTTGAGTGATTTTCTGGTGCTAGAACGCCTCCCAGCAAGATTTCTCGATGCGGGTGGTTGCGGCAGGTCATGACCGTTTGCGATGAGAAAGCTTTCACTTCTGTAGAAAATGTACTTGAGTAGGAGAGGAAGCAGCACCCTCTGCCGTGCTGCATGGTGTCGTTCAAGGTGATTTTACAGCATGGAACAAGCTCCCAGTGTCAAAAATCTGCACGAGCAGCACTAGGTGCTGAATTTCACTTACTTGCGGGACTCCACAGAATCTCGTGGAATTTTTATATAACTCCGTAGAGTGAAATCTGCGAGTTCCACCCATCCCTAGTAATCACCCATAGAGGCAGCAGGTCTTGTAAAATATATGAAGTATAAACATTCCATTTACTGGTTAATAATAGTGACTAAAATCACTATTGGGTGACAAGTTCTATTAAATCCACCCCTATAGGGTACCATTGTTTTCTATATTTTAGCATTACCTATGTGCATGTAGGGTGCACCAGGTATCCCCTATATTTTACCTAAATGTAGAAAGATGACATTGTTTTAATATGAATCATGACCAACGCCTTACCTAATATATAGGGGGCAAATTATCAGTTACGTACAGATTTGATTCAATTGTTATCCTTTGTAACATGGTGACAAGCTAGTGCTTACCTAAGAGCGGTGCATGGAAATTGGAGCACCAAGCAACACAAAATTAATTATTAAAGAAATATGGAACACCATTGTCCAAACCAAAAATGGAATAGCTTATTTGTAATGTATCTAGATACAACAGAATCGAAGCAATCTTTTCTCAAATTAGCCAAAGGAGACAGCACTGCAGTCACTTTGAAATTTAAGGAAAGCATCAAATCCTCAGCATCTTCTATACACGGATAATGTCTTTATTTTATTTTGAGAATAGATTTAATCCCTCACAGGTCTTCTTTGTTTTCTCTTGATTCGATTGTTCATGTCTTTTGGTAGGAGACATCCCTCTACCTAAACAAACTGTGTCATATTTATATATTTTAATTATGTTGTTATGCATGCATCTATCTATGCATGTACATATGTATGTATGCTGTATATGTGTAGAATCTAGCTGAAGGGAGGGGGCGCAGAGTGGAACTGGGTTCTGTTAGTCAAAGCAGATTGATATTCTTTCATTATTGGACTTGGTGCCCTGGCAGTGGCTAGTGCCAAGTGCCACTGAAGTTGGTGAGTTTGTCAGCAAGCTCTGTGGACTGCTGGTCGTGATGGCTTTCTAGCTGATGCATCCGTTGCAGGAGTTTCACCAGGATGATGTGATGTGATCATATTTCTTCAAGTCTTTGATGAGGATTGTTGTGGTGTGTGGCATGCCTACAAGGGAGCTGGTGTGGAGTCTGTGTGGTGGACCATGAAGGAGGGAACTGGCACCATCCAGATGCAAGAGTGCAAGGGCATGACTAGCTGCTCTGAAGTCCTTTTCCGGAAGGAATAGTTTCATTTTCTTTATCAAGGAGAACTGGTACCAGCACCTCTTGATTTTCTTGGCAATATTCTCCTTGAGAGTGAGGGGAGTGTCATGCAACCGGTGCTCATGTATAGCACTCTGACACCTTCGTGTCTGGTTTGCGCTATATGAAAAAACTATGAGTGAAGTGGCCTTCGGCCAAAGTTGGGGTCCAAACCTGTCCAGTTTCATCTTGTTAAGCCACTTATAGCCTAGTTGTTGCTTTAGGTTCTTCATGACTAGTAGTAATTCTGTTTCGGTGTGGATGTGCTTCACATAGGTGCTAGACATATAGGTCTTCATGAGTTGTAGGCGGTATTTGAGGCATTCGATGTCTGGAACAAAGGAGACTTAGATGTAACTTTGTGTGTCAGCTTGGATTGAGGATGAGGATAAGGCATCATCTTTATGGGAGATGGCTTTGAGAGATTTGCACATGGCGGCAAAGTGTTCCAGAGACAAAGGGTTAAATAATAACCGTTGTCGGATACAGCACCGAGGCGTGGGTATCAGAAGAGAAGCAGGCTAGGTGTCGTTAATATCTTCCCTGTATTGCGCTCAATGTTATGCCCAAAGTATTTCTCATATAATAGTAAACAATATGAAGTATGTAATTTAATCATGCTTGCAATGTCTGCAGAAATCATCTATACTGTAGACTTTCCATTGTGTCTAAAATCTGCATACAAATATCGCGCTTGTGCACCAGGTATCCCCTATATTTTACAAAAAGTGTGTGGCAGTATAAACAACTCTGTACGGCAGGTATTAAAGGCACACATTTCCATGACGTCATAGGTATAGTAGACTGTGGCGTCACACAAGCACTGAAATATTACAAATTCCTTTCAAATGAGAGAATGAGCAAAAAGTGCATTTGTTTTGAAAACTAGTCCGGATACCGAAGTGCATGTCAATGCAAACCTATGCCAGTTTCACTATTTGTATAACTGAAGAGAGGTGGTGTATATTGTTATCTGCATAACTAAAGCACGTTTTATGTTCTAGTTGCAGAGCAGAATTCCTTGGAGGGTACCAGCAGATCCAGCCAGTCAACAGGACCCAACGGTTTTAAGAGACATTTTTTTAACCATAAACTGGACTGTGATAATCAACCACAGGATCCTGATCGACTTTTCCAGAGATGTTTTATGGCAACTGTTACCACCATCAACGTGCAAGGACCTACATAATGTCTGAAGTGTTGTCTGAAGATTCTTACGAACATCTTACTCTGTACTTCAAGTTCATACTGTGTTTTCACCAACCCTGCTTTTTGTAACGTTTGCCTTAAAGCTTTGTTCTTAGAAGATGGATTGAAAAACATATATTTTTTCATCTGTTTTTCTGTAATACAAATCTTGTCATAGTTTTTGTTGTATAATACGGAATTTTCAAGAGGCAGAGCACTGTGCATTTGTTCGATTAATTAAATAAATCAAAACTTTGCAATACATTGCTCTCTCTGTTTCACACATGTCCTTTGAGGCTAGTCAGTCAAATAATCTTAATTCCGCTTACTTGCAACCATAAAAGAATACAACCAAGATTTAAAAAACATTTAAAATAGAATGCAAACAATATACAATAGACTTCATGACAATAAGAATTCATAATCAGCAATGTGGCAGTGATAAATTAAATTGATATTTCAACAAATAGCAGTATGGCACTGGTTAACAAATAAAAACGAAAAGAAAAGTTATCTAACAACAACCATAGATCAACGTACAAACAACATATATTGATCTGTAAAACAACACTGTGTCCCTAAAAACCATGATATTCATAAAAAATTCATTAAAATTCATATTAAAATTTAAAAATCATTTCCCAACCAAATTCCGTAAACAGACAGCTGTGGAAATATATCTGTAGATCATTAGACATGTATATTCATCATTTAAAAGCTGGAGGTGGTATAGGGCCGGCCGACACTTCCTGATATTTGAAAATTTTAATAGGGGCATAATAAAATCCCTCTTCGGGTTAGTATAAATGTCGACAAAAAAACAGGAAAGGCAGCGTGTTCTGTATTGATTTAGAGTCAGACAGGCATGGATCTAGTTTATCATTACAGTAAGCTTTTCGAGGATAGGAAACCTAGAAATGTGCGATAAAAAACCTAAATCTAATAAGATAAAATATTTTCGCATGACAAAAATAAAAAGAGAGATAGAGCTCAACACGTAGGGAGCGTACTAGATGCAAATATTCAAAAACTCTCTTTTTCCCTATCTCCAGGTACTCACTTGTAGGCTTTAAAAAAGATAAAAGGTCTATTTTCAGCTGAATTTTTGGGATCTTGACAATAAATTCTGGGTTGTTAAAACAATCCACCAGCCCCACTGTCTCGAACTGTCTTTTATGTAATTGAGCCATGGTATCTTCTGCATATGGTCGAGTCTAAAAGATCACATGACTTACCTTCGGTAACGATATATCTGTAAGTGACATAGGTTAATTATGAATTCCTCTCCTTAGAATTACCCCTAGGCAAATTTTTTCCACAGCAGTACCTCTGCGCATCGATAGGTGGCGTGGGTCGGCTCGGCATTCGTCGTAGGCGGCATGGTCGGCAGAATAATGGCGCTGTATCTACTTAGACGCCTCCCTCATGTGCTGACGTCAGTTCTTTACACGACATTCCACACCAGAAGCACAGAGCCATGCAAGACACTGACCACTGGTGCACAAAACTAGGGACCTGAAAGGGGAGTCCCTTACCCTCTAGGGTTCGCAGAACAGGGAGGATAGGTGGGGTAGTGAGGAATCCAACTAACCTATGTCTCTTACAGATATATCATTACCAAAGGTAAGTAACTTGTTCATCTGAAACAGAAAGTTAGTTATGGATTCCTCACCTTAGAATAGATACCCCAGCAATACCAGCCCAGGTGGTGGGTCTGCAAACCAAGTTCACACCAGAAAGTCCTGGAGAACTGAACGGCCGAAGAAGCCGTCTCTCCGGACTTGGCAGTCCAGGCAATAGTGTTTGGTAAACGTGTGTAGTGAAGCCCACGTACCTGCCTGGCAGATTTGAAGAAGGGGGACTCCACGTCCCACAGCAGTAGTGGCGAATAGATCTAACCAAGGCTCTCCCCACTGCTGAAAGAGACCTTGCACCACATCCGAGTGAAGACGCCATTAGTGATCGATCCTGCACCTGCAGCTGAGTTTGTCTACCTTGGCATTCAGAGAACCTGCCAGGTGTTGAACCACCAGAGAGATGCACTGATGTTCCAGATATGTCCAGAGGTGGAGCCTCTTGACATAGGGTCCATGACCCCACCCTGCCCTCTTTGTTGCAGTACCACATGGCAGTAGTTTTGTCCATGAGCACCTGCACCTCTTCTCCGGGCAGAGGGAAGGAATGCTTTTAGTGCAAGACGAATCGCCTGAAGCTCTAAAACATTGATACTGAGGCCTCTGATGTCCGCCTCTCCCATGTGGCCTCCTCACCCAAGCAGTGATGCATTTGTCACCACTGTGAACTCTGGTTAGGGAAGGGATAAGGATCTGCTGTTGACCCAATCTCAGTTCATGAGCCACCACAGCAACTGTGGTGCAGTGCCCTCTGAGATCGGGACGCAATCGGAAAGATTCCCCTGATGCCGTGCCCACTGGAACTTCAGGTCCCACTGCAGAGCCCGCATATGCCACCTGGCATAGTCCACTAGCCGGATGCAGGAGGCCATGAGGCCGAGTATCCTCAGGGTCATCACGACCGAAACCCGGGATAGAGGCTGAAAGATAAGAATCATTGCCTGAATATCCCGGACTCGCTGCTTGGGAGGATAAGCTTGAAACTTTGGCACATTGATGGTGAACCCCAGCAAATGCAAGAGGTCGGGTGTAGTCTGAAGGTGGGTGACGACAGCCTGGGGCGAGCCCGCCTTCAACAGCCAGTCGTCGAGATAGGGGAAGACTGAAACCCCAGATCTGCGCAGATGAGCTGCGGCCACGGCCAACACTTTCGTAAACACTTGAGGGGCGCTGGTAAGGCCAAAGGGGAGCACGGTAAACTGAAAGTGCTTATGGCCTACCATGAACAGCAGGTAATGCCGGTGGGCCGGCAGGACGGGGATGTGAAAATAAGCGTCCTACTAGTCCAACGCTACCATCCAGTCTACAGGGTGGAGAGCAGTATCAACATCTTGAACTTCTCCTTCCAGAGGAAGCAGTTGACGTCCCTGAGATCCAAAATAGGACGCAGGCCCTGGTCCTTCTTGTGCACCAGAAAGTAGTAGGAATAACAACCATGACCGACTTCTGGGGCAGGAATGCGCTCGATGGCTCCCTTGGACAAGAGAGCTGTGACTTCCTGTTGGCAAAGGGCCTGGTGATCCTCCAAAATGCAATGGAATTGAGGTGGCATGGATGGAGGGGTAGTGCCAAAGGGGAGGGAGTAGCCCCTTTGGACTATCTGTAAAACCCACCTGTCCGACGTGATGTTGAGCCAGTGAGGGAGGCTGCTGCAGAGGGGGTGCTGGTGGACTGGCCTGCCCCCTGACCCACCGACCCACAGCGGTGGGATCCACATCCCCAGCCACGCAAAGGCTGGACAGCTTGCACAGGCCTGTGGCTTTAGGCAGAACATGGCGGGGCACTCCTTCCATAGCCACAAAAAGGACAAAAAGCAGGCTGAGCTGGGCGGGAGGTGGAAGTGAGGCCTAAGGATCTGGCCGTAGCCCTAGAATCCTTAAAGCGCTCGAGCTCGTTGTCTAGCTTGTCGCCAAACAGGTGACGGCCATCAAAGGGCATGTCCAAAAGTCTTGCTTGGACATCCCTCGAAAAGCCGGTGGACCTCAACCATGCATAGCGTCTCAATACTACAGACGTGGAAATCGTCCTGCCCAGTGAGTCGGCAGTGTCCAGCCCACACCGGATGGTGAACTTCGCTGCCTCTCTCCCTTCGGCAACAGCATGGGAGAGAACGGTCCGGGCCTCCCCTGGGCACTGTGGCAGCACATGCACAACCGTGTCCACACCGAGTGGGAGTAACGGCCCAATAGACATGCGGTGTTCACCGACCACAGACTCAAGCTGGAGGAAGAAATCATCTTCTTCCCAAGGTGGTCCAGCTTCTTGGATTCCCTATCAAGTGGTTCAGTAGGGAATGCGCCCTTGGACATTAAGGCTTAGACTACCAAGCTCTCAGGGGTAGGATGGGAAGAGAGGAAAATGGGGTCGGGTGGTGGCGTTGGGCAATCATCCTGTCCACATGAGCCCCTGTGTTGGGCTTGGACCAAGTGCCCAAAAGGATGTCCATAAGGGCCTCATTGAATGGCAGCAAGGGCTCAGATGACCACCACCATAGGAAGCTCGAGGTTCAGGGCCTCAGCTGCCCTATGCAGCACACCAGCAAACTATGCACCCTCCTCCGTAGCCACGGTAGAGGGAGATAGCATGCCAAGGTCTGGGGAGGTATCCAGACCACTGGCCTCACCCGACTCCTCTCTCCAGGCCGGTTCCTCCAACTGGTCTGCAAGAGGGTCCACAGACCCCTCCCAGTCCTCCCCACACTCTCCTGTGAGCCACTCAGGGTGGTAGGAAACATCAGGAGAGAACAGGGGCACAAACGTACCAGCCAGCGCCAGTACCGGCTTTGGACGACGTTGGTCCGGCTCCATGCCCTCATCGATGGGGAGGCCGGGGTCACCGCCGGCTGGGGACATAACCGGCATCGGAAGTGGTGGGGGTGTCGTCACTGGATTCGGCGCAGGAGGAGTTGTCACGAGGTCGCCAGGTGCCGATCCAGGCTTGGATCCTTGGGGGCCTTGCAGCGCCGGACCCAAAGCTGCCGACATCGAAGGCCTAACGACCCCAACCGAGTCCGTGGGGCACTAGGCATGCTGGCAGAGTTGGGCTGCCGGAAGGTAGAATCTAAGGCTTCATGAAAGCTTCGAAGCTGGGCAGGGGTAGCTCTAAGTCCCGGAAAGGGAGGGAAGGCCAGAGTCAACCAAACAGGCTGCGCAGGTGGAGCTGGACAACTACCTGCGGCGTTGGCCAATGGACAGGGAGAACGCGAAGAGCGGCGATGCTTCTTCGCCTTCTTCTCCTGATTCGACTTACCCGAAGACTTCGATGACGAGTGGTGGTGGTGGCTCCGAGACCGGTCCCGTGACCTCCCTCTCGACCAGGATCACGGAGCGGACTGCCGGGCCTCGACCAAGATGCCAACGATGAAGGTGGAGTCGACCAACGCCACCTATCGACGCGCAGAGGTACTGCTGACGAAAAATTCCCCAGATCCAGTCTGACGCCTGGGGGTAATTCTAAGGTGAGAAATCCATAAACAACTGTCTCTTTCGGATCAATCCAATATAATTGCATGATTAAGGGCCAGCTCATCTTTTACCCATACAGAATGCCAAAATAAAATTGACGCACTCTGTAGGCCTGGGTGGTAAATTCCGTTCCGCTTGCAGAATTTGCGGAATTTGGATACTTTCACGTTCCGCAGAGAATGCAAAATTGCCAAAAATTGGGCGAGCCGTGGCTTCACGGAATATTTCGCTTGTTCGCGCTTTCAAAATGCGTGTTCGCGAGATATTTCCCCCCGAGCACACAAGCAGCGTTCGCGAACAGGAAAAAAGCATTGCAAACGGGCGGAACAAGCAATTCCCAGTGTTTGCGGAACTCTGCGTCCTCGTGGAGATTTTTTACCGTTTCGCAGAGCTTTGCGTAGCGTGACTACGCAAATTCCGCCCACCCCTAGCACTTTGTATACTATGGGTTAAGGGAGTCAAGCCAAGTTCAGTATGACAGAAGATAATGGGGAGACTACATGGAACTGTTAAAAAGCATCTAAGGAAATTATTCTCAACTACCTGAAGACGTGCCAGGTTACAAAAGCTCCACACTCCAGGTCCCATACACAATTACAGAACACGAGCAAGCCTTGTAGATGTTAATTATTGTGTCAATGGGTCTGGAACCTAGTTTCTTTGTGAACCTAAACAATGCCTCCAAATTTTGGTTAAAACTACTAATGCTTGTTTCAACTAAATGATGGCAAGTACATTTGTGGTTGAAAGAGATTCCCAGATACGAAAAAGTTGGAACATAGGACAACCTTTCATTAATAAAACATGATTTTAAAGGGGGAGAGATTTGCCTGCCACCATAGTGTAAGCCTTGGCAGTTGTAGTCTTTAGACCCAAATCAGTCATTAAATCGTTGAATCTAGTGACAAGCTTTTGCAGGCCCACACTGGTTCTGGACATTAACACACAGTTGTCTGCATAAAGTAATGCCAGAAGATTTCTAGTGCCTGTCTTGGGAGCATCAACATGCCATTGATTAATATAGCTTTCCAAATCGTTGATGTAAAGACAAAATAAAAAAGGGACAAGGACGCACCCTTGAGGAACCCCAGGATTCATTTTAATGGGAGCTGTGAGTTCCTCGTCCACCCCATACCTAACCCTCCCAGTCACATCCTGGTGCATCTGTGCTAAAAAATGAACTAAGGATAGATCAATGCCCAGGTCCAGCATTATTTCCCATAGTTTTCCTCTCTCCACCCAGTCAAAAGACGATGTAAGATCCATGAACCCAAGATAGAGGGAACCGTTCTTGTTTAGTGTGTACTTACTTATGACCAGGTGGATGTTGAGACACTGTTCAACAGTTTCAAGGTCCCTCCTGAAGCCATATTGTATATCAGAGAACTTCCCACTTTCAGTTACCCAAGTCTCCAGCCAATCTAAAATGACCCTACCCATCAGTTTGCATGTATAAACCATTAATGAGATTGGGCGAGAGCATCTTGGGTCTGACCAGTCCCCTTTTTTAAAAATGGATACTATAATCACAGTGGCCCAAGATATTGGAGGGCCCTGAGAAGCTATGCAGCTTAAAATATTGGTCTGCAGTGGGAGCCAGAGGACAGGATTGGCCAGAAAAAGATCTGCAGGGACGCCATCCATGCCAGATGCCTTATTCTTTATAGTCTGATATAAGGCTTTTCAACTTCATCAAGCGTTGGGTTCGCCAGCTCGAAGATTCCCTGACCAATTTTTGTGTTCATATAATTTGAGATGGAACGGTGCTCACTATTATCGCTATATAGGCTAGAAAAGTGTTGTACCCAAGCATCGGGCAAAATTGGGGCATCAATGCTACTATTCTGGGAACTTTGGAAAAAAATGGAATTAAATTTTCCAGAAAAGTCTATTGAGACTAGCTTCATGCAATTGTTCCTATGCCTCTTCTCCTATGGCCAATTTATGTTTCACAATAGCCTGTTTGTATTCATTTCAAAGATGTTTCACCACTAGATTATTCCTATATTTTTTTAAGTGCCTTAATAAGGTTGCTGTGAGATTGGGAGCAGTCACTGTTGAACCATTTATGAAGCCTCTGGGGTCTCGGTCTCCTGTCACCTCGTAAAACATTGTTAATGGTCTCGGTTATTTCAGCAAAAGCCCTTAACAAGGACAGGGGATTTATCCTACTTTCTAGACACTCCAAGATTTGTGCCTTATTGGTAGTCAAAATCTGCTAAGGGACGGAGTCCGGATCTACCAGGGACCACTTACGCAAGAGACCCTTGTTTTTATTATAAACTATAGGGTGTAAATTTGACTTCCCAGAGGATTAGCCAATCTGAGTCTCTAAACAAATAGCTAGGGGAAAGTGGTCGTTAAAGCAAACCTTTAAAATGGAAAATGCCACAAAGTGATGTTTAAAATATTCGGAAAGGGCAATAAAGTCAATGAGGCTACCTTGGCCTCTGCCCATGAAGGAGACGTGGTCTCAACCCACTGGTTGGATAAGATCTACTGTTAAAAAAAAGAGAACATTTAGAAAGCAGAGAGTTAAAAATGTACCCACAGGGGTTATGGTCAAAATGACAACCACCATAATTTTCCCCGTCTACTAAACAGCATGCAGACTGCTTTGATGAAGGACATAATCTACATTTAAAATCCCCCCCCCCCCAGAGTACAATAAAATCTGTTTTTAGTTCCTCTATATCTACTTAGTGATTTCCCTAAATCTTCTGCAATACCAGTGTAGTTAAAAACAAAAATATTGATAAAAATTAACAATAATCAATGTTACACTCTGATTAAATAAAATGTTAATAATTTGAAAATGGGGTGAATCAAGCTGTGTCTTGCCAACCTTGTCTTCTAGTGTAGTTGCCACTAAGGTAAGTAAGCCCCCCTTAAGATGGCTACCCAGTGCTGCGCCTGCTGGGGTATGTATGGAAGCATAACCATCAATGTAAACTATCTCTCTCATCCAGGTTTCTTGGAGGCATATAATGCTATAGTCTTTTACAAGGTTGAGCTAAGCCTCATTCCTCACCTTGTTTAGTAAACCTGCAATACTCCCAAACAAGCCTCAATAAACAATTGTATTATTATTACCAGAAGGTGCGCCCCAGCTGCTTGCATGGCCAAGTACCCAGTAATTATCCAGAGATTTCTGGGCTATATTTGGGGATATCATATTTTGGCCCATGTCTACTAATAGAGTATTTGCAGTTTCAACTGGGACTACCATTGCCAAATCAGGCATGATAGATTTTTCCACATGTGCCGGCCGTTGGCATATCAATGCTTCCCTCAGCATCTATTGTATTTAAATCACAATTAATATCCAATGTAGTTCCCAGCACCCATTGATGAAGTCAATCCACCTGTTCCAAGGGAGAAAATCGATTAGAGGTTGAAATAAAAAAAATGCTGCGGTGCACTGTGATTTCCATCTGAGTGCTAGGTTAAAAAAATAGCCAAGGGGTACTGCCAAGACAGAGCCACTAACATTGCTACGCCCAGAAAGCCTTTCCATGAGGGAGTGTACCAAAAACATATTTTTAAAGTTAATGACAAGATATTCACCAGCATCAGTTTCAAGTTGTGAGCCCACCCAAGATACTCGCTCAACATTATGTATATACCTAAATAAATCTTCACAGTTCGTCCAGTTTGTGGTTTGCGCTAACCAGTGCACAGTTTTATTCTTTGTCTGTGGCGTATCGTCCGCCTTATTTGGTGATAAAGGTGGAAAAATGTTAAGGACTATAACCAACGTTGTTGCTTCCGGTGGAAGGTGAAGGACTCAATCATGATTTTTCCTTGTTTCAGAATGACTTTTCCAGACTGGTTCGAAATTTCCAGGAACATTTGTCCTATTTGAAATTGTTGGATATCCCCCACCGCCAACTGAAGTGGGTGCAACATTTGCTCTGGATTGAGATGGGCAAGGTAAAATGTTATTAGCCATGATATTGGACTGGAGATCAGATATAGGCTGATGATCTGGCATAACAGGCCACTGAGGGGGCAGGGAATTGCACCCCATGGGCAGGGTCTCGGAATCAGCTACCTTGTTAGTTCCAGTGGTTAAACTCGACAGGCTTGAGCCAATCAAAAATTTCAGCTAAATGTCAATTCTGTTAAGTATGAAGTTATTTCCAGACAGCTAACAAACTGAGCATCCGGCTAAGTCTCGCCCTGAGGTCCTGATTCAACTCCCAAATTAGATTCCCTCACTCTTTTCCTTGCAGTGGGGGCCACGTTTTTTTACTGGCTGAAGGTGGCAGTAAGACACTCTTCGATTTGCTACAAGCTTTTGCCTTTTTGGGAGGGGGCGAGCATAAGATGTCAGATGGGGGACCATGCAATATATTAATGGCAGACTCTGAATCACAGGATTGTAGGTCTTCTGTAGGTTTTCCAATAGATAGCTGGATTTGAGGTAAGCTGGGTAGTTCTGCCAAAGAACCTGTATGTAATGTCCGCTTTATGGCCCCCGGTCTCTCCTCCACACACTCATTCTCACTAGTAATAGCCCCCATAGCCGTGGTGAGGAAGCTAGGGATGGTGGAAGTTAATGAGCGGTCCTTGGTAGAAGGCATAGCTAATTTTCACTTCCCCATCCTCTCACCTTGTCTATTGGTCGAATCTGCAGAGGATGATCGGGGCCACAACAAAAAACCTAAGATAAAGGGCCCGGCCCAGCCCAGCCTTGTACGGCCGTGGACTGGCGCAGACGGGCCCGCCCTTGACCCGGGTGTGCCCACATGCGTCCCGTGCTGCGGGGGGCCCGAGTTGGTTATGCAGCGCCTCCTGGCACGCTGGTGAGTTGCGTTGGTGGCGTAGCAGGCCGTGGGGAAGGCTGGGAGATGCAGTGACAGCTCCCTGTGACAGAAACTGCAAGAATGGGCTCCCACGCTGCGGGAGGCCCGAGTTGGTAATATAGCTCTTCCTGGCTCGCTGACGAGTTGCGTTGGCAGCGTAGCAGGCCACAGGGAAGGCTGGGAGATGCAGTGACAGCTCCCTGTGGCAGGAATGGGCAGAATGGGCTCCCGCGCTGCGGGAGGCCTGAGTTGGTTATGTAGAGTCTCCTGGCGCACTGACGAGTTGTGTTGGTGGCGTAGCAGGTCGTGGGGAAGGCTGGGAGATGCAGTGACAGCTCCACGTGACAGGAATGTCAAGAACGGGCTCCCCTTTGAGGCTATATTACTTGCTTGTGTAACAATCCTGACACCTTAAGTTCTGTGTTTGATTTATTTAGTATTTTATTTCAATCCAGAGTTTTACAATGTGCTGTATTGAGCCTGAATAAAATGGGGATAATGTTGGTTAGAGGCAGCACCGTCCCATGCAGGTAAGAGTGGTGGGGTCGGGTTGGGGGGGGATTCAATAGGCGACCACGAAGGAAAATAAAATAAATAATTCATATTCCCTCGTCGTCATCTGTAGAAATACCCCCACCCAGCCCCACCGCTCTTACCTGCACGGACCGCAGCTAGTTAGAGGTCAGCTGGGTGTGAGTTGAAACTATTGACTGACATTCTTTAGTCGTGACATGTTCTGCATGGGGATATGTTGAATGCAAGTTAAGAGTAACATGATATTTTCAATAACTCCCCCTCCTAAAGAGTTTTTCATTGTTGGAAAGTGGTTTATTAGTAGTGGTAAATGTGCATCTACCACTCGCACTAGAGTCACTAACACAGTCACGAGCTCAGAATAGGTTGCAATAAATTATTCCTATGCTCAACCCCTGGTAGCTTGGCTGCGAGCAGGCAGACTTAACTTAAGAAACAGGTATGTAAAGCATTTTAAAAACACCAACCTAATGAATAATTAAGACACAACACACAAAAAAAATCCCACACCCATTAATAAAAATAGGATTTTTTTTATCATTACAATGACACCAAAATAAAAAAAATCCAATGTAGGGAACTGGAGAAAAGAAACTTAAAAGATTTAGCACTATGTAGCACATAGAAACCTATACCACCTATTGGGACAGCTATTCACACTAGACCGATACAAAGTTAAAGTTTCAGGCTGAACGTAATGAAGCCCTGCCCAGCTATCCCCCGCGGGAGGCCTTGGTCAAAGTTTTCCGTACAGACTTACAAACTTTTTCCAGCGCTTTTTCTGCCGAGGTCCCTCAATGCTCTTCACCAATCCGGGTTCGGTGAGGGTGGGCCGGCTTGCTTTTCAGGGAGCTCCCGGTCAAACTTTGGGAGTCGACCTCTGGAGCTTTTCAGTGGGACGAACCAGCAGGCAGGCCGGCTCATGGTTGAAGGTCGCAGGCTTGGCTCTCGCAGTTGAGTCGGTCCCCTTCTAGATCTTTTTTCCAAAGTTCTCCAAGCTTCCGGAACTTCTTACTGCGAGTTCCAAAGTGTCCAACACACAATCCAAGGGTCTGGAATCTCCAAGACGATCCTTGAAAGTCTGGGACTTCAGTTCCCACAATTCACTTGGACAAAGCCCTTACAAATCCACTGGACGCAATCCAGGATGGGGATTCTTGGCAGTGATGGTCAAGGTGAGCTCTTTTAACCTGTAGCTTGCAGAGAGTCCATTCCTCTTGAAGCAAGTTAGGTCCACAATGTTGTTATTCCAGATTGTGCAGCATGCACAGTCAGTCAGAGTGCAGTTGGTGCTAATCAAACTTCCAGCACAGACCCTTCTTTTCCTCTTAGTTTCAAGCAGCAGACCTGTGAGGTTCTGCTCCTCTCAGGTACTTATTCAGTGCTCTCTAGGGCCAAGCAGGACAGCACACCTGTCCAATGAGGTGCAGGGCAACACTCCAGAGCATGACCACTTCCTCCAAAGTGTGGCATAATGGTCTCCCAGAAAGCACTATTCCTCCAAAATGCAATACGGCTGAAGTGTCAGCAGAGGAGCAAGTACTAGTTTAACCAACCTGCAGGATGGTTCATTTTCATAGCTTCCCCTGACATCTGCAAATTCCATCCTTAAGCCTGCCCTCTGGCTGGGTTCAGAGGGGATGGGGGTAGATGGACCTGGCCTTCTCTGCCTGTCCCATTCTTCCATTGAAGCTCATGCTTTCTGACCCCTCACTCCTGCTCTTGCATTCCTGTGTAGCAGAGCCCTCTCCTACCAGATAGCCTCTCTACCCAGGTGTGACTTATCACTTAATCAAAGCAGCCTTGCTAATTCTCTTAACTCTGATCAGCCTTCCTGTGGTCTCCCCTGATTGAAGTTTGGATTACAGACAAGAAAATCTTCTTTCTGTATAATTTAGGATACATTCAACAATAGCATATTGTTGGATTCATCAATACCATTTCTCCTAAATCATTGAAGGATATTTTTGGTTATCTCTAGTGATAGTTATGATTTTATAAACTATTGCAATGTTAACCTGTGTGTGTAGATATCTGCAATGGGGAAAATGAAATGTCCAATTTCTCCAACACCAGGAACTATAAAACATCTCTGTTATAAGGATATTGCGTATTGCTACATGACCCCCCACCCCTGGGACACGTAGTGGAGACTTTAGGGGTCCTGAACATGCAAAAATAGAGCTGATCCTCAATCAACCGTGCTCCTAGCACAAAAGTCGAGTTTGGGAAGAACGTTAGTGCAATGGGGGAAGTGAAATGTGTAATCTCTATCCCTAGGGCATATCAAACCTCTTTTATAAGGGTCATCCTTATAATTACATGCACCCCCACCCATGGGAACCCTCGCGGAGATCCTGGGGTACCTATTATGCCTTAAAATTGTGCTTTATCACTTTTTAATTCCCCCTACCACCAAAGTCGAGTTTGGGCACAAATTGCATTTAAAGGCAGTGCTGCAAAACAAGGCTGCGTTTAGAATGACATCAGGCTGCCAATAGTGCACACATGTAAGTGCTGAAATGGCTGCTGGCCTTTAAACTGCCATGCCTTATTATATACTAGGGACTTAAAGGTGGTTTAATTTCCCCTGCCCTATTATGTACTAGGGACTTATATGGTAGGTCATGCCAATCATAGTGGTATCCTAACACATAGTGTACCCTAATGTGCGTGTGTGTGTTTTCACTATGCTTTCATCATAGCACTGCCCTTGGGACTGGTTTGTCATAGTCTAAGGACGGTCAGAGTCAGTTACCACGAGTACCATTCAAAAGGAAATGGGGGTGCTCAGGGCACAGGATGACTTTGCAACACTCATAATGAAAATTACCATCCTAAAATGACTGCTATTATGAGAGGCGAATATTTCATTACATACCTGTTTGTTAAGGGCGGGTTGCTAATTGCTGTCAAGGCCAGAGTCAGCCTATAAGAGTTCCGTAAGGCTATCAGCCAATGACCTTGGTGAAACAAACTCTTTGGATCTAAGCATAAGAATCTCTATGCCTGAGAAAGAACAGTCATATTTGTACTGTTCGCAGGATGACTGTGATAAGCTGTCCCTCGTCACACTTTATGCGCTATGTTAAGATTCACATTGGACTGACTACTTTCCTTTATGTAAAAACGCACAAGAAAACACCGAAGACAACCTGTATATTATATAGAAAGATAGGAATACATTAGGAAGAAGCACATTATCATACTATACAAACCCAAGAAATAAATTCAATGTATTGTTTAGGAATCAGCATAGAACACTAAAGTTATCTGCTCCCCAACACTCAGACCAAAGCAACCACTGAGGTGGAAGAGATTTCCAGGACTACCGACTGTGTTCCAACACCTCATTGAATAAGACTAGGGGCTGACTAAAAGCCAAAATCCTCTGGCTGGGTTCCTCAAAGTAATATATTTGATGTGTAGGGTGAGTGACACTAGATGTGGTATAGGAGGGATTGAAAGTGGCAAGTTAGGGTTTCTGGCTCATTACCAAGAGTTAGATAATTAGATTCTTTCGGATTTTCAGATATATCAGCCTGAGGTGCTGGTTTCTCGAGTCAGGGCCTTGAACAATTTTGTCTCATGGGATTGTGGGACTTCGTTTCCTCCGGATATAAATGTCCAGGGGGCAGAGGAAGCTGGGGTTTATCAATTAATAATTCACTTTAATGCGTACTGTGGTTGTTTCTTCCTAGGTCGGTGAGGAGCGGTGTATGTCCATCCTTCCATAATGGCAGGCAGTGGGGTGATTTCCCCAGTGATGGGGCCTCTCAGGGTGGTCCAGGAGAGGCAGGATGGGTGTGGGGAGTCGGTGGAAGAGAGGGGTGGGGAGGAGCGAGAGTTCACTTAGAGGGGGAAACAAAAGGGAAAGGGTCATCCCAAGTTGGCAAAGAAATGGATGGGAGAATATGTCTATTTTGGGGGCAAGTGGAGATTGAGCAATAGAGAGGTCTGGGCTATTATTGATTTTTTGCTTATTTGTCAAAGTCTCAACTTAGTCAAAAATAATAATTACCGTCAAGCTTATGGGTTGGAATGTAAGGGGCTTAAACAGTCCTCTCAAAAAATGCTTTGTTAAAGACATGCTAAATCTTTTTAAGCCTTAAATTGTATCCCTCACTGAGACACATGTTGCATTTTGTAATTTTATTCCGCTCACGGAGGTAGTGGAATTTGGTGTCTCTTGGAATGCAGAGTTCCTGTCAAATTCATTTAATCGCCGCATGATGGAATTGTTTCTCCTGCAAGGCTCCTTAAATGTGAGCTGGAGACTGCTAGAGAAATTTGATGTCCCCTAGCACGATATCCAGTCATTAGGAGGACTTCCTGTGAGATCTTCTAATGAGAGAGGTCAGGATTTGTGGTGATCAGAGGGCTGCTTCTTGAGCAGATTTTCTACTAGCGTGGCAGCATAATCAACTTGAATGGCCGCGTGCTCTTGCACACTGCATGGTGCCTTTTGCCCTTATTTTTCAGAGCAGAACATGCCCCAGTGCTAAATCACAGAGCGAGCAGCATGATGTGCATATTCCCACATGTTGGCTGAACTCTGTGTAATATCTCAGTTTTATGTAACATTGAAGAATTTGGGGAGCTCCACTCACCCCAAGCCTTATTAAGACAATTAGGCTACAGACTGGGTGTTGCAACAACTCAACAATTTAAAATTAGAGGGGTTGCCATTTTTATTAGTGATGCTGCATGATTTAGAGTTGTCAAAACATCTGAGAGTAGGAAGGTCATAGCACAGTTGGAGGTTGATCTAGGTAAATTTGTGATCTATGGTCCCAATCGGGATGATCCCCGGGTATCTAAAACAATATTGGCTGAACTTCTCATTGGCTGGGGATGTCATTCATATTTGGGGATTTTAATTGTGTTACCGATTATAACATTGATACAACTAATATCTGTGCTACCTCTTGTATGCTTAAAGTTAGCCAAGCGATCTAAGCTCTGATGAGAGTTCACGGGATGGTCGATGCAAGGCGAACAATTAAATCAGGGACACCCAACTTTACCTACTATTCACTCATTCACAATCATTACACTCAAACTGGTTTTATTCTTGCACCACATCGTTATGGATGATATGGAAATGGAGGCCAGCCCTAACTTAACATCCAATCACAACCCAATATTTTCTTTCTAAAAAATGAACAGTCTGGGGTAAAATCGACCCAATGTCAACTTAATCTTATCCTTTTAATTGATAAATAATATGAGCATATGATGCATATTCATTTAGTGGAATTTATTGACCACAATGTGGGCTCTGCCCCTATTCCTGTGGTGTGGGAAGTGCTTAAGGCTTATATCAGTGGGATGGCAATCAAATAAGTGGCCAACCGAAATAGGAAATTAGGTAATATTGAGACATGGCTCATTTCAGAATTATCAAGGTTAGAAAGCATGCATGCAGCAGCGATTTTAGATAAAAATCCATCTGAAAGTGATTACTTTCTTCACATGGTGATTGTTGAAGTAAGTTTGGGTGTGCACTAAGAGAAAAAGCAAAAAGAACAGATGATACATGGAATGCTGAGCAAATCAAGCATTCACCCCCCAGTCACAGATCTGGGTTAAAGCCATCATTGTTTGGCTTGCCACAACCCCCCACTTTGGACCCAGCTATATGCAAATCAGTGTTGAACCTACTACCCTTGGGAACAGTCCAGCCCAAGCCTCAAGGTCAGGTCCTTCCAAGACCAGAAACAAGCAATCTGTGACATGTTTCAGGGTATCAAACCTCATCACCCAGGCTAGCTTGAATCCAATGGCACAGTGAGCACGGGACCCATGCCATCATTTGTTTGCACAGCACTAAGAAAAAAAATATCTGTATCATCCATGAGCAAGAAGGGGGAGGATTATGAGTATATTAAATATATTGGGAAGATGGTGACATAAAATCAAAGAAAGACAAAACTGGAATTGTATGGACTATATTAAAGATGATCAAGGGCAGGAGGCCACTCGTCCTTGAGAGATTCTGGATCAATTCCACTTGCCTTATTAACTCCTCAAAGGTGCGGAAGATGGCACTGGATGGATTATTACCAATCGGCACAGATGGCTGAATATTTAAGCTCTGCCAAGATTCCATGCTTAGTTAGCTCACAAACTGAAATGCTTGAGGGAGAAATCTCTCTTGAAGAAATTAAAGATGCAATCCTATCACTCTTCCCCTGTAAAGTGGCTGGATATTATGAGTTTCTCACTGAGTTTTATTAACTCTTTTATGGCATATGGGCCCCTCTCTTTCTTTTATCATATATTGAAGTATTTCTAAAAACAAAAAGAAAAGACTCCTATTGAGAGAGGATCATACCATCCGATTTCACCCATTTATGCAGATACTAAAATGTACAATAAAGTCTTTGCTACAAGGTTAAAATGTGTGATTTATTATAATTTTTAGTATGCTAGAGACTCCACTATACATAAAAACACAGCAATTACCTTTTTTGGGTGCAAATAACTCACATAAACTGGTATGGTCCTCTTTAATGCTGAGAAGGCATTTGATAGGGTCTTGTGGCCCTACCTTTGGGCTGTTATAACTAATATGGGGTTTGCAATAAAATATAGAGATCACGTTCTCTGCCTATATCGAGATCCTAAAGCCAGGGTGCTTATCTGTGGAGAAACATCAGAGACTTTTAAGTTCAAATGGGGCACCTGCCAGAGTGGCCCACTTCCACTATTACTCTTTCTAATAGGTTTGGAACCATATCTATCTCGGATCCTCAATAATGACTCTCTTTTGCCCATTGAGATCAATAGGACTAGGATGCATGTAACGTCCTATGCTGGCAATGTTGTGAATTATTTGGCTAACATCATTTCAGATATCTCCATTATTGAAGAGGAGGCACTTGATTCTTGTAAGGTTTCTGTTAATACATTGAATACAAATAAAACCCAAATTATGTTGAATAATCCTATCACAGTTCAAGAGCCTCCGGTGACTCCTACAGTAATCTATTTGAGCATCCAAACTTCCTGCAATATGCAATCAGTCATAAAACCTAATTATGAGGCTTTCCTCTAGAAATCTATTTCACTAATAAAACTTTGCCCTCGGCTACCAATATCTCCCATTGGGAAATGTAACATCATTAAAATGAATGTGCTCCGCCAGTTTCGTATTTGTTTTGTGCTTTTCCACTTTGAGTTCCTAACTCTTTCTTTAAGTGGTTGGATTCTGCTATTGGCAGCTTTCTAAGGGGCTATTAGAGAGCAGATAGATGAGGAGCCATTAAATGGCTGAAAGCACCACAGTAAGGGTGGATGGTCTCTACCTGATTTTCAGCAGTATTTTTGGGCTGCTTATGAGTTATGCATTTGTTGCTTGCTGTCAGAGAAGTGTAATCATAAAATACTTTGGGGCATATTAGCAAGGAATTGCGATAATTATCGCAAAGCGCGCTTAGCGCTGTTTTTTTTATCGCTGGATTTTATCGCAGAGATAACGCATTATCATGAACGTTTATCTCAAAGGCGACATTAAATCCAGCGATAGCGGCGAATCCCAACAGTAACGTGAGATATTCAGCAATAAAAATCCCATCGCTACTGGAAATCTTGCTAATAGGCAGATGAGGACTTAACCGTAGAATCCACCTCCCGTTGACTATAATGGGTAAGTCAAGTTTCTACCAGGTGTAAAATCTAAGCGATAAACGCGGTTAGCGTGCTTTTTTTATCGCTTCACGGGCCTTGGTAATAGGCGGAAGGTGTGTTTGTGACTGCTTTCAGTCGCTTTCAAGTTGGGAACGCCTCCTTTGCATGTCATTAGCGATAAATATCGCTGACATGCAAAGCGGCACCCAAAACGGTTGCTTTCACCATAAAGCTGTCGCTAACAGCTGTTAGCGACAGCTTGCTGATAGGGCGATAAAAATATCGCCACTTTAGCGGCAAAAAGTGCCGCTAAAGCGGCAATACTGCCCTTGCTAATATGCCCCCTTATTTTTACAAAATAAGCCTAAGCGTGTACCTGCTTTTCTAGGTTCAATCTTAGTTACTTAAAGCGAGTCCAATTTAAGGTAGTGTGAGATGCATTGTCCATATGCTTGGACTGGGGTGAAAAATGCAATTTCTGACATATTCATCCCAATATACAAGTGTATACAAATTATCTCTTTCCACCTATTTTCCATGACCCTATTTACCATGTCTAGCACAATCAGGGTTTAAAATCTGCCATACAATTTGTCCAATCAGATACAAACAGCGCTTTGTTCAGTCTACAAGGAAGGTTCACACTCCCAGCTAAAAGTGTCTTCAAATATCTTCAAATATGGGATTATTTAGTTAGTAAACCAACTTGTACATTAGGAGAGCATAAGCTATTGTTTTTTTTTCTTAAACCTTTTTAGTGATTTTAACTGCAAGTTTCCATGAGTTTTACAATTTGTGTAAATGGATATAGATAAAACCACAAGAGTATACAACAAACAAACATGGCATTCTTAAGCAAAATGCACAAAGCAGCCTTGCAGCCCAACCCCGGGGACTTGGCAATTCCAACAGCCATTTCAATCCCCTCCCCCGGAAGGTCCGTTGCCATGCATGGACCTTGGTCTAGTTGGGCAGGGTTCTATCAGGATCCCCATAAGACTGGCCCAATCATTCCATATCTTGTGACGTTTCTGGGGGCAACCGAATGTCATATATGTAGGGTGCTCCAGACCCATGCAATGATCCATTCCCTTGGCCCATTTACTAACTGGGGCTTTAGGGCTCTTCCAAGCCTGTGCTATATCTCACGCGGCGATCATGAGACATAGCCAGAGAATCGCCCTCTGATATCTACTCCCATCTGTGCCCTCTGTAATATGTAGTAGTAGTATGCATTTTTGGTCTCTAAGTATTTACAAACCCAGTACTGTGTCCAAGGTACCCAACACTCCATTCCAGAAGGTCAACAGAATGGGGCAGTGCCAGAATGTATGTGTTAAGTCTCCAATGGGATCAGCACATCTCAGGCCACTTCCTGACGTAATTAATTCCATTTTAAATAAACGTGCTCTAGTGACGTATGTGTATTGTACCAGTTTCAGTTGAATTAGTTACAACAGGGAAGCTATCATCGCTCCCCTGGGGGCAGCCATCACCTTGATCCAGTCCTCATCCTCCAAGATTCCCATATCTATCTCTCACAACTCCTTCACCCTTGCCAGTGAGTCTGGCTGATTAGAAGCAACATCTGGTATATTACTGATGATTTATGTTCGCAACTGTTGCTGAATAAGATCTTAGCTTCCAAGTGGGAGGATTCATGGATAATGTCAACAGATTGTAAGTATAGCATCAGTGCATGGCGGAGTTGGAGATATTGGAAAAATTAAGATCGTCAGCACTGCTTCTGTGGCTGTCGGTATGGTGGTCGGAGTGTCCCCTCCTCATCGAGCAGGTGAGGGAGGTTTGTGCGACCCATGATCCATCCCTCAGTCGCATAGGCCATGTCGTAAAACCACCAATTCTTCAGTTTATGTGCAGCTCTATAGTAAAGGAGTACATCAGGGGTAGCTATGTTGCTGTCGAAGGCAAGATGGTAGCATTTGTGAAGGGAAATTTGAAGGACCTCACACCCCATAGTAAAGTGCAAAGTAGGGCTTTAACTTTAACAAACAGTGCCTTGCTCACAGTAAAATGGATACTTTTGGAGCTGATAAAGGAGTTGTAGCAAATAGACCATCTTAAAGATGGCTGAGCGACCCCAAAGGGACAGGTGGATAGTGAACCAAAATTTCACGAGGCCTACTGCCAGTAATAAAAACTCCCAGATACTTATAATCTTGTGAGAGCACCCGCAGCTCAGGAACCCATGCCTTGGTCAAGGGACCGGGAGCAAAGGGATATATGGAAGATTTGGTCTTATTTAAACGGAGCCCAGGATATGATCCGAAGATCTGGAGGATCTGAAGGACCTGAGGACCTGTATCCCGAGGATGATCTTAAAACAGCAGGATGTCATTGGCGTAAAGGGAAATCCTATCGCTCACCTTAGGAGACCACTGACTTCCGCCTAACAGGGCATCCACAAGTATGCATGCTACCAGAGGCACAATGGCCAAGGTGAACAGCATGGGAGAGAGGGGACCAATCTGATGCAGTCCCCAGACCCACACACATGCAGTGAGGTTAGTATAAAGGAGGCATACGACTTAATGAATTTAAGTCTAAAGCCAAAGCAACCCTGGAGGTAATACAAATAGTTGCAGTTGACTAAGTCAAACGCTTCTCTAAAATGAACCATGAGCACAGCCTGGTGATAAGGTACTCACTCACTCAACGCTATGGCATTATGAACACAGCGTATATTGTGGCTGGTGGCACAACAAGGCATAAATCCAGACTGTCTGGAACAAGGAGGGTAATTAGCCCGCAAGCTGGTTAGCTAGGATTTTGGCCCAGCTTCGGGATAACCACAATTTCACCCGATTTAAGATCCTGGGGTTAATTTGTCTGTGAGTAGGGCCTCATTAAAGGTTTTCAAAAATAGCAGACCCACGTGGGGCCAAAGCAGGTGCCTATATTTCGCTGGGTAGTTGTTGGGTCCAGGGCCTTGCCCGCTTGAAGTTACCCAGGGCAACCCTGAGCTCCTTGCAGGTAATTTCTCCTCCAACGTGGCGCTAGCTGCTGAGGAGACGCACTGCAACATAATGCCAGCCAAAAATTAGCTGTAATGATAGTTAGTTTCCAGATATGCGATGGGAGCGCCATTGATCCTTGGAGTATGTAGCTAGTGTAGTGTTTTGCTGACTTTATCACCCCATTGGTAAATACGACTACAGGTAGCTAGCCATAACTCGCAAGCCTCCTGTGTGAGCTCTTGCTTAAGTAGAGTCTGTCTATAAAGTGAGTTGCACATGAGGAACGCCCCCATTGTGGCGCCATACAGTCACTCGAGGTCTAGCACACTCTCATCAAGGTCTTGCACTTTCTGCTGAACGCTCGCCTTCTGCCCCCTGCAGAAGCTAATGATGTCACCCCTAATAGTGGCCTTGAAGGCCCCCCATAGGTCCCTCGAGGAAGACACCGATTTCTGGTTCTCACTGAGAAATTGCTGACTATTGCCCAAGCACCCTGAAGGCACCATGATTAAGCCACAGTCCCTTCCGCCAGTTTGTGGTGGATGCCAGGTTCAGCACCACCGGTGAGTGATCTGGAAAAACCCTCGACAGCATGCGGGCATATAGTACAAGGTGACCATCGCGTTGAAGCATGACAAAATAATCTTGGCGAGGGAAAGATCTGTGGGCCCTAGAGTAGAAGGTATACTAGCGCTCAGTCGGGTAATATGCATGCTGTGGAGAAAAATAGATAGTAGCGTGGGGCTACAGCTAGCAGCTGTGGAGGGGAGGGTGCAATCCAGGCTCAGATTACACACCTCATTCATGTTGCCCCATAGAATCCATGGCACGTCAGGCATCTCCTGAAGTACACCACTCAGCCTTCCCAAGAACTCAGAAGTAAGGGGTGGAGGAATGAAGACACAGATCAGGGGGAGAGGGATCCCCACAGGGTGCCTGTGACTACCAAATAGCAGCCAAGAGAGTCGTGCCACACCCAGGATACTACGAAGGTGACATGTCAGCAAATGAAACCACGATGGAAGCCTGATTGATATTCCCGCAAGTACCCCTTGCGGAACAAAAAGGGGCAATTGTTGCCCATGAGATGCACATTCCCCCTCCCTGTGCTTCTGCTCCCTACCACCCCCACCACCCTTTGTTTGTGGCAGCCACCATTGGGATTGAACCTGTGGGCCATCTTGAGTATCGTATCGCATTTAATTTTGTCGAGTATACCATTGAAATTCCAGGAGAGGGCTGTCAGTCTGCCTCGTGAAGCCTGTCACCGAGCCCCAATCAAGGATTCAGATGTGTCATGCATGAGGTGGTGTATTGTGCAACCCAAGTGAGAATGTCTCAGGAAATAGTCACTTTGCAAATGATTGATGTACCTGCAATGGGATAAAACCGAAACAAACCCCATCTATCAACCTCCCTCAACACCAACCCCATACTCAGGGAACTGGAAGTACATTTTGTGGTGCAACTAGGGATGGCAGCTAACTGGGCCAACCTAAGATGGGGATCTCCCCATCTATGCAAACCTCAGAACCCAACTTAACTAAAAGAAAAACCTGTATGTGTAGCTAACTGAGACCCACTAAAGAAAAAAGGTTATGGGAGGTTCAGTGTGGTGAACAGAACAGAAACACATTGCTCCCTGACTGCATTAACATGTGCCCATGCCCCTTTGGAAGACTGAATCATTACATAGGGTCTTGTCAGACCATCGGAATCTCCAGAGATGCAGTGTCTGAGAGCACCTCTCCTGTCCCATTCAAAGCATCATTCTGACTAAGGGATCTCTCTGGTCCAAGGCTGTGGGCCCTGCGGCCTCGGTGGCTCAGTGATCTCCAGCAAGGCAGTGTGCCACTCACCCGGGGGAACTTCAGCTCCTGCCCCTTCATCCCCTTCCCCCTCTACCCCTTTAAGAAGAGGACCCTGCTGCGCTTATGATAGGGTGCTCATCTATCCAGTCCCATGCCTCTTCCGGCAAATCTAGGAAGATAGCCTTTTCTTAAAAGATGATCTTCTGGTGAGCTGGAAAGAGAAGCATATATTAGATATCTAGAGCTCTATGTTTTTGCTTTGCCTTTGCTTTGCCTTCTGGAGGGAACGGCATTGTTGCTGAAACTTAACAGTGTAGTCAAGGAAGATCATCGCGGGGGACGAGTGAAATTGCAGTGGGCCTGCCTTGCATGCTGCCCAAAGCTTAGCATCCCTGTCTGTGTGGTTGAGCACTCTGGCAATGGCGAGGCAACCACTGAGGGCTTCACAGTCAATTCTTGGTGAGCCCACTCGACTATAAAGCATGTGGAGACCTCTGACTGGTTAAGGAGCCGAGCGCCAACAACACAGACAAAGGAGGTGGTCATCGTCCCCTCCGCCCTCTCAGGAAGACCCATGATGCATGGATTGTTGCACCTAGATCTGCCCTCTGTATCTTCCACCTTGGCCTCCAATTGTCCCACCAGTAGCTGCAACGGTGAGAGGCAAGATTTGTGCAATTTAACTGCATTTTCAGTCTCAGAAACCCTACATTCCACCTCTGTGACTCTGTGTGCTGTATTCTGTAGGTCTTGGCTGATAAGGGCCATATCTACCTTTAGTTCCTCTATTTTGCCTTCCTTTGAGTTCTTAAGATCCTGGATCACTTACAGAATGGATGAGGTTTGAAGTCCCTCAATCGGTGGGATGTCACCCCCTGCTCCACCGGCATTGTCCATTGGGGTCATTTGTTTAGTTGATATGTCAATTTTTTTGCAGAGCTGGAAGGTTTTTCCCTCACTATGTTGGGCCTTTGGGGGCCTCAGAGGCTGGCAGAAAATGAGGGGTTGGGGGGGTCTGGGCAGAAGGTTATGCCCTGCACCTCCAATACAGTGCCCACACAAAGTTCACCCACAGGGAGACCCTTTTACCTGTTTACAAGTCTCACACAATCTGAGTCTAACCACTCCTTGCTGAGGGAGGCAGCGACCGGTGGGCGAACGAGGCAGGACAATACCATGCTCAAATATCAGTCTCACAGCCTTCAACGCAAAGCATCTATCAATGTTCCCCTGAAATCATACCCAAATGAAGGGGCCAGAAGTACACACTCCAGTTTTGAGAGGCCTAAGGAATGGCTAGGCTCCAACAAGGGTGCGCTCCCTCCCTGACACTCTCCCGGGTGTTCTTTGTCTCTGCCACAGGAGGTCGAGGGGCAAAGGCAGCAGGAAGGGGCAGGCCTAGCCTCGAGTATAGGGGTCTAGTAGTGAATAAGTGTCTGAGAGCCTCCTCAACTATCCCTTAGAGATTGAAGCTCACAAAGATCACCACAGATACTATATATGTGGGGAACCTAGGAAATCGTATGGCATCAGACTCACCCCGATGCAGGCCATCCACCTGGTGTACTCACATTCATCCCTCAGCAACTCTGCGGTGGGCCGCCATTGGCCTCAAAGTCACACCCTGGGCCCGGGGTGTCACAACAAGGGGCCTCAAAAAGACCCCAGGGCCCACTGCAGGTGCAGAAGTGCAAGTGCACTGGAATACCCCTCGGGCCCCAGGCCTCGCCATCTCCTGTCAGTCACACCCCCCTCAGCGTGGCTACAAATCAAGGCATCCGGTGAAGGCAGCAATTGGAGGGGCCACTCAGGATCTCCAGAAGGCTCCCAGGGGAACATTGGCGTTTCCAGAAAGCAGGCTTCAGGCCCAGGGTGTGGTGTGCACAGTGGGCGGTTCCCCAGGCAATCATCGCCCAAAACAAACATGAGAGAGTAGGTAGGGGAGTGCCCCCGTGCCCACAACAACCCATGGGGCCACAAAGCACCTCACTGCCATGCCCATAAGCTACCAGGTTTAATGTTTGAAAAAAAGGCTATGGCTCTCATTCAGAAACTATGCACTTTTTAATGATTTAAAGGAAAACGATCTGTAAAAACTGGCCGCAAAATGTTCTAATTCATTAGAACAAGCAGTGGATTTCCAAATGATTGCCCAGGCTTTTACACTATCCTCCATGTAATTAAATCTGGAAGATAACAGGTGCCCAAGATGCAGTTGGTTGGCTGCAGATATTTTTCATATGTTTGCTGTATATCACTTTATTCAAGGCTAAGGGGTGAAATTCGGAGGTGACTTGCTAACAAACTGGTGATTGAGGTGGAAATTGATGTGTTGAATATAATACTCTGTATTAATTTGAAAAATATACCAACTCTTGTCTTCTCTGTTATTATCACCAGAATTTGTATTGCCCGAGAATGAAGTCTCCATGTACTTTTGATTTTTGGCTTGTTGCGATGCATCATTATTTTGAACTGGAATCCACTGGCTTGAAAACTAAAGGGAAAAGGGCTCTCTTGTACTTGGGCCCAATATTTCATGGTGATGAACTTACATACTCGTGCTTCTCTGTTATATGACGGCTTTGGTGGGGATAACCCTTGTTTTGCTTTGAATTCTTACGATGTATATTTTGTGAATAGCTCTATATGGATATAACTCAATCCTGTATGCTATTGAAAGAATTGAAGACCATCTCTGAATAAAAAACTATTCTTTAAAAAAAACTTAAAGTTATCAGGATTAGCAATGGATAATGGGTACTTAGGTTGCAAGCTAATATAGAGCAGGTTAATAGGGCCATCCGTAAAACATGATGTTACTATGTGTGAGCTAATAATCATATTTATTGAAGTATGCAATGCAGAAGACAGAAGGGAAATATAAATATTACACATATTTCGTTTGCACCCGACACTCAAGGTTTGTACATGTAACAGTCAATTGCACACTTCATGAAAGATGTAGGTGCACAGGGTTTTCTGATAACTGTGCAAAAGCTTTCATAAGTGCTGAATTTGATCTTTAAATTTTTTGAGCAGAGTGCAGAGAAACCTCTCAAACAGTTTAGTGACTTAAATGTAAAGTAAAAAGTGAAGTGCTGTTTACATCATAATTCAATTGGTTTGAAAGCTTGTGCTTTATTGGGTTGATGAGGATGTGAGAGTCTATTTCCTGTTCTTAAAGTAAGGGAATGGTTACACTGCTGACCTGTTCTTCTTTTTTTTAATCAGCATTTCTTTTAGGTTTTCCCTGCACAGAGCTTGTGCTGTGCTTGTGAAATCTATGGTATTTTAGGTGTACATCCCGCCCTTCTTTTTCATTAGTTTGTGTGCTTGCCACATACTTTTTCTGTGTTTCTATTATTTGTAGCATACCATTTCATGTTGTTCTCTGTGTCTTCTTCTTATCAGTGTCCTGAGGTCAAAGTACTTCTTTCCATTCGCTTGAATTTCTTTGCTATTCTAAATATTAGCATGCCACTTTTTTTTACCTACTTTTTGGAGACTGTGCTGTTTAAAGAACTGAAATGTAACATTTTGTTGGTGCGAGTTCTCTGCATATTTTTTATAATTGTAAGCACGGGAAGATTAAGCGATTTGCTTACAGATTATTGAGCTGATGCCAAGCCTTGAACCTGGTTCCCCAGCTTTAAAGTCGGCAGCTCTGGCTGCAATGCCACGTCCTCTCCCTTGTCTCAGGGTCTTGCTTTTTTCACGTGTCTGATTGGAGGGCGCTTTAAGCAATTCAAGCAGAGGTGTAGTAAGAAAGTCATATACCCTAAATACACTCCGTTCGACTGCATTATGTTATGTTATGTTAAAATGCATTTTTATAGCGCTCGGCTACTCTAAAAGAGTGTCCCGGCGCTTTCCACAGGCAGCTACAGAGTATAACAACATAGCAAGAAGAACAAAGCCCAAAAGAGAAAGAAAGAAGCCCACCTAAACAGAATGATTAAAAAGCCAAGTCTTCAAATTCTTCCTGAATTGAAGCAAGTTGGGAGTGCTGCGGAGTGCCAGTGGAAGCGAATTCCACAGCTGGGAGGCCTTGAGGCTGAAAGAGCGTCCCCCAATGCGGGCCTTCCTCACGCGTGGGACCACAGCAGTGAAAAGGGATTCCGAACGCAGTGAGCGCGCAGGACGATAGAAGGCCAATCTTTTCTGCAGATATCCTGCGCCTGAGCCAAACAAAGCTTTGTGCACCAGCGTCAGGGATTTAAAAATAATCCGCTTCCGGATCGGCAGCCAATGAAGCGTCTGCAGCAGCCCAGAAGCCCGTGCTCGTCTATGCAGACCAAAGATCGCACGGGCTGCAGAGTTCTGTGCCACCTGCAAACGCTGGACCAAGTAGTCCGGAAGGCCTAGGAAAAGAGCATTGGCATAGTCTAGCCCCGATCCGATGAGCGCCTGCACCGTAATCCGTCTGTGCTCCGCAGACAATAGAGGAAGAAACTTGCGGAGCATTTTCAGGATGCCGAAACAGGTGCCGGACAGGCCAAGGACATGCGCTCTCAGAGAGAGCTTGTTATCAAGCTTCACACCAAGGTTCTTGGCAACCAAGGAGGATTGTGCCGGAGGACACATGGCGGCCGGCCACCACTGCCGCCACTCGGGATCGATGGCACACCCGAAGAATAAAACCTCCGACTTGCTGGAGTTGGCCTTCAGGCTATTCCGCTGGAACCAGCCGAAGACCCTGTCCAGGCAGTCCCGAATTCTCTCCCCATCAAATGTCTGATCTTTTCCACATGTGAAGAGGAGTTGCGTGTCATCGGCGTAGGACACGATCTGGGCTCCGTAAGCCTCAACCGCAGCCGCCAGGGGGGACATAAAGATGTTAAACAATGTCGGGCTCAACACAGAACCCTGTGGAACCCCAACTCCCAATGGCGGCATCTCGGCGGAGCTCTGGGAAACCCAGACCGTCTGGCGGCGGCCCTCCAGAAAAGATGTAAACCATCTGAACACCGTCCCCCTTAGGCCGATGTCATAAAGCCTGGCGAGAAGCGCCTCATGGGGGACGGTGTCGAAGGCCGCTGACAAGTCCAGCATGACTAACATGGCCTTGCCACCCACATCCAAGGTCTCCCCGATGATCTCAGAGACCTCCACCAACGCCGTTTCCGTGCTAAAATTCGGACGGAAACCGGATTGGGATGGATGGAGCAGATTGTTGGACTCTAGGAAGCTCGACAAGAAGCCATGGACATGTTTCTCAGTGATCTTAGCCAAAGCCGGGAGAAGTGAAATTGGCCTGTAATTGGCCAAGACCTCGGCATCAAGACCAGGCTTTTTCAGGAGGGGGATCACCATCGCCCTTTTCCAGGTGCGTGGGATACTCCCCTCCCTCAAGGAGGCATTGAGGATCGGGTTGACCGGGGAATTCACCACTGCCGCCATCCCGGCCAAAAATTTGGCGGGGCAGGGGTCAAGTGGGGAGCCAGATTTGAGACTGGCCAGCAGAGTCCGGGACATGTCACTGGAGACAGGAGGAAAGTCCTCCAGGGTGGCCGTAGGCATGGACGATGTTCCAAGTCCTGCCCCGGGGTCACAGCAACCCTTCACCAAGCTCTCCGAGAAGGAGGCCTGAATTGCCTTAATCTTGTCGGTGAAAAAAGTGGCAAGATCACACGCCCACGCATCAGGTGATACAGGCGGGGGTGAATAAGAAGTAGGGGACGTGAACTCCTTCACAATCGTGAAGATCTCCTTGCAGGAGTTCGCCGACGCCTCAATCCTCCTGGCAAGATATTCCCGCTTGGCACCAAGAATGTCACGGTGATAGGCCTTCACCGCCGACCTATATGCGAGTTTAGCCTCCCCATCATATTGATGGCGCTAGGCCCGCTCAGCGACCTTACATTGGCTGCGAGCCATACGTAGCGCCTCCGTAAACCATGGCGCTGATTGCCGTATCGCCGTGGACCGGGGGGTTGCCCTTGGGGCAAGATCATCTAACCTCTCGGTCAACCATTGCTGCAGGGCCTCAGTGTCTCTTTCCGGATCCCCCGAGAGAGAACAGGGATGTTCCGTGAGCGCCTGCTCCAGCATAGCAGGCGTCACTCTGTGTAACGCTCTCGAGGCCGATCTGGGCACCGTAGGGGCGCAGGTGTCAAACCGCCCCTTCTCCAACACAGAGAACCCCATCAGCCTATGATCCGACCAGAGCACCGGCCGCGTTTCAATGTCAACAATTGGGACAGAGGAGAACACTTGATCAAGAGTGTGTCCTTTCTCATGTGTAGGTCCTGATACAAACGGTGCCAGGCCAAGCGGAGATGTAATATCCAACAATTTAGCCCCATCCAGGTCATCCGTGACATCAAGATGAAAATTGAAATCGCCTGCCAGCAGACAATGTTGTGCAGACAGCGCCAGCTCCGAAATGGCTGTCTGTAGGTCCTCCCAGAAGGAGCCCACCGGGCCAGGAGGCCTGTAGACCAACAGGCCCTTAAGCGCATGGCCTGGAGACAGTCTCAGCATAAAACCAAGGGATTCAGAGCCCTCAATGGAGTTCACGGGAAGAACTGAACAGGAAATGTTCTTCCTCACCACGACAGCGACTCCGCCCCCCCTGCCCTTAACTCTGTCTTGGCGAAAAATGTTATAGGTCGGAGGGATCGCAGTGAAGATGTCCGGATTGGACGCCTCTCCCAACCAAGTTTCGGTCAGGAGCAGACAAAGAGGATTCTCCCTGACAAGAAGATCGTAAATGTGCAAGGCATGTCTTCCTACCGACCTTGTGTTAAGCAGCAGACAGAGATGTTTCGCATGCACCTCGATTGTCCTAAGGGCGCAACACTGCGCCCCAGTGGGCGACCAACCGCAGGCTGGGCAGCGTCGTTTACCCTTGTGTCGACCGGGAAATACTGAGCGACACAGGCTAGATGTAGTACGCATGGCGCGGAGCATCGCCGAGGTATAATGGATCATCCTAGCCCACGCCTGACCAGAGTCCTACGCCGCCCCGCCGCCTCCGGGACGCTGACGGGCGCAGACGGGCAGGACTCCGGCACGACTCAGGCTACGCGAAGGCGTCCACCTGCGCGTCCCGCTGCGCGTAGGGAGCAACTTTAAATAGGCTCTCCAGTGAGCCCTTGGCGCGCGAGACCGCTCCAAAATTGCGGCCGCCACCGGACAAGAAGCCCCAATCAAAGATGGCGCCTGAAATGGAGCCCAGGACCCGGACCCACCAAAGTGGTGGTGCTTTAGAGGCACAAAAGTGCACTTTTTAAATGCGGTAAGGGGAGCGGGGCGCGAGCTGCAGGCAGCAGAGTTTAAAAACAGGGGTAAATATAAAGCAAGCAGTAACCCAAATACAAAAACGAGGAAAGCTTAAAATTACACAGCGCTAGTACAGCGCAGTCACAGCAGTGTGGTAGGTGGTAGAGGTCGCCACCCCACGAAGGACCGCCTTAACTAGGCTCTCCAGTGAGCCCTTGGCGCGCGAGACCGCTCCAAAATGGCGGCCGCCGCCGGACAGGAAGCCCCAATCAAAGATGGCGCCTGAAATGGAGCCCAGGACCCGGACCCACCAAAGTGGTGGTGCTTTAGAGGCACAAAAGTGCACTTTTTAAATGCGGTAAGGGGAGCGGGGCGCGAGCTGCAGGCAGCAGAGTTTAAAAACAGGGGTAAATATAAAGCAAGCAGTAACCCAAATACAAAAACGAGGAAAGCTTAAAATTACACAGCGCTAGTACAGCGCAGTCACAGCAGTGTGGTAGGTGGTAGAGGTCGCCACCCCACGAAGGACCGCCTTAAATAGGCTCTCCAGTGAGCCCTTGGCACGCGAGACCGCTCCAAAATGGCGGCCGCCGCTGGACAAGAAGCCCCAATCAAAGATGGCGCCTGAAATGGAGCCCAGGACCCGGACCCACCAAAGTGGTGGTGCTTTAGAGGCACAAAAGTGCACTTTTTAAATGCGGTAAGGGGAGCGGGGCGCGAGCTGCAGGCAGCAGAGTTTAAAAACAGGGGTAAATATAAAGCAAGCAGTAACCCAAATACAAAAACGAGGAAAGCTTAAAATTACACAGCGCTAGTACAGCGCAGTCACAGCAGTGTGGTAGGTGGTAGAATGCCCATTCATTTCAGTAGATTTGCAAATTACCAAACCAATTGATTAACAAACTTCTACAATGGCTTCTACAATGGCTACAGCTGGCAACTTTTAACTTGAAAACAACTTATAGTTTTGACATCATGTGAATTTGGGAAATTAGTTTACAGTTTTGTCCCCTTTCGAAATGCACTTTGGCATGCAGAATCCATCATAAAGGGCTTTTTCTTCTTGATTCCCCCATTGTCTTTGCTTCTTCATTGTTGGTGCTTTCACTGCTCTTTAACCTGACCCCTCCATGACCTCTGCTCCCCCTCCTTCCAAGACGAAAACTCAACCCTTTTGGCATATTTGTTTTCAGCAGCAGGAGGATCTGGCTGTGAGTGCCAGGGAAGGCTACTTTTTCACCTTTATTATGCAGCGCTCTTTTGAAACAAATCACACCTCTTTCAAACTGTTTACTGTTTGCTTAGTCCACCTGAGCTGTTACGCAGAACTAAAACCTAAGAAATACCACTGCAAAACTTCACAAACAGCCTGTCATTGTTTAAAAAGGCACAATTTCCAGCCTGCAGCAAGCAGCTTGATTTTACCAGGTTTTCTGTGGTTTGTCATGTGAGGGAGGGGTACTTGTTATGCGTTTATAATGAGTTAAATTTTCATGCTTGAAGTTTAGTAAAATGTACTTTCCACTTTACGTGAGCGCCAGTTACATTACACCTTCATTAGGTCTCGCCTACGCAGCACGAATGCGCTGCGTAGGAAAAGACCTTTTGAAATCGACACTGCTTTGCAGGCAGAAACGTGCACGTGTTGCATTGCTTTGAATGGCAACGCGGGCACATTTGCCAATTCCCTTGCGGGAGCGAGCAGCGGTGCCATATGTTAGCATATATTGCGCCTTGCTGCTCTCTCCCGCAAGGGAATCTGGCGCAGTCCCCTCCTCTCTTCCCTCCCCCTGCTGCCGCGCGCCTCGCACACGCTTGTTAATTAAAGTTCTGATGTGATTACGTGGCCGCCTCCAGCCTGCACCATAAAGCCCGGCTGACCCCCCTCCCCCCGCAGCCCCTTATCTCAGCACCATCGCACTTTTAATAAAAGTCCCCTGTCTCGGATCGGAGTTTCCGGGCAGGGACGGAGAGGGGCGCTGAACTCGCCACAAGCCCGATTTTCCACCCGTTTAACTCTTTGCAAACAGCGACCGCCCAGAGCGGGCCCTGGGTAGATCTAATATTGATTCTAGGGCCTTCAATCAGCAATTAGGCAATAAAACGGAACAGCAGCCAAGGCCTGCAATAAAACAGAGAAAAACACACCAACTTCTTCTTTTGAGATTTTGGCCTCATTATCGGCGGCAAGCTGCCCGGCACGCGCTGCCCCTGCCTAACTTGTTTTCCTGAAAGTTGGTGGAGCAGAATTAAACAAAGATTTTCCACCTCCCTACACCCAGCAGCTCGTCCCACGCAGTGACCATGGACACAGGTGGATGAGTAGGTGGAAAGTTCCTGTGGCCTCCAGCCCCCCTGTCCACCTTCAAAACAGGGGTAGGAGAGTCGAGGGATCAGTGAAAACAACACCTATTATTTAAAGTACCTGGAGGCCTCTTGGTTTGTGGGAGGAGCTAGAGAAAAATGATAATTGCACCAGGGGTACATGCTAAAGGAGTGAGTTTATGAACCCACTGTGCTACCGTAGTGACAATGAATGTACGCTTTGTAGCTGCACACACATCTGTCCAATGGCGGAGTAAAGCTGCTGGGCTGTGTTGCAGGGATTCATTATCACACACGTGTGTAGCTTTCAGGTAATACATGTTTGTTCAACAGATGCATTAACCGAATGAGATATGTTACTGACATTCAAACGTGTGTCCTGCAGGTCACACAAGGTCTCAGCATGGGGTGCATTACTTACTAGAGGGAGCGAGCCAACAAACTAACTAGGAGAGCCCGCACACGAGCCGAGCATCGGAACTATTTGGCGTGTAAACCATGGCACTAACATCATGTAAAAGATATGGTAAAGTCTCCTTGAAACGCGCGTGTATTTCTTTAATACGCAGAGTGTTTGGGGCATATTAACAAGGCGGCGCTATAAAATTATCGCTGCTTTTGCGGCCGTTTTCGGCTGAAAAGCGGCGATAATTTTATCGCCTTATCAGCAAAGACACGCTATTGCGTGTTTTGCTGACTTAGCGCACGTTTCCAGCACGCCTAACTTTGCATCTCTAATGAGATGCAAAGTAGGCGTGGCTGTGAAACCAACCAGGGAAAATATCGCGAAGGCAGCTTCGTGATATTAACAAGGAAGGGTAGCGATTATTTAAATCGCGTTAAGTATGCCTTAATGCAGGAATTTAACGTCTGTTAAATTCCTGACTAAGGCATACTTAACATGGGGGGTGGATTCTGTGGCTAAGACCACAGGCCCTATCATCTAGGATATCGCCGTTTTCCACCATGGAAAACGGCGATATCCACACGATCTCTGGAATTTTTATCGCCTCGGCGATGCGCGTTGTTGATAACGCGCTAACCGGGTGTATAAATTCCAGAGATAGTCGGCTATAAATATGCAAGCGCTAAGCGCGCTTTGCGATATTTATCGCTGGCCCTTGTTAATATGCCCCTTTGTTCTTAGTGCATCCGACTCGATCTCTGCTTTGAGAAGTATTATTAAAAGTGCGTTTTTAAAGATGCCCTGAGAAGCATTTCTGCCACTTCCTGATGACAAGGCCAACAGTGACCTCGAAGGCAAGTCATGGGTCATGTGTAACCTATATGCGGCCAAGATTCCTGTTACAGATTGAAAGACTTTATAGGCAGTTAAATCAAACGCAATGGAGGTTTTTGTACAGCGCATATCCTGAACTCACGTTTTTGAATAAAAATGAACAAAAAAGGAGGTTCTGTGAAATAAAGTATCCTGGGATGATTGGGATCAGACACGTTGGTCAAGCAGGGAAGCCCGGATTGAGCCCAGATTTTCAAATTTCATAATGTGCACATCAGCCACCAGATGGAGATCTCTTCTGATATCAAAGGTTAATGCTCTGTCCTTGATTTTTGGAGCGTGGGATAACAGCGTGGGTGACAAGCAGAAATCACATCATTTTAATTTTGGCAGCTTTACATAGTGCAAGTCTGCACTCCACAACAGAGACCAGCTGCAATACAACTTTCTTTTTGATAGGGGCGACAGGATGCTGAGCCGAGACTGGGATTTCAAATTGGGTCGCCATGTTTTATGCTCAGCAGCTGTAGCCACTAGGCCATATCTCCTCATGACAGTTCTGCTTCCTTTTGGGCTTGAGGTTTTAAGAGAACCTCGAGCTCAGCCAAAGCCAACGTTTTGGGTTGAGCCTGGATCGAGCTTTCAGCGGCCTGCCCACCTCTATTGTGTAAGTTTGCTATCCTACTGGCATTCAAGCCTTTCACATACATGTTACATACAGTGCTCTGAGGCGGGTGCAGAAGCTAATCGGTCTGCCTGCCTGACACTGGAACTTGAGAACAGCAGGCGACACACCAACCTCTACAACAGGGCAGTTCACCCACAGAGCTACCTTGTTGGAGTTCAGACGTCGGCCTGCAGGTTGCACACATATCTTTGCATTTTATCTGCAGGAAACGTTCACTGGCAGGGCATCTGAAGCAGTGCCATAACATACAGTAAAACCATATCTTGTACTCGTAACATATAGTAGTAACCAGGGGTGTCGTGAACCTCTGCTTTAGCAGCTGCAGCAGGGTTGGGCTTCTTTAGGGTCTCTTCTATCTGCAACTCGGCAATTAATGAGAAAGGAACGCAGCGTCAATAGAAAAGCAAGCAGGAAAGAATACAAGCATTGGCATAGCCAATAGGTCTCGCTTTTGGGACCTTATAAGTATTTTTTGTAGTTGTGGGAGATGAAATAATTTGCTGAGAATCACAGGACGTTGACCCAACACCAACACTTGTACGATGGTCCCCAGTTCCAAAGTCGGCAGCTCTGACTGATATACCACATTCTCTTCTCATCTCTTTATTGTGTTTTCTGGGACTGAGCCAAGAGCACAGAATTTCCTCCAGAAGTTCACCTAGCACTTAGCCTCTTCACTTGCATGCTGTCTCTCTCCTCCCCATGTCTTGCTTTCTCCCCCCGGGTCACATCTCGTTGCTTTTCCCCTCGTTTTATTTATTTATGTTTCCACAGTTACAGCTCCCATCTTTTTGACATCATTTGCTCTCATCCAATAAACTAATCTTTGGGTATTTTAAATTGGTTCCCTCCAGACTGCAGGGATGACCATTAAGTCCTCTGTGCAGGTGCACACAAGGGACCCCTGTAGCATGACCCTGCATTTATCGGGGCAAGATGTTTTCCCAGTCAGAGCAAGGTGCAGCCACTGACACGTGGCAAAGATTCACCTAATCTCGGTCCCAGCCTCATATGCATTTACACTGTACTTATCGGGCACATGTTTTTTTAGGTCTCGACTATGCA
The DNA here is from genome assembly GCF_964204655.1 of Triturus cristatus. NCBI lineage: Eukaryota > Metazoa > Chordata > Amphibia > Caudata > Salamandridae > Triturus > Triturus cristatus. The sequence continues at coordinate 723,166,489 of NC_140586.1, forward strand.
GCGCATCCAAAGACCTTTTGAAATAGATTTGCTTTTCGCCCTAAAAATGTGCACGCATTGCATTGCTTTCAATAGCAACGCATGCACGTTTGGCTAGTCCCTTGCGGGAGCGAGCTTTGACACCATATGTTTGTAATTAACTTACTCCCACAAGGGAGGAAACCGGCGCAGGCCCCCTCCTCTCTCCCCTCTCCCTGCTGCCTCCTTTCAGCGCGAGGGGCGCGCACGCTTGTTTATACTTGCAAATTCTAGGCTCTCGCTCTTCAGCGGTACTTGGGTCACATGTACAGTAAGTAGGTAGTTAATACTGTTACACTTATTGAAGCTAAAGAGCCAGGCCAAAGGATATTGCTGCGGCAACTAGAAACGCCAAATTGCTTTAAAGAACGTATTGGTACCGACCAATGGGTGCTAGAGGAGAGCAGCACGTAATTTGAAGGGGCTCGCGGCGTCACTGGAGCATCCCCACCTCTGTAAAACACAGAATAGAATAATCTCTCATCTTTCCTGGGGCAAACTGTATGCAAGTAAGCCGCTCTCATGCCACGGGTAGAGAATGAAACGTGTCACTCTAGGCGTTCGGTCATCTGCATAATAAGTAAACTTAAACCGACCGCCTAATTATTCTTCGTCTTCCCCTCCCCGACAGCACACCATTTCCCATCAAAGCAACAGATGAATTGCATCTGTCAGTGGCATGATATTTCGTCTTTTCAAAAAGGTTGTGCAGATTTTCTGTTTTCTCAAGAGGAGCTCTAAACGCAAACCATCCCTGACGTAACTGGCAAAAATATTTCTGACAAGGCTAAAAAGGACAGAAAAAAAATGTATACCCTGGAAACATGATGTCCAGTCGTGTACAGCTTTAACGTTGGCTGCTCTTTTCATCGACGCTAGATTTCACACCACTTGCTCGGCACTCGAGCAAACATTTTCTTTTCCTCTTTTCGGTCTGCCAAACTAAGGGGCATAGTATCAAGAAACGGCTTTAAAATTATCACCACTTTAGCGGCAGAAAACTGCCGCTAAAGCAGCGATAATGGGCTTGATAATATGCCCTTGAGAAATCCCATAGAAGCCCATGTTCTGATGTCAACATGGGCTTCTATTGGAACTCTCTACGGCTTTACTGGAAAAAGAAAAAAAAACTAAGCCTCAGTAACCAGTTTCCAAAGGTATGCAAATGGTCTTTAAAGACCTGTGAAAAACTCAGGCATGCTGGAGTCTTAATAAGACTCCAGACTCTGCCCAGCCGAGCCCCCAGCAGCACACCCACTGACCTCTGGCCCCACGGCACTCTAAGTCGGGCTTCAGAGAAAATGAAGACAGCCTGGAAATGCAGCAAATAAACATCACTGCACTTCCAGATGCGTCTTCATTTACATGTGCTTACAGAGGGCTTTGCGCCCCCCTGGGAACCCAACCAAGCCCCCCCAGGGGGGCGCGCCCCACAGTTTGAAGACCTGTGCCCTAGAGCATATTATCAAGCCCATTATCGCTGTTTTAGCGAAGTTTTCTGCCGCCAAAGCGGTGATAATTTTATCGCCGGTCTTGATAATATGCCCCTTTGTTAGCAAGCCCGTCAAACAGCAAGATGGCCGGCGCGGTCCAGAAAAAAAAACACACATGTCCTCCCTAATTGTTACACTCCAGCGTGTGCTGAACTTGGTCATTCACCAAAGAGTTGTGCAGATGATATTCCTGTAGCTGGTTATAAATTGATCATCTAAATTAATTCATTCAAGCAGAAATCGATTCTGTAACTCCTTCAGAGCTTGTAATAATGCTTACCTCCTACGGCTAGGTGGCATTCTACCTTTCATAAAGCAGGTCAGAAACAGCTGGATCCAAGTAACCTGCTAGCTCATTAAATCCGTTACATGCTCCTTCTAGTAAATGATATTAAACTGAAATATCCTGGCGCTGGGGTTTTCGCCCCTTTAATTTTATGATAGAAATAACCCAATTTGTAAAACAAAATAACAATCTCCTTGGATTACCTTGCCTTGTTAAAATATTTTATGCATTTTTCATTTACATGGTGGTAATAGAAAAACACTTAAACTATCTGTTATTTAAACCACATGAGATATGTTACTGAGGGTGAGAGCGCCACAGAAATGATTGCCTCTTCACAGTCTTTACTTTATGTCTGCAATAAAAGGCGGACACTTCAATTCATAGGTTAGTAAATAAAAGAACAATGTATTTTTTTCAGTTATGCGATGGCGCATGGGCTGGAATTTGGTGGCTGCAAGATTTTCTATAGCCACCGGCTTGTAAAAGTGGCACACTTCTTATGGGCATGGGCTAATTCGAATGTTGGGATCGTTAAGTCCTCAAATAGGACAACAGAGGTGTGTTTTCACAATGACAAAAAATATGCAAATGGTCTACAATGAAATTCACAATGACCAAAAAGATGCAAATGGTCTACAGTGAAATTCATAATGAGTAAATAGACCCCCATTTATTTATTCAGAAAAATCTTGCATACCCGACTAGATTTTACAACGAGCCCAGTGTCATTTCTTGCTGCATTCTTACAATCTTCCCACAATGCCTTTCAACAGGGCCAGACTGGGAACTCAAAGCAGCCCTGGCAATTTTGAAGGACTAGCCTCCTTTGGGAGGCCTTGTGAAGCACTGCTGTTTTTGTTACTGAGGACCGATATTGCAGCTCTGCTGCAAAATGGGCCCCAGTAACAACAAGCGTTGGCACAGCCAATAGGTCTCGCTTTTGGGACCTTCTAGGTATTTAGTTATGCAGCACAATATCCTTGGTGCAACAACATCAACTGTTGCATGGCTAAACACTTAGAAGGTCCCAAAGGCGAGACCTATTGGCTATGCCAATGCTTGTCTTCTTTGTCTTCCCCCAATTTACCTAATCTCCCTGCTTCATAATACCCCCAGTAACAGCACAATATATTGCCTTTCTCAATGTACAAGTCATTTCACTTTAATATAGTTTCAATAACGTATATTGCATAACTACCCACAAGCTACAGTTTACAACAAAAAACAGCGTATTAGTATCCACATAGCTGAAACCTATTGCATTTACCATAGCTTGTTGTTTGCTTAATTTAATCACTTCTCGATTGTCTTTCTTTCTGGTTATTACTCTACATCAATTATACTTCGTATCTCTTCTGCAACACTTCAACAACAATATCGATGTTGGCCCTAACACGGATCGGAGGCAGATCACTCATGCACATAGAGTGAGTCTGCAGGTCAGTTTGTTTTTAAAGCTCTTTACTGCTGCTATTCTTAAATTGTGTTTTTACTTTTTTAATCTACTTAACGCATTATGTGGGGGCAGAGCTGTTTTCATTTCTCTGGGGGTGAAAAGGGCACACTTACTTCCGCATTTCTGATCGCCGGGTCAGCAGTCTAGTTTCTGTTCCCGGCGCAGCTTCTCTTGCATAAAGGCGTGTGATGACGCCTCCGCGCAGCAGGAGCGCCATTGGCGCGCCTAAGGCGCGCTTAAGGCAAGCCTGTCTGTGCCCGTCTGTGCCCGTCCGCGGCCGACCTGGCCCAGGGGCCAGAACCCCTGCATCTTTTCCCCCAACTCAGTACTATTATTCCAGCACCCAGCTCAAGCAGTTAAACGGTCCCTTGGGGACTACATGTGCCCACTCTATCTCCCCGGATAATTTTCCCGAAAGATGCCCATGCTGCAGGTGTAATTTCTTTTCTAATAGCTTAGTGCCCACTGCATCTAAGGACCAGTTTAAAATCTTTCTATTAAACTGCAGATCCCTGCCCAAACATACAGCAGAGATCTGGATGCTCCTTAAAGACTTGGATCCGGATGTGCTGTTTCTTACGGAAACCTGGCTCAACGCTAATTCTGAGCCAGACATTGTGCAAGCACTCCCTTATGGTTTTGTGATGCAGAGGGTAGACCAAACAACAGGCAAAGGTGGTGTGATAGCTATTATCCATAAGGAACAATTCACTTGTCGCCTGCTTGGGAACCCTCTAGCAGACTGTGAGAATGCCCACTTCACCATAGAATTCACGCCACTCCTTTTATTTACAGGCATTCTTATTTATCGTCCCCCTGGAGCAGTAGGATCCTTCAACATATCACCGCTGGAGGCAGCGGTTAGCCTTGCCAGCTCGGTGGCTAATTTCACTATCCTTGGAGATTTCAATCTCCACTTTGACGACCCACAAGCTGTAAATGCAGTTGAGCTGGCCAGAGTCCTTACAGCTTTCCAATTGTCCCAAAAAATCCTGCCTGCTACCCATGCTAAAGGACACCTCCTTGACCCGGTGTTTTCTAATCTAGAGGACTTTAAAGGGACAGATATTACCCCTGTCCCGTAGTCCGACCATCTCCTGGTCTCCCTTTCCTGGTCTCCACAGGTCACCAAACCTTTTATTCAATCAATATGGACCCAAGGTCGCTCCTGGGCCAAACTCCCCCTGGAGAAATGGACCCAGGAACTGGAAAGGACCAGACCCATACCCAACCCTGTCCAGTTAAAGCCAATGAGGATTTCACTAGCTGGTTAGAGGAGTCACTTGACTCTGTCCTTCCAAAGACTAGGATAAAAAAGACTATCGGGCCTCATAACTCCCCTTGGTTCTCCTCTGAACTGCGCACTTTAAAACAGCGTTGTAAGGTTAAGGAAACACAGAGGAGGAAAGACTTCCTACCCATTAAAAAGTTGGAATACAGGGCAGCTATTTGTAGGTATAAAGCAAAAATAAAAAAAACACAGGCCTCCTATTACGAAAGTAAGATTTTATCAGCCGCCAACTCTCCAAGAGAAACCTACATCATTATTAAAAAACTTCTTAAAGCTCCCGTCCCGAGAATAGCACCGGATACTTCCGGTCTACGTTGTAACAAACTGGCAGAATATTTTACCAATAAGGTTCAGAATATTCTGAAATCCCTGCCGTATAAGGATGACGATGGTCAGACCCCGTACAATCAGACAGACTCTGACCCGCATCCCCCTGAACACTCACTAGAGGTCTTCCCTCCCCTGCCTCAGGAATCTCTCCTCACTTTGTTGTCTTTGGTAAAGAGTGGATCACCAAACGACCCCATACCGCTTAACATTTTGAAAGAGGTAGCCTCGACATTAGTCCCTAACATGACGGACCTGATTAACGCCTCACTGTCCACAGGAATAGTTCCTACCAACTGGAAAGGGGCCATGGTGAAAGCCCTACTTAAGAAACCCAGTTTGGATCCAGCAGATTTGGGCAATTACCGCCCTATCTCCCTTCTGCCAGGAATAGGTAAGATGGCAGAGAAATACGTTAATCAAATCCTCTCCGGATTCCTCGAAACCCACAACCTGCTTCACTCCTCTCAAACAGGGTTCCGACCGCGTCAGAGCACCGAGACGGCCCTGTTAGCAGTGGTGAAGGAAAGTAGAAACATTTTAGACTCAGGAGGTTTGTCAGCCATTATACTCCTCGACCAGAGCGCAGCGTTTGATACGGTGAACCATAGGATTCTGGCTCATCGTCTCAAGAGTTTAGGAGTAACAGGCACAGTGCTTCAATGGCTGTGCTCCTTCTTGGAGGGTAGAACCTTTCAGGTATTTGAGGAAAACACTGCATTTAAACCTACCTCTCTGCTGAGCGAAGTCCCGCAGGGCTCGTCGCTCAGCCTGACCCTTTTCAAGGTGTATATAGCTCCTTTGGCAGCAATTGTAGCCCCCTCTGGAATCCGAATGGTGACCTATGCCGATGATACGCAATTGGTGGTAGCGTTAAACCAAGCAGATCAAAAAAACAATGGCCTCTACGCTTGCCTAGAGGAAGTCTCGAACTGGATGGATGCATCTCAGCTCAAGCTTAATGGCGGAAAAACTGAGATCATGATATTGGGTAATCCCCATAGTTTTAAATCCAGCTCCATGTGGCCAGCCGGAATGGGTCCTCCTCCGGTCCCTAAATCAGAAATTAAGAGCCTGGGCATCTGGTTGGATCAGGATTTGAACTTCAGGACACAGGCCAGGAAGACGGCAGCAATCTGCTATGGCCTGCTTAGAATGGCCCGTAAAGTCCTCCACCTCCTCCCCTCTCAAGCTTAAAAAAGTACTGGTCCAATCACTTATACTTTCCAGACTGGTCTACGGTAATGCACTATATTTGGGTGCATCCACTACCGTAGTCTCCAAATTACAGTCTGTTCAAAACAGCGCTGCCAGACTTCTAACGGGAGACGCTAACAGACAATCGGCGAAACCAGCACTCCGCTCTCTTTACTGGCTCCCAGTGCAGTAACGTATTAGATTCAAGGCCCTGTGCCTAGTACAGAAATCTTTGCAGGGGGTCGGGCCTCCTATCAACTCAGCCATGATCTGTCCTTACAAAGCGAAAAGGAAACTTCGGTCAGATGGACTGCTTCTAGCCGAGGTCCCAAGGATCAAGTAGGGCCAGAAGTGATTGACGGCTCTACTCTTATAATGCCGCTAAACTCTGGAATTCTCTGCCACTGCATCTTCGCATAGTTCCCAATCATCAGGCTTTCCGCAAACAACTGAAGACCTTTCTGTTTCCTTAGTTCTTCTGCCTCCCTCGTGTTTTGGCCCTCAGCGCTGGGACGCTCCCGGGTAGCCATGCTCTCTATAAATGTCTTTCAATTTCAATGTCAACTTGTATGTTCTTTTAAGCTGCAATAACTTCAATATTCTTTGAAGCAGTCACGGTAGTAATAAAAATGTGATATTAGATAAAGATTTACTGTAGATTGTAAAAAAGTGCAACAATCTTATGTAGATGAGCCTCTTAAATTCAGGTGTAAGCATTGTTTATAAAATAGATCACCCTCATTCTTGTGCTGCTGCTGATTGAGTAAGGATCGGCATCTGTCAGATTAGAAGATGGTCATGTTCATCCACACCACTATACATTTTTTAACTTTAAGGAATAATGATTGTAAAAAAAAAAAATATAAGGCTTATTTGCTAGGACAAAAGGCACATTAAAGTAATCTACAGCCTCTCTAGGGGAAGTATTTTGGTTGTGTTGACTCTGGTCGGACATATAAAAAAGCAGCGACATCAAAATAAGCAAGGGGCTATGTGTCTCGTTTACATGTTCTCGTGCCCTTCATGGGGCTTGCTGTCCTTTCTTTGTTGTGCTGTTTGTGACTTGGCTCCCGTTTCTGTGCAGGAGCACTGCCTTCTCAGGCTTTGCTGCTTTGGGCTTCCTGGGCTTTCTCCCGGGGTAGCGTCTCTCTTCCTGGCCATGACAGGCAGCCACCTGGGTGGGTGGAACACTCTTGGCTAGTCTCCGATCCTCCCAACAGTCAATGGCTCGGCTGCTGCATGGAAGACAGGGAGCTGTGTAGGACACTGCCCTCCCTTGGTAAGTCTGTAAAGGGTGTGATACTAACGCTTGGTGCAGCTGGTCTGATCCACGCTCACGTGCTGCAAAGGAGGGCACTGCCAACATGGCGCAATTGCTGCTTCTCATCTTTGGCTGCTGCAGTTTCCTTGACACTGCAGGCCTCTGGAGATGCCAGTCCTTTGGAATGCAAAACAGGTAGTCATTTCCTTTTCCAAGGTTATTCCCCGCTGGGAGGGGGGGGCTCTTCTGTTCTGAGCTTGCAGAGGCACTTCAGCATGCGGGGCGGCAGTACGCCTGACCCAGCACAAATGTCAGCCCCATCCGGGTCTTTCTTGACCAGAAATCTTGCCCAGCCAGGTACGGGCCAAGGTAAGGTGGTTTGCTACTGCTGGGTGGTTCGGCAGTTTCTCCTGCTGCAAGTCACTTCTGACATGCTGACGATCCGGGGAAACACTCCGTATTGGTGCAGTCTCAGGCTCTTGGCTGAGCATTTCTCTCTTGCGGCTAGGGATGCAGTACTCGACTGCCATGTGCCGGACAGTACTTTGCTAGACCACGGTACTTCTGTGACCATGTGATTCTTGTTGAGGTGGGGAGGCATTCTGCATCGCTGCCTGTACTCCTTGCTTCTCGTGGCATCCTCTCAACAACTGCGAGCCGCTTAGGGGTTGGAGGTGCTGTTACTGGGCCTCTACCATCTCTTTACTATTGCAGGGTGCGGTGTGTATCGGCGACCGCCAGGTGGCACTGTGGGCACTCTTCATAGGCCCCAGCAGGTTTCCTGATGCTGCGGGCCTCGCCACTTTCTTCAGTGTCCGTAAAGGCAGGGAGCAGCATTCACCGGCTGGGGAGCGGCCTCGGGCTGACTCGTGCCCTTCTCATCTATGTACGTTTTACCTTCAGGCAGCTGGTGCGCCTCTCGCTGATCCGCTGCAATGCTTCTTCGGGGCCACGCAGGTAGGTGGACTTTAGGCACTATAAGATGTGTCCCAAACACACCAACTCACTTCTCTGAGCCGCAGTTAGACCTCCTCACCTTCATTGCAGACTGGTACACGACGGCGAAGCTGCTAGGGGGCTCTGCAATTACTTTGTAGGCCGCTGCAAATGTGGCACTCAAAAGGGCATTGCTGGACTTCAGGTGCGGGGCAGTGTTATAGCAGTGTGTGGGCACAGTTGAGGCTACTTCATCAGTCACAGTGCACCAGATTCTCGGTCGGTGGCACTGAAGTGACGTGTATGGGCACTGTGGCAACTTCACAGATGCTGAGGGCGTGTCGCGATTGACCCCTGAGGGGGCCTCTCACTCCTTGCCGGCTTCACTGGTGTCTCTTCTTATCACCAGAACATACACTTGCAAGTGGAGGCAACTTATGGACGAATCAGCAGTCAGAAGGGCATATGCAGTCGCGGGTCCTGCGAGAGGTCTATGGCATGTTTTGCTCTTGGCGCTGACCCCTCCTTAACATTTCGCACTGCCAGTCAGTTCATTCCACCACTCAACAGGCAGATTGCAGCGGGTCATCGGACCGCTGGAGGTGACCAGCCCCTTCTTTCTCACCTCGGGACATTGGGTACAGTGGGCAGGACAGGCATCGCCTGTGGATGCCATCGGACCCACTCTCTGGGTGACAGTCTTGCTTTATTCTGCCACTGGCGCTACCAAGCGGGCATTATCTTCAGGGTTGCCTGGGGCTAGATTTCCTCAGAGCGGCAACCAGTATGCATGCGGGGTGAGACCCACTCGTCACCAATGTTGCGTCGTGGGCCCTGGGCCCACATTACTAATGAATGATGAATTGGACACAGTAAATGTGGGTACTGGAACTAGCCTCGAGCAAGTGTACTCGGGCTCTTTTATTCGCAGGATCACCTGACTGATGACGCCTGTGTTAGATGGGTGTGGGGTGGATGTATGGGCCAGCCCTTGAGGGAGTGGTTGGCAAAACACTAGACTGTGTCCAGCAGGACACAACAGTAGTCAGCCTCACTCTCATATTTGGCACCTTGAGGCGATGATTCTTAAAGCTAGGCGTGTAGTAGTTTACATTTTCTGCCTCTGTTTCTAGGTTCTTTAACTGCTCTCTGATAAAAAAAACTGTGCACCTTAGGGAGAAGTGTGGCGCAGCGGCCAGAGCAGCTGACTTCGAAGGTTGGGGCTAACGGTTTGATCCCCAGTGCATGAGGAAGAGCAGCTCAGCATCAAGGGCCAGATGTACGACCCTTTTTAGTGGCAGCATACGGGAGAGCCTCCCATTTGCGGCTGCAAAAAAAGGGTAATAGCAAGTACAAATGCGAGTCCCCGACTCGCAAAATAGCATTTGCGACTCTCGCTATTAGGAAGGGGTGTCCCTTCCTAATAGCGAGTCAACATGCTATGTACTAGTGTTTTGCGACTGCATTTGCGGCCGCAAAACACTTGTAGTTTACCACCTACTTCAAGTAGGTGGTAAACCACTCGCAAAGGGGAAGGGGGACCCCTTCCCCTTTGTGAGCATGTTGGAAAATATTTTTTAAGAGCAGGCAGTGGTCCCAGAAACCACTGCCTGAGCTTAAACAAGCATTTGCAATGCAAACAGGTCTCACATTTGTGATTTGGAGCTATTGTCATTGTAAATGGCAATGTTTTTTACCTACACATTTTATTTTTGGTGTGAATGTATGTAGTGTGAAATATCCCTTGGAAAGGTCCTGCACTTCGTAATAAATATATTGAAAAATAAGTAAAGTGAGGCTTGTGTCAACAATTGCTTGGCATGTACCTCATGGGTGAAGTGTCGCCACACATGCACACTGTGGTGCTTTACTCATGCGAAACTAATTAATAAAAGTAGTGCTTACAGACTAACCAACGCGATTGGGATCGGAGCATGTGAATCCGAATCCCGGCTTCTCTTTCATTTTCTAGACTATTTGACTCACTCTCCTGCGTCTTGGTTGTCCCCCAAACACTGGGAGGCAATAAAGTTTGCCAAGGGGGCGGGGGACAGGGGGGCTTCGGGGGTACATGAAAATGTATTCATTGCCTAGTTGTCAAAGGTCTCCAGGTGCTATAAATTAAAAGTGTGCAGATTTCATTAAGATATTAAGAATACTTTACTCGCACTATGAGAAAATCGACATTAACTAAACAAAATGCCAGAATGCGTGTCAGTTTTCACAGTGTTTTAGACAATACTGGTTGCTTGGTTTCATTGCATTAATTTTTGTATTTACTCTTTTACACAGCATCCAAGGTTACCTAACCCCCAAGCCCCGAGTTGTTAAATGACTCATAGAAGGGAGTGTTTTACAGTTGAGCAAATGTGTCCAAATGTAATTTTGGTATTGCCATGGAATGATCAGCCAATGAGGTACTCGATGAGCAGGTATTTAACTACACGTTCAAAACATATGGTATTGTGGCTGTTGTTTGTTTGTACACAACCACCTCTCTGAATGTGTTTATCAACACAGAGCTTCATCTACCAGACAGTGCTCACAGAGGGGCGACTAAAGCACAGAACAAAATGTATTAATTTATCCTTAGGGTGAAGGCACCCAGAAGGCTTAGGTGCCCGCCCGGAGAGGCTAGGGATCCCAGTGCTTCTACAAACGTTGCCGTGCTCCTCTGCACCAGCAGGGCACAGCTCAGAATCTGCCGCTTCTGCTAAGAATAGGTGAGGGGGATGAGGTTGGGGCATGCGGGATTTGCCGGCAGATTTCCAGGTTATTGAAAGTGATGATTCTGAGGCAATGGAGACTGACTTTGTCTGTTTGTCTGCACCAGTCTATTTCTCTACCATCAACCGCGCTCACTGTCATGTATCCATTCATCTCTCTTTCTTAGAGGTGCGCGAGCCAATATATTAATTACCAGGTGGAGCCAGCCGGAGACGAGCCAAGCGTATACAAGCCGGTGGGCGAGCCGTGAAAATGATCGGCATGTTAATCATACAGTAAACATGATGTAAATGTGCGATAATGTCTATTCAGAATTCAAAAAAGTGCATTTCTTTAGCGTGTCACCTCAGTACACAAGATTATAGCACTGAATTGATAGGAAGTTATTAAAAGTGCTAGTTTTAAGCATGAGTTAAAACTCTGCCGCTCCTCCCGCCCGACAACAGTGCCATTTGTGAACTAAGAGTCGTCAGTTACCATGCATACCCCGAATGTTGCCTAGAGTCTTATTATATTTAGAGTAACATTAAAATCTAGTTCATAAAATACGAGAAGTTTTTGTACAGAATGCATCTTGAACTCGCAGATTTCGCAAGGTGGCAATAATAAAGATGAAAACGGAAGTGCCGCAGGCAAGAAAACACGAACGGGAGTGGGGGGGGTGGGGGAGGGTGAGAAATCACAGCCTGAGGGATGGGGTAGTGGGGTGGGGAGACAGGGAAGAAAATAGTGTTAGGAGTAAAGGGGCCAATTGCCGTGGAAGGATACAAATGATGAAAGAGGAAGGACTAACAAACCTCAAACCAATCGGAAGGCAGCATTTAAGACAAAAGACAAAAGTGGGCGGAGCTTCCACGAATCTTCCACACTACAGTATATACTGCATGCCTCGCAAAGCGATGGCAGCGCATTCGCGCTGCAACGCTGGCGAGACCTAAAAAATGAAACTGAATAGTTTCATTTTTCTTTTTTTAAAGCATCCCGTTTTCCTTTAAGGAAAGCAAGCTGCATTTAAAAAAAATAGCTGCTTTGTTAAAAGCAGTCCCAGACATGGTGGTCTGCTGAGCCCAGCAGGCCACCATCCCTGGGAGGGTCGTCATGCCCAATGGGCTCGCCTATATTGCAAGAGGCTCATTAATAATAATGAGCCTCGCAATTTGCAACTCCATGAGAAATCACAAACAATGTGACATACACTGTTGTACATCGGAAATTGCGCCTCGCAAATTGCGACTCGCAAAAGAGTTGCAATTTGCGATGCGCAATTTTCTTGGTGGTACATCTGGCCCTATGTGACTCTGGGAAGAGCTCACTTAATCTCCCCGATGTTCCCCAGCACCTTGAGATCCCTAGCAGTGATTAGTTCACCCTTTACAAATACAGAGTGATAATCTCAGTTTTGTATTCCATCATGTGTGCCCTCATTTGAAGCAATGTATGGAGGAAATCTATAAAAGTCATGAAAACAAAAGTGAAGCTAGCGTTAGCTGCTTCTCACTGTCATGGAGTGGACATGCTGTTGATTTTCACAACAATAATGCATGTTGCTTGATTTGCTAAATAAATGTGTGCAGACTTCACGCAGGCTTATGTGCATGCTGTGCTATCGTTTTGATAGAATGCTGTGTGGCCGAGTGGTGGCAGTACTAGTTGCTAATAGTTACCAACGGAAGAGCCAGCTGAGTCTTTCTCATCAAATGCCAGGCTGTTTCTATTGCGTTTATGTGAGGCAGGGCAACCAGGCCAGGGTACGCACAGATGAAATTTATCTCAGACAGTTTCCACAGTGAACGTGGAACTGGTCATGGTTGCCTCCTGTCTCCCTTGTTGTTTGCCATTTCCATGGAACTGTTGGCTTGTCCACCACAGGAGCAAGCGATTGCATGGGGATACCAAGTGACCAAATCACTCACAGATAGTTTCTAAGTATGGCGTTATACTATCTGAAACCAGACCCATCAATTTTACCAGCGTTAATCTCGGCTCTGGATGACTTTGGCCAGGTGTCTGGACTCCAGATCAATTGCGGGAAATCACACCTTTACCCACTGCTGCAGACTTCCACACCACTGCATACTCTGTGATAGACTCACCCAGGCCATAGGCATACGATACCTTCAAATACTTAGGGGGTCCATGTTTACTACCTGGAATGATATCTAATAGAAGGTGACCTTGGTAAGGCACTCACCTCAATCCTATGGGTAGAATGTCCATAGCGAAGATTGTAATACTTCCCCAACTTCTTTATTTTATTGCAGCACGTCCGGTGATACTGAAGCAGCCATTTTTTCTGGAGCTGCAGTGACTGCCCTTCTCCCTGTTCTGGGGCGCTAAGAGATTAGGGTAGAGATCGGGATGATGATACCAGTTTTGGAGGTGGGAGGCTTGAGTCCCCCAATTATTAGCTTTATAATGCTGGAGCGCAACTTCAGTGGCCGTTACACTGGCTGCATGACACATAGAGTCCCGAAAGAGATACACTGGGTCTTGAGCTCTTAGATGGCTCGCATGATACCAAATGTTCTATCGAAGGTGTTAGTATGGTGTTGGAGTAAATATATACATCGCGGACAAAGGGTAGTACCATATGCACTCAGTTTGCCCTAATGGGAGTTTCTGCCATGTAGGACCCTGATGGCGCTTCAATCAATTGATAGCTGGATGACTGTGGGTTATACTAAGTGGGAAGATGTGGTGGTAAAAGATAGGATCTGCACGTTCGAGGACCTGATGGAAGGGGGCAACCTAGGCCCAGGACAATTTCTGTAAAATTCGGTCTTTTGAGAGGTGGCTAGTAAGATGTGGGACCTCGACAGAGATCTGTCACACGTGGCTGGATCACTAGACCTGATGCGGACTACAACAAGCTCAAGAAGAACAATATCTGCTATCTATGGATCTTTGAGCCGGGACCCCTCTGGTCCCTGCTTCCAGAACCTTAAGGAGCGGTATAAAGACAAATTGTCAACACTACTAACAGACGCTGCCTGGCAGGGGTCCATCAAATCGATTATGCGGAATGTTCGGTTCCACTTTACACAATTCAACTATTTTCATCACACGTATTACTCCCCAGACAGAATAGTGAATGTACCCAGGCCCAAAATAGAATGTTCCAGATGGCAACAGGTTGAGGCTGACCTTATTCATATGGTGTGGGTATGTCCAGTGATCTTGGATTGCTGGCAATCGGTGACCTCATGTTTTTCTACTATCACAAATTCCATCCTACATTGTGACCCCACTTGTTGCATTCTTAAAGTAGGATCGTAACAAACAAAAAAACTATTGATGAGTTTTCAGGGTCTGGCACTGGTTCTTGCGAAGCTTCATATTGCCATGTCCTGGAAACCAGTGACTGGCCCCTCAATTACGGCATGACAGATGGCTGTGGTCTATTGGGGCTCAGCGAAGCTCTCAATACGGGCTGACACACGAGCCAGAGACAGGAAGTGTACCCTCATGGAGCATTGAGATGACTATCTGACTAAGTTGAAGGACCTGCTGGCCCTAGATGAATGACATCCAGATGTCCAGATGGGAGCCCCTGAAAAATGCTTGACTCCCTGTTAAATGAACATTATATTGCCATGCTGTGAGGGGAGGTGGGATAATGTGGGCCTAGTTCTTTTGAATAGGTTGACTTACTGCCTGGCTACATTTATTCCTCATTTGTTCCCCTAGGAATGAGAAGAATCACTTCTGCATAATATTGTACCTTTGTATCCTTTCCTAATATTCAGATTCTTGCTCATGCCCCTCAGCAGTGATATGTTACATACTTATTTCGACTCTGCCTCTTGATTGTTCAAGCTGTATCTCTATATGCACAGCTTTTTGTTATGAGTAAAAACAATAAACATATTTACAAAAAAGAAAAAGGGGCGTTTTAGGCTTGGCAAGTGGTTTTAAATGCAAACACAGGCACTGCAATGGAAGGCCTGAGAGAGGTTTGAAAGGCTACTGGTGTGGGAGGCACAATCAGTGCTGAAGGTCCACTATTAGCATTTCATTTACGGACCTTGGGTATACACGGCCCGGGACAAGGGACTTAAAAGTAAACTTAATATGCCGATCATGTATACACCAATGTCACCATGTTTAGGTAAGAAGCACTGGTTAGCAGTGGTAATGTGCTCAGTGTCCTAAGGCCAAGAAAAAGATACAGCAAAAAAAGGAGATAAGCAGGCCAATTGTTTGAGGGAAGACCACCCCCAAGATGACATGTCTAACAGAGCCACTGCACAATGCAATTAAAAGGTAAAACAATTACCTTGTATTTTCCTTCCAAAGACTGCAGAGATATAGACACTTAACATGCTGAGACGTTCACATCCACTCCATTACCTCAGAAATACAAACACCAGAATGAATTTGCTTTGGAAGGGAAGAGATTTTTTTTCAGGTTGTGGGAGGAGCACAGCATGATAACTTCCGACATTTGAAAGTGAAAGCAGTGTGCGCCACTAGGTGACAACTGCTTTCACTATAATCGTTGCTCAGAGGGCATACCTCAATCCCCCCAAATACCAATCAAAGTGAGACAGATAACTTTGGAATGGGGACAGTGTCTCCCTAGTGTATCCTTACTTAGGGATCATTGAATGAGGGCGATACCCAAGTAAGATTGAGGTCTAGCTGTTGTAAATTGGCAGCGATTGGATTAGCATTAGCGGAATCCATCTTGTATTTAGAGGCTATCTTGTCCATTTTTTGAAATCCATTTTGTATTTCTGGCAGCCATTTTGTTTGCCATGTGCTGCCACGTGCTCACCATGTGCTCTGTCCTCCCTCAGTGTTGACTGCTCCTGTAATCTGCCTAGAAACAAACTATATTTAGCATCTTCCACCTTCGCACATGCCCAGTTGAGTTTTCAGCTGTCCTTGCAGCTGTTAGTAGTATGTAACTGTCAGGATGTGTTTACTAGCATTGGCAAACTGTTAACTCCTCCTACTTGTCGACTGTGCATTTCTATATGACCTTATATGTGCATAAAATCATCTTCTGTACCTGTACCACCTTCTTTTTGAGCCCCTGTGTGGGTATAAAAGGACCATGCTCCTTCTCTTCGGTGTGCTACTTCATTCAATACCGATGGGTGCTGTGTGAATGTAGTTCCACCTCATGAGGTTTATTAAACTTTGTATTTTCTATTCCAGTTTCTGTGCCAACTCCTTCCTATTGGTCTGAGGACTCTGTGCAGAGAAGGGCGAACCCCTTGAACTGGTAGGCCTAGCTGAGGTCCACTTCTACATAGCAACTAGCCATCAGGGATTTCTTTTTTGTTGGTAGTGGCCCACCTTAGGCATGCGCATGGGCATGGGCAAGTGCTCTTCCCCCCAAAAAAGGGAGGGAGCTGCAAATTGGGGCTTACCTAAAGTCAGCCACCTGGCGGCCAGAAACCCACAAGATAACAGAGATTTTCTTTAATAGTAAAAAGGGGTGGGGCAGCTCACCATGGAATCAAGCCATGCCCTCACCTTAAAAAGACCACAACAGTCTGTCTGCGTCCCCTCCCAAAGCAAAGTGTTTGCCCCGAATCTGCCTTCCCTAGGGTAGAAGAAAGCACACTAGGCACCAGTGATTGCCTTTGGGAGGAGAATGGCCTCTCCCGGACATAGGAGAGAAATTCCCCCAAAAAGAAAAAAAACAGCAGGCCCGATTCACAAAAGTAATCTGAGACAAAATCCTAACTTTAGAACTTTCGGTATTCACAGAAGGCATTTAGGAGGTCTAAAGTTAGGATTTTGTCTCAGTCGATCTTAAGGTTTGGTCTTAAGTTAAATTTAAGACAAAATTAAGTTCAACTGAGACAAAATCCTAGTTGTAAAGTTAAGATTTTGTCTCAGTGACAGTGATGTCATGAGTGATGTAATATGTGACGTCATCAGCAGTGCATTGCGGGGGCGCGATATAGTTAGCTAAACTAACTATAACGGGGAATTTCTAGGGTTTTGTACGAGGGAAATGTCCAGCTAACTATAACGCCCCTGAAACCTATGTTTTTTTCAGTGAATATGTATATATATATATATATTATCTACTGGCGGTCGCCAGTAGATAGTTATAGTTAGGACCGTGTTTCCATAGGAAACCTGCAACATTCTATTTGGAATAACTTTGGCGCCGGTTGACGAATCCTCGCAAAATGTTCAAAATAGGTGGGGCGCTCCGCTCCGCTCCTACCCTGAAAGTCTCGGGGTGATTCGTCAAGCGGGGACCGAGGAAAAAGGGGGGTCCCAAAACACGTTTTCCCCATGCATTTTTCCATAGGACCTTTAGTCGAAGGTACAGCCCGAACGGCTGAACAGAATTACTTGAAATTTGGCAGAGAGATAGTCCTCAGGTCAGGGAAGTGCCTTTTGCAGGTCTGGTGTCAATCTGTTCAGTAGTTCCTGAGAAAATCAAAAGTAAAATCATATATATATGTGGGCGGAACCTAACCACACATCTCATCCTGAGATCTGATTGGCTGTCAGCACTTCATCCAAGAAGTGTTGGCAGCCATCTTGGGACCAATATACATGATAGCACCTCATTAAAAAGCATTGCAGTTAATAGAAGGTTTTAAGACTTTAGTTACATTATAAATCATTTGTTGATGGTACCATACTCGTTTTAGGAATTGTGGTATGTTCTAAGGTGATTTCACCAGGTGAAAAAGCCTTCTGCTGGGATATCATGATTGAGAGAAAAATATTTTCTCATGCTTTTCCCACAGAGGTTTGGAAGGTGATCTATAAGCTAAACTAAGAGCTTATTTTCTGTAAATTCACATTATCTTTCTCAGTCATGTGAGAATGAAGTCTGACATTCTCAGTAAAACATGTACATCCAACAAGGGTAGAGACTGTCAGTTGATTCCTTTGTGTTCTACTGCAGCTTCCCAGAGTGTTCCAAAGAACAACTAGAGCGCTAACAGTCCTACTTATGATAAACGTATGGCACACCTGAAGCCATCTTGCTTGGATTAAAGTGGTAACTCTTAAAACATTTAATTTAAAAAGGAACAAAATGAGGGGGTTCATTTTTCCATAAAAATTATGATTAGTGCTGCAGAAAGAAAAATTAGGGCACATTTTGAGTGACTTCTCAAATCCTCTTCTATTTCATTAAAAAATTCGGACATGCAGACTGAAACATGCACTTTCAATACCAGCAGCAGTTTTCCCTGGTGAGCAGTAGCTTTACTACAGTGATCTAATGAGCAAAAAGAGTGCTAACATTCTGAATTTATGGCAAATGTGTGACACATCTGAATGCCTTCTTGATGGAATCAAAGTAAAAAGCTGAAAGTATTTCCTACTGAGGAGACTGCAGTAAATGAAGAAATTAGGAAACTTCATAACAAATAAGTCTCACAAGATGGCCACCAGAGACAAAAGAGCCCAAATGTAGCCCAAATATCACCCAGATGTAGCCCAAGTATAGCCCAATGACAGAATGTCCCAGAGTGTTCTTAAAAACAACTAGAGCGCTTACTGTCTTCATTATGACAAAAGTATGGCACACCTGAAGCCATCTTGCTTGGATTAAAGTGGTAACTCTTAAAACATTTAATTTGAAAAGGAACAAAATGAGGGGGTTCATTTTTCCATAAAAAGTATGATTAGTGCTGCAGAAAGAAAAATTAGGGCACATTTTGAGTGACTTCTCAAATCCTCTTCTATTTCATTAAAAAATTCTGACATACAGACTGAAACATGCACTTTTAATACCAGGAAGACTTTCATGGTGAACAGTAGTTTTACTACAGTGATCTAATGAGCAACTAGAGTGCTAACATTCAGAATTTATGGCAAATGTGTGACATATCTGAATACCTTCATGATGGAATCAAAGTAAAAAACTGAAAGCATTTCCTACTGAGGAGACTGCAGTACATGAGGAAATTAGGAAACTTCATAACAAATAAATCTCCCAAGATGGCCACCGGAGACAAAAGAGCCCAAATGTAGCCCAAAATCACCCAGATGTAGCCCAAATATAGCCCAATGACGGAAGTGTGCAAAACACTTATTATTTTGTATTTTTGCAGTGTTATATAGTGCAGACTTGTCAGGTATTGGAGTGATTTACATGAGCATTGGTTACATCACACAAGAACAAATTCATTTTGGTTGTAGACATGGGGAGACTAAGTGATTTGACCAGAATCACAGAATGTCGAGCTGAAGCAGAAACTCCAACCTGGTTCCCCAGTTGCAAAGTCTGCAGTTCTGGAAGTAACACCACATCCTCTCCCCTAAGTGCAACATTTAATCAAGTGGTCAACTGGATAAAAAAACATAAAGATAACAAATAATTTAAAAGTGCTTTGTCGCTATTTGAAAACTCAGAAAATATGTCCTTATTTTAGTCTTTTAGAGCACAAACCATAATTTTGATGCCAATAAGACGCTCTTATATATGTAATTTCTAAAGGAAATGCTCTAGGTATTACAGTTTTGATTACATCAAGATGACGTCAGGCGTTCCACACTTTTGTAATAAATATAGAATGTCAGCAATCTAGTTGTTCAGTAGGATACTGTTGAGAGGCAGAGGCCAGGGGCACGGACTCTGAAAATTGAAGGCACGTAGGAGGGTGCAAAGGCAACAATTTAACCACACTGAGCAGGCAGGAAGGGCCGTGGCAGCACAACAGACTATGGAGGGCAGTGGAAAGGGGGGCAGGGGCAACAAACCAACAATACAGGACTTGCAAGAGAGGCTGTGGCAATGTGATAGACCATTATGGGCAGTAGGAAGAGGCAATGGTAGTACAACCATACATGCCAACAGACCCGATTCCGCCAGGAAACGTCCAATGTTTTTAAGCTCAAATGGGCTTTATTTGGTCTGTCTCCTGTCTACAATCTCCTCTTTTTCAATGTAACTCAAAGGGGAAAATCAATACCCCAGTTTTTTTTCAAAATCTCCCTCTTACCAAGTTCAAAATGTTCGCAAGTATGGTACATTGGATCATGGAAGGAAATGGGGTAGGGACATGGACTTGGATAACAGAGGACAGGAGGGACATGGAGAGGTGCACCAAACTGACCCTGCAGGGCAGGCATCAGGGTTTGCAGCAGCACAATACACCACACAGGGCATGCGGGACGGGAGTGCAGCACAACAATCCATAGAAAGCAAGAGGGAGGGGACAGGACCATGCACATGGACAACAGAGGGGCAAGAGGCAATGGTAGCTAGCTGACCATAATGGACAGACAGGAGAGAAAGCTGCGGCATAACAGACCCTAAAGGGCAGGAGGGACGGATCAGGGGCATTACAATGGAACAGACAAGCCAGGAGGGAGGGAGTAGGGGTCTGCACATGTAAACGGAGGGCTGGGGGAGAGGGGGCAGGGCAGGAGCAGCAAGATAGCCATGGAGGTCAGGCAGGATGGGCACTAGATGCAAGACACACCATGAAGAGCAACAGTGAGACTGTGATGGAATACACACAGACCATGGAGGGAAGGTGGGAGGGGGTCAGGGGCAGCTAACTGACCACACAGGGAAGGTGGGAGGGACCATGGCAGCACAGAAGACCATGCATGGCAAGTGGGAGGGTTAGTGGCAGCACAATGGCTATGATGGGCAAGAAGGAGGGTGCAGGGCCATGCACAAAGGACGATGGAGGATAGAAGGGAGGGTCAGGACCTGTGCACAGACAAGAAAGTTCAGGGGAACGGGCCTTACAACAGACCGCACGGGGCAGGCAGGAGGAGCAGTTGCAGCACAACAGACCAGGGACGGCAGAAGGGTGTGGCAGTACAATGGACCATGTAGGACAGGAGGAAGAGGATAGGGGCATGGCATGTGGACAGGCAGGGTGGAGGTGGCAGGGACAGGTTACAGTCATCTGACAATGCTAGGCAGGTGGGAGGGGAGTGGCAGCTCAACAGAACACTCAGAGTAGATAGGAGTGGCAGGTCCATGGAACATGGTGGGCAAAAAGGATGGAGCAGGGGCATGCACAAAGACATCGGAGGGCAGGGGGAAGGAGAATAGGGGCAGCAAGCTAAGCACAGAGTTTAAGCAGGAGGTCAATGATGGGGCATAGAATTGGGCAATGGAGGGCAGGAGGAGTGGACTGGTACCACATACTAAATTGAGGGCAGTGGCAGCACATCAGACCATGCATGGCAGGAGGGAGGAGGCTAGTCCATGGATTCACACAACAGAGGATAGGGAGGAGGGGGATGGGGCAGCAAGCTAACTGTTCAGAGAAGGCGGGTATTAGGAACTTTATTGTTTTTAAAACGTGTGTCTGTGCGAACTACTTAAAATATGAACAAGTATGCAGCATAATCTCACTTTTATTCAGGAAGAAGAGGACGTTTTTGACTGTGACTCCGGGCTCACTTGGCAGACACACCCCCTGACCCTCCACCCCCTATCGCAAAATGTAATGCCCGGAAAAGGGTAGGTGAACACAGTGTTATATAGAACATAGTCCTGAGAGCACGATTGAAAATGAAAACTAGATATAGTGTATGGTATAAACTATGCACCAAAAAGTGTGATATAAGATGATCTGGGCGTGAAATATAATATGCAATACATTGTGCGCAATGACAGATTCATTGGAGAGCGCAAGATAGCACAGGCACTAGCGCGTGCTATGCGATATGCGTCTTGGAGTGTAATATGCACAGGGCAGTGTTGTGTAAACTAACTAGTCTCTAAAGTTGTAATATAAAATATGTGCTGGGGAGTGTAACGTTGCATATGCACTGTGACAAAGATATGGATCCCAGATTGTAATATGTATGGCATAGCACTGTGCGTTATAACATAGGCATCGAGGAAGGCACGTTAGATGGGGCAATATAACTAGTGCGAAGACAAGTGTGGCATGACATATTCACGGGGTGGTGTTACAGTGCACATGGGCTAGAGAGTGTCATAGCATATGCACTAGCTGGTGGAATACAACACAGAGGTGTGTGGCACTCAGCAGGCAATGGTGGGTGTAACACAGCATTGGGCTCTGCCAGGAGCGCGCTGTGACTCTCAAGTGATGTTCGTCCCCTTTTCACAGAGTAAAATAAAAAGTATTACACATCCGGCAGTGGATGTGTGTTTTATTAACCGTGAGGGGGGTTTCTTGCATAGTTTTGGTCGAATTTTTGTTGAATCCCCTTTGAATGGCTGGGTGTGCATGTGTATTAAATGTGCCCGTCAATAGCTACCCATGTTTGTATAAATAAACGACAAGGGTGTCTACCGGGATTAGGCACGGTAGGGCATCAGACATGTCAGAGCTTCACTAGTGGTGTAAATACATTCCACGTGGATTCATTGTATGCATAGTCGCCCTTTAATGAATATCACGCAAATCATCATGGTGATAGGTACGTACGGTTTGTCCAGCATGTTCTAGGTGTGTATATATTTTTAAAAATAATAAAAAACAGTGGCCGGCCCTGGGGATTGGGGTCAAAAAAATATAATTAGGAGACAGGCCCTGGGGGATGGGGTCATCAGGGCCAATACATTAGAATAAGAAGGGGAACCACATAGCCCCCCTTCTTAAAATATTAAAATAAATAAAAGAATGGCATCGTGCCGGAGGCCACGCCCCCTCCTTGCAGCACTCTGCAAACGCGCCCCCTGGCGAGTTATAAGTTGGGGAATTAATTTCTCTTCAATACTGAGGGTCCCTGAGGGCCAACTAGCCCAACAGGCATCTCCAGTATGCGCCAGGGAGCTGCGCTGCAGACAGGTGTTCTGAGGCGAAAGCCCCTTTTTACACCTCTCTGCAACGCAGCTCTGTGGCGCTTACTGGAGGTACCTAGTGGTCTAGTTTGACCCTAGGGACCCTTAGGATTCAAGGGGACTTAATCTCTCAACTTAGAACAGCCACAGGGCGCGTTTACACAGTGGTGAAGGGAGGGGACGGGGCCTGAGGTGACGTGTGCAAACACGCACTATGGCACGTTTTAAATTGGGGATATAATTTCCCTTCAATACTGAGGGCCCCTGGGGGCTAACTAGCCCACCAAGTGCTTCTAGTAAGCGCCACTGAGCTGCATTGCAGAGAGGTGGTCCAGGCCGTGCCACTTTTTACACCTCTCTGCAACGCAGCTCTGCGGCACTTACTGGAGGTACCTAGTGGGCTAGTTGGACCCTAGGGACCCTCAGGATTCAAATGAACTTAATCTCCCAACTAAAAACGGACACAGGGCGTGTTTACACAGTGGTGAAGGGAGGGGACGGGGCCTGAGTTAACGTGTGCAAAAACGCCCTGTGGCCTGTTTTAAGAGGTAGTTTTAATCCCCCAGCCCTATTATATACTAGGGGCTTACAGAGGAGGTCATGCTAATCACAGGGGGACCCCAACACATAATGTTCCCTAGTGTATGTAGGTGTTTTCACTGTATTCTATGTGACTTTTAACATAGCACTGGCTCTAGGACTGGTTAGTCAGACTCAGTTACCACCAGTATCCGTCTGAAAAAGTTGAGGATACAGGATGATTTTGCAACAAGGCTTCTTTCTGCTCTTCTTTTTGTTCTTTCTGCACGTTATCCTTCTTCCTGCACTTTTCTTCGTCTTTGAGGACTTCTGTCGCTTCTTTCTGCACTTCTTTTTTTTCCTACTGTGCATTTTTTCTTCTTTCTGCACATGTTCTATCTCTGTAGGCATAGTTAGAAATTAGCATTTAAAAACCTTTGAAATTCACAGAAAAGACCATAGGTTTCAGGCACGTTATAGTTAGGAATTAGCATTTAAAAAACCTCAGAAATTCACTGAAAAACCATAGGTTTCAGGGGTGTTATAGTTAGCAGGACTTTTCACTTGTACAAAACCATTGAAATTCCCCCGTTATAGTTAGTTCAGCTAACTATAATGCACTGCTGATGACGTCACATATTACATCACTCGTGACATGGTCAGTGACATCACTCATGACATCACTGATGACATCTCAAATGACATCACTGATGACATCATCCTTGTGATAGAGTGGCAGACCTCCTCTCACCCTAATATAACCTTTGATACACACATTCAAAAATAGAGACTAACATTTTCAAAACAATGGACATACCAATACCAGTTACAACAACCTCTTCAGTAATTCTAAGATCCACATACACATCCACTCATTCACCAACAGTCCTATACAGTCTCTCATACATGTACTCACTCATCATATGTACTCATACACCTATACATTCTGTTACACAATGCCACTCATCCATAGAGTTACTTACACACATAGTCACTCATGCTAATAAAGAATCAAACATACATTTACTTGCATATACAGTTATACACACACCACCACACTTACTTCTACGGAAACGTACACATACTTAGTCTTTTAAACAATCACTGATAGAAACACATACTCATTTATACAGGAACTCTTTCAATCTCTCACTCTCACATATACTCACTTATATACACCAATAGTCACATATACTAGTTTAAAACATATGTAGTTACTCATAAAGACACTATTGAGACAGTCATTCACTCACTAACACACCCATACACACACTCATCCACCCATACAGTCCTGCACACATGCTGTCTTCAACACATGCAAACAGTGAGTCACTCATTCATGCACCTATGCACTACGTAATACCCCCACCGAACCATGCAGACACTCAGACTGATACTCAAAAAATCAACTAATAACCTATATAGACACCCATGTAGCTACTCACCAACCCATGCAGCCACTTATACACAAAGTGAGAGACTGATACAGATATTTACATATTTAAACATTACTCACTAAGCCATGTATTCACTATGATACACTTAATCAGTCAGTTACACAATCAATTTTTCAAAAACAAATCATCCATTTATACACTTATATACCCATTTATTCTTCCATCGACCTTGAGATATACATATATAAAACATATTTAATTTTCATAAAAACACACATTCACTGGATGATGTCATCAGTGATGTCATCAGTGATGTCATTTGAGATGTCACTGACCATGTCATGAGTGATGTAATATGTGACGTCATCAGCAGTGCATTGCGGGCTCACGAGTTATAGTTAGCTGAACTAACTATAACGAGAGAATTTCAATGGTTTTGTACAAGTGAAAAGTCCAGCTAACTATAACACCCCTGAAACCTATGGTTTTTTTCAGTGAATATATATATATATATATATATATATATCAAAAATAAAAAACACCAAAAAGTTACATGATTACTATTTGATAAAATAATCATTATCAATTAATAAATGATTGGTATTTAATTTTTAATTAACTTCCCACCCTATAACTCTAAAAACATAGCAGCCCGCATGTAAAATATATCTTAAAAGTTAAGTATTGCACAATTTACATATTTAAAAACAATTAAATAATTCATGAACAATTAATATTTAATTGTTCCTTAATTATTACTCACTTGACTTCCTAGCTTAGACCCTAACAAAACTAGCAGCCAGCAACTAAAATATAATTAAATAAATAAGTATTCCATCATTTACATATGTAAAATGCAAGTAAATAATGAATTTACAAACAATAATTAATAGTTAAATAATTAATATTTATTTCACTTTCTAAACTATACTCATACAGTCCTGGCATCCCACAAGAAAATATCAATAAAATAAAGCAGCATTCCAAATTGTACATAATTGAAAATTAATTAAATAATTAATAAACAATTGTTAATTAATTATAACTTAATTAACTTCTGACCCAAGACCCCTACAAACCCAGCAGCCCACAAATCCCATATATAACAAAAATAAATCAATATTAGATAATTTACACAATAAATATCAATCATAAAATAACTAAATAACTCAAAAATTATTATTACCTAATTAACTTCCCACCCTATCTCCCTATCAACTGAACAACCCACTATGACACTATAAATAACTATAATACATTAAATAAAAAAACCTAAATAAATGAAAAATTACAAGGTATATTTAAAAAATATAGCATTTATATAAACAATAATGGCATTATTAATATATCAACTAAAACACTATCAAATAATTAAAAAACTGTACTCTCAACCACTATATTATTGAAAACGATATTAAAAACTTCAATGTTACTTAAAATAATATTACTTATCTGAAAAAGAGATAATCTTGTCAACTATATTTGTATATCATAAAATTTGAGTATCTTGATATTTATTTTCCGATATTTTTATCTCTTGATTCTTTTAGATTGATATTTTCTTCAAACAACCATTAGCGAAGCTAGCGGAAGTTGTGCCGGTGCTAACCATATGCTTCTTCCACCTTTAAATAGGTAAGGGAATCACAGGGTTAGCCGATCAGTAGGGCTGCGGATCTTCTCGAGGGGCTGAATACCGATCAATGAGTAGATGCTTTCATGTATTTTTCAATAGATTAGAGGGGTATGGTAGGTTAGACGCATAGGGGGTATGGTAGGTTAGACTATCAGGCAGTAGTTAGCCACAATCTGTGTATATGCCAATTTCATTTTTTCAAAGGGTGCATAATAATGGATTTTTTGGGGACTGGCAGGTGTTCAATTTAGAAGGAAAGGATTTACAGTGGTAGTGATGCACTCTGACAGTGAGCCAAGGAATTGTTTGATACACGTGTACAGCTCCACAGGTGTTTTACATGCTTTTGTTTTGAGGATCTGTCTTGACCTTCCCTTTTTTGCCTCTTCTAAAACTGATGTGATGAAACCCATTAAGATATTCAAGGGAGAAGCAAGAAAACTTAAATACCCCCCACTTTGAACGAAACCTCTAGTGACAACGAGTGAGCAAAGCAAGTATACCAATCCCATATTGGACTATTTCCCTTGACCATTTCAGCCACCGATCTGGCCATCCAATCTACCATCCACTTTCCATTTTCACCTTTCATACTTCTACCAACTCTCCCATCCAGCCATCAATTCACCCACCTATTCGACAATCCACTTTTCCACCATTTCATCCAACATTGACCATCCATCTGTTTCTAAATTCATCCACCCAATTTTGATCTTTCAAAACATCTGCCTTCCATCCATCCATTTTTCATAATGCCATCCATTCAGTGTCCATTTCGTTCACCCACTAATCCATAATTT
Source organism: Triturus cristatus (assembly GCF_964204655.1). Classification (NCBI taxonomy): domain Eukaryota; kingdom Metazoa; phylum Chordata; class Amphibia; order Caudata; family Salamandridae; genus Triturus; species Triturus cristatus. Next base: position 723,193,549 of record NC_140586.1, read on the forward strand.
CACTCATCTATTCATCCTTTCACACTTCCTTCCATTCTTCTGTTTACCTATCTGTCATTCCATCATCCATTCACCCTTTCACAAATGGAACTTTCATGTTTCCATCCATCATTTTACCTGTGTATCAACAACATTTGCACGGCTTATTCCTTTGTTCTTTTCACTCTTCCTTTTCAACTCACCTTTCTTCCTTTAGTGGTTCCTTAAACATGTCACTATACTTTCATTTCACTGTTGCTTCCTATCTACTTCCTCTCTTTCCTGGTTTCCAGTACCTAGCTATCGATCATTCTTTCTTACACTTCTTTCTTCCACCAATACAATTTTCAAGTTCTCTGCCTTTTTTTCCACTCTTCGTCGTCTTCAATGACATTAATTAATTTTGCATCCTCTGACCTCCACCCCTTGGTCCTGCCCTTGGATTCGCTTAAATCTTTTTTATTACTTTTTTTGTCTACAGAATGATGAGGCTAATATACACCGAACAAATTGTTTAGTGGGCCCAAGAATATCAGTTCCAGTGGCAACCCCCACTTTAGCTACTGAAGCGGGTGCTCCCCGACGCCAATGATGTTAATATATATTATATAGATGCAATCAGACGGACACAATTACACAGGCATAGTTTTGAAATGTGTTGGATGTTCAATAAAGGTTTAATCACCATTTCTTTTATAAAACACAAAGACACAGAACACACGTATTTTATCAGTCAGTGGATTTAAAATTGTAACAATATCTGTTGTTCAAAACACAATAATTTAACAGGGTAAAGAAAGGAAGGGACCGGAGACATCCTCTCCCATTGCAGAAAAGAAGAATTACATGGTGAAGAGAAAGCATAGTCTGAATTAAACAGACTGTGAAGCCATGAACTCAAAATCATCTACAACCGGAATATTTACCATATGTAAATGTTTCTCTACACAACTGTGGATACACCTATCAGGCCAATATCATGCACCTGATTGATATATGTTGGTACTGTTCTCGGTATCACAAATTTAGGGGCAAATTTATCAAAGGGTTGCGTCACTCTTCCGCCACGCAATGGGCTTCAAGAGCAACGCAACTCTTAAGTTTGATTTATCAGTCAAGGCCGCTGAGAATTTGCTCACTAGGGGACGATGCAGAGTTCCACAAATCATGCTATAGAGTAATGGTTTATTGTATAGAGGGTGCATTGAGTCTTATGGTGCATTGAGTCTCTTATGCTGATACAGAGAAATCCAGGGCAGCAGTTGAAAATAAATGAACATTTGCCAATGGCCATGGAACAAGACTGGTGGAAAATCCTCCCTCAATTGGAACCTATGAGACAGGAGATTAAAAATGTAAGTGAATGGCATTCTTCTTTGAGCAATAATGGCACTATTTCTTAGTAGGCCCAATTAAGTCTCAATGATTTAAACCGAAACATTAGCACGAAGCAGACAGACTTAACTTAGGAGAAGGGTATGAAGCATTCAATACAACAGAATAAAATCCCACTCCAATGTATAAAAATAAAATATATTACAATGAACAAATAGACACGAAAAACAACAAACATCTGATGTAGGGAACCAGAGATATGATTTTTCAAATTTGTAAGTGTTTCAGGAGTCAAAAGGCACAAACCGTCAACCATGGGTATCTGGTTGTGCTAGACTGGTTCAAAGACAAAGTTAAGGCAGACTTAGATGAAGCAGGTGTCGGATACAGGGCCCAGGTTTGTCCTTGTGAAACGTTTACCTTTGGACTTAGTGACATTTCTTGATAAACGTCTTCTTCGAAGAGGTCATTGGGTCAGGGTTCTAGCTGGATACAAAGAGGGACACACAGACGGCGGATGGGTAAAGCACAGGACCTTAATGGGAGCTTTGACGGGCAGTTAGCGCCCCCCCGACATCGACGGCGGGCATAATCTGAAGTCCGGGCCCAGGAAGGGGTCACGATCGGCAGGGTGCTGCTTGGCATTCTTTCAGATGAAGTCCTCTATATTCATGCTTGAAAACTCTTTGGGAAGTCAGAATCCTTTCAGAGAGGCAAACAAGCATGTGGAGTGCGACCAGTAAATTGATGTCAGAAGTCCTTGGTAGCCTTTTGTTTTTTTGCACAAAGTTGGAAACAGGTTTTGAATCATCCAGTCTTGCAGTTGTTGATGGAGAAAGAGTGCACTCCAACACCAGCCAAGTGTCCAGATGTTTTTGGGCACCACTTGGGAGTTAGGACTCATCTCCCAGAAGCCTCCAGCATGGTCTAGGGTAAATTCATGTGTAACTGGTCGCTGGACTCAGCAAATATCTTGACTTCTTGCAGAGTTTGTGTTTCTGGAGCGCTACAAAAGGCTAGCCCACTAGCCCTTGAAGTCCACTCTTCTGTCTTGGGTACTAGTGGGGAGCAGAGGCAGCCCTTGTGATGTCTCTCTACAGGTTCAACAGCAGGTGCAGTTCTTCTTTTGTCTACCACAGGCCTAGTGGTGTTCTGAATAGGGCACTGAGGGTGCCACTTTTATGCCCAGTGCCAGGCTGTGGATGGAAGAGAGTCCTGGCCACTCCCTAACCAATTAGGTAAAAGATCCCATACCCACTTTTGCGGTACTTCTAGTATGTTTTACTGTAAACTATCCGACAGTGCTACTCTCTACCTAATTCCAATATGGCAGAAACTTTTTTCCCTTGTGCAGAGCTCTGGACACACCCCTGATTTGTGCCTTTGGAGATGAGAAACCAGTTCTAGAGCACTTTCCTACCACTCAGTTTGGTGCCACTCTGGTTACTTGACAATGGCCGGGGCAGGCCTCAGTGTGAGGTACATCTGCTTGTGACAGTGAATGCACCGTTGAATCTTGTGCAGTTGGTGGGCACACCCACAAGGGCATCCTGTCAGGAGGAGGTCACACCTCCTGCCTGACCAGGTCCTTTTGTTCCCTTGCCTCCTTGCAGGGGCAGCAGGCTACCAAGTGACGGTTGTTGATTAACTCTGGAAAGGCTAATAGAGACTTTAGGCAGGAAAATGCCAACTTTCTGAAAGAAGCATTTTCAAAATAGTAATTTGAAATACGACGACAGTTAGATTAGACATTTAGGGGCATATCATCAAGGAGGCGATATAAATTATCGCCACTTTTGCGTCCGTTAGGCGATACTTTTATCGCCCTATCAGCAAGGTCACGCTATCGCTTGAATCCTTGCATTATCGCCCTTTTCCGCAACACCCATCTTTGCATCTCTAATGAGATACAAAGTTGGCGTTCCTGCCCTGACATAACTGGAGAAATGTTGCTAAGCGACATTTCTCCAATTATCAATGGGCACGCTAACCTGCAGAGCGACAAGCAAAGTAGCGATAACCTCTGTTATCACTACTTTCCTTACGCCTGCTTCAAACCTGACTTAGCCATGATATCCTATGTAAGGTGGATATCATGGCTAAGTCTGCCCTGCCCTAGCAACAAGCTATCGCCAAACTTTGTGAGATTATCGCTGGATTTCCAGCGATAATCTCACATTTGGCAGTTAGCGCTTGGAATTTTATCGCTTTTGAGATAAGCGTTGGTCATAGCACGCTATCTCAGCGATAAAATTCCACGTTACCCGGCGATAATATCCTAGCGCTAAGTGCGCTTAGCGATAATTATCGCCCGTCCTTGATGATATGCCCCTTAATTACCATCAATGTGAGTCCTTGAAACAATTTTTTAGCTATTTCCCAAGGAGAGTTAAGCATTATAAAGAGAAATAATGTAACTCAGTGCTTTTGTATAGGAGAGTCGCCCTGACCACAGTAAAAAATTACTTTGGAGATTTTTCACTGCAACAACACTTAAAACGTAAGTACACATGCCCTATTTTTATAAATATCATACACTCTGCCTTGTGGACATTTAGGGCTTCCTTAGGGGTGACATAAGTATTAAATTAGAACATTTAGCCATGGCAAAAGGTTTAGTTTGGTAGCTCGTATTTGCAGTTTTAAAACAGCTAGCGGGTCAGATCTGAGGACATGCTTTCTTTGTCGCTTTTTTTTTTCAGAGTTTTATATAGCGCGAACTTGACCCGAATCAGGTATCAGAGCACTTTACATAGCACCAGTTGCTTTACATAAGGACACATTAATTTTTCTCAGGCACGGGGAGATTAAGTGATTTGCCCAGAATCACAGGATGTTCAGTGTCATTGCCAAGACTCGAGCCCACTTACCCAGATTCGAGGTCGACTGCCCTAGCCGTTAGGCCAACTCCTCTCACCGCTTAAGTGGTGGCAAAATAGGTACCTCAGTCCACTGGTGACATTCAACTTACCTTCCTTGTGTACACTGGGTACCATATACTAGTGACTTATAGGTAAGTTAAATGTGCCGATTAGGATTTTTAAGCAATACAACAGGTTTTATGGGGCAGAGCACATAAAACTTGGTTAGCAGGGTCCCAATGTACAGAGACAAAAAACTAACAGCATCAGTTAAAAAGCGGGGCTGATCATGCAAAAAGATGACTTTTCTTACAGAAACAATGCAAAGGCATCTAAATAACTTGTCTTGAAGATTTCAAGAACTTTCATCAAAGTAGAAATTAACAATACACCATACATTGTGAGGAAATCTTTATCTCTGAAAGACTGGGTCAAGCTTATTTCCTTCTGCGTTAAAAGGACAGTATGAAAAATGCCTTAGTGTCAAAAGATCAATTAAATCTGCTTTTTAGTTTTATTTGTATTTAAATAAAGGCTACAATAAGTCCAAAATTGTGTTAGTAACAAGATAACCATGTCAATGACACAGACATAAAAAAACAAATAAGCTCATAAGTGACTGTGGGCTATAGTTACTAATTAAAGAAATGATAAATGGAGGAATCCGGATTGTTAAGGTATGTGAGAGAGAGGCCAAACTCTTCACATGAGCAGTGCTGGAACACTTACAAGGCAAAAATAACTTAACGCTTATTATACATCTATTACATTCAAAGAATGCGGTGAGGAATCCTCGTCTCATCTTTTCTAGCTTAGCAGAAGTAACAAGGCATTCACAAACAAAGATGGACGCAAAAGCACCAGAACAACACTGTAATGCAATAACAATGTATTTTAAAACCCCAAATCCATTATTTTGAAGGAGTAAAATATTATAATGAAATGATACCAAAAGGAAGAAAAAACGAAAGTTGGGATCAAAAGTTATTAAAAATGGTTCGATGGGAAACAACGGAGTGTAGCATTCAAGGTAACTGAATGGGGGTGGTTACAGAGTCACCCTTTGAATACCTTCCTCCACAAAAATAATCCTTATACCTTCCTGCACAAAAGCAATCCTTAGACCCTTGTTCCTCTTTCTACGAGTGCTGCAGAAAGCAGCACACATGGAATGAGACAATCACAAGGATAATGAAACACCTCTCTGTGGTGGGCTCACCATTTTGGCACAATCCCACGTTTACTGTCTTTAATAAACTCAGGATTGTGTTAAAGCCCATGTGTGGATGCACAGGAACTCCCATGGGATGCCGACCACAACAAAATAGAAAGCAACACAGAGCAAGCCACTGCGCTGCCTTACATTTGTTAACAAAGCCCGCAAGGCAGAGCAAATTGTTCCTTCCGTGGCTTTGTAAATCCCATTTAACGATTTGCGTTGCTTTGTGATGACTTGCGTCAGGCAAGGACAATGCAAGTATTCAGTCATTCTGGCCCCAAATGTCCAGGTTCTATAAATGAAAATAATCCAAGGGACTTCTGGCAAGAGGATTCAAATCCTACAGTATGATTTCAGGGATGTGTGAGACATGATGGCTAGTGTTTTGCTTTCCTGTGTGGTCCAATGATTTTCATATTTGTGCTCCCAGAGTAGAGGAAGTATGGTCACTATAAGGCAGACAAATGCAAATGTCTCGAGGGGAGGCACAGATCAAATGCATTCATGTATTCTATCAAAACAAACATTTGCAATGCAATAGGTCTCGCATTTACGCGAGTTTAAGCCATTGGAATTGTGAATGACAATGCCTATTATTTTTGTGTTGTTTTTTTAAAACATAAATAAAAGGCATATGATAGATTTAAAGGGTTCGACAATGTTTGTTCTGGCAGAATAATTTGGGATGGCATCTCTGCAAACGATCATAACTTTCACATCAAAAGGAAATTATCTGGCAACGTTGGATTTTGCACAATGCGTATAAAAGTCAATCTTGATGATATTTGCAGTAGAGGAAATGTACTTCCAGTTTCAAGCACTGCTACTCGGTCTTTGAACATCGCCAAGGGTCTTTACAAAGGTACCAGTAGTAGTGGCTGTTCTACAGTTAAGAGGAATTTTGATGTCTGCTTCCTCGTTTTCTAAGGGGCAGGATTGTGTGTAGATGACAACCAGCATAGTATAGGAGTTGGGGTTCATACTGGATCTACAAAAATGTCAACTTATACCAGCTCTTTCCGATATTCAGATGGGATACGTGTGCCAGGGCCATTGGAATTATGCGGCTGTAGAGGCCCAAATTATGCGTTAGGGTTGAGTAAATTATGCAACATGAGAAGGTGAATAATGCAGTGTAATGCAGCCCATTTTGTAATAGTATCACTTCATTCTTTTGTCATTTTTAAATTTTTTAACACTGTCTGTAGATTGATACCACCTTATTTTAACACTCACATATAGCAATAAGCAACAGACGGGTGACCAGTGAACCTTTTGAAAGGGCCTTCCTCAATGTGGCAACCTTATTTACAGCAGTTTTAGTAACTTTTGAACCGTTTGAGCTAGAAACATTTTGGGGGTAAAAATCTGTAGATTATGCAGCAGATTTGGATCATGCGGCATATGCGGCAAATCTGTAATTATGCAAAACATGCTGCAGCCGCACAATCACATAATTCCAGTGGACCTGAGGTATACCTTCCTTGGACCACAATCTTGACTCTTCAATCCAAATTTATGACTCTGTTACCGTAGACCCAAGTGTATACAAGGATGTAGTTGAAAGTGCCAGGGATGAAGTCGGCATCAACAGCTGTAGTTCCTTTGGCACAATGCCACCCCAAACTCAGAGTAAATCATCTCTTGGATCACTGGGCCCCAAACCTCCTCAATTCCGCACAGCTGATTCCAGTTACACCACAGATATCCCAAGATCCGAGTTGATGGTTGGTAAAGGACACCGTAATACGGGGCGTTCCTTTTCAATATCCATGCTCAGTTCCGATAACAATACATGTCAGCATCTGGGGGTGGGGTGCAACTCTGGAGGATGAGGAAGTGAAGGGGTCTTGATCCGAAGTGGAGAAAACCTGGTAGTACAATGGGAGATAACTGTTGGTGAAGTGGACAGCACTGCAGTTCCATCCACACTTGAATGGCAAATATATAGGGGCAGATTTACAAGTTGCTTGCGGCACTTTTAGGCCGCCGTTGCGGCACCTCTGTGATGCAGCGGCGGCGTAAACCTTGCACCACGTTGCGCCTCATTTACAACGTGACGCATCTAGGGAGATGCGTCACGTTGTAATGCTCTGCGCCACATGAAACCTGCGTCAGGTTTCATGTGGGCGTTCTGTCGCAGGGTGGGTGTTCCGTCGTAGGAACGCCTGGTAAAAGTGACGCAGTGAAATCTACAAGATTTCACTGAGTCACTTTTACGAGGTCGCTGCGACAAAACCTTACGCCTGCTCGAAGCAGGCGTAAGGAGTGGCGCACCACGTTGGGTATGGGCGGCCCTTGTGCATTGCTGGAGTTGTGTCATGCTTGCGACTCGACTCCAGTAATGAGCCGCCCTTACACCACAAGATGCGTCATGCATCTGCCTATCCTTGCGCCACAGTGCGCCGCATTGTAAATGCGACGCATCCGTGGTGGCGCAAGGAGAGACTTGCGTGTCACATCTGTTCTGGCGCTTCCCTGCTGATTTGCAGAGATGCGCCAGACATTGTAAATATACCCCATAGTGTACAGAACAGACAATCAGTCCCTCTGCATTTCCTCGCAGACCTGTCTATACTTAAATCCAGACCTATATTGTAACTCAACTGATGCCTCCTCTTACAAGGAGGAAGATTTAGGCTTTGGAATGAAAAGACATACTGCTTTTATGGATGCGGGCACGGAAGGGTGCCGTATACTTTAAAAAAAAAGAATCACTCCCGTGAAGCAATAACAAATATTTTGTGTGCCAGGTTCAGCTGCTGTAGTAAAAAGTCTCTCTGTATTCTTGCATCTAAGCTTCATTTCATCTCTGCCTTACTACCAAGATGCCAATATATGGCGGGTGGAAATGGATCGCCCAGCCCTCAGAAGTCTGTCACTGGCACAAATTAAGCACTGGATTGCCCAGCCCTCAGAAGCCTGACACCGGCTCTACCTAATATCGAGGTTACAGAATACCAAGGCTGTCTAATCTTGAGTCCTCATTCATCCACCGCCACACACTCTTTCCCCTTTATCTCACTCTCCCAGGTTCTTTTTCATCCCTGTTTTCTCTCCTTGTCACTTTTTTCCTTCATTTCTCTTGCTCCTCGTCTTCTGCTTTAGTGTGGTTCCCTCGCTTGTTCAAAGCCTGATGATTAAAAATAAGTACTTGCCCCTAAAAAGAGTGCTGGTGGGCCCCACCTAAACCCACTGGCTCATGCTAAGCACAGATTGCTTCCCTCCAAGCAGAAAGAAGTTTTAAAATGTGACTGAAATACGCCCCCTGAATGAGTCACATTCTCCCACCTGACCATAAACTTTGAGTTCCCAAGGGGGCCTTCTTAAACCCACAGCTTCAGGAGGGACTCTTTGAAGACTCCTCAGTGGGACCCTGATCGAAGCTGCCGGGACGATTCTCTTCCATAAACTCAAACCCTCGTTTTGTGCCCAACTCCCCGACTTGTCTTGGCCTGCTTGAGAGACTCCTGTGGAATGTGGAATCAGCCTGTTTTTGTGTGCAAAGAGCCTCCTGTCTACAGCATATGTTTTGCGCTGGAGCAGTTGCCAGGTCTTAGGGTGTCCTTCTCAATTGGAGCATCTCGAGGTCAGTGTGCAGTTCTGGTAGACTACCAAGACGGTGCCTGGAAGCTGCAGTGCTGTGCCCTGAGAAGTACACTGCACCTTTGCCTCCTAGCTTCTCTTGCGAGAGCTGGAGCTACGAGGAGCTACCAAGAATCAAAAGTTTCACCTTGCACCACATATTGGTTGCAGGACTCCATTTAGTTTTTTATAGAAGACAACGACGAACAAGAAGAGTTGCTAAGGACTAGTGCGCGCTCATTATGCCAGTAAATAATCAGCCTTTCATTCATTCAGCATTGAATGAATGAAACTAGTTTTATTGTATGGTTGCACTGATCAAAACAGAAACCAGACTGGGGTTGCTTGAGTTCTAATTCAGAGAGGGTCTGTCCACACAGAAGCTGGATCAGTAACAAAGCACAATGGACGAGAATGCGCCCTACTGCTGGAAACCTCGACGGTGCTTGTTTATCTTTTAACCTAAGAAGGATGTAGGGCTGAGGCAGCCCTGCTATAATTTGCACCTGTTACGCTCAGACCTCGGCAGTGAGTGCACAGACCTCGGCAGTGAGTGCTTAAACCACTCACTCAGGGGCATACAGGCAAGGGCCGGCGATAATTATCGCTAAGCGCGCTTAGAGCGAGGATAATTATCGCCGGCTATCGCTGGATTTTATCACTGAGATAGCGTGCTATCAGCAACGCTTATCTCCAAAGCGATAACATTTCAAGCCCGAGCTGCCAAATGTGCCCATTATTGCTGGAAATCCAGCGATAATCGCACATCGTTTGGCGCTAGCTTGCTGATAGGGCAGGGCAAACTTAGCCATTATATCCACCTTCCATTTGATATAATGGCCAAGTCAGACTGAAAGCAGGCATAAGGAAAGTACTGATAACCGCAGTTAGCACTACTTTTCTTATCGCTATGCAGGTTAGCGATCAGCTTGCTGATAGGAGAAATATCTGTTAGCGACATTTCTCACGTTATTTTGGGGAGAAACGCCCAGATGCAAAGCTGGGCATTAAGGGAAAGGGTGCAAGGCATGGATTCACGCGATAGCGTGACCTTGCTGATAGTGCGATAAAATTATCGCCACTTTTCACCCAAAAACGGACGCTAAAGCTGCGATAATTTTATCGCCGGCCCTTGCTGATATGCCCCCAAGCCCTGCCACAAATGGCACAAAGCTGAGGTAAAATGCACGAAACGCATGCCTCTGAAAATGACATGTAATTGGAGGAACTATTCAGCCACAAAGAAGCAGTCAGTCACACAAGGAAACAATGCCAAGCTCCCACATAGGCGGCAAAGTAAGGCGACCAAGAGTCCAGACAGAATTAATCAAAGAACTCGACCAAAGGCATTTCTCTCTGCAAGGAATAAATGACACCATTACCGCCCCAAATGCTAATAAGGCAACTTCCGCATCGTTCCTAATGTGCAGGAGGCCGCTGCGCATAATGTAAGCGTATTGCTGTGTTACTCAGGTCCAAATACCCAAACAGCTCATGTTCTACTAAGGACACTAGTGCGCGAGCTGCGAGGGGCCCCCGTGCCCCGGAGGGCGGAGCAATCCGAGACCACAATCACTGCCAAGGATCATGCAGGGACCAGGGTGACCGAGAGGGGTGGAAACCCGGAGAGCGGGAGATGTCAGCCCGGGAGCGACCCTGAAGCGAGGGTTGGTCCTGAGCGCTCCCCCAGAAGCTGTCTGGCTGCGGGGACTGGGCGCACAACGGCGGCAGATGCTGCTCATTATGCATGCAGACTTGGAGGCTCATACAAAAGGCTTTGTCTGCCTTCCCTGTTGTGCAGCCTCACTTGGGCCCTTCAAAAGGTCTTCACACACCCTCCACCCTTTTGCGAGGAAGTTGTTCACTTGCACCCACAACTCTTCTTGTTCGTCGTTGTCTTCTATAAAAAATAAATGGAGCACGGTGTCCCTAAAGCGGGCACTGTGCTGTGAAGTAGAGTAAAAATAAATAAATAAATGGAGCGCAGTGTCCCTGAAGCGGGCGCCACGCTCAGCATGAACATACAATTAAAAAAAAGCCGCTGTCATTGTCAATAAACTAAATAGTGGTCACCCACCAGATTAAGCATGCCGAGCGAAGTAAAAGGTCCATAGTGCCAATATCGGCAACACTCCCCATCACCCCCACAGCAATATCCTGGAGAAATAAACAGACAAGACACCTTCTTTGTGGAGAAAATTGCTGCAGGTTTATTTGCATAACAAATATGCCAACATGGTGGGTTATCTTACGGGCGATCCCAGAGCAGGCAGCCCCTTGTCACCTGCCCACCTGATGAGTCAAATTACACCGTGGGCCTAGCCAACCGGTGTTTGCCATATTTAGGGGAGGGGATAGTCCCTCCCACCGGTGGACCGCCAGTCCACCCCATTACTCATGCCCCCAGAAGGGGGGCAGAGCGTTCCAGGCAACCCCTGGTTGTTCAGGTCCACAACCGCCCGTAGGACTAACAGGGCGCCGTTGCTCCTCCAGGGTCGAACGCGAGGACCTCCCTGGGGATATTTGGCCTTTTCACTCTTGTGGTGCTCGTGCAGAGGGACCCCTCTGTACCTTACAGCCTCTGGATCGCCGTGTAACTCCACCTTCAACACAAAATAATAAGTTAGACAAACACACACCCCAACCCCCTGCCTGTACGCCGGGTAAACGGTAGGGAGGGAAACGGCGTCAGGGCAGCGGGAAAAGAGGGCATCCAGTGGGCGGGACAGGTATATGTACCTCACCCCTGCCCACTCCTGCCCGGAAGTGACGCGGGCATGCAGACCATTAGGGGGTCGCAAACACCACGCAGCTGCCTCGTGTGCCATCATGTGGCACTAAGGGGGGCCGCCCTCTTAGGAGGGCCTCCTTCGTGGACCCGGGGCAGCCCGCATAGTGTCAATGTCGGCAACGCTCCCCATTCCCCCCACAGCAATATCTTGGAGAAATAAACAGACAAGACACCTTCTTTGTGGAGAAAATTGCTGCAGGTTTATTTGCATAACAAATAAGCCAACATGGTGGGTTATCTTACGGGCGATCCCAGGGCAGGCAGCCCCTCGCCGCCTGCCCACCTGATGAGCCAAATTACACCGTGGCCATAGCCAACCGGTGTTTGCCATATTTGGGTGAGGGGATAGCCCCTCCCACCGGTGGACCGCCAGTCTACCCCATAACTCACGCCCCCAGAAGGGGGGCGGAGCGTTCCAGGCAAACCCTGGTTGCTCAGGTCCACAACCGCCCGTAGGACTAACGGGGCGCCGCCGCTCCTCCAGGGTCCAATGCGAGGACCTCCCTGGGCATATTTGGCCTTTTCACTCTTGTGGTGCTCGTGCAGAGGGTACCCCTCTGTACCTTACAGCCTCTGAATTGCCCTGTAACTCCGCCACAGCTCTGGGTGTGGCCACCGTCACCCCAGGGCCCCCCAAAAAGATAGGCCTAGTTACCTACACCCTGCTGATTCCAAGGCCTCCCCCAGATCAAGCAAGAACAGGTCCATTCCCGCTCTGGACAGATGTATCCCATCTTAATCAAAACACCCTATGGACTTAGCGTGCAGTAACCCATGTCAGATGAAGCCAAACCCCCTTTGTTCGGTGAATTTTTGCATGACGCTGTCAACCCCCTGCACGAGGTCTCCATGGCTTCCCCTGACCATGCCCCCTGCCACACCTGTCGAGGGGTTATTTCCGACCACCATAATTCACCAGTCCCCAGCTGGTTGCTCAACTCCCACATTGTGGACCTCATATCTTGCATCAGTGCCCTACTCCCCAGAGATGCCAGATCATTCCCTCCCAGGTGTATGACCATCATATTGGGGGAAGAGTTACCCCCCCCCCCCAGTCTCTGCTGCAGTTTCTTCAGCAAGCAGTTCCAGCGCATGCCTGGGTATCCCAGCCAAATATTCTCTGTGGCAGTAAGGCCGTGCCTCCATTTCCTGATTTCCACCCCCCCGTGACACTCGCAAGTACAACCTCTAAAATTGCACTTCATTACACTCCACTGCAAGCCATCGACATTTGGTGCTGCAACATGTCCCCTCGGGTAACCATAATGCTTGCCAGTACCTACGCACTTCCCCACATCCTTAGGCCTTACTGTGTGAACCTCAAGACCGGATGTAACTTTTGTAACACTGGGACTCCCACAGCCCCAGAGTGACTGCACAAGCTCCTGTCAGGGCCCGCATTGCCTGTCATACTTAATCATGCCTTCAAAACCTGTTCACTGAGTGCAATGTGTGCCTTCCATCTAGGGTTGACTAAGCCCTTGTTTACCCACGAACCTGGTGATTCCCAAATTTGGAGGTACAAATTGATACCCCTGTACCGCACTAGCAGTAGAAAATTACCTGCTTCTTCAACTTTGACTACACGCTGAGTCCTAGTAACAGTCGGCATGGATATGCCGAACCATTCTTTCTCCTCCACCTTGGGTGTGTCACCGAGGGCCAGTGCTCTTGGCTAGTGGAGCCCTGGAGTAAATCATACGCATAACTTGCCTGCACTTTATTTTTTCTATTGCCTGTAAGTCCATCTCCGTCTGCTAGCGATCTGAGTCACCTTGCTACTGTCCCACCCTGGCGTGAGTGGCAACGTGCCACACTTCTGTTAAAGTAAACCAGGAAGCAGACAAGTGGATGGTGAGAACGGGAGGACAGTCTGAAAAAGAATCCAAACCCCGTCTGCCTGTGGACTTTGATGGATGTTGTGTAGCCGTGCCGGTGTACCCACCCTGGTGTGGATTACCCAGCCCCCAGATTGGACTATTGCTGGGATGCAGGAGGGGAATTGTAGGAGCTTTAAAACACTATAACAGCCCGAGTCCTCCAACAAGTGTACCACACACCTTGAGGACCCTGCCCCCCTCTAAGGGCAACCACTCCAACCCATCTGGCTGGGTCACCTATGGGGCAGGCAGTATCATCCATCAGTGAAGCGTGCGGAGGTACCCACTGGTTATGTTGAGGTACATCCATGTTAAACTGGCCGATGAGTTTGCACCTCCCCAAAATTATAGATACAACTGTCCTGAACCAATGTTGTGTTTTAGTCCGGTACCCTTGGGGAATTGTCTTTTGTGCCTCACCGAGTCAGTCCCCTGCTCATTTACTATATCAAATTCTTGCAGTAAATCCATACCTTAGGATGATAGGATGGTAGACCCATCCTATGACGATGAGGTTGAGTCCTTGCTAAACTCCTTGCCAACACCCTTCCAGCTGGTATCACTCTAGCAGCGCAGTCCAACTACCTCAGCAAGCTCTGCATGAAACCCAGTGATGCCTTGTCCTGTCCCCTGGCTATATGGATGTACAGAGCTAACTCCTGATCCTTGTCTGACGGCAGCCTGGCCTCACCCGCAATGGTGTCCAGTTCTACCTCGGAGCCCCCTGTGCTCCCTCCTTTTACTGGCTAGGCCCAAAATAGCCTGACACATATCCCACTCATCAGATACTGTCAAATTACTGGTTGCTAGCGAACTGCCAGCGGTTTCTGGGGCACGGCAGGTGCTCAGCTACCATTGGGAATCCTGAACCCTCTACACAATCCCTTCGCATAGCCTTGAGGTGAATATGCAGGAGATACAGACTACCTAGGAGTCACAACTGGCTTCGGTTGGTGAAATCACTTTGCGTCTGACCAAAAGCTGAGAGCCAATGCAGCTGTACCAAAAAATAGCTTATGGTGCCATAACGTGGTGGACGGCCAATCATGGAAACTACAGATGGGGGCCTAGAAAGGGGTTGCCCCTGAGATCTATCAAAGGCGTCCCCACAACTGGAGAACTGTGCCCCCTCCGCTATTTGGAGGGGGTGGGGCAGCTAGTCTAGCTTACGGTGGAAGGTTCTGTGTTGCCTTCTAAACTGTGTCTACCCACTTGCTCTCAAATTCCCCGGCCCTGAGGGAACCCAAACACCTGGGCAACCCCCTGTTTGCAGCTTCCCCCTGACAGCAACTGCATGTACTAAGGATGCCAGATGCAGCCGCCTAACACCAAAACAGTTTAAAAGGCCGCCAGGTGCCGTGGCTGTATGTGGCCCCCATACTTATGGGTCATGAGTGCGAGAAAAGTATCCCCGGGTGTGGGGCTTTCTAAATACCTTTCCGCTAATATGCAAGTTCCGGCTGCCTTACACAGACCAACCAAGGCAATGCGCGACCCGATAGCCTTTCCCCCTTGTATGATGGCACCTGTCTTCCTCCTAGCGCTCACACCATACTAGTCACCGCTGCTGGCCAAAATTCCCCTCTTGATTCTTTGGTCCGTCTTCCTGCGACAATATGCCCCCAACATAGCACGGTTCACTCCCAGTTGTCGGCGTCATGGAACCATGCAAAATAAAGACAAAGATTTCCGCACCCCTTAGTGGTTTGCCTTATGAACCTTTCTGAAACCTAAAATTCCAACTAAGGATTAGGTGCCACCCTCTACAGGAGTCTTCTGTCCCTAGTCCCCCCTTAAGGATGCAAATCTGTCTGTATTGCTGTAGACATACATTGCGCTGCGTGGGCAGCCCAATAGGTGCATCCAATTTGGAAATTCGCCCCTAAATATCAATGCATTAAGAATTCCTAAAAACTACCTTCTTGTTTTCTTCTGGTCACCGTGGGCCTCTGAATACTGCTGATATGGGGGCAACCTTAACTGAGGAAACCATAGTACAGGCAGGCACGGTGTGAAGTAATAATAATGCCTCACGTGGTGACAGGCAGAACGAAACAACCTTCATGCGACCAGCCAGCTGCAGTTGTGAGTCGGATTGATGCACCCTACCACCAGGAAAGTATATTCTCATTGTGGACAAGACAGTTGCCGGCAAGGGTAATTGTTGCGAGCTTGTCCCAAAATTTGTCATAATTTGCTTCACTCAGTGAAGCTGAAAAGGTGGTTTTCCGTGACTGTGCCGCTTATTGGGGGGTGCCTGTGCCCTGATGTGCTGTCCGCATTCCTATGTGACCTGCTAATGCAAAGTGCCTCCTATGTGAACCTTAAAGCCAAGTTATCTGTCCTTGGAGGGAGGCGGGGAGGGGGGGTCATAGCGAACAGCGGCAGAAAGCTTGCATCTATACACAAAGACAACTAAATTCAGACCTTTGTGGCAAACTCAAAACGTTCGCCGCTGCGAGTTTGCCCCACCTTCATCACTGTAGGCTCTCACATGCCAGACACAACATCAACTGAATGTAAACAGCCAGACAGTGCCACCTGGTGGCTAAAACACCCCCTGTGGGTAGATCAAATGGCTAGACTGTTGCACAACCAGGAATAACCCCTTGCAAATAATCGCCACCCTTCCCTGTCCAGTGACCCCATCAACTGTAGAACAACTTAGCGCAAAATCCACACTTACCTTTTACCTACCTACTACTGTTAAGTGCTTCAATGTAGAAAATTATATGCCAGGCTCATGTCAGGAGGCCACTTCTGTTTGCACCCCACATTGCTCCTGCCATGCTGACATCCCTAAACATCACCCACTAACCCTAACACTTGTGCAAGTGTGACAATACATTCTATTCCAGGCCCCAGTGCTATAAGAATGGCTTGGGTAGCAGGCCAAAGTATTTTAAGTATAGCGAATTGAAAATTGCCTGTTGTTGTGCTCATCTGTAAACTAGAGAGGCAGCGCCAACTTGTGGCGAGCTGTCACCATCGCCGGCGTCAACAATTAAGTGACTGTGCCCAGCACCGGAAACCACCTGGTCAAAATAAGCACAGGTCAACTTGATGCTGTGGTTTACCATTAGTAGTCCATTGCAGCACTTGCGAAAGTCTCACCTTGGAGCCCCCTCACAGGTTCATCGACTACATACTTACACACAGAAAACTGTGCTAGAGTCAACACTGAGGGACCCTGTAGTTACTCGACGAGAAGTAACTTCAAACCTTTGTGGCAAAATCAATGCGTCACTGCGAGAGGAGTGCCCACATGCGAACCCGCGACCATGGCAGCATCAACAATACCCCAACAGCACGTCTGACCAGCCAGGTCAGAAACTATCATAAATTGCACTTGTCACACAAGGCTGTGCGGACGCCCTGTGATGTAGGTTTCTTGAAACAATTCAAACCCCTTGTCACAGGAGGCCAGTGTCTAACCATTGGGCCTCAGAGGTCCCAGGAATTCCTCTCAAAGTAGAATAAAATTGGCCTGGAGAGCCATTGTCCTCTCATGCCATGCACTGATAAAGTTATTCACATTTGTAATTAACCTTTCAACCCTAAATCTACCCAAGGGACATCCCCTCAACAACAAAGTAAGGTAGTCCGTCGTGCTATTATATTGGGGCACAGTTTGCAAGCAGGCCGCTAACCATACGACGCCGAGGCTGCTGTGAACCTAAGGCCGTGTAACCGGATGCCCCCCACAACCGCACATAAAACCATTCTGCGGCCATGTCAGTTTTCAGCCCTAATAGGCCCCAGCTTTCCGTGATGTTTTGAGGCCTGTATGGGTGAAACTCGCTGATACCAGCATTACACTAACAAAAGCGCAAGAAACCGTTTCAGGAAAAAGCGGATTCCCCAGTGATGGGAGTGTTGCACAAGGGAGTATACACTCGCGACACCCACGCAAAAGGCATGTACTAAATTGGGCTGGACATATAAGTATATACGGACCCATCTCAACTGGTCCTAATTGCTGACGGTGGGTGCCCAAACTCACAGAAGGATTCTCTGTGAGCCGATCAGCAAA
The DNA here is from genome assembly GCF_964204655.1 of Triturus cristatus. Lineage (NCBI taxonomy): Eukaryota > Metazoa > Chordata > Amphibia > Caudata > Salamandridae > Triturus > Triturus cristatus. The sequence goes on from NC_140586.1 coordinate 723,211,232, forward strand.
GACACTGCACAACAAAACCCTGGATGTGCTGCATACTGCCTCCCGGCCTCACAGTACCCGTCCAGTCTATCTGCATGAATACTACAGGGACAGTGGGCCAGTGGGCCCCAGACTTCCCAAGTCACCACGACCAACCAATGCTCGTGGTACCTCCGGACCCGGGGAACGCGACGATCCACAGTGGAGGGTGTGACCAAAAGGCACAAATGGCGACATCCTACCTTATTGTCGCCTGACCACTTGCTTAAGATTGTACAGAGTCAATCAAGGGCCATGAGATGCATGGCCAGCGGCAAACACCCTTAAAGGTTGCCTGGCTAGTGAAGGCCAGCTGGGGCCGGCTCGCAGCCCCCAGAGTAACACCCTTGCATGGTGAAGGGGGAAGAGACTTCACGGTTTGGAAATCGGTTGAACGCAGACACCTGGGACTCCCACATCATACGGAGTTATGACGCCGCTGCGGGCCTACCGTTGCTAACCCTCTACCCCCGAAGCCACTCAAGCAAATCTATGTGGAAACTGTTGCATCCACTGCCTGTGTTGACCTGCTCCCTCTCTCCCCAAAGCCCCCCAGTTGCCTGGATCCCCGCCAGCGGCAAGGGACGCCGAATGCCTAGCGGACCCATCGGCCCGACCCGAACTGGAGCCCACAGAGAGAAACCCAATGGGAGGGGGGGCTCCCAACAGCGCCGTACCACCTCCAGACACCCTAACTGCCCGTCCAGGAAGTGACGGCCCTGCCGGAGTGTCTCATCCACTCACTGGTTCCAGCAGGCTGATTTTCGGGCGGAGCTGCTGTCCACTGCAGTAGGGCCCGCGCATAGTTGCTGCCCTACCACCCCCCGCGGGGACGTGCGGTCGGGTTGAGAAAGCTCCGGCGAGTGTGCCACCCCTACCGGGGTCCCATTCCAGGGCTTCCGTGGAGCCTGAAGAAATACGGCCACGAAAGCTATTTCCTAATGAGGGGCCCAAAAAATTGCCCAGAATCACAGCATATTGATATTGGGCTGAAGCCGGAATTCGAGCCTGCTTCCTCATGATTAGAGGCAGGCAGTGATAGCCAAGAAGCCAGCCCCTCCTCGAGCGAAATAAAAAGGGACAGCACGCACCTGGGGTGGAGCATATCCTGGGAGAGGTGAAGGTGCAGCCCCCACGACACTGTGCAGTATGCCCCCCCGTTAGTGCGGCCAGCCTGCCCCTTACTGCGGCCACACTTGTGGATACCGCGCGAGGGCAAGGAAGCGAGCACTGCAGCGTTTGGATCCTCATTGGCGGCATGACCTGGCGCTACACTGGCTTGGCAGTGAAAGGGGAGGTGGACCGGCGGGGCTCGTGCTCTCCTGCAACCTCGCTGCACCCCCCAAACAGCAGGCCCACACGGGAGAAGTTCCCAGCAGCAGCCTGCACAAACGACAGGCAAGGAGGGGGGCTTGCAACGCTCAACGCCCCCCACCCCGCAGCAACTGGCCAGCGAGGGCCGGGGCCCCGTAGTCAGGTAGGCCAGATGGGAGGCTTGAGTGAACAAAGCCTCCGACCGCCCTTAGCCCCTCCCCTGTCTGCAGTATGCTGCCCACGACCAGGGGAGGGGGCCGCTGCCCTTTGCAGTCCGGGAGCTGTCTTACCCCACACGGCGTCCGCAGCCACGGCAATGGCCGGGCCTGGCAGCCTTGTCCCAGAAGTGGGGGGGAGGTGAAGCACTCACCGCAGACAGCTCCTGGAGATCCCCCGTGCAAACGGCGTCAGGGCAGTGGGAAAGGAGGGCGCCCAGTGGGCGGGCGAGGTACATGTACCTCTCCCCCACCCACTCCTGTCTGGAAGTGACACGGGCATGCTGACCCTTAGGGGGTCGCAAACACTGGGCAGCTCCCTCGTGTGCCATCATGTGGCACTAAGGGGGGCCGCCCTCAATGGAGGGCCCCCTTCGTGGACCCAGGGCATCCCACAGTCCTTATGGGCAGCAACAAATGGAGACAGGGCGGTATCAAGGCGGGACTTAGAAGCCTCTTATGAATTGGAAACCAGCGTTTACAAAGCACAATGACTACAGCCAATGAAAAATATTGGAGGTGAGTAAGCGAGGCTTCCTAAACCATACTCGACTACAGCATGCCTCGCAGAGCGAGCAGTGGATGCGTGCTGCCTCTAGGCTCGACCTAAAAAGGGAAAATGATATAGCAGGTACTCCATACGGCACAAACACTATCATTTAAATTAACATGAAGAGTGTCACAAGTGCTGCTTTGCAAAATGTAGTCTCACACAGTAACTGGGTGGGATAGTTCTGCTTATTCACTATGGGAAGCGTGGCACAAGGAAGACATGTTGGCGAGTGGGGAACGTTATTTTAGTAAATTGTGCTGTGAAGGGAGCAGATGCTCACTGTCTGGACTGGGACAAGGGGGACTGATAAGGAGGCAATTTCAGTTCCAAGTGGCCATGGATTGATTGTTTTGTTGCATGCGCATCCCGCAATTGCAAGAGACCATCTCTGCTTGTCAAAGGTTACAGCATACAGGTAATGTGGACAGCACAAAGAGACCTAAAGTTTGCTTGGAACTCTTATGCCACAGCACACAAACTGCTGCCTCGTACACCAGCAAAACAAAAGCGAAGAGAAAGTACCAAACTGAAGCAGCACAATTATGACACAGAAATTGTAAATCATTATAAATCATTAAACCATAGAACAGATCCCTATAAATACTCAAGTCAAAGTAATATTTACAAAATCAGCTGCTTACATGCGCTAATGCATGTTAGCGACGCCTTGTAAATAGGACGATAAAAATATCGGCGCTTTAGCGGCATTAGCGCATGTAAGCAGCCGATTTTGTAACGCATCTCATGCCAGCGATAAACATCACTAATGAGATGCAAAGTAGGCGTTCCTTCAAAAATACAACATGAAAGAGGGTGCTAACACAACAGCGCTTTATTAACAAGGCGGCCCCAGTCTTGCGAAGCGATATTACAAGTCTCGCTAACCGCGGTTGTTGGACAGGCCTCACAGACGGCTTGCTCCCTCCCCGCTCGACAGGGCCCGAACTCCGGCCCACCTGGCATATCCCCGCAACAAGCACCTGTACTCCGTCTCCCGACGGACCCTCTGCCCTCGGACCCCTACTCATCACGGGGTCCAGCCCCACCGGCTTTCCCGGCCGGGTCAAGCCGCCATCTTGGGCCCTGCACCACGCGGCCGCATGGCCTCCCCTCGACCCTAACCCCGGGCCTGGCCGGCCCCGACATCCCGGCACCACCATCCACCCAGGAGGTGAGCGGACCACTTGGCAGGTCAATGGGAGAACGAAGTGTCAAGGGCTCTCCCCCGCCAGGTGCCGAGCGCCCCCAGCTCCCCCAGGCACTGGCTCCACCCCCTGCTGGGTGTCTGGACACCTTCATCCCGGACCCTCCGACCTCCAAGTGCGAGGGTCCGGACATCAAAGGGCACCAGCCCTATAACTGAGGCAGCTCCGGAGCAGGAAGGCAGTTGTATCCTGGAGTCGAGAGACACCGAGTGAACTCAACCCTGACGGTCTACTGGCGCTGCCGTAGCCCGCTCTTGTGAACCATCGTCCTGCCTGCTGGCGCTGCCGCGGCCTTCTACAACAGTCATCTTCCTGGGACCTGCTGGCGCTGCCGCGGCCCGTTGTAACGACCATCCTCACCGGGACCTGCTGGCGCTGCCGCGGCCTTCTACAACAGTCATCTTCCTGGGACCTGCTGGCGCTGCCGCGGCCCGTTGTAACGACCATCCTCACCGGGACCTGCTGGCGCTGCCGCGGACCGTATATCTTCCGGGGACCTGCTGGCGCTGCCGCGGCCCGTTGTATCGACCATCCACACCGGGACCTGCTGGCGCTGCCGCGGCCCATACCACCTAACCACCAAGCTCGAGGATTGTGAGCTCATCATCATCTCATCCGAACTACCTGATTGGTAAATAGACTGTCCCGCTACCCCCTTCCCTACCTTGCGAGACTCTAATCGAGGGGACCCCTGAGTCCAGACCTCCTTGTACCAGTTAACCGTACCTTAAATAAGTGCTTATAAAGAACACTGAACCTTATCCGTGTGTGATATCTGTCTGTGGGGGGGAAGTTACTTGTCTGTACGATCGCTGGAGACGGCTCTCCCCGGAGACCTCTCCTCCTGACCCCGGCCGACCCTCCCGGTCCATCTACCTTTTCTAACAGCGGTTATCGCCGGATCCTAATGTCTGGTCAAAACCTGCCTTAAGCATGTTTAATATGGGAGGTGGATTGACAGGTTAAGTCCACACTCCCATATTAACAAGCTTTTCATTAGGGCTGTGAAATCATCGCTTGATTTCACACGCTAATGATGATTATCGCCGTCTATCGCTGGTTTGTACATCACCTGTGAGCTAAGCGTTTCTAATACGCAGCTAACACGGCGATGTAATCCAGCGATAGACGGCGATAATCAAATAAGCGCTAAGCACGATTTGCGATATTCAATGCATGCCGTTGATAACATGTCCCTCGTCTTTCATAACAATCTTTTTTTTTATTTTTTGTTTAGGAAGCATCGCACTCTTCCCTGCCGCACTGTATTTAACAAGTTGGTGTGCAGCTATGCTAATGAGCAATAAACTGCATTTTAAAATGAACAACATTATCGACTGAGACTTTTCAGCAGATTTTCAGTGCTATCCATATCCTTATGAAAGTCACTTTAAAAGGATGGCTTACCTTGGTGAGCAGTAACATGTAGATGTTAAGAATAGAAGATAATGTGCTGTAATGCCGGAAAACAGAGGAGTTGTCTGGGTCTTCTGGATGTCCATCCTGTTTTCCTTGCAATTACTAAACTGAACGGAATGAAATGACCATCACAATAACGTGTGTTGGCCGAAAGTATTTGAATAATTTTTCTCCCATAATTCACCAAAAGCATAAAATGTGCATAATAAGATTGTCAGCATTATTGTGCAGTATTTGACTGCAAAATTAGTTAAAAGCTACAAAAGGATTTCATGAATCCCCACACTTCAACAGAGTGACATTAGGAAAATTGAACAGTAAACTTACTAAAATGTTGAGGAGGCTGCCAACTGTGCCAAATAAAGACAAGTGCTAATATGTGGGGTGCCCTGCCAGAATCTGTAATGTTGCATAAGTAAGATGTGCAAATTAAACATTTTACTGTATAAATATTATATTTCAAAAATAGCATCAAAGTTAAACAGTGTCATAATGCAGTTTGTTAGAAACTAACCATGTTGAGGGTGTTCCACTGGTGTTCATGGCTTTCACCTGAAACTGTCATTGATACTGCATTTGAAACCTGGCCTCTCTCTCTCTGCTCAGATATGGGAGCAGTGAAAAGCATTGTTCCTAAGTAGGTGCTAAATTGCACCCTGATCCACTACCTTTATTCAGTCAGAAGATATCTAATTCAGAAAGTGAAATAGAGGATGATGCTCCACCATCTACCTCACCTTTCCTACCCTCTCTTGGGTTTCTACAATCCCGAGGAAGGCAGAGGGGTGCAGGTACCACTGAAAGTCACCCCTCTGTTAGCTCCAGCTCGGTGCAGGTCCACAGGAGGCAGAAGATTTGTCAGCTAGCTGGGCCTCTGTCAGAAAATCTGTCTGAACTGGGCTTTAGGGCACATTCCTAATGCTGGGAGGGAGATTGAAGGTTCGGAGAGAACCATGGGGCATATTTTAAAGCACGGAAAACTGCCACTAAAGCGGCGATAATGGGCTTGCTAATATGCTGCATAGAATTCCAATAGAAGCCCATGTTGACACCAGAACGTGGGCTTCTATGGGAATTCTCAAGGGCATATTATCAAGCCCATTATCGCCGCTTTAGCTGCAGTTTTCTGCCGCTAAAGCGGCGATAATTTTAACACCGTTTCTTGATAATATGCCCCCATATTTTTCTTTAGTTGAAGTGATGAGAGAGGGCATGCCAGTGGGTATTAGATGATCTTGGCAAGACCCAAGACATCTGCATTTAATGTTGGGGCTAATAATGTTGGTGGGGAGGGTAGAAGCTGATAGCTATTCGCTTTCTGTCAGATTCCTTTTGCGCCTACTTCAATTATGGCAGTTGTAGCCCCTCTCCAGTTCAGCAGTTGTAGCCCCTGTTCAGGCCTATGGAGATCTAGGAGGTTGTAGAGCCTGTCCTAGTCTGCAGAGATCTAAGCTGATGGTGGATGCTGTAGGCAGGACCCCACTCGTCTTTTTATTTATTATGGGAGTTACTGAAGATGGTGGCAGGGTTGGCTGTAAATATATATTTTGGTTTAAAAAAAATAAAAAACATATTTGAAAATCTGGATGTTACGTTAGAGGTAGATGAAGAAAGGTGGCTGGGCAGCAAATATATTTTGTTAATATATGAGATCAGGGGAAGTGGAAGAGGGCTATGTGTTGCACGCTTACCCCATAACACCTCTGATTCTGCACAGCTGACCCAGAGGAACAGCTTACAGATGGAAGACACTTCTTGGAGGGGTATACCCAACATACATGTAGGCATAGATTTCATGGCTTATAGCTCTAGGTACCCTGAGATCACAGGACTAACTACCATAATATTTCTTTCGTCTAAAAGAATATATACATTTTACTTTACTTTTATTGTTAAAGTATTAATATGAGTAATTTTACAAGAATGCATTTGATTATTAAATCTATTTCTCGGCAACACAGTTGACCTTGGTAGTCCTAATAAATAATCATTTTTCATGAACACCCCTTTCCCATATCTGATGCCTCTGGAGATGTCTTGTTTAAAACTATGGCCCATATTTATGAAGGTTTTGCATTGCCCTTGCGCCACGCAAGAGGACGCAGGTATGATGCAAAACCTAAGTGATATTTATCAAGCTACACACGGCCACCTTGCATGGCCCTGCATGGCTTGATAAATCTGGAGTAACACAAGGCTGCGCAAATTGCTGCCTTGCGTTACTCTGCCCCAGGGAGGCGTTCCATGGGTGGCGCGTGGATGTTCCCATGCATCCACCAATGAATTTGGGTGCATTCTTAGATTTACCATCAGTGGTAAACCTGGGAATGCGTGTAAATGCTACGCCTCACCAGGGGGGCTAACGAGGAGAAATATCTTGTTTGCTGCATTCTGTAGAAAGAGGAAAATGCCCCATGAGGATTGTTTTTGTGCAGGAAGCTGTCCCTTCCTGCACCAAAACAATCCTGCCGACAATGCAGGCACCCTTGCACCATGACGCAAGTGTGCCTTGTTTGCACAAAGTAGCACATTGTGCACCAGCCCAAGTAAAGGACAAGAATGCACCACATAATATTAAATACGGCACATTTCTGCTCTTTCCCTTTCACACAACAAGGTGTGTTGCGCTGCGTGAAAGTATGATAAATCTGGGCCTATGTTTCTGGTATGCTCCTGCTCCCCAGCAGGAGAAAATCCTGCACTATCATGAAATTACTGCCTGATTGATATCCTTAATAGCACATGCTCTACATGCTGGGGTAAGAGTCTGAAAAAATTGCAGCTATTATTGCCTGTTTGTTTACATGGATGGATAAGGTCCTTCATGATATTGCCACTAATGAAGCTTTCAATTGCAAATGGCCGAAAACGCCTTCGCACTGTCTGGGCAAAGCCATTAGAGTCGTCATTTTTTAGCAGTTCACAGAACTGAATAGCTGTGCTGCACAATTATATTTAAGTGGCAAGGGCAGAGGCAGGGCATCTCATCTGTAAACCCTGCCAGATTGTATTGGGTGTTTCTATTCACCCCCCCCCCCCCCATTAAATATGTAGATGTCAACAGTTTGTGCATTCTGTTATATCAGAGTTTTATCCAACAATATGGACACAGTTTATCAAAAAGAGTATATTAGGACGCTCTTTATCCATAATGAAGACACAGATCCTTACATGTGATGTCAAAATCATCTAACATGTAATTTAAAAATGGATATATATTTATGCTTATGCATATTTAATCTGTAGGTATGTTTTGGTCCTAAACAATCTTTTGTATATTTATGCAATATATATTAACGTGTATTTCAAACTGGTAGTTTCTTAATTCAGAGCAAGTCAATACCAGTTAAGTCCCTGTTTTATCCCCTCATTCCGAATCATGCAGAAATTGGAAAATCACGTGCAAATAGTAGCTGTATAAGGTTTTACACTTTGTGCCCTTTATGGGAAGAGCTTAAATAGTGCTTGCAAGGATGTGGTTTATTAATTGGGGTGGGTGTAAGATTAGACTCTACCACTAGGATTAACTTGTCAACCTTGTCAGGGTAAACACAGTTCTAATAATTTTAACCTGGGCTCAACCACCTGGTTGAGCAGACAGGCTTAATTTAGCAAAATGTGTAAAGTATTGAGCCAAATATAGCATCTGAAGTATGGGAGATACATTTTCAGTCTCAATACACTATCAAGGAAGCTACGGGCCAAACTGATGAAGTCTCCATAATTCCCCCGGGGCACACCCAGGAGGAGACCCCAGGGATTACCGTGTCTGAAGTGCTAAATGCAATTAGCAAGCTTCCCTTTGATAAAGAGCCGGGTCTGGGTAAACTACCGGGGGAACTCTTTCGGGGGGAACAAAAATATGGGGATCCTACCTATGGGTTTTATTTAATGCTATTATGAATGGCAAGGTGCTCCCTGACACCTGGATTGGAGCAGAAATTGTCCCAGTCCTTAAAAAGGGTTCACCTCTTCTACCTACTAATTATAGGCCGATCAGTTTGATCGACGTTACCCAGAAACTGTTTGCATGGGTATTCCTTAACTGCCTCCGGGCATGGATGGAGGAAAAGGAGATTTTGAGCCCTTACCAGGCCGGATTCAGAAAAAACACCTCTACAGTCGACCAGATATTTAGACTACAACTACTTTTTTGGAAAGTGGTGACAGTAGAGGGTGGCAATGTCTACCTAATAGTTGTGGACCTGAAATCGGCTTTTGATCTCATGCCCAGGGCCAAACTAAGGGGTGTACTGAGAGATCTTGGGATCTCCTCCTACCTCCTTAGCATTTTGATGAGACAGCATGAAGGCAACTTTGCTCAAGTGAGGTATGGAAAATGTGGTGAATTAACCCCCCGCTTTCCAGTCAATGGAGGGGTACGGCAGGGGTGCATACTTGCGCCTACCCTATTTTATTCATTCATTAATGCATTGGTTGACCAACTCAGAAAGGTAAAGGATAATGATGCCCCCAAGTTAGCATGTATTAAGGTTCCAGCTATGATGTTTGCTGACGACACTCTTTTACTTTCTAAGTGGCCTATGGGAATCCAGCGGATCCTTGGTAGCTTTGTTGCCATCTGTAGAACCCGGGGGCTGGAGATTAATACACAGAAGACCAAATGTGTGGTCTTCAACCCTGCCAATAAGTCCCGCTCTAACCCCTGTTTGAATGGCACCATGCTTGAAAGAGTGCCGTTTTTTGACTACTTAGGTGTCACCTTGACGGAAATCTTGGAGTGGGGACCACAAATGGCCAAAGCAAGCCTCAAGCTTGCTCAGATTGTAGGAGGAATTTAAAAAATGTATAGAACTTCCACCTACAAACCAATAGCTGAGATCTACAAAGTACAAGCAAGGTGTGCTACATTATATGGGGCAGAATGATGGGGGTATTCTACCGCTAGTAGCTTGATTAAGGTAGAGAACAACTTCATGAGGCAGTTGTTAGACCTTACCCCTAGCACTCCCCTCACCCCTCTACGCCTGGACCTGTGCATTAGACCTATGGGGGAAGAGATCGGCCTTAGACCCATAACTTTCTGGCATAGATTGTGGGTGATCCCGGAACTGGCCGTTTATCGATCTGAGCTAAAAGAGCTATTGAATTTCCCAGGTATCAGTAAAATAACTGGGTTTGTATATATACAGGAGGTATGTCACAGGCTGGGCAAAGCAGGCTTATGGAGTAACCCTGAAGAATCATGCCCTCTACTTTCCTGGCCAGAATTGGTAAAATCCTATAGGAGGCACAAACTTACTGACATCCAGGAAAACTTATCCTCCGGCCAATTGAAGTCGATTATAGAATCCTTCCTGGATGACATTCAATCAACTCTGGCAACTCTGGCAAAGAAACTATATGTACAGTTTAGATTTGGTACTCAACCGCTCTGTGCCTTTTCAAATAACTGGTCCAAAACTCAACCTGGAGGGTGCCCTGCCTGTAACTACAAGGAACAGACAGAGTTACATGTCTTTTTTTTGTCCTGGCTATAAACTAGCTACCTAGAAAGCGCTGGCTCATTCAACTCTGCAGGAATTTAGGTTTCGTACATTGTGCAGAGACATCTTGGGCCATATGTATGAAGCCAATTTGCGATCGCAAACGCTGAAATTCTGAGATTTTCAGTGTTTGCGATCGCAAATTAGCAGTGTGCAATGTATCACACAAAAACCCCCTCGCAAAATAAGGAATCGCAAATTTTGCGATTGCATTTAAGGAATCGCAAATTGCACATTTCAGGGGTGCAACAGGGTGTCCTTTTGACACCCTTGAAATTGCATTCTCAATTTGCAATTCTCTAATTGCTACTCGCAAATTGATAATGCCTTCCCATTCATTCCTATGGGCCTCCTAGCCCATAGGAATGAATGGGAAGGTATTCCTTATTTGCTAATCTCCTTTTGCGATTCGCAAATAAGGAATATGTAGGATTCGCAAAATTATTAACAATCCCCACATACATTGCATTTTGCGAATCTCAAATTGCGATTAGCTGAAAATCGCAATTTGAGAATCGCAAAACTCTATTTTGAGACATATGGCCCTAGTCCTAGGGCCCGATTCACAGAACTAACTTAAGACAAAATCCTAAACTTACTACCATTTTGGTATTCACAGAAGGCACTTACTCATTTCGGTATTCACAGAAGGCACTTACTCATTTCGGTATTCACAGAAGTTAGGAGTCCTAACTTTAGGACTCCTAAATGCCTTCTGTGAATACCGAAAGTCTTAAAATTAGGATTTTTCTCAATTTTGTAGTAGTAAAGTTAGGACTCCTAACTTTAGGACTCCTAAATGCCTTCTGTGAATACCGAAAGCCTTAAAATTAGGATTTTTCTCAATTTAGTAGTAGTAAAGTTAGGAGTCCTAACTTTAGGACTCCGAAACTGAGAAAAATCCAAATTTTAAGACTTTCGGTATTCACAGAAGGCATTTAGGAGTCCTAAAGTTAGGACTCCTAACTTCTGTGAATACCGAAGTGAGTAAGTGTGTTCTGTGAATACCAAAATGAGTAAGTGCCTTCTGGGAATACGAAAATGGTAGTAAGTTTAGGATTTTGTCTTAAGTTAGACTGAAATGCTGTAAATGGGGTTTTGGGTTTAGGTAAAGGCGCCACAGGGAAAATTTACTTATGTTATTAAGTCCTGAATTAATAGATTGACGGTGCTATAAGGTGGGAAGTACCGCCTGACTTCCCAGAATTATGAGCCTCTGCTCAATACAGTTATGCAAGCAATCCTTAGCACACGTACTAGTTGTATACAGTAAAATTGTAACGTGTTTTCACAAGGCAATTCAATCCAGTGTACAGAAGAAATGATTTAGTCTTTTTCTTCCAGATGGTTCTTTTATTCATTGGTAGTCTTCTCCATGGTTCATAACAGCCAGCCAACACGTGTTTCGTCGCAACATGGGAATGTAGTCCCGTGACTTTTTCAAGGCTGTGTTTGCAAAAGAGATTAAAGAACTGTATTGTCTCTAACTTAAAAAACATGTTGTACTTAATGATAATGTCACAGCAACACGGTAGTGGAAATCGAGACCCAACGAAAAGTGGGTGACATTGCAATCCAATTAATAAAAACAAAATGTATGACCAACGACAACATCACCATGAATTGTGAATTCATCAGAAGAGCAGAAATTCTATGATTCTAATTACGATGGAGAGAGCTGAATAAACGTGCTTTAGTGAGGAAATACGCCGAAAATTAAACGAATCCTAATTATGAACGACACACCCACATGAAGAGTGTCAAGGTGAAGTGAAGAGGGTGTGATTCGATATGTTTAAGTTCTAAGGAGTGTGAGTTCACGTATAATCAAGTGAAGAAAAAGTTTTCTGTGCCGTATATTTGTGTCATAAAGGTGAAGAAAGTTTATAATAAACGGCATACGATCATATCTACCTATTCTTGGCTTGATAACTATATCTGGAAAGAATGAAGATATCTATATTAAAATGATGTTATAGCCACAGTAATTATAAGAGTAAAAAGGATTCGGAGTAGGAAAAGTAGATATTTAAGTAAAAAGACCTACTTAGTAGGTGGTGATAATTCCAAACCACCTATGGTTTCTGCGGTAATGGCGTCACTTGTTACTTGATAATATAATCCTTGGCGAGATCCTGTTACTTCTCAGTACTGCGAAAATAAGTTAAAACCTAATTATACATAGTCATAATCTCCATTCTGCTAAGTTACATATGGTATGCGGTAGTAAACTAGTGGAGCATGACGTTAGTGCAGAAATAGAAACTACGTTTTATTCTAAAAAACGGAGTAGTCGAGTAATAATGCAGCCGGGGATTGTAACCGTGCCGATATAGAAATCCCAAATAACATGTCTCTTGTGTGGAAGTAACTCTAAAAAATCCACGATTTCAAATTCCCATCCAAATAAGCTGAATCCAAATGAGTGGATCGTTGAATTTATAAAAGCTAACGTAACTATGATTCTACTGACTATCAACAAGCAAAATTATCAAGGATCTTTGGAACATAATATACTTGTCATCCCCTTGTTATTATCCTTAAGCGAATTGCAACCTTGTCCGGTTATTGGTATAGATAAGAAATGACTCTTGGGGCTAATGCTGTTTAAATGGCACCAATCAGAAGCAGTGTTCTATTTAAATGGGAAATATCGGAGAACGTGTAGATCAACACAAGTTACACACTCGGTAAAATTAAATTCGGAAACTACTCTGTCTGTTTCTTACTCATTTCGGTATTCACAGAAGGCACTTACTCATTTCGGTATTCACAGAAGTTAGGAGTCCTAACTTTAGGACTCCTAAATGCCTTCTGTGAATACCGAAAGTCTTAAAATTAGGATTTTTCTCAATTTTATAGTAGTAAAGTTAGGACTCCTAACTTTAGGACTCCTAAATGCCTTCTGTGAATACCGAAAGCCTTAAAATTAGAATTTTTCTCAATTTAGTAGTAGTAAAGTTAGGAGTCCTAACTTTAGGACTCCGAAACTGAGAAAAATCCTAATTTTAAGACTTTCGGTATTCACAGAAGGCATTTAGGAGTCCTAAAGTTAGGACTCCTAACTTCTGTGAATACCGAAGTGAGTAAGTGTGTTCTGTGAATACCAAAATGAGTAAGTACCTTCTGTGAATACGAAAATGGTAGTAAGTTTAGGATTTTGTCTTAAGTTAGTTCTGTGAATCAGGCCCCTAAAGTACGAGACTCACGCCCCCATACTTTTTGCTGTATCTCGTTTTTTCAACCTTTATATAGCGTGTTCGCTGGACTTTTTAAATAAGCCAATATGGCCTTAGAATCTTGTATTGCCTATATATTTTTTTTAATCACTGTTTGTACTTATTCATTCCTTTTTAATGTTTTAATTACAATATCTTGTGATCAAATACGTTTTTAACCTCTGATTGTATTGTATACACAAGTTCCTGTTTGAAGTGATCCCCAGGCAGTTTGATTTGGAAGGGTTGAGTTTAACTTGCTTAGGCTTATTTCCTGGGAAATTCTAAAATGCACTTTATTATCGCCAAATTTGTCATACTGTAGAGTTATTCATTGGGACACTTTTTAGCCTATTCTGTTTTATATGAACTAATTTTACGCTTATGTATTATCTATGGTTCATTGTGTATACTCCTTCGGGAAGAAAGAATTTCTTCGAATTATGTACTTTTATGGTCCATGGGACCGAAATAAAGTTATGGAAAGTATTTAGCTGTTGAAAAGTCAAAAATCAGCAAAATCAAAAAAAGCACAACCAATTTCTAAAATTAGATCAATGTTTAATGACAAAATGACACCAAAATAACACAAATCCTGATAGGAGAGCCAGAAGTATGGATTTTTACCCCCACACCATGGGAGATAACTTCCATCAAGTAATGGTGATTTGTTTTTGTTCCATCTGGGTTTTGTTTTTGAAAAAATCTCCAAAGGCACTGATCGTGGATGACCGGGACGTAGGTGAGATTTCGGGCCAAACGCGTTGGATTAGGAGTCAGATACATCAAGCGGGACATCCCGGTCAACAATATTATCTTCAGACACCTAGGTGCCGATCACGATCCGGTAAAAAATTCCCCCGTGCGACTCGTATCGGGTCTTTTTACCGTACGAATCGTACAAGTGCCGTACGAACTGGCAATCACGATTCGCATGGTAAAAAGTCCATACGAACCGCACTGGGAATCATTCCCCACACGTTCCCGGGTCGGAAAATGTGTCCGACACGTCCTCGGACGATTTACCTTACAAACGTGAAAAACCAAGTCCGACCTAGGAATCACGATCCATCCCGTGCGTCCGAGGTTACAACCGTATGGAAAAAACACCGTCCGCACCGAACTCCTACAGCAACCATGGAGACATGTGCCCGCATACGCGCCCAACACTCCCCCCAGCCCCCGTACGTCCGACACGTACCCCCCGTATATGTATACCCCCACCCATCTAGGTACACCCCAGTACGTTCCAGTCGAACCCCCACCCCAGGACGTGTCATAGCCCCGTCTACCCACACCCCAGTACGTTCCAGTCGTACCCCCACCCCAGTACGTGTCGTACCATCGTCAATGTACACCCCCCCACCCCAGTACGTGTCGTACCACCGTCCATGTACACCCCCCCACCCCTGTACGTGTCGTACCCCCCGTGTACCTACACCCCAGTACGTGCGAGCCACACCCCCACCCCAGGACGTGTCATAGCCCCGTCCACCCACACCCCAGTACGTTCCAGTCGTACCCCCACCCCAGTACGTGTCGTACCCCCCGTGTACCTACACCCCAGTACGTGCGAGCCACACCACCACCCCAGGACGTGTCATAGCCCCGTCTACCCACACCCCAGTACATTCCAGTCGTACCCCCACCCCAGTACGTGTCGTACCCCCCGTGTACCTACACCCCAGTACGTGCGAGCCACACCACCACCCCAGGACGTGTCATAGCCCCGTCTACCCACACCCCAGTACGTTCCAGTCGTACCCCCACCCCAGTACGTGTCGTACCCCCCGTGTACCTACACCCCAGTACGTGCGAGCCACACCCCCACCCCAGGACGTGTCATAGCCCCGTCTACCCACACCCCAGTACGTTCCAGTTGTACCCCCACCCCAGTACGTGTCGTACCACCGTCAATGTACACCCCCCCACCCCAGTATGTGTCGTACCCCCCGTCTACCCACACCCCAGTACGTTCCAGTCGTACCCCCACCCCAGTACGTGTCGTACCACCGTCAATGTACACCCCCCCACCCCAGTACGTGTCGTACCATCGTCCATGGACACCCCCCCACCCCTGTACGTGTCGTACCCCCCGTGTACCTACACCCCAGTACGTGCGAGCCACACCCCCACCCCAGGACGTGTCATAGCCCCGTCCACCCACACCCCAGTACGTTCCAGTCGTACCCCCACCCCAGTACGTGTCGTACCCCCCGTGTACCTACACCCCAGTACGTGCGAGCCACACCCCCACCCCAGGACGTGTCATAGCCCCGTCTACCCACACCCCAGTACGTTCCAGTCGTACCCCCACCCCAGTACGTGTCGTACCCCCCGTGTACCTACACCCCAGTACGTGCGAGCCACACCACCACCCCAGGACGTGTCATAGCCCCGTCTACCCACACCCCAGTACGTTCCAGTTGTACCCCCACCCCAGTACGTGTCGTACCACCGTCAATGTACACCCCCCCACCCCAGTACGTGTCGTACCATCGTCCATGGACACCCCCCCACCCCTGTACGTGTCGGACCCCCCGTGTACCGACACCCCAGTACGTGTCGTACCCCCCGTGTACCTACACCCCAGTACGTGCGAGCCACACCACCACCCCAGGACGTGTCATAGCCCCGTCTACCCACACCCCAGTACGTTCCAGTTGTACCCCCACCCCAGTACGTGTCGTACCACCGTCAATGTACACCCCCCCACCCCAGTACGTGTCGTACCATCGTCCATGGACACCCCCCCACCCCTGTACGTGTCGGACCCCCCGTGTACCTACACCCCAGTACGTGTCGTACCCCCCGTGTACCTACACCCCAGTACGTGCGAGCCACACCACCACCCCAGGACGTGTCATAGCCCCGTCTACCCACACCCCAGTACGTTCCAGTTGTACCCCCACCCCAGTACGTGTCGTACCACCGTCAATGTACACCCCCCCACCCCAGTACGTGTCGTACCATCGTCCATGGACACCCCCCCAGCCCTGTACGTGTCGGACCCCCCGTGTACCTACACCCCAGTACGTGTCGTACCCCCCGTGTACCTACACCCCAGTACGTGCGAGCCACACCCCCACCCCAGGGCATGTCATAGCCCCGTCTACCCACACCCCAGTACGTTCCAGTTGTACCCCCACCCCAGTACGTGTCGTACCACCGTCAATGTACACCCCCCCACCCCAGTACGTGTCGTACCATCGTCCATGGACACCCCCCCACCCCTGTACGTGTCGGACCCCCCGTGTACCTACACCCCAGTACGTGTCGTACCCCCCGTGTACCTACACCCCAGTACGTGCGAGCCACACCCCCACCCCAGGACGTGTCATAGCCCCGTCTACCCACACCCCAGTACGTTCCAGTCGTACCCACACCCCAGTACGTTCCAGTCGTACCCCCACCCCAGTACGTTCCTGGCACACCCCCAACACAACCTCCTAAGTACGGAGCGCACCCCATGCCCCAACATCACAACCGCATGTACGAGTCGTACAAAGCCACACACAAGGACAAAATCGTACAACCAAATGGCCCATGTACACACCGTACACACGCTCAAAACGCACGTACACAACAAGGACAAAACAAAACAACTCAACAATACACCATTCGAAAGGCACACAGCCACTAAACATGGCCAACAACCACTAAAATAACACAATCACTGACCTGCAACTGTCAAAAACAAACAGAGGCCCAATACACCACCACTCCTTATAACACACCCACCCAAAATTCAAACACTGCCACACCCACCCATGGACCAATGAAAAGGGCCCACACACACAAACCATGAGCCTTTGCAACAGACCCACTGCTGCCAGACACCACAGAACCAGACTACAAGCGACACCACATCTTACACTTGCACACCTTCACACGACCACCCTCACAAACACCCTCTCATCACATTCACACACACACACAACCATCCACACCCCCCCCAACATCCACACACCCCCCACACCCACACCATCCCCACCCACACCCCTCACCATGCCCACTACCAAGAATCCAAAGTTCAGTCACCGAGAGTTGGAGGTCCTTGTTGATCAAATCCTCAGAGTCGAGCCACAGATCTTTGGAACATTGGTCAGAAGCACCAGCCAGGCAGCCAAAACAGCCATGTGGCAGACCATCGTCGATGCTGTGAATGCTGTTGCGGACACCAGGAGGACCAAGCAGGATTGCCAGAACAGGTGGTACAATCTGCGGAGGAGGGTCAGAGCCAAGAGACAGGAGGAACACGACCAGGCCAACGCCACCGGAGGAGGGCCCTCCCGCAGAGCCGTACAGTACCATCCCTGGGAGGAGAGGGTGATGGCCATACTGCCGGTGGAGGCAGTTGAAGGAGTAGAAGGACTCCGAGACCCGGGTGAGTACACAAACAACGCACCTCACATGGGGGGAACTGCAACCACAACCAAAATTAATAACAGGCACGCAACCACCACAAGCCATCGCATTACTCAACCACACTCCATGAGCAGGCACATGCCACTGCTGCCACCATGCCCCATGCACCCAGCTGGACAATGTCAAGTCACAGGCCACAGAAGACAACAACACATGACACGGTAACCCGGATGTCGGGAGGCTGGGCACCAAGAATCACATAGTGCGACTCCAAAGCAGACAACAATGCCCTCTGCCCATATGGCCTAGGTCACAGGCAGACAAACACTGTGTCCCAACACAGGAATGACTTGCCAGCAAATGGCGGACGCCTTGCATCAACACATGGGGGTGAAGGCACTGTTTTGCACATGCCAGCAGCTAATGAACAGCCAACAGTGTGAAAGAGTGGCAGCACACACCACCACAGCAGCAGCGCACAGACACACAGCAGACAAAATGGGTGCCTGGAGATCAGAAACAAACTCACATCAACAGGCCAAGGGCCACTCAAAGATCTGCTAACAGTGTGTGCCCAGGAAGCTGGGCCAAGGTGACAGAGGGTGACACACGGAGGGAGGGAGAGGGGGACACAGAGGGAGGGAGAGGGGGACTGAGAGGGAGGGAGACGGACAGAGGGAGGAGGCTGACACACAGAGGGAGGGAGAGGGGGACAGAGAGGGAGGGAGAGGGGGACAGAGAGGGAGGGAGACACAGGAAGATGGACAGAGGGAGGAGGCTGACACACAGAGGGAGGGAGAGGGGGACAGAGAGGGAGGGAGAGGGGGACAGAGAGGGAGTGAGACACAGGAAGATGGACACAGGGAGGAGGCTGACACACAGAGGGAGGGAGAGGGGGACAGAGAGGGAGGGAGAGGGGGACAGAGAGGGAGGGAGACACAGGAAGATGGACACAGGGAGGAGGCTGACACACAGAGGGAGGGAGAGGGGGACAGAGAGGGAGGGAGAGGGGGACAGAGAAGGAGGGAGACACAGGGAGAGCAAATCAGTCCTTTGGTGTGTGGGAATGTCTGCTCGTCAGCAGGTGGACTGCGTGCATGTAGACAAGGGTGGCCAGTGCCAGAACCCCCCCTCTTCATCATGGCAAAACGCAGGGCCATGTCACAACCTGTACACGAGCACAAGGACAGCCACCTGCATCATATAAGTGTGTGGATCCACTCCATGTGCACATGTACAGTGCTACAAGGAAGGCGCAAATGCATAGCTCGGCACACATGCACACTCCACTGCTGACTGCAGTCACACTTGACGCAGCAAGTAAGACTGTGCCACACATAGTTAAAGGGGCCAAATTGGTGCCCAAGGGACACACACATGCACAAGTGCACTGTGAGTGGAATGCAAGACAGATCCTAATTCCAAGAGGAAATGTGCCAACTTTGTAACGGATGAAACATGGATGTTGCATGGATCCAAATTAACATTTTCTCTCTCACACACAGGTCAACGTCGTGCTGCACCCCCCAACACTGGGGGGGAACACTCACAGGACCCGGATCTGCAGGAGACCGATCCCACCGGCAGCGACCACTCTCACCACTCTGCGGACGACCCCGACCGACCTGGCCCCTCTGGTGTCCAACCACCTGCAGCACCTGCGTCAGGTACAACCGTGCCAACCACCACCCCCACTCCTGCCACATCCCAGGAGACACCCAGGATCCCTGCCCCAACACCACAATGCAGCCAGGCTCGCCAGGAGGGACACGGTGTCCCGGGCACCCAGGAGGAGGCAGGCGACAACGCCAATGCCACCCCTCAGGGGTCCCGGAGACCCGATGTGCCCACAAGTGCAGGCCAGACGCAAGTGGGCAGGGGTGGTGGGAGTGGAGGACGGCGGAGGCGCGAGCCTGACCAGTTGGCTGGGGATCCGGTATTTTCCCATGTCCGTAACATCCTGGACTCATACCGGCAGGACACCACGGGCATGGCCCAGGTTGTGTCCGTCCTCGAGGGGATCAAGGTCCAGCAGGCCCAGCAACATGCGGAGCTAATAGCCTGTCTACAGCTACACCAACGGAGGATGGAGGACAGACAGGCTGAGCAAGTGACGGCGTCCCAGGGGATTCACGCTGAACTCCGTCGGATGGCCGACACCATGGCCGACCCTCCCTGTGCCAGAAGGCGGAGAACATCACCACCCACAGGGAGGGATCATGAGCAGGAGGAGGAAACATCCGACGGAGCATCCCAGACGTCGTCACGGCCTGCTGCTGAGGTTCCCCGCAGGAAGCCGGGTCGTCCACGGAAAGGACCGTGAGGGTGGCTGCTAGATCACCATCTCCCAGGACACCTGGCCTGGCACCTGGCCCACTGGAGCAACAGCATCACAGCATCAAGAGACATTCTCTGCCACTTGGCCCTGCTGGTCACTGGCTGACCAATGTTGACAAAGACTGTGGCATGGACTCTGAGGATTTCCAATGGCAAGGACACCAACTCCCCTACTGAACTTTGGATTCCCTAATCCCGGAAAGCCCCTCACTTTGTCCCCCCCCCCCCAATAATAAATCACACTATTAAGAGTAGATGCCTGCTGGTAGCATTATTACCTAACATGTGTCTTGTACAGTCTAAACATGCCTGAGTCATCTGTTCACTTCAACCATCCACACCCTGGGGCCTGAGTCTGGCACAGGACACATGGGTCACAGTTTTTTAGGCAAGACAGACATGGAGCACCATACACACCCGTGATGGTCAGAACCAGCTGAGGGGGTGGCCGAACAACCGTGCTGACAGACACATTGAGTACAGCAACAGTAATGCGCAGAGGTCAGGGATCCAGTCCAGTGTCCTGGGGGGCACCCAGGTACGTGTAGACAGGTGGCAGAACCATGTCCTGCAAGCTTGAGTCCGGTGGATGCAGAGAATGGGGTCATGGACAACGTTGGATGCATGGGGATGGCACATGTCACAATACCCACACAGTCATGGACATCATGCCCAATACACAGTCTCAGCACACACACACAGGTTGCATCTTGCCACTCGACACATTGACACATAGCCACAATCAGGGAATACCATGCCAGACATGCAGGATGCACCGTGCCAACACACCAGCATTGACTGAGAAGAGGCACCTTGGAGGCATAGGGACACCTTTAATAGTCATGTTTTTGGGATTGCAGAGGCAACTTGAAGTACACATGAACACATCATGTGGAGTAACATGTGGCTCAAACACTGGCACCCCCTTCTGCAGCACAAATGCGTGATAGCCATGGAACTGGCACACAAGTGTCGGCTAACAGCTAAATACCCACAGCTGCTCACGGAGAGACTGCCATACACCATACATCCGCTGATGTGGAAGTCCCACGCCATGTCAAGACAATGTTAACCGTATGTGTCCGAGGGCAGTGTCACACACATTGATGCCTTCATCACAATCCACTATCCCATCACTGATGACTGACAACCAGGCAGCCCATCTATTCAGGTGTACCCAGCTGCATGTCGTGTCCCATGGGGATGCCACATGTCTGCAGAGGAACCAAACCCCGACCGGGGCAGTGTGCACACATCGTGAACAACTGCCACACCCAATACACCCCAGATGCATCCCTTACCCCATGGAGACTTCCAAACGTGTCCGTGCCTGTAACGCTGAGTCAGCCCACGATGCCATGTCCATGAGGAATAGCAGTGCCACAACAATGCAACCAGAAGACGGCATGCGCAGGTACCTGGGGAAGAGAGACACACAAGAAGTCAGCCACAAAAAGCACAGCCACTTGCATGTGCATTGACTCGACACATGTATGGATGAAAAAATGCTAGGTCACAATTATGAGTGGGGAAATACTACCATCACTGCCACCATCACTCCAGTGACACACCCACACACACCTCTGACTCACGTGCCATACATGCAGGTGGAGACACGCATCACAACACATGCCACACGGGGACCAAGGCGTGCACACTCAGACACTGGTACTCACCACTAAGCAAAGAAGTCGCGTATGAGCCGAGTCCGGATGTCCTCTTGCGGCTCCACATCCTCCACATCACTAGCCCCATTGCCAAGCCCTTCGTCCTCCACGGGTGGATGGTCCTCGTCATGTTGATTCAGGATGAGTGGCACAGCTCTTTCAACTGCCATGTTGTGCAGCATGCAGCAGACCATGAAGATCTTGCAAACCTTTGCCGGGGCATATGGGAGTGCGCCGCCGGTCTTGTGGAGGCACCGGAATCGGCTCTTCAGCATGCCAAACGTCCTCTCTATCACTCGCCTTGTCCGGCCATGGGCGGTGTTGTAGCGGAGCTGGGCCGGCGTGATGGGGTTGCGGAGAGGTGTCAGCAGCCAAGGCATGTTGGGATAGCCAGCGTCCCCTAAATGGAAAGCACATGGATATCGTTAGAACTGGCAAAGCGGTAGTGCTGCTCGGCCAAACAGAATACAGGACAGACAGACTGTACCCACCAACAACACATGCTCGTTCGTTGCGCAGCTGCATCATCATATCAGGCATCCCGCTACGCCTCATGATGTAGGCATCGTGTGCTGATCCTGGGAAACGAGCACAGACATGTGAAATCACCATGTTGGACAGACACACCACAAGGGCATTGATGGAGTGGTAGTGCTTCCGATTGCGGTACGCCACCTCCCGTGCGTGTGGTGGTACCAAACCTACATGTGTCCCATCTATGGACCCAATGACATGGGGCATCCCTCCCAGGGCATAGAAACCACGCTTGACCTCAGTCATCTGTTCAGGGGTTGGGAACTTGATGAAGTCATCCAGGTGAATCAACATGGCCTCCAAGAAATCATGCAGCACACCGCTGAACATGCTCTGGGACATGCCACCAACATGAGCTATGGTATTTTGGAAGGTACCCGTGGCAAGGAAATGTAGGGCAGCCATTACCTTCAGCTGGGGTGTCAGTGCCGTAGGATACCTGTGCTGCGGTTGCAGGTGTGGTGCCAGTCTCGCCGTCAGCTCCAGAATCAACGGTTGGGTGAAGCGGTAGAGCCGGATCCTGTCATTCTCCTGCATGGTGGCCAAGTCTGGAATTCTTCGGGCAACAGGAGGCGCTCTGCAGTAATTTGGAAGTGACAAGGAAGAGTGAGTGCACTACGAGAACAACTCATGTCTACTGAGCACATGTAAATCTGGCAATACACACATGCCACATAGGGAGTCAGGCATGTGCTACATGCCCAGGACACGTATGGATGCAAGGTGACACTCCTTCCAAGACCCAGCTACACACGGTGATTGAGAACCTCCCCATGCCACGCCATGGAAATAGCTGTGTCCCAGTGCAAGTGCACTGCCCGACGCAAGACAGGAGTGACATACACCCACACATCAGCAGAAGTGTGATGCCGATTGCAGAGACTGGCAGCGGAACACTTGAGCCACAGGTCACATGACATTACACTAGTCCAGCCCACACACCTTGCCATGAAGGTGCACATGTCATGACTCACCACACATTCCTTGTGAGTTTGCTGACATGGCCTTGTCACGCTACTCCGTGTCCCTTGCATACATGTGCACCTCACATCCGATAACACATGTGGCATGGTGTTGGGAACAGTGTGCAATGACAATCTACACACAGCCACATGTTGGTTGCTGCAACGGCTGCAGCTTTTGAGGGTGCTACAACATCAACCTGATGTAAATCCCGGACACATATATGGCATAGTCACATTGTGCACTGTGGGTAGTGATCAGTCATGTGTCATGACCCCTGTACCGGGCATCATGGGACACTTCCGTGTGTTGGTGTCCGTGCCATGCCAGTGACGCTCACCCCAAGTGCGCAGTCCCACATGCACACATGTCAAAGGAGTCAAGGGCATGCCTGGCACACATTGCACCCTCACACAGTACACATGTACACATCTCATCATACATCTGGTGCCACATCACAGCCTGTGACACCTGTGCCCCACACATGTGGTAATGCACAGACGATGCCTTGATGTCCATTCCTGGACAAGTATGTCCATCCATGGACAAGTATGTCCGCCCTATTCCTACATGTGTGTCGCCTATCACCACAGTGATGTGTAAAATCCGCCGTACTGCTGCTGAGAGGGCCTGTGCATGTTCCCAAATCACTGTGGGAGTGCTGCCGTATGTGTACCCATCGTGATGGCGAGCGTAGATGCGAGTGTACGGTCCGTGCCACTACGGGTACGCATACGCGTGCAGACCCATAGTGATGGAGAGCGTAGATGTGAGTGTACGGTCCGTACCACTACGAGTACGCATACGCGTGCAGACCCATAGTGATAGAGAGCGTAGATGCGAGTGTACGGCCCTATCACTATGGGTCTGCACGCGTATGCGTACCCGTAGTGGTACGGACCGTACACTCGCATCTACGCTCACTATCACTATGGGTCTGCACGCGTATGCATACCCGTAGTGGTACGGACCGTACACTCACATCTACGCTCTCTATCACTATGGGTCTGCACGTGTATGCGTACCCGTAGTGGCACGGACCGTACACTCGCATCTACGCTCACTATCACTATGGGTCTGCACGCGTATGCGTACCCGTAGTGGTGCGGACCGTACACTCACATCTACGCTCACTATCACTATGGGTCTGCACGCGTATGCGTACCCGTAGTGGTACGGACCGTACACTCACATCTACGCTCTCTATCACTATGGGTCTGCACGCGTGTGCGTACCCGTAGTGGTACGGACCGTACACTCGCATCTACGCTCACTATCACTATGGGTCTGCACGCGTATGCGTACCCGTAGTGGTACGGACCGTACACTCGCATCTACGCTCACTATCACTATGGGTCTGCACGCGTATGCGTACCCGTAGTGGTACGGACCGTACACTCACATCTACGCTCACTATCACTACGAGTACACATACGCGTGCAGACCCATAGTGATGGAGAGCGTAGATGCGAGTGTACGGTCCGTACCACTACGGGTACGCATACGCGTGCAGACCCATAGTGATGGAGAGCGTAGGCATGCATGTACGGGCCGTTGCCATGCATTTGGGGTGCCCTAGGGCCCCCACACGCACCGTACCTGTGTGTGATGCTCCAAATTACATAGGGGACAAGTATTAAGGCCTACATGCATGCTGGTTGTCATGGAGACCAAGTTCAAAATTCGAAATTGTTCTGGAAGGTGCACAGCAGAAGTCAGTTGGAATTTGTCTACTTTGTTGCAATGTGTTTGTGGGGCTGACATCATGCAGGAGAATGAAACCGATAGAGAACCCAAAGACTGCTAGGTTTGAAGGGATTGGTGGAAACATAGGATGCAAATGTGAGTGACCAATCTCTCTGTACTCCTGTGCATGAGACTGGGCAGAAGGGCACATATAAGGCAGCCAGGTCCCATGAGGGAGCACTTGCCTGCACATCTTTGCATTCGTCGACCCAGCTGCTGCTACTGATTCCCTGGAACCATGTCAAGGGCTGTGGAGAGGACACAGCCATTCACCCTGGAGGAGAACATGGCTCTGCTGGATGTGATCCTCCCACAGTACTCCATGCTGTATGGGCGACCAGGGTATCAGGTGAGTGCATAGGCCACTGCCACAGACTGTCCCTATGTGGTGACTGTGACTTCTGCCATTGCGTCCAGGTGTAACACACATGCCATGTACTGTCGGGGGGGTCCCAGGGGGGGGGTGCCTGATGTCTCCCAGCAGTGCCCTGAGACAGGAGGGGTGGGGGCTTATCACTCACAGCAGTGCCCTGAGACAGGAGGGGTGGGGGCCTATCACTCACAGCAGTGCCCTGAGACAGGAGGGGTGGGGGCCTAGAACTCACAGCAGTGCCCTGAGCCAGGAGGGGTGTGTGCAGAGTCCTCCCAGCAGGGCCCTGAGACAGGAGGGGTGGGGGCCTATCACTCACAGCAGTGCCCTGAGACAGGAGGGGTGGGGGCCTATCACTCACAGCAGTGCCCTGAGACAGGAGGGGTGGGGGCCTATCACTCACAGCAGTGCCCTGAGACAGGAGGGGTGGGTGTGATGCACAGTGTGAGCCTTGATCATTGATTGTGACATTGCCATCATTCCACCTGTGTACCCACTGTGGCACGTAGTGCTTTTTCCCTCACCAGGGGATGATGTCCCTATGACAAAGGTGCAATGCGTTGGCTGCATGACATGCCTTGTTGTAACCAGCTAATTTGTACCCATATGTCTCTCTGTGACATGTGGCTGGTGTATTGATGTGGTGTCACTTGTTCCTCCTCACAGGTAGGCGCCACTGCCAAGGAGCAGATCTGGCTGACCGCCGTCAGTGCCGTGAGGGGTGTGGATGGTCGGAGGCGGAGCCTGCCCCAGGTGAGGAAACGCTGGCAGGATATCCGGTGCTGGACGCGGAGGATTGCACGGCTCCTGCTGGGGGACTCACCTGAGAGCCACAAGAACCGCGGCCGCCGCCGTCTGAGCCACCTCCACAGGCGTGTGCTGCCGGTGGTCTTTCCAGACCTGGAGAGGCGCTTACAGGCGATGCAGCAGCCGGAAGGGGGTAGGTACATGTGTGTTTGTTGTGTGTCACCGGCATGTGTAAGGGCACAGTAGCATGAATTCACTGGCAGGGTTTAAAGGTGCTGTGCAGATCCTGTTTGCCCCAGTATAGCGCTGTGCCCCTGCCACCCTTCCCCTCCTTGCAATGTGTTCCCTGGTCTGTGTGTAGTCACTCCTTCACAGGGTAATGTAGGCTGGCGCTTTGTCCACGGGAACAATGTCTGTAGCATCATGTGTGGGGGTGGTGTGTAACAGGTTGTGGGACATTGCCTGTGCACTGTCAAGTTCACTGCATGTGGGTTCCATGTCAGTTGGCACTGATGCTGACTCCAGACATGGGAGTTGGTCTCTCATGTGTCATGCCTTACAGCGCGCATGTCCCATGTAGTGGCCTGTGACATGATGTGCATGAGTGTGCGATACACATAGTGCAGGGATGGTGACGTGTGTTGCAGTCATTACCATTCAGTAGCATGTAGTTGCGTGCCCACTACTGTCCCCTGGGGCACCTTTTCCTCAGTGGTGTATGTGTCATCATAAACGTGGCCACTGTCAGTGTCTACAGCGTAAGTTGTGCTCTGTGCCATTGTCCCCTGTCACCATGTATATAGACGTGCTATTTTGTACAGGTGTCCACTGTGCAGCCTGACCTGATTGTCCTTCTTCATACTCACAGTTGCCAGTGCCTGTGTGTCTTGTTATACTCATCTGAGGATGGGCACTGGTACCTCATTATTTGTACAGGCGCACCTTGGCTGTTTGGCGTCCAATCTTGCTTTTTGCCTGCCCCTGTGTGTATCACCCAGACTATGAGATGTTGGTGCCACCTGTGTCTCAACAATTTGCCTCGTGTAGGGTCTTGTTGGGGCGGGCAATGCCTATGTGTTAAATCCTGATTACCACTTGCTGGGTCTGGGCAGTGTGTGATGTGTCTGGACACACACGCAATGTGCAGTGACAGAGTCATGTTGTGCATGTTTTCAGCATTACCTATGCAGCATGTGTCTCAAGTTCATGGATATGGTCCCTGGTCATCGGTATTTTCGCCAACGCTGTGTGGTGCAGATGCAGTGCTGGATTGTCCCCAGGGCCTGGGTGCTATGTCAGACTCCTTTTCCTGTGTTTAGCTATTGTCTCATGCTCTCCATGGTATTTCAGTGGCATGGTGGCTCAACCAACTGTGTGTTTCATGCCCTACATCGGTACCCTGTTCAGTAGATGTTAGGGATCTTCCTTTTCAGGCCATGCAATGTTACCTATGTAGATTGGACTCATGTGACAGATGTGTACAGGTGTCTGATTAATTTCTGTCTCTCCACCCTGCCCACAGCATCGTCGGGGAACACAGAGGGAGACATGGACACAGACCAGGCGGAGGGACCGAGCACCAGTGCCAGCCGTGACATCGGGTCTGGCACATCGAGTGGGACAGAGGCGGAGGAGAGTGTGGCCGAGGACCTGTCGACTGGCACATCAGACTACGAAGCTGACAGGTCCGGGGACGATGTCTCCGAGTGGGCGGAGGCTGCACCAGCAGCTGACAGCGGAACAACACCTCGCACCGCCCCCTCAGTTTCCACCAGCCGCCTCCCACTTGCTCGTGTCCCTTCCCAGCGTGCCCGGTCACAGCATGTCTCCTTCCTGCCAGGCACCGCACCCCCTGCCCCTGTCTCCACTGCTGCCGCCAATGCAGAGTCTGTGGACATCCAGCGGCAACTGCAGGTTGGTCAGGCTGCGATCCTTAATGTCCTCCATGCCCACGGCAAAACCCTCACCAACATCGAGGCTTTCTTGGAGGGCATTCATTCATCGCAGGCTGACCAACGCAACTTGCTGAGGTCCATCGACTCCACACTGACTGCAGCAGTGGGTCTCCTGCAGCGCGACCTCCCCCCACCTACCCCTGCCCCATCCACACTTCCCACTCCCATGCCTGTCACACGTACACCCAGACGTCGGCATGCACCCACATCAACGGACACGGGCACCACACCAGCAGGGAAGGTCCACCGCACTCCTCCTGACACGCACACACAGGGTGAGGTAGGCACACCCACTGGGTCGGGGGGCAAACGTGTGACACGCAGCCATAGTGGGAGTCCGCATTCCACCCAGTCCACTCCCTCCAAATCCCCTCCCCTCAGCTCTCCTGGCCACATCTCCCCCAAGGACTCCTTCATGGCCGCTCTGTCCCTGAGCCCCACAGTTACACCACCACGCAAGCGGTCAAGGAGGTCCCCGGTCAGGGTGGTTGAGTCTCCCCCCCTGTCTCCACCCTCCCCCGGTGGCGCTGCGACCCATCCCTCTGACCCCCCCCCCTCCTTGGGGCCTGAGGTCCCTTCGGGTGCAGGGGACTCCCTGGAGGACCTTGCAAAGGTGTGTAGTGCCATCCTGGCCTCCGCCTTTGGCACTGACCCACCCCCTGTGGTGGAGTCCTCCATCCCTGCACCCACAACGCCGCCCCTTTGCCCTGATGTCCCTGCGGTGCCTGTTGCTTCCCCCCCCCCCTGATGCCCTCACCAGTGTGGAAGACGATGCCATTTGACTGTGCAGGCAAGGTAGGGGACACGCATCCCACTGTGTCCCCCATCCAGCTGAGAATCATTGACTGCCCTATGGGCTTTGTGAAGATTGAACTGCCTGCGATCCACGGACATTGTGCTCATGCTGAATAAAGCTTAATTTTGTTTTCATTATCACACTACTGCTATGCTGGTATTGGTGTTGGTGGGGCTGCTACATGGTTTTGGGTGGTGTGTAAGGGTTTGGGTGTGTGGGATATGTAGTAGTGTACTGCTCATTGGTGGGACCCTGTGATCTGTGTGCCATCACAAGGTGTTGGCTAACTTTCTTTGTTCATGTAAGCAGTTACTGCATGGTGCACTTGTCCCAGGGTGTATTCCTTCCTCTGTGTACCCAGCTTTCTTCCCTGCAGGGTGTTCCCAATGTTTAGCGCAGAGCTGTGTCTACATGAGCTGTGTGTGTGACGGAGCCCTTCTACTTTGGCCATGCATGCAGGGCCATGTCTCCACCTGCGACAATCGTGGCATCCTTGGTGATCACTGTACTTGTGTGTGGAGTCTGTTGACATGAGTTCATGGGGACATGTTCCCTTGTAGCCAGTATGCATGTGGATAATTCTGGCCTCACACACATGTGTTACACCCCTCCTGTCTCAGGGCACTGCTGGGAGTGATGGGCACCCACCCCTCCTGTCTCAGGGCACTGCTGGGAGGAATCTGCACCCACCCCTCCTGTCTCAGGGCACTGCTGGGAGGACTCCACACCCACCCCTCCTGTGTCAGGGCACTGCTGGGAGGACTCCACACCCACCCCTCCTGTCTCAGGGCACTGCTGGGAGGACTCTGCACCCACCCCTCCTGTGTCAGGGCACTGCTGGGAGGACTCCACACCCACCCCTCCTGTCTCAGGGCACTGCTGGGAGTGATAGGCACGCACCCCTCCTGTCTCAGGGCACTGCTGGGAGGACTCCACACCCACCCCTCCTGTCTCAGGGCACTGCTGGGTGGACTCTGCACACACACCTCCGATTTCAGGATATGTGCGCTTGGCACATACACGGTGGGGGTACGCACAATGCATTCGAGGTGAGGGTACGAGTCTACTGACACTGGTGTGGTGGGGGTACGCTCCGTACGTCCGCGGGTGTGGGTACGGGTCGTACTTACACTGTTGGCATGGGGGTACGCTCCTTGCATTCGCGGGTGGGGGTACGGGTCGTACTTACACTGTTGGCATGGGGGGTACGCTCCTTGCATTCGCGGGTGGGGGTACGGGTCGTACTTACACTGTTGGGCTGGGGGGTACGCTCCTTGCATTCGTGGGTGGGGGTTCGAGTCGTTCTTACACTGTTGGCATGGAGGGTACGCTCCTTGCATACGCGGGTGGGGGTACGGGTCGTACTTGCACTTTTGGGCTGGGGGGTACGCTCCTTGCATTCGCGGGTGGGGGTACGGGTCGTACTTACACTGTTGGGCTGGGGGGTACGCTCCTTGCATTCGCGGGTGGGGGTACGGGTCGTACTTACACTGTTGGGCTGGGGGGTACGCTCCTTGCATTTGCGGGTGGGGGTACGGGTCGTACTTACACTGTTGGGCTGGGGGGTACGCTCCTTGCATTCGCGGGTGGGGGTACGGGTCGTACTTACACTGTTGGGCTGGGGGGTACGCTCCTTGCATTTGCGGGTGGGGGTACGGGTCGTACTTACACTGTTGGGCTGGGGGGTACGCTCCTTGCATTCGTGGGTGGGGGTTCGAGTCGTACTTACACTGTTGGCATGGGGGGTACGCTCCATGCATACGCGGGTGAGGGTACGGGTCGAACTTACACTGTTGGGGTGGGGGTACGCTCCGTACGTCCGCGGGTGGGGGTACGGGTTGTACTGACACTGTTGGCATGGGGGGTACGCTCCTTGCATACGCGGGTGGGGGTACGGGTCGTACTTACACTGTTGGGCTGGGGGGTACGCTCCTTGCATTCGTGGGTGGGGGTTCGAGTCGTTCTTACACTGTTGGCATGGGGGGTACGCTCCTTGCATACGCGGGTGGGGGTACGGGTCGTACTTGCACTGTTGGGCTGGGGGGTACGCTCCTTGCATACGCGGGTGGGGGTACGGGTCGTACTTACACTGTTGGGCTGGGGGGTACGCTCCTTGCATTTGCGGGTGGGGGTACGGGTCGTACTTACACTGTTGGGCTGGGGGGTACACTCCTTGCATTCGCGGGTGGGGGTTCGAGTCGTACTTACACTGTTGGCATGGGGGGTACGCTGCATGCATACGCGGGTGAGGGTACGGGTCGAACTTACACTGTTGGGGTGGGGGTACGCTCCATGCATACGCGGGTGGGGGTACGGGTCGTACTTGCACTGTTGGGCTGGGGGGTACGCTCCTTGCATACGGGGTGGGGGTAGGGTCCGTACATATCCGTCCCCACGCTATGTGATGTTTGTGCGGCCCGTACCCAGGCCTTTGCCACGTGGGTGCGATCCGTCCCGCCATTGTTGGGGTGACGTGTGTGGGCGTGGTCCGACTCGTACCCACGCTCTTCAGGCGTGGGTACGGGACGTACCTGTCTGGTTGTGTTGCCGGTTCGCGTGGTGACGGACTTCCGTTGTGGCGGTCGCTGGCTTATCAGGACACGCCCCCACCCCCTCGTGGTGACCAGGGCATGGGAGTCAGGTATGTCCAGGCCATGTGTGGTGTGTGACTTATGTGGTTGTTTTGTGGCCTGCCCTGGTCGTGCCACCCCCACCCCACCCCACTTTCCCCCCTCCCTTAGTTATTCTGACCTTCTGCGGCGTCTGCGTCGTAACCTGTAGAGGAGGTGTACAGCTATGAGGGCAGGGATGACTCGTAGGTTCGGGTCCATGTCTGTCCGTCGCGTACTGGTCCTCCTTGTTCGCGTCGTCGTCTGTCCGTCGCGTACTGGTGGTCCTTGTTCGCGTCGTCCTGATTTCCCGGCAGTTTTTGGCTGCCGCAAAATATTCACCGTGCGGGGTGACGTCGGTGCGAATCGTGATTCCTGGGTCGTGAATGGCTGGCTGCGAGCGTCCCGACGTCAGGTCGGCGCTTTCCCGGATCGCATTGGTAGGTGTTTTTTGTTCGGTCGGGCTTTTTTACGAATCGTACGGTAATGGTGTACCCGTGCGAATCGTAATTCCTTGTTTGTAGAAATTGACGACCGGGTACGCGTCGGGCGGAGATTATGCTCCGTCCGACGGTTCGTACCCGGTTTTTGCCGGATCGTGATAGGCACCCTAGTCTCTGAAATGGAAACCCTCAGTGGAGCAAGATTGCAGGCCTTAATCCTTGAAAGCCCTATTAAAGCTTGTTAGCTGTTAAACGAGGTCCCGCAGCACTGGTTGGTTTTGGTAGGAAATGTTCTGAGTGTGATAAACTCAAATTTCAAGGCCTTTGAAGTCTATGTATCAGGTGGATACTTTTCGCTCCTTCGTTTGATAACATTTTTACCTTTGGACTTAGAAGCTTGTTTACAGTTTGGCGCAGAGGGGAGTACCGTCTCTGCCAAACTGTTAGTCTGCCCGCCTGATTTGCAGTCAGAAGGACCTTATATATGTCGACTTCAAGCCTACTCTGGCTTTGTCGCTAACTTATTCCTCCGACAGCCTTATGGAGCACATGATTGAAAACATTTATATGACACCCACCCACACCATGGGAGAACACTCCCATCGAGTGGTGGTCATGAGGTTTTGTTTTAGTTTTAGTTTTTTTCAAAAACAAAATCCCACTTTGGGATTTTGTTTTTGAAAAAACAAGTAAAAAGTTGGTCGTCCATCAAACTTCGAACACTGAGACAGCAGTTTCTGATAGTGTTAAGAGGTGTCTGCGGGCTGGAGAACGTCTCTAAATGTGGAGGGCGGGTATCCTTTCAGGGCGTCAAGAGTTTTTTACTCTGTCACCCTTTC
Organism: Triturus cristatus; assembly: GCF_964204655.1. Lineage (NCBI taxonomy): Eukaryota > Metazoa > Chordata > Amphibia > Caudata > Salamandridae > Triturus > Triturus cristatus. The sequence goes on from NC_140586.1 coordinate 723,244,055, forward strand.
AGAGTAAGACCCATGCATCACACACTAAAATCAAGCCCTTACCTGTTTTTATGGAGCTCAACATCCTGCAGTGGATTAAGCCTGAAGCTGTATCCAGCAAAGTCTACTAGAAATTGGACACCTTAGCTGAGAGGCTCTGCTGAAGCTCACCTTGAGAAAGGAACTCACACCACCAGAGGCCACCAACATGGTCCAGTTCAGTACCGATTGGACTGGGCAGCTGTGTAAAAAGGACTCTTGCAGCCTATTGTGTCCCTATAACTACAAATGAAAGCCAGTCAATTGACCCTGGAGTCCAGTTCTTAGTCCTGGGTACAGCTGGGAGCAGGTTCGCCGCTTTAGGTCTCCACACAGCTCTCAAACAGCATGTCCAGTGTTGTTCTGTTTTCCATAGGTCCACAGAATGTTCTCATGAGCTGTGGTGAGATGCCACATTTGTAGGTTTCACTAGCCAGCGGGTCACTGCTGATCACTCCCTAATGTTATGTTATGTTATGTTACTGTTTTTTGTACCGCGCACAGCTACCCCAGCAAAGGGGCGTCCTGGCGCCAGAAAAGGTAAACACAACAGCACAGAATGCAACGGGTTACTAAATTTTATTAAAAAGAAACGTTTTAATGACACCTCTGAACCTAGTTAAATCTTCCTCAGCACGGATGTCGTAGGGAAGAGCGTTCCAGAGCTTGGCAGCTACTACTCGAAAGGAGCGGCCACCCATCCTGTTCAACAGAAAACGGGGAACAACAGCTAAGTTCTGGCCCAAGGATCTCAAAGAGCGAGAAGGAATGTACGGAGTAAGAAGATTCGTGAGAATAGGAGGAGCCAAGCCTTTCAAAATTTTAAAGGCCAGGCAAAGCACCTTAAACTCAAAGCGCCGCGTCACAGGCAGCCAGTGGAGAGTATGCAGTACTCCGGACACTGAGCAATGTTTGGGCAACCCAAATATTGCTCTTGCAGCGGCATTCTGCACTCGTTGTAGCCGCAAAAGTTCAGCCTTGTTCGTGCCTGCAAGCAGAGCACTGGCATAGTCTATCCTAGATAATACCGAGGCCTGGACCACCAGCTGTCTCGTGCTGGCATCAAAGAATTTGAGCACCGGCCTAATGCTCCTGATAATGCCGAAGCAAGAGGCAGCCACCTTCTTCGTATGGCAGGTGAAACTAAGGGAAGGGTCCAGCCAGACCCCAAGGTTCTTTAACTCCATTACAGGAGAAGGGATCATACCTAGCTCGGGGGGCCACCAACTATCATTCCAACATCCAGGAAGCTTACCAAACACCATCACCTCTGTCTTCTTAGTGTTCAATTGGAGACAGTTCTGATTCATCCAATTGGCCACCGAGCGCAACCCCTCACAGAAGTTGAGGGCATCCATAGCTGAGTCCCCACTTAGTGTGACCGCCAGCTGCGTGTCATCCGCATAGGAAACCATTGTCAGGCCCCAGCTTTTGACTACCGCAGCCAGTGGCCTCACGTAAAGATTAAAAAGAGTGGGGCTCAGAGATGAACCCTGAGGAACCCCCGACGTGAGCGGGTGAGAGGTGGACTTACCGGGTGGTATCGCAACCTGGAAGGATCTGTTGGAAAGAAAGGAGCGGAACCAGCCTAATGCCAACCCCCTAACCCCAGCTTCCTCTAACCGCCGCATCAATATGTCATGGGACACCGTATCAAAGGCGGCACTCAGGTCTAACAAAAGGAGTGCCGCTGTTTGTCCGGTGTCCAGCACGGAGCGCAGATGTTCAGCCATATATAGCAGGGCAGTCTCCGTGCTGTGGGCTTTACGGAAACCATTTTGCGTGGGGTCCAAGATGTTAGCTTTATCAAGATGGTCCGCCAGGATCCCATTCACGTGGGTTTCGATGACTTTAGCAGCCCACGGCAGCAAGGAGATGGGGCGGTAGTTCTCAGGTTTAGTGGGGTCGAGGGTAGGCTTTTTCAGGATGGGAGTGACTACCGCTTGCTTCCACTTGGTAGGTACGGTCCCTGAACCCAGAGACATATTGATGAGGGAAAGTAAGGGAGCACGGCATGTATCCCGCATGTTTTTAAATAAGGCCGGTTTGAGTGGGTCTGCCGGGGAGCCAGATTTAATTTTTTGGCTCAGGAGATCAAAACCCTCCTCCGATAGGGGGGCTAGACAGTCCAGGATCCTATCCTTGAACTCAGGACAATCAACAGGATTCAAGCAGTGCACGGCAGTAGGGAAGGAGTGGTAAATAGCTTGCACCTTCTGAACAAAAAACATGGCCAGGCGCTCGCAATGGGAGTCTGTGCATATTTCAGCCGCAGGGGTCCTCTTAGTTATGAGGTCCTTTAGGACCTTGAAGATTAATTTGGAGGGGTTCGGGCTGTTCCGAAACTCCTGCGCATAGAAAGCGGCACGTGTACGACACACCGCTCTGTGATATGCCTTGGATATAGTGAGGTAGCAGATCTTAAGCGCGATGAAAACACAGTTTGCAAGGCAATTTGTCAACCTTTTTAGCACAACCTCTATACATTTCTACAAACTATCCTACATATCACAAATGTGAGTCATATCTAAGATGACAGCACCTTTCTGCCATTTGAGGCTGGTGCTGGGACAGTGAAGGAGGTGTTCAGGGAAATGAGCAGTCCCCTACTCTTATACTGAACAAACATGTTCTGGTATCTGCTCCCTCTCTCATTGGGCTGGTGCCAAGGTGAATACAGAGAGCCCAGGAAACAAGAGGCTTCTCTTATCCATGTCTCCTTTTACAATTAACTATAAATGGGTAGGCCTCACCCTGGTCTTCTTTATGTTAATAAACTTCTTGATCAGCCCGAGAAACCCTTCCTGAGATTAAGTCACATACCTCACACCCATGCCTTCCTGCTTAACGGTCTATGTCATTGTTTCTGCTCTGCAATCTGTTTTCTCACCTCATTAAGGGGAAGCACTGCCAAGGACCAGCTGCTGGTAGGCTAATGCTATTTGGCCTATTGAAGGTTCAGGCTGAGAAAGACTAGGGGACATATTTATAAGCCCCTTGGCCAGGAGAAGCGTCCCTTTTTGTGACGCTCTACAGGGGCAAACCTGGAACTCATAGCTATGAGGCAATGCAAAGCCACTTTGTGTGGCTTTGAATAGCCTCAAACATATGGAGTAAGGCAAGGCAGCACAAATTGTTTTGAGGTGAGGCATAACGAGGAGAAATAACTGTATTTCTCCTCATTTATTCCTCTTTTGATGTGTGCTGCATTATGCAGCACACATCGAAAGAGGAAAAAGCCTACTAGGATTGTTCTTGTGCAGAAAGTTGCCCCACTGAGCAGAAAAACAATCCTGCTGACAACACAGGCATCCTTGCACCATGGTACAAGGGTTCCCGCATTGGTGCTAGGCTGTCGAAACAGCACCAGCAAAGGGCAAAAGGACAGGAATACGGTGCATTCCTGCCTTTTCACTTTGATGTAGGGCAGTGCAGCAAGGGGACTTGCTGCACTACCCTACGCCAAAACCCAATTAATGAGGGCCTAAGTTTTTTAAAGCCACATTTAATTGACAGTTATTAAAAATCAGACTTCACCAATGAATTGGATTTTTAATAAACATAAAAAATTGTGTTGAAAGATGCAGTATATCACCACAAACCAATAATAACAGAGTTTTGATTTTATTCTAATTATTTTGTTCACATGACACTTATTGCCTTTTGCAGTCAAAATAGCTTGTGGGGGCTAGTCACTGGAGATACAAGACCAAACGAAATATTGCATGTGCCACTTTTAAATAAGTGGCACCCTACCATGTGGGGTTTCTTTGGGATGACCTATTTAATATTTAAAAGTAGTGTTCTTTCATGTCAAAAGGGGGGATTTTGACAGGCTGGCCTACAGGCTTAAAGGTTTCAGTAATCAGGCTACACAAAGAGGCCTGCAGCATGTTTTCTTTGTTAGTCTAGTGGATAGCACTAACTGTGGTGCATTCCACAGGTGGCACATGGATTTTCCAATACATTTGTGTATTTTCCTACACCATAGAATATGGCCTTACTTAAATGTGACAATTAGAAGTCAGCCAATGTTATCATGTTTTAGGGGTCAGAGCACATACACTGAGTACTGGACAGCAGAGCCCCAGAGTGAACAGTTTAAAAACTAGAAGCATCAGTCCACAAAAAATGGGAGTGACCATGCAAAAAGAGGCACTTTCTCATATTCTTCCCCAAACGAAAGGTGAGGAGAATATCAGCCATTCTCTTGGCACTTCTCATGTTCTAAGTTCTCATCAATTGCAGGTCATTAAGTAAACACAAAACTGAGATACACGATTGCATCATAGGAAAGAATTTGGACATCCTATTTTTAACAGAAACCTGGCTGGACGAATTCTCAGCTCCTGGCGTCCTACAGGCGCTTCAACCACAATATGGGATCCTTAAAGTGGATCGCCGATAAAAAAGGAAGGGGGCATAGCAATGATCTATAAATTATCTATAGACTGCTTGATGCAAGAAGCAGAGATAGACTACTGCAAAGCTGCCTCCTTCACAATAAAAGCTAACGCCAAGCAGATAATAAATGGCTTTCTCATTTACAGACCTCCAGGGCCAGCTTCAGGTATTAGAGAAAGCCATATGGATTGCCTAATCCAGCCATCGCTACACTATAGCACCCTGTTAGTTCTGGGGGACCTAAACCTACATTTTAACAACAAATCCTGCAGAGATGCGCAAGCCTTGAGCCAGGACTTAGCAGGCTTCCAACTAGAACTAAAATCCACACGGATAACACATCAACTAGGGCATCTATTAGATCCTATTTTCTCAAACTGCCAGGGGCTGACAGTTGACTGCCCAACAGCGGTCCCATGGTCGGACCACTATTTAGTGGCCTTTACAATCCCTCTAAAAAAATCACTTCTAAAAAAGGAGCCGTCATATAACAGGAGACATAGGAAATGGAGGAATTTCGAGGGATACAGCTTTACACAGGCTCTGTTAGCAAATCCCCAACTCTTAAACACTGACATTAACCAGGAGAGTCAGGAAGTAAATAAATGGATCGAAGGTGCGCTGGATGTGGTGGCCCCATGGGCAACCAGTACCCCGCGCAGAAGCACGAAGAGTGCACCTTGGTATAACCAGGATTTAAGGATGGCAAGACAGGCATGTAAAAAGCTAGAACGTAAATGGAGGAAGGGCTTCTTAGACTCTGACAAGACGGTTTATAAACTAAAGTTGAGACAGTACCACGCACTCATAAAGAAAACATGAGCTGCATACTACACAGGGAGGATTGAAATAGCGGATAAATCATCAAAGGAACGGTTCAGCATTTTCAAAGAACTATCCTCATTAGAAAGAACAGTAGCACCTGCCTCTTGTTCAGAAGAATCTTGCAATAAAATCGCAAATTCTTTGCGGAAAAGGTATCTAAGATCTATGACACTTTTCCGGTCAATGCACGAAACGGACACCTAAGCCACAAGGAACAAATGAAGGAGTGGGGGGGAAACAGTATCTCCAAGTTCACTCCCCCTTCCCTAGAAGAGCTACACCTAAGGTCATCTGTGCAGGACTGGGAACAATATTACCCTATATCCAGCAGCTGTTAGAAACCTCCTTCAGAGAAGGGAAGGTACCTTCTATATGGAAACAAGCCATTGTCCGCCCACTGAAAAAAAAAGCTGACAGCTGACGGGAACGTAATGGAAAATCTGCGACCAGTCTCACTACCCCCATATTTTTCAAAAATAGCTGAAAAAGTGGTTAATATACAGTTAGGGGCACACATTAAGAAACATGGCCCAATGCATGCAACACAATCAGGTTTTAGATCATCCGTTTCAACTGAGACAGCACTGCTCTATGCTACAGAGTCAGTACGAAAGAGAGTGGACGAAGGCCTGACAACTGCGCTGGTTCTTTTAGACCTCAGCGCAGAATTCGATACGGTGTCACATGAGCTGTTAGTGCACCGACTCAGAAGGGGGGGTGTAGACGGGGCTGCCCTGAACTGGATGGATTCTTACCTTCACGGCCATACACACCTCCAAACACATCAAGTTAGCACAAGGAGTGCCAGAGGGTTCAATATTGAGCCCAACGCTGTTTAATCTATACGTCGTCCCATTGGCCGAAATAGTGGAGAAACACGGTGTCACAATAGTGTCTTACGCAGATGACACAGAGCTTGTGGTCACCTTAACTAAAAAATCTGCACTAGCGGCCAGTAGCTTTGCGGAATGCGTGAAAGACTTAGCCGGGTGGATGACAGATAATTGCCTGAGGCTTAACGGCAGTAAGACAGAAATATTGATAGTGGGAAACACCCTATCTATCTGGTCATCGGTGTGGTGGTCAGCGAGCTTAGGTCAGATCCCCACCCCAAGGACGGAGGTGAAGAACTTGGGGATATGGATAGACCATAGATTATCCTTTGAGACCCAAATCAAGAGGGTTGCAGGTAGATGTTTCAGAATCCTCAGAATATTAAGGAAGACCCTAGACATCCTAACTCTGGCAGCTAGAAAAACCCTGACCCATGCACTCATTGCATCTAGACTAGATTATGGAAACCTGCTGTATCTGGGTGCCAACAAAAAAGGACTCCAAAAGCTACAATCTGTTCAGAACGCAGCAGCCCGTCTGGTTTTGAATCTGCCAAGGAAAGCATCCTCAAAGAATGCACTAAATACATTACATTGGTTACCTATCCAGAAACGAATCACATTTAAGGCACTGTGCATTGGGCATCGAATCTTGCAGGGCAGGTGTCCATTGTACCTAAATGACCTTATGATTCCTTACAAAACAGGAAGACAACTGAGATCCACCGGGACACATTTGGTGAAAGCCCCAAGGATCAGGAAGGCACGAATGGGAGCACGTACCTTCGGATACTTAGCAGCAAAAAGCTGGAACTCACTTCCTTTGACCCTTAGGGACGAACCGTCAGAGAAACTTTTTCGAAGAAAACAAAAAACAACGTGGCTGTTCATCCAAGAATAAGAAGTAACTGGGAGGCACTAATTCCTGAAGTTTGCAGAATTTCTTAATAGCGCGGGGACACAGCAGTGGGTGAAACCAGGCGCTCTACAAATGCAGAAATAAATAAATAAGTAAATAAATAAATAAATAACTTGGAAAGGCCAACGCTATGGGTATGGTCAGTTTTAGGTTTGCGTCCCACTGTAAAGTCGATTGCCGGTAGGGAGGTGGAATGCTTGAACAATTTTGGTTCTGCCCCCATATCTACACCAGCCACCTGGGAGGTCTACTTTATTGAGTGGGCAGAACTTGCGGAATTTGACTCTGCAACATTCTGTGACAAATAAAAACTTGCCAACATTCTGTGCAGTACTGCCAGTGGGGAAAAAGAATCATGTTGCGCTGCTCGTGCTGTGATTTAGCACTGGTAGCACCTTGACACTGAAAAATCAGTGCAAAGGGCCCCACGCAGTATGCCAGAGGGCACAGCTACTCGAGTTGATTTAGCTTCTGCGCTAGTATATTTCTACTCGAGCAGCAGTCCTCTGACAGGGAACGGGCGGATGCAAAAAATCTCACCCAATGTCCTCTTAGCGATGGGACGTAGCGGTAGGGGATGCCAAATCTCACTTGCAGTCTCCAACTAACCATTATGGAGCCACTCATGAGAAAAAATTCCACCATGTGGCGATTGGAGGAATTTAGTCGGAACTTCACGTTACAAGAGTAATGTGGAGTTGCCAAAATTCCTCCAATTCCATGGGCCAAACAGAATATTCTGCCCAAACCTAGTCTACATTCAGTTTATATTTTGAAATGCGTCCAAATAGGTTGAGTCTCAGTTTCTTTAGGATCCGACCCACAGCAAAGGCTTACACCTTGATAATGCTAAAAAGTTACCCTCTAGGGAGTAGGCGCATACTAATAAAGGCTACAGGTTGATCCTTACCCTTATCATTCAGCGCACAGCACGTCCTTCAGGGAGCTAGAGGTCTTCCGACACTCCTCTGTCCATATAACATCTTTAACTGTTTCTTAGAAATTAGCTCTAATAAGGTAGGGTCACAATGGTATCATAACCCTTGGCAAACCACCTGCAGTTTCCAGTCAGCCCAAGGAAGGCTGTCACCTGAGTCTGAGTCTTGGGAGGCTACCAGGCCATGATGGTACGGATCTTAGTCTAGTCCGATCCCATCCCTATCTGGCACTTGCTGTTTTTTATAGTCGGGCCTGCCTGTTGCAGGGTCTGAACTGAGACACTCCCAAGAGGTGTATCAGGTGTGTCTGTCAGGCGGAGCTACATACAACAATATCATCAAGATTGCCCTCTGAGCTTGACAGGCTCCTTTGTCCAGCCTCTGGGAAGTGGCATGGGCATTTGGGGCCCAAAGGGCATCACCTTAAGCTGAAAGTGCCCCTCAGATGTAGAGAATACAGGCCTCTCCTTGCCCCCCTCAGTTAGGGCAATCTGCCAGTACTAAGTGATCAGATCAAATGTGCTGAGTACTTGGCAGCCCCTAGCAATGAGCTCAGCACATCTGGGGATGTGATGATTGTTGGTTTAAGTGACCGCATTGAGCCCCCTTTTATCCTAACAGAAGTGGAACTTCAGTTCTGTGGTCAATCCTTGTGTGGTGGCCTTTGGTACTAGGCCCAGGTGGTAAAATCAGCTCCACTCATGGAGTTTGCGGAATTCAGGTACTCTGTGGCAGAGCACGGAGTTCCTGAATTCAGCCCTACGGGCGCAAAGCTAAGTTTTTTTCCATTTGCACGCTTGAGTCTGAGGCAGTGCCACTATATTCTTGGGCCGTTAGCAAGCAAGCGCGACACTTCGCACCTGCTTGCATGGCTTCCAGCCATAACAGCATCAATTGAGTGCAGCTCGTGAATGTACCAGTTGAGTTACTTTTGTGCTCGAGAAGCAGCTAAAGAGGTTTTCAAGTGGATTTTCTTCTCCAAAGATGGATGGTGTTGTTGTTTCCCAACAGGAAGGAATTGCCTAAGAGGCTCAAACTTCCTGTTCGTGTCCAGCAGGCTCCTCCCAGTGCTTTGTCAATCCCCTGGTCCCTTTTCATTTGGATTTGGAGCTGGAAGGATCACTTTCCTTGTCAGCTGCATATATTCCATTGAATTTAAGGCCTTTGTATTTGAGATTCCACAAGTAGTTTCAAAAACTCTTGTATAAGGGTGTTGTTTTTTAGATAGAGGGCATGTACCAGTATTGATTTGTACTTTTATTCTAATTGTCAAAGTTATTGTGGTGGGTGGCCTGCATGTTCAGTATGGGACTAGTTATATTTTTGCATTTAATGTTTCTTATTTTGAAAAGGAACAATCTTTACAGTTCAGTACATTTTCTCTATGTTTGTTAAATTTGCAATATGTAGTTATTTTAGTATGTAGCCCAATCTGGCAAGGGGCCATCCAGTAGGCCCAGGCCTGTGCTAGTCATGGGTACATAAAACAACTGTTTCTGTGGCATTTATTGGTTTGAAACATCATTTAGGGTTGGGATGACATTGGATTCAATTAGGAATGTGGTTTTTTTGCATTTAACTTTTTTTGTGCACAAAAAGTGTATATGTGGGTTCATATTTGATGACTTGGGAGGATTTGTGTTGTTGTAACATTTGTATAGCTCAGTTAATTTTTGTTTTGGCATTGCTGAATTAATGGTAGTGTTTCTTTCAGTGTTGCCATGCCTCCTTTGTCAGTCCAGTGTGTGTGTGTGTGTTTTTAGGCCACCACTGATTTGTCTCTGTTCTACATGCCATTTTATGGAGTCTGTGTCCATAGGCCTGAATGCGTTCTCTTCTTCTCTATGCCTCCTTGCTTGCTGTTTTGTTACTTGGCCATGTGGCTGGCAGCCATTTTATGTATCCAACCAGTGCCATAGGCCTGAATGTGTTCTCTTTGTTTCCTATGCCTTCTTGCTTGCTGTTGTTGTTTGACCATGTAGCTGGCAGCCATTTTGTGCATCCAGCCAGTGTGCCTTTGCCATAGGCTTGCATCTGTTCTTTGTTCCCCATGCCTCCTTGCTTGCTGTTGTTGTTTGACCATGTGGCTGGCAGCCACTTTGTGCCTTCAGCCAGTGTGACTTTGCCGTAGGCGTGCACATGTTCTTTGTTCCCCATGCCTCCCTGCTTGCTGTTGTTGTTTGACCATGTGGCACTGGCTGGCAGCCATTCTGTTCATACAGCCAGTGTGCTTTTGCCATAGGCTTGCATGGATGGATGTGATAACAGTTTAATAATATGCTTGAGGATTACTTTAGTATGTATCTCAAGAATATGATTTTGATGTACAGTGCTTATATATTACATGCATTTTTTGCATTTAGTTTTATTTTGCACCTCTTTGCCTCATGATAGGTTTCTTCTCATTCTCTTGTACAAACATCAGCAGTTATTGAAAGTATTTTTTAATTTTAAATAAAAAAGTTTATTTTATCTTTACATTTGCTTTCTTTAAATTGTTTACTTTTGTGTTTGTATTTTTTATTTTTATTTTTTTTAAATGTTTATTTTGATGTATTTATTTAATATTTCATTTTCTTATTTTTTTTCATTTTGCATCTGTCGGTGGATTCATACATCCACCCATCCATCCACCATAGGCGCACAGCCGCTCAACAGCATTCAGTATTTTTTAGTAATAATTCCTCCTGGACACCCTGGCTGCGGTGCACTGCAGACACATCAGCATCATGCTTTTTTTTTAAGGATTATTCCATTTCCCCGGACCACATTGCCTGCCATACATGCACAGATTTACATGCATTTTTTCAAAGATGTTTATTCCATTTACCCATGCAGTTCCCTGAGTGTCACAGTTGTCTCCTTTGGAATACATGGACATAAAGGAAAGAGTTGTATCTGTATATATTGTGTGTTATCCTGATGGGGAATAACATTTTATGGTATGGCTGTGTGGTAGGACTTTAAAGTGGTTATCACCTAAGTTGCCCACTACTCTAATATTACCTTTGTCGGTACTAACTCAAATGATAACAATGCCACGTTTCACTAAAGGTTTTTCTTGCTTGTTTGCTTTTAGGTACACAAGAGAAGAAGTCATCACCTGCAGTGCTGCGAAACAAAAGGCCTGTACGGTGACGTCACACGTCAGTCCTCTAATTTCTTCTGCTTGTGCAACTTAGTGCTACTGCCAACTTAGAGCTTTAAAATGGCCCTAAAGAAAGTTGCTGGTAACAAAGTGGTCAGCGAGAAGAAGCAGGTTTTCACCAGTGGCGTGGGTGGGTTCTGAAGCCTTTTTTGGACAACATTGTGTGCCTTCCTCACTGGCCTCTGAGGAGCAAGCTGAGAGCAGCACTCCCACATCAACAGCACCACCCCAACCTAAGCCCAAACCATGTTCATCAGTGAGGCAGCCACTGTAATCATGGTGACACCTGCGAGCAGTGACATTTAATTTGATTTATCCCTTTGCAAAGTAGTACCCAATCGTTTCAGAAAACAGAGCAAAGTGTACAGCATCCGCAGCCAGCAATAGTACATCTTCTTGATGTTGGAGCACAACTGGAGCGCGAGCTTCCAGCCGACCAAGAACTTCCTCTTTTAAAATCATTGGCTCTGAGACCCTCAGCGAGGAAGAGGAAGGGTACTATTCCACAATCTTCTTCAAGCACAACTTCAGATGATAATGATAGGGACAGGACGTGGACCGAGAGACACCAGGAGAAGAATGGGAAAATATAAATTCCTGAACACCTTAGAATTATGGAAGGGATGACAAAGAAGATAATGACAGCCAGCTAGTCATTGTGGAAGGTTACACAGGGGAGTCCGACATTGCTATTCAACATGCTCCGTTGGATGTGGCACAGGTAGCACCACTAGCTCCCATATTTGCAAAGCACCAGCTGAGACCTACACTAACTACTAACACAGTGGACGTATGCACTGCAGAAAGGCAATCAGCGACAAACCCACCTGCCTTCAATTCTTCATCAGGCTTTGGCAGTGGCACAGTAAAAAAGAATTTCTCTCCAATTTGGGACTTTTTTACGGTTAACTCACAGGGGGAGCACGTTGTAGTATGCAACATTTGCAACACCCATGTTAGTCGAGGTAAGCTTGGCTCATATTATGGTAGTGAAGGCCAATTGACCCATATGAAAAAACACGGTGCAATCTGGTGGGAGGAGCACATTAAATAAAACATTTGTTGAATGTGGCCATGGTGGTGAAGGTGAGGCGACCCGGGGAATATCAGCTATAAGTTCAATCAGGGTGGCAGGTGATGATGAGGAAGAAGGTGACATCCTCAAACAAAGCAGCACTGTCCCAAGCAGTGCACCAGCAGAATCACCTGCCTCAGAAACTTCACAATTGCACAAGACTCAGAGTCAGATGGTGACACAACCGCATACAGTGACTGCTCCACCACAACATGCACTGAGTCTAGCATCTCCTACTTTTCAAAAGTCACCTGCGTCAGTGGCCACAGGAAAGAAGAAATAATACAGCCCACTATTATGGGCATGTTTAAGCAGGAAGATCCCTCTAACCGCAACCTCCCAATGTACAATGGGAAGCTGGCAAAAATGTTAGAGCTGGACCTCCTCTCTTTTTCTTTTGTGGAAAGAGTGGTATTCTTAGAATTTATGAGAGCTATCTGACCCCAATGGAAGGTTAAGAGTCAGACCTATGTTGCCAGAGTTGCTGTTCCCGAACTGCATCACGATGTGCTGCAACTGGTTGGACAAGCTTTGCTGCAAAGTGTTGTGCACACTATCCATCTTACGACAGACATGTGGGTCAGTTGTCAGGCTACTGATTACATGTGCATCACTGGACACTGGATTTCTTTTGCGGGGATAATGCACAATATATCTGCACTACAGGTCTTGGCCCTGAAGAACGTTTTAAAGAGCGTTCAGCGACATGCAGCAATGACAATGTTTGCCATGGAGAAATCACATACAGCTGCAAACATCTAGGATGAATTTGACAGCAAGGTGTCTTAATGGCTGCAACACAGAGGTCTCAGAATTGGTTTGTTGCCACAAACATTGGCAGCAACATAGTCAAAGCCAGGGTGGATGGTGATTATCTCAGGGTCTTCTGTTTGGCTAGTTGGATCAACCTGGTGGTGCAAGACTTTCTGAAAAAAAAGACATGGGGCCTGATTATGACCCTGGCAGTCTGGGAACTGCCGTCACATTTTGGCGGTCCAACTGCCCACATACATGGCGGTTCAACCACTGGGCAGGGAAACCGCCTCAAGACCACCACCTCTGCCAACATTCTGGCACCTGCAGTGGTAGAGGGATAGGCAGAGGTGACCAATTGAGGTGGTCCCCGCTCCTGTGCCTCTGTCCTCCAACCTTTTAAATGGAGGGGACACCACCATAAAAAGGTCAGCGGAAAGGCAGGTAATGGGCCAATAACACACTGCTCTAGGGCAAACATGCTCTTATGTGACAAGGGTGGTGCTAAGCTGGTGGCCTCTGATGCCGTCATGTCGGTGCACGCACTGTTTTCCTTACGTGACGTGGTTTAAGAAACAGTGCACCAACTGACTGGAGGCACTGTAGCATGGCCAGCATTGGGTGCAGGCTCTTTCCTATAGCCAGGCATGCTGCCACAATGACTGTGCCACTAACACACCGCCAGCCCTGTGGGAGTTGTCATAATGTGGCAGTCTGGATGGTGACAGCTTGGAGGTGTTCTCCCGACCGCCACTGGTGTGGGCTTGCAGTGTGACCGCCAAAGTCGAATTAACCCAATAGTCCGCAGCATACTGACCACATGCAGAAGAATCTACACTCATTTCACCCATTCTATTAAAGTCTGGAAGTAGTTGTAGATTATTCAGCGTGCTAATACAGCACCAGTTAAAGCCCTGATACAAGAGGTGCCAACATGTTGGAACTTGACCTAGTACATGCTGCAACGGCTGCTTGAGCAATGAAAACAGATCAACAACTATATTATTCAAAGAGGTTGGGATGCAGTTGGGGAAGCTATGTCCGTGGATGTGGAGACATGGGGTCTAATCAAATACCTGACACAGATGCTACTCCCTTTTGAGATTTTCATACGGAAAGTTAGCAAGGAGGACAGTATGATGGACCAAGCTATCCCATTGTTGCATCTGCTACAGGACCAGCTAAAGAAGGTGTCTGAAAGGTTCGCCCTCACAGGTGTGAATAAAAACACAGAAGCACATGCCTAGGTTGAGAGCTTACTTTTTCGATTGCCTTCCAATGAAAGGTTGCAAAACAACATAATCTCATCCAAGCACTACATGTGTGACACACTACTTGATCCATGGTACATTAACATTTGCCCACTTTCATTCTTTTTTCTGAAGGGGAATTTAGAGTCCCACCCTGCAGTTCTGGGGTGCGGCATTCAACTTCCAGAGAGAGCAGTCTTCTCTCATAGCAACCAACAACACCATCAACTAGAACACCAACAACAACAGCAACAGAAGGACCGGACCCAATGTCCCAATCTTCTGCATTGTATCGGTATCAATTAGCAGGGCTTAAGTCCAGAGGTGATCGCAAGAGGATGTTCCAGGAGTATCTGAATGGTCTAAAAGAGGACTATGTGGATCACAACCCATTGATGTATTGGTATGGGAAAATGCACCAATGGCCAGAACTCAGCAGGCTGGCCCAAATGTATCTGACTTGTCCTGTAGGCAGGGGGCCTGCTGAGTATGTATTCAGTGCAGCTGGTGCATTTGTTACTGTAAGAAGAACCAGTCTCTAGCCTCAAAACGTGGAGAGATTGGTTATGATAAAAATGAACCAACATTTCATACCAAACAATTACACCATTCCTGAAACAAAGCAGGAGGAGGATTGGTCATAATCAAGTGTATTTGCTGACCAACATCTGGGTGAACCACCTGAGTTTGAGGATGAACTCTACTTCCCAGACTGAGTATGCCAGTGCCAACACTGAACTTTTAATTATTTCTCGTTGATCTTCTTTTTTAGCAAAAAAAGAAAAGAAAATTTAGCCAGTAGAACATTATGTTTGTGTCAGATTTATGCTGCCTCACCATGTTTTAGTCCCATATGGCCGGATTGCAGTTGGGCCAGTGTGCAGTGAAGAAACCCCTGTAATTCCTTCATGACATTGGAGACAATGCCTGCATCCCTCACATGCCTATACTTTTTGTATCATTTAGTAGGGTTCTCTGACAAAATTTCGAAGGTCAGAAATTCGACCTACAAAAATATCGCAACACTAATATCGATGTCAAGAATATCGACATCCTATCTACAACATGGTAAGTACAAAAATATCGAAAATAAAATATAGATGTCAAAAATATCGTTTTGAAAAATATCGTTTTTTTTTAGTGATAAAAAATATGTAAAATCAACATAATAATACTTCTAAATAAAATAAACATAATTAAATATATTTCACAATGTTAAAAATTAATAATTAATAAATATAATTTAATAAAAAAACAATTAAACATAGACATATAATATATAATATATATACTTACTTAATAATGTTTTAATAATTATTTTAATAAATTATAAATTATTTAAAAATGTTAACAATTGCAAAAACATTACACACATAAAACAATAACATAAATAAAAATTAATTAATTATGTATAACAAATTAAAAAAATTACATTTAATTTTAATATTGTTAAAATTAATTATATACTACATTAGCTAAAATAATAATAAAAAAAAATAGCAGAGACAATAAAACTACTACTCCAGCTCCAAAAAAAACACCAGAAAGGAAAATGTTGGATAGCGTAAGGGTAAAAATTACTATTCCCACTCCAGAGAGTGGAACAGTAGGGAAAGTGTTGGATAGCGTAGGGGTAAAAATTACTATTCCGACTCCAGAGAGTGCAACAGTAGGGAAAGTGTTGGATAGCGTAGGGGTAAAAATTACTATTCCAACTCCAGAGAGTGCAACAGTAGGGAAAGTGTTGGATAACGTAGGGGTAAAAATTACTATTCCAACTCCAGAGAGAGCAATAGTAGGGAAAGTGTTGGATAGCGTAGGGGTAAAAATTACTATTCCAACTCCAGAGAGTGCAACAGCAGGGAAAGTGTTGGATAGCGTAGGGGTAAAAATTACTATTCCAACTCCAAAGAGTGCAACAGCAGGGAAAGTGTTGGATTGCGTAGGGGTAAAAATTACTATTCTAACTCCAGAGAGTGCAACAGTAGGGAAAGTGTTGGATAGCGTAGGGGTAAAAATTACTATTCCAACTCCCGAGAGTGCAACAGTAAGGAAAGTGTTGGATAGCGTAGGGGTAAAAATTACTATTCCAACTACAAAGAGTGCAACAGTAGGGAAAGTATTGGATAGCGTAGGGGTAAAAATTACTATTCCAACTCCAGAGAGTGCAACAGCAGGGAAAGTGTTGGATAGCGTAGGGGTAAAAATTACTATTCCAACTCCAGAGAGTGCAACAGTAGGGAAAGTGTTGGATAGCGTAGGGGTAAAAATTACTATTCCAACTCCAGAGAGTGTAACAGCAGGGAAAGTGTTGGATAGCGTAGGGGTAAAAATTACTATTCCAACTCCAGAGAGTGCAACAGTAGGGAAAGTGTTGGATAGCGTAGGGGTAAAAATTACTATTCCAACTCCAGAGAGTGCAACAGCAGGGAAAGTGTCGGATTGCGTAGGGGTAAAAATTACTATTCTAACTCCAGAGAGTGCAACAGTAGGGAAAGTGTTGGATAGCGTTGGGGTAAAAATTACTATTCCAACTCCAGAGAGTGCAACAGTAAGGAAAGTGTTGGATAGCGTAGGGGTAAAAATTACTATTCCAACTCCAGAGAGTGCAACAGTAGGGAAAGTGTTGGATAGCGTAGGGGTAAAAATTACTATTCCAACTCCAGAGAGTGCAACAGCAGGGAAAGTGTTGGATAGCGTAGGTGTAAAAATTACTATTCCAAATCCAGAGAGTGCAACAGTAGGGAAAGTGTTGGATAGCGTAAGGGTAAAAATTACTATTCCAACTCCAGAGAGTGCAACAGCAGGGAAAGTGTTGGATAGCGTAGGGGTAAAAATTACTATTCCAACTCCAGAGAGTGCAACAGCAGTGAAAGTTTTGGATAGCATAGGGGTAAAAATTACTATTCCTAATCCAGAGAGTGCAACAGTAGGGAAAGTGTTGGATAGCGTAGGGGTAAAAATTACTATTCCAACTCCAGAGAGTGCAACAGCAGGGAAAGTGTTGGATAGCGTAGGGGTAAAAATTACTATTCTAACTCCAGAGAGTGCAACAGTAGGGCAAGTGTTGGATAGCTTAGAAGTTAAAAATATCATACTTATAAATAAAATAATTCTTTAAAATAATTAATAATTTAATTATTAAATAACTCAAAATTACTTACAAATACCAATAGATATTTATTAAAAACATTACTACCAATAAATAATTAATTAGCAATAAATTATTAATAAATACCAATAAATAATAATTAATGAATATTAATTACAAATTAAAAAATATTGAACAATTACATATTTTTTATACACAAATTATTAATTATTATACATTATTTACCAATTATTAATTACTTATTAGTATATTAATTAGACATATCAATAAATAATATTTAAACATGTTTAAATACCAATTGATTATTAATCAACAATAAATTATTTTTCATAACCAAATTATTATAATTTAAAATATTTACCAATTAATAATGAATCTCCAATTAATTAATTATCAATACCCAACATCAAATTTAATAATTACTTAATTAGATTTCAGTTACTTCCAACACTATTCCCCTATAACACACAAAACACTCAAATAATAAAATAATACAGTTAACATAATTATCAATTAATCAATTAATAAAAACTAATTACCAATTAATAATAATTAATTACCAATTAATACTTAATTAACAATAATATAATTATCAATACCAATAAATAAATAAAAATATTACTTAATTACAATTAAATTACTTCCCACCCTATTCCCCTATAAACCCACAACCCGCTACAGAATTTAAACGCAAAAATGATTTTTAATTATTTTATAATTCCTAATAATTTATAATTAATTTCATATAATTAAATTACTTCCCACCCTGTTCCCCTATAAACCCACAACCCGCTACAGAATTTAAACGCTAAAATTATTTAAAATAAATTTATAATTCCCAAAAATGTATAATTAAATTCATATAATTAAATTACTTCCCACCCTATTCCCCTATAAACCCACAACCCGCTACAGTACTAAAACACAAAATTAACCTAAAAAAACCATTATTAACATATAAAAATTGTATACATATATTTTTAAACCAGTAGCACACTTCACAAAAAGTAATTAACACATACATATTAAATTCATAATAAAACACATAGTAATATTATAAATATAGATATTAGTGACATGTATATTAGTAACATCGATATATTTCATATTGATATTACTAATTTCGATATTACTAACATCGATATAAATGAAATCGATATTACTTACCTTAGGGTCGATATTCTGTCCATAGATATTCTTGACATCGATATTCTGTCCCTTCGATATTCTAAACTCGATATTATTGTAGGTCGACATTAAAGTTTCGATATTTAGACTGCTCACCATTTAGTAGGGCTGCCCCAGAAGATCGTTAACTTTCAAGAGTGGCAATACCAAATTCAATTGTGTTGCCAGTGTCAAACATGTAATTGGGTACCTGTTACAAATAAAGAATGCTAGGTAGTCCATGAGATGTGGTCCAAGATCTTAGCTTTATTCTTTGGTTAGGATCCACAACAAGTTCAGATTAGGCCTTGATTAATATCCATTAATGCCCCACCAGGAGCAGCCTCCCTGCTGCTCAGCCCATCTCCTCAACTGATCTTTCCTTCCACTCAAACCCACTCAACATTCCGATGACATCACACAGACTGAGCAGCAAGGCAAGGACAGCAACAGAGAGTAGATGCATTATAAACTTCCTAGATTACAACACATCCCCCCCTCATCAAATTAGTGAAAATATGAACATGCAAAAACAATGTACTTTTGTGTAATTTGTGAAGATAGTAAGATGCAAAAACAAAGTACATTATGCAACAAGGCTAAATAAATAAACTGTGCGAAGATAGAAAAACACACATCCCAAAAACCAACGAGCTTCAAGTAAAACTTGAAAAGGGCAACATTGGATGCCTTAACAAACAAATCAAAATGATAAAAAGATAAACAATTTCAACGCGTGCGCTCCCATGACGCACAGGCCAACCATACTCACCAAGTAACCTATAATAGGGTACAACCAGACATACGTCTGAGAAGACTCACATTAGGAGTCTTCTAACGTGCATACTAATAACACGCAGACCAACACCTCACACGAGGTACCACAAACCCAAAGGTAAAACCAGACAGTAAAGTCTGAGAAGCCATGACAAAGGTCTTCTAACGTGCACATCCACCACGCACAGGCCAACACTTCACACAAGTAACCAACACTCATGGGTAAAACCAGACAGGTAAGTCCGAGAAGCCTTAGTAAGGATCTTCTAACGTGCGCACCCATAACACAGACCAACACCTCACACGAGGCAACCACCAACTCATGGGTAAAACCAGACAGGCAAGTCTGAGAAGACTTAGGTGCCGATCACAATCCGGTAAAAACCGGGTACGAACCGTCGGACGGAGCATATTCTCCGTCCGACGCGTACCCGGTCGTCAAAATATACAAACATGGAATTACGATTCGCACGGGTACACCATTACCGTACGAATCGTAAAAAAGACCGACCGAACAAAAAACACCTACCAATGCGAACCGGGAAAGCGCCGACCTGACGTCGGGACGCACGCAGCCAGCCATTCACGACCCAGGAATCACGATTCGCACCGACGTCACCCCGCACGGTGAATATTTTGCGGCAGCCAAAAACTGCCGGGAAATCAGGACGACGCGAACAAGGACCACCAGTACGCGACGGACAGACGGCGACGCGAACAAGGAGGACCAGTACGTGACGGACACACAGGACGACGCCACCAAGGAGGACCCGTACGCGACAGGACGACGCGATCACGGAGGACCCGTACGCGACAGGACGACGCGAGCAAGGAGTACCAGTACGCGACGGACAGACATGGACCCGAACCTACGAGTCATCCCTGCCCTCATAGCAGTGCACCTCCTCTACAGGTTACGACGCAGACGCCGCAGAAGGTCAGAATAACTAAGGGAGGGGGGAAAGTGGGGTGGGGTGGGGGTGGCACGACCAGGGCAGGCCACAAAACAACCACATGAGTGACACACTACACATGGCCTGGACATACCTGACTCCCATGCCCTGGTCACCACGAGGGGGTGGGGGCGTGTCCTGATAATCCAGCGACCGCCACAACGGAAGTCCGTCACCACGCGAACCGGCAACACAACCAGACAGGTACGTCCCGTACCCACGCCTGAAGAGCGTGGGTACGAGTCGGACCACGCCCACACACGTCACCCCAACAATGGCGGGACGGATCGCACCCACGTGGCAAAGGCCTGGGTACGGGCCGCACAAACATCACATAGCGTGGGGACGGATATGTACGGACCCTACCCCCACCCCGTATGCAAGGAGCGTACCCCCCAGCCCAACAGTGCAAGTACGACCCGTACCCCCACCCGCGGACGTACGGAGCGTACCCCCAGCCCAACAGTGTAAGTACGACCCGTACCCCCACCCGCGGACGTACGGAGCGTACCCCCAGCCCAACAGTGTAAGTACGACCCGTACCCCCACCCGCGGACGTACGGAGCGTACCCCCAGCCCAACAGTGTAAGTACGACCCGTACCCCCACCCGCGGACGCACGGAGCGTACCCCCAGCCCAACAGTGTAAGTACGACCCGTACCCCCACCCGCGGACGTACGGAGCGTACCCCCAGCCCAACAGTGTAAGTACGACCCGTACCCCCACCCGCGGACGCACGGAGCGTACCCCCAGCCCAACAGTGTAAGTACGACCCGTACCCCCACCCGCGGACGTACGGAGCGTACCCCCAGCCCAACAGTGTAAGTACGACCCGTACCCCCACCCGCGAATGCAAGGAGCGTACCCCCCTGCCCAACAGTGTAAGTACGACCCGTACCCCCACCCGCGTATGCATGGAGCGTACCCCCCATGCCAACAGTGTAAGTACGACTCGAACCCCCACCCACGAATGCAAGGAGCGTACCCCCCTGCCCAACAGTGTAAGTACGACCCGTACCCACACCCGCGGACGTACGGAGCGTACCCCCACCACACCAGTGTCAGTAGACTCGTACCCTCACCTCTAATGCAGTGTGCGTAACCCCACCGTGTATGTGCCAAGCGCACATATCCAGAAATCGGAGGTGTGTGTGCAGAGTCCACCCAGCAGTGCCCTGATACAGGAGTGGTGGGTGTGGAGTCCTCCCAGCAGTGCCCTGAGACAGGAGGGGTGGGTGCCCATCACTCCCAGCAGTGCCCAGAGACAGGAGGGGTGTGTGCAGAGTCCTCCCAGCAGTGCCCTGAGACAGGAGGGGTGGGTGCAGAGTCCTCCCAGCAGTGCCCTGAGACAGGAGGGGTGGGTGTGGAGTCCTCCCAGCAGTGCCCTGACACAGGAGGGGTGGGTGCAGAGTCCTCCCAGCAGTGCCCTGACACAGGAGGGGTGGGTGCAGAGTCCTCCCAGCAGTGCCCTGACACAGGAGGGGTGTGTGCAGAGTCCTCCCAGCAGTGTCCAGACCCAGGAGGGGTGGGTGGTGAGTCCTCCCAGCAGTGCCCTGAGACAGGAGGGGTGGGTGCAGAGACCTCCCAGCAGTGCCCTGAGACAGGAGGGGTGGGTGGTGAGTCCTCCCAGCAGTGCCCTGAGACAGGAGGGGTGGGTGCAGAGACCTCCCAGCAGTGCCCTGAGACAGGAGGGGTGGGTGGTGAGTCCTCCCAGCAGTGCCCTGAGACAGGAGGGGTGGGTGCAGAGACCTCCCAGCAGTGCCCTGAGACAGGAGGGGTGGGTGCAGAGACCTCCCAGCAGTGCCCTGAGACAGGAGGGGTGGGTGGTGAGTCCTCCCAGCAGTGCCCAGAGACAGGAGGGGTGGGTGCAGAGTCCTCCCAGCAGTGTCCAGACCCAGGAGGGGTGGGTGGTGAGTCCTCCCAGCAGTGCCCAGAGACAGGAGGGGTGTGTGCAGAGTCCTCCCAGCAGTGTCCAGACCCAGGAGGGGTGGGTGCAGAGACCTCCCAGCAGTGCCCTGAGACAGGAGGGGTGGGTGGTGAGTCCTCCCAGCAGTGCCCAGAGACAGGAGGGGTGTGTGCAGAGTCCTCCCAGCAGTGTCCAGACCCAGGAGGGGTGGGTGCAGAGACCTCCCAGCAGTGCCCTGAGACAGGAGGGGTGGGTGGTGAGTCCTCCCAGCAGTGCCCAGAGACAGGAGGGGTGGGTGCAGAGACCTCCCAGCAGTGCCCTGAGACAGGAGGGGTGTGTGCAGAGTCCTCCCAGCAGTGTCCAGACCCAGGAGGGGTGTGTGCAGAGTCCTCCCAGCAGTGTCCAGACCCAGGAGGGGTGGGTGCAGAGTCCTCCCAGCAGTGTCCACACCCAGGAGGGGTGTAACACATGTGTGTGATGCCACAATTACCCACATCCATACTGCCTACAAGGGAACATGTCCCCATGAACTCATGTCAACTGACTCCACACACAAGTACAGTGATCACCAAGGATGCCACGATTGTTGCAGGTGGAGACATGGCCATGCATGCATGGCCAAAGTAGAAGGGCTCCGTCACACACACAGCTCATGTACACACAGCTCTGCGCTAAACATTGGGAACACCCTGCAGGGAAGAAACTGGGTACACAGAGGAAGGAATACACCCTGGGACAATTGAACCATGCAGTAACTGCTGACATGACCTAAGGAAGTTAGCCAACACCTTGTGATGGCACACAGATCCTAGGGTGGCCCCAAAGAGCAGAACACTACTACAAATCCCACACACCCAAAGCCTTAAACACCACCCAAAACAATGTAGCAGCCCCACCAACACCAATACCACCATAGCAGGAGTGTGAGAATGACAACAAAAATAAGCTTTATTCAGCATGAGCACAATGTCCGTGGATCAAAGGCAGTTCAAAGTCAACAAAGGCCATAGGGCAGTCAATGATTCCCAGCTGCATGGGGGACACAGTGGGATGTGTGTCCCCTACCTTGCCTGCACAGTCAAATGCCATCGTCTTCCATACTGGTGAGGGCATCAGGGGGGGGGGAAGCAACAGGCACCGCAGGGACATCAGGGCAAAGGGGCGGCGTTGTGGGTGCAGGGATGGAGGACTCAACCACAGGGGGTGTGTCATGGCCAAAGGCGGAGGCCAGGATGGCACTACACACCTTAGCAAGGTCCTCCAGGGAGTCCCCTGCACCCGAAGTGACCTCAGGCCCCAAGGAGGGGGGGGGTTCAGAGGGATGGGTTGCAGCGCCACCGGGGGAGGGTGGAGACAGGGGGGGAGACTCAACCACCCTGACCGAGGACTTCCTTGACCGCTTGCGTGGTGGCGTAACTGTGGGGCTCAGGGACAGAGCGGCCATGAAGGAGTCCTTGGGGGAGATGTGGCCAGGAGAGCTGAGGGGAGGGGATTTGGAGGGAGTGGATTGTGTGGAATGCGGACTCCCACTCTGGCTGCGTGTCACACGTTTGCCCCCCGACCCAGTGGGTGTGCCTATCTCACCCTGTGTGTGCGTGTCAGGAGGAGTGCGGTGGACCTTCCCTGCTGGTGTGGTGCCTGTGTCTGTTGTGGTGGGTGCATGCCGACGTCTGGGTGTACGTGGGACAGGCATGGAAGTGGGAAGTGTGGATGGGGCAGGGGTAGGTGGGGGGAGGTCGCGCTGCAGGAGACCCACTGCTGCAGTCAGTGTGGAGTCTAGGGACCTCAGCAAGTTGCGTTGGTCAGCCTGCAAAGAATGAATGCCCTCCAAGAATGCCTCGATGTTGGTGAGGGTTTTCCCGTGGGAATGGAGGACATTCAGGATCGCAGCCTGACCAACCTGCATTTGCCGCTGGATGTCCATAGACTCAGCATTGGCGGCAGCAGTGGAGACAGGGGCAGGGGGTGCGGTGCCTGGCAGGAAGGAGACATGCGGTGACCGGGCACGCTGGGAAGGGACACGAGCAAGTGGGAGGCGGTTGGTGGGAACTGAGGGGGCGGTGGCAGGTGTTGTTCCACTGTCAGCTGCTGGTGCAGCCTCCGCCAACTCTGAGACATCCTCCTCGGACCTGTCAGCTTCGTAGTCTGATGTGCCAGTCGACAGGTCCTCGGCCACACTATCCTCCGCCTCTGTCCCACTCGATGTGCCAGCCCCGATGTCACGGCTGCCACTGGTGCTCGGTCCCTCCGCCTGGTCCGTGTCCATGTCTCCCTCTGTGTCCCCCGACGATGCTGTGGGCAGGGTGGAGAGACAGAAATTAATCAGACACCTGTACACATCTGTCACATGAGTCCAATCTACATAGTCAACATTGCATAGCCTGAAGAGGCAGATCCCTAACATCTGCAAAACAAGGTACCGATGTAGGGCATGAAACACGGTTGGTTGAGCCACCATGCCACTGAA
Organism: Triturus cristatus; assembly: GCF_964204655.1. Taxonomy (NCBI): domain Eukaryota; kingdom Metazoa; phylum Chordata; class Amphibia; order Caudata; family Salamandridae; genus Triturus; species Triturus cristatus. The sequence continues at coordinate 723,268,600 of NC_140586.1, forward strand.
ATACCATGGAGAGCATGAGACAATAGCTGATGACAGGAAACGGAGTCTGACATAGCACCCAGGCCCTGGGGACAATCCTGCACTGCCTCTGCACCACACAGCGTTTGTGAAAATACCTATGACCAGGGACAATATCCATGAACTTGAGACACATGCTGCATAGGTAATGCTGCAAACATGCCCAACATAACTCGGTCACTGCACCTTGCGTGTGTGTCCAGTAACATCACACACTGTCCAGACCCAGCAATTAGGAATCAGGATTTGACACATAGGCATTGCCCGCCCCAAGCAACCCCCACACGATGCTAATTGCTGAGACACAGGTGGCACCAACATCTCATAGTCTGGGTGATAAACACAGTGGCAGGCAAAAGGCAAGATTGGACGCAAAACAGCAAAGGTGCGCCTGTACAAATAATGAGGTACCAGTGCCCATCCTCAGATGAGTATAACAAGACACACAGGCACTGGCAACTGTGAGTATGAAGAGGGACAATCAGGTCAGGCTGCACAGTGGACACCTGTACATAATAGCACGTCTATATACATGGTGACAGGGGACAATGGCACAGAGCACAACCTACGCTGTAGACAGTGAGAGTGTCCACGTTGATGATGACACAAACAACACTGAGGATAAGGTGCCCCAGGGGACAGTATTGGGCACGCAACTACATGCTACTGAATGGGAATGACTGCTACACACGTCACCATCCCTGCACTATGCGTAGCGCACACTCATGCACATCATGTCACAGGCCACTACATAGGACATGCGCGCTGTAAGGCATGACACATGAGAGACCAACTCCCATGTCTGGAGCCAGCATCAGTGCCAACTGACATGGAACCCACATGCAGTGAACTTGACAGTTCACAGGCAAGGTCCCACAACCTGTTACCCACCACCACCACCCATGATGCTACAGTCATTGTTCTCGTGGACAAAGCGCCAGCCTACATTACCTTGTGAAGGAGTGACTACACACAGACCAGGGAACACATTGCAAGGAGGGGAAGGGTGGCAGGGGCGCAGCGCTACACTTGGGCAAACTGGATGGGCACAGCACCTTTAAACCCTGCCAGTGAATTAATGCCACTGTGCCCTTACAAATGCCGGTGACACACAACAAACGCACATGTACCTACCCCCTTCCGCCTGCTGCATCGCCTGTAAGCGCCTCTCCAGGTCTGGAAAGACCACCGGCAGCACACGCCTGTGGAGGTGGGTCAGACGGCGGCGGCCGCGGTTCTTGTGGCTCTCAGGTGAGTCCCCCAGCAGGAGCCGTGCAATCCTCCGCGTCCAGCACCGGATATCCTGCCAGCGTTTCCTCACCTGGGACAGGCTCCGCCTCCGACCATCCACACGCCTCACGGCACTGACGGCGGTCAGCCAGATCTGCTCCTTGGCAGTGGCGCCTACCTGTGAGGGAGTACAAGTGACACCACATCAATACACCAGCCACATGTCACAGAGAGACATATGTGAACATAATAGCTGGTTACTACATGGCATGTAATGCAGCCAACGCATTGCACCTCTGTCATAGGGACATCATCCTCTGGTGAGGGAAAAGGCAGTACGTGCCATAGTGGGTACTCAGGTGGAATGATGGCAATGTCACAATCAATGATCAAGGCTCACACTGTGCATCACACCCACACCTCCTGTCTCAGGGCACTGCTGGGAGGACTCTGCACACACACCTCCTGTCTCAGGGCACTGCTGGGAGGACTCTGCACACACCCCTCCTGTCTCAGGGCACTGCTGGGAGGACTCTGCACACACCCCTCCTGTCTCAGGGCACTGCTGGGAGACATCAGGCACCCCCCCCCTGGTACCCCCCCGACAGTACATGGCATGTGTGTCACACCGGGTCACAATGCCTGAAGACACAGTCACAACATAGGGACAGTCTGTGGCAGTGGCCTATGCACTCACCTGATACCCTGGTCGCCCATACAGCATGGGGTACTGTGGGAGGATCACATCCAGCAGAGCCATGTTCTCCTCCAGGGTGAATGGCTGTGTCCTCTCCACAGCCCTTGACATGGTTCCAGGGAATCAGTAGCAGCAGCTTGGTCGACAAATGCAAAGATGTGCAGGCAAGTAATCCCTCATGGGACCTGGCTGCCTTATATGTGGCCTTCTGCCCAGTCTCATGCACAGGAGTACAGAGTGATTGGTCACTCACATTTGCATCCTATGTTTCCACCAATCCCTTCAAACCTAGCAGTCTGTGGGTTCTCTATCGGTTTCATTCTCCTGCATGATGTCAGCCCCACAAACACATTGCAACAAAGTAGAAGAATTCCAACTGACTTCTGCTGTGCACCTTCCAGAACAAAATCGAAATTTGAACCTGGTCGCCATGACAACCAGCATGCATGTAGGCCTTAATACTTGTCCCCTATGTAATTAGGAGAATCACACACAGGTACGGTGCGTTTCCGGGCCCTAGGGCACCCCAAATGCATGGCAACGGCCCGTACATGCATGCCTACGTTCAAAATCACTATGGGTCTGCACGCGTATGCGTACACGTAGTGGTACGGACCGTACAAATGCCTGTACGCTCACTATCACTATGGTTCTGCACGCGTATGCGTACTCGTTGTGGTACGGACCGTACAAATGCCTGTACGCTCACTATCACTATGGGTCTGTGTACCCGTAGTGATAGTGAGCGTACATGCGAGTGTACGGTCCGTACCACTACGTGTACGCATACGCGTGCAGAACCATAGTGATAGTGAGCGTAGATGCGAGTGTACGGTCCGTACCACTACGTGTACGCATACGCGTGCAGAACCATAGTGATAGTGAGCGTACAGGCATTTGTACGGTCCGTACCACAACGAGTACGCATACGCGTGCAGACCCATAGTGAGAGGGCCGTACACTCGCATGTACGCTCACTATCACTATGGGTCTGCACGCGTATGCGTACTCGTTGTGGTACGGACCGTACAAATGCCTGTACGCTCACTATCACTATGGTTCTGCACGCGTATGCGTACACGTAGTGGTACGGACCGTACACTCGCATCTACGCTCACTATCACTATGGTTCTGCACGCGTATGCGTACTCGTTGTGGTACGGACCGTACAAATGCCTGTACGCTCGCCATCACGATGGGTACACATACGGCAGCACTCCCACAGTGATTGGGGAACATACACAGGCCCTCTTAGCAGCAGTACGCCGGTTTGTACACATCACTGTGGTGATAGTCGACACACAGGTAGGAATAGGGCGGACATACTTGTCCATGGATGGACATACTTGTCCAGGAATGGACATCAAGGCATCGTCTGTGCATTACTACATGTGTGGGGCACAGGTGTGACAGGCTGTGATGTGGAACATGCCTCCTGAGTGGAGGAGGCACCAGATGTATGATGAGATGTGTACAGGTGTACTGTGTGAGGGTGCAATGTGTGCCAGGCATGCCCTTGACTCCTTTGACATGTGTGCATGTCGTACTGCGCACTTGGGGTGAGCGTCACTGGCATGGCACGGACACCAACACACGGAAGTGTCCCATGATGCCCGGTACAGGGGTCATGACACCTGACTTGTCACTACCCACAGTGCACAATGTGACTATGTCATTTATGTGTCCGGGATTTACATCAGGTTGATGTTGTAGCACCCTCAAAAGCTGCAGCCGTTGCAGCAACCAACATGTGTCTGTGTGTAGATTGTCATTGCACACTGTTCCGCACACCATGCCACATGTGGTATCTGATGTGAGGTGCACATGTATGCATGGGACACGGAGTAGCGTGACAAGGCCATGTCAGCAAACTCACAAGGAATGTGTGGGGAGTCATGACATGTGCACCTTCATGGCAAGGTGTGTGGGCTGGACCAGTGTAATGTCATGTGACCTGTGGCTCAAGTGTTCCGCTGCCAGTCTCTGCAATCAGCATCACACTTCTGCTGATGTGTGGGTGTATGTCACTCCTGTCTTGCGTCGGGCAGTGCACTTGCACTGGGACACAGCTATTCCCATGGCGTGGCATGGGGAGGTTCTCAATCACCGTGTGTAGCTGGGTCTTGGAAGGAGTGTCACCTTGCATCCATACGTGTCCTGGGCATGTAGCACATGCCTGACTCCCTATGTGGCATGTGTGTATTGGCAGATTTACATGTGCTCAGTAGACATGAGTTGTTCTCGTAGTGCACTCACTCTTCCTTGTCACTTCCAAATTACTGCAGAGCGCCTCCTGTTGCCCGAAGAATTCCAGACTTGGCCACCATGCAGGAGAATGACAGGATCCGGCTCTACCGCTTCACCCAACCGTTGATTCTGGAGCTGACGGCGAGACTGGCACCACACCTGCAACCGCAGCACAGGTATCCTACGGCACTGACACCCCAGCTGAAGGTAATGGCTGCCCTACATTTCCTTGCCACGGGTACCTTCCAATATACCATAGCTCATGTTGGTGGCATGTCCCAGAGCATGTTCAGCGGTGTGCTGCATGATTTCTTGGAGGCCATGTTGATTCACCTGGATGACTTCATCAAGTTCCCAACCCCTGAACAGATGACTGAGGTCAAACGTGGTTTCTATGCCCTGGGAGGGATGCCCCATGTCATTGGGTCCATAGATGGGACACATGTAGGTTTGGTACCACCACACGCACGGGAGGTGGCGTACCGCAATCGGAAGCACTACCACTCCATCAATGCCCTTGTGGTGTGTCTGTCCAACATGGTGATTTCACATGTCTGTGCACGTTTTCCAGGATCAGCACACGATGCCTACATCATGAGGCGTAGCGGGATGCCTGATATGATGATGCAGCTGCGCAACGAACGTGCATGTGTTGTTGGTGGGTACAGTCTGTCTGTCCTGTATTCTGTTTGGCCGAGCAGCACTACCGCTTCGCCTGTTCTAACGATATCCATGTGCTTTCCATTTAGGGGACGCTGGCTATCCCAACATGCCTTGGCTGCTGACACCTCTCCGCAACCCCATCACGCCGGCCCAGCTCCGCTACAACACCGCCCATGGCCGGACAAGGCGAGTGATAGAGAGGACGTTTGGCATGCTGAAGAGCCGATTCCGGTGCCTCCACAAGACCGGCGGCGCACTCCCATATGCCCCGGCGAAGGTCTGCAAGATCTTCATGGTCTGCTGCATGCTGCACAACATGGCAGTTGAAAGAGCTGTGCCCCTCATCCTGGATCAAGATGACGAGGACCATCCACCCGTGGAGGACGAAGGGCTTGGCAATGGGGCTAGTGATGTGGAGGATGTGGAGCCGCAAGAGGACATCCGGACTCGGCTCATACGCGACTTCTTTGCTTAGTGGTGAGTACCAGGGTCTGAGTGTGCACGCATTGGTCCCCGTGTGGCATGCGTTGTGATGTGTGTCTCCACCTGCATGTATGGCACGTGGGTCAGAGGTGTGTGTGGGTGTGTCACTGGAGTGATGGTGGCAGTGATGGTAGTATTTCCCCAGGCATAATTGTGACCTAGCATGTTGTCATACATACATGTGTCGAGTACATGCACATGCAAGTGGCTGTGCTTCTTGTGGCTGACTTCTTGTGTGTCTCTCTTCCCCAGGTACCTGCGCATGCCGTTTGCTGGTTGCATTGTTGTGGCACTGCTATTCCTCATGGACATGGCATCGTGGGCTGACTCAGCGTTACAGGCACGGACACGTTTGGAAGTCTCCATGGGGTAAGGGATGCATCTGGGATGTATTGGGTGTGGCAGTTGTTCACGATGTGTGCACACTGCCCCGGTCGGGGTTTGGGTCCTCTGCAGACATGTGGCAACCCCATGGGACACGACATGCAGCTGGGTACACCTGAATAGATGGGCTGCCTGGTTGTCAGTCATCAGTGATGGGATGGTGGATTGTGATGAAGGCATCAATGTGTGTGACACTGCCCTCGGACACATACGGTTAACATTGTCTTGACATGGCGTGGGACTTCCACATCAGCGGATGTATGGTGTATGGCAGGCTCTCCGTGAGCAGCTGTGGGTATTTAGCTATTATCCGACACTTGTGTGCCAGTTCCATGGCTATCACGCATTTGTGCTGCAGAAGGGGGGTGCCAGTGTTGGAGCCACATGTTACTCCACATGATGTGTTCATGTTTACTTCAAGTTGCCTCTGCAATCCCAAACACATGACTATTAAAGGTGTCCCTATGCCTCCAAGGTGCCTCTTCTCAGTCAATGCTGGTGTGTTGGCACGGTGCATCCTGCATGTCTGGCATGGTATTCCCTGATTGTGGCTATGTGTCAATGTGTCGAGTGGCAAGATGCAAGCTGTGTGTGTGTGCTGAGACTGTGTAATGGGCATGATGTCCATGACTGTGTGGGTATTGTGACATGTGCCATCCCCATGCATCCAACGTTGTCCATGACCCCATTCTCTGCATCCACCGGACTCAAGCTTGCAGGACATGGTTCTGCCACCTGTCTACACGTACCTGGGTGCCCCCCAGGACACGGGCCAGGATCCCTGACCTCTGCGCATGACTGTTGCTGTACTCAATGTGTCTGTCAGCACGGTTGTTCGGCCACCCCCTCAGCTGGTTCTGACCATCACGGGTGTGTATGGTGCTCCATGTCTGTCTTGCCTAGAAAACTGTGACCCATGTGTCCTGTGCCAGACTCAGGCCCCAGGGTGTGGATGGTTGAAGTGAACAGATGACTCAGGCATGTTTAGACTGTACAAGACACATGTTAGGTAATAATGCTACCAGCAGGCATCTACTCTTAATAGTGTGATTTATTATTGGGGGGGGGGGGCCAAGTGAGGGCCTTTCCGGGATTAGGGAATCCAAAGTTCAGTAGGGGAGTTGGTGTCCTTGCCATTGGAAATCCTCAGAGTCCATGCCACAGTCTTTGTCAACATTGGTCAGCCAGTGACCAGCAGGGCCATGTGGCAGAGAATGTCTCTTGATGCTGTGATGCTGTTGCTCCAGTGGGCCAGGTGCCAGGCCAGGTGTCCTGGGAGATGGTGATGTAGCAGCCACCCTCACGGTCCTTTCCGTGGACGACCCGGCTTCCTGCGGGGAACCTCAGCAGCAGGCCGTGACGACGTCTGGGATGCTCCGTCGGATGTTTCCTCCTCCTCCTCATGATCCCTCCCTGTGGGTGGTGATGTTCTCCGCCTTCTGGCACAGGGAGGGTCGGCCATGGTGTCGGCCATCCGACGGAGTTCAGCGTGAATCCCCTGGGACGCCGTCACTTGCTCAGCCTGTCTGTCCTCCATCCTCTGTTGGTGTAGCTGTAGACAGGCTATTAGCTCCGCATGTTGCTGGGCCTGCTGGACCTTGATCCCCTCGAGGACGGACACAACCTGGGCCATGCCCGTGGTGTCCTGCCGGTATGAGTCCAGGATGTTACGGACATGGGAAAATACCGGATCCCCAGCCAACTGGTCAGGCTCGCGCCTCCGCCGCTCTCCACTCCCACCACCCCTGCCCACTTGCGCCTGGCCTGCACTTGTGGGCACATGGGGTCTCCGGGACCCCTGAGGGGTGGCATTGGCGTTGTCGCCTGCCTCCTCCTGGGTGCCCGGGACACCGTGTCCCTCCTGGCGAGCCTGGCTGCATTGTGGTGTTGGGGCAGGGATCCTGGGTGTCTCCTGGGATGTGGCAGGAGTGGGGGTGGTGGTTGGCACGGTTGTACCTGACGCAGGTGCTGCAGGTGGTTGGACACCAGAGGGGCCAGGTCGGTCGGGGTCGTCCGCAGAGTGGTGAGAGTGGTCGCTGCCGGTGGGATCGGTCTCCTGCAGATCCGGGTCCTGTGAGTGTTCCCCCCCAGTGTTGGGGGGTGCAGCACGACGTTGACCTGTGTGTGAGAGAGACAATGTTACTTTTGATCCATGCAACATCCATGTTTCATCCGTTACAAAGTTGGCACATTTCCTCTTGGAATTAGGATCTGTCTTGCATTCCACTCACAGTGCACTTGTGCATGTGTGTGTCCCTTGGGCACCAATTTGGCACCTTTAACTATGTGTGGCACAGTCTTACTTGCTGCGTCAAGTGTGACTGCAGTCAGCAGTGGAGTGTGCATGTGTGCCGAGCTATGCGTTTGCGCCTTCCTTGTAGCACTGTACATGTGCACATGGAGTGGATCCACACACTCATATGATGCAGGTGGCTGTCCTTGTGCTCGTGTACAGGTTGTAACATGGCCCTGCGTTTTGCCATGATGAAGAGGGGGGGTTCTGGCACTGGGCACCCTTGTCTACATGCACGCAGTCCACCTGCTGACGAGCAGACATTCCCACACACCAAAGGACTGATTTGCTCTCCCTGTGTCTCCCTCCTTCTCTGTCCCCCTCTCCCTCCCTCTGTGTCCCCCTCTCCCTCCCTCTGTGTCCCCCTCTCCCTCCCTCTGTGTCCCCCTCTCCCTCCCTCTGTGTCCCCCTCTCCCTCCCTCTGTGTGTCAGCCTCCTCCCTCTGTCCATCTTCCTGAGTCTCCCTCCCTCTGTGTCCCCCTCTCCCTCCCTCTGTGTGTCAGCCTCCTCCCTCTGTCCATCTTCCTGTGTCTCCCTCCCTCTGTGTCCCCCTCTCCCTCCCTCTGTGTGTCAGCCTCCTCCCTCTGTCCATCTTCCTGTGTCTCCCTCCCTCTCTGTCCCCCTCTCCCTCCCTCTCTGTCCCCCTCTCCCTCCCTCTCTGTCCCCCTCTCCCTCCCTCTGTGTGTCGCCTCCTCCCTCTGTCCATCTTCCTGTGTCCCCCTCCCTCTCTGTCCCCCTCTCCCTCCCTCTCTGTCCCCCTCTCCCTCCCTCTGTGTGTCAGCCTCCTCCCTCTGTCCATCTTCCTGAGTCTCCCTCCCTCTGTGTCCCCCTCTCCCTCCCTCTGTGTGTCAGCCTCCTCCCTCTGTCCATCTTCCTGTGTCTCCCTCCCTCTGTGTCCCCCTCTCCCTCCCTCTGTGTGTCAGCCTCCTCCCTCTGTCCATCTTCCTGTGTCTCCCTCCCTCTCTGTCCCCCTCTCCCTCCCTCTCTGTCCCCCTCTCCCTCCCTCTCTGTCCCCCTCTCCCTCCCTCTGTGTGTCAGCCTCCTCCCTCTGTCCATCTTCCTGTGTCCCCCTCCCTCTCTGTCCCCCTCTCCCTCCCTCTCTGTCCCCCTCTCCCTCCCTCTGTGTGTCAGCCTCCTCCCTCTGTCCATCTTCCTGTGTCTCCCTCCCTCTCAGTCCCCCTCTCCCTCCCTCTGTGTCCCCCTCTCCCTCCCTCCGTGTGTCACCCTCTGTCACCTTGGCCCAGCTTCCTGGGCACACACTGTTAGCAGATCTTTGAGTGGCCCTTGGCCTGTTGATGTGAGTTTGTTTCTGATCTCCAGGCACCCATTTTGTCTGCTGTGTGTCTGTGCGCTGCTGCTGTGGTGGTGTGTGCTGCCACTCTTTCACACTGTTGGCTGTTCATTAGCTGCTGGCATGTGCAAAACAGTGCCTTCACCCCCATGTGTTGATGCAAGGCATCCGCCATTTGCTGGCAAGTCATTCCTGTGTTGGGACACAGTGTTTGTCTGGCTGTGACCTAGGCCATATGGGCAGAGGGCATTGTTGTCTGCTTTGGAGTCGCACTATGTGATTCTTGGTGCCCACACTCCCGCCATCCGGGTTACCGTGTCATGTGTTGTTGTCTTCTGTGGCCTGTGACTTGACATTGTCCAGCTGGGTGCATGGGGCATGGTGGCAGCAGTGGCATGTGCCTGCTCATGGAGTGTGGTTGAGTAATGCGATGGCTTGTGGTGTTTGCGTGCCTGTTATTAATTTTGGTTGTGGTTGCAGTTCCCCCCATGTGAGGTGCGTTGTTTGTGTACTCACCCGGGTCTCGGAGTCCTTCTACTCCTTCAACTGCCTCCACCGGCAGTATGGCCATCACCCTCTCCTCCCAGGGATGGTACTGTACGGGTCTGCGGGAGGGCCCTCCTCCGGTGGCGTTGGCCTGGTCGTGTTCCTCCTGTCTCTTGGCTCTGACCCTCCTCCGCAGATCGTACCACCTGTTCTGGCAATCCTGCTTGGTCCTCCTGGTGTCCGCAACAGCATTCACAGCATCGACGATGGTCTGCCACATGGCTGTTTTGGCTGCCTGGCTGGTGCTTCTGACCAATGTTCCAAAGATCTGTGGCTCGACTCTGAGGATTTGATCAACAAGGACCTACAACTCTCGGTGACTGAACTTTGGATTCTTGGTAGTGGGCATGGTGAGGGGTGTGGGTGGGGATGGTGTGGGTGTGGGGGGTGTGTGGATGTTGGGGGGGGGTGTGGATGGTTGTGTGTGTGTGTGAATGTGATGAGAGGGTGTTTGTGAGGGTGGTCGTGTGAAGGTGTGCAAGTGTAAGATGTGGTGTCGCTTGTAGTCTGGTTCTGTGGTGTCTGGCAGCAGTGGGTCTGTTGCAAAGGCTCATGGTTTGTGTGTGTGGGCCCTTTTTATTGGTCCATGGGTGGGTGTGGCAGTGTTTGAATTTTGGGTGGGTGTGTTATAAGGAGTGGTGGTGTATTGGGCCTCTGTTTGTTTTTGACAGTTGCAGGTCAGTGATTGTGTTATTTTAGTGGTTGTTGGCCATGTTTAGTGGCTGTGTGCCTTTCGAATGGTGTATTGTTGAGTTGTTTTGATTTGTCCTTGTTGTGTACGTGCGTTTTGAGCGTGTGTACGGTGTGTACTTGGGCCATTTGGTTGTACGATTTGGTCCTTGTGTGTGGCTTTGTACGACTCGTACATGCGGTTGTGATGTTGGGGCATGGGGTGCGCTCCGTACTTAGGAGGTTGTGTTGGGGGTGCGCCAGGAACGTACTGGGGTGGGGGTACGACTGGAACGTACTGGGGTGTACATAGACGGTGGTACGACACGTACAGGGGTGGGGGGTGTACATTGACGGTGGTACGACACGTACTGGGGTGGGGGTACGACTGGAACGTACTGGGGTGTACATAGACGGTGGTACGACACGTACAGGGGTGGGGGGGTGTACATTGACGGTGGTACGACACGTACTGGGGTGGGGGTACGACTGGAACGTACTGGGGTGTACATAGACGGTGGTACGACACGTACAGGGGTGGGGGGGTGTACATAGACGGTGGTACGACACGTACAGGGGTGGGGGGTGTACATTGACGGTGGTACGACACGTACAGGGGTGGGGGGGTGTACATTGACGGTGGTACGACACGTACTGGGGTGGGGGTACGACTGGAACGTACTGGGGTGTACATAGACAGTGGTACGACACGTACAGGGGTGGGGGGGTGTACATTGACGGTGGTACGACACGTACTGGGGTGGGGGTACGACTGGAACGTACTGGGGTGTACATAGACGGTGGTACGACACGTACAGGGGTGGGGGGGTGTACATAGACGGTGGTACGACACGTACAGGGGTGGGGGGTGTACATTGACGGTGGTACGACACGTACAGGGGTGGGGGGGTGTACATTGACGGTGGTACGACACGTACTGGGGTGGGGGTACGACTGGAACGTACTGGGGTGTACATAGACGGTGGTACGACACGTACAGGGGTGGGGGGGTGTACATTGACGGTGGTACGACACGTACTGGGGTGGGGGTACGACTGGAACGTACTGGGGTGTACATAGACGGTGGTACGACACGTACAGGGGTGGGGGGGTGTACATTGACGGTGGTACGACACGTACTGGGGTGGGGGTACGACTGGAACGTACTGGGGTGTACATAGACGGTGGTACGACACGTACAGGGGTGGGGGGGTGTACATAGACGGTGGTACGACACGTACAGGGGTGGGGGGTGTACATTGACGGTGGTACGACACGTACAGGGGTGGGGGGGTGTACATTGACGGTGGTACGACACGTACTGGGGTGGGGGGGTGTACATTGACGGTGGTACGACACGTACAGGGGTGGGGGGGTGTACATTGACGGTGGTACGACACGTACTGGGGTGGGGGTACGACTGGAACGTACTGGGGTGTACATAGACGGTGGTACGACACGTACAGGGGTGGGGGGTGTACATTGACGGTGGTACGACATGTACAGGGGTGGGGGGGTGTACATTGACGGTGGTACGACACGTACTGGGGTGGGGGTACGACTGGAACGTACTGGGGTGTACATAGACGGTGGTACGACACGTACAGGGGTGGGGGGGTGTACATTGACGGTGGTACGACACGTACAGGGGTGGGGGGGTGTACATTGACGGTGGTACGACACGTACTGGGGTGGGGGTACGACTGGAACGTACTGGGGTGTAGGTAGACGGGGCTGTGACACGTACTGGGGTGGGGGTGTGGCTCGAACGTACTGGGGTGTAGGTACACGGGGGGTACGACACGTACTGGGGTGGGGGTGCGACTGGAACGTACTGGGGTGTACATAGACGGTGGTACGACACGTACAGGGGTGGGGGGGTTTACATTGACGGTGGTACGACACGTACTGGGGTGGGGGTACGACTGGAACGTACTGGGGTGTACATAGACGGGTGGGGGTATACATATACGGGGGGTACGTGTCGGACGTACGGGGGCTGGGGGGAGTGTTGGGCGCGTATGCGGGCACATGTCTCCATGGTTGCTATTGGTGTTCGGTGCGGACGGTGTTTTTTCCATACGGTTGTAGGCTCGGACGCACGGGATGGATCGTGATTCCTCGGTCGGACTTGGCTTTTTACGTTTGTAAGGTAAATCGTCCGAGGACGTGTCGGACACATTTTCCGACCCGAGGACGTGTGGGGAATGATTCCCGGTGCGGGTCGTATGGACTTTTTACCATGCGAATCGTGATTGCCAGTTCGTACGGCACTTGTACGATTCGTACGGTAAAAAGACCCGATACGAGTCGCACGGGGGAATTTTTTACCGGATCGTGATCGGCACCTTTGTCTTCTTACGTGCGCACCCATAACACACAGACCGAGACCTCACTCGAGGTAAGCACTAACAAATAGTAAAACCAGACAGGTAAGTCTGAGAAGACTCAAATTAAGAATCTTCTGACGTGCGTACTCAAACACACAGACCAACACCTCACACGAGGTAAAGTTTAATTAAACACACACTATACACTCTTTCTCCCTCTTATCCATGCAAACACACAACACAAACACCCTCATAACCATCAACTCACAGGACCGGGAACACAAGACACCACCCCTACATCACCCATTTTTACGCACTACAGTGCAGTAGCATTTGCAGGACTTAGAAGGTAACACAAACACCCCCCTCTTCTGCACCTATAAGACTACAACTGCACACACCTAACACCATAAACTGGTGATGACAAATACCAAACAACGTTCACTAATTCTTCAAAGAGCATGTCTTGAAAAAAAAACATGTTATAAAAATGAAAGAATTAGGATGGCATTGAACATTACGGCATAAACTCCAACATCACATTAAGGAAATATGACCAAACAGTCACGTGACCGGTGAGCGACTTCTCACCCGAATTCACTGTCCCAAAATACTTCCACTTCAGCAGTTCACCAGCAACCAGAGCGATCAACTTCCCACACGAAAACAGGAGGATCCTTGATGAACCAACAATCTCCACTTCAAAAGGATTCGAGGTTGACAAAAATGCGCTGACAGGCAATGCGCCGATGAAAGACCAGACGTGGTTGGCAAAGCAGGAGAAATACACGATGATTCGCCAATCGTAAAATGGCGGCACGTAGCGTTCGTTAAACGCAAGCCAGCGTCACGAACACCGCAGACGTCATCATACCTTCAAGGAACTCCAAGCAACGCTACACTCAGGTAAGATATGTGCGCGTGCAGGGAAAGAACGGGGTTTCAAAATGAAGTGCATATCAACGGTCGCAGGCAACCCAAGCCACGCAACAAAGCGACCCACACTTTTTGTAGTCTCTCATAAATGCTCTGTGCCCTATGGCTCCGTATGTTACAGTGAACAGCACAGCAACGGCAGGCAACACCTAATTCCACCATGTAATGTGATCGCCTCACATATACTCCGGGGCTCGATCTCTGCCCCCGATCATCACACGGTCCGATCATACCATCCAATACTAAGCTACACGGCAGGCTTGAGGATTACACTTTGCCGTCATCCAATGATCTCGTCGCGTTGAGGCGAAGCACACATGTCACCAAACACTTCAGTTCACAAGGTACAGTTTGCAGCAGGAAGCACCAAGACAGTGGTGATTCCAGATCCAAATCAGCTAACTGCTTAGGGTGTCATCTCTTCCAACACACATTACAGGGAGAGAGTCTTAAACAAACTGGCACTTACTGGTTGGGGCGACCGATGAAAAGGTCACTGGTGGGGCATTTAGGGTGCCAGGTTTGTCCACTGGTTGTAGTTTCTTCAGCTTCTCCGATTTAAAAAGTCCAAGCTTCATTAAAGTTGCACGCAGGTTCGTAAAAATTAATTCCTTCACCTTTAAAAGTCCAATCAGCACGCAGGTTCCTCCAACTCGTCGCCAGTGTTACAAATAAAGAATGCTAGGTAGTCCATGAGATGTGGTCCAAGATCTTAGCTTTATTCTTTGGTTAGGATCCACAACAAGTTCAGATTAGGCCTTGATTAATATCCATTAATGCCCCACCAGGAGCAGCCTCCCTGCTGCTCAGCCCATCTCCTCAACTGATCTTTCCTTCCACTCAAACCCACTCAACATTCCGATGACATCACACAGACTGAGCAGCAAGGCAAGGACAGCAACAGAGAGTAGATGCATTATAAACTTCCTAGATTACAACAGTACCTACTACCTAACCTACCCGTGCTTGGATTGGAAGAGGTAACTACAACTATTGAAACAATGAGTGAGTCATTGTGAGTGATTATTGATGACTCATGTAGTGGTAGACAGTAAGGGAAGGTATTCAACTGTAATTTGGGAACTTGCTTTAGATGATTTGCAATGTTTGGGGCCTGAGTGATGGGTGATCATTTTTTATTGAGGGTGATTGGCCTTTACACACATACTTAGCAGAAATTAACCTGTACTGTCCACTCCTATCCTTTTTTTTTAAATCAACAAAGAGTGATATATTATTGAGTGATTGGGCGTGATGATTGATTCATGTGGTGGCAGACAGTGAGGGAGGAAGTTCAACTGTAATTTTGAAACTTGTTTTAGATGATTTGCAATGTTTGGGGCCTGAATGATGGGTGATCATTTTCCTGAAGATGACTAGCCCTTTCACACTTAGTGAAATTTACTTGTAGGGTCCACTCCTTTTTACTGGTTCTTCAGAGACCACACCAGTCACTTTAGTTAACAAACAAAAACCTACACAAAGTACTGCAATTCTGTTTCTGTACTTGTTCTTCAACAGCAGTGCACTACACGTCTATCTTGCTCGGGTTGTGACTGAGATAGAGTTACTCGGAGTAAAGAGGAGGATGGAAGAACTGAGGGCAGGACTACCTCATCCACAGCTAGAAGAAAGAAGTTAACAACTTCAAAGGGAAACCATGACTCTGGGACCTAGTACTCAGCTGTGTGAAATGGAGAGAGGTGCGTTGGTTTGTGAAATGCGTATTTGCGAGTTTAGTGTTGTACTGGGGGCAAAAGTGAAACTCTGAGTCCTCTTATTTTTTGCCTTGAGTCTGAGTCTTCTTGGTACACTCCTCATGAAGCCTACATTCCTTCTGTCCTTCGCCTTGACTCTACGATACAGTTTCTTCATGAACGAAAGGCGAAAGCTGAGCTCAACACTCCTGTTTACTGACCGGACCAGTCCAGAGAGGCACTCAAGAGTGATGCACATTTCAGAGGAGAATGCTGATGCACCACCTAATTTTACAATACAGTTTTTTTTTAAAAACTGGGTGGGTTCACTCCTCCATAACTTGAATTCTTTAAAACCTAGAAGACAGAACATTTAGATATCTCATAACTTGGGTCTCTGAGGCAGAAGGACTGATTGCAATGTATTTAAATGTACGGTGTCATACTCATTCCTTCATTTCCTTCCACAACAGATTGATAATGATGATGTGCTTTTCATCACCCAGAAGAATATTGCCGTTGGGTATTGTTTGTCTTTGCCATACCTTTCCCAAATCCCTTTTCACATCCATTCATCAAACCCCTAACCCTCGTTTCACGGGCTGTGTGATTTATTGATGTGTGACTTAATTTACACCATAAATGGATCATACATTTGGGGGGGATGTGGTGAAAGGGTCACCAACTCACTTCAGGATCTTCTATTACCTAAGCAATAGCCCACACTGGCCCCATTTACCCACCCACATATAAAAGTGATCCTTTTTTTAGATATAGAAGAATATCAGCCATCAGCATCATCATCCAGGCCTGATGTTGCATCAATACTTAACCTTGTCCATTCCAGACTTTGAGTCCACTTTTTATGACTCAAGGATTTCGTAACTTTAGTTTTAAGGAAATACTACCTCACCATTGCTAAGAAGAAGTTACTCTTGCTATTTTATGTTATTTTATCACTATCAGTTATTCTTCATTGTGTCATGTAGAAGACTGGTCTCAATTCTTTGTAAAGCTATGATATAATTTATAACCCACCACCTCAGTGATTTTATGTCCATTTAGGTGCCTGCAATGGATAATCCAATTAAACCTACAGTTGGAGCTCACCTTGGTGGGAGTGGGACCTTGCTTGTGAAGTTGTGATGCCTTCCCTGTTACTTCTTCATCTATATTCAGGTAAGCGAACTAAGCAGTGAAGTGAACTAGTTAAGTTACTACATAAGCACCTAACTGCTACAGCAGATAAGTAATCATTTATACAGGATGTTTTAGGCAATATAGGTCATGGCAGCATCCCCCTAATGGTCAAGATAGTTACAGAGGTATATATCTAACTATAACTAAACGGTATGCACTTTTATAAGCAGATAAGACAAAAACAGACTGTGTAAAAAAGAGTAGTGCAAAGTAAAATTACAACACAAATTATCTACTTCAGGCATAAATCATGAAGAAATAATATTTACCCCTTTATTTTATTTTTTAAAAGCCCCACCCTCTCCACTCACAACAGGCCCAACCCTCTCTCCAAACAATTGATCTACCCCCATTCCACAACCAATGTTCAAATGTCCAACATATAAAAAAATACAGCCCTAACCACCTTCCCATCCTCTTTCCCCACAACAAGTCCCTCCCACCAAAAAAAAAAGGGGGCTAAAAGAGGACATTGTCCATTTGGCCCGGGGCTGGTCCAGGCCCTTCTCAATCCATCCTGTCCAGCCGGCTCTCCATATACCTCTCCATGCGGTCCAGCTGCTGCAGGATGGGCCACTGCAATGTCCTGTAAGAGTGGGAGGGGGTGGCAGCAGTTCCAGTCAGGGCCCCTGACAGCTGGCGGTGGTGCCGGTGATGGAATGGACAGGAGGCTGTGGCTGACTGGCTGCACTGGGGCTCGACTCAGAGACAGCTATTTCAGCCTCTTCTTCTTTATCTGCCTGAGCCACTAGATGCTGATATTCTAGCTAAATAGTGTATAGCCTCTGCCGCTGCAGCAAGTCCTCTATCTCCTGCCTGTTGGGTGCTACGAGTGGACCAGCAGAACTAGCTATATCAAGAAAAACAAAAAGAATAAAGACAAATTGTAAATAAGGCTCCGTGTAGACAATTGTTTAACATTAGTGGGTGGCCCAGTAGCAGTACATTGCTGGTCCCCTAGTGCCATTGAAATCAAATTTTTATATTTTGTCCACATATGCTTCACATAAAAAGCACTGACTGTCTGGCAGAAAAGTACTAAGGCAAATTAACGCTGTATTAAAAAAACAATGATTTGATAGTCTTTTAAAGGCTTCTCTAGTAACTAGTATCTCACAAAAAAGATCTAATGGAGCATTTAACACCCCCATACTACTCCTAAAGAACTATTCTCACAAAATTATGTATCGGGCAGGTGACAAAATAACAAAATGTTATAAAGTGAAGACACTCATATGCTAAGAAGCACTACTGTTTAAAGATGAGAACACTCACGCACCCTAGGATGACATGCTTCATCCTTTTTCGTACATCATACCCTAATAACAACTTTGTATTGGTGAGAGGGGAAGAGTGCAAACAAAAAAGTGTATATTAAAACTATCTCTTGGTGTGTAAAAACTATTTTATTCTGGTACCCCCAATGGATTGGATTTCAAAACAAGCAATGCAAAATAGGAATATAGATATTCTCCTACTTCATATTGAGGTCAACATGTATCTGCCTAAATTGACCAACAGGTTGATGGCATTCATCAGGGCCAAAATTATGAGTCACTCTGCTTGTGATGAAAGTGTATAAATAATAATTATACCTTCAATCATTTAATGGCTATCCTATTGTATTGTCATCTAGAAGGGTCCATAGGGTGCATTTATAGTCTATATACCATTTCCCTCAAGTCATCATTTTGGTTGTTCTTTATGTGAGCTTTTGCAGCATTGCAGATAGACGAGGCCATAAATCAACAACTGCTGCAGTTGGTAAAGAGGGGGGTTCACCATCACGAGTCATGACGACACCCATGTAGCTGGTGAGTATAATAGTAATTGTCAGTAAGCAAGCAACGTGACTTACCACCACCAATCCCTTCTGCCACTTCTCCCCCTCATACTGACTCTCCTCCTCCCGCATCGCACTGAGCTGGCGGCACTATTGGTGGGTGTGGCTAGAGATATGTTATACATTTTTTAAATGCCAGCCACTCCTCCCCTTATTTTTGTTTTAAAAATACAACCGCAATACATCAACTACAGTTTGGTTAGCTCAGTAGTATTTTCTAACAAAAATATCACTCTGGGCAAAGCCAGGTAATGGTCAACCAAAAACAGCAGAGCTCTAGCCTATGATGACTCTGAGTCATTGAAGCATACTGAAGGGGTGGAATAATGATTGATGAAAGACATATGGTGTTTGTTGGCAAATGCAATAGGACCTTATACTATCTAGCTATGCTGCACTGTCATGGAAACTGCTGTTATACATAGAAATGAATTACACAGCACAAAATTGGGGGCGGAGATAGGGGGTGGTCCATGACCATGGCCACTCTCTTGTCAACAGTTAAAGCATGAGCAAGAAAAAGAAAGCCTTCTCAACAAACATACAAGGTGAACATTATTTATAAAACTTGCTTACTTGGGCATGCAGTCTTCACAGTAGACAGTGGAGTACCAAAAATCTGTTCTTAGTCTTACAGTACCACAAGATACATAGAAGAGAGGGAACGAATACCAACAAAGCAGAAGATAAGTAAACTAGAGATTAGTACAGACCGGAAATAGTCAGCTACCACAAAAAACACATGAAATAAGGGAAAAAAAAGATCATGCAGGATACAGGAATGACACAAAAATTGGATAGAGGAGTTGGAACAAAAGGAGACAGTATAAAGAAATAAACAAGACAAAATGTAAAAGTAGCAGAGAGTGCAGAGGTATAAGAGCTAATCCATAGTGAAAGGAAGATGGCAGGTAATGGCATCGGAGCAGCTTTATTTCTCCCCACAACACCAAGCTTAAGGCAGCAAACCCTGTCCTGGAACCCAGCACCAACATTCCAATACCCCAAGATTCTACCCTAAGCCCACAACAATCATAAAACCCAATGTTAGGGAAAAAGTAATAATAAATAATAGGACTTACAAGGCTAAGCGGAGTCCTCAGCGATGGCACTGGTGGTCGGCACCTCCTTCCCAGCTCTTCCCGGACCCTCCTCTGCACTGCCACAGTTCTTGCCCTTGGGTGCTGATGCAAGAAATGAAGAAGACAAAAAACAAATAGATTAGTGGTAGAGTTAATCTCCACAAAATTATTATGACAGGAAAACGCTGTCACATTGTACTTATCTAAAACAGATTATCTATAGTACTAGATTTGAGTACAAAGCCTACATTTGGAACGCATCCATTGCAATGAATGATCTTTGATTCTATTCTAATTTCTCAGTCCCATTAATGGGCTAACGCAGTCTCCCTTTTTTGCAATGCATAAATGCATACAACACATCACTGTGAAATAGTTTGGGACTGTACAAGCTACATAAAGAAAGTCACAGAGAACTCTAACTAACTGATATCACTGATTGACTATGGTGACAGGAGAACAGAAAAGTTTGCAGTGGCTTCTTAATTAATCAGCCAAAGCGAGCATCGACAAGTATAATTTGGTAGTGCTAAGCACCTGCCTAGCTGACACTGGATCACATATTAATAATATTCTAACGTAAACTAAGCGTAACTTAGATCGGAGTATAAGCAGCATGCTATTCAGAAAAAAATGTTTGCATTGTAGAACATAAATACAACAAATAATTATTAATATTCACGAGCCCCGGAATCACTACACCGAGCAGGTCGAGCAGGTCCTGCGCCCAGTCAAGGATATCCACCCAGGAATTTGTCAGCCTCCAGATGGTGCGCCAAACCTGGCTTGTGCACTGCACAAACCAGCGCTCTCTCCCGCAGTGCAGCTGACGCTCCAGCAGGGTGTACCCACTGCTAGGCCTGCTTCCAGAATGAAGAGGGAGGTGCCATTGCATGACAAAAAACAGCACTGCCACCTCTACCTTACTAAAGATAGCCCGGAGCTGCTGCTTCCCTCTTCTGGCATGGTGCTGGGGGGGTAGGGAGAAAAACAGGTAAAGGAAGGAAGGAAGGAAGGAGGGAGAAGAAAGGAATGGAGAATGGAGGAAGGAAGGAAGGAAGGAAGGAAGGAAGGAAGGAAGGAAGGAAGGAAGGAAGGAAGGAAGGAAGGAAGGAAGGAAGGAAGGAAGGAAGGAAAAATAAAAAGGTGCAAAAAGTCAACAAAAACACGTGAAAATATTGGAAAACATGCAAAATACAAAGACACAAAATATAATAAATAAAAATTACGGTAGATTAATTAGGAAGAAGGAGGATTGAAAGGGGATTTAAAAGTAGGCCCAGCACCATGACCAGCACAGAGAAAACAAGATGGCCGTGCCCATGCAGACCGCATGGCACCATTCACACGTGATTTCCAATACGAGGACACACTCTGCATTGTGTTTGACATGAAAACGTAACGTGAACAGGCACACCGGAAAATTCTCAAAACTCAGACTGCCAGAAGGTTCAATTACCCTTACCCCTGGACAACATGGTGGCCACTTCCTCCTTGATGCTGGCCATCACTTTGTCTGACAACCTGTGCATCTTGTTTTTGGCAAGTAAGCTGTTACTAATGTCAATGCACATGCCACTGGGTCAGACCAGGTTTAAGTGAGAAGAGACCAGTAAACTTCCCCAGCAACTGGTGTCCATCTCTCTGCTGCTGTTGTAGGGTACAGGAGAGGAAACTCTCTCTCCTCTATAGAGCCATTTGTGGTTTTGAGGAACAAGAGCTCTGGTTATGGGTTTGCTCTCCTCCTCACCCACATTTGTCACCATCAACATGGTTATAGCCACTCTATTAAAGTAGTGTTTTAAACGGTTGGCAAGAAACACTCAGTGATGGTTTCTGGGGATGCCAAGCTCCACCAGTTAAGTGACCTCCCCCACCTTTTTCATTAGAGTGTAGGGTCCAGTCAGCTAGGTCTGAAGGGCAGTGGGAACCACTGACTCCCCAAATCATGCTTTCAGCCCAGGTTGCTATTCTAAGAATTTGCCTTTTAATCATGCCATATTTGATAACTACGTGACTGGCCCATAGGTATTTTTACCATTTTTCATGTACTCAGCCATCCAAGATCTCAGGCGCAGTATATAGTCCACTTTGTCCTCCTTGGATTTCTTGAGAGGCTTGTCTGATCCTTCTCTGAAACGATTTCAAGGACCTCCAAAAGGGTGACCATACAGAAGCTCAAAGGGGCTGCAGCCTACTCCCATTTATGGTACCTCCCTGTAGGCAAATAGAAGGCATGGTAAACAAATGCCCCACTTTCAGCTGAGTTTTTCAGGAAAACCCATGATCATGATCATGCTTTCAGGGCCTTGATTCATCTTTCAACTAGCCAATGGTTTGGGGCTATAAGAGTGTGGTGATTGTGTAAGGCAACTTACACTCATCCCACATGGCCTTTAAGTACGCAGACATGAGGTTTGTTTGTCAGAAGTTATCTCCATGGGAAAACCCCATTTTGATAAAGATACCAAGCAAGTGCCTGACCACCAAAGATAGAGTTTCCATCTTCAGAGGAATGGCCTCAAGGTACCTAAGTTGCTTCTTATAGTTTGCTTCTACATGGATGTACCTGTTCTCTGAGGCTGCCTGGGGGCATATGGGCTCAACAATGTCAATCTTCACCCTCGCAAAAGGTGTCCCCACCTCTGCTAGTGGTAGAAGTGGATCTTTGGCATGTCCTTTCTTGCCACATGCTTGACAGGTTCGGCAGGAGTGATAGAAGTCCCTTACATTCTCATTCATATGGGGCCAATAAAAGTGTTTAACTAAACTCTCTCAGATCTTGGTTTTCTCCAAATGTTCATATAAGGGGAAACTATGGCCCAGTTCCAGAAAGAAAGCTCTATAGTGGCGAGGAACTATCAGAGTCCTGGCTAGACCATCATTAAGGCCTCTAGCCTCACTATACTGGACATCATCCTTCTAGTAGAACTTCTTGATCCCAGCAGTATCACCTGCTTCTGTGCCTCAGGCTAGTGCTGAAGGCCTTCAAGAGTCGGGCATTCTCTGCAGAGCTCTTCTTAAAAGAGGGTCCGCATGCTCCTTGCAACTCTAAGGGTACTCCCAGGGCAGTTTCTTATTCGTCTGCAGCCTCTAGATCCTCCCTTTGTGGGTCAGACTCCATTGGGGATGTGGAAAGTGTTGTCGCTAGGCTCCTAACCCCCTTGCCCTTCCTCTTGGATGTGAGAACTAGGTCTATTGTTCCAGATTCCCCTGACATCCCTGATGAGATATCTGGGACCTTTGTGACCACATACATACACTCACTTAGTCAGTCCCAACCATTCAGAATGCATCCTTTGCTCCACTTCTGCCCAAGCAGAGGTTTCCAGTTCATTGCCCAACAGACTCCACTTGTACGGTAGGACTTATAACACTTTTCTCTGGGCAAGTAAACCAAGCTGACCTTCATTACAGAATGGAATTTCATCTTATTGTCAGTGTTGATTACCCTATATAGTTCTGAGAATACAGTTCTCTATAGGGATAGATTACAGGAGACACTCTCTTTGCAACTTGAATTTGCCTTATTTTTAATATTTAATTGCCATATTGTAAACATACATTAGTTAAACATGATACATTGCATATTAAACATACATTTGGACAATGTGTACATAAATACATCAATGGCACTTGTTATCATCGTCTTGATTTCCATTTTGTAATCCTTGTGCATTACTTTAATATAAGTGTCTCAAAAATAATTAATAGAGTCCTCTTTTATGAAAG
Organism: Triturus cristatus; assembly: GCF_964204655.1. Classification (NCBI taxonomy): domain Eukaryota; kingdom Metazoa; phylum Chordata; class Amphibia; order Caudata; family Salamandridae; genus Triturus; species Triturus cristatus. The sequence goes on from NC_140586.1 coordinate 723,291,941, forward strand.
TTCTGTATAGGTCTATATCTTGACTCCTTTGCTACTTTATGGGCTTATATATTGAATGTTCTATAACCAGTCCATTATTGTCAAACATTCTCACCCACTCACAAATTTTGGGAACTCTATATAATAAAGTATCTCGACGGATTTCACGATGGATTTCAACCCTCTTATTCTGAGACACCTCACAAGACTATTCGCAAGGATTAACTTGATTCATCCAATTAACATTAAGACAAAAAAACATATATCTACTTCAGCATACCTCAGTGTATATATATAACCTGTATGACAAGGAGAGGACATAGCAGGTTTCCTGCTCGGGGTACGGACCGCATATAGAGGGTTGAATAATACCTTAATAAGTGATTAAACAAAGTAGTAGATGGAAGACAGTGGTTGGGACATAAACAATAAAATATATGTAATCACACAAGGTGGCACACTGAGATATGCTGAAGTATATATTATATATATGCTATTCTAGCCCCTGTTTTCCATATACTACATAGTTTAATTACCAAATGAAAAGTATCATTAAAGACTCCACACCTAACCTCTTTACTGCGCAGGTGGCCTGCTGTGTACTCTCTTTGGCATGCAGGTTATATATACCCATTATATGTTAGTGATATCTATATCCTCATGCACCCAGAAAGTGATAGGCAGAGGAAATCATTGTTGCGTGAATACTGCATCATTATTAATTATGTGCTCCCTGCTTCTTGCAAAGATCGTGGTACCTGGGGTGTAAAAAGATGTATATCAATCATTACAATGCTTTAAAATTTGGTGTGACCAAGAAATACTTGACTTCTGAGCTCATATCAGGGCTAATCTCTGCTCTTATCTACCCAGAATCAATCTCTCTTGTTTGCCACTATTTGCAAATCTGCATGGCATATTCTATATGCCATCCATGGCCCTGGTTATAAGGAACTAACCTTCCTGACTAATTACCTGTCGAGAATGGCTTAACATTTATTTTCTTGCTCCTGATTGGTTACACAAGTAATCTGGTCTGATTGGATGTCTATGTAATACGCCATGCGATAGACTGTTGGTTTGATGCTCCTGATTGGATTCTAAAGTCATGTGTTTGAGAGAGCTATTTTGTGCTTCCTTCTTACTCATCTAGTATGGCACTTTGCCATTGCCATATTTTGAGGAGAAATATGCTCTTTTTTGTCTCATTCTAGGCTCTCCATGGTTATTCTTGCATGACAAATGTACTTAATGAAATATGGTTCACATTGAATTATCCTCTAATGTGATCCATATAACTCCCAGATTAGCTCATTCACCATGGAACTACAATTTCATATGAAACATAGTCAATGGTATAATAAACAGTCAATGTATCTATTCTTGTGGTACACCATAACAAAAAGTTTTTTTTTCGATATGAAAAAACATAATTATTTTTATTACACAGGGCATGTTACTTCAAGGACCTTGAAGTAGTGTATTGCTGTTTCTGACAAAGCATTTTTGACCATCTTAAACATCAGGTATATTGCGCAACATTTTCTAGTTACAGTGAATACTTATTTGCATACAATTATGCAGATACGTGTCAAATAGACACCTATGTAGGCATGTAACATATTCATCAATACCACCAATTCATCGTGATCATTCAGGCCCATTGTTACAGTTCAAAATTTCTCCATACATTTTGCCTAACACCCAGCCAAACTCATTTCAATGGAATCTCCTCCATAATGGAGAGTTATTACTGCCAGCACTGTCCAAGTTATTTTAGCCAGGTTGTATTGTTTTTTCTATATAATGCATCACTGAAGGGGGGGGGGATGCCTATATTTCATTCTAGATCTGTGTGATGCTCTTAATTACTTCTTGGATTGCACTTACTATATACCATAAACTATATGGGCACCTGATGGCCTAAACTAGATTCTTATTATTGCAATTGGAAAAGAGTCTTTGTTTGACTATGATGCCATTTATTGTGAACTCTTTTGTATTGTTTGTGAATAAGCCAATACTGCAATTACTACATTTGAAATGATCCTGGACTGGTCGTAAGGCTAACACGAACCTTATGTCAAATTTGGATTTAACTAGTTGTGTCCCTGAGTGTATTACATTTTGTCTGATACTCTTTCCAAATCAAAAAGAGGTTCTGGAAGATTCAAGTTGTATGGCAACTTCCAGTTGTTATTAATGTTTTTTTGATGCTTTTGGCTGGAGGTCCAAATGTAAGTACAGATACATTGAGAGTGCTGTTCTCTTTATTTTTGGAACTCAATAAGGTTTCTCTCGGTGTATACCATGCATGTTTGGCTACTGTTTTAATCAACTTTTCAGGGTAACCTTTCTGAACCAATTTGCAACTCAGAGAGTTAGCATTCTCAAATTAATCTTCCTTCTGTGTGCAATGTCTCCTTATCCCTAAGAATTGTCCATACAGAATTATTTTTTTAAGGTAGCAAGGGTGAGCACTAGAAAATTGTAAGAGGGTGTGTTTATCTGTTAATTTTGTGTATAAGTTTGTGTCTATCAAAATGCAACGTGAATTTTCAGTCATTTGTCCTCTCACTAAGCCATTCATGGAATATGGCCAATAGCTCTGTTGGACACTTCAAGAGGCCAATGACATCGCAAATATAATGGTGCAACTTCTTGATGTTATTCCTGAAAGGATTGTCTTCATTATAGATCCTCTTTTCTTCAAAGTAAGAAAAGTATATATTTGCAATCTCATGAACGAAGCTACCCCTTTTTTGCAGAAAAAAACAGATGTGTACATAAACAAATCTTTGTTAGGCAAAGCTTGGTCAGTTAAATTACAAACTCTGTGGGTACCTTGTGTGGTACCTTGTGTGGTATATCCGTTTTACTCAAGGTATCGCGAGTCTCATCTTGTGGAATATTTGTATATAATGTTTAAATGTAAAAACTCGCAAGGACTTCACTCTCAAGATCAAGCTGCATATTTAAAAATTGTTGTTATACAAGCCATTGAGGGGTATATTCACAAGAATGTGTGATAACTACCGCAAGAGTAGCGTAACGCAACTTTCAATATCGCAGCCCATCACGAGAAAATAAACCCGTGTCAACGTGGAATTCACAACAAGGCAGTAGCATGCGATAGACACTAGATAACGCATCAAATGTCAGCGTCAAAATCAACACCATGCCGCAAAAATGCAAAACGCGAAAATTCATGCGATGAGGCCAATCGCAGTACAAAAAGTAGCGAAAACCAGCCACAGGCCTGCAAATCCCATGCCTCTTGCAGGAAAATGCACCATACATACCACTGAAACAACACATCAGAAACAAGCCTAAGCACGGAACAACACGGATGCACCCTGACCCAGCGCAGAGGACAACGCGAAACCCACAACCCCCACAGACCACCAGCAAGGAACAGCGGGCACGGGGAAGGCCAAGGAGAAAAGGGAGAGGAAGACGGGGTGCAGACCGCAGGCAAACAAAACCAGTGTCACTGAGGTGACAGAACACTACCAGCAACTGGCCCACAAGCAGACTATTGTGAATGCAGCCGGAGTGTCGAGGAGGCCAATGGAGGAGGCCATGAGGCGGCGGCAGGACGTGACAACCTAAACCAGGTACAATCCCGCTGCCAACAGGAAGGCAGCAACGGCGACAGGAGGTGGCCGTCCAGCGTCACAGGAGGAGCTGGAGGAGACCCAGGCCACACTCATCAGTGTGGAGACAGTGCAAGGAGTAGGGAGTACGGACACAGCTCGAGAAGACCTGACAACATCAACAGGTAAAGTAACGGACAGGGACTGGGTGAACGGGGGGAGATGGGCACAATGACACACATGCACAACGAGGCGTAGCACACTGCACACCTACAATTACCCAGGATCATGTCACACATCCCCTTGGCACACTGCAGCACACACACATAGCAAGAACAGCACACCCACATTTACGACAACGTGGTACAATGCGCATAGCTGACACTGTAGAACAGAGGACACAACTGGCTCCGCACATGCACAGAAACATGCCTACCTCATCTGACAGAGCAGGAAACTGTGAAATGGAAATGTATGCATACAACCTCACATCTGTCATGTAGTCCAAATGTACACTGTCCTGCAGAAGAAGCCAGCACCTCACAAACAGTCACATTGCCAAACAGTCTGCATGTAAACCAGAACAATGCGCCAACATACATGTCAACACAATGTCAACATGCATCTCCCCTTCACATTGCAGAGGGGCACATAACTCCTCCAGCAGAGCACAGAAGACAACACATCTGTGATGCTGGAGAGGACCACCACACCGTCGACACCAACGCCCTACAACAGCCCATGGATATCCCATGCGAACCACCACCAGGACCAGGGCAGATAAGGTACTCAGAGGAGAACACAGCCCCTGCAACAGACCACACAGCAGGAAGCACATGCAAGCACAGCTGGAACACAACACTTCATCCACCCACACATGGCACCCAGATGTCATGTGTCAACACGCCAAAAGGAGGTGGGGGTGGGTGCCGAACCCATGGAGGGCGAGCTAGGACACATACGTTGGTGTCCATCACCCTCAGGGACCACCCAAACCACACAAAGGAGACCCACACTGCCATAGAAACACATGCAGATGCACATTCACAATACACAACCACGCCTAGGGGCGCACAAATAGCTGTCACACACCCACATTGGTGCTGCGTATGACGGCCCTGGCCACTCCCCTTATGAAATGAGTGGGTGACGACAACGTCCAAGCTCCAACCCATTGCCTGCGGTGACATGTCTGCATCCGATGTACATAGCACACTGTAATGTCCTAGGGCCCAGGGCCCTCATGCATACAACAAGACCATTGGGACACACGTAGATATCATGTCGAACTGTCTATGGGCACGTGCACCCTGCCCCTTTATTGGCAGGGCCACATGTACGGTGATGCCTGTGCTGGATGTGTGTGGGGTGAGTGTATGTCAGTCCCCACGGAATACTTGGTGCTGGCAACAACTTGAACATTGGACACCAGTGCAACGGAAACAGAAAACACATGCATAACAGAGCCAACTGCACAGCAACATAAATGTAAATGTGCAGGAATTTTATATAGCGCAAATCACCAAGCGGTCTCTAAGCGCTTGCTTAGGGAACCCGTCCTGGTATTCCCCTGTGAGATAACCCGGCAGGGAATCCGCAAGGTGAAAGCCAGGCATCCCGCCACGAGGGGCCCATGTGGAGATTAAGCAAGCTATTGCCCAGAGTCGCAGAGTGTGAACCCATGAATCGAGTATGCACTGGAGCGAGAATTATCGAGTCCATGGACATTTATGGACTCAAGACCCAGCCGAGCCGGGAATTGAACCCTGGTCCCGGGCTGACCTCTGCTTCCAGGTCTGCCTCCTCTAACCAGTGAGCCACACTTCTCCACTAGATGGAGCTGGAGCAAGGACAGAGGTCACCCAATATTCAGTCAGGAGGTTCTTTGAGTTGCAGTGCACTGAGGTAGGGGCACTTGAGATGAGCGCGCTCATGTGAAGGAATTGCTAGGATTGTGTCCCTTCGGGTTAGTCCTGATGCAGATGCAGTGGGGTGTGTTACACCTGCATCAACTTCCACATCAACGTCCCAGGTCTCCCATACTGCCTGGGGTGACAGTTGCGTCCGCAGTCCACAGAACAATACCCAGTAATGGTTCCGGGTGTGTAGCTTGACTACCACCTCCAGTCTGCATTCCTGCTTGGGGATGTTGCCTCCTGCCCTCCCGTTGTCTGTGCCATCTCCCGTACGGACACTTGACACATCTTCCCCATCATAGTCCCAGCTCTTCCCCACTGCATGAGGTGACATAGCTGCGCAACATCTCCACAGCACAAAACTCAATCACTAACGGACAATGGCTTGCGGTGCACTGAGTCACTGGCACCTGGAGTGCTGAGCAGGGTATCAATCCGATGATGGCATCCACGACAGGTCTGAGCAAGTCCGTAGGTCTGTCAGGACCACCTTACCAACTGTGGCAGATGGCGGTTGGAGGTGGTCCTTGCGGTGGTGGCGTGTGCCTCCTACGGTGATACGAAGTCCGGGCCGGTCAGGACCCGAATCTATGTGTGGGCCCTGGTGACCTGCAGTTGAGGCCGGAGGCTGCAGACAGCGCTTGGCCACAGCCACGTGGCGTTGATGACCCCAAGACCACCGTCACAGAGGTCATCCAATATATCAGAAGCAGGGGTTCCAGACCTGAGCAGCACAGAGTTAGTGGCCCCGGATGCACTGTGGCTGGCACAGGCACCCAGCCACGGGACGGTGACTTGCGGTGCAGTCAGATGGGCCATGCGACCTGGGCAGGTCCCCATCAATGTCCGAGGTGTGTGTTGCGGAGGGTTGCGGGGGATAGTGGAAGGTGTCCTCCAGGGCATGATGCAGAAGGTCTGATGTTACCAGGCAGCAGCAAATGGAGGAGTGGAAAGCGCCAGCCTCGTTTTCACCACCAATTCGGTATCATCTACATGAGGATGAAAACTAGCCCCTAGTCTCAAACGCCACCAATGTACGACCAGGGAGTGTCCATGAATGTCGGGGAACGGATTTAGTGGCACAGGTGCTGAGCGGAGTTGCAGTCTGCGATGATGCCGGTACACTGACATGAACTCCACCATTGCTAAATCAAGACTGTGACCTACTGGACCACAGTGTAGGCCGGAGGCAGCGGTCAGTAGTGGCACAGAGTTAGTGACACAAGGGCTGTTGTCTGTAGTGTTCGATCACCTCCGTAACGATGATCCTGTTCCCTCCGGACTGCAAAGCATTATCATCTTACGACACTCTCCGTGCGTGCGTTGGCATGTATTCTGCCTTTTGAATAACCAATGTTCAGTTCCAAATCTGTGACCCACTTGTGCACAGCATAGGCCGAGGGCAGTAGTCTGTGTAGGCCCACAGACACGTGTGGTTGTGATGCCATGCATAGACTTGTTGGCACCACATCGAAGGGGGTATAGTGATTTGTCCTACTCCTTAAATGGTGTTCACTGCCAAGGTGTAATCAAGACTCAGTTCCAAATGTGTGACCTACCTGACCGTGGTGTAGGCCTGAGGCAGAGGTCAGCACGGCCCATTCACCGAGTATCGCCAGCACAGGGTGGATGGCCCCACCTGCCTGTGTAGCTCAGGTTCAGTGGTACCACGCGTTCAGACACCTCCCTGTATGTGACCCGGGTTCCGTCTGGAATGAGCCGCATCTTCATCTTACACCTCTCCGTGCTACTACTGGTGTGGACTCTGCCATTCGTGATTTGCGCCCAGGTGCTGGATGTGGGACCTACTGGTCCGCAGAGTAGTCCAGGTCCCTCATCCACATATCGCCGGCTGGCGTTGAATGGCACCATGTGTCGCCGGCTGCCGTTGAACAGGGTTAGTGGCACCACGTGTCACCGGCTGCCGTTAAACAGGCTTAGTGGCACCACGTGTCACTGGCTGGCGTTGAACAGGGTTAGTGGCACCACGTGTCACCGGCTGGCATTGAACAGGGTTAGTGGCACCACGTGTCGCCGGCTGGCGTTGAACAAGGTTAGTGGCACCACGTGTCGCAAGAAGCCCATAGGGAACTATGCCTCACTGATCGGGTGGGGCCTGGTGCTGTTGCCACTAGCCCGGATTTGGGCTCACTGCCATTCATGACTCAGAACACAGTTTCACATATGGGACCTACTGGGCCGAAGAGTAGGACTGAGGCGGCAGTGGAGTACGTCAACGAAAAAGGAGTAAAGCGGGCCTGTGTCGTGGAGGCCGTGATGGTCTGAGGAGGCTGCCGTGGTCGCAGGACTCAGGCTTGGAGCTTGCGCCGGAACGTGGTGGGCCCTCCTTGACACACGCCGGTGTCGGCACGTGATCTCTGAGGCCTGGCTGCGCAGGGGCGGGCCTGATGGGTTCGTGGTCCAGCGTGCCGGGTTATGGCAGGCGAACAGTATCGCATGCAACTCCGCTCAAGAGGACGGCGTCGGCCTTGTGGCGGGGTGAGAGGCGCCACCCTGGCAGAGACATTGGGCTTTCTGGAAGAGGACCATTCTCAGGGCTACGTGCTTCTTATTCACACCCCTATGCTGGCGTGGCGTATGCCGGGCCATCCCACTCAGGTCACGCTTAGGGAGGGCATAACAGGCAACATTTTTGTGAGGTCCCCCACTGGCTGAGGTGACATGGTTGCGTCCACTGTCCACTACACTCCATACACCAGAGGTATATGTCGCCATGGATATGGGTGTGTGCTGCATACTGTGGTCTGTCCAGCACATCTCCGCCACTCTTGGCATTGTGTACTTTCCCAATCATGGTACTACTGCATCCTTCACACATGGCTGTTTGCCACCTCTCCCCACATTCGGCTGTTGTGTGGCTGAGGTGCCATGCCGTTGATGGCTCATGTTCACGGCTTGGCCAGGTAACCATTGTGAGTTGTTGTGTCAAGACTGGTAGGTGGGCATGTTGTTGTGCAAGTTGATTGTGATTTTGTGACGTGTGCTTTTCCAGAGTTGTGATTTGCATTGTTGTGGAGTTGAGGTGAGTGGGGTGTTCATTTGGAACTTGCCAAGGGGCTGTGCATTTCCCTTGTTGCCATCCTGGGTTCGCTGGATGATGATGGACGGTCGGAGGATGAAGGGATCATGCACACTGACTGTGTATTTGAAGGCAACATTGTTGGAGGTTCCACGGTGTTATGTTGTTGCCTGCACATTGGGGTGGGACGTGTGCTTTCTGTTGCGGTGATTGTGTGCTGGGTCACAAGGGGGCACAGGTAGGACATGTGTGCTGTGGGTTGCCCCCAACATGTGCGTGCATCCTGCTATGGCGTATGGTCCGTGCTTGGTCTCCAGCGTGACCTGCGCATTGTGTTGGACATATGGGGACTGGGGTTCCAGGGTGATGGTGCTGTCCAGGACAGGTGTGGATGACTTGGATGTGGCTGGCTGTGAGACTCCTCTGACTCTGGTGGGTGTTGTTTGGGGGGTGCCAGGGGCCAACAGGTGCAGCCAAGCCAGCAGCTTGGTGTGGGGTGGGATGTTGGTTGTCCACTGTGTTGGTGCCGTAGGCCTGTTAGGCGATGATGGTCGGGATGCGTGGGATGGTTGTCCCTTTCAGCCTGTGGTGGACGATGACATTGTCAGAGGTTGGGTCTGTGCGTCTGGTACGCTTCCTAGGGCTCCACTGTCTTTGTCTGCGCTGCGTCTGTGGTGGTCCAGGGGTGGGGGTTTTCCGGGTGTGGGTTGTGGTCCTGGGGTGGTGTCGTGGGTGTTGTGGCCCTCTTGGGTGTCCGGGCCGCATGATGGGTGGCTCCATGGCATCTGTTGCCCTTCCGATGTTGCCCTGGGCTGTGCTCCCATTTGTGGTGCAGGCTGCCATCCGACTTTATGCCAGGTCAGAGCAGGTGTAGATTTCCTGGTGCTAACGCGCCATATCGCCTGTTTTTTGTTTTTTATCGCCGATGTGGCTGGTTGTTGAGAATGTTGTGGTGTGATGTTGTCGCAGATTTTGGCACGGAACGCCCACTCTGCATCTCATTAGCGATAGTTGCGAGGGGCCTCTGTGGCGATGTTTTTTGCGGCTGCTATCGTGGGTAAACTGGTGCTTTGGGCTGTTTACACCAGCTTGTGAATGGGGGGGTATTTTTATCACAACTTTGGCTGCGATAAAGTGCCGTTAAGTCAGCGATCGTTCCTTGTGAATATGCCCCTGAGTCTCTTAAGTATATCTTAGTTTTAGGGACAAAGTGTTTCTAGAGAAAATCGATGTATTGGAAATCTAGTTCTAAACTTGACCCAGACCCTCAAATAATTGGTCTTCCTGGAGGAATTACTGGAGTTTTTACATTTTCTTCGTAATATGTATTTTACCCCAGTTTGTACCTCTCTTCTATTCATGAACTCACACTGGGGGTGGAGGGGGAATTATAATTTTGCCAGCGGAATTGGAGAAATTTGGTAGTTCCGCGTTACTCCTGTGATGTGGAATTGCTGATTAAATTCCGACACTCCACCTGTGGAATTAATCTGCAGTGGTTTTTAATTTAACAGGGCTGAAAGAGAGAGCAATCCCTCTGTGTTTAAAAATTCACTCCGGATAAAGTTTAACCTGCAGTGGTTTATAAACATAGAGGGACTGCTCCCTCTTCCAGCCCTATTTAAACCACTGCACAGCAGGGCATTCTTCTCTGTGCCCTTGCATAAGTATGCAATGGCCCTGAGTGGTTTGCACTGGAGTGGATACCTCTTGATGCCCTTGCATACTTATGTAAGGGCACCTGGGGTCCTGCACTGCACATGGCATTGCCTACTCTGCCCCTTTGTGGAATTCCATGGAATCTCGCTGAATTTTCATGTAATTCTGCTGAATTCAGCTCATTATGGCACATCCATCCTTGAGCTAAGACTGCTTGGTAATGGTGTAAATCTGTTCTCTTATTTCAGTGGTTATGTAGTACATCTGGGAAAATCTCCTCTGTGGACACTGGCCTTCCATTACTGTTGTCATGCTAGATCCTGTGGCCCTGAGAGCTTCTACTAGGGTCCCTTTGATTGTTAGCCTTTGTCTATATTTCACTATGCTGGGAGGTAAGATTGCCATGCCTTTAATATCCATCCCATCCAAGGCAGCTAATGTTGCTTTACTCCAACCCTTGTTTTTCCTTGGGCCAACGTCCTCCCCAATTCCTATGCTCACAAACCCTTTCAACTTTTCATTAGTGGGTGATTTCTTGGAACAGGCAGAGTCCCTCCTATTGTGCCCGGGCTGATGACAGTCCAAAACCATCATATCCAAAGAGCGATGAAATGATTTTTTCCCCTTCTCCCACCCTGTGTCTCCTGAAGTGGTGTTTTTTGATTTCCCTCCTCAGACTTTTGGGGCCCTTAATAGAACCGTTTCTTTTTATTCTTCTTGTATCACTCAATTTTCCTTTGAGGCCCGACCCCTCTTTTTTGGGATAATCCTACTGGGACTTCTTAGACACCATAGCGCATGCCCAAACATCAGCTGCTTTATCAAGCTCTCCGGGGTCTGTCAGCGTGGAATACACTAGATGCTGGTTCAGTTCTGAAGAACAATTACTCGAGGTGTGGTACTTCATAACCAAACTGTAGGGCCCATCATAAGTGCTCACTGCAAAGCTCTTCACCCAGCCCTCCTGTGCTGTTAAAAGGATGTGTACAAAAAGGAACTTCACAATTCTTGTGATTTTTTGCGTGTATGTTGGAACTTCTTATGATACTTTTTAGGGGTGAGACCAAACTGATGCTCTATCATATCCTTCATAAGGGTGCATGAGTTGGCTGGCCTCTGCTCTATGGCTAGGAGTGTGCCCCTCCCCATTGTAGGCTCCAAACCTTACAACAATGCTCTTCAGTGCTGTTTGTCTAACCTATCAATACTCAATGCCATGGCATCAGATGTGTACCATTTATCAATGTCATCCCTTACCACATAGCTGTTTACCTCAACTTTAAGCAAGTGAGGGGTGTGTGACCTCCCTGTGGACACCACACAACTGTTGCCACCATTTTCATGGGACTGCAAGTTACCATCTGGCCTTCGTTTCCTCCAAGGACTGCTCCTTTTCCTGTAGTGCCAGCTACATCTCTTACAAAGCTATAGCAGCCAGTGTGGCCTTAGGCCTCCTCTCTGACTGTGTGTTGCTTTTTTGCATATGGTAGACTGCCAACTCAGAAAGGCTAAGCCTGTGGGAGCTCACACCACTCCCTTCCCTGGAAGAGTCCGCCTTGAAACTGATTTTTCATTCACTTCTCCTTATTTTAGCCTACGTAATTCTCATCATACTTCTCTAAGTTGCTCTTCAATTAACAGACCTGTTTGAGGCCCTGAGGGTAGTGTGGAAATCTCTCTTTTTGTACTCTTTTGTATAGGGGTTTTAACTCTGACTTTAAAATCTGTGTGTCTATGGCACGGAGCAGACAAGATTAACCTAGCAAAATGTGTAATGTATTTAGCTATACCATAACAGCTAAAAAGTCTAAACACAAAACAGTACACATCTCACAATCAATTTCTAAAAATAGAATACAATTTATTGAGCATAATTACACCAAAACAAAAAACATCTAAGAAGGTGCACCAAAGATATGAATTTTAAAAGATTTAAAGCAAAAAGATCCAAGAAAAAATAAAACACCAATCAGAAGTCCTATTTGTTGTTGACCTGGATCAGAATGCCATTTCAGGCTGACTGTGATGGAGATGGATGCACCATGCTGGTCGTCCTGGTTAATGATTTTACCTTCTGAAGTAGTATCTGAAATGAAAGTTAAAATCCTCCTGCGGGCAATGGTTGCAGGCTGTATCTGACTAAATCCAATAAAAGCTAGATAGCTCTGGGATGAGGTCCCTCTGAGCAATTGGTTTTGGCAGGAAAAACGCAGTGCAGGAGAAAGTTACATTTCACACCTGCCAAAATCCTCACTTCAGGTGGATTCTTTTCATATCATTGCCCAATCAAGATTTCTACCTTCAGACTTAGGGCCTTATTATGAGTTTGACAGTGCAGGAGCGGGACTACCCCACTCCTGCACTGCCACACCCATGTAGGAACCGCTCGCCAGATCAGGTGTTTTCTCGTGGTCTGGTGGGCAGTTCTTTAGAATTCCCAGGGCACTGCCTATTTTATAGGCACCGCAATGGGAACGCCAAATGTAGTGCCTGCACGACATGGACGGCTGCAGTCCATACCGTGCAGGTACTAGTGTCCGTGCACACAGGGGGGCAAATGTTGCACCCACTTGTGTGCATCCACTTGGTGTGAGGCACCAGGGGGCCATGTAGGGCCCCCTTTATTTCCCCACTGCCACTCTTTTCATGGCGGTCGCACCACCATGAAAAGTATGGCAGTGAGGAAACTCCCAATATGCAAGGCGGATTAAACCCAGATCTGTGACTGGGGTGAATGCTTTGCCAATGTGCAACATTCCGTCCATCATCTTATGTGTTTTGCTGTTTGCCCTATGTGGGAAGGGTATGCCCAGACGTGGGTCCCATGCTCACTACGCCACTGGAGTCAAGCTATCCTGGCTGAAGAGGGGTGAAACCCCGAAACCGGTCCAAGGATGCTTGATTCCGGTCCTGGGAAGATATGGCTTGGCAGTTCCGACTGGACTGTTCCCATGAGGCACAGGGTCAAGACTGATTTGCATATGGCCATGTCTGAACTGGGGTGGCGTGGTGAGCAAAATAACAATGGATTAAACCTAGATCTGTGACTGGGGGTGAATGCTTTGCCAATGTGCAACATTCCGTCCATCATCTTGTGTGTTTTGCTGTTCGCCCTATGTGGGAAGGGTATGCCCAGACGTGGGTCCCATGCTCACTATGCACCTGGAGTCAAGCTATCCTGGCTGAAGGGGGGTGAAACCCCGAAACCGGTCCAAGGATGCTTGATTCCGGTCCTGGGAAGACATGGCTTGGCAGTTCGGGCTGGACTGTTTCCATGAGGCACAGGGTCAAGACTGATTTGCATATGGCCATGTCTGAACTAGGGTGGCGTGGTGAGCAAAATAATGATGGATTAAACCCAGATCTGTGACTGGGGGTGAATTCTTTGCCAACGTGCAACATTCCGTCCATCATATTGTGTGTTTTGCTGTTCGCCGTATGTGGGAAGGGTATGCCCAGACGTGGGTCTCATGCTCACTACACCACTGGAGTCAAGCTATCCTGGCTGAAGAGGGGTGAAACCCCAAAACCGGTCCTAGGATGCTTGATTCCGGTCCTGGGAAGACATGGCTTGGCAGTTCAGACTGGACTGTACCCATGAGGCACAGAGTCAAGACTGATTTGCATATGGCCATGTCTGAACTGGCGTGGCGTGGTGAGCAAAATAACGATGGATTAAACCCAGATCTGTGATGGGGGTGAATGCTTTGCCAATGTGCAACATTCCGTCCATCATCTTGTGTGTTTTGCTGTTCGCCCTATGTGGGAAGGGTATGCCCAGACGTGGGTCCCATGCTCACTACGCCACTGGAGTCAAGCTATCCTGGCTGAAGAGGGGTGAAACCCCGAAACCGGTCCTAGGATGCTTGATTCCGGTCCTGGGAAGACATGGCTTGGCAGTTCGGACTGGACTGTTCCCATGAGGCACAGGGTCAAGACTGATTTGCTTATGGCCATGTCTGAACTGGGGTGGCGTGGTGAGCAAAATAACGATGGATTAAACCCAGATCTGTGACTGGGGGTGAATGCTTTGCCAGTGTGCAACATTCCATCCATCATCTTGTGTGTTTTACTCTTTTCATGGCGGTCACACCACTATGAAAAGTATGGCAGTGAGGAAACTCCCAATATGCAAGGTGGGATCGCAGCTGCCCCACCAAGCATATTGCGGCCTCAGGACCGCCATGCAACCACCAGGGAACAATGGTTTGCTGGCAGTTGTGGTGGTATTCCCGCGGCAGCCTGACCATCCTAGATGTAATAGGGTGGTAGGGAGACCACCACTGTGAGTCTGGCGGTCCGTGGGCCACCAAACTTATAATAGGCCGCTTAGTCCGTTTTTTGAGAGTTCAAAATATTCCAGTGGGGAAAGTCTGAACCTATATCTGATTAAATACCTTTGACATTGGGCACCTTTGCTGAGATATCCCCTGGGCCACCGGAGATCTTGGAATTCCATTTTTCTTAACTTTACAGATGTTCTGGTGCAGTATATGGCTCATATGACATCAGGGACAGCACTTAGGGACCATGATTATTTCTAGCACACGCCACAAACAGGGTTGCAGGGTTGAGTTTAGGTCCAGTTGTGATTGGTCAGTTGGGCAATGCAGGAACAATGCCTATTTTAGCATGTTGTATTCCTGTAGCCACACAGAGGCTCATCCAACTGGCCTCTGGAGTCCACTTAGATGATCTCCCCCTCTCACTGGGCTGGTCCCAACCTGGTTACAAAGAGCTCAGGAAACTAAAGGCTTCTGTTCCCAATGCTCCCTTCATACTTAATTATACATTGACAGGCCTCACTCACCCTGCCTTTCCTGAACTGAGGGGAGTCACATACTTTGCACCCAGGTTTTCCTGCCAAAACGTCTATGGCTTTGTTTCTGCTCTGGGATCAGTTTTCATACCTCATCAAAGGGAAGCACTGATAGGGGCCAGCTGCTGGCAGGTTAATGTTAAATAGCCTGCCAGATGTTCAGGTAGACAAAGTATAACTATTTGAAAGTCACATTTCCCCAAATATTTATTAAAAATCAGTTCTCACAACTGAATTATTCTAGTAGCTTGTCAAAAACCAGAGACAGCAAAGCTTGACTTTTATTCTAAACTTTATTTTTCCTCATAGAACAGCTACTACCGTTAACAGTCCAAATAGCTTTTCGGGGCTGTTCACTTTAGATACATGCAAACATTACATTTTTGTGGGCTGCAAGGTCTATTTAAGGTTTACTGCTGGGACGGAAAAGCCCCCTACATGGTGATGGGCGTGCACCCCTGCCCTAAGGGCCCATGGCGCATGGATATCTGGACCCTGGCACTGATTTTCGGACATGAGTAAACACAGCTGATGCTTGTGTGCCATGACCTAGGCCTTTTTCTATGTAATGCAGTCTTGCTAGACGGAGAAGGGCACCACAAGGACTGCCTTTCTTGTAGTACAGGGCAACAACTTTTACCAGGATTTAAGTGACAAAAGCACAGTGTTGGCAGCACATCCGTTTTGTGTTATACAATAGGCAGTAGAGTGAACAGGCCTTATTTCTCTGTCACAGTAGTGGTACCTACTGGCCCACTCATACAAAGTTCTGCAGCTGTGTACTTTACTCACTCTTGGCGTAAATGCTGCTTGTATTTACAGCTGCACAGTACATGATGGTTGAGTGTGCATACTGGGAAGCATGTGTGCCTGTGGATGGTGCATGACATGGAGGCCTGTGAATCTCATTTTGGAAGCCCAGGGTCTGGCATACTAATTGGAGGTCAGGACTGCAACCCTCAGACAGGAAATGTGGATTGCTGACATTCCTGAATGCTGGGGTGGGAAAGGAGAAAGGAGAGAATGGCGCTGTCTAGGCACATCAAAGTCTCTTTGATTCAAAGAAGAGTTACTGGTCAGTTGAGCTTGGGCTGATAAGCTTCCCACTGTAGGACCAGGGAATCATATTAGAGGGTAAAGCTTAGGCCTTAGAAATATAGTGAGGTGTATTTCAGTGGAGGCTCAGGGCAAGGTTTGATCACCGGTTAATCCCATGGTCTGTTGTAGGTCAGTTGGAATTGCAGACATTTCAGCTGTGGCAGGCTGTCCCTTTGACAAATGCCAAGACAGAGGAGAAGGCACCTCAAAGGAGTAGACACCCATAACATAAATTTTAAAGAATTAGACACTGTCTGAATATGGTCGATAAAGGTGGGAGCATGTGTCCCACTAAATGATCAACAGCGCTGTACACCAGCGTGGAAAGATCACCACCAAGACTTCAAGTTGCTGTAACCAGGACTAGGGACCGAGGACTGCTAGTCTCCTTGCTTGGCGAGGAACCCAGGAAGTTAAGACCACTTGCCCTGAGCTTGGAGCACCAGCCTTCTGCCTGCCAAGACCTTCAAGGAGGAGTAGAGTGCCTGGAGGGAGCGCTAACTGTTTAGTGGATCCCAGTGAGCAAAGTATGAGACATCTAGTTCAGTTGGTACCCCTGTGAGATTGCAGGTCATCTTTCGCTATTCTGGAGATTGGCAACCCCAGTATGCCAGATGGGGGCCACCATAAAGTTAGGGTCATCGCCCTTACAGCATGATGTTGGTGACTACCATATGCCAACTCAGGGCCACTGTGAACTCCAGTCAAGAGGATCCCAGCCAGGGGATCAGCCCTCAAATACCACTGCCATATTAACACTGACAGCAGAGGGAACCATGGAGAAAATGTCTGAAACCGACATGGGCTGTCGGTACTCTGAGTGCCCCCCAACTCGCCAGCGGGAAAAGACGCCAAAAGGTCGTGCTCTTTCAGCATCGAGGGGAGAGAGCCCATGAACCCCATCCCGCAGTACTCCTGCACTCTCAGGCTGCAATCATGTTGGGTTAAGACTGTTCTAGGTCTCAAAGCCTCCTGAGCACTTACAAGAACTAAGGGTGTAGCACTGGTAAAGTTGACTCTTTGGCCAAACTCATACTTTGTTGTGTGGTGACCAGCATGGACCACATCTGAAAGGCACCTCCCTTATCAAATGGAGACTTACCTGTCCCAGTAGAAGGGAAAAAGGTTCTCATGGATACTGACCAAGAAGATGCGTGTGCTCTTACCTTAAGAGACTGGATAATATTTATTTTGTGGTTTTTATGCTTTGGAAGTTTTTTTAAGTACTACTTTTATCAGAAAAAACTGTATTTGACTGGACAATGAGTTATTGAGGTTACTGTGGGTATTTTAAGTCTTGTGCCTGTGTACGCCTTACTCCTACCTCCCCCAAGAGGCTTAGACTGCTCGACCTGCGTTACCACTAACTGTCAGGTGCTTAAGGGGTACTACTTGGCCCAGAGGCTCAGGACCCATAGTAGGTTGAGCCATGGGATATCAGGAGTAAAATGCAACAAACCATGCCTGTTTTTTTGTCACAAAGTATTATTTTGATAGGTTCACCTGCAAGTTTAAAAGCTGCTGAAATCGAGCTCCACAGGCTGGACTGAAGCCTTGCTTTCTTAGTTAGCCTAGTGTATGGCACAAACTGTGCTGTGTCCACAGGTGTTGTTGAACGCTTCCATGCCATTGGTGTATTTCATTCACCACATGTACTATGGCCTCACTGGGAAGTTAAATATGCCTAAGAGTTAAATTATTCACCTGTCACTATTTTTACGTGTGCGGAAGGTATTTTACTAGGAGTGTTTTATTTGAGCCAGTTATAAGCTTCAATGTGAGGCATGTTGTGCTTACTTTTTATACTGATGTTTGCTTGAAGGCTAGGATATAATAATTCACTATTGTTTTTTGCGGCTGTTATACAACATTCAAGTACATGATCTCATGTACTTGTATCTGCTGTTTCTTGTTGTACAATTTGTCTACTAACCACTGATGTGGGTGAACTGGTAACATATCTCAGTAGGTTAAGCCTCTCACTGAGATCTGCGCTTGTCCTCCAAATTGTAGGCTTGAATCCCAGCAGCGCCAAAACTTAAGTGCAGAGTCCTGAAATATATCAGCTCTTCACTATGGTCTAGCATTTGTCAAGACTTTTATTTTACTAAAATTAAATGTAAATTATACCTATTTGTAGGGTTTCATCCAGCCCTCTCCATTCGTTGGGCTGTTAGTGTGTAATTCACATTTTTCATCTGCCCACTTCAACATAAAGCATGGGCCGTGGGTCAGCCCACTTCAGCCATTAGCTAACTTCACATTAGTGTTGGGATTCTGCCCTTTAACATGAGCACATAAACACACAAGGTATTTCTGTTTAGTGTCACTGACTGATGTGGTAATGTGTGATATTTTTAAATCACATTTTCTTTCCCCTTGTTTCTTTATGCTGCACAGCTGAACTACCTTGTAGCTTCTTTTGTCAGTCTGATATGTTTTTTCCTTGCATGTGCAGGGAGGGGGGACTCCATTAAATCTACTTCTGCTGCCATGGCAGCTGAGCCCAGGGACACTAAGCATGCCAAATTGAGTTGGATGGAAATTGATGTAGCAAAAAACATGCTCATGCTCGGATTTGTATGTTCACAGCTTGTAGCATTTGCCGCCGTCTTACTATCGGGCTCTATTTCTTGCACTGCCTGGATCATTGTAAACATTCCAAAATGAAACCTTTCTCTTTTTCATTTGTTCCATAGATTTTAAAAAGGCTGCCCTATGTCAGGGTCAGACTGCTACTTACCCGGCGTTTCGGTGGGATAGTAGGGTGGGTTTTACTGCTGTGGGGGCCGGTTTTGTAGTTTTTTCCCCTTTTTAGGTCGAGCCTAGACAGCGCTTGCGCTGTCTGAAAGACATGTTGTATTGTATTCCATATGTATTAAAAAATTAACTGCTTTCTATTGGCTGTTGGCTGTGCCATTCAAAAATGTAGTCTTTGTATTGGTGTTGGGTTGTAAAAGTCCCTCCCTTATCTCCTTCTGGCAATTTCACTTAGTGAGTATTTAGTTAGGCCAACGCGCTGTGTAGCGTGTGATGGCCCCTGTTTACAGAGATGTGCATCTGTTAGCAATTATCCTTATCGTAACTGCAGTCTGACTTCCATTCTGACCTAAAGAAGCTCTGTGGCTTTGTTTGTGTTTCAGCATGCATCTGTTAGCAATTATCCTTATCTTAACTGTAGTTTCACTTCAATTCCAACCTGAAAATGCCCTGTGCCTTTGTTTATGTTTTAACGTGCATCTGTTATGAATTATCCTAATGGTAACTGCAGTATGACTTTTATTCCAACAGTCAAACTTAAAAATTATATTAAAAAACCATGGACCATTTTATTTTACTCATACTAAACATTGCGTGTGATTAATGAAATAATACGGTAGAACATTTTTAGTTTCCTTTTCTGTTGAAGTTGTTGTGGTTTGTTTTCCACTTTGCCAGCGGACATGGGCAGAGATGCTGGAGTCATGTAAGGTGTGGCTGGAAGTAAATCGCAGTGCATATGCACTTGTTTCTGCACCAGCTAACGATGGTGAGCACCGGCAGGATCCGGGCCAATTAAAGCTGGTATTATTAAAAAATACGTTAGAGCATTTTTAGTTTCCTTTTCTGTTGACGTTGTCGGGGTTTGTTTTCTGTTTTGCCAGCGGATAAGGGCAGAGATGCTGGAGTCATGTAAGGTGTGGCTGGAAGTAAATCGCAGTGCATATGCACTTTTTAGAGCTAACAATGGTGAGCACCGTCAGGACCTGGGCCAATTAAAGCTGGTGTTATTAAAAAATACGGTAGAGCATTTTTTATTTCCTTTTCTGTTGACGTTGTCGGGGTTTGTTTTCCGTTTGGCCAGCGGACATGGTAGGAGATGCTGGAGTCATGTAAGGTGTGACTGGAAGTAAATTGCAGTGTAGATGGACTTGTTTCGGCACCAGCTTTTTAGAGCTAACGATGGTGAGCCCCGGCAAGACTCGGGCCAATTAAAGCTGGTGTTATTAAAAACTATGGTAGAGCATTTTTTGTTTCCTTTTCTGTTGACGTTATCGGGGTTTGTTTTCCGTTTTGCCAGCGGACATGGGCAGAGATGCTGGAGTCATGCACTGGCTTAGAGTGGTTAGTCGCATAAAATTCAAAGCATTGAGCTTTATGTTTAAGATAAGACAGGGCCTGGCGCCATCGTACTTGTGTACTCTTGTCAGCCCTTACATTCCTACACGTCACCTTCGCTCTTCTACGCTTGAGAAATTTACGATCCCTCGTTTCAGACTTGCCAGGATGGGTGGCAGGTCCTTTTCCTACCTCGGCCCCTCCCTCTGGAACTCCTTGCCACTTACCATTCGCAAAGAAACCAACTACTCTTGCTTCCGTAAATCCATAAAGACCTGGCTATTCAACCAATAATTTCTCCCGTGTACTTAATCAGTCTGTTTCACTGCCGCCCTGGCGCCGGGAAACACTTTTTGGGTAGCTGTTGCGCCTTATAAATTTAATTATAAATAAATAAATAAAATAAATAAATGTAAGGTCTGGCTGGAAGTAAATCTCAGTGCATATGCACTTGTTTCGGCACCAGCTTTTTAGAGCTAACAATGGTGAGCACCGTCAGGACCCGCCTAATTAAAGCTGTGTCTGTGTGATTAATACAACTATACCAAATAGTCAAACCTAAAAATAATATTAAAAAAACCACAGAGCATTTTATTTTACTAATATTAAGCATTGCGTGTTATGAAATAATACAGTAGATCATTTATTTTTTCCTTTTCTGTTGACGTTGTCGGGGTTTGTTTTTCGTTTTGTTACCACTGCTAAACATACCAAACTGAGTTGGATGGAAATTGGTGTAGATAAAAAACATGCTCATGCTCGGATTTGCATGTTCACAGCTTGTAGCATTTGCCACCGTCTTACTGCCAGGCTCTATTTCTTGCACTCCCTGGTTCATTGTAAACATTCCAAAAGTAAACCTTTCTCTTTTTCATTTATTCCATAGATTTAAAAAATGCTGCCCTGTGTCAGGGTCGAACTGATACTTACTCGGTGTTTTGGTGGGCTAGCAGGGTTGGTTTTACTGCCGTGGGGGTCGGTTTTGTAGCAGGAGACCTGTTGACCACATTCCTACTTCAGGAGCGTAACAGAGGCCCCTGCCTCCCCCGCAGTGCTGGGTGGCCCCCGAGCTGCAGGGAGCCCCCTCGGCACAGTACTTGGGCCTAAGCGCTCCAGAATAAATCCGGAGCGGGGGCCCCTCCAAGTACATTGCAGGGGGGGCTCTTAAACCTTCATTACGCCACTGTCCTACTTGCAGCAATTCTAAATAAACAATGCAAAACCAAGTTGTCCAGCTTGGTTGACTGTACTTATTTTAATCCTAGACCAAGGTTGTTAATCTATTAGTATATTATTACTTTCCACACATCCTAGTGGACAGTTTAAAAGGCTATTCCCAAATATTTTTACTGCCCCTTCTATCCATGAAATGAGCCTACCGTCAGATGGTGTCCTCTGAGAACCTTTCTTATGAAGAGGAGTCAGGATGGCTGAAGTCCAAGACTGTGGACCTAACCGACACCTAGTGCTGCATTATATACATTTGCCAATATACCAGACCAGAATTTAGGTTCCATCTGATATAGATCTATGACTATCATGACAGTGTCTGGTGCTTTTTTTACGTTAGTGTCAAATGGTCATGATGTTACTGGCCCTCCTAGTCAGACTAATCACTCTTTATTCAAGATGAATGTCCTAATTTTCCCCAGCATAAAGACATCTGAAACAAATTAAACTAATCATTTGCCCTAATGTAACTTTCATATCTATTTTCCAAACCCCTAATGATGTGTGTCTCAATTCATCAAAACTTTTCAAAATATTTCCTATTAGTGGCAGCATTTAGGTTATCCCGCAACTTTTGTTGTACAGCTAATTATTTGTTTCCAAACAAGCATTTGTTTTCTTTCTTGACTCATTTTTCAGACTTTTAGGACACAATATCAATGCAGCAGAAGGATCCATTTTGTCCCCCAGTATTCCATATCATGCCATCTGTGGCCAGATTCACAAAGGTAAAGTTAGGTGTTTGGTCTAAACTCAGACCAAAGGTCTAAGTTTACGACTTTGTAAATTCACAAAGGGCATTTACGAGTAGTATCTTTATGTCCGCACTCGGGGGGATCTTTGCGCTGAGTGCGGTCATAAGGATACTACTTGTTAATTCCCTTTGTGAATTCCCAAAGTCGTAAACGTAGACGTTTGGTGCAAGTTTAGACCAAACATCTCAGTTTACCGTTGTGAATCGGGCCCTTTTTGCCCCCCCCACCATGTTTTTTCTTAGTTGCTTTAATTGGAGCAAACCATATTAGTATTATTTTTGTAGTCATGGTCTGAAACATGTCAAGAGTTTTTTCTTTTTCACAGCAACCACTGAACTTAATTATATTAGTATATTTCAAAAAATTGTTATCAATTTATCGGTTTCTTTGCAATACTTTTCATAATTCCATCTCATAGCTTTCCTATTGTTAGCTGGGTATATCGTGATGTCAAAAGTAGAGTTGTTACTCATCCTCTAAGATATTCCCATCTACAGACTTGCTACTAAGCTGTCATGGTCGCTCCCAATGCTTTGCATAATTCCCAAATCTATAACCCACTACCAATCCTTTATATTAATCAAGAAATAATGTACATCCAAGGATCTCGTGCCACAACTAAAATCATTTTTGCAGTTGAGTCAGAAGGTGTTCACCCATTCTTGAAGCATAGCTTGTGGGTTAATAGATGGGAGGAAAAAGTGTCCCCTTTTTTTCAGGCTTTCTCAAATTAGCTTTATAATTCCCGAATGAAGATCATCATATACCACGTCATTATTCATTATGTAATGTCACATGCCAGAAATGCATTAAAACCTCCACAAATAATCGGCATATGTGAGTCCTTTCAAGGTAAGTATACTGGAGGCACTAAAGGGGCCATGGTATTGCTTCTCATAATATTTGTAACTCAGGATACCAGCATGTGGATATATGAACATGCAGACTATCTTGAGTTTTATTCCCTTTGCTCAACGCTGATAGCCATACATGAAAAGATGTTAGAGACATAGGGCCGGATTACGAGTTTGGTGCAGTGGCGCAGGCTTAACGTCGCCTCCTCTATGCCAAACCCGCACATGGATCGCTGGCTGTATCACGAGTTGTAAAAGTACAACTCGTAACACAGTCAGCGGTCCTTTGGCCTTTCCCATGGCAGTGCTTTGAAAACAGGCACCGCAATGGGAACGATCAAAAAGTTCCAGCATGGCATGGACAGTGGCAACCATGCCATGCTGTAACTGGGGGGAATACAGACAGAGGGGCACATGTTGTGCCGTCCTGAATGTTACCCCATGGTGGGGCAATATGGGGGCCCTGTAGGGTCCCCTTTGTTCCTGCATCACCAGCCTTTTCATGGCAGGGCTCCACGATGAAAAGGCCTGCGGTCCAGGGACTCAAAATATGCTGAGCTGGGATAATCTTTCAGTTGTCTTTCAGATGTCTTTACATCTTTAATCTAGGTCTAGTAACTTTTGGTTCCTAAATTAAGAGCATGATTCTTGGCCTTGTAAGTCCCCAGGAACTAAGGATCTTGCTCAATAGCTACCCTTAGTTGAGCTGGTATCATCTCCTTCTGTGGGGTAACTGCTATAATTACCAGAAGAGCTCTGCCACTCAACTTATTCTTAGTATTTGACCATTTATTACATTTCAACTGAAGTTTCTTTTTAATGTTTTACTCTTCCCTTTCTATTTGGTATTCTTACCACCTCACTATTAGCATTAATGCACTTTCTGTCAATATGAGAGACTTTCTGTTCTTTGTGAAAATTTCATAAACTTGGATTGTAACAGGTTGCTCCTCTTCCTATGATGATTCTGGGTTTCTTATCTCTAGCCCCTCTTTGCGCTAAGCGCTCAATATAATTTGTGATTCCAAAACTATTTGTTTCAAGGACTATGCTGACACATTACCATTTTTATTATTCCTCTTCTTGTTTCTGTTCTTGCATTAGGAGCTAATGTTAATTGCATTGATTACTTTTTCTTTTATTATGACATTAATTACCGTTATTTGTGTTTATTTACCACCTTCTTCTTTGTTAATGTTTTCAAGTAGGTGAAACACACAAAATGTGTTTTTCATGTACCTCCATAAGTGGCAAGGGTATGTCAAGACGTGGGTCCTGTCCTCACTGTGTCACTGGAACCAAGCTATACCTGGCTGAGGAGCCTTTACCAGGGCGAAACCAGTCCTTGGTAGCATGTATTCCAGTTGGGTTAGAACCTCACCTAGCAGTTCGGGCTGGAGTGTTCCCATGAAGCGCATGGTCAAAGCTGATTTGCATATGGCTGGGACCAAATTGAGGTAGCATGGTGAGCAAATAAAATGATGGGTTGGAATGCTACCCCAGCGATTGCCAGGGGTTAGGCACATTGCAAACTTTCCTTTATCACCTTTTGTGTATTTCACGTATTCAAGTAAGATGTCATCCTCTATTTTGGTTTTTGGTATGTGCTGGGGTTGCAATCAATTACAGATGCTTTCTATGGTTTAAGGGATAAATGTTTTGGTGGTATTAGGATAAGATTCAATCTGAGTACCTGCAGTTTGCTTTTTCTCCTTGCTTTTCTCATCTCACCCTGCTTTTGCTTATAATGTAGCTGACAGAAGTAAAGATATTTGTTTAGACTGTCTGAAGGACTTCTCAAATAATAGGATAGAATTCAAGATTCTTTCGAAGGATAGTAATTCTTCAGAGATGACAAATTCGTGCATTGTAAATTTTGTGGGGATGAATTAATATATTTCTTCTTATAGGGCACTTTTAGGAAGGTTGAATCTTTTGACTATAAGCTATCATTTCCTGTTGATAATATATTCATTTTAGGCTGGAGTTGTATTTAGGCTTATATTGCAATTATGTTTTGCGGCTTGGAAAAGGCCCCAGATGGTGTGCATAGGAGTGTATAATCTGCCACAAATAAAGCCCTCACTGGTGGCTGTTGCAAAGACAATGGCACAGGTGGCTGCAAGGCTTCAGAATATAATGATGACTCACATTTCAATGAGATCCTAGGTGTGCTGTCATTTTCTTCAGCTACAGCAGGTGTAACAGGAACTAAAATACTAGAAGTATTTGTGGCTCCTGCGGATGACTGCATCTGGGACATCATTCCCTTTATTAACATCAATCAGTTGAGGCACAGGAGGTACAAAATAAACCGTGTAGAGTGTACAGTGCACAATGTGGTCCACAAAAGCAATGACCAAAGAAGAAAAAGAAAATAAAAAATAATCCTAGTTGGGGGCACAAGCATGTTCAACCACTTTCATAACCCATTAGCTAGTGCCAGGTATTTGTTGTACTAGTCAATACATTTGTATCCAAAATCCAGAGAGGCTCCAAGAAGTAAATAAACGATGTTATGTAATTGAGAATTGTCTAATTAAAATTCACACAATTCAAGAGATAGCTCAACTCTCCTCTGACCATCAATCAAGTGGTAGATTAGAAAAATAATCAGTTATTGGTTTATTTTTAGGACATAGTGTACTAGAAATGTTGCAAATGACCACCTGTTGCAGTGGCTGTTGAGTCTACATTTGTGATTATTGATCTACTTGTACATTGAGTAGCTTGCCACTTGGCATAATATTTTTGGGCATAGAGGATAGTAATACATTGTACACTCTTAATGATCATCTTGCGGCTTGCCATTTCACACAAAGCTTGCATACAGCCATAACCATTTAGTTGACGAAAAACAGCTTTTGAGCTGTCTCGTAATCCCGCAGAGAGTATACCGCAAGAAAGTGGGAAAGAGCTAAACAGGGAAGAATAGGACATTGGGTAAATGCTGACAATGAAATTGATTCATGGGGTAGAACAAACAAGTTTCCCCTAAGGACAGGTCTCTAATACCCTGGTGTATTTCCAAACACAAAATGTGCTTAAGAAATTCCTCCCGTTCCAGGTGAAGGAATCAAGGGACAGAGTGAATGTCATGTATGATTAGAAAAACACAAAGTAAAAGCTCAGGCAATGGGCAAAATGGATGCAAATTAACCAGAGGAAAGCTGACAAAATGTTTAGTATCTCTCAGAAGAAGTGGAGGAAGGAGGTAGGAGTAGATCTGGCAGAGGGAACTGGTCTGAAGTTTAACTTTTTAATGCTCCGATGCTTAGAGGAGCACATTCTAAGTGTATGAACATTTACTCATCTTGGTTAGTGTATTACACCCCAAAGAAACTACATGAGTGGAAGCTAAACATATAGAACAACTGCCCTAAGTGCGATTCAGTGGGCACATGGGAACATATGATCTGGAGCTGAGATTGGCACAGCACCGAGACCGCCCTCATCGCCGAAAAAGACGACATCAGGATCCTTCTAGACAACGGCGAGATGGCGGCCCTCATTATCCTGGATCTCTCTGCCGCCTTCGACACCGTCTGTCACCGCAAACTATGCACGCGCCTCCACGACGCAGGGATCCGAGAGAAGGCCTTGGACTGGACCACCTCCTTCCTCACCGGCAGAACTCAGAGAGTCCGCCTCCCCCCGTTCCGTTCCGAAGCCTCCGAGATCATCTGCAGCGTCCCACAGGGATCCTCCCTCAGCCCGACGCTGTTCAACGTCTACATGGCACCACTAGCACGCATCGCCCGACAGCACGACCTCAACATAATCTCGTATGCCGACGACACGCAGCTGATCCTCTCCCTCACCAAGGACCCTCTCACCGCCAAATCCAACCTCCACCAGGGAATGAAGGCCGTCACCGACTGGATGAAGGAAAGCCGACTTAAGCTGAACTCAGACAAGATGGAGATCCTCATCCTCGGGCCCAACCCCTCAGCATGGGACGACTCCTGGTGGCCCGCATCCCTGGGGACCCCCCCGACCCCTACCAACCACGCACACAACCTGGGAGTCATCCTCGACTCAAAACTCACCATGACCAAACAAGTCAACGCAGTCTCCTCCACCTGCTTCAACACCCTCCGCATGCTCCGCAAGATCTACAGATGGATCCCGACAAACATGAGGAAAACAGTCACCCAGGCCCTAGTCAGCAGCAGACTCGACTACGGAAACGCCCTCTACGCCGGAGCCTCGTCCAAGCTCATCAACAGACTTAAAAATCTGGAACGGTCACTCATAGGAAAGTCTGAATTTTCTTTTAGCTCATGTAAAGGTGTTGAATTAATGTGATATATTAAGGAGATAAACGGAAACTGTGATAATAAATACATAAAATCGTAAAACATATACTAACATTCCTCGTAATGAAATCTTTTGTGTGTGTGGGAATGCTGTTTTAGTGACTTATCCCACCTTGCTTTTTAATGTCCTGTAGCTGGGAATTGAATAGAAATGTATTTATATGCTTTGTTTGTACCAGAAATATTAGCAGAAAAAATCAGCACAGCGATCTTTTGATTACATTACTGATCCATTTCTAAGCTATCATCTAGAGGCCAGCGGGCAAGAGTATGAAATATGCATGGATTATGCAAATATATGCAGAATACGTAATGTTTAGAGTGTTTATACTAATGTGAGTGTTATGAATGAAAGTGAGTAGTGGTATACATCCTGGGCCATGTCACTGATCTGCAATCTATGGTCTATGATAGTCTATGATAGTCTGCAATCCCCTCGCTGTTCTCCATTGCTGCAGTTTAAAACAGCTGTTAACACAGCTGGTATCTTATGCAGGTGCAAGAGTGCTGAAATGTTAAGGCAACGGGATGGCCCAGGAGGAGCAGGAGAATCCAAATGACTATCTATAAATCTACATGTCTGTTGAGGGCCTACATAGGCAATCCTTAATAAGCCTGGATCAGAATACAAGCCACATCAGACGCTGTCTCCTGCCATTAGAAATCACAGGGTTTTTTCACCACTACTCTGCTGCAGAAGATGTCCCATGCCCCAAATGCAGAGAAAAATCCAAAACCTCAGTCTCTGTTTGCCTCATAAGCTTCGTATGAACTGTACAGTCCCACTGCCCTGCAGCTGGATTCCTCCAATCCATCAGGGTGGACCAGGGCCTTCACAGGTGCACGCAGCACCAACTCCAATAGTGGCATTGCAGCCAGGCCCGAGGACTGGCGAGGTCTAACTAGGTCATGGGGGACTGCAACAAATGGTCACAGAAGCAGCTGGCACACAGAAAGCCAACGGGTTGGCAGTTTGAGGCACAGGAGGTACAAAATAAACCGTGTAGAGTGTACAGTGCACAATGTGGTCCACAAAAGCAATGACCAAAGAAGAAAAAGAAAATAAAAAATAATCCTAGTTGGGGGCACAAGCATGTTCAACCACTTTCATAACCAATTAGCTAGTGCCAGGTATTTGTTGTACTAGTCAATACATTTGTATCCAAAATCCAGAGAGGCTCCAAGAAGTAAATAAACGATGTTATGTAATTGAGAATTGTCTAATTAAAATTCACACAATTCAAGAGATAGCTCAACTCTCCTCTGACCTGCTGTAATTCAGGATTTACTGGATGTCTGAGCACCTGGACAAGCTTACTGAGAGGCTTGATATGGTGGAGAGACATGTGTCAGAGGTAGAAGATGAACAGGTCACTGCCACAGTGTCTCAAAAAATGATGGAGAAGGCGCTCGCCACCTTGCAGGCTAAAGCAGAGGACTTTGAGGCTAGATTACACCTTAACAAACTCAGGATATTGGGTTTGGCTAAGTTCACGAACATTAGCAATATGGAGAAGTATGTGGAACAACTCCTTATAGATCTCTTAGGGCCTGAGAGCATTTCCGACATCTTTGTGGTAGAGTGTGCCTATCGCTCCCCTTTCCAGTGCGGGTGGGAGACCATGTTCAATCATAGCGAGACTACAGAATTACAGGGACCGGGATGCAGCTCTCTGAAGGGCACAGGAACTCATGGTGCTACAACATCCTTCTGAATTCTGGCTCTCACCCTGTCTGACACCTAGTAAATTTTGTTCTTTACAGGGGGACTGTCTCCCGTGTCAACATCATGGATGCACCGATGTGGGAGTCCAGAAGTGAGTGAGAACAAGGAGGCAAACTGTCACAGCAATTGGTAACAGTCACCTTGCTACTCTGGGGTGGGAGAAAGATTGACACTCTCCACTTGCCCATTGTGCTACTCTGCAGCGAGGAGGTCAGGGAGAGGTTCACATGCCTCTTCCTCTCCCTCATCTATCACTAGGAGCATGCTTGCTTCATACCTCTCAAAGTGAGTCTTCAGTTGGTTCACATGGAAAAATCTAGGGAGTTCCTAGAGGTCTGGAGTTCCACCAGGTTAGAGGCTTCTCCCTTACACTCCTTTATTTCGTCTGAGCCAGTCCAGATGTTATTGAGAGCTCTGGGCTCCACTGGTTCCATGACCCATACATTATGGCAAGGCTGAAGCTCCACCAGTGTGGCCTTCTGGTCATACCAGAGTTTCATCACCTCTTGGTTGGCATCTAGGTTACTTATAGCCAGAAGGGGTGCATCTGGTTGCGGAGGACCAGCATGTAGCTGACCACATCCTGGGGGGGGGGCATCCTGGGAACTTGCACCCACCCCTCCATGACAAGGCTCTAGATGTTCCGTAACAGGGGGTACATGGAGGGGTTCAAACAAACTGAACCTTACTCCTTTCTGTGACACCTTCTTTTAGGCAAAGAGAAGGCATGACAAGAGGATGTCCCATGTACACCTCATAGGCGCAGGCAGACCCATAAGCATCCCCTTCAAGGTCTTTTTGAATCTTTCAACCAGACCATTGTTTTGGGTGTGATAGGGTTTGGTGAACCTGTATGTTACACCACACTCATCCCACTTGGAAATCATAAACACTGATTAGTACCTCCCTGGTGAATCCACCATGGGAAAAGCTCCCCATCAGAGCTCTCGTCACCACAGGTGCAGTCACTGTCCACAAATGGATGGCCTCTGGGTAGCGGGTGGCATAGTTCACCAAGACCAGGATAAACCTGTTGCCTGTGCTGTCTTGGGGTCCAAAAGTCCAATGATATCGATGCCTACCTTTTCAAAGGTGGTGCCAACAACGGGTAGTGGGATCAGGGGAGGGTTGTCCCTATTTCCTGATTTCCCACTGGTCTGGCAGGTGGAACAGGACCTGCAAAATTTATCTGCGGCTGTTTTCATTCGGGCCATTAGAAGTGGGAGACAAGCCTGGCAAATGTCACACCCAGTAGGAAGGGCCAGTAATACTGGGGGACCACCAGCACACAAGCTGCCCAGCACCAGGAACCTTAGGATTTCTGTACAGTTGAGTGTTCTCCCAGTCGATCAAGTGATCGCTAGAGGCCTGACCTGCTGCATTCAGCTGAGGCCTAGTGCCTCAAATCCTCAAGAGTGGGACACTCTTTTTGCACTTGGCAGAATTCCTCTTTGGTGGCCCCACCCTCAACCTGTGAGCTGGCAAACTCAGGTAGGTCACCTAGGGCTTCAATTATTTTCCTGGTTGGCTTGGGAGCCTCCTCCTCAGGAACCCCATCAGCCTCTACCGGGTGCACTTTAGGGACCGGTTTCCCTTACCCCTTTCCCCTCTCTTTGGCAGTCTGTCTTGGCTATTGTTCCAGGCTCCAGACTCCCTTGACTCCCTTTTCGGGCAGCCATGACTTGTGTGATCATATAGACCCACTCAGGCAATCCCATCATCTTCAAGTGAGACCTGAGCTCTACCTCCTCCAGGTAGTGTACTCCAGATCATTGCCTATCAGACAATTAGCAGGCATGGCAGGGCTCACAGCAACTTTCAGAGAACCTGATGCCCCCCCCCCACTCTAAGGGAACCAGAGCCACTGGTAGAGGGCTTTCCTGATTGTCGCCGACTAAGACTTAGTGTAATGTGTTTGCCAGGACCTGCTCTGCAGACACCAGCTGACACTTGACAGTTATCATGCTGGCTGCTGTGTCTTGCAGAGCCTCCAGACAATGCCCATTTATGAAGAGCCACTGCCTAGACTTGGGAGTATCAAAAGGCATGTGGGCTTTTGGCATCACATCTCTATCCCTGGGAAAATAAGGTCACTTTTGTTTGTACCCCACAACTAACTGGACTACCTCTTTCTGAGTGCTAAATTTGCCAACCTAGCGACTTCAAATGTACCAGTGGGAGCTGTGCCCTCTTGGTACTTTTGAAGTCACCCTTGTTGTGCCCATACTTGTAGCAGTATGTACATTGAGGTACAAACCTCCTTGTCTTGTGATCAAGGAACCACTTCTTCTTACGATCAGACTGGGACTGGTTACCACAACTTCAATGGTAATTATTTTGGGGGCCTTTTGAGAACTCCTTGTTTTTACGTTTTTCTCCCCACTCTTTTTTTTGTTGGGAAACCTGACCACCTTTGTGGGTGTCCCCACCAGATACTTTTCTGGACACTCAGGTGCTAACTCAAAGGTCTGCCTCTTCAGCAAGCCTCTTGGGGTCAGCCAGCCTAATATCAACTTGGTGCTGATGCAACTCTGTTTTACAGATACTAAACATTTGCTCTCTCATGATCAAATGATACAACCCATAAAAAAATCATTAACTTTGCTTCTCCTCACCTGGCCATTCAGTGCCGTACTGGAGTAATCAATAAAATCTTCCCAGGATTGGTTGGGGAGCTTCTGGCTGTCCCTGAATCTTTGGCGATACTTTTCTAGAGTTAGCACACATTTGGCCTTCATAAGGGTGTGCCTGGTTGGTCACCAACTTCTAATGTCAGAATTGTGTCCCTTCCAAGTGTATGCATGTGTTTCCACAGACCACCCCAGTGTTCCTCTTGAGTGCAACCTTATAAGCAGAAAATCACTTAATCCCAACACATAATTGGGCACTAAATCCTTGGGTATACAGAAGCTTTTGTCTCCATCAGATACTGCATGGATGCAGCCACCATCACTGCTGGTATCAGACTGCCTGGTCTTGATGTCCAGCTCCTTTAGGCTCAGTTCATGAGCCAACAATAGTTTCTTTTCTGGTAATGCTCTTTCTGCCTTAGCCCTCTTTGCTTCCAAGGCTCTGTCAGTCTCAGCTCTATTGGCTTCCCTCTAAGCCTTTTTTCTTCTCAGCCTCTACCTTTACATTCACCAACTGCAGCTTGAATTCTCTCTCCTCCCTCTTCTCCCTCAGCTCTTGTGGGGATAGGCCATGGGAGGAGACACTGCTTCCTGTTCCTACAGGGAGATCAAATCCAGGGGTGTCCCCCATAACTGAAGCAGGTGGTTCCTCAGAAGAGCCATTCTCAGGCTCCCCCAACCCATTATTCTCTTGGAAGCAGGACTCTGCCCAGATCCTCAGTGCCTTTTGAAACCCTCCCTTCTTGGTGGCTCCTTGGTCAGGCCAGTGTGTAATCTTCCAGCTTGGCCAGCTCAAACTCCATGGTTCCAGTTGCAGATCCAGCCAGATACATGATGTAGAGGATAAATCAAAGATGCAAAGAAGGGAGAAATTAAGAAAAATACAAAATGGTCTTGGATGTGGATGGTTAGTGTAGTTATTGTATGGCACTGCACAAACACAAGTCCTCTCTTCACCGCGAATCACCAATGTTAGAATTTGGGATTCTGGCAGAGGTATGCACCCTCTCCAAGCAGGAGTCACAATCCTAGTCAGGGTAAGTCACAACACACCCTGAATTATTTAATTGTCACACTCTGGTAGCTTGGCACAGAGGAGTCAGGCTTACCTCAAGAAGCAATGTGTGAAGTATTTGTGCAACACTTCATACAATAACACAGTGAAAACACCACAAAAAGACTCCACCCCAGGTTAATAAAATAGATTATGGCTTTATAAATTAAGCAAGACCAAAACAACAAAAATTAATCAAGTAGAAGCGAGATATGGATTTGTAAAGAATAAATGTCAAAAAAAGAGTTTAGAAGCAATAAGTGATGAAATGGGTTATTTAGTCGCACTAGACTGGGGCAAAATCAAAAGTTCAGGCCGACCACAATAGAGTACACACAGAAAAAGGTGGAGAAGGACTCAGCCCTTCCTCATTGTCCTCAAACACAATAGAAAACACAAAAGGAGGGAAGGCGAATATCAGCCACAACATTTTACGAATATAATGTGTAGTTGCAAAGAGAGCACAAACACTTTGTTAAAACTGCCCTAACCCACAACAAGTTGTGGCATGCTTCATCATTGGGCTGCTACTGAACACCTCTGCGTAACCCAACACTAGAGGCGGAGCAATAGGGAGGGGTAGACAATACAAACAATTAGAAGAAGGAAAAGAAAGGATCCTACAAAGGTGCATACAGATAGTGGTTTAAAACTGACTATGAGATATCATCATAATAATTTTATTCCTCGATTCCCTAGTCAGATATAAAAGAATATTGAAATGCACTCGGACGGTGGTGGTGTGAGTGAATTAAGTACTCACCACCCCTCCGTTCTGCATAGAGGTGAACATGTTTCTGCCGGGTTCCGATTCTTTCACCGGCATTCGTCAGGACAAACAGGATCCCTATGCTATTTTTCCAATTAAAAAATCCCTCTAGTAAACTCACTGTGCTAGGTATTACTCTACCTGTAAGTCTGGAGCTTTTGGAAACACTACTCATCAGATGGAAACTGTAAATAGAAAGAATAAAAACAGTGAAAGCAATCTGTACAGTGCTGAAACAATATTTACATAGAATAAAGTGGAAATTTAGGTGCGACTAGGGTGTTTCAAAGATACCAAATAACACAACCTAAACAAATGGCAATCAATGTCCCTTTTGACCTTATATATCATATATATCATGATCACAAATTGTCATTGACATAAATTCTTATTATGATGAGCGCTAGAACTGGCACTGGAGTAGAGGGCACCCCCCTGTAGTCACACTCTGTGGAAAAAATTGTTGTTAAGTAAGTATCCATCCCTACAGGATACCCGTAGTCCTGGGGCGCTGTAATCCTGGTTGATGTCAGTAATCAATGGTGCCAATGCTCAGCAATGCAAAATAAATGCCACCATGTAAAAGGAAACGAGGTAACCAGCTCGTTTATCTGAACGTGAAGCAAATGCACCCAAAACCCAGTGTATACGTATTCCTGGGCATATACATAGTCCTGGGGCAATGTTGTGGGTGAGGGCAGTTTTAACAAAGTGTTTGTGCTCTCTTTGCAACTACACATTATATTCGTATAATTTTGCGACTGATATTCGCCTTACCTCCTTTTGTGTTTTCTTTTCGACCACAATAGAGCTCAGGGCAGATACAGCAACTCACTTGGGCTCACTGAACCAAAGTACCTTGATACGGGTTGCGTGGTTGTCAACGAGAATGTGAGGTGCAGCAGAGGCAATGTTCAAATTCCTCCAAGCAACTGCAGTGATCTGTCAGCTCTCAGTGTGAGGTACAGAGCTAGGATGTGATGCGTGGCAACTGCTCCCTCACTAGGTGATGCGTAGTCTCCGAAGACGATATGCTGGTTCCCGGCGCGATGCCCTGTGTCCGTTCCATGCAACAATGAGAACACGCTGGTTCCAACCCCAGCAAAGGCAGAGATGCACCCGTTCCAATGAGGATGTGTGGGTTCGGAATGTAGAGCAACTTAGGCCTCACTTCCAAGGGTCCAGGACTGGAGTGGCACAACTTGGCAGGGCAGACTCACAGATTGCAGAGTCCAGTTGCAGATGCAGTTGGTTCAATCTTTGATGTTCCTGATACTTGGAAATAGGAGGTAAGACAGCAAGCCCTTGGATTCGCTCTGGGTTCAAGTGATGCAGGTCCAGTCCTTCTCACCCAGGCAGGAGAAGAGCAGGCATCAGGGCAGCTCGGCAAGGCAAGTGCACAGAAAGGTAGAGTTCAGCAAGGCAGCAGTACAGCAGAGTGGCAGTTCTTTCAGCTGCACAGCATCTCTTCTTTCTGGCAAGGTAATCACAAGTGCAGTAGTGTACTAATTTGGTCGTGCCCTAGGTCCATTACTTACACCCAGTGGTGCCTTTGAAGTGGGGGATATTTCAAAGAAAGCTTTGAAGTGCACAGAGGTTCTCCCTTCCTGCCCTGGCTCAAGAGACACTACAGAGGGTAATCAATTCTTCGTGTGGGTACAGGACACAGTCCTTGCAAGTGTAAGTGTCAAAGCCTCCCTCCCATCCTCCTCAGGATGGACCATCTTCAAGCAGATGAGCACTCAGGCACACCTACTCTTGCTTTGTGTGTGACTGTCCAGAGGGAATGAAGGAAGCCGGCTGTCAACTGCCTCAGACACGTATTCCAGAGATAGGCTGAAGGCATCAAATTATTGAAGAAATTAAATGCCAACTTTCAAAAAGTGACATTTGCTAAACTGGAATTTAAATGACAACGTCACCATAAGTTGTGATTTTAAATTGTCAGTTTAGAGACACCAAACTTGAAAAGTCGATCACTTCACAATCAGGAATTACACTTAAAGGATCTAATATGGTAATCCCAATGTTATCCCATGGGAGAAATAGGCCTGGCAGTAGTGAAAAATGAAATTGGTTGTTTTTCACTACCAGGACATGTAAACTTAAGAGTATATGCCCTGTCTGTTAAATACATGGCACCCTGCCCTGCGGGTAGACAGGGCCGACTTTAGGGGTGACATATGTATGAAAAGGGAAGGCTAAGGCCGGGCAAGAGGGTTACCTTGCCAGGTCAAGGTGGCAGTTTAAAACTGCACATACTTGCTCTACAATGGGAGTCTTGAACCATTGGTTAGAGGGCTACTTAAGTGGGAGGCACAATGAGTGCTTCAGGCCCACTAGTGGCATTTAATTAACAGGCCCTGGGCACATGTTGTGCACTTTACTAGGGACTTAAAAGTAAATTAAATATGCCAATTGGGAATAAGCCAATGTTACTGTGATGGGGGGAGAGAGCACAAAGACTTTAGCACTGGTCAACAGTGGTAAAGTGCACAGAGTTCTAAACCCAGCACAAATTAGTTCAGAAAAATTTAGGGAAGCGGGAAAAAAGTTTGGGGAAGACCACCCTAAGTGAGTCAGGTCTAACAGACTCCTACACATTGAACACGATGACTTGGACTAGGAACATACTGGAACACTTGGACAAGGGGGTGAGAGAATCACAAATTAAATTCTGTCTATTTAAAATACTCCAGGAGATGTATTGGACCCCACAAAACTCCATACAGCGGATGTATTACACCAATCACAATGCTGGAGATGGGGCCAAGAAGTGTATGATATAGTCCATATTAACATTGACTACCTGCCCATGCTCGATTTAAGGCGAAAAGTGGGGAACATTCTTTGGGAAAACGTTGAACTGACACTACCTTTGACTCAACAACTGATGATGTTACATGACCTGACCAATCGCCCTGACTTAACTACCCATGATCAGCGATTACTTTTAATGGACTTAACCACATCCATGATCTGCATCCTCTGCCACATGTGATCAACACGTTTACCTACCCACAAGTAATGGGTTACTGAGATGTATACAACTGCCTTATAGGAGACACTCAAGTGCAGGTCAAAACAGGTGTCTACCTGCAAATATGGTCACCTTTTCTTGGTGATGCATCATAACACGTACAGTAAGGGTGACATCTACTCACAGCCTTACCCTATTCACCTCCATCATATGCCCCCGCTTGACTGTAGAATATGGCGTTATATCATGTTACGTCCGGCTTGTATCCTTACTGAGAAATTTGTCCTTTAGCTGTGAAGTGATGGGAATATTAACCAACACTGCATTTTCAGTCCAGCTTCTATCTCAGGGTCTTTCTGCTTTACCCTCCCTAGTACCCTAAATGTTCCCTATATTCTCTTATTCTTTCTCTTTTTTCTCATTTTCCCCATTATGGCTGATTTACAGGCTTATTCTAAATCTCTTTAGTCATGGGTCTGGTACCGGATGATATTATGCTAAGATGTTCAGCTCCAGTCTCATATATGATGTGTCGTGCAAGGACCAGGAATTATATCAACAAGCATCTTTGTGATAAGTCTTCTTCTGAATGCCATAAAAATATAAATAGACATAAAAAAATAAGTCATCTTGACGACATGGGGAAGCTGGCAAATAACATTGACCTTGGTAGCTAGTGCACTGTGCTCACAT
This sequence comes from Triturus cristatus, assembly GCF_964204655.1. Taxonomy (NCBI): domain Eukaryota; kingdom Metazoa; phylum Chordata; class Amphibia; order Caudata; family Salamandridae; genus Triturus; species Triturus cristatus. Next base: position 723,329,156 of record NC_140586.1, read on the forward strand.
GGAGAGTGAGCAGTTGCATGCATTGATGTACAAAGCTTGATTGCTGTGCACAGGGACCAGAAGAAATAAATTAGAGGGAACAGTGGTCTACCATCCGATTGACCAGTGAGTGATGTGCTTGTCAGGTTGACGCATTGCTGATACTGCCTCAGCCTGCACAGTTTCAAGGCTGTAAATTGCTGGGGATGCAGTTGCCGGTTTGCAGTTGAAGCAATATTCTAAAATGAAGGTTGTTGTCTGAGCTGCAGGACAACAAGAGCGGCAGCAATCTGCCTTCCCTCTGTTGCCTGACATGCAGGTGAGCTGAGTCTTAATGGAATAATAAATTATTAGGAGTCCATTCAGCAGGGACCAGAGACAATCACAGAATACTTCTAATCGCCTCAAGGTCTTCAGATAAAGCATATTTTTTTCCAAATACACCAAAATAAACCTCTCAACTGAGACACCATACTGATTGTGTACTTACTGAAAGCATAGCAAAGTCTAAGTTGCTTGGCAACCATAATTTATTTTACAGAATAAACAGGTAAACTGAACATGGTGCACATTCTCTGTTCTAATTAAATGTTACTGGGAAAACATTAATTTACAGTGCTTGTCTTTGATTTAAGTTAATCAATAAGTTAATCAATAATGTAACATTTAATAAAAGGGAACCAGTTCCTTCTTTAAAGATAAATCAAGTCATTTGGAAGTTTTAGTTACTATGGTCCAGATTTACCAAGATTTTGTGTAGGGTTTCTCATAGCACTACCTTGCCTTACTTTGTGCCAGGTAAGACTCCCATGGGTGGAGCACAGGTGTTTCAGTGCATCCACCCACGCATTTTGATGCAAACCCAGATTTACAAAGACTTTCAAACATGGGTTTGCGCCAAAATGTTGTGCCTACCCAACAGAGGTGTGACAAAGAGAAATATGTTTATTTCTCCTAGTTACTTTCTCTTTTCATGTGTACTGCGTTTTGCTGCACACATAGAAAGAGGAATATGCCTCGATGGATCGGTTTTGTGCATGAAGGTGTCCCTTCCTGCACAAAAACAATCATGCCCTTAATGCAGGCCCCCTTGCAGCAGAGTGCAAGGGTGCCGGCGTTGAGTCTAGGCAGCACACAGTGAGTCAGCACTATGAGTCAGCACTATGAGAGAGTATAAGGGCTCCATATCTTAGTAGATATGGCACATTCTGCTCTCTTCTGTGCTGCACTGTGTTCCATGAGGTCATAGTAAAAATGCCCCTATGTGCTGCTAAATCTGTTTTATACTGATCTCAACTGTCAAAATCCACTCTGGAGTGCATGTAGGCCAAATGGCAAGATTATTTTTCGCTTGATGAAATACAATCTATTGTTACTATGATCTAAAAAACATTATTTTGGGGATTGCAAGTATTTGTGCAGAGATCTCTACCTGCGTGTGCCGAGTTACTAGTAGTAGCTTTGCACTAAAAAACCCTGTTGTAGAAGGCTGTTTCCCACTGATTTGAGGGAGTGAACACATGTAAGTCTACACCTAAGTATAAATCTACACCCCAAAGCACAAAGTTCAGATTCAAAACTTATGGGTTCAATTCATGATAAAAGATGTTATCAAATGAAGAACTGTGCCTGTGATTGCATACTTTGCCAGGTGATGGAGCAGGAAGTAATGCCTGATGGTGTCAAAGGCTGTGGAGAAATCCATTGTTAACGCCACTCCTGAGCCACCACCGTCAACCAATGTCTGAGGGGCATCTATTACTGAGATGTTCACTGGCTCAGTTTCTAAGCTTGATAAAGCCAGCTTGAGCACCCTCTTAAGAGCCACTGGTTTCAGAAAAGGTTTGGAGCTGTGTAGTTACCACTTTCTCCAGTAACTTCACCAGAACCCGTAGTAGAAAACAGGTAAATAATTACTGGATCTTTTGCTGTGAAATACGTTTTTTAGGTAGAGCCTAGAGCCAGCGCGCATGCGCTGCTCTGCGAGACGTGTTGTGGTGGAGTAGCAAATAGAAGCTCCGTCCACTCTTCGCCCATATTTGCCTTTGGCTTGTGTCATTGTCTGTCCTAAATTCTGGGTCTGATTCATAACTAGGCTTGTTAGTCCCTCCTTAGCACGCCTCCTCTCCATTTGTCACCTCCCATGGCGACTGGCCCCTTTACTTCGGTTGTTACATAGTACGTGTTATTTAGACTGTGAGCACTATGTTCTTTATTCAGTTTCTCTGACTGCAGGCAAGACATGCTTTGGTGCCTTCTTTACCCCCCTCCAGTTGTCGTGCCTTGTTTACCCCCCGCCCTCCCTCCCGTTGTCCGTGATGCCTACCATATGCAATGCAATAGGTCTCGCATTTACGCGAGTTTGAACTATTGGCATTGTAAATGACAATGCCTTTTATTTATATTTTCGTTTTTAAAACATAAAAAAATAAAATGCATTGCCATTTACAATGCCAATAGCTTAAACTCTCGTAAATGTGAGACCTAGTGCATTGCAAATGCTTGGTTTTTCTTTTATTTCCATGGAGGTGTCATATTGTCCCACTCAAGATTGGGGTTTAGCGCAGACTCACTGCGCAGTATAGTGTCTTGCCTCAGCCTGTGATGCCAGAGCTAGTTCCCTAAATACGAATGCTTGACTTGCTTTGGCTCAAGAGTCTAAGAGAACATTGAGCTCAGCCAGAGCCAGGCACTTGGGTCAGTCACCTTTCCTCAGTGATGCAAAACAAATCAGGTATTCTAAATAGGACTGACTGGAGGTGTCGCGCATGTCAGGGCTCCTCTTGGCATCAGTACATGTGCACCACCATCCGCGAAGCCTACCTGTTACCACCCCTGCCCCACCTTGAGCCTGTGCCTGCTGCTTCACCTGGAACCTGTGCCCACCAGTCCTTAGACTGAGAGCGTGCCACCCCTGCGTTTTACTTCAACCACGACCAATTGTTTACTTCATGTGGGTACTACAGCTCCCTCACTGCTTCTGAATTTTATGCTCCATGAGCCTTCAAAGTTAAGATGAAAATGTCTGCACATTTATTGTTAATAATCATTTACTAGTAGAAACCTAGCAGAAGGCATTGCGTGTTTCGTCGCCAAATAAAGTGCTATTACAGCCTGCTTCTAACAGACCTCCCACCCCCCGCCTGGAACATGCCTTTTAACCATCAGGTGCACAACTAGACCCAACTTTCTGGGGGTTGGGGAGAGGGCTAACACTTTGAACAGTGGAGCTGGAACAGTGCTTTGCACCAGAGTGAAAATGACTTGTGGCTCCTTTCACTGTTGTGGTACACTGCAAATAGGAGTCTTTCTCTAAACAGTACGTGCATTTTAAATTTTAGCATACTTCTAACATTGGTGTGAGCTAAACATCCTCTATGGTTTTTAAGGGTTTTCCTGATGGAGCTTTAACAGAATGGATCGAAAATATTACATTTGAATACACATTGGGCCAACAGACCTTTTAAGATTTAAAATGTCATGTTTTGTGTCTGCGGCCAGTTGCATTTGTTTCAACCTCCCAAAAACTTTATTTAAGACATTTTGTTATCCTCTCCCAAAATAATGTTTCCGAAAATCGGTAGAAAAAGGTGCAGTATTAAAATATTTCTTAACATATTGTTTTGTTCATACTGCATTTCCCACCACACAATGTCAATACATTGTTTGCATGGTGAGATGTTAGTATAGGAAACAACTCTGTTGCTGTCAGGAGGTAAAACATTTCATGTTCATGCTGCATTACACATTGAAATGGAAGCTGTACTTCTTTGTACTACAAGGAAAACGTTTAGTTTAATCTCCCATCATATATTCATGGTTTTGACTGGCTTGGTCACCAGCTTAGTCTGAAATGCAACCCACATTTGGAAAGAAGTTGGCAATAATAATAACAAAATACACAGAAACCCATCCCAAAGTGAGAATATACATGGTGCCCTCACAGCACACATTGACCTCGATCAGGGGTAACCAGTACTAAGGGCTGCTCCAAAACATAACTTAAAGACATTGGCAAATCCAATGGCTAAACACTTATAAGCTCCCAAAGGCGAGACCTATTGTCTATGCCAATGCTTGTTTGATAGGGCATGGAGTAGATCCACTTTAAAATCAGTAGGAACCAAACCTTAACAAAGCAACTCGCTGATAATGTAGATAATTGATGGGGCCACGACTTTCTTTACTATTTTTACCCACCAGCCATGACATGAATCCAGCGGGTAGCCTCAGGGCTTACTGGAAGCTTCAAGCTTCTCAATTTCTTTAGTAGTCAGGGGCATGAACTCAGAAAAGGCAGCTACTTCCATCACCTGACTCTGTAGATCTAATGTATGGCAGTTTCTGGTTGCCTCCTCAATTTTACCTCTGAAGAAAGTGAATAGCTTATCTAACAGTTCTTGAGGAGGGCTGATTTTCCCATCATAGTTCATGGGTTACAGAGGAACGCTAACGTTTTAAGGAGCACCTAAGCAATGCCATGATTTTTTTTTGTGAGAAGGATTTTTTTACCATGCAATTGTACTTACACATCTTATATATTAGAAAGGATTTCTCGATTTTTAATTCTGTTGAAAACCATTGGCATGTTCTATATTTGCAACAAACCAACTTTGTTATTCTTAGGCAATCTCTTGTAATTCCGTGGTTAGGTGTGAACTAACTTTCATCAACTTAGCTTGTAGGCCTAACGATTCACTAACACTACCATGTCATATAATCATTTCCTCAAACTTGTCTCTCGGGGGCATATCTACAAAGAAATGACGCAGCGCGGCACAGCATGCAATTTAGATGTGCTGCGTCATTTTAAAAATGCAGGGATAAGTCATAGTTGCAAAAATACGGCTCACCCCTGTCTTCTCCCTTGCACCAGTGCTGAAAAATGTGCCTAGCACCAGCACAGGCGACCTTGCACCAAAGTGCAAGGGTGCCTGCGTTGTGTTGATCTTTAAGGGCGAATTGCTCCTTCTACACATATAAAGAGCAAAAAACAAGGAGAAATAAAAGCAATTTTCCTAGTTGTGCCATTCTAACGCCACCCTTTATGGCATTAGTTTTTGGAGCTGCCTCAGAGTTACTATTTCTTGTAAATCTGGGGCTGGTTTAAAAAGCAATGGGTGCTGTGTGGCAACGCAAATAGCGACACCCATTGCACGCCCCTTTGATGCAGAAAACTGCAACCTAGGGTACGATATTCACTAGGCAGCGTTAAGCCATACAAAGTGGCTTAGCACCACCTTGTAAATATGGAGAAGGGCATTGCGCTGCCAGAGCATCGTAAAAAGTGACCTTCCAGTGGCGCAATGCTCTTGTAAATATATACCCCTCGGTTTGTAAGGGGTCACTAATTTCCAATTATGTGATTCAATCAAGGCTGCCACTTTGTTTCTGTGGCTCTTTACATTAGATCATATTTAAAAAATTCACACTAGTGATCTGTGCAGAGTAGCGCTACTGTATGGGTAAGCTAATTTTGGAGAGCTAAAGCTGTAGCTTAATGTATGGAAAGTAGCATGCGTGGGTCCACACACCTGCTAACTAATGCCTAACAAATCTATATTATACTTTTTGTCTGTAGACTATCTGCTTGTTCACACTAAATTTTGAAGTCTCCTAGCACATTTAAATATTCATATAACTATTTAGGGGCCGATTCCGATCCTGGAAAAACGCTGTACAAATCGTGGTATGGAGCGTTTTCCCCATACAACTCGTACTTGTAAGGATTCCCCTACAACCTAGGAAGTACGATCCGTACAAATAGACGTTCTCCATACAAATTGTAAAAAAGACCATACAACTCGTATATACAAGCGATTCCGATTCGGATTGCCCTGTACGCGACGTTCACATGTATTCCCGGCAGCAGTTTACAACCCGTCAAGTACGATTCGTACAAACGGCACTCCGTATGGCTCTTTTTTTACAGGAGCCAAAAAGTGCCGGGAAAACAGTGTATGCCCCGAAAACAGTACGAGACGGACCCCCAATGTACGCGTCGTACACCCCATGAATACAGGGGTACGGTGCGTATGTACGGTGCATACCGATGACACGGAAAGTGGGGTACGGTGCGTATATACGCACTGAAGGGGTACTGGTCGTGTACGCACCGTACAAGCACCATACCCCAAAATCACTTGTGTATGCACCGTACCCCAAAAGTGCATATGTACGGTGTGGACCCCAAAATCGCGTATGTACGGTGCGTACATGCGCGATGTTGGGGTACGCTCCATACACATGCCTCGCATGTGGGGGGACCCCTGTACGCCTCATACCCCTATACGACCCATACCCCGGTACGAGTCATACCCCCAGAACGAGTCATATGAGGCGTATAGGGGTTCGCTTCGTAGCCCGGTACGAGTCGTTCCCCGTATACAGGCCATTTTCCATACAAATCGCATGCTGACAACCCGCTACAAATCGTACTTGACGGGTTGTACAGCCTTTTTACAAATTGTATGGTCTTTTTTACAAGTCCGTGTCGTACAGCTTTTCCCGATCCGATTTGTAAGGTTCGGGCCGATCTGTATGTATTTTTCCCGTACGAATCGTACTACACGGGTTGGAAGGGACTCGTACGATTTGTATGGAAAAAAATACGGATCCGATTTGTATGTAAAATAAAAGTCCAGGATCAGAATCGGCCCCGTGTTATTAGTGAGATCATCAAGCCAGTCAAAATAACTTAATTCGGTTAAGGTGGTCAATAGGCTAGCATGCAGAAAACATCACGTTTTTAACAGTGTGCTAAATATATAATTCATGAAGAGATATTGTGTCACGGAATATTGCTACCAAGCATATAGTTTTTTGGGGTGTATAATAATGTTTTGTTAAATATTGTTTATTTAATTATAATTGTAAAATTGTTTCTCCCATTCAACATAATATATATTATTTAAAGTATTAATTTTTGGTGTAAGTATTGTTAGTATAATTGCTATTAATTATTTGTACTTTATTTTGTAATTTAAAATCTTTATTTTAATTTTTTAAGTACGTTTTCACTCTAAATCTGCTCACCTCAGTTATCTGATTTATAGTAAAGTTTTTAGAACTAGCTCAGCGTGGATGGCATTGTGCTAATCCTATACTTAACAATTTGCTAGAAAAACAGATATCAGAGATGAGCACATTCAGAGTGTCTGTGGTATTGTAGCGTGCTCCACCTAAACTTGCGAACAACCCAGAGTTCCCTGCTTCCTTTAAAAAAAAATTATATTCTGCCTATCCTGTCTCAAGCAACCTTTCAGAACACCATGATTAAACGTGATGTTGACAGACCTGTCCAACAAAACTTCAATACATTTACAGGAATGGCCATCACAGAAGTTCCTGGAATTAAAAGATACCCACTGGGCCAGCGGCCATCTCCAAATTTGGTGGGTGGACTACGCTCACCATGGAAGGAGTAAACCACTCTGCCATGACAAAAGTACATACACTATCTGCCAAACTCTAAATCAGGCCTCAATCTCTTCTGCAAGTTATTCCAAATTATGATTTAAGAATCCTAAATTTATGGATAGTATAGCACACCCAAATTTATTATAGAACTGAAGAATGTTTCCTGTGAATTGCCATTGCACTCTAGAAGATTCTGTTGGGTATGCATGAGAAAGAAGGGATACGTGATAGATCTTCAAATTTCATCTAAGAAAGCCTAAATGGGCATTTCATTATCCTAGCATTCAACTGGTTTGGTGTTACTCCAGACCCTAGCCAGCCATATGAGATCATATGGAACACACCATCCACCCCTCTAACATTAATCCGTGTAGCATTATCAGTGTTTGAGGTAAAAATCTTACTATTGGAGCAGTACTGTTACAGTGAAATCAGTTAAGCTAATTCCAACTGTATGATAGATGTTTCTCCAAGAGAAGGGGGAATTTGGGTTTTCTACAGAGGTGGATCAAAGTTCTAATTGCGGAAAATTTGCCCAAACATCAATTGATATTAGATGACCGTTTCATGTAATCTTTCAGAGGAGTGAAGCACCATCAACGTTTGCAGGCCAGCTCTTTATTTTGAACACTTTTGGACACAGTTGCTATTTTCTGCAGGATATTAATTCAAGTCTTCCGGTCAATTTTCATGCCTTCTTCTATTAATATATTAAATATGGTTTGGAGGTTTTCAGTTGAATCAATGTTATACATGGAGACTTAAAAACCGATTCATATCTGCGATTGATGATCAATCTTTCTTAAATAGTCTTTCATTAATTTATTTTGAAAACTTTACCAAGGACCAGAAGACTAGAAGAGTGCAAAATTATGCCCATGTGACATTTATCATGCCTAGGAGTCTGTAAAATGTGTCCAGCCAGTGTCACTGTATACAAGAAAATGTGATTTGTGGACAGTACTCAGAGGTCAGGATGATTTCAGATGCATCTGCTCAGAAGCCACCATTCATATTCCCAGGAACTCAAATTAAAAGAAAGCCTAGTCACCTTCCTCCAGATAATTACTGCTGAAGGAGAGAGGGACGTCCACACCAACCAGATTCTTCTGCCACTCAAGAGGGTGTTTGAAGTTAGATTTTAGGCTCCCTGGGGACTGGCAGACACATCCACTTAACAGTGTCATCCTTTAATACCATGAATGGGCAAGCACAGTCCCAGGGACTGCTCCTATCTAGCACATGCATGATTAAAAGCTGCGGTAAACCTATGCTCATAAACCCTGGGCCCGCATGCAAGGCACCGATTATTAGTGTCCCAAGTTACTGAGCATACACTTCCACAGACCCGGAGAGGCTTCTCCTGTTAGGCAGTGTGGAACACTTCACCTGGGCCCCCAGTCACAGCTCCAGCAGTCTAGGATAAAGAGAACTAGGCCTGGGTACCATTCATGACCCTAGGTGTCACACAGTGCTCAGGACAACAATTCACATTTCTAGGGAGGCTTACCCTACTTTGGTGGTATGGAAAACTCTGATTGGGCCTATAGCTTTAGCAGATCCAGGGTTTGGTCCTCTGTGCCTGGCGTCCATTTGCCTGGCCCATAGTGTCATAAAAAGTCAGGGGTTCCACAGGACCAAGGTATGCCCCTAGTCACTCCAGCAAGCCCAGGAAGGACCCCTGGGCATAAACTCCATTCACCTGCCCATGATGTAACAAAGTGCCCAGAACAGGGTTCCACAGACCTGAGGCTTCCCTCAGGTCTGTGGAACCCTCAAATTGGGTCATTGTTAATTTATTTTTCATGTATGAAAATGCCCTTTGAAGAAGGTGAATCACCTTCAGTTAATCCTCCTATGGTGAAGCCTGAAAATCAAGGTTGCCTGCAGAAGAAAGGAAACTATGATGCTCAGCAGAGTATGAGCGTTACTCTCTTTCCCAGTACCGTTCCCTCTTGGGTCTATTGCCAGTGCTCTGACTAAGGAGCACAATGAGAATACATCATTGAGGGTACTGATGGAATCATGTTGCTCCTGAAGAGATCCTGAAACTCAGGTTAGTAGAACTTGACAGCAAGTGCGCTGTGCAGATCATCATGAAACCTTAGGGAATCTCTCTGCCTGCCAAGGGTGGCATTATGTGGTGTCCCATGGCTGCCTGCATACAATGCCTCAGGCGCCAACTCGGTGGCCACCACATTCCTCAAGCTGTGGGTTCAGACTCCTACTGCACAGGCTTTGGTCTCTTGTCTGGGAAAGTTTGCACACTTGCAGCTCTTGTGCAAAAGTGGCCATCTCCCAGGGACACTGCTTAGCTCAAGGGTTAGTCTGGCTTCCTACACTTCAGCTTCTGCCTATGACCTCTGATCAAACATGGCGACCTGCAGCTTTTAGGCATATTATTAAGTGGAAGAACAGAAACTATCCAGGATTATCTCAGCAGCAGTGATTAAAGAAGGAAGAGTTCAATGCTGATTCTAATGCAGAAGCTTGAAATGGGGTGTATAGAAGTCCTTATAATCAAGGCACATCCATTGGACAATGTGAGGACAGTAACAGGCACCAGTGCACCGGTATCAGGTCTTCTCAGAGTCAGATTGCTCAGTGCAACCCATAGAAGATAGTAAGCTCCATTTAAGGCTAAATATGGGCTCGAAAGTCATAACCACAAATACTGTATGTTCAAAAGAACTTTGAAGAGAGAGTTCAAGAGGTTTGATACCATCAAGAGGTAAATGGGTGGAGTCTGTAAAGTCTGCACCAGATGATTCAATAAGGTGGGATGGTAGATTAGCCAGGAGGATGGATCAACTTCACAGAACCACCACCTATTTGCACCCAGCCTGTGCAGGAAACATTTCCTCCATGGCAGTGCACCACAATTGACTCACTTGGGAACAGACATTTTGCAGTGTACACTAGGCCGAGGAAGATTGACTGTCTTTGCAACTTGCTCTATGAACTGCGATAGCCCCTCTCATGGGGTACTTGGGATGGGGCTCCTACTTCTGGCATGAATGTCGACTGGGACAGACTGTTCTCTCTGTACCTCCACTGTATTGCACTGCTAGGTGGGTAGACACAGACATTGGTAACAATGGTCTTTGGCAATGCTAGTTACCATCCTTATACATCTTAAAACACAGAATAAGGAGTCCAACATGTGCAGGTGCATAATCGATTATGGTAGTGAAAATATTCAAACAAAAATGTTGAGGGCCAAAATGAAGAAGGGTTCCATGGGAGAAGCACTCAAACATAAATCTGTTAGTCCTAAGAGATGGGTGATTGGCATTCAAAAGGGACAGGTATTGGCTTCCATTGCCATCAGCCTATCAAAAGGGATTCAGGTTTAGACATTCAAGCTCAGAGTGCAGTCACATTGTTAGAATTGAAACGTGTTATTGCCATATTATTCGTATTTTACCAGGTATTATGTTAGCATTTATATAGCTATTTTATAACACATTCTCGTTGTATGCATACGCAATTAATTAGCACAGAAGCTATTTAAGTTAGGTTGACATCTGTGACATCATCTTAGCTCTAGCAGACGCCATCTTGTATTATAATCGAAACTGCTACTTGATTATTTACGAGAAATGGTCCTTGGTAAGTTTAATTTCTCATAAAGCTGAATGCTGCTCATTAACGCATGCCTTTCCCTTTGTGTAGAGGCCCTCTCCCACCTAGCTAGCAGGGGGGATAAGCCAGACGACCTTGGGCAGTAGAGAGCTTGTACCAGGCTGTGGAATTGAATCTTATGTTCTGTACCCCCATTGTATTACGACATCTCCCAGTGTTTTTTTTATAATAGGTGGGTCTTCATGGGCTCCGCAACATACATAATGTAACTTTATGCTTGTTAGAATCAGTCCCTTGTCAGCCATCATAGGAGGCTGGTCAGACTGGACTCCACTGCAGTGTACCTTGTGAATAAACTAGTTAGATTGCATTCTCTACTGCTTCATTGACTCTTCATTTCTTGGAAGGCTAGAGGAGGTCGAGAGTGACCTGGATGACCCTAGTTGGGTCACTTCCTTCAGTTGGCGCCCGAACAGGGTCTCCACCAGGTGACCCATCCCCCCCACAGTCGGGTTGTGGGGTCGGGTGTGCGTCCGGTTGGATGGGCGGATCGGGGATCCCCATATGATAGAGCCTGGTTCTCGCGGCTGCCCCGCCTGTCTGATCGGGCGGCTGCTTGTCTAGTGGTCACCTCGGCTGGGGTCCTGAAAAGGTGAAACCCTTAGATCTGACTGTTTGCTCCGAAGAGTCGGTAGTGGAGAATACTCTTGTTTGACCTGTGTGCACCAGGTGAGTTCATCTTGATTCTTGGTATATGCGGCGCCGTCTTGATTAACTTGGTGGTTCTGCGGACCCTTGTGATACGGAGCGTTTTTGAATGTTCTGCCAGGTCACTTGTTTAATTTGGCTCATTCTTGAAAAGACCTGGGACTAGATCCTATCTTGTCTTGGTGCAGTCTGAGGACTGACTTGTCTTGACGCAGTCTGAGGACTGTTTTTGAGAGCTCTTTGTTTGTGTGTGTCTTTATTGTGTGTGTGTGCGTGTTGATTGAGTGGATAGTGAATGTGTCTGATGCTAGGTTGGAGTAAAGTGTGGTGCTTGGGGTGCCGCTATTGTTCTGCTGAGCATCGGCTGGAGGAAAGGCAGCCTGCTCCTCCAGAAGGCATTCCGAGTTTTGAGATGTATGTGAATTGGTATTGGCCCTATTATGTTTCGTACATTATGGCACAAGTATACGAGGGACAATGCTGAACTTCAGTGGCCACTGGATGGTACCTTTGACAAACAAAGATTTAATTATTTGAAGGGCACTTTGTTCGCTAGAAGAAGTAGGCAGTCAATGTTTGATACTTTGCAGGTATGGCAGAAGGAAGCTAAGCAGCGGAGTATACGGCCTGAGAAGGAGTCTAGGAATAAGGCAATGCAGACAGTGAATCAGAAAGCTGTAGCTGTAGCTTATGATAGAGAACAAACTGAAAAAGGTATTGAGTGTGCAGATACGAAGTTTCGATTACAATGTGATAAGTCATATGTTGTTCGAGAGCATGAGGATCCCTTTGTGGCGGATCTTTTGGACACTCGTTCCCCACCTCCCTATGCCCCGCAGAGAATATATCCTGTTGTTCTGACGTTTCAGTCCCCCGTTGCTCCTGTGCCTTCCTCTGGTCTTTCTGCGGACTCGTCTGCTTCGACTCCAGTCCTGCTTGCCTCCCCTTCGGTTTCACAAGCTGCGAGTGTGGTGACCGCAGGCACACCCGCAGTATCTGCTTGTTCTGCTCATGTTTCTCCTCCTTCTCTTACACCTACAACCCAGCCTTTGCTAACCTTGTCACCTGCATCTTTATCTCTTGTTTCTTCCCCAGACATTTCATCGTCAGTGTTGTGTAGTGTTGGTTGGGACACAGGTGCGTGGGTCAGATGGAGGGAATTGGGTGACAGCATGGGAGCAAATGGAGCGGGTATAGATTCAATCTCATGTGGGTGTCGAGGAGAAAAAGATGGTTGCAAATCAGGCGGCGCAATGGGCTGGGAGTCCGATTTATAGTGTGGAGGATTTATGGAGTGTGATGCGAGATTTCGAGCCATTTGTGCAGCAGCATGTCCTTCAACATATGTTGGCTACATTGATTGGTTTGTGGGAACAGCGTATTGGTGGCACAGCTCCTCAAATTATTTATGACATTCGAGATTGTGTATATTCCGCTGGTATGGCCCCTGCAGACGTTTTCAGTAATGTTGGGACACTTCTCGGTTATCGACAAAGATTACATCACCGTACTCCGCCTAGTGTGTCCCAATTTCCAATGAGGGAGGTGCACCCTATTTTTCATCCCGAGATCCCAGAGCAGCCTAACCAGAGAGGTGATTTGGTCCAACAGCGGGTAGCAGCTCACTTTCAGAAACTGTGGGTCTATACCCCGTGAAAGAAAAGTGAGGTGCTAGCTCTTAAGAGTCAGTTGCTGGATCCTAGGAAGAACCCTACGGCATATTATAAGGAGTTAACAGAGGCCGACTCCTCGTCAGTTATGACCTTAGCAGATATTGAGATGTTTTTCGGGCTCTTGTCCCTGTTGATATCTGGCGACAGGTGCATACGCAGGACCACGTAGTGGAGTTGGGTGGCACTTGGAATGAGATTAGGGCATGGGATAAGGAGAGGAAGGCAGGTGAAAAACCTAAATCTGAGATTCTGACGTTGCCAAGTCTTATTATCACCTATATGCATTCTCGTATCCCACTCAGATGAGTAGATTGAGATAAGCTGATGGCATGTCGTCAAAAGAAAGAGGAGAGTGTGTCTGATTTTTTTATTCGGTTTGAAGGGGTGTTTTGCGATATCAGTGGGCAGTATTTGTCAGTCGAAGGTGGTGTTTGTCTGTTTGTCAACAGGTTTGTTACGAATTTGCTTCCGGAGATTGTGGCTCGGTTGCAAGCTTCTGAGAGTACTTGGACTACCTCCTCCCCTTCGGTGATATTGAGTATGGCTCAGTACTATGAGCATCGAGAAAATGAGGAAAAAGGACAAGGTGGAGAAGAAGAGTAAGGATTTGAAGACAAGGGTGTTGATGCAACAGGTTGCAAGGGGGTTTGGCAGGGGGCGAGGCACTGGTCCGGCTCAGAGGTCGCAGGATGTCGGTAGAGGCGGTGCACCCCTAGGGCCGAATCAGGGTGCGTATTACAAAAAGGAGGGATATTGGCAAATTGAATGTCCAGATTTGATTCAGAAAATTGCAGTACCTACAGGGCGGGGTTCAAGTGGAAAGGGCCGTGGGGAGTTTTTTTTTTTTTAGCAGAGTTTTATATAGCGGGAACGTGACCAGAATCCAATCAGGTATCAGAGCGCTTTACATAGAACCAGTTACATTACATGAGGACACACATTCATTTTTTTTTTTAGGCACGGGGAAATTAAGTGATTTGCCCAGAATCACAGGAGGTTTAGCGTCGTTACCGAGACTCGAACCCAGTTCCCCCAGGTTTGAGGTTGAGCGCCCTAACCGTTAGGCCAACTCCTCTCCCCAAGGAGGGGAGGCTCAAGCTGGTGCATCCTCGTGGAGTCGTTCTGACCAAAACTATTTTGATGACCCCCGGGAAAAACAGTACTATCATGCTGATTATAATATGGAAGAAGCTGCAGGGATGTCCTATGGCTAGGACAGCAAGGGACAGGGAAGGGGACCAGTCCAAATTCCTGTAGATCGCAGATTTGCATAGTTCGGCACAGACATTTTGGGTGGATACAGATGCGGTGAATAGCTTTGTTTCTCGTTCGCTGTCTGGCCATAATAATGTTTTAGTAGGATTTTCAGGCGTACCAGTTGTGAGCCCCATTTCCCGACCTCTTGGTTTTTACTGTTGGTCCTTTTACTGTGGACTCCCCATTTTTGTTGACGGCGAAGTGTAGGGAAAATGTATTAGGATTGGATTTGTTGAAGAAGTTACATATTATTGTATATTGTTCCCAGGATGGTGTATATATCACTCATGGACCTAATGCGGTTAGTTCAAAACAGTGTTTGGCAAAGGATGCCCCGCTTCATGTTGAAGTTAAGGATGTGCCGTTCTCATTGTGGGCCACAGGGGATACGGATGTGGGGCTGTTGCAGATATCACCAGTTTCAATACTGGTCAAAGGATAATGCTGTGCTCCCTTGTGTTCCCCAATTTAAAATATCACAGGCTGGGGAACGGGCTTTGATGCAGATTATACAAGACCTGAACAAATCGGGGGTGGTTGAGGAGACAGTAGAATGTATGCAATAGCCCCATTCTTCCTTTTCTTAAGAAGGCACCTCTGGATTCCCCTGATGCAAATCCTGATGTCTATCGCTTTGTGATCAATCTGCGGGAGGTTAATAAAATGATAGTCCCCCAGTTTACGGTAGTTCCAGACATAACTGTTCTTTTGACAATGATTCCTCCCACAGCCAAATTCTTTTTTGTAACTGATTTGAAAAATACTATTCATCCAGACAGTAGGTATCTTTTTGGATTTGCTCTGGCTGGTAGGAGCTTCCAATTCTGTCGAGCTCCACAGGGGTACACTGAAAGTCCCAGTATTTATAGCCAGGCTTTGAAAAGTCAATTGGACTCTCTCTCTTCACCCAGGTAATGTATTATTGCAGTACGTGGATGACATTTTGATAGCCTCCGATACCGAAGAGGGTTGTTGGGATGCCACGGTAAAATTGTTAAAGCATTTGGCGAATAGAGGACACAAAGTAGCTCTTTCCAAGTTCCAATATTGTCAACAGCAGGTCATCTATTTAGGTCACCTGCTGTCGAAGAAGGGTCAGAGGCTAATACCTCAATCAATCAATCAATCAATCAATTTGTAAAGCGCGCTGCTCACCCGCTAGTTAATGCCATTGTTAAGATGCCTGTCCCTGTGACACAGAGGGATGTGCGTGCTATCATAGGCATCATTTCGTATTGTCGACACTGGATACCCGCTTATTCTCTATTTATACAGCCCTTGCTTCGCCTAACAACTAAAAATGTGTATGAACCCTTGCCCTGGCAGCATGAATGTCTGCTTGCTTTTGAACAATTAAAAGTTTTGCTTTGCTCTGCACTGTGCTTGGTATGCCTGATTATAAGAAGCCTTTTGTGCTGTACGTACACAAAACATCTGGATGTGCACTTTCTTTGTTAACACAAGCCTTTGGAGGTAAGCAGAGGCCGTGTGCTTATTTTTTTGCTATGCTTGACCCTGTCGCCAGAGCCTTCCCGAGTTGTTTTAGGGCTGCGGCAGCTGCGGTGGTCTTTATTCGACAATCGGCAGGGCTCGTCCTTAATCATGATCTCACAGTAATGGTGCCTCATGCTGTGGATGTACTTTTAACCAAGACAAAGACGCAGCACCTCACCAGTGCTCGTCTGACTGGTTATGAATTGACTCTATTTGCACCTCATATTACTATCAAACGATGTGCCATTCTGAACCCAGACACATTATTACCCCTCCCTTCGGAAGATGAGGACACAGATGTCCATGATTATTTGTTTCGCACTGAAGAAGAGATGACTGGACAGGTAGACTTGACTGATGTCCCCTTATCTGACCCACAAGGGGAACTATATGTCGACGGCTCTTGTTTCAAATTGCCAGATGGCATCACTACAGCGGCGTATGTAATTACCATGCTGCACACTGTAGTTGAGACTTTACGTGTTCCTTACCAATCAGCACAGGCTGTGGAGCTGATAGCTCTTTTGATTGAGAGCATGTGAATTGAGTGAAGGACTGACTGTCAACATTTATACTGACAGCGAGTATGCCTTCGGGGTGGCTCATAATTTTGGGCGCTTCTGGGCAGAGAGAGGATTCTTGACTTCACATGGTACTAAGATTCAACATGGTCCATTGATAGAGAGGCTTTTGACAGCCTTGACCCTTCTCAAAGGATTGGCAATAGTGAAGTGTAGTGCCCATTAAGCAATTATTAATGATGTGGGGACGGGAAATGCGTTTGCAGATCAGTTAGCAAAAGAGACAACCAGGTCGAAAATTATGACAATTTTTGTGGCTGGTCCTGCTAGATGGGTACCAGATGTTACTATGTTTGAAAATTCGTTAGAAAGTGTTACAGAAGGACTTTGGAAACTTGTTTTTACTGGAGAAAGCAAGATGGTGGTGGCGTAGAGCTCCGCGGCAGAGCCTCTGCCCCTGATACCCCGAAGGAAACCCGAAAAAGGCTTCTACAGCTGGCTGATTTACATGTGGGTAGATGAGGACAAGTGGTGCTTTCTTGGGCGCATCAGGGCCCCTTTTGGTCGCTGGTGCTTCTCTGGCCGGTGTGTCCTGTTCCTGGGCGGAGTCGCGTATCGGTCTATGGGCATCAGGGACGTGACGCGCAATCCAGGAGGCGGGCGCAAGGCAGCGTAACACGGCTGTGAGGAGCTTCTCACCCCCTTTGCTTACCGGATCACTGAGCTGCTCTCTGCGTGTCTGGGCTGGCTTGGTGTCGGCCGCCAGCAGGGAATTCGCCCATAGAGTACGTGGTGTGTTTTCCAGCTGGTCTGTAGTTCCAGCTAGCAGGAGAATGCCTCCGAAATCTATGAGACAGCAGAAGGACGGCAGGAAATAATTCCAATCAGCCACATGGGCTGATACAAGAATTCTCTCCTGCGAACATGGAGGCTAATGCAGTTAAGCTTAACGAGGCTCGTATTACTGAGAAACAGCATGATAATATGAAGGAGTGAAGCGGAGGAACCTCCAAGAAAAAGGACATGCTGGGGGCAAGAAAGGTTTCGCATCAAAGGCTTAAGAAGAAGCAGGGGCAGTCTCTGATGGCAGCAATATAAATGTCACTCCAACTCTTCCTCAACCGGTTATAACGGTCTTTTTTAAAGCCAGGAATGGTCTTGGGGAGCAGGATCAGGATCAGGTTACTTTACCAGTTGAAGCAGGGATTAAGACTGCCGAGATAATTCCTAATGGTGGCATGGAGGGCAATTCCCAGGACAATAAGGAGGACCAGGTGGCACAGGAGGATAATGAAACACTACAGGACCAAGCTGTGGAGATTGCTTTCTCATTTCATAAAGCATAGATACAATGCCAATACTAACTACGGGCAAACAGGTGATGTCAGTAAGCTCTAATTGTGATAAAAGCGAGAGGGCTCATGAAGATATCATGAAGATACATGGCAAGGTACTGGACATCCAACTCCTTGATGAAAGTCCACCTGAAAGTCGATATGGATAGGCTTTTACCAGCCGACGCTATCTCTGATGGGCCGGATACATTTTTCTCTTTGACAGAAGATTCTTATTCAGCGGCCTCAGACTCTAATTTAGCATACAGTGATTCAGACCATATTGTTACCACTTCAGGCTCTAGTACATTGGAAGCCCTGGAAACTGCCCGTAAGCATCAAAAATCTTGTAAAACCTCTAAAGGATCTAAGAGTCACAGGGAGGTATGGAAAAAGAAAGAAGTGGTACCTCTGGTTCCGGTCTGAAGTGAGACTATTCGGATATAAGGATTATCGGTCCCTTTGCGCTAACTTGGGCCCCGGCGGGCAATTCCTCTTCCGAACTCCATGGGGAGTCAGCAACTAATGTATATTCGGCTGTGAGTCTGATCCTAGAGTCTATTAAAGAACATTGGGCAGAAACCAGGGCCGAAGGAGAAAAGACAAGACAGGCCACAAAGAAACTGGAAGGTGCAGTGCGGAAAGTTGGGCGAACCTGTGCTGAAATCAGTGAAAGACTGGATACAATGGAAGTGAGAATTGCTGTGGTGGGAAAGGATTTGGTTGCTGTGAGAGAGCAAACAAAAACACACGAAGGTCAACTGACGGACGTGATGTGGAAATTGGAAGATTTCGAATATCGCCAGAGAAGGAATAATCTTTGATTTCCTGGGATTAAAGAAGGCCTTGAAGGGGATGACATTCAGGGCTTTATGTTAGACTTTTTCAAAGAGTCCTTTCCGGAGCTCATTGGGTGGGATTGGGAACGAGAAATTCAGAGGACTCATAAAGAGCCTAGCAGAGATTTAGATCAGCCAAGGGCAATCTTGTTTTTTTTCAGTAATTTTTCACTTAGGCAGGCTATTTTTGAGAAAGCCCGCCCGGAAGCTAGAAGGCAGTATACGGGTGACTCTTTTTTTGTCCACCCAGATTTCTGCCTCATAACTGTGGAGCGCAGATGGCGATTGCTGCAGTTAATTAAGCCGTATCAAGATGCTGGCTTTGAGGCGTTTCTGCTGGCCCCGGCTAGGTTAAACACTGTAAAAAGTTTTACCCCTGAAATTCAGGCTAGAGAATATTTCGAACAAGCTCAGAGGGAGAAAAGAAAAGTATAATGAGTCTGCTAAGCTGGGTTGGATGAAGATACCACGGGCAAAAATGATATTGATGTTATACTATATATATTAGGGATTTCCCTGCGGGTGGGTTTTTGTGCATGTGTTTCTGTTTCTGATATCTGCTTGATTGACAAAGAATCTAACAAAGTGGCAATGTGTTTTTTTTGGGGGGGGGGCCTCCCTTCTGGCCTATATGGTCAATTGAGATTGAATTGTGGTTTAATGGGGTATGTTGTGAGGGGGTTGGGGATGGAGGTGTCGTGGGGCTGCGTGCTTTCTCTTTCATACAGACCTGGTGGGTCTGGCTGCTTTCATGGGGTAGGGGAGGGGGAGGGAGGAGGGATGGAGATGTTTGGGGGGTCTTGGGTTGTGGGGTTTTGTGGTGATAAAGCTGAAAGCAAATTGCAGCTAAAGAATGTTTTGTTTTTCTTATTGGCTTTCCGGGCATTATTAAAAATTGAAAAACAATGTTTGTATAAAATTCTGACGGAGAGTTTCTGTAGATATGATAGGACTTACGTTAATCTGAAGAGAAGAAATATGGTGTGGAAAGTTGACCTAACGTATCATGGCTAAGTTACGTATTGCCACTATAAATATTTGTGGCCTTAACGATGAGGCTAAAAGAAGAAGGATCCAAGAGGACCTTCAAGTTTTACAAACAGATCCGCTGTATCTTCAAGAGACTCATATAGCCTGGAATGATCATAAATTACTTAATGCTTTAGGCTTTGAGTTACTTGCATATACTACTCAAGATGTAAGGACCAATGGGGTGGCTATCTTAATGAAAAGTAGAGTTATAACGTGTGAGAGAAAGGACAAACACGGTAGATGGATAATTTTGGAAGTCAGAGGGGGAGCAGGCACATTTACTTTATGCTTCATATACGCCCCTGTTTTAGACGACCCTGCGGTACTAAATTTGTTAGCTACTGAGCTACCTTCTTGGCCTACATCATACCTAATTTATGGGCATTTAAATATTAATGGATCCAGAGGAGCATCGGAGAGAGATGAGGTATCAAACAAGGGGTTTAAACCTCAATCGTCTAGGGCGATGAAAAATGTGCTTAAGGATGTTGGTCTGTTGGATGTGTGGCCTAGCCTGATGGGTAACGAGCCAGGATAAACTTATTACTCCGCCCCTCACCGCAAATTTGCTAGGCTAGAATATTTTTTAACTTCACCATCCCTTATGAAGGCAGCTCGGGTGGAGTCATTTCCTAGAGTAATGTTGGACCATAATCCCCTAGTTTTTGAATTTTCTGTGTCAGGATTAAGGAGGGAATACAATAGATGGACTTTTGAAAGAGCACTTCTCTCCGATCAGGAGTGTGTTAAGTATATGAGGGGGTGGATTAGCGATTTGTTTAGCTATAATAAGGGTAGTGCCTCCCCAGGAATGATCTGGGAAGCCTTTAAGGCATTGATGAGATGCAATATAGCTTGACTAAACAAAAAAAAGCGCAGGAAAAATTAAAAGTTATTATCAGAAATTAGCTCTTCTGGAGCCCAAATTGTGTGGTAAATAATGGTGGGGATCATGCCTTAATTATGAATTTAATTATGGTTACTAAAGCCGCTCTGAACGATTTCAATTTGGAAAAAATGGCTGGCAAGTATCTTGCAAAGAAGCAATAATGCTATGAATATAGTGAGACTGTTGGCCGGTTATTAGCAGTTAGGGCGAGGCAACAGGTAGTGTCAGGACATATAAGGCAGGTAAAGAATATGCAGGGATATGTAGTGTCTGATGCGGTAGAGATTAGGGATGCTTTTAGGGAGTATAATGAGGTATTATATGCAGCTGCAGCCTCACCCGAAGGAAGTGAGGTATTGCATACATTTGTTGCAAATGTGAGGGTTTCGCAGGATGAGGCTTTCTTTTTAGGGGCCTAAATTTCTCAGGAGGAGTTTTATATGGCTGTTCAAGCTCTTCATTCAGGTAAAGCCACTGGTACTGATTGTATACCATTTGAATTTTATAAAACTTTTGTGAATTAGATCGGTCAGGAAATGATGGGATTGTTTAAGGAGGTTAGAAATAGGGCCGCACCACCGGCTTCATGGGGGATTGCCAATATTATTATCTTTTTAAAGAAAGGCAAGGATCCTCTCAATCTGGGTTCTTATAGACCAATAACGTTATTAAATAGTGATGCCAAGGTGTATTCAAAGATATTTGCCTCTCGTCTTAATAAGGTAATGCAGCAGTTAGAAACAGTCTGGCAACATGGCCTTCTTCAGGGGAGGGGGACGGACGATCTTGTCAGACGGCTTATCTCACTATTTGATGCTTCGGATGTTCTTAGGAAACCTATGGGGGCGGCCTTTTTAGATGCCGAGAAGGCCTTTGATCGAGTGTCATGGAGCTATTTATTTAGGTGTTTGGAAGCTAATGGTTTAGGAGCTGGGTTTATTAGAGCTATGCTGGTTTTATACACCAAACCTGTAGCCCGTTTGCAGATAATGGGAGGAGAGTCTGGGGCGTTTTCAATAGGGAGGGGAACTAGGCAAGGTTGCCCTTCCTACCCCCTGTTGTTTGCATTATATATAGATCCTTTTCTTAGGCGCCTTGAGGCTTCACCGAATATCTCTCCAACAAGGCTACAGGGTTGGAAATCAAAGCTGCTGGCTTATGCTGATGACATTGCAATCATTACCTCTGATCCTGACAGGGCGATGGCCGAAGTTGAAACAGTGGTTGAGCATTTTGGTATACAATCGGGCTATTTGCAGAATAGAGCAAAAACTCAGATCTTAATAAATAGGTATACCTTAGCTTCTGATAGCAGGATTGTCGAGAAAGCTATATATTTAGGTATACGTTTAAGGGCAAAGGTGGAAGATATCGTAGATATAAACCTCACTCCCATAATGGGCAAAATTACAAATGATATGTGGTGATGGGACTATTTAAAATTGTCTATAATCGGTAGATGTATTCTGATTAAAATGACAATTTTGCCCAAACTACTATATATATTTTGCACAATCCCTCTCGAAATACATAATGATTGGATTAGGCAAATTGAGAGGGAGGTTGCTAGATTTATTTGGTCTTATCAGCGGACTCGAAGATCTAATGCACTTTTATCTCTTCCGAGGGACAAGGGTGGTCTTGGACTACCTAACTTGAAATTATATTATCTAGCAGCCGCTTTACAATATTATTGGCCTCTTTTTGGTATTAGGAAAAGGGAAGCCAGTGATTCTAATTATGTCCCATCATTATTTGAGAATCTGATTGGCTTAAGGGCCAATGGCTGTCTACTAAAAATGTATGAACCAAACTACTTTAAATTGGCTCGGTTTAAGACTTTAATAGCAGCATTTAGAAACTGGTCGGGATTAGGAAAAAACTTGGGTTTGGCAGGTATAATAGATATACTCCGTTGATTGGTAATGATCAGTTACCTAAGACCCAGCTAGACGAGTGTTTGGCAAAGTGGGAGAAAGCAGGCATTTACTGGGTAGGAGATCTTTTGACGGGCGATCATATTGCTTCCTTTGAAGTAGTTAGGGCTAGGTTTAACATTGGGCATCAGTACTTTTTAAAGTTTCTACAAATAAGGGATTTTCTTCCTAGAAAAGCTGGGGGGGGCAGCAGGCTTTGCACTGGTGCCTCTGATGGAGGCATTAATCAGTATATCCGTTTTTTCAATATCGCTACTGTACAGTTTGCTGTTGGATGGAGTCACTGATGATTTAGAAAAGCATGGGCTGAAATGGCAGGATAGGTTAGATGTCTCCAACTCTTGTTTTGTGAAGTCAATGGAGATGGGTAATTCTGCATTATGTTCTGCCAATTTGCAGGCACAACATTTTAAAACTTTGTTTGACTTACATATTACACCTGCTAAAATTGTTAAGTGGGGTGGAAAAGAAGGGACCCAGTGTTTTAGGTGTAAGGCATTCGGGGCGGATGCGATTCACATCTTCTCTATATGTCCCAGTTTAGAACTAATGAGTCGAGAAATATCTGGCTTTTTGCGGCATGTTTTGAAAGAAGATGTGTTGCTTTCTCCTCAGCTCATGTTATTAGGGTTAACCGAACAAGATGGGGGCCCTGGCAGTGGGCTTATATTTATAGCAATGTCAGTTCTCAGATTATGTGTTGCCTCAGCCTGGTTAGATCCTTCCCCCCCAACTTTTCAACAGTGGAAACGTCAGCTGCTACACATATTTAATTTACAAAAAGCACTCTATGACCAAAGAGGCAAAAAAGGGAGAATTAATGGGATGAAGATCTGGGGTCCCTTAATGGGCTGGGTTAATGCATTAGCTCAGGATGAGTAATCTGCATATTGTGATTAATTATGTCTTTGGCCGTAGCATGTTAGGTAATATATGAGGCCTGGTTTGATATTATGTATTTTTCATTATTTTATTTTCGATCAACATTTAATACCGAGTCTCTCTCTTCATATGAATGTTTTTTTTTTTTTTAAGATATTGCTCTATGTTAGCTGGTATTGCTCTCTGTATCTCATTAGCTACATTTATGGAAATATAGGTGTTACAAAATGTATTTATGTTTATACAGATTTACGCTGCTTTTACTTATTTAATCTTCTGTTTTTTGTATTATATAAAATAAAAAATTATTTTTGAAAAAAAGAAAATGTTATAGAAATACAGAGTGAGGCAACCATTGAGGAGTTGGCAGTGTGGCAGGAGAGTACAGGACGTTGAGATGATGATGAAGGGTGCTGGACTGATAAGTCAGAAAAACAAAGATGGATGTTACCCGATGCATATGTATTTCCTGTAGTTACAATGGCACATGGTCCAGCTCATATTAGCGCAAAGGGAATTTGTAGGTTACTGGATCCTGTGTGACAATAATCCAAAAGTTGCTGCCCATTTGGTGAAACATTGTATGATTTATTTGAAGCATAATCCTGGAAAAGGTACCCCTACACCTTTTGGTAATTTTGTGCCACCTTCCTTCCCTTTCGAGGTTCTCCAGATGGATTATATTGAAATGCAACAAGTTATTAATTTGAAACATGTGCTAGTGGTTGTTTGTGTATTTAGTAAATGGATTGAGGCTTACCCAACGAAGGAAAACACAGCCATGGCAACTGCAAAGGCTCTTATTAAGGAGCTCTTCCCACGCTATGGCTTGCCCCGTTTGATTTGGAGTGACAACGGAAGTCACTTTAATGCAAAAGTGATCCAGTTGGTGTGCCATGGTCTGCACATCAAGCAAAAATTTCATGCAGCAAATCATCCTCAGTCAGCAGGTTTAGTTGAGAAGTACAATGGTACCCTGAAGCTAAAATTGGCAAAGATTAAGGAAAGTACTGGGTTGCAATCGCCAGATGCATTACCCCTTGCTCTATTGTCTACCAGAATGACAGCCCATTCTAGAACAGGATTATCGCATTATGAGGTGGTCTTTGGCCGTCCCGCAAATGTGTGGGGTGTCCCTATACCGAAAAGGTCGATTATTTATATGATCTCACTAAAAGCTTACGTTCTATTCATCAACAGATACATGAAGCTTTGCCTCCAGGACCTAAGGGGCCCGGGCACACCATACAGCCCGGTGACTTTGTTATAGTCAAGACGTTACAGAGACTAGACAGTTTGGATCCCAGATGGAAAGGACCATACTTAGGGGCCTATTAGGATCACAGGCAGATCGCCAGCCCCGACCCGGCAGTGGCCACTGCCAGTCCGGTAGTGGCAATCTGCCCGCCAAATGTCTCTGTGTTCCCCCCCCCCCACCATATTAGTATGGCGAGGGCACTGCGGCGGACGGAAAGCCCGTCTGCCGCTTTTCCGCTGGTCGCATTTGTCGAGCGGAAAAGGCAGACAGTATGGTGGCGGTGCCTTGCAGGCACTGCTATCCATATTATCATGTGCATGTGCGGAAAATGCTTGGGGGGCCCATTACCCCTCTTCCCTCCTTCATTGGCATACACAAGGTGGTAGGTACCACGCGGTGCCTGTCATGGTGTGCATGCCAATGCACAACATGCATATTTTGCATTGCGGCGGGTGCTGCTTACACCACTGCCCACTGCAATATAAAATATGCAGGATGCGACCGCCGGGGTGGCGGTCACATCCTAATGGGCCTAGCGGGACCACCGCACCTCTGGCGGTCGGTCCCGTTTACTGTTACGTGGCGGGCAGACAAAGCCCGCCCACCATCATAATGGGGCCCTTAGTGTTCATCACGGCAGTGAGAGTGGACTGCCGAAAGAATTGGATACACTCATCTAATTGTCGACGAGTTCAGCTCCCTCTCCCCTACGATAGTTGGGTTCATGATGGAATAGGGGATCACAAGATGGAGAAGGTTCCACGTTTTGTCCCTTTTTCTGATGCCCAACTGATTTGGGAACGCGGACAGAGGAGGAGAATGATGCAGTTTTGAATGCGGCAGTTCCCCCAGAAATTAGGGCTGCCCAGGTCTCTCCTCTTCATCTGACCCGCAGGAGCCTGAGTCTCAGTCCCTGACACCCCCATTTCAAATTTATCTTCATGATGAGACAGTGCCTGGAGTAGCAAGGTACAATTTGCGTGCACCAAAAGAAAAGTGAGTGTGGCAGGGATGGACTTTGTGGATAAGATTAGTGAAAAATGCCCCTTGTTTCTGCTTTTTCTTATTAGACTAGGGATCAGGAGATTGGTGCACTGCCTGTGACTCAGGACAGGATAAGCTGAGGGTATTTTCCCAAGGAGGGAGAGTGCCCTATCCTGAGAACAGTGAACATTTACAGATGGGCTCCAACAGTGTGGCTCCCCCGTAAGTGCTCAATAGCACCACCGAGGATTGGACAATAGAAGCCTGTCAGGGAGGCTTGTGACGGACCCTGATCTTGTTGACGTTTTTTTTTTTCTCCTTCTTGTGTCCTTTCCATCGTTGGCTCCAGTACATGGCCTCTCTTTCGCTGGTGATTCTATTTGTAATTTCATGGTAAAATGTATCTGTTTGGACGTTCCATTGCAGAAGATGAACAGCCTCTTGTTGCCCTGCGACTGGATCAGATCAGTTTTGATTGGTAGTTCAGGAAGAAGGTATTCTGTTTTTTTTTTAATATTGCTGTTCCTATTGGTGGAAGGGGGGATGTTCTGGGTATTGGAGTGTTCTGGTGATACCCCATCGTGTGTTTTATATCAGATTGTTACTTCAGATCATAGTAAAAGAGCTATGCAAAGTAATGTTTTCTCAGACACACACAGACATTTTTTCGGAGATAACACAGCTTGTTATCCCACTGATTCAGTTACAAGTTTATGGACTGATTATCCATTATCATTTGTCGAGGTAAAGGGTGAATTTGGTATGTGATATCCCGGCCATTACTTGTATTATAGAAAACCGAGAGGGACAGGGTACCCAGGTTGATCCCCTGATATGTATTGTGATAATCTGTATATGAAGAAACAAAACATCACTCTAACAGGTTGGCATTCTCAGGATCTGACAGTGACTTGAGAGGCAGGTTATTATCCAGCGTGCTGCCCAATAATAAATGGAACAGACGCTAACCTGTATCTAAATTGTTCTGGATTAATATTGTACAGAGTATAATGCCTTTAGGAAGGAAGAATGATCCCAGTATGAAGGGAATGAATACCAGATATGCTCCAGTAGATTGTCAAGGTCTGCTTTATGCACACCCAGGTTTCTATTTTTTATCTAATGGCACATACTCTAATACATACAACGTCACAGAGGATTTGGCTTTGGGAATGGTGTTACCTTTTGGGGTGCCTTGCAAGTATAGTAAAGCAAATACGAGATGGGTCAAAAGAACATTGACCAAAGAATTTTGTGAGGGTGTTACAGATTTGGAAGTCAATAACTACAGTAACGGTATAACATTTGGAAAAAACTTTCCTCTATCATTACATTTGGTGGTACCGCCATGACCAGGGGTGAAAGAGCTAGAGAGTACTTTGGGTATAAACTGCAAATTTTGTCTAACTCTACAGTGGCAACTTTACGTGACATCACCACTCAGTTGGAAAGTATGCGCATATACTCTGAGCAAATAAGATGTGCGGTTGATTTTATTTGAGCTAAAAGCAGTGGTGCATGCGCAATAATAGGAGCGCAGTGTGTGGTCGGTATCACAAATATGGAAAGGAATGTCACTCAGCATATTCTAGACATCTTGGAAAATGTACGGGGAATGGAGAGTGGTAATCTGGGTTGGTCCTTATTTGGTGGTTGGGGTTCGATTCTAGAAAAGGTGATATATTTCATTGTACTCTTAATTTGCTGCTGTGTTCTGATTCAGTGCCTTCCTTATGCTGCTCGTACTGTGCTACTTATCTCTCTCCCAAAAGGCTTTCAGTTCATGATACTAATGCAACTATAATGCTTCAAACGGAGCTCGACACTATTATACAAATTGATGAAGGAGTTTTTGGTTTAAATACTTCTCTTGCAAGTTCTGTTCCTGATGTTATGTGTACTGATGATCTTCA
Organism: Triturus cristatus; assembly: GCF_964204655.1. NCBI lineage: Eukaryota > Metazoa > Chordata > Amphibia > Caudata > Salamandridae > Triturus > Triturus cristatus. The sequence goes on from NC_140586.1 coordinate 723,356,860, forward strand.
GTGTTATTTTATCTCATGTGTTTGCTATGCATATATACATAAATGTGTACACAATATGTTGTTGCTTGTATTTTTCTTTTTTTGTCTCCTCCTGTAGAATTGTAAAGACCCTAACCTGATAGCGCAAACAAATTAGCTTATAAACGCTAAAAGGAGGGTCTGTTAGAATTGAAACGTGTTATTGCCATATTATTCATATTTTACCTGGTATTATGTTAGCATTTATATAGCTATTTTATAACACATTCTCGTTGTATGCATATGCAATTAATAAGCGCAGACGCTATGAAAAGTTAGGTTGACATCTGTGCCACCATTTTAGCTCTAGCAGACACAATCTTGTATTTTAATCGAAACTGCTACTCGATCATTTACGAGAAGTGGTCCTTGGTAAGTTTAGTTTCTCATAAAGTTGAATGTTGCTCATTAACGCATGCCTTTCCCTTTGTGTAGAGGCCCTCTTCCACCTGTCTAGTAGGGAGGATAAGTCAGACAACCTTGAGCAGTAGATAGCTTGTACCAGACTGTGGAATCTAAACTTATGTTCTGTAACCGCATTGTATTACGACATCTACCAGTGTTTTTCCATAATAAGCGGGTCTTCATGGGCTCCGCAAATACATAATGTAACTTTATACTTGTTAGAGTCAGTCCCTCGTCAGCCATCATTGGAGGCTGGTCAGACTGGAATCCACTGCAGTGTACCTTGTGAATAAACTAGTTAGATTGCATTCTCTACCGCGTCCATTTCTTGGAAGGCTAGAGGAGGTTGAGAGTGACCCAGGTGACCCCAGTTGAGTCACTTCCTTCAACATATCCAGTGTGGTAACACAAACAATCTGAGTCAAGCTAGCATGAGTGTTCTCTTTTTTTAATGAAGGATAGGGTATTCTTGAATGGGTTAACACTGAAAGAGAGCTGTTATGCTAGCGCGCCAAGAGATTTTGCTGGTCCTTTAATGTCTGGGTAAGATGCTTAGAAAATCTCATGCTGGATCATACCCAAATCAGTAGCAAGCTTCCAAAGTGAACAGCCTCTGGCATGTTGGATTAATAAAGGTAGCGGAAGGCAGCAAGTCAGATCCTTCACTTGCTAGCCATTGGCTCTAAGAGCTAGGTCAGATGGCTGGGGCACAAAGTGGGGGGGGAGACAGTGCATGGCTAAATGAGGTCTGTCTCTCTCTCAGGAAGCAGTGACTCCTATGCCACCTGGGTTTTCCTGTGGATTGCACCAGCTTCAGTGGCTGCCTCTGCCCATTCTCCTCAACTGGGTGCGGGATTCGCATTTTCCCTCAGTCAATGCCTAACAACTGACTTAGAAGTGCTGTAGACCAGGGAGATACAACAGTTTTGCTCAAAACAAAGCATGAAGAAAGTCCAATGCAGGCAATGACACAATGTGATTTCTTCCCAGTTTTCTGATGATGTTATTGACAAACCTAGGAATATGATGGCTGACTTTATCAAAAAAAGTCAGAAACTGAAAATATTCCAATGGATGGTATAATTTCAATCTATGCTGAAAATTCAAAGAAATTAAAAGCACAAAGGATTCTGCTTGAACCATATTGCTAAAAGTGTGACAAAGAGGTCGAATCCTACATAACATCAAAACGGCAAATGTAAACTACAGTAGTTAGGGGCTCATGATGTCTGCCCGCCCACCTTCACAATGGTGATGGGACCGACCGTCAGAGGTGCGGCGGTCCCACCGGCCCAATTAGGATTGCCCACCATACTGGCGGGCACATCCTGGCCTTTTACCATTGCGGACGGTGCTGCTGGCTGCAGCACCGTCCGCAATGGTAAAAGGGCATGCACAGCATTTCCCTGCACCACGTGGTAGGCACCATGCTGTGCCTGCCACTTGGTGCAGAGAACTGCAGGGGGTACCATGGGTACCCCCCAGTCCACCTCCCCAATGGGGCCCGCAACAGGCCCCCAAAGCCAATCCCCACCCATCAATCACCTACATCCTGATGTGGCGGGCGGTGCCTCATTACGAAGGCGTAACAATCGCCACCCCCGACCCGGCGGTGGCGATCTTAACGCCATCATAATGAGCCCCTAAGTTTGGTTTTGTGACTTGTGCAATACAAATTGGAGTCTCTCAACATACTAACCCAAGAGTGCAAAACAGCGCTAGATTTTTAGCTCTTGCTGTCAGTAAACCACCAAAATTATGTTCTCATGAAGAAATAACAAATCAATGTGCTAAAATATATTTAAAATACAAAATGTATACTACATAAATATAATTAAATAAAAATTAAATGTAAAAAAATAATCAAATAATAATGTACACAATTAAAAACAACTTTAAAAATGCCTTATTTATTTAAAATTAAACTAATTTATTCTGTCTTTTTAAAACCGTGCTTGGAAACGGAGGTCAAGGAGCGGAGAACATATATATATGTTCTCCGCTCCTTGTCCTCCATTTCCAGGCACGGGCCACAATAACACGTTCAATTTTGTATTTTATTTTCCAACAGTCCGCCATTAACCCCTTCGACGCGCTTGACGGAACGGTTCCGTCATGCACGTCGGTTGGGCTGTGCTTATGACGGAACCGTTCCGTCATGGCCCCGCCCGCGCACGGAATCTTCAGCGTGACGCGGAAATCCGCGCCGCGCTGAAGGGGTTAAGCGTTTCGGCCTTTGCAGGCCTTGATCACATGACGCCACTGCATTGTGAGACAACCACATTTGAAGTGACAAGTGCTCAAAGCACATCATGGAAAATGAAAACAGACTGTATGGCTTACTCATGATGACAATGCGACATATAGATTACTATTTTCATAATACCTGATTACATTAAACAGAGGTTTTAGTAAGATGCCTGAATGCATAATATATAAAATCATTATTCATCAATACTTCCTTCATTGCTATAAAATATAAACAACTTTTGAAACCTCCTTTTGTGTTACGGCTCAATAAGTAATTATCAAGGGACCCAGAAAAAAACAGTACATTTTACATATAGGTTTAAAATACTTTTTGTCAATCAAAATCAAATTGATTCTTATAAGACTTTGATGATGTCTACTTATGCCACCCTTCTCGGATTAGGTTCCACACTGCCATACTATTAAATTGTCTGTTAAAGTGCTATTGTGCAAACTGCTGAAATTCAAAGTGCTTTGGGTCAATGCCTCACCCCTTATTATTTTTCTAAAGTGCCATAGTGCTAATGTTAAAACCAACAGGATTGTAGCAGCTTGTGTTTTTCATAAATAATTATGATTACATATATGTGTCAATACATCAATTTTTCAACTTTTCTAATATTACAGAAATGCAGCTGATTCCTTCATAGATTATTTTAAAGAATTACATGATTGGTGCTAATTACAATATTTCAATCTGGTTTTTTCATGATGTTTTATTCTTCTACTGTCATAGCCATTATCAAGGTATTCAGTTAAAGACATGTGAACAGATCCTCAGGAGTGTTGAGTCCCCCTGGACTTTTGGAATCGAGTTCCAATATATATAGAGTCTCCAATTTCCTCAACACTGCTTCCCTGTTGCACCCTCTTCTATTGAGTGGCACTGAATCCAACAATTAATATTTGAACTGATGCAAATTGTTGTGGTGCCTCTCTTTAAAATGTCAAGCTACAGGCTGTTGGGTCTTGGTTGGTAATAGCCCGAATATGTTGGAGTATCCTTTTGTGTGCTTGTAACTTGGTACTACGAACATAGCAAAGTCCACACGGACACTCTAACACATATATTACATGGTGTGTTTTGCATGTCAACAGCCTATTGATCTTACAGTCTTTGTCACTAAAGGATATAGTGTATCTCTTTTTATTTTCCCCAAATTGGCAGGCTCGGCAGGTTTTACATTTAAAAACAAAAACCTTCTTTGTGAAAGCCAGGTATTGCCTCCTACTATCACGGGGCTGCTACTCATTGAAGGTGCTCTTCTATATGTGATGGAGAGGTTTTGGGAAGGAGATGGCCAATAGTAGGATCATTTAAAACTAATGGCCAATTGCGTCTGATGATATTTCTCAACTCTTTGTCCTGTTTATTAAATGCGAATATCATTCTGATTGGATCTTTCTCTCCTTCAACATCATTTGGTTTGACAGTTTTGGACATCAGTTGGTCACCCCTATACACCACAGTCTTTGTGTTAGTTAACAGATTCAATCTATTTAACCGCTTTGATTTAGTCATGGACAATTCGACTGCTTCTCTCGAAAAGCCTATTGCCATAAATCTAAGTTTGCTTGCCTGTTGGGCCACCTCTAAGTCTGAGCTATTACTGCAAATTCTTTTTAACCTAAGCATCTCCCCATAGGGTATACTCTCTATTAGATGCCTGGGATGAAAGCTTGTCACATATAGCACAGAATTGCCAGCTGTTTCTTTGCGGTGTACTTTAGTTTCAATTTTGTTGTTTTCAATATAAATCTGTACATCTAAAAAGTTAACTGTTTCTTCACTTACTGTGGCTGTAAAGTTCAAGTTGATCTCATTGCTATTAATAGTTGACACAAATTCCAATGTAGTTGCTTTGGTCCCTCTCCACACCACAAATAGGTCATCTATGAATTGTAACCAGATCATTACAAGTTTATTCATAGTTGTCTCATATGTTCCCCTGAGAACCAGCTCCTCCCACTAGCCCATGTGTAGACAAGCATAGCTGAGAGAGAAGCTGGCTCCAATAGCAACTCCCCACATTTGTTGATAAACAAGATTTTGAAACATAAACAAGTTATTGTAAAGACAGAATGTCACCATCTTGATTAGCATTTTGCTGTGTTGTAACAGCCAGATTGACCTGTCGCCAAGAAAATGTTCAAGTGTCCTTATGCCGTCTTTATAATTAATGCTTGTATAAAGCGATGTGACATCTAATGTCATAAGGAGGTAGTGTTCTTGCCAGGCAAAAAATCATTCAATCTACGGAGAAAATCACTTGTATCTTTGCTATAAGATGGTAATTTTTGCAAAAGGCTATTTAACAAGAGGTGTTCCCTAGTAGGCTTTTTCGTGCAGATATTATCGGTCTTCCCAGGGGCTTGGTTGAGTTTTTATGGATTTTAGGTATGAAATATATCACTGGCATGGTTGGCTTGTCATTCTTGAGAATTTATATTCATCCATATTGATCAGGCCTGCATTTTTCCATGCTAACAATTTTGCATAGAATTCATTGTATGATGCACAGGCTGTTAGGGCATTGCTTTTCCTGTAGCAATTCCTGTCTTTCTGTTGTGACAGTGCCTCCTGCATGTAATCTTCCTTAGGCCAGATGACAATGTTGCCTCCCTAATCTGAATTCCGGACTACAATTTGGTTGTTCTTCTGTATCTTACTCATCAGTTGTTGATATTGATAGTTCCGTTTGCCGGGTCTTAACTTTGTTCTTTGTACATGATGATTTAGAACTTTAATTTGTGTTGTTATTTGTTCATTAAAAATATCAATGGAGTCTGAGGGCGCCAAAGGGTTGAATGTGGATTTTGCCTTGAAAGGTGTTAGTGCTTTAGAATTTGTAGGGATAATAAATTCGGGGAGTACACTAGTAGTTGCTGTTTGGCCCTGATTTTCACTTTGGGAACTCTGTGGGTCATTCTCCTCCTGAAGTTCCTGTAATTCTCTCAGCAATGGCATGTCTGAGATGGTCAAATTCATTACTTGTGAATTTATGCTTTCCATTCTCCCTATATCTTTTTGATAGTCAGCATTGCACAACAGATGGTATTTTTTCAACTTCAATTTACGTCCATTCTGGTTTGAGCATAATTGAAATAGCTTTCCAGGCAGTTGGATAGGCCTCATGATAATAATTGTGTTACTGCCTTGCTTAGATTAATGTTTGACAGGTTGATGATAGTTTTGTTATCGGCCATGTCTGAATTTACATGCGTCTCTGTCTGCCTGTAGGTTGTTTTTTGTTTTGTTTGTTGCCAACACTCCTTTTTCCTCTTGCGTCATTTGGCATTTTTCCTTTTCCTGATTTGTTTCTCTGTATTCCTGGGCATACTGTTTAGCGCCTGTCCTGTCATAAAAAATCTAGCTCTTCAACTAATGAGAGTTGCGGCATTTGACCTGTTATTGACCGATTTATAATTTTAGATTTTGATTCGTTCTCCACGCTTGAGCTCAGATCAGAATTCAATGTTGTTGCTTGCTGCTCTCTATTTTTTGGCTTTTTATCATTCCTTAGATTGAATTTGGACATTTTGAGTGAATCGTATTTTTGGGAAAAGGTGAAAATGTGCCCATTCTCGTAGTCTATTATATCATGCTGAAATTTGTAGGCCAATCTGTCCTTAATTTTCTCCTCATCCTTGAGCAATCTGATGGCCATTTCATCCGGCATTTATGTTATATTATCAGTTGTTCCCATTGTGTTTAATTCCTCATTAAGCTCATCAATTTGCTTTTGTAAATCCATATGATCAGATCTGCATATTTTACCAGGATCTGTACAAGCCTTGCTGAAGACTCTAAATTGCATTCAGCCCATTCTTTCAACGTAGCTGGGTTAGGGTTTTCATAAATCTGGCAATTAAAATCCTTAGCCCCCTGGGGATTCTTCCCACATCCAGATAACGCTGTAAAGATCTATATTCCCACCATGTCCCTTGCTCTTGCTGCATGAATTTATCTAACTTTTTCATCATGTCTTTAATGTTGTTTGCACCGTCACTCTGCGCTCCACTGATCGCCTATGTCTGTAGGCTAGTTGTGGGCGCGTTGTTGTACATTTCCACTGATGCTGCCTCCTGGTCCCGCAGCGCGTCGGCGGACATACTTTTTACTGAATATTGATTTAGTTTGTGGTGAGTGAGAGTTCTCGATAAAAGCGCCTTCCGGGTCCTTCGACTAGAGCTTCACCAACTCCGATGGGAGGACGTTAGTGCTGTCAGGGGCAGATGCGGTCAATCCTTTGAAGAAAGAGCTTGGTTTCCGACCCAGCCAGTGTCAGTTTGGCTTCTTCTCCCCGTCCCCCAAGAGCAAGAGGGGGTCCAGCTGAGGAAACCGTCCCGGCTGATGTATCTAAGTTCTCTGCTCCTTGTCCATCGTTTCCTGGCACATAATGGGCACGGACCACAAAAATACATGCAATTTTGTATTTTATTTTTCTAACTGTCCACCATTCTGCGTTTCGGCCTTTGCAGGATTTGACCACATGACGCCACTGCATTGTGAGACAAGTCACAAGTGCTCAAAACACATCATAGAAAATGAAAACACACTGTATGGCTTACTCATGATGACACTGCGACATTAAACATATATATATATTCACTGAAAAAAACACAGGTTATAGGACCGTTATAGTTAGCCTGACATTTCACTCGTACAAAACCAGAGAAATTCAGCTGTTATAGTTAGCTAAGCTAACTCTGAGTTTGCAGAATGTTGTAAAAAGGGGCATGGCCTCGGACCACCTCTTAGCAATCCCACTGTGTGGGGCTTACTGGAGGCACCAGGAGGGCTAGTTTGCCCCTAAGGACCCTCAGTAGCGACGGGGACTTCATCGCCCAAACAAGAACATGCCAGGAGGCGTGCATGCAGAGTAGTGTTCAAAGGGAACGAGGCTTCTGGTGCGATGCCGGTTTGTCTATTTTTTTTTTATTTAGGAAAGGGGCTGGTTGGCCTTCCTTCCCTTGACACTTTTGGGCCCCTGGGACCCCATCCCCCAGGGCCCGACCAATTTTTAATTTTTAATTAATAAGGTCATTTTTGTTTTTGATGCAGCTCCCTCTACCCAAAAGCAATTCTGCTTTGCGTTATGGAAGTGAGAGCATTTTTCCTGCTCTCACTTCCATGAAGCAAAGCAGTGTTTGCTATGGCATGGCAGGAGCATAGCAAACTGCAATGTCCTGGGGTTGGTTACCCCGGGCCATTGCTGGAGCCGGCCCTGGGGGGGTGGCAGTCCCCAGGGCCATAGAGGGCTCCTCCCATCATCTCTGTAGTCCCCCGGAGGTGATGGTGCCTGGGCCGGGGGTCCGCAATGGAGACCCCCGCATTTAATGAATTGGTGCCCCGAGGAGGTGGCGGTCCCCGGGACTGCATGGGGGGCAGGAGCCTCACCCACCCATTGTTTTTAAAAAATAAAGCCCCGGGGTGGTTGCAGTCCCTGGGGCTGCGGGGGCCCGTGTGACCCCCACATTTCATTATCATAGCCCAGAGGAAGTGGCGGCCCCCAGTTCTGCGGGGGCCAGCATCATAATCTGGTATTGTCCCCGAGACCTGGCCCACCCGAGAGCTTAAGAGAAACAAAGCAGCAGAGACCGCACTTCATTTTTTAAACAATTTAGGCGGGTTTCGCCCACCCAGCCCTAATCTTGCCAAAAATTTAAAAATGCTTGAGCAGGCCTAGGGGGTCAGGGTGTTTCTACCATGACCCCTTTTTTTTTTATAGGATAGGATAAAATTTATAAAGCGCACTTAAACCGAAGGGTGTCAAGGCGCTGAGCAGATAGAGGAGAGTAAGGGGGCACGAATCAGCCATCTATGATAAGAAGAGCCATGTTTTCAGCAAATTTCTGAAAACCGAGACCTTTTTTCGTGTGACTCGGTTCAACCGAGTCACAAGATGGCTCCCAACACGTCGTGATTGGAACTGTTGGCAGCCAATCAGATCTCAGGCATGAGATCGTAGGGTTCCCGGATCCTCTGCATCCATATTTGTATATCTGAGAAATGTTTACATTTCTCAGGAACTACTGAACGGATTTACACCATTTAACAAAAAAGAGTGCTTTCTGAACCAAAAGCTACATTTTTGCCAAATTTGGTGTAATTCCATTCAGCAGTTTGGGCTGTAGCCGTGTCTAAAGTTTCCTATAGAAATTAACATGGGAAAAACACGTTTTGGAACCCCCCCCTTTCTCGGCCCCCGCTTGATGAATTATCCCAAAATTTAACACAGCAGCTGAAGTGAGCGGGCCATTCGTTTTGAACATTTTGTCAAATGGCGACAAAGGTATTGGCAAAGGAATAAACCCTTTTTGAATAAAAACAAATCCTAAATAGAACTACCTACTGGCGACCACCAGTAGGTTATTTACTTATTGATTTTATATATATATATATATATATATATATATATATGTCCAGCTCCTTACTTTCACAGTAAATTAGGGCCAGCACTCACGTTAGGTATAATCCGTTATAGATTTATTCACGAGAGTCAATGATAACAACAAACGCGTTTCGGCGTGAGCCTTCGTCGGTGTCGACGAGCGCCGTTGTCGTGGCAACTTAAATTCCAAAACAAACGCATGCAACAAACAAAGGACTTATGCTCGACTTTGAGCGCCATCTTAGAGTATGTTGTTACTCACATATCGTGCATTACAGAATAATTTAACTTTTAACACATTCATCTGGTCATAATATCCAATAGATTAAATCATAACCACAATTGATAAGCGGATTTATACAAAACTGATCATATTGGCGCCTGAATGAAATGTGAAATTCCATTACATTCTTTAAATAGCATGATGTCGCCCTGGATGGGCTTGCGCTATGGCCATTAACTAAAGCATCATCTCTGTACATTCTTACATACATATGGTATCATTCATAATTCCTAGTTCACTAATGTCTACATTTCGCCCTGTATGGGCTTTCTATATTAGTGTTTTCGGATATGTCCAAATCCTATCGATATCATTAAAATCACTAACGGTATGACCAGATCATTTCCAGTTAGATAATCGCATGCAAAATTAAACCAAAAAGAGGGTTACCAATTTCTATTCATATACTCTTCATAAATGAACTGCAAGTTCCTCCCCACTGTTCAGACCCCCTGGGTATTTTGTTTGTAGGTCAATAATATAGCGAGATTCCAATCTCCTCAGACTTCTCTCTCTGTCACCTCCCCTGCTGCTCGGATCTAAGCAGAAAAATTGTAACAGAGATCTGTTGCTGTTGTGCAACCGGATAATTCGTGTCTCTACTAGCTATTGCCCTTTGGTGTTCCAAAATTCTCATCTTCGTTGCGCATTTCGTGCCGTGCACGCCTCGCCATTTTTTACAAAATATCAATTGTTTTTTTCTCCCTTGGGGGTCCTTACATTTATATATTAAATGTGATTCTTAATTCTTTTTTATTTTTTAATTTTTTTTTACCGTAAGCGTACGGTAAGCTTACCGTACGCGCACTATGGCGATTTTTTTTTAAAATTATTAAATTTATTTTTCGTACTTTTTGGTCCTTCGTGGACCCCCTGACAAACGCTAGGGGGTCTGCAACTCTCTTCGTTGCCCCCTTATCCACCTTTGTTTTTCAGACCGAGAGACAGAAAATGGCGTCCGACACTTTCTGATTTCGACCGATTCGAATGTTTACAGTCATGTAACAACCAATCAGAATTGAGCTCGCGCACGGCACCGTACGCGTACGGTAAGCTTACCGTAAGCGCACGGAGCGCGCTTACAGATATATATATTGATTTAAATGCTATTTTCTCAGGACCTACTGAACAGATTTACACCAGACCTGCAAAAGGCACATCCCTGACCTGAGGACTACCTCTCTGCCCAATTTCAAGTAATTCTGTTCAGCCGTTCGGGCTGTAGCTCGAACTAAAGGTCCTATGGGAAAATGCATGGGGAAAACGCGTTTTGGGACCCCCCTTTTTTCTCAGCCCCCGCTTGACGAATCCCCCCGAGACTTTCAGGGTAGGAGCGGAGCGTAGCGCCCCACCTATTTTAAAAAATTCGCGAGGATTCGTCAACCGGCGCCAAAGTTATTCCAAATAGAATGTTGCGGATTTCCTATGAAACACGGTCCTAACTATAACTATCTACTGGCGACCGCCAGTAGATAATATATATATATATATATTATATATATATATATTCAGCATACGGTTCCAGTCGATTTCAGCAAAAACTACACTGCACTCCCAGGGGGATTGTTTCATTCGGCTTTTTTATTGATGAGTTCACATCAACGCGTTTCGATGGCCTCTCGCCACCTTGTTCACGATAATGAAAAACCATTCGTTCCTCTTTTTAAAACAGACATGTGACATACAAAACATAAATGAGGGACTATCAAATTATTTCATCAACCTGGTAAACGGTAGGTCAAAAGCTCCCGCCATTTTGGAATGTGTTTCCATTTCAATGCCTTGTACTTATTCACTACAATGACATTATGAATAGTTATTCCAACATAACATTTTCATTGGCGTAAATTACTTGCAATTATTTACACATGCAATTTCTTAATCCTCTATGAATTTATATATACAAAAATCAAAACCTTGAAATGTTCCGATTTCTCAACCTTTTTAAAAGACAAACCGCAAGTGCTGACGATTATCTTCATTTGTTTATAAAGTGCTAGTGCTTGTTGATGTAAACATTTACACTTGATTTCAAATAAAGTGCCAGTGCATATATATTCTCTGTTTACAAAGTGCTAGTGCTTTCCATGTAAACAAATTGTCTTTATTAATCTATTTTAATAAAGTGCTAGTGCTTCAAGTAAATCAGTGTAAACTTTTAAAAGGTTAAAAAGGTTTTTGATGTATATATAATCTCCTACCTGACTACCATAAAGTTTGTATAGCATCCTCTAAAAAACGAATAATTCATTGAATAAACAGCATCTCTTATTTTAATATTGATTCAGGTGGGAGTTTCATTGAACTTTTTCAGTTACTTTGACTATACATTTTTATTAGCAACTATTTCATTTCTTAGTATAGACAAGTGTGTAGATCTTCATCCACATTCAAACCCTGTGGTTCCCTGCAATCGAACTCCAAGATATAATAAGTTTCTAATTTACGGAGTTCCTTCTCTCGATCCCCTCCTCGTTTTTTCTTTGGGATTTCTGCAATACAGCTGTATTGTAGACCTGTTGGATAACTCTGATGGCACCTTTCAAAATGTCTTGCGATTGGATACGTTCTATCCTTATTTACAATCGCTCTTCTGTTTTGCTGTACTCGTTGGAACACTGGTAAGGTGGTACTCCCTATGTACATCTTTTGGCAGGGGCATTGTAAGGCATAAACCACAAAACTGGATCTACACGTTAAAAAGCCTCTAATTTTAATAGTTTTATTAAAAGATGTTTTAAAATGCGTCCGATTCACTCCATGCTGGCACGCCTTACATTTAAAACATTTCCTAAAACCCATTTTCCGTGTCAGCCATGTAGGCGGTCCCAATTTCTTACTTTCAATGTATTCACTGTTTACAATTCGATCCTTTAATGATTTGGATTTGCGAAAGGTAATCTCAGGATGCTTTTTCATCTTAGGACCTAGTATTGGATCGATTTTCACAAGATGCCAGTGTTTATTTAAAATCATTCTGACGTCTTTGTGATTTTTATTAAATGTAGTAATAAATCTACAATCACTTTGTCCTTGTCCCAGGTTCCTCTTTTTCTTTTTCTGTTCAGTTTTCGAGGGTTCAAATAAAACTTTTTTCCTATCTAGTTTTCTTGCTTTTGAGGCTGCCCCTTCTATTATGCAAAAACAACAATTGATGGACAGAATGTAGAACAATGTCATACATTCACCCCAGTACAGAGATCTGGGCCTAAATCCATCGTTTTTTTGCTCACCATGCCGTTCCAGTTTGAACCCAGCCATATGCAAATCAGTCTTGACCCTGTGCCTCATGGGAACAGTCCAGACCGAACTGCCAAGCCAGGCCCTCCCTGGACTGGAAACAAGCATCCTAGACCGGTTTCTGGCATTTCAGCCGTCTTCAGCCAGGCTTGCTTGATTTTCAGTGGCATGGAGAGCAAGGGACCCACGTCTGGGCATACCCTTTCCACTCGGGGTGACAAATGCAAAAACAACAATTGATGGACAGAATGTAGAACAATGTCATACATTCACCCCAGTACAGAGATCTGGGCCTAAATCCATCGTTTTTTTGCTCACCATGCCGTTCCAGTTTGAACCCAGCCATATGCAAATCAGTCTTGACCCTGTGCCTCATGGGAACAGTCCAGACCGAACTGCCAAGCCAGGTCCTCCCTGGACTGGAAACAAGCATCCTAGACCGGTTTCTGGCATTTCAGCCGTCTTCAGCCAGGCTTGCTTGATTTTCAGTGGCATGGAGAGCAAGGGACCCACGTCTGGGCATACCCTTTCCACTCGGGGTGACAAATGCAAAAACAACAATTGATGGACAGAATGTAGAACAATGTCATACATTCACCCCAGTACAGAGATCTGGGCCTAAATCAATCGTTTTTTTGCTCACCATGCCGTTCCAGTTTGAACCCAGCCATATGCAAATCAGTCTTGACCCTGTGCCTCATGGGAACAGTCCAGACCGAACTGCCAAGCCAGGTCCTCCCTGGACTGGAAACAAGCATCCTAGACCGGTTTCTGGCATTTCAGCCGTCTTCAGCCAGGCTTGCTTGATTTTCAGTGGCATGGAGAGCAAGGGACCCACGTCTGGGCATACCCTTTCCACTCGGGGTGACAAATGCAAAAACAACAATTGATGGACAGAATGTAGAACAATGTCATACATTCACCCCAGTACAGAGATCTGGGCCTAAATCCATCGTTTTTTTGCTCACCATGCCGTTCCAGTTTGAACCCAGCCATATGCAAATCAGTCTTGACCCTGTGCCTCATGGGAACAGTCCAGACCGAACTGCCAAGCCAGGTCCTCCCTGGACTGGAAACAAGCATCCTAGACCGGTTTCTGGCATTTCAGCCGTCTTCAGCCAGGCTTGCTTGATTTTCAGTGGCATGGAGAGCAAGGGACCCACGTCTGGGCATACCCTTTCCACTCGGGGTGACAAATGCAAAAACAACAATTGATGGACAGAATGTAGAACAATGTCATACATTCACCCCAGTACAGAGATCTGGGCCTAAATCCATCGTTTTTTTGCTCACCATGCCGTTCCAGTTTGAACCCAGCCATATGCAAATCAGTCTTGACCCTGTGCCTCATGGGAACAGTCCAGACCGAACTGCCAAGCCAGGTCCTCCCTGGACTGGAAACAAGCATCCTAGACCGGTTTCTGACATTTCAGCCGTCTTCAGCCAGGCTTGCTTGATTTTCAGTGGCATGGAGAGCAAGGGACCCACGTCTGGGCATACCCTTTCCACTCGGGGTGACAAATGCAAAAACAACAATTGATGGACAGAATGTAGAACAATGTCATACATTCACCCCAGTACAGAGATCTGGGCCTAAATCCATCGTTTTTTTGCTCACCATGCCGTTCCAGTTTGAACCCAGCCATATGCAAATCAGTCTTGACCCTGTGCCTCATGGGAACAGTCCAGACCGAACTGCCAAGCCAGGTCCTCCCTGGACTGGAAACAAGCATCCTAGACCGGTTTCTGGCATTTCAGCCGTCTTCAGCCAGGCTTGCTTGATTTTCAGTGGCATGGAGAGCAAGGGACCCACGTCTGGGCATACCCTTTCCACTCGGGGTGACAAATGCAAAAACAACAATTGATGGACAGAATGTAGAACAATGTCATACATTCACCCCAGTACAGAGATCTGGGCCTAAATCCATCGTTTTTTTGCTCACCATGCCGTTCCAGTTGGAACCCAGCCATATGCAAATCAGTCTTGACCCTGTGCCTCATGGGAACGGTCCAGACCGAACTGCCAAGCCAGGTCCTCCCTGGACTGGAAACAAGCATCCTAGACCGGTTTCTGGCATTTCAGCCGTCTTCAGCCAGGCTTGCTTGATTTTCAGTGGCATGGAGAGCAAGGGACCCACGTCTGGGCATACCCTTTCCACTCGGGGTGACAAATGCAAAAACAACAATTGATGGACAGAATGTAGAACAATCTCATACATTCACCCCAGTACAGAGATCTGGGCCTAAATCCATCGTTTTTTTGCTCACCATGCCGTTCCAGTTTGAACCCAGCCATATGCAAATCAGTCTTGACCCTGTGCCTCATGGGAACAGTCCAGACCGAACTGCCAAGCCAGGTCCTCCCTGGACTGGAAACAAGCATCCTAGACCGGTTTCTGGCATTTCAGCCGTCTTCAGCCAGGCTTGCTTGATTTTCAGTGGCATGTAGAGCAAGGGACCCACGTCTGGGCATACCCTTTCCACTCGGGGTGACAAATGCAAAAACAACAATTGATGGACAGAATGTAGAACAATGTCATACATTCACCCCAGTACAGAGATCTGGGCCTAAATCCATCGTTTTTTTGCTCACCATGCCGTTCCAGTTTGAACCCAGCCATATGCAAATCAGTCTTGACCCTGTGCCTCATGGGAACAGTCCAGACCGAACTGCCAAGCCAGGTCCTCCCTGGACTGGAAACAAGCATCCTAGACCGGTTTCTGGCATTTCAGCCGTCTTCAGCCAGGTTTGCTTGATTTTCAGTGGCATGGAGAGCAAGGGACCCACGTCTGGGCATACCCTTTCCACTCGGGGTGACAAATGCAAAAACAACAATTGATGGACAGAATGTAGAACAATGTCATACATTCACCCCAGTACAGAGATCTGGGCCTAAATCCATCGTTTTTTTGCTCACCATGCCGTTCCAGTTTGAACCCAGCCATATGCAAATCAGTCTTGACCCTGTGCCTCATGGGAACAGTCCAGACCGAACTGCCAAGCCAGGTCCTCCCTGGACTGGAAACAAGCATCCTAGACCGGTTTCTGGCATTTCAGCCGTCTTCAGCCAGGCTTGCTTGATTTTCAGTGGCATGGAGAGCAAGGGACCCACGTCTGGGCATACCCTTTCCACTCGGGGTGACAAATGCAAAAACAACAATTGATGGACAGAATGTAGAACAATGTCATACATTCACCCCAGTACAGAGATCTGGGCCTAAATCCATCGTTTTTTTGCTCACCATGCCGTTCCAGTTTGAACCCAGCCATATGCAAATCAGTCTTGACCCTGTGCCTCATGGGAACAGTCCAGACCGAACTGCCAAGCCAGGTCCTCCCTGGACTGGAAACAAGCATCCTAGACCGGTTTCTGGCATTTCAGCCGTCTTCAGCCAGGCTTGCTTGATTTTCAGTGGCATGGAGAGCAAGGGACCCACGTCTGGGCATACCCTTTCCACTCGGGGTGACAAATGCAAAAACAACAATTGATGGACAGAATGTAGAACAATGTCATACATTCACCCCAGTACAGAGATCTGGGCCTAAATCCATCGTTTTTTTGCTCACCATGCCGTTCCAGTTTGAACCCAGCCATATGCAAATCAGTCTTGACCCTGTGCCTCATGGGAACAGTCCAGACCGAACTGCCAAGCCAGGTCCTCCCTGGACTGGAAACAAGCATCCTAGACCGGTTTCTGGCATTTCAGCCGTCTTCAGCCAGGCTTGCTTGATTTTCAGTGGCATGGAGAGCAAGGGACCCACGTCTGGGCATACCCTTTCCACTCGGGGTGACAAATGCAAAAACAGCAATTGATGGACAGAATGTAGAACAATGTCATACATTCACCCCAGTACAGAGATCTGGGCCTAAATCCATCGTTTTTTTGCTCACCATGCCGTTCCAGTTTGAACCCAGCCATATGCAAATCAGTCTTGACCCTGTGCCTCATGGGAACAGTCCAGACCGAACTGCCAAGCCAGGTCCTCCCTGGACTGGAAACAAGCATCCTAGACCGGTTTCTGGCATTTCAGCCGTCTTCAGCCAGGCTTGCTTGATTTTCAGTGGCATGGAGAGCAAGGGACCCACGTCTGGGCATACCCTTTCCACTCGGGGTGACATATGCAAAAACAGCAATTGATGGACAGAATGTAGAACAATGTCATACATTCACCCCAGTACCAGAGATCTGGGCCTAAATCCATCGTCTATAATATCCTGTGGGTAGGCTCTCTGTAGGAATCTTTCGCTCATTTCCTCTTCAATTCTTAGGTATTCTTCAAGGCTGCTACATGTTCTCCTGGCTCTATAAAACTCACCAAAGGGAATACTTCTAATTAACGGGGCTGGATGAGCGCTCCCCGCATGTAAAATTGTATTCCCTGAGGTGGGCTTCCTAAAAACAGTGGTTTCTAGTTTTCCCTCAGCAGCCTTTACTCTTACGTCCAAAAAATCTATACGGGATTTACTATGTTGTCCAGTGAATCTCAAGTTGAGGGTGTTACAATTTATCTAATTAATAAACACCTCGATTGATGCTTCCGTGCCCTCCCACAGCACAAAAACATAATCGATAAATCGCACCCACAAAAGTATGTTGTCACTCCAATGTTCTAAGTGTGGGCCTCTGAGCACCTGCTCCTCCCACCAGCCCAGATGTAGACTGGCATAGCTGGGGGCGAAGCAGGTGCCCATCGCCGTTCCTTGTTCCTGTTGGAACATTTCTTCCCCGAACAAGAACATATTTTTGGTTAAACACCATTGCATCATTTCCAAAATCATTTCATTTTGTTAAAAAAACCTCAAAGGCCTCCTGTTTAGATAAAATTCAGTTGCTTTCAAACCCTCAGTATGCCGTATACTCGTATAAAGAGTAGCAATGTCGAGCGTTAATAACACCATACTGTTCTCATCCCATCTTAAATCAGTAGAATCCTTAATATAAGAGGTCAAGGTCTTTACTATAGGGTTTAAAAAGTAATCTATATATTTTGAGGTATTTTCAAAGAGGCTTCCACAAGAGGAAATGATAGGTCTTCCCGGTGGTGAAGCCACATTCTTGTGGACTTTGGGGAGCATATAAAAAACTGGGAGAATTGGATTATTTTGTTTTATAAATTTGTACTCATCCCAGTTCAATAAATCCTCTTCCTTCCAAACCTCTAATCTAGCATGGTATTTTTCTTTCACCAAAGTAAACTCTCGCATGTCAATCCTTTTATAGCATTCAGTATTATTTAATTGAGTAAGGGCTTCTTTCTTATATAATTCTCGTCCCCATAATACAACGTTCCCTCCTTTGTCGGAGGGTTTCACCAACACACCATCATCTTTAATTAATTTCTCCACCGTTTGCTGTATGATTTCTTTTTGAGGATCTCTTTTCTTTTTCTGATCCGCTAAGTTACTATACAGTAATTTCAGATCCCTCGTCACGTTTTCAGAAAAAATGTCCAAATTATCTCGCGCTGTTTGTGGCAAGAATTTAGATCGTGGTCGAAACGGTGTGTGGTCACTACTCAATAATCCAAATGTGTCTCCTTCATTCAAAGTTTCTGTCTGCGAAGAGTCTATGGAAGGACAGTCATTTTCATTACACAGTTCCATTAAATCGCCAAGAATTGCAGCATCCAAGGTATTTAAGCCACTCGAATTCGTAGTTTGAATAGTTTGTGACTGATCTGTAGGGGTTCTGTCAAGTCGTTTATTCGCAAACATTTTGGCAAGTTTTAATTTTCGCACGTACTGATACAAGTCCATTCTACTATGGGGATAATTAAATTCATTATCATCACAGTATGATAACCCCAATTCTAACACAGATTGCTCTTCTGTTGTTAGATTAATGGTGCTCAGATTTATAATGGTCTTGTTTGTGGTTACTTTGTTGATTTTTTCATGTTTGAGCGCATTGAGCGTTTTACTTGCCAATCTGGTGCTTGTCCTGTATCCTTCTCCTCCCCTTCTCTGTTTCTTCTTCCTGCACCTCTTCCCCTTCCGCGGCCCCTCGAAGGTCGGTGGTCTGTCTGCAGTTCCATTTGTAAAAAACGGAATTCATCTGTCACTGCCAGACGAATATCACTTTGCCCCTTCCTTCTATCAGGTTCCTGCTCCTGTTCCGAGCCTGTATCGGAGCTTACTCACTGCATGAGGCCTCTTGTAGTGTTGCAGTCCCACTTTGAATTTGTTTCCGTCTAACGGAATCAAATTTTTTGGCAAAAGTGTATATTCTTCCTGCCTCATAATCGAGTCGGTCACGCGTGAATTTTGTGGCTTTTCTGTCCTTGATGCGCTTCTCATATTTTTCTAGCCGTATTTTAGGATCTGTTTTGAATTTCTCTATTTTTGCTTTCTCAACATGTTTCCCAAAGATATCATTTAATTCCTTGATCTTCTCCACCACTTCCCCATGCTCTTTATCAGCATACTTCAACAATATGCGCATCATGTTGGTCGAGCTGTTCGCACTGTTCTCTGCCCATTCGCTCAACATGTCAACATGGGGATTCTCATACGTTGGCGTAATCATAATTCGTAGTCCTCTTGGGACTCTTCCTACTTGTAAATACTGCCTTAGAGAGGCCACCTCCCACCAACGAGATATTTCTCTTTTTTTTAATTTCTCAAAGTCATGTAACTGTTTAGTCAAATCATTAACTCCTCCCACATTTGAGACATTACTGTTTTTCTCTTGCGTTCTTGGCATGTTTTCAAAGAGCTTTTTTGCTTCTTCTTCGCGTGCCGCATATTCCTCATCACACATTTTATTTGCCGATGTATTCCCCTAGTTTCTTCACACTGCACTTATAATCACGGAAAGCCTTCTCGTGACAGTTCAGTATGTCCAATTCGACTCCCGAGCCCTCCCAATTTCGCCACGCTTACCGGAGCCTTCTGTCGGGTGCTTTGCTCTCCTTCCGCAATCCTCCGATCGTGAAAGTCGACGAAAAACTTCTCCCGGTTTCAGGTTCCTCTTTGTAAATAACTGGCGAAATTCAAACGGGTTTGCTCAGGGGGCACGCCTGTCTTCAAACAATGCAGATTGGACGGCTTTGCTGGCGTGCTTCCTTAACGTCGATGGTGCAGAAAGGAAAGACGGCCGCCCCGTCTTTTAACATTCAGCATACGGTTCCAGTCGATTTCAGCAAAAACCACACTGCACTCCCAGGGGGATTGTTTCATTCGGCTTTTTTATTGATGAGTTCACATCAACGCGTTTCGATGGCCTCTCACCACCTTGTTCACGATAATGAAAAACCATTAGTTCCTCTTTTTAAAACAGACATGTGACATACAAAACATAAATGAGGGACTATCAAATTATTTCATCAACCTGGTAAACGGTAGGTCAAAAGCTCCCGCCATTTTGGAATGTGTTTCCATTTCAATGCCTTGTACTTATTCACTACAATGACATTATGAATAGTTATTCCAACATAACATTTTCAGTGGCGTAAATTACTTGCAATTATTTACACATGCAATTTCTTAATCCTCTATGAATTTATATATACAAAAATCAAAACCTTGAAATGTTCCGATTTCTCAACCTTTTTAAAAGACAAACCGCAAGTGCTGACGATTATCTTCATATATATATATTATCTACTGGCGGTCGCCAGTAGATAGTTATAGTTAGAACCATGTTTCCATAGGAAAAGCATGTTTTGATTTGCTTATAACTTTGACGTCGTTTGACGAATCTTTACGAAATTTTCAAAAAAGTTCCTCTTTTTAGGTCAGCTCCTATGCCAAAAGTTGGGGGGTGATTCGTGAAGGGGGCAGAGAAAAAAGGGGGGTCCCAAAATTTGTTTTCTCCATGCAATTTCCATAGGAAATTTTCAACAAGGCTACAGGTCAAACTGCTGAACGGAATTAAGCCAAATTTGGCAGGAAGAAAGGTCTTGGTCCAGAAAGCACTCTGTTGTTTAAATGGGGTAAGTCCATTCAGTAGTTTGAGAGAAATATCAAAATTTACAGATATCGATATTTGAGAATTCTGATATCTGATTAGCTGAGGCGTTACGAGCACGAGCGTGCGGCTCATTGGATGCAAACTGTTGAAACTAGGAAGTGTTGGCAGCCATTTTGTGACTGAGTTGAAAGGCGTAGGGCGGAAAAAAAGACAATAATTGTATAAGAGGGTATAGTAGGAACACTGTGGTCTTAGTTTAAGCAGTCTGTACGGTGCGGAGGCAGGGAGTTTGAATGTTGCGTAGGCCGTGGAAATTATGTCCGTAGAACAACGGTGCGCGGTATTGTGGCAAGGTTGCAAAGGCTCTGGAAATCGCGTCGGGAAAACAATGCGCCGTATTGCGGCAAGCAGTGCTTTGGGGGCACACACAGGTAGTGTGAATGTGCGGTATTGCGGCAATGTTCAGTAGGCTGTGTAACGGTGCACACACAGATAGTGTGACTGTGCGGTATTGCGGCAATGTTCAGTAGGCTGTGTAAATCTTATTAGGAAAATAACAATGCGCCGTATTGCAGCTTTCCTTTAATGTAATGCGGAGTAATGTTTACTTATAATGCGGTGTTCACTTTCATCATGGACAGTGTCACTTTCTTAGACAAAATTTAATATTATGTGGGAGGGCGTGTTCTGTTCCTGTGCCCGGAACAAAATTAACGTTTAATTGGCTGAGGTGTTCCAACAACGAGCTCAATGTTCATTGGCTGCGAACCATTGAAATTGGAAGTGTTACCAGCCATTTCCTCCCCGTACGCGGAGTAGCAGGGACATCTGATTGGCTGACGTGTTCCAAGCAGGACTTTCCCAAGCTTAATGTTCATTGGTTGTGAACCATTGAAAGTAGAAGTGTTCTCAGCCATTTCCTCCCAGTCTGTGGAGTAGCAGGGACATCTGATTGGCTGACGTGTTCCAAGCTGGACCTTCCTAAGCCTAATGTTCATTGGCTGTAAACCATTGAAAGTCGAAATGTTGCCAGCCATTCCCACCCCCTCCGCGGGAGAAGGGGCAGGGAAGTGATGTGTCGCTGTTTGATAGGACCAACAGAGACTTCCTGCCAGCCCCCTACTCAACTTTCAAAAAAGTGCTGAGGCTGAAGGTGCTGGAGCCTGGCGTCATGGGCAGTTGGAAGGAGAGACCCTCTGACTGCCCCCAGAACCCTATCAGCACCAGAAGAAGAGCCTAGGACCGGTGCGCAGAAGCAGTGGCCTCTGCGCAGGGAGAAGATAGGCCAAGAAGGAGAGCCAGGCGAAAGGCTGGCGCAGGGAGCCAGTGAAGACAGCTCCCTGCTGAATTCACCCTCTTGGAGACGCGGAGGGCAAAGGAGAGTGCTCCCAGTTCACCCCAGTACAGAGATCTGGGCCTAAATCCATCGTTTTTTTGCTCACCATGCCATTCCAGTTTGAACCCAGCCATATGCAAATCAGTCTTGACCCTGTGCCTCATGGGAACAGTCCAGACCGAACTGCCAAGCCAGGTCCTCCCTGGACTGGAAACAAGCATCCTAGACCGGTTTCTGGCATTTCAGCCGTCTTCAGCCAGGCTTGCTTGATTTTCAGTGGCATGGAGAGCAAGGGACCCACGTCTGGGCATACCCTTTCCACTCGGGGTGACAAATGCAAAAACAACAATTGATGGACAGAATGTAGAACAATGTCATACATTCACCCCAGTACAGAGATCTGGGCCTAAATCCATCGTTTTTTTGCTCACCATGCCGTTCCAGTTTGAACCCAGCCATATGCAAATCAGTCTTGACCCTGTGCCTCATGGGAACAGTCCAGACCGAACTGCCAAGCCAGGTCCTCCCTGGACTGGAAACAAGCATCCTAGACCGGTTTCTGGCATTTCAGCCGTCTTCAGCCAGGCTTGCTTGATTTTCAGTGGCATGGAGAGCAAGGGACCCACGTCTGGGCATACCCTTTCCACTCGGGGTGACAAATGCAAAAACAACAATTGATGGACAGAATGTAGAACAATGTCATACATTCACCCCAGTACAGAGATCTGGGCCTAAATCCATCGTTTTTTTGCTCACCATGCCGTTCCAGTTTGAACCCAGCCATATGCAAATCAGTCTTGACCCTGTGCCTCATGGGAACAGTCCAGACCGAACTGCCAAGCCAGGTCCTCCCTGGACTGGAAACAAGCATCCTAGACCGGTTTCTGGCATTTCAGCCGTCTTCAGCCAGGTGCTTGATTTTTAGTGGCATGGAGAGCAAGGGACCCACGTCTGGGCATACCCTTTCCACTCGGGGTGACAAATGCAAAAACAACAATTGATGGACAGAATGTAGAACAATGTCATACATTCACCCCAGTACAGAGATCTGGGCCTAAATCCATCGTTTTTTTTGCTCACCATGCCGTTCCAGTTTGAACCCAGCCATATGCAAATCAGTCTTGACCCTGTGCCTCATGGGAACAGTCCAGACCGAACTGCCAAGCCAGGTCCTCCCTGGACTGGAAACAAGCATCCTAGACCGGTTTCTGGCATTTCAGCCGTCTTCAGCCAGGCTTGCTTGATTTTCAGTGGCATGGAGAGCAAGGGACCCACGTCTGGGCATACCCTTTCCACTCGGGGTGACAAATGCAAAAACAACAATTGATGGACAGAATGTAGAACAATGTCATACATTCACCCCAGTACAGAGATCTGGGCCTAAATCCATCGTTTTTTTGCTCACCATGCCGTTCCAGTTTGAACCCAGCCATATGCAAATCAGTCTTGACCCTGTGCCTCATGGGAACAGTCCAGACCGAACTGCCAAGCCAGGTCCTCCCTGGACTGGAAACAAGCATCCTAGACTGGTTTCTGGCATTTCAGCCGTCTTCAGCCAGGCTTGCTTGATTTTCAGTGGCATGGAGAGCAAGGGACCCACGTCTGGGCATACCCTTTCCACTCGGGGTGACAAATGCAAAAACAGCAATTGATGGACAGAATGTAGAACAATGTCATACATTCACCCCAGTACAGAGATCTGGGCCTAAATCCATCGTTTTTTTGCTCACCATGCCGTTCCAGGTTGAACCCAGCCATATGCAAATCAGTCTTGATCCTGTGCCTCATGGGAACAGTCCAGACCGAACTGCCAAGCCAGGTCCTCCCTGGACTGGAAACAAGCATCCTAGACCGGTTTCTGGCATTTCAGCCGTCTTCAGCCAGGCTTGCTTGATTTTCAGTGGCATGGAGAGCAAGGGACCCACGTCTGGGCATACCCTTTCCACTCGGGGTGACAAATGCAAAAACAACAATTGATGGACAGAATGTAGAACAATGTCATACATTCACCCCAGTACAGAGATCTGGGCCTAAATCCATTGTTTTTTTGCTCACCATGCCGTTCCAGTTTGAACCCAGCCATATGCAAATCAGTCTTGACCCTGTGCCTCATGGGAACAGTCCAGACCGAACTGCCAAGCCAGGTCCTCCCTGGACTGGAAACAACCATCCTAGACCGGTTTCTGGCATTTCAGCCGTCTTCAGCCAGGCTTGCTTGATTTTCAGTGGCATGGAGAGCAAGGGACCCACGTCTGGGCATACCCTTTCCACTCGGGGTGACAAATGCAAAAACAACAATTGATGGACAGAATGTAGAACAATGTCATACATTCACCCCAGTACCAGAGATCTGGGCCTAAATCCATCGTCTATAATATCCTGTGGGTAGCCTCTCTGTAGGAATCTTTCGCTCATTTCCTCTTCAATTCTTAGGTATTCTTCAAGGCTGCTACATGTTCTCCTGGCTCTATAAAACTCACCAAAGGGAATACTTCTAATTAACGGGGCTGGATGAGCGCTCCCCGCATGTAAAATTGTATTCCCTGAGGTGGGCTTCCTAAAAACAGTGGTTTCTAGTTTTCCCTCAGCAGCCTTTACTCTTACGTCCCAAAAATCTATACAGGATTTACTATGTTGTCCAGTGAATCTCAAGTTGAGGGTGTTACAATTTATCTAATTAATAAACACCTCGATTGATGCTTCCGTGCCCTCCCACAGCACAAAAACATCATCGATAAATCGCACCCACAAAAGTATGTTGTCACTCCAATGTTCTAAGTGTGGGCCTCTGAGCACCTGCTCCTCCCACCAGCCCAGATGTAGACTGGCATAGCTGGGGGCGAAGCAGGTGCCCATCGCCGTTCCTTGTTCCTGTTGGAACATTTCTTCCCCGAACAAGAACATATTTTTGGTTAAACACCATTGCATCATTTCCAAAATCATTTCATTTTGTTAAAAAAAACCTCAAAGGCCTCCTGTTTAGATAAAATTCAGTTGCTTTCAAACCCTCAGTATGCCGTATACTCGTATAAAGAGTAGCAATGTCAAGCGTTAATAACACCATACTGTTCTCATCCCATCTTAAATCAGTAGAATCCTTAATATAAGAGGTCAAGGTCTTTACTATAGGGTTTAAAAAGTAATCTATATATTTTGAGGTATTTTCAAAGAGGCTTCCACAAGAGGAAATGATAGGTCTTCCCGGTGGTGAAGCCACATTCTTGTGGACTTTGGGGAGCATATAAAAAACTGGGAGAATTGGATTATTTTGTTTTATAAATTTGTACTCATCCCAGTTCAATAAATCCTCTTCCTTCCAAACCTCTAATCTATCATGGTATTTTTCTTTCACCAAAGTAAACTCTCGCATGTCAATCCTTTTATAGCATTCAGTATTATTTAATTGAGTAAGGGCTTCTTTCTTATATAATTCTCGTCCCCATAATACAACGTTCCCTCCTTTGTCGGAGGGTTTCACCAACACACCATCATCTTTAATTAATTTCTCCACCGTTTGCTGTACGATTTCTTTTTGAGGATCTCTTTTCTTTTTCTGATCCGCTAAGTTACTATACAGTAATTTCAGATCCCTCGTCACATTTTCAGAAAAAATGTCCAAATTATCTCGCGCTGTTTGTGGCAAGAATTTAGATCGTGGTCGAAACGGTGTGTGGTCACTACTCAATAATCCAAATGTGTCTCCTTCATTCAAAGTTTCTGTCTGCGAAGAGTCTATGGAAGGACAGTCATTTTCATTACACAGTTCCATTAAATCGCCAAGAATTGCAGCATCCAAGGTATTTAAGCCACTCGAATTCGTAGTTTGAATAGTTTGTGACTGATCTGTAGGGGTTCTGTCAAGTCGTTTATTCGCAAACATTTTGGCAAGTTTTAATTTTCGCACGTACTGATACAAGTCCATTCTACTATGGGGATAATTAAATTCATTATCATCACAGTATGATAACCCCAATTCTAACACCGATTGCTCTTCTGTTGTTAGATTAATGGTGCTCAGATTTATAATGGTCTTGTTTGTGGTTACTTTGTTGATTTTTTCATGTTTGAGCGCATTGAGCGTTTTACTTGCCAATCTGGTGCTTGTCCTGTATCCTTCTCCTCCCCTTCTCTGTTTCTTCTTCCTGCACCTCTTCCCCTTCCGCGGCCCCTCGAAGGTCGGTGGTCTGTCTGCAGTTCCATTTGTAAAAAACGGAATTCATCTGTCACTGCCAGACGAATATCACTTTGCCCCTTCCTTCTATCAGGTTCCTGCTCCTGTTCCGAGCCTGTATCGGAGCTTACTCACTGCATGAGGCCTCTTGTAGTGTTGCAGTCCCACTTTGAATTTGTTTCCGTCTAACGGAATCAAATTTTTTGGCAAAAGTGTATATTCTTCCTGCCTCATAATCGAGTCGGTCACGCGTGAATTTTGTGGCTTTTCTGTCCTTGATGCGCTTCTCATATTTTTCTAGCCGTATTTTAGGATCTGTTTTGAATTTCTCTATTTTTGCTTTCTCAACATGTTTCCCAAAGATATCATTTAATTCCTTGATCTTCTCCACCACTTCCCCATGCTCTTTATCAGCATACTTCAACAATATGCGCATCATGTTGGTCGAGCTGTTCGCACTGTTCTCTGCCCATTCGCTCAACATGTCAACATGGGGATTCTCATACGTTGGCGTAATCATAATTCGTAGTCCTCTTGGGACTCTTCCTACTTGTAAATACTGCCTTAGAGAGGCCACCTCCCACCAACGAGATATTTCTCTTTTTTTTAATTTCTCAAAGTCATGTAACTGTTTAGTCAAATCATTAACTCCTCCCACATTTGAGACATTACTGTTTTTCTCTTGCGTTCTTGGCATGTTTTCAAAGAGCTTTTTTGCTTCTTCTTCGCGTGCCGCATATTCCTCATCACACATTTTATTTGCCGATGTATTCCCCTAGTTTCTTCACACTGCACTTATAATCACGGAAAGCCTTCTCGTGACAGTTCAGTATGTCCAATTCGACTCCCGAGCCCTCCCAATTTCGCCACGCTTACCGGAGCCTTCTGTCGGGTGCTTTGCTCTCCTTCCGCAATCCTCCGATCGTGAAAGTCGACGAAAAACTTCTCCCGGTTTCAGGTTCCTCTTTGTAAATAACTGGCGAAATTCAAACGGGTTTGCTCAGGGGGCACGCCTGTCTTCAAACAATGCAGATTGGACGGCTTTGCTGGCGTGCTTCCTTAACGTCGATGGTGCAGAAAGGAAAGACGGCCGCCCCGTCTTTTAACATTCAGCATACGGTTCCAGTCGATTTCAGCAAAAACCACACTGCACTCCCAGGGGGATTGTTTCATTCGGCTTTTTTATTGATGAGTTCACATCAACGCGTTTCGATGGCCTCTCACCACCTTGTTCACGATAATGAAAAACCATTAGTTCCTCTTTTTAAAACAGACATGTGACATACAAAACATAAATGAGGGACTATCAAATTATTTCATCAACCTGGTAAACGGTAGGTCAAAAGCTCCCGCCATTTTGGAATGTGTTTCCATTTCAATGCCTTGTACTTATTCACTACAATGACATTATGAATAGTTATTCCAACATAACATTTTCATTGGCGTAAATTACTTGCAATTATTTACACATGCAATTTCTTAATCCTCTATGAATTTATATATACAAAAATCAAAACCTTGAAATGTTCCGATTTCTCAACCTTTTTAAAAGACAAACCGCAAGTGCTGACGATTATCTTCATATATATATATTATCTACTGGCGGTCGCCAGTAGATAGTTATAGTTAGAACCATGTTTCCATAGGAAAAGCATCTTTTGATTTGCTTATAACTTTGACGTCGTTTGACGAATCTTTACGAAATTTTCAAAAAAGTTCCTCTTTTTAGGTCAGCTCCTATGCCAAAAGTTGGGGGGTGATTCGTGAAGGGGGGCAGAGAAAAAAGGGGGGTCCCAAAATTTGTTTTCTCCATGCAATTTCCATAGGAAATTTTCAACAAGGCTACAGGTCAAACTGCTGAACGGAATTAAGCCAAATTTGGCAGGAAGAAAGGTCTTGGTCCAGAAAGCACGCTGTTGTTTAAATGGGGTAAGTCCATTCAGTAGTTTGAGAGAAATATCAAAATTTACAGATATCGATATTTGAGAATTCTGATATCTGATTAGCTGAGGCGTTACGAGCACGAGCGTGCGGCTCATTGGATGCAAACTGTTGAAACTAGGAAGTGTTGGCAGCCATTTTGTGACTGAGTTGAAAGGCGTAGGGCGGAAAAAAAGACAATAATTGTATAAGAGGGTATAGTAGGAACACTGTGGTCTTAGTTTAAGCAGTCTGTACGGTGCGGAGGCAGGGAGTTTGAATGTTGCGTAGGCCGT